>NC_084827.1:53753200-55003200 GCF_033115175.1 Lepus europaeus
CATATGATTACTCCCAAGCTAGAGACCTCTCGCAAACTCTGTCTCCCACACTCAAGTTACAGAACTCCTGCAAGCTGCGTCTCCCTACACTCACACTACAGATCTCCTGTTTACTGCGTAGACTTACTCCAAACCTATAGAGCTCCTGTAAGCTCTGCCTCCCAAACTGAGGTTCCAGAACTCTTGCAATCTGCGTCTCCCCGCACTCAGGCTACAGATCTCCGTTTACTGCGTATGCTTACTTCCAAGCTAGAGAACTCTCGTAAACTGTCTCCTACACTCACGCTACAGAACTCTTGTAAATGGCGTCTCCCTACACCCTGGTTACAGACCTCCGCTATGCTGCAACTTGTACACCCAGGATACAGAAATCCCGTGTCATGCGTATTCCTACTCCCAGGCTAAGGAACTCTTGTCAACTGTGTATTGGTATAGCCAGGTTACGGAACTCTTGTATACTGCGTCTCCAACACCCAGGCTTCAGAACTTCTGAAAACTGCGTCTCTTTACACTCAGGCTACAGATCTCCCGTAGACTGCGTATGCTTACTGCGAAGCTATAGAACCCCATAATTTCTGTCTCCTGCACTCAGCTTACAGAACTCCTGTAAATAGCATCTCCCTACACCCAGGATACAGACCTCGGATAAGCTGCGTCTCATACACCCAGCATACAGACATCCCGTGTCATGCGTCTTCCTACTCCCAGGCTAAGGAACTCTCGTCAACTGTGTCTCTGTACAGCCAGCTTACAGAACTCTTGTGTACTGCGTGTGCAACACTCAGGCTTCAGAACGCCCAGAAGCTGCTTATCCAAAACTAAGGCTTCAGAACTTCTGTCACCTGCATCTCCCTACACTGAGGCTACAGAGTTCCCGTGTACTGCGTTTGCGTACTCTCAAGCTATGGAACTCCCGTAAACTCTGTCTCCTACCTACACTCAAGATACACAACTCCAATAAGCTGCGTCTCCACAACTCTGGCTTCAGAACTCCTGTAATCTGCGTCTCCCTACACCCAGGAAACGGATCTCCCGTTTACCACGTCTGCTTATTCCCAAGCTAGAGAACTCCCGTAAACTATCTCCTACACTGACGCTACAGAACTCCTGTAAATGGTGTGTCCCGACACCCTGGATACAGACTTCAGAAAACTGCGTCTCGTGCACCCAGGATACAGAAATCCCGTGTCATGCGTATTCCTACTCCCAGGCTAAGGAACTCTTGTCAACTGTGTATTGGTATAGCCAGGTTACGGAACTCTTGTATACTGCGTCTCCAACACCCAGGCTTCAGAACTTCTGAAAACTGCGTCTCTTTACACTCAGGCTACAGATCTCCCGTAGACTGCGTATGCTTACTGCGAAGCTATAGAACCCCATAATTTCTGTCTCCTGCACTCAGCTTACAGAACTCCTGTAAATAGCATCTCCCTACACCCAGGTTACAGACCTCGGATAAGCTGCGTCTCATACACCCAGCATACAGACATCCCGTGTCATGCGTCTTCCTACTCCCAGGCTAAGGAACTCTCGTCAACTGTGTCTCTGTACAGCCAGCTTACAGAACTCTTGTTTCCTGCATGTCCAACACTCAGTCTTCAGAACGCCCAGAAGCTGCTTATCCAAAACTAAGGCTTCAGAACTTCTGTCAACTGCGTCTCCCTACACTCAGGCTACAAGGCTCCTGATGACCGCGTATGCTTACCTCCAAGCTAGAAAACTCGCGTAACCTCTGTCTTCCAAACTCAGGTTCCAGAACTCCTGCAATCTCCGTCCCCCTACACTCAGGCTACAGATCTCCCGTTGACGGTGTATGCTCACTCCCAAGCTAGAGAACTCTCGTAAACTCTGTCTCCTACACACCGGCTACACAACTCCTGGAACGGTGGCTCCCGACACCCTGGATACAGACCTCCGATAAGCTGCATCTCGTTCACCCAGCATACAGAAATCCCGTGTCATGCGTATTCTTTCTCCCAGGCTAAGGAACTCTTGTCAACTGTGTATTGGTATAGCCAGGTTACGGGACTCTTGTATACTGCGTCTGCAACACTCTGGCTTCAGAACTTCTGAAAACTGCGTCTCTTTACACCCAGGTTACAGACCTCGGATAAGCTGCGTCTCATACACCCAGCATACAGACATCCCGTGTCATGCGTCTTCCTACTCCCAGGCTAAGGAACTCTCGTCAACTGTGTCTCTGTACAGCCAGCTTACAGAACTCTTGTGTACTGCGTGTGCAACACTCAGGCTTCAGAACGCCCAGAAGCTGCTTATACAAAACTAAGGCCTCCGAACTTCTGTCAACTGCATCTCCCTACACTGAGGCTACAGAGTTCCCGTGTACTGCGTTTGCGTACTCTCAAGCTATGGAACGCCCGTAAACTCTGTCTCCTACCTACACTCAAGATACAGAACTCCAATAAGCTGCGTCTCCACAACTCTGGCTTCAGAACTCCTGTAATCTGCGTCTCCCTACACCCAGGAAACGGATCTCCCGTTTACCGCGTCTGCTTATTCCCAAGATAGAGAACTTGCGTAAACTATCTCCTACACTGACGCTACAGAACTCCTGTAAATGGTGTGTCCCGACACCCTGGATACAGACTTCCGAAAACTGCGTCTCGTGCACCCAGCATACAGAAATCCCGTGTCATGCGTATTCCTACTCCCAGGCTAAGGAACTCTCGTCAACTGTGTCTCTGTACAGCCAGCTTACAGAACTCTTGTGTACTGCGTGTCCAACACTCAGGCTTCAGAACGCCCAGAAGCTGCTTATCCAAAACTAAGGCCTCCGAACTTCTGTCAACTGCATCTCCCTACACTGAGGCTACAGAGTTCCCGTGTACTGCGTTTGCGTACTCTCAAGCTATGGAACTCCCGTAAACTCTGTCTCCTACCTACACTCAAGATACAGAACTCCAATAAGCTGCGTCTCCACAACTCTGGCTTCAGAACTCCTGTAATCTGCGTCTCCCTACACCCAGGAAACGGATCTCCCGTTTACCGCGTCTGCTTATTCCCAAGCTAGAGAACTCGCGTAAACTCTGTCTCCAACACTCAGGCTCTAGAACTCCCATAAACTGCGTCTCTCTACACCCAGTTTACACAACTCCCATAAGCTGCTTATCCAAAACTAAGGCTTCAGAACTTCTGTCAACTGCGTCTCCCTCCTCTCAGGCTACAGAGCTCCCGTTGACTGAGTATGCTTGCTCTCAAGCTATAGAACTCTGGTAACCTCTGTCTCCTAAACTCAGGTTACAGAATTCCTCCAATCTGCGTCTCGCTACACTCAGACTACACATCTCTGTTTCCTGCATATGATTACTCCCAAGCTAGAGACCTCTCGCAAACTCTGTCTCCCACACTCAAGTTACAGAACTCCTGCAAGCTGCGTCTCCCTACACTCAGACTACAGATCTCCTGTTTACTGCGTAGACTTACTCCAAACCTTTAGAGCTCCTGTAAGCTCTGCCTCCCAAACTGAGGTTCCAGAACTCTTGCAATCTGCGTCTCCCCGCACTCAGGCTACAGATCTCCGTTTACTGCGTATGCTTACTTCCAAGCTAGAGAACTCTCGTAAACTGTCTCCTACACTCACGCTACAGAACTCTTGTAAATGGCGTCTCCCTACACCCTGGTTACAGACCTCCGCTATGCTGCAACTTGTACACCCAGGATACAGAAATCCCGTGTCATGCGTATTCCTACTCCCAGGCTAAGGAACTCTCGTCAACTGTGTATTGGTATAGCCAGGTTACGGAACTCTTGTATACTGCGTCTCCAACACCCAGGCTTCAGAACTTCTGAAAACTGCGTCTCTTTACACTCAGGCTACAGATCTCCTGTAGACTGCGTATGCTTACTGCGAAGCTATAGAACCCCATAATTTCTGTCTCCTGCACTCAGCTTACAGAACTCCTGTAAATAGCATCTCCCTACACCCAGGTTACAGACCTCGGATAAGCTGCGTCTCATACACCCAGCATACAGACATCCCGTGTCATGCGTCTTCCTACTCCCAGGCTAAGGAACTCTCGTCAACTGTGTCTCTGTACAGCCAGCTTACAGAACTCTTGTTTCCTGCATGTCCAACACTCAGGCTTCAGAACGCCCAGAAGCTGCTTATCCAAAACTAAGGCTTCAGAACTTCTGTCAACTGCGTCTCCCTACACTCAGGCTACAAGGCTCCTGATGACCGCGTATGCTTACCTCCAAGCTAGAAAACTCGCGTAACCTCTGTCTTCCAAACTCAGGTTCCAGAACTCCTGCAATCTCCGTCCCCCTACACTCAGGCTACAGATCTCCCGTTGACGGTGTATGCTCACTCCCAAGCTAGAGAACTCTCGTAAACTCTGTCTCCTACACACCGGCTACACAACTCCTGGAACGGTGGCTCCCGACACCCTGGATACAGACCTCCGATAAGCTGCATCTCGTTCACCCAGCATACAGAAATCCCGTGTAATGCGTATTCTTTCTCCCAGGCTAAGGAACTCTTGTCAACTGTGTATTGGTATAGCCAGGTTACGGAACTCTTGTATACTGCGTCTCCAACACTCTGGCTTCAGAACTTCTGAAAACTGCGTCTCTTTACACCCAGGTTACAGACCTCGGATAAGCTGCGTCTCATACACCCAGCATACAGACATCCCGTGTCATGCTTCTTCCTACTCCCAGGCTAAGGAACTCTCGTCAACTGTGTCTCTGTACAGCCAGCTTACAGAACTCTTGTGTACTGCGTGTGCAACACTCAGGCTTCAGAACGCCCAGAAGCTGCTTATCCAAAACTAAGGCTTCAGAACTTCTGTCACCTGCATCTCCCTACACTGAGGCTACAGAGTTCCCGTGTACTGCGTTTGCGTACTCTCAAGCTATGGAACTCCCGTAAACTCTGTCTCCTACCTACACTCAAGATACAGAACTCCAATAAGCTGCGTCTCCACAACTCTGGCTTCAGAACTCCTGTAATCTGCGTCTCCCTACACCCAGGAAACGGATCTCCCGTTTACCGCGTCTGCTTATTCCCAAGCTAGAGAACTCGCGTAAACTCTGTCTCCAACACTCAGGCTCTAGAACTCCCATAAACTGCGTCTCTCTACACCCAGTTTACACAACTCCCATAAGCTGCTTATCCAAAACTAAGGCTTCAGAACTTCTGTCAACTGCGTCTCCCTCCTCTCAGGCTACAGAGCTCCCGTTGACTGAGTATGCTTGCTCTCAAGCTATAGAACTCTGGTAACCTCTGTCTCCTAAACTCAGGTTACAGAATTCCTCCAATCTGCGTCTCCCTACACTCAGACTACACATCTCTGTTTCCTGCATATGATTACTCCCAAGCTAGAGACCTCTCGCAAACTCTGTCTCCCACACTCAAGTTACAGAACTCCTGCAAGCTGCGTCTCCCTACACTCAGACTACAGATCTCCTGTTTACTGCGTAGACTTACTCCAAACCTTTAGAGCTCCTGTAAGCTCTGCCTCCCAAACTGAGGTTCCAGAACTCTTGCAATCTGCATCTCCCCGCACTCAGGCTACAGATCTCCGTTTACTGCGTATGCTTACTTCCAAGCTAGAGAACTCTCGTAAACTGTCTCCTACACTCACGCTACAGAACTCTTGTAAATGGCGTCTCCCTACACCCTGGTTACAGACCTCCGCTATGCTGCAACTTGTACACCCAGGATACAGAAATCCCGTGTCATGCGTATTCCTACTCCCAGGCTAAGGAACTCTTGTCAACTGTGTATTGGTATAGCCAGGTTACGGAACTCTTGTATACTGCGTCTCCAACACCCAGGCTTCAGAACTTCTGAAAACTGCGTCTCTTTACACTCAGGCTACAGATCTCCTGTAGACTGCGTATGCTTACTGCGAAGCTATAGAACCCCATAATTTCTGTCTCCTGCACTCAGCTTACAGAACTCCTGTAAATAGCATCTCCCTACACCCAGGTTACAGACCTCGGATAAGCTGCGTCTCATACACCCAGCATACAGACATCCCGTGTCATGCGTCTTCCTACTCCCAGGCTAAGGAACTCTCGTCAACTGTGTCTCTGTACAGCCAGCTTACAGAACTCTTGTTTCCTGCATGTCCAACACTCAGGCTTCAGAACGCCCAGAAGCTGCTTATCCAAAACTAAGGCTTCAGAACTTCTGTCAACTGCGTCTCCCTACACTCAGGCTACAAGGCTCCTGATGACCGCGTATGCTTACCTCCAAGCTAGAAAACTCGCGTAACCTCTGTCTTCCAAACTCAGGTTCCAGAACTCCTGCAATCTCCGTCCCCCTACACTCAGGCTACAGATCTCCCGTTGACGGTGTATGCTCACTCCCAAGCTAGAGAACTCTCGTAAACTCTGTCTCCTACACACCGGCTACACAACTCCTGGAACGGTGGCTCCCGACACCCTGGATACAGACCTCCGAGAAGCTGCATCTCGTTCACCCAGCATACAGAACTCCCGTGTAATGCGTATTCTTTCTCCCAGGCTAAGGAACTCTTGTCAACTGTGTATTGGTATAGCCAGGTTACGGGACTCTTGTATACTGCGTCTCCAACACTCTGGCTTCAGAACTTCTGAAAACTGCGTCTCTTTACACCCAGGTTACAGACCTCGGATAAGCTGCGTCTCATACACCCAGCATACAGACATCCCGTGTCATGCGTCTTCCTACTCCCAGGCTAAGGAACTCTCGTCAACTGTGTCTCTGTACAGCCAGCTTACAAAACTCTTGTGTACTGCGTGTGCAACACTCAGGCTTCAGAACGCCCAGAAGCTGCTTATCCAAAACTAAGGCTTCAGAACTTCTGTCACCTGCATCTCCCTACACTGAGGCTACAGAGTTCCCGTGTACTGCGTTTGCGTACTCTCAAGCTATGGAACTCCCGTAAACTCTGTCTCCTACCTACACTCAAGATACAGAACTCCAATAAGCTGCGTCTCCACAACTCTGGCTTCAGAACTCCTGTAATCTGCGTCTCCCTACACCCAGGAAACGGATCTCCCGTTTACCGCGTCTGCTTATTCCCAAGCTAGAGAACTCGCGTAAACTCTGTCTCCAACACTCAGGCTCTAGAACTCCCATAAACTGCGTCTCTCTACACCCAGTTTACACAACTCCCATAAGCTGCTTATCCAAAACTAAGGCTTCAGAACTTCTGTCAACTGCGTCTCCCTCCTCTCAGGCTACAGAGCTCCCGTTGACTGAGTATGCTTGCTCTCAAGCTATAGAACTCTGGTAACCTCTGTCTCCTAAACTCAGGTTACAGAATTCCTCCAATCTGCGTCTCCCTACACTCAGACTACACATCTCTGTTTCCTGCATATGATTACTCCCAAGCTAGAGACCTCTCGCAAACTCTGTCTCCCACACTCAAGTTACAGAACTCCTGCAAGCTGCGTCTCCCTACACTCAGACTACAGATCTCCTGTTTACTGCGTAGACTTACTCCAAACCTTTAGAGCTCCTGTAAGCTCTGCCTCCCAAACTGAGGTTCCAGAACTCTTGCAATCTGCATCTCCCCGCACTCAGGCTACAGATCTCCGTTTACTGCGTATGCTTACTTCCAAGCTAGAGAACTCTCGTAAACTGTCTCCTACACTCACGCTACAGAACTCTTGTAAATGGCGTCTCCCTACACCCTGGTTACAGACCTCCGCTATGCTGCAACTTGTACACCCAGGATACAGAAATCCCGTGTCATGCGTATTCCTACTCCCAGGCTAAGGAACTCTTGTCAACTGTGTATTGGTATAGCCAGGTTACGGGACTCTTGTATACTGCGTCTCCAACACCCAGGCTTCAGAACTTCTGAAAACTGCGTCTCTTTACACTCAGGCTAGAGATCTCCCGTAGACTGCGTATGCTTACTGCGAAGCTATAGAACCCCATAATTTCTGTCTCCTGCACTCAGCTTACAGAACTCCTGTAAATAGCATCTCCCTACACCCAGGTTACAGACCTCGGATAAGCTGCGTCTCATACACCCAGCATACAGAAATCCCATGTCATGCGTCTTCCTACTCCCAGGCTAAGGAACTCTCGTCAACTGTGTCTCTGTACAGCCAGCTTACAGAACTCTTGTTTCCTGCATGTGCAACACTCAGGCTTCAGAACGCCCAGAAGCTGCTTATCCAAAACTAAGGCTTCAGAACTTCTGTCAACTGCGTCTCCCTACACTCAGGCTACAAGGCTCCTGATGACCGCGTATGCTTACCTCCAAGCTAGAAAACTCGCGTAACCACTGTCTTCCAAACTCAGGTTCCAGAACTCCTGCAATCTCCGTCCCCCTACACTCAGGCTACAGATCTCCCGTTGACGGTGTATGCTCACTCCCAAGCTAGAGAACTCTCGTAAACTCTGTCTCCTACACACCGGCTACACAACTCCTGGAACGGTGGCTCCCGACACCCTGGATACAGACCTCCGAGAAGCTGCATCTCGTTCACCCAGCATACAGAAATCCCGTGTCATGCGTATTCTTTCTCCCAGGCTAAGGAACTCTTGTCAACTGTGTATTGGTATAGCCAGGTTACGGGACTCTTGTATACTGCGTCTCCAACACTCTGGCTTCAGAACTTCTGAAAACTGCGTCTCTTTACACCCAGGTTACAGACCTCGGATAAGCTGCGTCTCATACACCCAGCATACAGACATCCCGTGTCATGCGTCTTCCTACTCCCAGGCTAAGGAACTCTCGTCAACTGTGTCTCTGTACAGCCAGCTTACAGAACTCTTGTGTACTGCGTGTGCAACACTCAGGCTTCAGAACGCCCAGAAGCTGCTTATCCAAAACTAAGGCCTCCGAACTTCTGTCAACTGCATCTCCTTACACTGAGGCTACAGAGTTCCCGTGTACTGCGTTTGCGTACTCTCAAGCTATGGAACTCCCGTAAACTCTGTCTCCTACCTACACTCAAGATACAGAACTCCAATAAGCTGCGTCTCCACAACTCTGGCTTCAGAACTCCTGTAATCTGCGTCTCCCTACACCCAGGAAACGGATCTCCCGTTTACCGCGTCTGCTTATTCCCAAGCTAGAGAACTCGCGTAAACTCTGTCTCCAACACTCAGGCTCTAGAACTCCCATAAACTGCGTCTCTCTACACCCAGTTTACACAACTCCCATAAGCTGCTTATCCAAAACTAAGGCTTCAGAACTTCTGTCAACTGCGTCTCCCCCCTCTCAGGCTACAGAGCTCCCGTTGACTGAGTATGCTTGCTCTCAAGCTATAGAACTCTGGTAACCTCTGTCTCCTAAACTCAGGTTACAGAATTCCTCCAATCTGCGTCTCCCTACACTCAGACTACACATCTCTGTTTCCTGCATATGATTACTCCCAAGCTAGAGACCTCTCACAAACTCTGTCTAAAACACTCAAGTTACAAAACTCCTGCAATCTGCGTCTCCCTACACTCAGACTACAGATCCTCTGTTTACTGCGTAGACTTACTCCAAACCTATAGAGCTCCTGTAAGCTCTGCCTCCCAAACTGAGGTTCCAGAACTCTTGCAATCTGCGTCTCCCCGCACTCAGGCTACAGATCTCCGTTTACTGCGTATGCTTACTTCCAAGCTAGAGAACTCTCGTAAACTGTCTCCTACACTCACGCTACAGAACTCTTGTAAATGGTGTCTCCCTACACCCTGGTTACAGACCTCCGCTATGCTGCAACTTGTACACCCAGGATACAGAAATCCCGTGTCATGCGTATTCCTACTCCCAGGCTAAGGAACTCTTGTCAACTGTGTATTGGTATAGCCAGGTTACGGAACTCTTGTATACTGCGTCTCCAACACCCAGGCTTCAGAACTTCTGAAAACTGCGTCTCTTTACACTCAGGCTAGAGATCTCCCGTAGACTGCGTATGCTTACTGCGAAGCTATAGAAACCCATAATTTCTGTCTCCTGCACTCAGCTTACAGAACTCCTGTAAATAGCATCTCCCTACACCCAGGTTACAGACCTCGGATAAGCTGCGTCTCATACACCCAGCATACAGAAATCCCGTGTCATGCGTCTTCCTACTCCCAGGCTAAGGAACTCTCGTCAACTGTGTCTCTGTACAGCCAGCTTACAGAACTCTTGTTTCCTGCGTGTCCAACACTCAGGCTTCAGAACGCCCAGAAGCTGCTTATCCAAAACTAAGGCTTCAGAACTTCTGTCAACTGCGTCTCCCTACACTCAGGCTACAAGGCTCCTGATGACCGCGTATGCTTACCTCCAAGCTAGAAAACTCGCGTAACCTCTGTCTTCCAAACTCAGGTTCCAGAACTCCTGCAATCTCCGTCCCCCTACACTCAGGCTACAGATCTCCCGTTGACGGTGTATGCTCACTCCCAAGCTAGAGAACTCTCGTAAACTCTGTCTCCTACACACCGGCTACACAACTCCTGGAACGGTGGCTCCCGACACCCTGGATACAGACCTCCGAGAAGCTGCATCTCGTTCACCCAGCACACAGAAATCCCGTGTCATGCGTATTCTTTCTCCCAGGCTAAGGAACTCTTGTCAACTGTGTATTGGTATAGCCAGGTTACGGGACTCTTGTATACTGCGTCTCCAACACTCTGGCTTCAGAACTTCTGAAAACTGCGTCTCTTTACACCCAGGTTACAGACCTCGGATAAGCTGCGTCTCATACACCCAGCATACAGACATCCCGTGTCATGCGTCTTCCTACTCCCAGGCTAAGGAACTCTCGTCAACTGTGTCTCTGTACAGCCAGCTTACAAAACTCTTGTGTACTGCGTGTGCAACACTCAGGCTTCAGAACGCCCAGAAGCTGCTTATCCAAAACTAAGGCTTCAGAACTTCTGTCACCTGCATCTCCCTACACTGAGGCTACAGAGTTCCCGGATACTGCGTTTGCGTACTCTCAAGCTATGGAACTCCCGTAAACTCTGTCTCCTACCTACACTCAAGATACAGAACTCCAATAAGCTGCGTCTCCACAACTCTGGCTTCAGAACTCCTGTAATCTGCGTCTCCCTACATCCAGGAAACGGATCTCCCGTTTACCGCGTCTGCTTATTCCCAAGCTAGAGAACTCGCGTAAACTCTGTCTCCAACACTCAGGCTCTAGAACTCCCATAAACTGCGTCTCTCTACACCCAGTTTACACAACTCCCATAAGCTGCTTATCCAAAACTAAGGCTTCAGAACTTCTGTCAACTGCGTCTCCCTCCTCTCAGGCTACAGAGCTCCCGTTGACTGAGTATGCTTGCTCTCAAGCTATAGAACTCTGGTAACCTCTGTCTCCTAAACTCAGGTTACAGAATTCCTCCAATCTGCGTCTCCCTACACTCAGACTACACATCTCTGTTTCCTGCATATGATTACTCCCAAGCTAGAGACCTCTCGCAAACTCTGTCTCCCACACTCAAGTTACAGAACTCCTGCAATCTGCATCTCCCTACACTCAGACTACAGATCTCCTGTTTACTGCGTAGACTTACTCCAAACCTATAGAGCTCCTGTAAGCTCTGCCTCCCAAACTGAGGTTCCAGAACTCTTGCAATCTGCGTCTCCCCGCACTCAGGCTACAGATCTCCGTTTACTGCGTATGCTTACTTCCAAGCTAGAGAACTCTCGTAAACTGTCTCCTACACTCACGCTACAGAACTCTTGTAAATGGCATCTCCCTACACCCTGGTTACAGACCTCCGCTATGCTGCAACTTGTACACCCAGGATACAGAAATCCCGTGTCATGCGTATTCCTACTCCCAGGCTAAGGAACTCTTGTCAACTGTGTATTGGTATAGCCATGTTACAGAACTCTTGTATACTGCATCTCCAACACCCAGGCTTCAGAACTTCTGAAAACTGCGTCTCTTTACACTCAGGCTACAGATCTCCCGTAGACTGCGTATGCTTACTGCGAAGCTATAGAACCCCATAATTTCTGTCTCCTGCACTCAGCTTACAGAACTCCTGTAAATAGCATCTCCCTACACCCAGGTTACAGACCTCGGATAAGCTGCGTCTCATACACCCAGCATACAGAAATCCCGTGTCATGCGTCTTCCTACTCCCAGGCTAAGGAACTCTTGTCAACTGTGTCTCTGTACAGCCAGCTTACAGAACTCTTGTTTCCTGCATGTGCAACACTCAGGCTTCAGAACGCCCAGAAGCTGCTTATCCAAAACTAAGGCTTCAGAACTTCTGTCAACTGCGTCTCCCTACACTCAGGCTACAAGGCTCCTGATGACCGCGTATGCTTACCTCCAAGCTAGAAAACTCGCGTAACCTCTGTCTTCCAAACTCAGGTTCCAGAACTCCTGCAATCTCCGTCCCCCTACACTCAGGCTACAGATCTCCCGTTGACGGTGTATGCTCACTCCCAAGCTAGAGAACTCTCGTAAACTCTGTCTCCTACACACCGGCTACACAACTCCTGGAACGGTGGCTCCCGACACCCTGGATACAGACCTCCGAGAAGCTGCATCTCGTTCACCCAGCATACAGAAATCCCGTGTCATGCGTATTCTTTCTCCCAGGCTAAGGAACTCTTGTCAACTGTGTATTGGTATAGCCAGGTTACGGAACTCTTGTATACTGCGTCTCCAACACTAGGGCTTCAGAACTTCTGAAAACTGCGTCTCTTTACACCCAGGTTACAGACCTCGGATAAGCTGCGTCTCATACACCCAGCATACAGACATCCCGTGTCATGCGTCTTCCTACTCCCAGGCTAAGGAACTCTCGTCAACTGTGTCTCTGTACAGCCAGCTTACAGAACTCTTGTGTACTGCGTGTGCAACACTCAGGCTTCAGAACGCCCAGAAGCTGCTTATCCAAAACTAAGGCTTCAGAACTTCTGTCACCTGCATCTCCCTACACTGAGGCTACAGAGTTCCCGGATACTGCGTTTGCGTACTCTCAAGCTATGGAACTCCCGTAAACTCTGTCTCCTACCTACACTCAAGATACAGAACTCCAATAAGCTGCGTCTCCACAACTCTGGCTTCAGAACTCCTGTAATCTGCGTCTCCCTACACCCAGGAAACGGATCTCCCGTTTACCGCGTCTGCTTATTCCCAAGCTAGAGAACTCGCGTAAACTCTGTCTCCAACACTCAGGCTCTAGAACTCCCATAAACTGCGTCTCTCTACACCCAGTTTACACAACTCCCATAAGCTGCTTATCCAAAACTAAGGCTTCAGAACTTCTGTCAACTGCGTCTCCCTCCTCTCAGGCTACAGAGCTCCCGTTGACTGAGTATGCTTGCTCTCAAGCTATAGAACTCTGGTAACCTCTGTCTCCTAAACTCAGGTTACAGAATTCCTCCAATCTGCATCTCCCTACACTCAGACTACACATCTCTGTTTCCTGCATATGATTACTCCCAAGCTAGAGACCTCTCGCAAACTCTGTCTCCCACACTCAAGTTACAGAACTCCTGCAAGCTGCGTCTCCCCACACTCAGACTACAGATCTCCTGTTTACTGCGTAGACTTACTCCAAACCTATAGAGCTACTGTAAGCTCTGCCTCCCAAACTGAGGTTCCAGAACTCTTGCAAGCTGCGTCTCCCCGCACTCAGGCTACAGATCTCCGTTTACTGCGTATGCTTACTTCCAAGCTAGAGAACTCTCGTAAACTGTCACCTACACTCACGCTACAGAACTCTTGTAAATGGCGTCTCCCTACACCCTGGTTACAGACCTCCGCTATGCTGCAACTTGTACACCCAGGATACAGAAATCCCGTGTCATGCGTATTCCTACTCCCAGGCTAAGGAACTCTTGTCAACTGTGTATTGGTATAGCCAGGTTACGGAACTCTTGTATACTGTGTCTCCAACACCCAGGCTTCAGAACTTCTGAAAACTGCATCTCTTTACACTCAGTCTACAGATCTCCCGTAGACTGCGTATGCTTACTGCGAAGCTATAGAACCCCATAATTTCTGTCTCCTGCACTCAGCTTACAGAACTCCTGTAAATAGCATCTCCCTACACCCAGGTTACAGACCTCGGATAAGCTGCGTCTCATACACCCAGCATACAGAAATCCCGTGTCATGCGTCTTCCTACTCCCAGGCTAAGGAACTCTCGTCAACTGTGTCTCTGTACAGCCAGCTTACAGAACTCTTGTTTCCTGCATGTCCAACACTCAGGCTTCAGAACGCCCAGAAGCTGCTTATCCAAAACTAAGGCTTCAGAACTTCTGTCAACTGCGTCTCCCTACACTCAGGCTACAAGGCTCCTGATGACCGCGTATGCTTACCTCCAAGCTAGAAAACTCGCGTAACCTCTGTCTTCCAAACTCAGGTTCCAGAACTCCTGCAATCTCCGTCCCCCTACACTCAGGCTACAGATCTCCCGTTGACGGTGTATGCTCACTCCCAAGCTAGAGAACTCTCGTAAACTCTGTCTCCTACACACCGGCTACACAACTCCTGGAACGGTGGCTCCCGACACCCTGGATACAGACCTCCGAGAAGCTGCATCTCGTTCACCCAGCATACAGAAATCCCGTGTCATGCGTATTCTTTCTCCCAGGCTAAGGAACTCTTGTCAACTGTGTATTGGTATAGCCAGGTTACGGAACTCTTGTATACTGCGTCTCCAACACTAGGGCTTCAGAACTTCTGAAAACTGCGTCTCTTTACACCCAGGTTACAGACCTCGGATAAGCTGCGTCTCATACACCCAGCATACAGAAATCCCGTGTCATGCGTCTTCCTACTCCCAGGCTAAGGAACTCTCGTCAACTGTGTCTCTGTACAGCCAGCTTACAGAACTCTTGTTTCCTGCATGTCCAACACTCAGGCTTCAGAACGCCCAGAAGCTGCTTATCCAAAACTAAGGCTTCAGAACTTCTGTCAACTGCGTCTCCCTACACTCAGGCTACAAGGCTCCTGATGACCGCGTATGCTTACCTCCAAGCTAGAAAACTCGCGTAACCTCTGTCTTCCAAACTCAGGTTCCAGAACTCCTGCAATCTCCGTCCCCCTACACTCAGGCTACAGATCTCCCGTTGACGGTGTATGCTCACACCCAAGCTAGAGAACTCTCGTAAACTCTGTCTCCTACACACCGGCTACACAACTCCTGGAACGGTGGCTCCCGACACCCTGGATACAGACCTCCGAGAAGCTGCATCTCGTTCACCCAGCATACAGAAATCCCGTGTCATGCGTATTCTTTCTCCCAGGCTAAGGAACTCTTGTCAACTGTGTATTGGTATAGCCAGGTTACGGAACTCTTGTATACTGCGTCTCCAACACTAGGGCTTCAGAACTTCTGAAAACTGCGTCTCTTTACACCCAGGTTACAGACCTCGGATAAGCTGCGTCTCATACACCCAGCATACAGAAATCCCGTGTCATGCGTCTTCCTACTCCCAGGCTAAGGAACTCTCGTCAACTGTGTCTCTGTACAGCCAGCTTACAGAACTCTTGTGTACTGCGTGTCCAACACTCAGGCTTCAGAACGCCCAGAAGCTGCTTATCCAAACTAAGGCCTCCGAACTTCTGTCAACTGCATCTCCCTACACTGAGGCTACAGAGTTCCCGTGTACTGCGTTTGCGTACTCTCAAGCTATGGAACTCCCGTAAACTCTGTCTCCTACCTACACTCAAGATACAGAACTCCAATAAGCTGCGTCTCCACAACTCTGGCTTCAGAACTCCTGTAATCTGCGTCTCCCTACATCCAGGAAACGGATCTCCCGTTTACCGCGTCTGCTTATTCCCAAGCTAGAGAACTCGCGTAAACTCTGTCTCCAACACTCAGGCTCTAGAACTCCCATAAACTGCGTCTCTCTACACCCAGTTTACACAACTCCCATAAGCTGCTTATCCAAAACTAAGGCTTCAGAACTTCTGTCAACTGCGTCTCCCTCCTCTCAGGCTACAGAGCTCCCGTTGACTGAGTATGCTTGCTCTCAAGCTATAGAACTCTGGTAACCTCTGTCTCCTAAACTCAGGTTACAGAATTCCTCCAATCTGCGTCTCCCTACACTCAGACTACACATCTCTGTTTCCTGCATATGATTACTCCCAAGCTAGAGACCTCTCGCAAACTCTGTCTCCCACACTCAAGTTACAGAACTCCTGCAAGCTGCGTCTCCCTACACTCAGACTACAGATCTCCTGTTTACTGCGTAGACTTACTCCTAACCTATAGAGCTCCTGTAAGCTCTGCCTCCCAAACTGAGGTTCCAGAACTCTTGCAATCTGCGTCTCCCCGCACTCAGGCTACAGATCTCCGTTTACTGCGTATGCTTACTTCCAAGCTAGAGAACTCTCGTAAACTGTCTCCTACACTCACGCTACAGAACTCTTGTAAATGGCGTCTCCCTACACCCTGGTTACAGACCTCCGCTATGCTGCAACTTGTACACCCAGGATACAGAAATCCCGTGTCATGCGTATTCCTACTCCCAGGCTAAGGAACTCTTGTCAACTGTGTATTGGTATAGCCAGGTTACAGAACTCTTGTATACTGCGTCTCCAACACCCAGGCTTCAGAACTTCTGAAAACTGCGTCTCTTTACACTCAGGCTACAGATCTCCCGTAGACTGCGTATGCTTACTGCGAAGCTATAGAACCCCATAATTTCTGTCTCTTGCACTCAGCTTACAGAACTCCTGTAAATAGCATCTCCCTACACCCAGGTTACAGACCTCGGATAAGCTGCGTCTCATACACCCAGCATACATAAATCCCGTGTAATGCGTATTCTTTCTCCCAGGCTAAGGAACTCTTGTCAACTGTGTATTGGTATAGCCAGGTTACGGAACTCTTGTATACTGTGTCTCCAACACCCAGGCTTCAGAACTTCTGAAAACTGCATCTCTTTACACTCAGTCTACAGATCTCCCGTAGACTGCATATGCTTACTGCGAAGCTATAGAACCCCATAATTTCTGTCTCCTGCACTCAGCTTACAGAACTCCTGTAAATAGCATCTCCCTACACCCAGGTTACAGACCTCGGATAAGCTGCGTCTCATACACCCAGCATACAGAAATCCCGTGTCATGCGTCTTCCTACTCCCAGGCTAAGGAACTCTCGTCAACTGTGTCTCTGTACAGCCAGCTTACAGAACTCTTGTTTCCTGCATGTCCAACACTCAGGCTTCAGAACGCCCAGAAGCTGCTTATCCAAAACTAAGGCTTCAGAACTTCTGTCAACTGCGTCTCCCTACACTCAGGCTACAAGGCTCCTGATGACCGCGTATGCTTACCTCCAAGCTAGAAAACTCGTGTAACCTCTGTCTTCCAAACTCAGGTTCCAGAACTCCTGCAATCTCCGTCCCCCTACACTCAGGCTACAGATCTCCCGTTGACGGTGTATGCTCACTCCCAAGCTAGAGAACTCTCGTAAACTCTGTCTCCTACACACCGGCTACACAACTCCTGGAACGGTGGCTCCCGACACCCTGGATACAGACCTCCGATAAGCTGCATCTCGTTCACCCAGCATACAGAAATCCCGTGTCATGCGTATTCTTTCTCCCAGGCTAAGGAACTCTTGTCAACTGTGTATTGGTATAGCCAGGTTACGGAACTCTTGTATACTGCGTCTCCAACACTCTGGCTTCAGAACTTCTGAAAACTGCGTCTCTTTACACCCAGGTTACAGACCTCGGATAAGCTGCGTCTCATACACCCAGCATACAGACATCCCGTGTCATGCGTCTTCCTACTCCCAGGCTAAGGAACTCTCGTCAACTGTGTCTCTGTACAGCCAGCTTACAGAACTCTTGTGTACTGCGTGTGCAACACTCAGGCTTCAGAATGCCCAGAAGCTGCTTATCCAAAACTAAGGCTTCAGAACTTCTGTCACCTGCATCTCCCTACACTGAGGCTACAGAGTTCCCGTGTACTGCGTTTGCGTACTCTCAAGCTATGGAACTCCCGTAAACTCTGTCTCCTACCTACACTCAAGATACAGAACTCCAATAAGCTGCGTCTCCACAACTCTGGCTTCAGAACTCCTGTAATCTGCGTCTCCCTACACCCAGGAAACGGATCTCCCGTTTACCGCGTCTGCTTATTCCCAAGCTAGAGAACTCGCGTAAACTCTGTCTCCAACACTCAGGCTCTAGAACTCCCATAAACTGCGTCTCTCTACACCCAGTTTACACAACTCCCATAAGCTGCTTATCCAAAACTAAGGCTTCAGAACTTCTGTCAACTGCGTCTCCCTCCTCTCAGGCTACAGAGCTCCCGTTGACTGAGTATGCTTGCTCTCAAGCTATAGAACTCTGGTAACCTCTGTCTCCTAAACTCAGGTTACAGAATTCCTCCAATCTGCGTCTCCCTACACTCAGACTACACATCTCTGTTTCCTGCATATGATTACTCCCAAGCTAGAGACCTCTCGCAAACTCTGTCTCCCACACTCAAGTTACAGAACTCCTGCAAGCTGCGTCTCCCTACACTCAGACTACAGATCTCCTGTTTACTGCGTAGACTTACTCCAAACCTATAGAGCTCCTGTAAGCTCTGCCTCCCAAACTGAGGTTCCAGAACTCTTGCAATCTGCGTCTCCCCGCACTCAGGCTACAGATCTCCGTTTACTGCGTATGCTTACTTCCAAGCTAGAGAACTCTCGTAAACTGTCTCCTACACTCACGCTACAGAACTCTTGTAAATGGCGTCTCCCTACACCCTGGTTACAGACCTCCGCTATGCTGCAACTTGTACACCCAGGATACAGAAATCCCGTGTCATGCGTATTCCTACTCCCAGGCTAAGGAACTCTTGTCAACTGTGTATTGGTATAGCCAGGTTACGGAACTCTTGTATACTGCGTCTCCAACACCCAGGCTTCAGAACTTCTGAAAACTGCGTCTCTTTACACTCAGGCTACAGATCTCCCGTAGACTGCGTATGCTTACTGCGAAGCTATAGAACCCCATAATTTCTGTCTCCTGCACTCAGCTTACAGAACTCCTGTAAATAGCATCTCCCTACACCCAGGTTACAGACCTCGGATAAGCTGCGTCTCATACACCCAGCATACAGAAATCCCGTGTCATGCGTCTTCCTACTCCCAGGCTAAGGAACTCTCGTCAACTGTGTCTCTGTACAACCAGCTTACAGAACTCTTGTTTCCTGCATGTCCAACACTCAGGCTTCAGAATGCCCAGAAGCTGCTTATCCAAAACTAAGGCTTCAGAACTTCTGTCAACTGCGTCTCCCTACACTCAGGCTACAAGGCTCCTGATGACCGCGTATGCTTACCTCCAAGCTAGAAAACTTGGGTAACCTCTGTCTTCCAAACTCAGGTTCCAGAACTCCTGCAATCTCCGTCCCCCTACACTCAGGCTACAGATCTCCCGTTGACGGTGTATGCTCACTCCCAAGCTAGAGAACTCTCGTAAACTCTGTCTCCTACACACCGGCTACACAACTCCTGGAACGGTGGCTCCCGACACCCTGGATACAGACCTCCGATAAGCTGCATCTCGTTCACCCAGCATACAGAAATCCCGTGTCATGCGTATTCTTTCTCCCAGGCTAAGGAACTCTTGTCAACTGTGTATTGGTATAGCCAGGTTACGGAACTCTTGTATACTGCGTCTCCAACACTCTGGCTTCAGAACTTCTGAAAACTGCGTCTCTTTACACCCAGGTTACAGACCTCGGATAAGCTGCGTCTCATACACCCAGCATACAGACATCCCGTGTCATGCGTCTTCCTACTCCCAGGCTAAGGAACTCTCGTCAACTGTGTCTCTGTACAGCCAGCTTACAGAACTCTTGTGTACTGCGTGTGCAACACTCAGGCTTCAGAACGCCCAGAAGCTGCTTATCCAAAACTAAGGCTTCAGAACTTCTGTCACCTGCATCTCCCTACACTGAGGCTACAGAGTTCCCGGATACTGCGTTTGCGTACTCTCAAGCTATGGAACTCCCGTAAACTCTGTCTCCTACCTACACTCAAGATACAGAACTCCAATAAGCTGCGTCTCCACAACTCTGGCTTCAGAACTCCTGTAATCTGCGTCTCCCTACACCCAGGAAACGGATCTCCCGTTTACCGCGTCTGCTTATTCCCAAGCTAGAGAACTCGCGTAAACTCTGTCTCCAACACTCAGGCTCTAGAACTCCCATAAACTGCGTCTCTCTACACCCAGTTTACACAACTCCCATAAGCTGCTTATCCAAAACTAAGGCTTCAGAACTTCTGTCAACTGCGTCTCCCTCCTCTCAGGCTACAGAGCTCCCGTTGACTGAGTATGCTTGCTCTCAAGCTATAGAACTCTGGTAACCTCTGTCTCCTAAACTCAGGTTACAGAATTCCTCCAATCTGCGTCTCCCTACACTCAGACTACACATCTCTGTTTCCTGCATATGATTACTCCCAAGCTAGAGACCTCTCGCAAACTCTGTCTCCCACACTCAAGTTACAGAACTCCTGCAATCTGCGTCTCCCTACACTCAGACTACAGATCTCCTGTTTACTGCGTAGACTTACTCCAAACCTATAGAGCTCCTGTAAGCTCTGCCTCCCAAACTGAGGTTCCAGAACTCTTGCAATCTGCGTCTCCCCGCACTCAGGCTACAGATCTCCGTTTACTGCGTATGCTTACTTCCAAGCTAGAGAACTCTCGTAAACTGTCTCCTACACTCACGCTACAGAACTCTTGTAAATGGCGTCTCCCTACACCCTGGTTACAGACCTCCGCTATGCTGCAACTTGTACACCCAGGATACAGAAATCCCGTGTCATGCGTATTCCTACTCCCAGGCTAAGGAACTCTTGTCAACTGTGTATTGGTATAGCCAGGTTACGGAACTCTTGTATACTGCGTCTCCAACACCCAGGCTTCAGAACTTCTGAAAACTGCGTCTCTTTACACTCAGGCTACAGATCTCCCGTAGACTGCGTATGCTTACTGCGAAGCTATAGAACCCCATAATTTCTGTCTCCTGCACTCAGCTTACAGAACTCCTGTAAATAGCATCTCCCTACACCCAGGTTACAGACCTCGGATAAGCTGCGTCTCATACACCCAGCATACAGAAATCCCGTGTCATGCGTCTTCCTACTCCCAGGCTAAGGAACTCTCGTCAACTGTGTCTCTGTACAACCAGCTTACAGAACTCTTGTTTCCTGCATGTCCAACACTCAGGCTTCAGAATGCCCAGAAGCTGCTTATCCAAAACTAAGGCTTCAGAACTTCTGTCAACTGCGTCTCCCTACACTCAGGCTACAAGGCTCCTGATGACCGCGTATGCTTACCTCCAAGCTAGAAAACTTGGGTAACCTCTGTCTTCCAAACTCAGGTTCCAGAACTCCTGCAATCTCCGTCCCCCTACACTCAGGCTACAGATCTCCCGTTGACGGTGTATGCTCACTCCCAAGCTAGAGAACTCTCGTAAACTCTGTCTCCTACACACCGGCTACACAACTCCTGGAACGGTGGCTCCCGACACCCTGGATACAGACCTCCGATAAGCTGCATCTCGTTCACCCAGCATACAGAAATCCCGTGTCATGCGTATTCTTTCTCCCAGGCTAAGGAACTCTTGTCAACTGTGTATTGGTATAGCCAGGTTACGGAACTCTTGTATACTGCGTCTCCAACACTCTGGCTTCAGAACTTCTGAAAACTGCGTCTCTTTACACCCAGGTTACAGACCTCGGATAAGCTGCGTCTCATACACCCAGCATACAGACATCCCGTGTCATGCGTCTTCCTACTCCCAGGCTAAGGAACTCTCGTCAACTGTGTCTCTGTACAGCCAGCTTACAGAACTCTTGTGTACTGCGTGTCCAACACTCAGGCTTCAGAACGCCCAGAAGCTGCTTATCCAAACTAAGGCCTCCGAACTTCTGTCAACTGCATCTCCCTACACTGAGGCTACAGAGTTCCCGTGTACTGCGTTTGCGTACTCTCAAGCTATGGAACTCCCGTAAACTCTGTCTCCTACCTACACTCAAGATACAGAACTCCAATAAGCTGCGTCTCCACAACTCTGGCTTCAGAACTCCTGTAATCTGCGTCTCCCTACATCCAGGAAACGGATCTCCCGTTTACCGCGTCTGCTTATTCCCAAGCTAGAGAACTCGCGTAAACTCTGTCTCCAACACTCAGGCTCTAGAACTCCCATAAACTGCGTCTCTCTACACCCAGTTTACACAACTCCCATAAGCTGCTTATCCAAAACTAAGGCTTCAGAACTTCTGTCAACTGCGTCTCCCTCCTCTCAGGCTACAGAGCTCCCGTTGACTGAGTATGCTTGCTCTCAAGCTATAGAACTCTGGTAACCTCTGTCTCCTAAACTCAGGTTACAGAATTCCTCCAATCTGCGTCTCCCTACACTCAGACTACACATCTCTGTTTCCTGCATATGATTACTCCCAAGCTAGAGACCTCTCGCAAACTCTGTCTCCCACACTCAAGTTACAGAACTCCTGCAAGCTGCGTCTCCCTACACTCAGACTACAGATCTCCTGTTTACTGCGTAGACTTACTCCTAACCTATAGAGCTCCTGTAAGCTCTGCCTCCCAAACTGAGGTTCCAGAACTCTTGCAATCTGCGTCTCCCCGCACTCAGGCTACAGATCTCCGTTTACTGCGTATGCTTACTTCCAAGCTAGAGAACTCTCGTAAACTGTCTCCTACACTCACGCTACAGAACTCTTGTAAATGGCGTCTCCCTACACCCTGGTTACAGACCTCCGCTATGCTGCAACTTGTACACCCAGGATACAGAAATCCCGTGTCATGCGTATTCCTACTCCCAGGCTAAGGAACTCTTGTCAACTGTGTATTGGTATAGCCAGGTTACAGAACTCTTGTATACTGCGTCTCCAACACCCAGGCTTCAGAACTTCTGAAAACTGCGTCTCTTTACACTCAGGCTACAGATCTCCCGTAGACTGCGTATGCTTACTGCGAAGCTATAGAACCCCATAATTTCTGTCTCTTGCACTCAGCTTACAGAACTCCTGTAAATAGCATCTCCCTACACCCAGGTTACAGACCTCGGATAAGCTGCGTCTCATACACCCAGCATACATAAATCCCGTGTAATGCGTATTCTTTCTCCCAGGCTAAGGAACTCTTGTCAACTGTGTATTGGTATAGCCAGGTTACGGAACTCTTGTATACTGTGTCTCCAACACCCAGGCTTCAGAACTTCTGAAAACTGCATCTCTTTACACTCAGTCTACAGATCTCCCGTAGACTGCATATGCTTACTGCGAAGCTATAGAACCCCATAATTTCTGTCTCCTGCACTCAGCTTACAGAACTCCTGTAAATAGCATCTCCCTACACCCAGGTTACAGACCTCGGATAAGCTGCGTCTCATACACCCAGCATACAGAAATCCCGTGTCATGCGTCTTCCTACTCCCAGGCTAAGGAACTCTCGTCAACTGTGTCTCTGTACAGCCAGCTTACAGAACTCTTGTTTCCTGCATGTCCAACACTCAGGCTTCAGAACGCCCAGAAGCTGCTTATCCAAAACTAAGGCTTCAGAACTTCTGTCAACTGCGTCTCCCTACACTCAGGCTACAAGGCTCCTGATGACCGCGTATGCTTACCTCCAAGCTAGAAAACTCGTGTAACCTCTGTCTTCCAAACTCAGGTTCCAGAACTCCTGCAATCTCCGTCCCCCTACACTCAGGCTACAGATCTCCCGTTGACGGTGTATGCTCACTCCCAAGCTAGAGAACTCTCGTAAACTCTGTCTCCTACACACCGGCTACACAACTCCTGGAACGGTGGCTCCCGACACCCTGGATACAGACCTCCGATAAGCTGCATCTCGTTCACCCAGCATACAGAAATCCCGTGTCATGCGTATTCTTTCTCCCAGGCTAAGGAACTCTTGTCAACTGTGTATTGGTATAGCCAGGTTACGGAACTCTTGTATACTGCGTCTCCAACACTCTGGCTTCAGAACTTCTGAAAACTGCGTCTCTTTACACCCAGGTTACAGACCTCGGATAAGCTGCGTCTCATACACCCAGCATACAGACATCCCGTGTCATGCGTCTTCCTACTCCCAGGCTAAGGAACTCTCGTCAACTGTGTCTCTGTACAGCCAGCTTACAGAACTCTTGTGTACTGCGTGTGCAACACTCAGGCTTCAGAATGCCCAGAAGCTGCTTATCCAAAACTAAGGCTTCAGAACTTCTGTCACCTGCATCTCCCTACACTGAGGCTACAGAGTTCCCGTGTACTGCGTTTGCGTACTCTCAAGCTATGGAACTCCCGTAAACTCTGTCTCCTACCTACACTCAAGATACAGAACTCCAATAAGCTGCGTCTCCACAACTCTGGCTTCAGAACTCCTGTAATCTGCGTCTCCCTACACCCAGGAAACGGATCTCCCGTTTACCGCGTCTGCTTATTCCCAAGCTAGAGAACTCGCGTAAACTCTGTCTCCAACACTCAGGCTCTAGAACTCCCATAAACTGCGTCTCTCTACACCCAGTTTACACAACTCCCATAAGCTGCTTATCCAAAACTAAGGCTTCAGAACTTCTGTCAACTGCGTCTCCCTCCTCTCAGGCTACAGAGCTCCCGTTGACTGAGTATGCTTGCTCTCAAGCTATAGAACTCTGGTAACCTCTGTCTCCTAAACTCAGGTTACAGAATTCCTCCAATCTGCGTCTCCCTACACTCAGACTACACATCTCTGTTTCCTGCATATGATTACTCCCAAGCTAGAGACCTCTCGCAAACTCTGTCTCCCACACTCAAGTTACAGAACTCCTGCAAGCTGCGTCTCCCTACACTCAGACTACAGATCTCCTGTTTACTGCGTAGACTTACTCCAAACCTATAGAGCTCCTGTAAGCTCTGCCTCCCAAACTGAGGTTCCAGAACTCTTGCAATCTGCGTCTCCCCGCACTCAGGCTACAGATCTCCGTTTACTGCGTATGCTTACTTCCAAGCTAGAGAACTCTCGTAAACTGTCTCCTACACTCACGCTACAGAACTCTTGTAAATGGCGTCTCCCTACACCCTGGTTACAGACCTCCGCTATGCTGCAACTTGTACACCCAGGATACAGAAATCCCGTGTCATGCGTATTCCTACTCCCAGGCTAAGGAACTCTTGTCAACTGTGTATTGGTATAGCCAGGTTACGGAACTCTTGTATACTGCGTCTCCAACACCCAGGCTTCAGAACTTCTGAAAACTGCGTCTCTTTACACTCAGGCTACAGATCTCCCGTAGACTGCGTATGCTTACTGCGAAGCTATAGAACCCCATAATTTCTGTCTCCTGCACTCAGCTTACAGAACTCCTGTAAATAGCATCTCCCTACACCCAGGTTACAGACCTCGGATAAGCTGCGTCTCATACACCCAGCATACAGAAATCCCGTGTCATGCGTCTTCCTACTCCCAGGCTAAGGAACTCTCGTCAACTGTGTCTCTGTACAACCAGCTTACAGAACTCTTGTTTCCTGCATGTCCAACACTCAGGCTTCAGAATGCCCAGAAGCTGCTTATCCAAAACTAAGGCTTCAGAACTTCTGTCAACTGCGTCTCCCTACACTCAGGCTACAAGGCTCCTGATGACCGCGTATGCTTACCTCCAAGCTAGAAAACTTGGGTAACCTCTGTCTTCCAAACTCAGGTTCCAGAACTCCTGCAATCTCCGTCCCCCTACACTCAGGCTACAGATCTCCCGTTGACGGTGTATGCTCACTCCCAAGCTAGAGAACTCTCGTAAACTCTGTCTCCTACACACCGGCTACACAACTCCTGGAACGGTGGCTCCCGACACCCTGGATACAGACCTCCGATAAGCTGCATCTCGTTCACCCAGCATACAGAAATCCCGTGTCATGCGTATTCTTTCTCCCAGGCTAAGGAACTCTTGTCAACTGTGTATTGGTATAGCCAGGTTACGGAACTCTTGTATACTGCGTCTCCAACACTCTGGCTTCAGAACTTCTGAAAACTGCGTCTCTTTACACCCAGGTTACAGACCTCGGATAAGCTGCGTCTCATACACCCAGCATACAGACATCCCGTGTCATGCGTCTTCCTACTCCCAGGCTAAGGAACTCTCGTCAACTGTGTCTCTGTACAGCCAGCTTACAGAACTCTTGTGTACTGCGTGTGCAACACTCAGGCTTCAGAACGCCCAGAAGCTGCTTATCCAAAACTAAGGCTTCAGAACTTCTGTCACCTGCATCTCCCTACACTGAGGCTACAGAGTTCCCGGATACTGCGTTTGCGTACTCTCAAGCTATGGAACTCCCGTAAACTCTGTCTCCTACCTACACTCAAGATACAGAACTCCAATAAGCTGCGTCTCCACAACTCTGGCTTCAGAACTCCTGTAATCTGCGTCTCCCTACACCCAGGAAACGGATCTCCCGTTTACCGCGTCTGCTTATTCCCAAGCTAGAGAACTCGCGTAAACTCTGTCTCCAACACTCAGGCTCTAGAACTCCCATAAACTGCGTCTCTCTACACCCAGTTTACACAACTCCCATAAGCTGCTTATCCAAAACTAAGGCTTCAGAACTTCTGTCAACTGCGTCTCCCTCCTCTCAGGCTACAGAGCTCCCGTTGACTGAGTATGCTTGCTCTCAAGCTATAGAACTCTGGTAACCTCTGTCTCCTAAACTCAGGTTACAGAATTCCTCCAATCTGCGTCTCCCTACACTCAGACTACACATCTCTGTTTCCTGCATATGATTACTCCCAAGCTAGAGACCTCTCGCAAACTCTGTCTCCCACACTCAAGTTACAGAACTCCTGCAATCTGCGTCTCCCTACACTCAGACTACAGATCTCCTGTTTACTGCGTAGACTTACTCCAAACCTATAGAGCTCCTGTAAGCTCTGCCTCCCAAACTGAGGTTCCAGAACTCTTGCAATCTGCGTCTCCCCGCACTCAGGCTACAGATCTCCGTTTACTGCGTATGCTTACTTCCAAGCTAGAGAACTCTCGTAAACTGTCTCCTACACTCACGCTACAGAACTCTTGTAAATGGCGTCTCCCTACACCCTGGTTACAGACCTCCGCTATGCTGCAACTTGTACACCCAGGATACAGAAATCCCGTGTCATGCGTATTCCTACTCCCAGGCTAAGGAACTCTTGTCAACTGTGTATTGGTATAGCCAGGTTACGGAACTCTTGTATACTGCGTCTCCAACACCCAGGCTTCAGAACTTCTGAAAACTGCGTCTCTTTACACTCAGGCTACAGATCTCCCGTAGACTGCGTATGCTTACTGCGAAGCTATAGAACCCCATAATTTCTGTCTCCTGCACTCAGCTTACAGAACTCCTGTAAATAGCATCTCCCTACACCCAGGTTACAGACCTCGGATAAGCTGCGTCTCATACACCCAGCATACAGAAATCCCGTGTCATGCGTCTTCCTACTCCCAGGCTAAGGAACTCTCGTCAACTGTGTCTCTGTACAACCAGCTTACAGAACTCTTGTTTCCTGCATGTCCAACACTCAGGCTTCAGAATGCCCAGAAGCTGCTTATCCAAAACTAAGGCTTCAGAACTTCTGTCAACTGCGTCTCCCTACACTCAGGCTACAAGGCTCCTGATGACCGCGTATGCTTACCTCCAAGCTAGAAAACTTGGGTAACCTCTGTCTTCCAAACTCAGGTTCCAGAACTCCTGCAATCTCCGTCCCCCTACACTCAGGCTACAGATCTCCCGTTGACGGTGTATGCTCACTCCCAAGCTAGAGAACTCTCGTAAACTCTGTCTCCTACACACCGGCTACACAACTCCTGGAACGGTGGCTCCCGACACCCTGGATACAGACCTCCGATAAGCTGCATCTCGTTCACCCAGCATACAGAAATCCCGTGTCATGCGTATTCTTTCTCCCAGGCTAAGGAACTCTTGTCAACTGTGTATTGGTATAGCCAGGTTACGGAACTCTTGTATACTGCGTCTCCAACACTCTGGCTTCAGAACTTCTGAAAACTGCGTCTCTTTACACCCAGGTTACAGACCTCGGATAAGCTGCGTCTCATACACCCAGCATACAGACATCCCGTGTCATGCGTCTTCCTACTCCCAGGCTAAGGAACTCTCGTCAACTGTGTCTCTGTACAGCCAGCTTACAGAACTCTTGTGTACTGCGTGTGCAACACTCAGGCTTCAGAATGCCCAGAAGCTGCTTATCCAAAACTAAGGCTTCAGAACTTCTGTCACCTGCATCTCCCTACACTGAGGCTACAGAGTTCCCGTGTACTGCGTTTGCGTACTCTCAAGCTATGGAACTCCCGTAAACTCTGTCTCCTACCTACACTCAAGATACAGAACTCCAATAAGCTGCGTCTCCACAACTCTGGCTTCAGAACTCCTGTAATCTGCGTCTCCCTACACCCAGGAAACGGATCTCCCGTTTACCGCGTCTGCTTATTCCCAAGCTAGAGAACTCGCGTAAACTCTGTCTCCAACACTCAGGCTCTAGAACTCCCATAAACTGCGTCTCTCTACACCCAGTTTACACAACTCCCATAAGCTGCTTATCCAAAACTAAGGCTTCAGAACTTCTGTCAACTGCGTCTCCCTCCTCTCAGGCTACAGAGCTCCCGTTGACTGAGTATGCTTGCTCTCAAGCTATAGAACTCTGGTAACCTCTGTCTCCTAAACTCAGGTTACAGAATTCCTCCAATCTGCGTCTCCCTACACTCAGACTACACATCTCTGTTTCCTGCATATGATTACTCCCAAGCTAGAGACCTCTCGCAAACTCTGTCTCCCACACTCAAGTTACAGAACTCCTGCAAGCTGCGTCTCCCTACACTCAGACTACAGATCTCCTGTTTACTGCGTAGACTTACTCCAAACCTATAGAGCTCCTGTAAGCTCTGCCTCCCAAACTGAGGTTCCAGAACTCTTGCAATCTGCGTCTCCCCGCACTCAGGCTACAGATCTCCGTTTACTGCGTATGCTTACTTCCAAGCTAGAGAACTCTCGTAAACTGTCTCCTACACTCACGCTACAGAACTCTTGTAAATGGCGTCTCCCTACACCCTGGTTACAGACCTCCGCTATGCTGCAACTTGTACACCCAGGATACAGAAATCCCGTGTCATGCGTATTCCTACTCCCAGGCTAAGGAACTCTTGTCAACTGTGTATTGGTATAGCCAGGTTACGGAACTCTTGTATACTGCGTCTCCAACACCCAGGCTTCAGAACTTCTGAAAACTGCGTCTCTTTACACTCAGGCTACAGATCTCCCGTAGACTGCGTATGCTTACTGCGAAGCTATAGAACCCCATAATTTCTGTCTCCTGCACTCAGCTTACAGAACTCCTGTAAATAGCATCTCCCTACACCCAGGTTACAGACCTCGGATAAGCTGCGTCTCATACACCCAGCATACAGAAATCCCGTGTCATGCGTCTTCCTACTCCCAGGCTAAGGAACTCTCGTCAACTGTGTCTCTGTACAACCAGCTTACAGAACTCTTGTTTCCTGCATGTCCAACACTCAGGCTTCAGAATGCCCAGAAGCTGCTTATCCAAAACTAAGGCTTCAGAACTTCTGTCAACTGCGTCTCCCTACACTCAGGCTACAAGGCTCCTGATGACCGCGTATGCTTACCTCCAAGCTAGAAAACTTGGGTAACCTCTGTCTTCCAAACTCAGGTTCCAGAACTCCTGCAATCTCCGTCCCCCTACACTCAGGCTACAGATCTCCCGTTGACGGTGTATGCTCACTCCCAAGCTAGAGAACTCTCGTAAACTCTGTCTCCTACACACCGGCTACACAACTCCTGGAACGGTGGCTCCCGACACCCTGGATACAGACCTCCGATAAGCTGCATCTCGTTCACCCAGCATACAGAAATCCCGTGTCATGCGTATTCTTTCTCCCAGGCTAAGGAACTCTTGTCAACTGTGTATTGGTATAGCCAGGTTACGGAACTCTTGTATACTGCGTCTCCAACACTCTGGCTTCAGAACTTCTGAAAACTGCGTCTCTTTACACCCAGGTTACAGACCTCGGATAAGCTGCGTCTCATACACCCAGCATACAGACATCCCGTGTCATGCGTCTTCCTACTCCCAGGCTAAGGAACTCTCGTCAACTGTGTCTCTGTACAGCCAGCTTACAGAACTCTTGTGTACTGCGTGTGCAACACTCAGGCTTCAGAACGCCCAGAAGCTGCTTATCCAAAACTAAGGCTTCAGAACTTCTGTCACCTGCATCTCCCTACACTGAGGCTACAGAGTTCCCGGATACTGCGTTTGCGTACTCTCAAGCTATGGAACTCCCGTAAACTCTGTCTCCTACCTACACTCAAGATACAGAACTCCAATAAGCTGCGTCTCCACAACTCTGGCTTCAGAACTCCTGTAATCTGCGTCTCCCTACACCCAGGAAACGGATCTCCCGTTTACCGCGTCTGCTTATTCCCAAGCTAGAGAACTCGCGTAAACTCTGTCTCCAACACTCAGGCTCTAGAACTCCCATAAACTGCGTCTCTCTACACCCAGTTTACACAACTCCCATAAGCTGCTTATCCAAAACTAAGGCTTCAGAACTTCTGTCAACTGCGTCTCCCTCCTCTCAGGCTACAGAGCTCCCGTTGACTGAGTATGCTTGCTCTCAAGCTATAGAACTCTGGTAACCTCTGTCTCCTAAACTCAGGTTACAGAATTCCTCCAATCTGCGTCTCCCTACACTCAGACTACACATCTCTGTTTCCTGCATATGATTACTCCCAAGCTAGAGACCTCTCGCAAACTCTGTCTCCCACACTCAAGTTACAGAACTCCTGCAATCTGCGTCTCCCTACACTCAGACTACAGATCTCCTGTTTACTGCGTAGACTTACTCCAAACCTATAGAGCTCCTGTAAGCTCTGCCTCCCAAACTGAGGTTCCAGAACTCTTGCAATCTGCGTCTCCCCGCACTCAGGCTACAGATCTCCGTTTACTGCGTATGCTTACTTCCAAGCTAGAGAACTCTCGTAAACTGTCTCCTACACTCACGCTACAGAACTCTTGTAAATGGCGTCTCCCTACACCCTGGTTACAGACCTCCGCTATGCTGCAACTTGTACACCCAGGATACAGAAATCCCGTGTCATGCGTATTCCTACTCCCAGGCTAAGGAACTCTTGTCAACTGTGTATTGGTATAGCCAGGTTACGGAACTCTTGTATACTGCGTCTCCAACACCCAGGCTTCAGAACTTCTGAAAACTGCGTCTCTTTACACTCAGGCTACAGATCTCCCGTAGACTGCGTATGCTTACTGCGAAGCTATAGAACCCCATAATTTCTGTCTCCTGCACTCAGCTTACAGAACTCCTGTAAATAGCATCTCCCTACACCCAGGTTACAGACCTCGGATAAGCTGCGTCTCATACACCCAGCATACAGAAATCCCGTGTCATGCGTCTTCCTACTCCCAGGCTAAGGAACTCTCGTCAACTGTGTCTCTGTACAACCAGCTTACAGAACTCTTGTTTCCTGCATGTCCAACACTCAGGCTTCAGAATGCCCAGAAGCTGCTTATCCAAAACTAAGGCTTCAGAACTTCTGTCAACTGCGTCTCCCTACACTCAGGCTACAAGGCTCCTGATGACCGCGTATGCTTACCTCCAAGCTAGAAAACTTGGGTAACCTCTGTCTTCCAAACTCAGGTTCCAGAACTCCTGCAATCTCCGTCCCCCTACACTCAGGCTACAGATCTCCCGTTGACGGTGTATGCTCACTCCCAAGCTAGAGAACTCTCGTAAACTCTGTCTCCTACACACCGGCTACACAACTCCTGGAACGGTGGCTCCCGACACCCTGGATACAGACCTCCGATAAGCTGCATCTCGTTCACCCAGCATACAGAAATCCCGTGTCATGCGTATTCTTTCTCCCAGGCTAAGGAACTCTTGTCAACTGTGTATTGGTATAGCCAGGTTACGGAACTCTTGTATACTGCGTCTCCAACACTCTGGCTTCAGAACTTCTGAAAACTGCGTCTCTTTACACCCAGGTTACAGACCTCGGATAAGCTGCGTCTCATACACCCAGCATACAGACATCCCGTGTCATGCGTCTTCCTACTCCCAGGCTAAGGAACTCTCGTCAACTGTGTCTCTGTACAGCCAGCTTACAGAACTCTTGTGTACTGCGTGTGCAACACTCAGGCTTCAGAATGCCCAGAAGCTGCTTATCCAAAACTAAGGCTTCAGAACTTCTGTCACCTGCATCTCCCTACACTGAGGCTACAGAGTTCCCGTGTACTGCGTTTGCGTACTCTCAAGCTATGGAACTCCCGTAAACTCTGTCTCCTACCTACACTCAAGATACAGAACTCCAATAAGCTGCGTCTCCACAACTCTGGCTTCAGAACTCCTGTAATCTGCGTCTCCCTACACCCAGGAAACGGATCTCCCGTTTACCGCGTCTGCTTATTCCCAAGCTAGAGAACTCGCGTAAACTCTGTCTCCAACACTCAGGCTCTAGAACTCCCATAAACTGCGTCTCTCTACACCCAGTTTACACAACTCCCATAAGCTGCTTATCCAAAACTAAGGCTTCAGAACTTCTGTCAACTGCGTCTCCCTCCTCTCAGGCTACAGAGCTCCCGTTGACTGAGTATGCTTGCTCTCAAGCTATAGAACTCTGGTAACCTCTGTCTCCTAAACTCAGGTTACAGAATTCCTCCAATCTGCGTCTCCCTACACTCAGACTACACATCTCTGTTTCCTGCATATGATTACTCCCAAGCTAGAGACCTCTCGCAAACTCTGTCTCCCACACTCAAGTTACAGAACTCCTGCAAGCTGCGTCTCCCTACACTCAGACTACAGATCTCCTGTTTACTGCGTAGACTTACTCCAAACCTATAGAGCTCCTGTAAGCTCTGCCTCCCAAACTGAGGTTCCAGAACTCTTGCAAGCTGCGTCTCCCCGCACTCAGGCTACAGATCTCCGTTTACTGCGTATGCTTACTTCCAAGCTAGAGAACTCTCGTAAACTGTCTCCTACACTCACGCTACAGAACTCTTGTAAATGGCGTCTCCCTACACCCTGGTTACAGACCTCCGCTATGCTGCAACTTGTACACCCAGGATACAGAAATCCCGTGTCATGCGTATTCCTACTCCCAGGCTAAGGAACTCTTGTCAACTGTGTATTGGTATAGCCAGGTTACGGAACTCTTGTATACTGCGTCTCCAACACCCAGGCTTCAGAACTTCTGAAAACTGCGTCTCTTTACACTCAGGCTACAGATCTCCCGTAGACTGCGTATGCTTACTGCGAAGCTATAGAACCCCATAATTTCTGTCTCCTGCACTCAGCTTACAGAACTCCTGTAAATAGCATCTCCCTACACCCAGGTTACAGACCTCGGATAAGCTGCGTCTCATACACCCAGCATACAGAAATCCCGTGTCATGCGTCTTCCTACTCCCAGGCTAAGGAACTCTCGTCAACTGTGTCTCTGTACAGCCAGCTTACAGAACTCTTGTTTCCTGCATGTCCAACACTCAGGCTTCAGAATGCCCAGAAGCTGCTTATCCAAAACTAAGGCTTCAGAACTTCTGTCAACTGCGTCTCCCTACACTCAGGCTACAAGGCTCCTGATGACCGCGTATGCTTACCTCCAAGCTAGAAAACTTGGGTAACCTCTGTCTTCCAAACTCAGGTTCCAGAACTCCTGCAATCTCCGTCCCCCTACACTCAGGCTACAGATCTCCCGTTGACGGTGTATGCTCACTCCCAAGCTAGAGAACTCTCGTAAACTCTGTCTCCTACACACCGGCTACACAACTCCTGGAACGGTGGCTCCCGACACCCTGGATACAGACCTCCGATAAGCTGCATCTCGTTCACCCAGCATACAGAAATCCCGTGTCATGCGTATTCTTTCTCCCAGGCTAAGGAACTCTTGTCAACTGTGTATTGGTATAGCCAGGTTACGGAACTCTTGTATACTGCGTCTCCAACACTCTGGCTTCAGAACTTCTGAAAACTGCGTCTCTTTACACCCAGGTTACAGACCTCGGATAAGCTGCGTCTCATACACCCAGCATACAGACATCCCGTGTCATGCGTCTTCCTACTCCCAGGCTAAGGAACTCTCGTCAACTGTGTCTCTGTACAGCCAGCTTACAGAACTCTTGTGTACTGCGTGTGCAACACTCAGGCTTCAGAACGCCCAGAAGCTGCTTATCCAAAACTAAGGCTTCAGAACTTCTGTCACCTGCATCTCCCTACACTGAGGCTACAGAGTTCCCGGATACTGCGTTTGCGTACTCTCAAGCTATGGAACTCCCGTAAACTCTGTCTCCTACCTACACTCAAGATACAGAACTCCAATAAGCTGCGTCTCCACAACTCTGGCTTCAGAACTCCTGTAATCTGCGTCTCCCTACACCCAGGAAACGGATCTCCCGTTTACCGCGTCTGCTTATTCCCAAGCTAGAGAACTCGCGTAAACTCTGTCTCCAACACTCAGGCTCTAGAACTCCCATAAACTGCGTCTCTCTACACCCAGTTTACACAACTCCCATAAGCTGCTTATCCAAAACTAAGGCTTCAGAACTTCTGTCAACTGCGTCTCCCTCCTCTCAGGCTACAGAGCTCCCGTTGACTGAGTATGCTTGCTCTCAAGCTATAGAACTCTGGTAACCTCTGTCTCCTAAACTCAGGTTACAGAATTCCTCCAATCTGCGTCTCCCTACACTCAGACTACACATCTCTGTTTCCTGCATATGATTACTCCCAAGCTAGAGACCTCTCGCAAACTCTGTCTCCCACACTCAAGTTACAGAACTCCTGCAATCTGCGTCTCCCTACACTCAGACTACAGATCTCCTGTTTACTGCGTAGACTTACTCCAAACCTATAGAGCTCCTGTAAGCTCTGCCTCCCAAACTGAGGTTCCAGAACTCTTGCAATCTGCGTCTCCCCGCACTCAGGCTACAGATCTCCGTTTACTGCGTATGCTTACTTCCAAGCTAGAGAACTCTCGTAAACTGTCTCCTACACTCACGCTACAGAACTCTTGTAAATGGCGTCTCCCTACACCCTGGTTACAGACCTCCGCTATGCTGCAACTTGTACACCCAGGATACAGAAATCCCGTGTCATGCGTATTCCTACTCCCAGGCTAAGGAACTCTTGTCAACTGTGTATTGGTATAGCCAGGTTACGGAACTCTTGTATACTGCGTCTCCAACACCCAGGCTTCAGAACTTCTGAAAACTGCGTCTCTTTACACTCAGGCTACAGATCTCCCGTAGACTGCGTATGCTTACTGCGAAGCTATAGAACCCCATAATTTCTGTCTCCTGCACTCAGCTTACAGAACTCCTGTAAATAGCATCTCCCTACACCCAGGTTACAGACCTCGGATAAGCTGCGTCTCATACACCCAGCATACAGAAATCCCGTGTCATGCGTCTTCCTACTCCCAGGCTAAGGAACTCTCGTCAACTGTGTCTCTGTACAACCAGCTTACAGAACTCTTGTTTCCTGCATGTCCAACACTCAGGCTTCAGAATGCCCAGAAGCTGCTTATCCAAAACTAAGGCTTCAGAACTTCTGTCAACTGCGTCTCCCTACACTCAGGCTACAAGGCTCCTGATGACCGCGTATGCTTACCTCCAAGCTAGAAAACTTGGGTAACCTCTGTCTTCCAAACTCAGGTTCCAGAACTCCTGCAATCTCCGTCCCCCTACACTCAGGCTACAGATCTCCCGTTGACGGTGTATGCTCACTCCCAAGCTAGAGAACTCTCGTAAACTCTGTCTCCTACACACCGGCTACACAACTCCTGGAACGGTGGCTCCCGACACCCTGGATACAGACCTCCGATAAGCTGCATCTCGTTCACCCAGCATACAGAAATCCCGTGTCATGCGTATTCTTTCTCCCAGGCTAAGGAACTCTTGTCAACTGTGTATTGGTATAGCCAGGTTACGGAACTCTTGTATACTGCGTCTCCAACACTCTGGCTTCAGAACTTCTGAAAACTGCGTCTCTTTACACCCAGGTTACAGACCTCGGATAAGCTGCGTCTCATACACCCAGCATACAGACATCCCGTGTCATGCGTCTTCCTACTCCCAGGCTAAGGAACTCTCGTCAACTGTGTCTCTGTACAGCCAGCTTACAGAACTCTTGTGTACTGCGTGTGCAACACTCAGGCTTCAGAACGCCCAGAAGCTGCTTATCCAAAACTAAGGCTTCAGAACTTCTGTCACCTGCATCTCCCTACACTGAGGCTACAGAGTTCCCGGATACTGCGTTTGCGTACTCTCAAGCTATGGAACTCCCGTAAACTCTGTCTCCTACCTACACTCAAGATACAGAACTCCAATAAGCTGCGTCTCCACAACTCTGGCTTCAGAACTCCTGTAATCTGCGTCTCCCTACACCCAGGAAACGGATCTCCCGTTTACCGCGTCTGCTTATTCCCAAGCTAGAGAACTCGCGTAAACTCTGTCTCCAACACTCAGGCTCTAGAACTCCCATAAACTGCGTCTCTCTACACCCAGTTTACACAACTCCCATAAGCTGCTTATCCAAAACTAAGGCTTCAGAACTTCTGTCAACTGCGTCTCCCTCCTCTCAGGCTACAGAGCTCCCGTTGACTGAGTATGCTTGCTCTCAAGCTATAGAACTCTGGTAACCTCTGTCTCCTAAACTCAGGTTACAGAATTCCTCCAATCTGCGTCTCCCTACACTCAGACTACACATCTCTGTTTCCTGCATATGATTACTCCCAAGCTAGAGACCTCTCGCAAACTCTGTCTCCCACACTCAAGTTACAGAACTCCTGCAATCTGCGTCTCCCTACACTCAGACTACAGATCTCCTGTTTACTGCGTAGACTTACTCCAAACCTATAGAGCTCCTGTAAGCTCTGCCTCCCAAACTGAGGTTCCAGAACTCTTGCAATCTGCGTCTCCCCGCACTCAGGCTACAGATCTCCGTTTACTGCGTATGCTTACTTCCAAGCTAGAGAACTCTCGTAAACTGTCTCCTACACTCACGCTACAGAACTCTTGTAAATGGCGTCTCCCTACACCCTGGTTACAGACCTCCGCTATGCTGCAACTTGTACACCCAGGATACAGAAATCCCGTGTCATGCGTATTCCTACTCCCAGGCTAAGGAACTCTTGTCAACTGTGTATTGGTATAGCCAGGTTACGGAACTCTTGTATACTGCGTCTCCAACACCCAGGCTTCAGAACTTCTGAAAACTGCGTTTCTTTACACTCAGGCTACAGATCTCCTGTAGACTGCGTATGCTTACTGCGAAGCTATAGAACCCCATAATTTCTGTCTCCTGCACTCAGCTTACAGAACTCCTGTAAATAGCATCTTCCTACACCCAGGTTACAGACCTCGGATAAGCTGCGTCTCATACACCCAGCATACAGAAATCCTGTGTAATGCGTATTCTTTCTCCCAGGCTAAGGAACTCTTGTCAACTGTGTATTGGTATAGCCAGGTTACGGAACTCTGGTATACTGTGTCTCCAACACCCAGGCTTCAGAACTTCTGAAAACTGCATCTCTTTACACTCAGTCTACAGATCTCCCGTAGACTGCGTATGCTTACTGCGAAGCTATAGAACCCCATAATTTCTGTCTCCTGCACTCAGCTTACAGAACTCCTGTAAATAGCATCTCCCTACACCCAGGTTACAGACCTCGGATAAGCTGCGTCTCATACACCCAGCATACAGAAATCCCGTGTCATGCGTCTTCCTACTCCCAGGCTAAGGAACTCTCGTCAACTGTGTCTCTGTACAGCCAGCTTACAGAACTCTTGTTTCCTGCATGTGCAACACTCAGGCTTCAGAACGCCCAGAAGCTGCTTATCCAAAACTAAGGCTTCAGAACTTCTGTCAACTGCGTCTCCCTACACTCAGGCTACAAGGCTCCTGATGACTGCGTATGCTTACCTCCAAGCTAGAAAACTTGGGTAACCTCTGTCTTCCAAACTCAGGTTCCAGAACTCCTGCAATCTCCGTCCCCCTACACTCAGGCTACAGATCTCCCGTTGACGGTGTATGCTCACTCCCAAGCTAGAGAACTCTCGTAAACTCTGTCTCCTACACACCGGCTACACAACTCCTGGAACGGTGGCTCCCGACACCCTGGATACAGACCTCCGATAAGCTGCATCTCGTTCACCCAGCATACAGAAATCCCGTGTCATGCGTATTCTTTCTCCCAGGCTAAGGAACTCTTGTCAACTGTGTATTGGTATAGCCAGGTTACGGAACTCTTGTATACTGCGTCTCCAACACTCTGGCTTCAGAACTTCTGAAAACTGCGTCTCTTTACACCCAGGTTACAGACCTCGGATAAGCTGCGTCTCATACACCCAGCATACAGACATCCCGTGTCATGCGTCTTCCTACTCCCAGGCTAAGGAACTCTCGTCAACTGTGTCTCTGTACAGCCAGCTTACAGAACTCTTGTGTACTGCGTGTGCAACACTCAGGCTTCAGAATGCCCAGAAGCTGCTTATCCAAAACTAAGGCTTCAGAACTTCTGTCACCTGCATCTCCCTACACTGAGGCTACAGAGTTCCCGGATACTGCGTTTGCGTACTCTCAAGCTATGGAACTCCCGTAAACTCTGTCTCCTACCTACACTCAAGATACAGAACTCCAATAAGCTGCGTCTCCACAACTCTGGCTTCAGAACTCCTGTAATCTGCGTCTCCCTACACCCAGGAAACGGATCTCCCGTTTACCGCGTCTGCTTATTCCCAAGCTAGAGAACTCGCGTAAACTCTGTCTCCAACACTCAGGCTCTAGAACTCCCATAAACTGCGTCTCTCTACACCCAGTTTACACAACTCCCATAAGCTGCTTATCCAAAACTAAGGCTTCAGAACTTCTGTCAACTGCGTCTCCCTCCTCTCAGGCTACAGAGCTCCCGTTGACTGAGTATGCTTGCTCTCAAGCTATAGAACTCTGGTAACCTCTGTCTCCTAAACTCAGGTTACAGAATTCCTCCAATCTGCGTCTCCCTACACTCAGACTACACATCTCTGTTTCCTGCATATGATTACTCCCAAGCTAGAGACCTCTCGCAAACTCTGTCTCCCACACTCAAGTTACAGAACTCCTGCAAGCTGCGTCTCCCTACACTCAGACTACAGATCTCCTGTTTACTGCGTAGACTTACTCCAAACCTTTAGAGCTCCTGTAAGCTCTGCCTCCCAAACTGAGGTTCCAGAACTCTTGCAATCTGCGTCTCCCCGCACTCAGGCTACAGATCTCCGTTTACTGCGTATGCTTACTTCCAAGCTAGAGAACTCTCGTAAACTGTCTCCTACACTCACGCTACAGAACTCTTGTAAATGGCGTCTCCCTACACCCTGGTTACAGACCTCCGCTATGCTGCAACTTGTACACCCAGGATACAGAAATCCCGTGTCATGCGTATTCCTACTCCCAGGCTAAGGAACTCTTGTCAACTGTGTATTGGTATAGCCAGGTTACGGAACTCTTGTATACTGCGTCTCCAACACCCAGGCTTCAGAACTTCTGAAAACTGCGTCTCTTTACACTCAGGCTACAGATCTCCCGTAGACTGCGTATGCTTACTGCAAAGCTATAGAACCCCATAATTTCTGTCTCCTGCACTCAGCTTACAGAACTCCTGTAAATAGCATCTCCCTACACCCAGGTTACAGACCTCGGATAAGCTGCGTCTCATACACCCAGCATACAGAAATCCCGTGTCATGCGTCTTCCTACTCCCAGGCTAAGGAACTCTCGTCAACTGTGTCTCTGTACAACCAGCTTACAGAACTCTTGTTTCCTGCATGTCCAACACTCAGGCTTCAGAATGCCCAGAAGCTGCTTATCCAAAACTAAGGCTTCAGAACTTCTGTCAACTGCGTCTCCCTACACTCAGGCTACAAGGCTCCTGATGACCGCGTATGCTTACCTCCAAGCTAGAAAACTTGGGTAACCTCTGTCTTCCAAACTCAGGTTCCAGAACTCCTGCAATCTCCGTCCCCCTACACTCAGGCTACAGATCTCCCGTTGACGGTGTATGCTCACTCCCAAGCTAGAGAACTCTCGTAAACTCTGTCTCCTACACACCGGCTACACAACTCCTGGAACGGTGGCTCCCGACACCCTGGATACAGACCTCCGAGAAGCTGCATCTCGTTCACCCAGCATACAGAAATCCCGTGTCATGCGTATTCTTTCTCCCAGGCTAAGGAACTCTTGTCAACTGTGTATTGGTATAGCCAGGTTACGGAACTCTTGTATACTGCGTCTCCAACACTCTGGCTTCAGAACTTCTGAAAACTGCGTCTCTTTACACCCAGGTTACAGACCTCGGATAAGCTGCGTCTCATACACCCAGCATACAGACATCCCGTGTCATGCGTCTTCCTACTCCCAGGCTAAGGAACTCTCGTCAACTGTGTATTGGTATAGCCAGGTTACGGAACTCTTGTATACTGCGTCTCCAACACCCAGGCTTCAGAACTTCTGAAAACTGCGTCTCTTCACACTCAGGCTACAGATCTCCCGTAGACTGCGTATGCTTACTGCGAAGCTATAGAACCCCATAATTTCTGTCTCCTGCACTCAGCTTACAGAACTCCTGTAAATAGCATCTCCCTACACCCAGGTTACAGACCTCGGATAAGCTGCGTCTCATACACCCAGCATACAGAAATCCCGTGTAATGCGTATTCTTTCTCCCAGGCTAAGGAACTCTTGTCAACTGTGTATTGGTATAGCCAGGTTACGGAACTCTTTTATACTGCGTCTCCAACACTCTGGCTTCAGAACTTCTGAAAACTGCGTCTCTTTACACCCAGGTTACAGACCTCGGATAAGCTGCGTCTCATACACCCAGCATACAGACATCCCGTGTCATGCGTCTTCCTACTCCCAGGCTAAGGAACTCTCGTCAACTGTGTCTCTGTACAGCCAGCTTACAGAACTCTTGTGTACTGCGTGTGCAACACTCAGGCTTCAGAACGCCCAGAAGCTGCTTATCCAAAACTAAGGCTTCAGAACTTCTGTCACCTGCATCTCCCTACACTGAGGCTACAGAGTTCCCGTGTACTGTGTTTGCGTACTCTCAAGCTATGGAACTCCCGTAAACTCTGTCTCCTACCTACACTCAAGATACAGAACTCCAATAAGCTGTGTCTCCACAACTCTGGCTTCAGAACTCCTGTAATCTGCGTCTCCCTACACCCAGGAAACGGATCTCCCGTTTACCGCGTCTGCTTATTCCCAAGCTAGAGAACTCGCGTAAACTATCTCCTACACTGACGCTACAGAACTCCTGTAAATGGTGTGTCCCGACACCCTGGATACAGACTTCCGAAAACTGCGTCTCGTGCACCCAGCATACAGACATCCCGTGTCATGCGTATTCCTACTCCCAGGCTAAGGAACTCTCGTCAACTGTGTCTCTGTACAGCCAGCTTACAGAACTCTTGTGTACTGCGTGTCCAACACTCAGGCTTCAGAACGCCCAGAAGCTGCTTATCCAAAACTAAGGCCTCCGAACTTCTGTCAACTGCATCTCCCTACACTGAGGCTACAGAGTTCCCGTGTACTGCGTTTGCGTACTCTCAAGCTGTGGAACTCCCGTAAACTCTGTCTCCTACCTACCCTCAAGATACAGAACTCCAATAAGCTGCGTCTCCACCACTCTGGCTTCAGAACTCCTGTAATCTGCGTCTCCCTACACCCAGGAAATGGATCTCCCGTTTACCGCGTCTGCTTATTCCCAAGCGAGAGAACTCGCGTAAACTCTGTCTCCAACACTCAGGCTCTAGAACTCCCATAAACTGCGTCTCTCTACACCCAGTTTACACAACTCCCATAAGCTGCTTATCCAAAACTAAGGCTTCAGAACTTCTGTCAACTGCGTCTCCCTCCTCTCAGGCTACAGAGCTCCCGTTGACTGAGTATGCTTGCTCTCAAGCTATAGAACTCTGGTAACCTCTGTCTCCTAAACTCAGGTTACAGAATTCCTCCAATCTGCGTCTCCCTACACTCAGACTACACATCTCTGTTTCCTGCATATGATTACTCCCAAGCTAGAGACCTCTCGCAAACTCTGTCTCCCACACTCAAGTTACAGAACTCCTGCAATCTGCGTCTCCCTACACTCAGACTACAGATCTCCTGTTTACTGCCTAGACTTACTCCAAACCTATAGAGCTCCTGTAAGCTCTGCCTCCCAAACTGAGGTTCCAGAACTCTTGCAATCTGCGTCTCCCCGCACTCAGGCTACAGATCTCCGTTTACTGCGTATGCTTACTTCCAAGCTAGAGAACTCTCGTAAACTGTCTCCTACACTCACGCTACAGAACTCTTATAAATGGCGTCTCCCTACACCCTGGTTACAGACCTCCGCTATGCTGCAACTTGTACACCCAGGATACAGAAATCCCGTGTCATGCGTATTCCTACTCCCAGGCTAAGGAACTCTTGTCAACTGTGTATTGGTATAGCCAGGTTACGGAACTCTTGTATACTGCGTCTCCAACACCCAGGCTTCAGAACTTCTGAAAACTGCGTCTCTTTACACTCAGGCTACAGATCTCCCGTAGACTGCGTATGCTTACTGCGAAGCTATAGAACCCCATAATTTCTGTCTCCTGCACTCAGCTTACAGAACTCCTGTAAATAGCAACTCCCTACACCCAGGTTACAGACCTCGGATAAGCTGCGTCTCATACAGCCAGCATACAGAAATCCCGTGTCATGCGTATTCTTTCTCCCAGGCTAAGGAACTCTTGTCAACTGTGTATTGGTATAGCCAGGTTACAGAACTCTTGTATACTGCGTCTCCAACACTCTGGCTTCAGAACTTCTGAAAACTGCGTCTCTTTACACCCAGGTTACAGACCTCGGATAAGCTGCGTCTCATACACCCAGCATACAGACATCCCGTGTCATGCGTCTTCCTACTCCCAGGCTAAGGAACTCTCGTCAACTGTGTCTCTGTACAGCCAGCTTACAGAACTCTTGTGTACTGCGTGTGCAACACTCAGGCTTCAGAACGCCCAGAAGCTGCTTATCCAAAACTAAGGCTTCAGAACTTCTGTCACCTGCATCTCCCTACACTGAGGCTACAGAGTTCCCGGATACTGCGTTTGCGTACTCTCAAGCTATGGAACTCCCGTCAACTCTGTCTCCTACCTACACTCAAGATACAGAACTCCAATAAGCTGCGTCTCCACAACTCTGGCTTCAGAACTCCTGTAATCTGCGTCTCCCTACACCCAGGAAACGGATCTCCCGTTTACCGCGTCTGCTTATTCCCAAGCTAGAGAACTCGCGTAAACTATCTCCTACACTGACGCTACAGAACTCCTGTAAATGGTGTGTCCCGACACCCTGGATACAGACTTCCGAAAACTGCGTCTCGTGCACCCAGCATACAGAAATCCCGTGTCATGCGTATTCCTACTCCCAGGCTAAGGAACTCTCGTCAACTGTGTCTCTGTACAGCCAGCTTACAGAACTCTTGTGTACTGCGTGTCCAACACTCAGGCTTCAGAACGCCCAGAAGCTGCTTATCCAAAACTAAGGCCTCCGAACTTCTGTCAACTGCATCTCCCTACACTGAGGCTACAGAGTTCCCGTGTACTGCGTTTGCGTACTCTCAAGCTATGGAACTCCCGTAAACTCTGTCTCCTACCTACACTCAAGATACAGAACTCCAATAAGCTGCGTCTCCACCACTCTGGCTTCAGAACTCCTGTAATCTGCGTCTCCCTACACCCAGGAAACGGATCTCCCGTTTACCGCGTCTGCTTATTCCCAAGCTAGAGAACTCGCGTAAACTCTGTCTCCAACACTCAGGCTCTAGAACTCCCATAAACTGCGTCTCTCTACACCCAGTTTACACAACTCCCATAAGCTGCTTATCCAAAACTAAGGCTTCAGAACTTCTGTCAACTGCGTCTCCCTCCTCTCAGGCTACAGAGCTCCCGTTGACTGAGTATGCTTGCTCTCAAGCTATAGAACTCTGGTAACCTCTGTCTCCTAAACTCAGGTTACAGAATTCCTCCAATCTGCGTCTCCCTACACTCAGACTACACATCTCTGTTTCCTGCATATGATTACTCCCAAGCTAGAGACCTCTCGCAAACTCTGTCTCCCACACTCAAGTTACAGAACTCCTGCAATCTGCGTCTCCCTACACTCAGACTACAGATCTCCTGTTTACTGCGTAGACTTACTCCAAACCTATAGAGCTCCTGTAAGCTCTGCCTCCCAAACTGAGGTTCCAGAACTCTTGCAATCTGCGTCTCCCCGCACTCAGGCTACAGATCTCCGTTTACTGCGTATGCTTACTTCCAAGCTAGAGAACTCTCGTAAACTGTCTCCTACACTCACGCTACAGAACTCTTGTAAATGGGGTCACCCTACACCCTGGTTACAGACCTCCGCTATGCTGCAACTTGTACACCCAGGATACAGAAATCCCGTGTCATGCGTATTCCTACTCCCAGGCTAAGAACTCTCGTCAACTGTGTATTGGTATAGCCAGCTTACAGAACTCTTGTGTACTGCGTGTCCAACACTCAGGCTTCAGAACGCCCAGAAGCTGCTTATCCAAAACTAAGGCCTCCGAACTTCTGTCAACTGCATCTCCCTACACTGAGGCTACAGAGTTCCCGTGTACTGCGTTTGCGTACTCTCAAGCTATGGAACTCCCGTAAACTCTGTCTCCTACCTACACTCAAGATACAGAACTCCAATAAGCTGCGTCTCCACAACTCTGGCTTCAGAACTCCTGTAATCTGCGTCTCCCTACACCCAGGAAACGGATCTCCTGTTTACCGCGTCTGCTTATTCCCAAGCTAGAGAACTCGCGTAAACTATCTCCTACACTGACGCTACAGAACTCCTGTAAATGGTGTGTCCCGACACCCTGGATACAGACTTCTGAAAACTGCGGCTCGTGCACCCAGCATACAGAAATCCCGTGTCATGCGTCTTCCTACTCCCAGGCTAAGGAACTCTCGTCAACTGTGTCTCTGTACAGCCAGCTTACAGAACTCTTGTGTACTGCGTGTGCAACACTCAGGCTTCAGAACGCCCAGAAGCTGCTTATCCAAAACTAAGGCTTCAGAACTTCTGTCACCTGCATCTCCCTACACTGAGGCTACAGAGTTCCCGTGTACTACGTTTGCGTACTCTCAAGCTATGGAACTCCCGTAAACTCTGTCTCCTACCTACACTCAAGATACAGAACTCCAATAAGCTGCGTCTCCACAACTCTGGCTTCAGAACTCCTGTAATCTGCGTCTCCCTACACCCAGGAAACGGATCTCCCGTTTACCGCGTCTGCTTATTCCCAAGCTAGAGAACTCGCGTAAACTATCTCCAACACTGACGCTACAGAACTCCTGTAAATGGTGTGTCCCGACACCCTGGATACAGACTTCCGGAAACTGCGTCTCATGCACCCAGCATACAGACATCCCGTGTCATGCCTATTCCTACTCCCAGGCTAAGGAACTCTCATCAACTGTGTCTCTGTACAGCCAGCTTACAGAACTCTTGTGTACTGCGTGTGCAACACTCAGGCTTCAGAACGCCCAGAAGCTGCTTATCCAAAACTAAGGCTTCAGAACTTCTGTCACCTGCATCTCCCTACACTGAGGCTACAGAGTTCCCGGATACTGCGTTTGCGTACTCTCAAGCTATGGAACTCCCATAAACTCTGTCTCCTACCTACACTCAAGATACAGAACTCCAATAAGCTGCGTCTCCACAACTCTGGCTTCAGAACTCCTGTAATCTGCGTCTCCCTACACCCAGGAAACGGATCTCCCGTTTACCGCGTCTGCTTATTCCCAAGCTAGAGAACTCGCGTAAACTATCACCTACACTGACGCTACAGAACTCCTGTAAATGGTGTGTCCCGACACCCTGGATACAGACTTCCGAAAACTGCGTCTCGTGCACCCAGCATACAGAAATCCCGTGTCATGCGTCTTCCTACTCCCAGGCTAAGGAACTCTCGTCAACTGTGTCTCTGTACAGCCAGCTTACAGAACTCTTGTGTACTGCGTGTCCAACACTCAGGCTTCAGAACGCCCAGAAGCTGCTTATCCAAAACTAAGGCCTCCGAACTTCTGTCAACTGCATCTCCCTACACTGAGGCTACAGAGTTCCCGTGTACTGCGTTTGCGTACTCTCAAGCTATGGAACTCCCGTAAACTCTGTCTCCTACCTACACTCAAGATACAGAACTCCAATAAGCTGCGTCTCCACCACTCTGGCTTCAGAACTCCTGTAATCTGCGTCTCCCTACACCCAGGAAACGGATCTCCCGTTTACCGCGTCTGCTTATTCCCAAGCTAGAGAACTCGCGTAAACTCTGTCTCCAACACTCAGGCTCTAGAACTCCCATAAACTGCGTCTCTCTACACCCAGTTTACACAACTCCCATAAGCTGCTTATCCAAAACTAAGGCTTCAGAACTTCTGTCAACTGCGTCTCCCTCCTCTCAGGCTACAGAGCTCCCGTTGACTGCGTATGCTTGCTCTCAAGCTATAGAACTCTGGTAACCTCTGTCTCCTAAACTCAGGTTACAGAATTCCTCCAATCTGCGTCTCCCTACACTCAGACTACACATCTCTGTTTCCTGCATATGATTACTCCCAAGCTAGAGACCTCTCGCAAACTCTGTCTCCCACACTCAAGTTACAGAACTCCTGCAATCTGCGTCTCCCTACACTCAGACTACAGATCTCCTGTTTACTGCGTAGACTTACTCCAAACCTATAGAGCTCCTGTAAGCTCTGCCTCCCAAACTGAGGTTCCAGAACTCTTGCAATCTGCGTCTCCCCGCACTCAGGCTACAGAACTCCGTTTACTGCGTATGCTTACTTCCAAGCTAGAGAACTCTCGTAAACTGTCTCCTACACTCACGCTACAGAACTCTTGTAAATGGCGTCTCCCTATACCCTGGTTACAGACCTCCGCTATGCTGCAACTTGTACACCCAGGATACAGAAATCCCGTGTCATGCGTATTCCTACTCCCAGGCTAAGGAACTCTTGTCAACTGTGTATTGGTATAGCCAGGTTACGGAACTCTTGTATACTGCGTCTCCAACACCCAGGCTTCAGAACTTCTGAAAACTGCGTCTCTTTACACTCAGGCTACAGATCTCCCGTAGACTGCGTATGCTTACTGCGAAGCTATAGAACCCCATAATTTCTGTCTCCTGCACTCAGCTTACAGAACTCCTGTAAATAGCATCTCCCTACGCCCAGGTTACAGACCTTGGATAAGCTGCGTCTCATACACCCAGCATACAGAAATCCCGTGTCATGCATATTCCTACTCCCAGGCTAAGGAACTCTCGTCAACTGTGTCTCTGTACAGCCAGCTTACAGAACTCTTGTTTCCTGCATGTCCAACACTCAGGCTTCAGAACGCCCAGAAGCTGCTTATCCAAAACTAAGGCTTCAGAACTTCTGTCAACTGCGTCTCCCTACACTCAGGCTACAAGGCTCCTGATGACCGCGTATGCTTACCTCCAAGCTAGAAAACTCGCGTAACCTCTGTCTTCCAAACTCAGGTTCCAGAACTCCTGCAATCTCCGTCCCCCTACACTCAGGCTACAGATCTCCCGTTGACGGTGTATGCTCACTCCCAAGCTAGAGAACTCTCGTAAACTCTGTCTCCTACACACCGGCTACACAACTCCTGGAACGGTGGCTCCCGACACCCTGGATACAGACCTCCGAGAAGCTGCATCTCGTTCACCCAGCATACAGAAATCCCGTGTCATGCGTATTCTTTCTCCCAGGCTAAGGAACTCTTGTCAACTGTGTATTGGTAGAGCCAGGTTACGGAACTCTTGTATACTGCGTCTCCAACACTCTGGCTTCAGAACTTCTGAAAACTGCGTCTCTTTACACCCAGGTTACGGACCTCGGATAAGCTGCGTCTCATACACCCAGCATACAGACATCCCGTGTCATGCGTCTTCCTACTCCCAGGCTAAGGAACTCTCGTCAACTGTGTCTCTGTACAGCCAGCTTACAGAACTCTTGTGTACTGCGTGTGCAACACTCAGGCTTCAGAACGCCCAGAAGCTGCTTATCCAAAACTAAGGCTTCAGAACTTCTGTCACCTGCATCTCCCTACACTGAGGCTACAGAGTTCCCGTGTACTACGTTTGCGTACTCTCAAGCTATGGAACTCCCGTAAACTCTGTCTCCTACCTACACTCAAGATACAGAACTCCAATAAGCTGCGTCTCCACAACTCTGGCTTCAGAACTCCTGTAATCTGCGTCTCCCTACACCCAGGAAACGGATCTCCCGTTTACCGCGTCTGCTTATTCCCAAGCTAGAGAACTCGCGTAAACTATCTCCAACACTGACGCTACAGAACTCCTGTAAATGGTGTGTCCCGACACCCTGGATACAGACTTCCGAAAACTGCGTCTCGTGCACCCAGCATACAGACATCCCGTGTCATGCATATTCCTACTCCCAGGCTAAGGAACTCTCATCAACTGTGTCTCTGTACAGCCAGCTTACAGAACTCTTGTGTACTGCGTGTGCAACACTCAGGCTTCAGAACGCCCAGAAGCTGCTTATCCAAAACTAAGGCTTCAGAACTTCTGTCACCTGCATCTCCCTACACTGAGGCTACAGAGTTCCCGGATACTGCGTTTGCGTACTCTCAAGCTATGGAACTCCCATAAACTCTGTCTCCTACCTACACTCAAGATACAGAACTCCAATAAGCTGCGTCTCCACAACTCTGGCTTCAGAACTCCTGTAATCTGCGTCTCCCTACACCCAGGAAACGGATCTCCCGTTTACCGCGTCTGCTTATTCCCAAGCTAGAGAACTCGCGTAAACTATCTCCTACACTGACGCTACAGAACTCCTGTAAATGGTGTGTCCCGACACCCTGGATACAGACTTCCGAAAACTGCGTCTCGTGCACCCAGCATACAGAAATCCCGTGTCATGCGTCTTCCTACTCCCAGGCTAAGGAACTCTCGTCAACTGTGTCTCTGTACAGCCAGCTTACAGAACTCTTGTGTACTGCGTGTCCAACACTCAGGCTTCAGAACGCCCAGAAGCTGCTTATCCAAAACTAAGGCCTCCGAACTTCTGTCAACTGCATCTCCCTACACTGAGGCTACAGAGTTCCCGTGTACTGCGTTTGCGTACTCTCAAGCTATGGAACTCCCGTAAACTCTGTCTCCTACCTACACTCAAGATACAGAACTCCAATAAGCTGCGTCTCCACCACTCTGGCTTCAGAACTCCTGTAATCTGCGTCTCCCTACACCCAGGAAACGGATCTCCCGTTTACCGCGTCTGCTTATTCCCAAGCTAGAGAACTCGCGTAAACTCTGTCTCCAACACTCAGGCTCTAGAACTCCCATAAACTGCGTCTCTCTACACCCAGTTTACACAACTCCCATAAGCTGCTTATCCAAAACTAAGGCTTCAGAACTTCTGTCAACTGCGTCTCCCTCCTCTCAGGCTACAGAGCTCCCGTTGACTGCGTATGCTTGCTCTCAAGCTATAGAACTCTGGTAACCTCTGTCTCCTAAACTCAGGTTACAGAATTCCTCCAATCTGCGTCTCCCTACACTCAGACTACACATCTCTGTTTCCTGCATATGATTACTCCCAAGCTAGAGACCTCTCGCAAACTCTGTCTCCCACACTCAAGTTACAGAACTCCTGCAATCTGCGTCTCCCTACACTCAGACTACAGATCTCCTGTTTACTGCGTAGACTTACTCCAAACCTATAGAGCTCCTGTAAGCTCTGCCTCCCAAACTGAGGTTCCAGAACTCTTGCAATCTGCGTCTCCCCGCACTCAGGCTACAGAACTCCGTTTACTGCGTATGCTTACTTCCAAGCTAGAGAACTCTCGTAAACTGTCTCCTACACTCACGCTACAGAACTCTTGTAAATGGCGTCTCCCTATACCCTGGTTACAGACCTCCGCTATGCTGCAACTTGTACACCCAGGATACAGAAATCCCGTGTCATGCGTATTCCTACTCCCAGGCTAAGGAACTCTTGTCAACTGTGTATTGGTATAGCCAGGTTACGGAACTCTTGTATACTGCGTCTCCAACACCCAGGCTTCAGAACTTCTGAAAACTGCGTCTCTTTACACTCAGGCTACAGATCTCCCGTAGACTGCGTATGCTTACTGCGAAGCTATAGAACCCCATAATTTCTGTCTCCTGCACTCAGCTTACAGAACTCCTGTAAATAGCATCTCCCTACGCCCAGGTTACAGACCTTGGATAAGCTGCGTCTCATACACCCAGCATACAGAAATCCCGTGTCATGCGTATTCCTACTCCCAGGCTAAGGAACTCTCGTCAACTGTGTCTCTGTACAGCCAGCTTACAGAACTCTTGTTTCCTGCATGTCCAACACTCAGGCTTCAGAACGCCCAGAAGCTGCTTATCCAAAACTAAGGCTTCAGAACTTCTGTCAACTGCGTCTCCCTACACTCAGGCTACAAGGCTCCTGATGACCGCGTATGCTTACCTCCAAGCTAGAAAACTCGCGTAACCTCTGTCTTCCAAACTCAGGTTCCAGAACTCCTGCAATCTCCGTCCCCCTACACTCAGGCTACAGATCTCCCGTTGACGGTGTATGCTCACTCCCAAGCTAGAGAACTCTCGTAAACTCTGTCTCCTACACACCGGCTACACAACTCCTGGAACGGTGGCTCCCGACACCCTGGATACAGACCTCCGAGAAGCTGCATCTCGTTCACCCAGCATACAGAAATCCCGTGTCATGCGTATTCTTTCTCCCAGGCTAAGGAACTCTTGTCAACTGTGTATTGGTAGAGCCAGGTTACGGAACTCTTGTATACTGCGTCTCCAACACTCTGGCTTCAGAACTTCTGAAAACTGCGTCTCTTTACACCCAGGTTACAGACCTCGGATAAGCTGCGTCTCATACACCCAGCATACAGACATCCCGTGTCATGCGTCTTCCTACTCCCAGGCTAAGGAACTCTCGTCAACTGTGTCTCTGTACAGCCAGCTTACAGAACTCTTGTGTACTGCGTGTGCAACACTCAGGCTTCAGAACGCCCAGAAGCTGCTTATCCAAAACTAAGGCTTCAGAACTTCTGTCACCTGCATCTCCCTACACTGAGGCTACAGAGTTCCCGTGTACTACGTTTGCGTACTCTCAAGCTATGGAACTCCCGTAAACTCTGTCTCCTACCTACACTCAAGATACAGAACTCCAATAAGCTGCGTCTCCACAACTCTGGCTTCAGAACTCCTGTAATCTGCGTCTCCCTACACCCAGGAAACGGATCTCCCGTTTACCGCGTCTGCTTATTCCCAAGCTAGAGAACTCGCGTAAACTATCTCCAACACTGACGCTACAGAACTCCTGTAAATGGTGTGTCCCGACACCCTGGATACAGACTTCCGAAAACTGCGTCTCGTGCACCCAGCATACAGACATCCCGTGTCATGCATATTCCTACTCCCAGGCTAAGGAACTCTCATCAACTGTGTCTCTGTACAGCCAGCTTACAGAACTCTTGTGTACTGCGTGTGCAACACTCAGGCTTCAGAACGCCCAGAAGCTGCTTATCCAAAACTAAGGCTTCAGAACTTCTGTCACCTGCATCTCCCTACACTGAGGCTACAGAGTTCCCGGATACTGCGTTTGCGTACTCTCAAGCTATGGAACTCCCATAAACTCTGTCTCCTACCTACACTCAAGATACAGAACTCCAATAAGCTGCGTCTCCACAACTCTGGCTTCAGAACTCCTGTAATCTGCGTCTCCCTACACCCAGGAAACGGATCTCCCGTTTACCGCGTCTGCTTATTCCCAAGCTAGAGAACTCGCGTAAACTATCTCCTACACTGACGCTACAGAACTCCTGTAAATGGTGTGTCCCGACACCCTGGATACAGACTTCCGAAAACTGCGTCTCGTGCACCCAGCATACAGAAATCCCGTGTCATGCGTCTTCCTACTCCCAGGCTAAGGAACTCTCGTCAACTGTGTCTCTGTACAGCCAGCTTACAGAACTCTTGTGTACTGCGTGTCCAACACTCAGGCTTCAGAACGCCCAGAAGCTGCTTATCCAAAACTAAGGCCTCCGAACTTCTGTCAACTGCATCTCCCTACACTGAGGCTACAGAGTTCCCGTGTACTGCGTTTGCGTACTCTCAAGCTATGGAACTCCCGTAAACTCTGTCTCCTACCTACACTCAAGATACAGAACTCCAATAAGCTGCGTCTCCACCACTCTGGCTTCAGAACTCCTGTAATCTGCGTCTCCCTACATCCAGGAAACGGATCTCCCGTTTACCGCGTCTGCTTATTCCCAAGCTAGAGAACTCGCGTAAACTCTGTCTCCAACACTCAGGCTCTAGAACTCCCATAAACTGCGTCTCTCTACACCCAGTTTACACAACTCCCATAAGCTGCTTATCCAAAACTAAGGCTTCAGAACTTCTGTCAACTGCGTCTCCCTCCTCTCAGGCTACAGAGCTCCCGTTGACTGCGTATGCTTGCTCTCAAGCTATAGAACTCTGGTAACCTCTGTCTCCTAAACTCAGGTTACAGAATTCCTCCAATCTGCGTCTCCCTACACTCAGACTACACATCTCTGTTTCCTGCATATGATTACTCCCAAGCTAGAGACCTCTCGCAAACTCTGTCTCCCACACTCAAGTTACAGAACTCCTGCAATCTGCGTCTCCCTACACTCAGACTACAGATCTCCTGTTTACTGCGTAGACTTACTCCAAACCTATAGAGCTCCTGTAAGCTCTGCCTCCCAAACTGAGGTTCCAGAACTCTTGCAATCTGCGTCTCCCCGCACTCAGGCTACAGAACTCCGTTTACTGCGTATGCTTACTTCCAAGCTAGAGAACTCTCGTAAACTGTCTCCTACACTCACGCTACAGAACTCTTGTAAATGGCGTCTCCCTATACCCTGGTTACAGACCTCCGCTATGCTGCAACTTGTACACCCAGGATACAGAAATCCCGTGTCATGCGTATTCCTACTCCCAGGCTAAGGAACTCTTGTCAACTGTGTATTGGTATAGCCAGGTTACGGAACTCTTGTATACTGCGTCTCCAACACCCAGGCTTCAGAACTTCTGAAAACTGCGTCTCTTTACACTCAGGCTACAGATCTCCCGTAGACTGCGTATGCTTACTGCGAAGCTATAGAACCCCATAATTTCTGTCTCCTGCACTCAGCTTACAGAACTCCTGTAAATAGCATCTCCCTACACCCAGGTTACAGACCTTGGATAAGCTGCGTCTCATACACCCAGCATACAGACATCCCGTGTCATGTGTCTTCCTACTCCCAGGCTAAGGAACTCTCGTCAACTGTGTCTCTGTACAGCCAGCTTACAGAACTCTTGTTTCCTGCATGTCCAACACTCAGGCTTCAGAACGCCCAGAAGCTGCTTATCCAAAACTAAGGCTTCAGTACTTCTATCAACTGCGTCTCCCTACACTCAGGCTACAAGGCTCCTGATGACCGCGTATGCTTACCTCCAAGCTAGAAAACTTGGGTAACCTCTGTCTTCCAAACTCAGGTTCCAGAACTCCTGCAATCTCCGTCCCCCTACACTCAGGCTACAGATCTCCCGTTGACGGTGTATGCTCACTCCCAAGCTAGAGAACTCTCGTAAACTCTGTCTCCTACACACCGGCTACACAACTCCTGGAACGGTGGCTCCCGACACCCTGGATACAGACTTCCGATAAGCTGCATCTCGTTCACCCAGCATACAGAAATCCCGTGTCATGCGTATTCTTTCTCCCAGGCTAAGGAACTCTTGTCAACTGTGTATTGGTATAGCCAGGTTACGGAACTCTTGTATACTGCGTCTCCAACACTCTGGCTTCAGAACTTCTGAAAACTGCGTCTCTTTACACCCAGGTTACAGACCTCGGATAAGCTGCGTCTCATACACCCAGCATACAGACATCCCGTGTCATGCGTCTTCCTACTCCCAGGCTAAGGAACTCTCGTCAACTGTGTCTCTGTACAGCCAGCTTACAGAACTCTTGTGTACTGCGTGTGCCACACTCTGGCTTCAGAACGCCCAGAAGCTGCTTATCCAAAACTAAGGCTTCAGAACTTCTGTCACCTGCATCTCCCTACACTGAGGCTACAGAGTTCCCGGATACTGCGTTTGCGTACTCTCAAGCTATGGAACTCCCGTAAACTCTGTCTCCTACCTACACTCAAGATACAGAACTCCAATAAGCTGCGTCTCCACAACTCTGGCTTCAGAACTCCTGTAATCTGCGTCTCCCTACACCCAGGAAACGGATCTCCCGTTTACCGCGTCTGCTTATTCCCAAGCTAGAGAACTCGCGTAAACTATCTCCTACACTGACGCTACAGAACTCCTGTAAATGGTGTGTCCCGACACCCTGGATACAGACTTCCGAAAACTGCGTCTCGTGCACCCAGCATACAGACATCCCGTGTCATGCGTATTCCTACTCCCAGGCTAAGGAACTCTCGTCAACTGTGTCTCTGTACAGCCAGCTTACAGAACTCTTGTGTACTGCGTGTCCAACACTCAGGCTTCAGAACGCCCAGAAGCTGCTTATCCAAAACTAAGGCCTCCGAACTTCTGTCAACTGCATCTCCCTACACTGAGGCTACAGAGTTCCCGTGTACTGCGTTTGCGTACTCTCAAGCTATGGAACTCCCGTAAACTCTGTCTCCTACCTACACTCAAGATACAGAACTCCAATAAGCTGCGTCTCCACCACTCTGGCTTCAGAACTCCTGTAATCTGCGTCTCCCTACATCCAGGAAACGGATCTCCCGTTTACCGCGTCTGCTTATTCCCAAGCTAGAGAACTCGCGTAAACTCTGTCTCCAACACTCAGGCTCTAGAACTCCCATAAACTGCGTCTCTCTACACCCAGTTTACACAACTCCCATAAGCTGCTTATCCAAAACTAAGGCTTCAGAACTTCTGTCAACTGCGTCTCCCTCTTCTCAGGCTACAGAGCTCCGGGTTGACTGAGTATGCTTGCTCTCAAGCTATAGAACTCTGGTAACCTCTGTCTCCTAAACTCAGGTTACAGAATTCCTCCAATCTGCGTCTCCCTACACTCAGACTACACATCTCTGTTTCCTGCATATGATTACTCCCAAGCTAGAGACCTCTCGCAAACTCTGTCTCCCACACTCAAGTTACAGAACTCCTGCAAGCTGCGTCTCCCTACACTCAGACTACAGATCTCCTGTTTACTGCGTAGACTTACTCCAAACCTATAGAGCTCCTGTAAGCTCTGCCTCCCAAACTGAGGTTCCAGAACTCTTGCAATCTGCGTCTCCCCGCACTCAGGCTACAGATCTCCGTTTACTGCGTATGCTTACTTCCAAGCTAGAGAACTCTCGTAAACTGTCTCCTACACTCACGCTACAGAACTCTTGTAAATGGCGTCTCCCTACACCCTGGTTACAGACCTCCGCTATGCTGCAACTTGTACACCCAGGATACAGAAATCCCGTGTCATGCGTATTCCTACTCCCAGGCTAAGGAACTCTCGTCAACTGTGTATTGGTATAGCCAGGTTACGGAACTCTTGTATACTGCGTCTCCAACACCCAGGCTTCAGAACTTCTGAAAACTGCGTCTCTTTACACTCAGGCTACAGATCTCCCGTAGACTGCGTATGCTTACTACGAAGCTATAGAAACCCATAATTTCTGTCTCCTGCACTCAGCTTACAGAACTCCTGTAAATAGCATCTCCCTACACCCAGGTTACAGACCTCGGATAAGCTGCGTCTCATACACCCAGCATACAGAAATCCCGTGTCATGCGTCTTCCTACTCCCAGGCTAAGGAACTCTCGTCAACTGTGTCTCTGTACAGCCAGCTTACAGAACTCTTGTTTCCTGCATGTCCAACACTCAGGCTTCAGAACGCCCAGAAGCTGCTTATCCAAAACTAAGGCTTCAGAACTTCTGTCAACTGCGTCTCCCTACCCTCAGGCTACAAGGCTCCTGATGACCGCGTATGCTTACCTCCAAGCTAGAAAACTCGCGTAACCTCTGTCTTCCAAACTCAGGTTCCAGAACTCCTGCAATCTCCGTCCCCCTACACTCAGGCTACAGATCTCCCGTTGACGGTGTATGCTCACTCCCAAGCTAGAGAACTCTCGTAAACTCTGTCTCCTACACACCGGCTACACAACTCCTGGAACGGTGGCTCCCGACACCCTGGATACAGACCTCCGAGAAGCTGCATCTCGTTCACCCAGCATACAGAAATCCCGTGTCATGCGTATTCTTTCTCCCAGGCTAAGGAACTCTTGTCAACTGTGTATTGGTATAGCCAGGTTACGGAACTCTTGTATACTGCGTCTCCAACACTCTGGCTTCAGAACTTCTGAAAACTGCGTCTCTTTACACCCAGGTTACAGACCTCGGATAAGCTGCGTCTCATACACCCAGCATACAGACATCCCGTGTCATGCGTCTTCCTACTCCCAGGCTAAGGAACTCTCGTCAACTGTGTCTCTGTACAGCCAGCTTACAGAACTCTTGTGTACTGCGTGTGCAACACTCAGGCTTCAGAACGCCCAGAAGCTGCTTATCCAAAACTAAGGCTTCAGAACTTCTGTCACCTGCATCTCCCTACACTGAGGCTACAGAGTTCCCGTGTACTGCGTTTGCGTACTCTCAAGCTATGGAACTCCCGTAAACTCTGTCTCCTACCTACCCTCAAGATACAGAACTCCAATAAGCTGCGTCTCCACAACTCTGGCTTCAGAACTCCTGTAATCTGCGTCTCCCTACACCCAGGAAACGGATCTCCCGTTTACCGCGTCTGCTTATTCCCAAGCTAGAGAACTCGCGTAAACTATCTCCAACACTGACGCTACAGAACTCCTGTAAATGGTGTGTCCCGACACCCTGGATACAGACTTCCGGAAACTGCGTCTCGTGCACCCAGCATACAGACATCCCGTGTCATGCATATTCCTACTCCCAGGCTAAGGAACTCTCATCAACTGTGTCTCTGTACAGCCAGCTTACAGAACTCTTGTGTACTGCGTGTGCAACACTCAGGCTTCAGAACGCCCAGAAGCTGCTTATCCAAAACTAAGGCTTCAGAACTTCTGTCACCTGCATCTCCCTACACTGAGGCTACAGAGTTCCCGGATACTGCGTTTGCGTACTCTCAAGCTATGGAACTCCCATAAACTCTGTCTCCTACCTACACTCAAGATACAGAACTCCAATAAGCTGCGTCTCCACAACTCTGGCTTCAGAACTCCTGTAATCTGCGTCTCCCTACACCCAGGAAACGGATCTCCCGTTTACCGCGTCTGCTTATTCCCAAGCTAGAGAACTCGCGTAAACTATCTCCTACACTGACGCTACAGAACTCCTGTAAATGGTGTGTCCCGACACCCTGGATACAGACTTCCGAAAACTGCGTCTCGTGCACCCAGCATACAGAAATCCCGTGTCATGCGTCTTCCTACTCCCAGGCTAAGGAACTCTCGTCAACTGTGTCTCTGTACAGCCAGCTTACAGAACTCTTGTGTACTGCGTGTCCAACACTCAGGCTTCAGAACGCCCAGAAGCTGCTTATCCAAAACTAAGGCCTCCGAACTTCTGTCAACTGCATCTCCCTACACTGAGGCTACAGAGTTCCCGTGTACTGCGTTTGTGTACTCTCAAGCTATGGAACTCCCGTAAACTCTGTCTCCTACCTACACTCAAGATACAGAACTCCAATAAGCTGCGTCTCCACAACTCTGGCTTCAGAACTCCTGTAATCTGCGTCTCCCTACACCCAGGAAACGGATCTCCCGTTTACCGCGTCTGCTTATTCCCAAGCTAGAGAACTCGCGTAAACTCTGTCTCCAACACTCAGGCTCTAGAACTCCCATAAACTGCGTCTCTCTACACCCAGTTTACACAACTCCCATAAGCTGCTTATCCAAAACTAAGGCTTCAGAACTTCTGTCAACTGCGTCTCCCTCCTCTCAGGCTACAGAGCTCCCGTTGACTGAGTATGCTTGCTCTCAAGCTATAGAACTCTGGTAACCTCTGTCTCCTAAACTCAGGTTACAGAATTCCTCCAATCTGCGTCTCCCTACACTCAGACTACACATCTCTGTTTCCTGCATATGATTACTCCCAAGCTAGAGACCTCTCGCAAACTCTGTCTCCCACACTCAAGTTACAGAACTCCTGCAAGCTGCGTCTCCCTACACTCAGACTACAGATCTCCTGTTTACTGCGTAGACTTACTCCAAACCTATAGAGCTCCTGTAAGCTCTGCCTCCCAAACTGAGGTTCCAGAACTCTTGCAATCTGCGTCTCCCCGCACTCAGGCTACAGATCTCCGTTTACTGCGTATGCTTACTTCCAAGCTAGAGAACTCTCGTAAACTGTCTCCTACACTCACGCTACAGAACTCTTGTAAATGGCGTCTCCCTACACCCTGGTTACAGACCTCCGCTATGCTGCAACTTGTACACCCAGGATACAGAAATCCCGTGTCATGCGTATTCCTACTCCCAGGCTAAGGAACTCTTGTCAACTGTGTATTGGTATAGCCAGGTTACGGAACTCTTGTATACTGCGTCTCCAACACCCAGGCTTCAGAACTTCTGAAAACTGCGTCTCTTTACACTCAGGCTACAGATCTCCCGTAGACTGCGTATGCTTACTACGAAGCTATAGAAACCCATAATTTCTGTCTCCTGCACTCAGCTTACAGAACTCCTGTAAATAGCATCTCCCTACACCCAGGTTACAGACCTCGGATAAGCTGCGTCTCATACACCCAGCATACAGAAATCCCGTGTCATGCGTCTTCCTACTCCCAGGCTAAGGAACTCTCGTCAACTGTGTCTCTGTACAGCCAGCTTACAGAACTCTTGTTTCCTGCATGTCCAACACTCAGGCTTCAGAACGCCCAGAAGCTGCTTATCCAAAATTAAGGCTTCAGAACTCCTGTCAACTGCGTCTCCCTACCCTCAGGCTACAAGGCTCCTGATGACCGCGTATGCTTACCTCCAAGCTAGAAAACTCGCGTAACCTCTGTCTTCCAAACTCAGGTTCCAGAACTCCTGCAATCTCCGTCCCCCTACACTCAGGCTACAGATCTCCCGTTGACGGTGTATGCTCACTCCCAAGCTAGAGAACTCTCGTAAACTCTGTCTCCTACACACCGGCTACACAACTCCTGGAACGGTGGCTCCCGACACCCTGGATACAGACCTCCGATAAGCTGCATCTCGTTCACCCAGCATACAGAAATCCCGTGTCATGCGTATTCTTTCTCCCAGGCTAAGGAACTCTTGTCAACTGTGTATTGGTATAGCCAGGTTACGGAACTCTTGTATACTGCGTCTCCAACACTCTGGCTTCAGAACTTCTGAAAACTGCGTCTCTTTACACCCAGGTTACAGACCTCGGATAAGCTGCGTCTCATACACCCAGCATACAGACATCCCGTGTCATGCGTCTTCCTACTCCCAGGCTAAGGAACTCTCGTCAACTGTGTCTCTGTACAGCCAGCTTACAGAACTCTTGTGTACTGCGTGTGCAACACTCAGGCTTCAGAACGCCCAGAAGCTGCTTATCCAAAACTAAGGCTTCAGAACTTCTGTCACCTGCATCTCCCTACACTGAGGCTACAGAGTTCCCGGATACTGCGTTTGTGTACTCTCAAGCTATGGAACTCCCGTAAACTCTGTCTCCTACCTACACTCAAGATACAGAACTCCAATAAGCTGCGTCTCCACAACTCTGGCTTCAGAACTCCTGTAATCTGCGTCTCCCTACACCCAGGAAACGGATCTCCCGTTTACCGCGTCTGCTTATTCCCAAGCTAGAGAACTCGCGTAAACTCTGTCTCCAACACTCAGGCTCTAGAACGCCCATAAACTGCGTCTCTCTACACCCAGTTTACACAACTCCCATAAGCTGCTTATCCAAAACTAAGGCTTCAGAACTTCTGTCAACTGCGTCTCCCTCCTCTCAGGCTACAGAGCTCCCGTTGACTGAGTATGCTTGCTCTCAAGCTATAGAACTCTGGTAACCTCTGTCTCCTAAACTCAGGTTACAGAATTCCTCCAATCTGCGTCTCCCTACACTCAGACTACACATCTCTGTTTCCTGCATATGATTACTCCCAAGCTAGAGACCTCTCGCAAACTCTGTCTCCCACACTCAAGTTACAGAACTCCTGCAATCTGCGTCTCCCTACACTCAGACTACAGATCTCCTGTTTACTGCGTAGACTTACTCCAAACCTATAGAGCTCCTGTAAGCTCTGCCTCCCAAACTGAGGTTCCAGAACTCTTGCAATCTGCGTCTCCCCGCACTCAGGCTACAGATCTCCGTTTACTGCGTATGCTTACTTCCAAGCTAGAGAACTCTCGTAAACTGTCTCCTACACTCACGCTACAGAACTCTTGTAAATGGCGTCTCCCTACACCCTGGTTACAGACCTCCGCTATGCTGCAACTTGTACACCCAGGATACAGAAATCCCGTGTCATGCGTATTCCTACTCCCAGGCTAAGGAACTCTTGTCAACTGTGTATTGGTATAGCCAGGTTACGGAACTCTTGTATACTGCGTCTCCAACACCCAGGCTTCAGAACTTCTGAAAACTGCGTCTCTTTACACTCAGGCTACAGATCTCCCGTAGACTGCGTATGCTTACTGCGAAGCTATAGAACCCCATAATTTCTGTCTCCTGCACTCAGCTTACAGAACTCCTGTAAATAGTATCTCCCTACACCCAGGTTACAGACCTCGGATAAGCTGCGTCTCATACACCCAGCATACAGACATCCCGTGTCATGCGTATTCCTACTCCCAGGCTAAGGAACTCTCGTCAACTGTGTCTCTGTACAGCCAGCTTACAGAACTCTTGTGTACTGCGTGTGCAACACTCAGGCTTCAGAACGCCCAGAAGCTGCTTATCCAAAACTAAGGCTTCAGAACTTCTGTCACCTGCATCTCCCTACACTGAGGCTACAGAGTTCCCGGATACTGCGTTTGCGTACTCTCAAGCTATGGAACTCCCGTCAACTCTGTCTCCTACCTACACTCAAGATACAGAACTCCAATAAGCTGCGTCTCCACAACTCTGGCTTCAGAACTCCTGTAATCTGCGTCTCCCTACACCCAGGAAACGGATCTCCCGTTTACCGCGTCTGCTTATTCCCAAGCTAGAGAACTCGCGTAAACTATCTCCTACACTGACGCTACAGAACTCCTGTAAATGGTGTGTCCCGACACCCTGGATACAGACTTCCGAAAACTGCATCTCGTGCACCCAGCATACAGAAATCCCGTGTCATGCGTCTTCCTACTCCCAGGCTAAGGAACTCTCGTCAACTGTGTCTCTGTACAGCCAGCTTACAGAACTCTTCTGTACTGCGTGTCCAACACTCAGGCTTCAGAACGCCCAGAAGCTGCTTATCCAAAACTAAGGCCTCCGAACTTCTGTCAACTGCATCTCCCTACACTGAGGCTACAGAGTTCCCGTGTACTGCGTTTGCGTACTCTCAAGCTATGGAACTCCCGTAAACTCTGTCTCCTACCTACACTCAAGATACAGAACTCCAATAAGCTGCGTCTCCACAACTCTGGCTTCAGAACTCCTGTAATCTGCGTCTCCCTACATCCAGGAAACGGATCTCCCGTTTACCGCGTCTGCTTATTCCCAAGCTAGAGAACTCGCGTAAACTCTGTCTCCAACACTCAGGCTCTAGAACGCCCATAAACTGCGTCTCTCTACACCCAGTTTACACAACTCCCATAAGCTGCTTATCCAAAACTAAGGCTTCAGAACTTCTGTCAACTGCGTCTCCCTCCTCTCAGGCTACAGAGCTCCCGTTGACTGAGTATGCTTGCTCTCAAGCTATAGAACTCTGGTAACCTCTGTCTCCTAAACTCAGGTTACAGAATTCCTCCAATCTGCGTCTCCCTACACTCAGACTCAGACTACACATCTCTGTTTCCTGCATATGATTACTCCCAAGCTAGAGACCTCTCGCAAACTCTGTCTCCCACACTCAAGTTACAGAACTCCTGCAATCTGCGTCTCCCTACACTCAGACTACAGATCTCCTGTTTACTGCGTAGACTTACTCCAAACATATAGAGCTCCTGTAAGCTCTGCCTCCCAAACTGGGGTTCCAGAACTCTTGCAATCTGCGTCTCCCCGCACTCAGGCTACAGATCTCCGTTTACTGCGTATGCTTACTTCCAAGCTAGAGAACTCTCGTAAACTGTCTACTACACTCACGCTACAGAACTCTTGTAAATGGCGTCTCCCTACACCCTGGTTACAGACCTCCGCTATGCTGCAACTTGTACACCCAGGATACAGAAATCCCGTGTCATGCGTATTCCTACTCCCAGGCTAAGGAACTCTTGTCAACTGTGTATTGGTATAGCCAGGTTACGGAACTCTTGTATACTGCGTCTCCAACACCCAGGCTTCAGAACTTCTGAAAACTGCGTCTCTTTACACTCAGGCTACAGATCTCCCGTAGACTGCGTATGCTTACTGCGAAGCTATAGAACCCCATAATTTCTGTCTCCTGCACTCAGCTTACAGAACTCCTGTAAATAGCATCTCCCTACACCCAGGTTACAGACCTCGGATAAGCTGCGTCTCATACACCCAGCATACAGAAATCCCGTGTCATGCGTCTTCCTACTCCCAGGCTAAGGAACTCTCGTCAACTGTGTCTCTGTACAGCCAGCTTACAGAACTCTTGTGTACTGCGTGTGCAACACTCAGGCTTCAGAACGCCCAGAAGCTGCTTATCCAAAACTAAGGCTTCAGAACTTCTGTCAACTGCGTCTCCCTACACTCAGGCTACAAGGCTCCTGATGACCGCGTATGCTTACCTCCAAGCTAGAAAACTCGCGTAACCTCTGTCTTCCAAACTCAGGTTCCAGAACTCCTGCAATCTCCGTCCCCCTACACTCAGGCTACAGATCTCCCGTAGACTGCGTATGCTTACTGCGAAGCTATAGAACCCCATAATTTCTGTCTCCTGCACTCAGCTTACAGAACTCCTGTAAATAGTATCTCCCTACACCCAGGTTACAGACCTCGGATAAGCTGCGTCTCATACACCCAGCATACAGACATCCCGTGTCATGCGTATTCCTACTCCCAGGCTAAGGAACTCTCGTCAACTGTGTCTCTGTACAGCCAGCTTACAGAACTCTTGTGTACTGCGTGTGCAACACTCAGGCTTCAGAACGCCCAGAAGCTGCTTATCCAAAACTAAGGCTTCAGAACTTCTGTCACCTGCATCTCCCTACACTGAGGCTACAGAGTTCCCGGATACTGCGTTTGCGTACTCTCAAGCTATGGAACTCCCGTCAACTCTGTCTCCTACCTACACTCAAGATACAGAACTCCAATAAGCTGCGTCTCCACAACTCTGGCTTCAGAACTCCTGTAATCTGCGTCTCCCTACACCCAGGAAACGGATCTCCCGTTTACCGCGTCTGCTTATTCCCAAGCTAGAGAACTCGCGTAAACTATCTCCTACACTGACGCTACAGAACTCCTGTAAATGGTGTGTCCCGACACCCTGGATACAGACTTCCGAAAACTGCATCTCGTGCACCCAGCATACAGAAATCCCGTGTCATGCGTCTTCCTACTCCCAGGCTAAGGAACTCTCGTCAACTGTGTCTCTGTACAGCCAGCTTACAGAACTCTTCTGTACTGCGTGTCCAACACTCAGGCTTCAGAACGCCCAGAAGCTGCTTATCCAAAACTAAGGCCTCCGAACTTCTGTCAACTGCATCTCCCTACACTGAGGCTACAGAGTTCCCGTGTACTGCGTTTGCGTACTCTCAAGCTATGGAACTCCCGTAAACTCTGTCTCCTACCTACACTCAAGATACAGAACTCCAATAAGCTGCGTCTCCACAACTCTGGCTTCAGAACTCCTGTAATCTGCGTCTCCCTACATCCAGGAAACGGATCTCCCGTTTACCGCGTCTGCTTATTCCCAAGCTAGAGAACTCGCGTAAACTCTGTCTCCAACACTCAGGCTCTAGAACGCCCATAAACTGCGTCTCTCTACACCCAGTTTACACAACTCCCATAAGCTGCTTATCCAAAACTAAGGCTTCAGAACTTCTGTCAACTGCGTCTCCCTCCTCTCAGGCTACAGAGCTCCCGTTGACTGAGTATGCTTGCTCTCAAGCTATAGAACTCTGGTAACCTCTGTCTCCTAAACTCAGGTTACAGAATTCCTCCAATCTGCGTCTCCCTACACTCAGACTCAGACTACACATCTCTGTTTCCTGCATATGATTACTCCCAAGCTAGAGACCTCTCGCAAACTCTGTCTCCCACACTCAAGTTACAGAACTCCTGCAATCTGCGTCTCCCTACACTCAGACTACAGATCTCCTGTTTACTGCGTAGACTTACTCCAAACATATAGAGCTCCTGTAAGCTCTGCCTCCCAAACTGGGGTTCCAGAACTCTTGCAATCTGCGTCTCCCCGCACTCAGGCTACAGATCTCCGTTTACTGCGTATGCTTACTTCCAAGCTAGAGAACTCTCGTAAACTGTCTCCTACACTCACGCTACAGAACTCTTGTAAATGGCGTCTCCCTACACCCTGGTTACAGACCTCCGCTATGCTGCAACTTGTACACCCAGGATACAGAAATCCCGTGTCATGCGTATTCCTACTCCCAGGCTAAGGAACTCTTGTCAACTGTGTATTGGTATAGCCAGGTTACGGAACTCTTGTATACTGCGTCTCCAACACCCAGGCTTCAGAACTTCTGAAAACTGCGTCTCTTTACACTCAGGCTACAGATCTCCCGTAGACTGCGTATGCTTACTGCGAAGCTATAGAACCCCATAATTTCTGTCTCCTGCACTCAGCTTACAGAACTCCTGTAAATAGCATCTCCCTACACCCAGGTTACAGACCTCGGATAAGCTGCGTCTCATACACCCAGCATACAGAAATCCCGTGTCATGCGTCTTCCTACTCCCAGGCTAAGGAACTCTCGTCAACTGTGTCTCTGTACAGCCAGCTTACAGAACTCTTGTGTACTGCGTGTGCAACACTCAGGCTTCAGAACGCCCAGAAGCTGCTTATCCAAAACTAAGGCTTCAGAACTTCTGTCAACTGCGTCTCCCTACACTCAGGCTACAAGGCTCCTGATGACTGCGTATGCTTACCTCCAAGCTAGAAAACTCGCGTAACCTCTGTCTTCCAAACTCAGGTTCCAGAACTCCTGCAATCTCCGTCCCCCTACACTCAGGCTACAGATCTCCCGTTGACGGTGTATGCTCACTCCCAAGCTAGAGAACTCTCGTAAACTCTGTCTCCTACACACCGGCTACACAACTCCTGGAACGGTGGCTCCCGACACCCTGGATACAGACCTCCGATAAGCTGCATCTCGTTCACCCAGCATACAGAAATCCCGTGTCATGCGTATTCTTTCTCCCAGGCTAAGGAACTCTTGTCAACTGTGTATTGGTATAGCCAGGTTACGGAACTCTTGTATACTGCGTCTCCAACACTCTGGCTTCAGAACTTCTGAAAACTGCGTCTCTTTACACCCAGGTTACAGACCTCGGATAAGCTGCGTCTCATACACCCAGCATACAGACATCCCGTGTCATGCGTCTTCCTACTCCCAGGCTAAGGAACTCTTGTCAACTGTGTCTCTGTACAGCCAGCTTACAGAACTCTTGTGTACTGCGTGTCCAACACTCAGGCTTCAGAACGCCCAGAAGCTGCTTATCCAAAACTAAGGCCTCCGAACTTCTGTCACCTGCATCTCCCTACACTGAGGCTACAGAGTTCCTGTGTACTGCGTTTGCGTACTCTCAAGCTATGGAACTCCCGTAAACTGTCTCCTACCTACACTCAAGATACAGAACTCCAATAAGCTGCGTCTCCACAACTCTGGCTTCAGAACTCCTGTAATCTGCGTCTCCCTACACCCAGGAAACGGATCTCCCGTTTACCGCGTCTGCTTATTCCCAAGCTAGAGAACTCGCGTAAACTATCTCCTACACTGACGCTACAGAACTCCTGTAAATGGTGTGTCCCGACACCCTGGATACAGACTTCCGAAAACTGCATCTCGTGCACCCAGCATACAGAAAACCCGTGTCATGCGTCTTCCTACTCCCAGGCTAAGGAACTCTCGTCAACTGTGTCTCTGTACAGCCAGCTTACAGAACTCTTGTGTACTGCGTGTCCAACACTCAGGCTTCAGAACGCCCAGAAGCTGCTTATCCAAAACTAAGGCCTCCGAACTTCTGTCAACTGCATCTCCCTACACTGAGGCTACAGAGTTCCCGTGTACTGCGTTTGCGTACTCTCAAGCTATGGAACTCCCGTAAACTCTGTCTCCTACCTACACTCAAGATACAGAACTCCAATAAGCTGCGTCTCCACCACTCTGGCTTCAGAACTCCTGTAATCTGCGTCTCCCTACATCCAGGAAACGGATCTCCCGTTTACCGCGTCTGCTTATTCCCAAGCTAGAGAACTCGCGTAAACTCTGTCTCCAACACTCAGGCTCTAGAACGCCCATAAACTGCGTCTCTCTACACCCAGTTTACACAACTCCCATAAGCTGCTTATCCAAAACTAAGGCTTCAGAACTTCTGTCAACTGCGTCTCCCTCCTCTCAGGCTACAGAGCTCCCGTTGACTGAGTATGCTTGCTCTCAAGCTATAGAACTCTGGTAACCTCTGTCTCCTAAACTCAGGTTACAGAATTCCTCCAATCTGCGTCTCCCTACACTCAGACTACACATCTCTGTTTCCTGCATATGATTACTCCCAAGCTAGAGACCTCTCGCAAACTCTGTCTCCCACACTCAAGTTACAGAACTCCTGCAATCTGCGTCTCCCTACACTCAGACTACAGATCTCCTGTTTACTGCGTAGACTTACTCCAAACCTATAGAGCTCCTGTAAGCTCTGCCTCCCAAACTGAGGTTCCAGAACTCTTGCAATCTGCGTCTCCCCGCACTCAGGCTACAGATCTCCGTTTACTGCGTATGCTTACTTCCAAGCTAGAGAACTCTCGTAAACTGTCTCCTACACTCACGCTACAGAACTCTTGTAAATGGCGTCTCCCTACACCCTGGTTACAGACCTCCGCTATGCTGCAACTTGTACACCCAGGATACAGAAATCCCGTGTCATGCGTATTCCTACTCCCAGGCTAAGGAACTCTTGTCAACTGTGTATTGGTATAGCCAGGTTACGGAACTCTTGTATACTGCGTCTCCAACACCCAGGCTTCAGAACTTCTGAAAACTGCGTCTCTTTACACTCAGGCTACAGATCTCCCGTAGACTGCGTATGCTTACTGCGAAGCTATAGAACCCCATAATTTCTGTCTCCTGCACTCAGCTTACAGAACTCCTGTAAATAGCATCTCCCTACACCCAGGTTACAGACCTCGGATAAGCTGCGTCTCATACACCCAGCATACAGAAATCCCGTGTCATGCGTCTTCCTACTCCCAGGCTAAGGAACTCTCGTCAACTGTGTCTCTGTACAGCCAGCTTACAGAACTCTTGTGTACTGCGTGTCCAACACTCAGGCTTCAGAATGCCCAGAAGCTGCTTATCCAATACTAAGGCTTCAGAACTTCTGTCAACTGCGCCTCCCTACACTCAGGCTACAAGGCTCCTGATGACCGCGTATGCTTACCTCCAAGCTACAAAACTCACGTAACCTCTGTCTTCCAAACTCAGGTTCCAGAACTCCTGCAATCTCCGTCCCCCTACACTCAGGCTACAGATCTCCCGTTGACGGTGTATGCTCACTCCCAAGCTAGAGAACTCTCGTAAACTCTGTCTCCTACACACCGGCTACACAACTCCTGGAACGGTGGCTCCCGACACCCTGGATACAGACCTCCGAGAAGCTGCATCTCGTTCACCCAGCATACAGAAATCCCGTGTCATGCGTATTCTTTCTCCCAGGCTAAGGAACTCTTGTCAACTGTGTATTGGTATAGCCAGGTTACGGGACTCTTGTATACTGCGTCTCCAACACTCTGGCTTCAGAACTTCTGAAAACTGCGTCTCTTTACACCCAGGTTACAGACCTCGGATAAGCTGCGTCTCATACACCCAGCATACAGACATCCCGTGTCATGCGTCTTCCTACTCCCAGGCTAAGGAACTCTCGTCAACTGTGTCTCTGTACAGCCAGCTTACAGAACTCTTGTGTACTGCGTGTGCAACACTCAGGCTTCAGAACGCCCAGAAGCTGCTTATCCAAAACTAAGGCTTCAGAACTTCTGTCACCTGCATCTCCCTACACTGAGGCTACAGAGTTCCCAGATACTGCGTTTGTGTACTCTCAAGCTATGGAACTCCCGTCAACTCTGTCTCCTACCTACACTCAAGATACAGAACTCCAATAAGCTGCGTCTCCACAACTCTGGCTTCAGAACTCCTGTAATCTGCGTCTCCCTACACCCAGGAAACGGATCTCCCGTTTACCGCGTCTGCTTATTCCCAAGCTAGAGAACTCGCGTAAACTATCTCCTACACTGACGCTACAGAACTCCTGTAAATGGTGTGTCCCGACACCCTGGATACAGACTTCCGAAAACTGCATCTCGTGCACCCAGCATACAGAAATCCCGTGTCATGCGTCTTCCTACTCCCAGGCTAAGGAACTCTCGTCAACTGTGTCTCTGTACAGCCAGCTTACAGAACTCTTGTGTACTGCGTGTCCAACACTCAGGCTTCAGAACGCCCAGAAGCTGCTTATCCAAAACTAAGGCCTCCGAACTTCTGTCAACTGCATCTCCCTACACTGAGGCTACAGAGTTCCCGTGTACTGCGTTTGCGTACTCTCAAGCTATGGAACTCCCGTAAACTCTGTCTCCTACCTACACTCAAGATACAGAACTCCAATAAGCTGCGTCTCCACAACTCTGGCTTCAGAACTCCTGTAATCTGCGTCTCCCTACATCCAGGAAACGGATCTCCCGTTTACCGCGTCTGCTTATTCCCAAGCAGGAGAACTCGCGTAAACTCTGTCTCCAACACTCAGGCTCTAGAACGCCCATAAACTGCGTCTCTCTACACCCAGTTTACACAACTCCCATAAGCTGCTTATCCAAAACTAAGGCTTCAGAACTTCTGTCAACTGCGTCTCCCTCCTCTCAGGCTACAGAGCTCCCATTGACTGAGTATGCTTGCTCTCAAGCTATAGAACTCTGGTAACCTCTGTCTCCTAAACTCAGGTTACAGAATTCCTCCAATCTGCGTCTCCCTACACTCAGACTACACATCTCTGTTTCCTGCATATGATTACTCCCAAGCTAGAGACCTCTCGCAAACTCTGTCTCCCACACTCAAGTTACAGAACTCCTGCAAGCTGCGTCTCCCTACACTCAGACTACAGATCTCCTGTTTACTGCGTAGACTTACTCCAAACCTATAGAGCTCCTGTAAGCTCTGCCTCCCAAACTGAGGTTCCAGAACTCTTGCAAGCTGCGTCTCCCCGCACTCAGGCTACAGATCTCCGTTTACTGCGTATGCTTACTTCCAAGCTAGAGAACTCTCGTAAACTGTCTCCTACACTCACGCTACAGAACTCTTGTAAATGGCGTCTCCCTACACCCTGGTTACAGACCTCCGCTATGCTGCAACTTGTACACCCAGGATACAGAAATCCCGTGTCATGCGTATTCCTACTCCCAGGCTAAGGAACTCTTGTCAACTGTGTATTGGTATAGCCAGGTTACGGAACTCTTGTATACTGCGTCTCCAACACCCAGGCTTCAGAACTTCTGAAAACTGCGTCTCTTTACACTCAGGCTACAGATCTCCCGTAGACTGCGTATGCTTACTGCGAAGCTATAGAACCCCATAATTTCTGTCTCCTGCACTCAGCTTACAGAACTCCTGTAAATAGCATCTCCCTACACCCAGGTTACAGACCTCGGATAAGCTGCGTCTCATACACCCAGCATACAGAAATCCCGTGTCATGCGTCTTCCTACTCCCAGGCTAAGGAACTCTCGTCAACTGTGTCTCTGTACAGCCAGCTTACAGAACTCTTGTGTACTGCATGTGCAACACTCAGGCTTCAGAACGCCCAGAAGCTGCTTATCCAAAACTAAGGCTTCAGAACTTCTGTCAACTGCGTCTCCCTACACTCAGGCTACAAGGCTCCTGATGACCGCGTATGCTTACCTCCAAGCTAGAAAACTCGCGTAACCTCTGTCTTCCAAACTCAGGTTCCAGAACTCCTGCAATCTCCGTCCCCCTACACTCAGGCTACAGATCTCCCGTTGACGGTGTATGCTCACTCCCAAGCTAGAGAACTCTCGTAAACTCTGTCTCCTACACACCGGCTACACAACTCCTGGAACGGTGGCTCCCGACACCCTGGATACAGACCTCCGATAAGCTGCATCTCGTTCACCCAGCATACAGAAATCCCGTGTCATGCGTATTCTTTCTCCCAGGCTAAGGAACTCTTGTCAACTGTGTATTGGTATAGCCAGGTTACGGAACTCTTGTATACTGCGTCTCCAACACTCTGGCTTCAGAACTTCTGAAAACTGCGTCTCTTTACACCCAGGTTACAGACCTCGGATAAGCTGCGTCTCATACACCCAGCATAGAGACATCCCGTGTCATGCGTCTTCCTACTCCCAGGCTAAGGAACTCTTGTCAACTGTGTCTCTGTACAGCCAGCTTACAGAACTCTTGTGTACTGCGTGTCCAACACTCAGGCTTCAGAACGCCCAGAAGCTGCTTATCCAAAACTAAGGCCTCCGAACTTCTGTCACCTGCATCTCCCTACACTGAGGCTACAGAGTTCCTGTGTACTGCGTTTGCGTACTCTCAAGCTATGGAACTCCCGTAAACTGTCTCCTACCTACACTCAAGATACAGAACTCCAATAAGCTGCGTCTCCACAACTCTGGCTTCAGAACTCCTGTAATCTGCGTCTCCCTACACCCAGGAAACGGATCTCCCGTTTACCGCGTCTGCTTATTCCCAAGCTAGAGAACTCGCGTAAACTATCTCCTACACTGACGCTACAGAACTCCTGTAAATGGTGTGTCCCGACACCCTGGATACAGACTTCCGAAAACTGCATCTCGTGCACCCAGCATACAGAAATCCCGTGTCATGCGTCTTCCTACTCCCAGGCTAAGGAACTCTCGTCAACTGTGTCTCTGTACAGCCAGCTTACAGAACTCTTGTGTACTGCGTGTCCAACACTCAGGCTTCAGAACGCCCAGAAGCTGCTTATCCAAAACTAAGGCCTCCGAACTTCTGTCAACTGCATCTCCCTACACTGAGGCTACAGAGTTCCCGTGTACTGCGTTTGCGTACTCTCAAGCTATGGAACTCCCATAAACTCTGTCTCCTACCTACACTCAAGATACAGAACTCCAATAAGCTGCGTCTCCACAACTCTGGCTTCAGAACTCCTGTAATCTGCGTCTCCCTACATCCAGGAAACGGATCTCCCGTTTACCGCGTCTGCTTATTCCCAAGCTAGAGAACTCGCGTAAACTCTGTCTCCAACACTCAGGCTCTAGAACGCCCATAAACTGCGTCTCTCTACACCCAGTTTACACAACTCCCATAAGCTGCTTATCCAAAACTAAGGCTTCAGAACTTCTGTCAACTGCGTCTCCCTCCTCTCAGGCTACAGAGCTCCCATTGACTGAGTATGCTTGCTCTCAAGCTATAGAACTCTGGTAACCTCTGTCTCCTAAACTCAGGTTACAGAATTCCTCCAATCTGCGTCTCCCTACACTCAGACTACACATCTCTGTTTCCTGCATATGATTACTCCCAAGCTAGAGACCTCTCGCAAACTCTGTCTCCCACACTCAAGTTACAGAACTCCTGCAATCTGCGTCTCCCTACACTCAGACTACAGATCTCCTGTTTACTGCGTAGACTTACTCCAAACCTATAGAGCTCCTGTAAGCTCTGCCTCCCAAACTGAGGTTCCAGAACTCTTGCAATCTGCGTCTCCCCGCACTCAGGCTACAGATCTCCGTTTACTGCGTATGCTTACTTCCAAGCTAGAGAACTCTCGTAAACTGTCTCCTACACTCACGCTACAGAACTCTTGTAAATGGCGTCTCCCTACACCCTGGTTACAGACCTCCGCTATGCTGCAACTTGTACACCCAGGATACAGAAATCCCGTGTCATGCGTATTCCTACTCCCAGGCTAAGGAACTCTTGTCAACTGTGTATTGGTATAGCCAGGTTACGGAACTCTTGTATACTGCGTCTCCAACACCCAGGCTTCAGAACTTCTGAAAACTGCGTCTCTTTACACTCAGGCTACAGATCTCCCGTAGACTGCGTATGCTTACTGCGAAGCTATAGAACCCCATAATTTCTGTCTCCTGCACTCAGCTTACAGAACTCCTGTAAATAGCATCTCCCTACACCCAGGTTACAGACCTCGGATAAGCTGCGTCTCATACACCCAGCATACAGAAATCCCGTGTCATGCGTCTTCCTACTCCCAGGCTAAGGAACTCTCGTCAACTGTGTCTCTGTACAGCCAGCTTACAGAACTCTTGTGTACTGCATGTGCAACACTCAGGCTTCAGAACGCCCAGAAGCTGCTTATCCAAAACTAAGGCTTCAGAACTTCTGTCAACTGCGTCTCCCTACACTCAGGCTACAAGGCTCCTGATGACTGCGTATGCTTACCTCCAAGCTAGAAAACTCGCGTAACCTCTGTCTTCCAAACTCAGGTTCCAGAACTCCTGCAATCTCCGTCCCCCTACACTCAGGCTACAGATCTCCCGTTGACGGTGTATGCTCACTCCCAAGCTAGAGAACTCTCGTAAACTCTGTCTCCTACACACCGGCTACACAACTCCTGGAACGGTGGCTCCCGACACCCTGGATACAGACCTCCGATAAGCTGCATCTCGTTCACCCAGCATACAGAAATCCCGTGTCATGCGTATTCTTTCTCCCAGGCTAAGGAACTCTTGTCAACTGTGTATTGGTATAGCCAGGTTACGGAACTCTTGTATACTGCGTCTCCAACACTCTGGCTTCAGAACTTCTGAAAACTGCGTCTCTTTACACCCAGGTTACAGACCTCGGATAAGCTGCGTCTCATACACCCAGCATAGAGACATCCCGTGTCATGCGTCTTCCTACTCCCAGGCTAAGGAACTCTTGTCAACTGTGTCTCTGTACAGCCAGCTTACAGAACTCTTGTGTACTGCGTGTCCAACACTCAGGCTTCAGAACGCCCAGAAGCTGCTTATCCAAAACTAAGGCCTCCGAACTTCTGTCACCTGCATCTCCCTACACTGAGGCTACAGAGTTCCTGTGTACTGCGTTTGCGTACTCTCAAGCTATGGAACTCCCGTAAACTGTCTCCTACCTACACTCAAGATACAGAACTCCAATAAGCTGCGTCTCCACAACTCTGGCTTCAGAACTCCTGTAATCTGCGTCTCCCTACACCCAGGAAACGGATCTCCCGTTTACCGCTTCTGCTTATTCCCAAGCTAGAGAACTCGCGTAAACTATCTCCTACACTGACGCTACAGAACTCCTGTAAATGGTGTGTCCCGACACCCTGGATACAGACTTCCGAAAACTGCATCTCGTGCACCCAGCATACAGAAATCCCGTGTCATGCGTCTTCCTACTCCCAGGCTAAGGAACTCTCGTCAACTGTGTCTCTGTACAGCCAGCTTACAGAACTCTTGTGTACTGCGTGTCCAACACTCAGGCTTCAGAACGCCCAGAAGCTGCTTATCCAAAACTAAGGCCTCCGAACTTCTGTCAACTGCATCTCCCTACACTGAGGCTACAGAGTTCCCGTGTACTGCGTTTGCGTACTCTCAAGCTATGGAACTCCCATAAACTCTGTCTCCTACCTACACTCAAGATACAGAACTCCAATAAGCTGCGTCTCCACAACTCTGGCTTCAGAACTCCTGTAATCTGCGTCTCCCTACATCCAGGAAACGGATCTCCCGTTTACCGCGTCTGCTTATTCCCAAGCTAGAGAACTCGCGTAAACTCTGTCTCCAACACTCAGGCTCTAGAACGCCCATAAACTGCGTCTCTCTACACCCAGTTTACACAACTCCCATAAGCTGCTTATCCAAAACTAAGGCTTCAGAACTTCTGTCAACTGCGTCTCCCTCCTCTCAGGCTACAGAGCTCCCATTGACTGAGTATGCTTGCTCTCAAGCTATAGAACTCTGGTAACCTCTGTCTCCTAAACTCAGGTTACAGAATTCCTCCAATCTGCGTCTCCCTACACTCAGACTCAGACTACACATCTCTGTTTCCTGCATATGATTACTCCCAAGCTAGAGACCTCTCGCAAACTCTGTCTCCCACACTCAAGTTACAGAACTCCTGCAATCTGCGTCTCCCTACACTCAGACTACAGATCTCCTGTTTACTGCGTAGACTTACTCCAAACCTATAGAGCTCCTGTAAGCTCTGCCTCCCAAACTGAGGTTCCAGAACTCTTGCAATCTGCGTCTCCCCGCACTCAGGCTACAGATCTCCGTTTACTGCGTATGCTTACTTCCAAGCTAGAGAACTCTCGTAAACTGTCTCCTACACTCACGCTACAGAACTCTTGTAAATGGCGTCTCCCTACACCCTGGTTACAGACCTCCGCTATGCTGCAACTTGTACACCCAGGATACAGAAATCCCGTGTCATGCGTATTCCTACTCCCAGGCTAAGGAACTCTTGTCAACTGTGTATTGGTATAGCCAGGTTACGGAACTCTTGTATACTGCGTCTCCAACACCCAGGCTTCAGAACTTCTGAAAACTGCGTCTCTTTACACTCAGGCTACAGATCTCCCGTAGACTGCGTATGCTTACTGCGAAGCTATAGAACCCCATAATTTCTGTCTCCTGCACTCAGCTTACAGAACTCCTGTAAATAGCATCTCCCTACACCCAGGTTACAGACCTCGGATAAGCTGCGTCTCATACACCCAGCATACAGAAATCCCGTGTCATGCGTCTTCCTACTCCCAGGCTAAGGAACTCTCGTCAACTGTGTCTCTGTACAGCCAGCTTACAGAACTCTTGTGTACTGCGTGTGCAACACTCAGGCTTCAGAACGCCCAGAAGCTGCTTATCCAAAACTAAGGCTTCAGAACTTCTGTCAACTGCGTCTCCCTACACTCAGGCTACAAGGCTCCTGATGACCGCGTATGCTTACCTCCAAGCTAGAAAACTCGCGTAACCTCTGTCTTCCAAACTCAGGTTCCAGAACTCCTGCAATCTCCGTCCCCCTACACTCAGGCTACAGATCTCCCGTTGACGGTGTATGCTCACTCCCAAGCTAGAGAACTCTCGTAAACTCTGTCTCCTACACACCGGCTACACAACTCCTGGAACGGTGGCTCCCGACACCCTGGATACAGACCTCCGAGAAGCTGCATCTCGTTCACCCAGCATACAGAAATCCCGTGTCATGCGTATTCTTTCTCCCAGGCTAAGGAACTCTTGTCAACTGTGTATTGGTATAGCCAGGTTACGGAACTCTTGTATACTGCGTCTCCAACACTCTGGCTTCAGAACTTCTGAAAACTGCGTCTCTTTACACCCAGGTTACAGACCTCGGATAAGCTGCGTCTCATACACCCAGCATACAGACATCCCGTGTCATGCGTCTTCCTACTCCCAGGCTAAGGAACTCTTGTCAACTGTGTCTCTGTACAGCCAGCTTACAGAACTCTTGTGTACTGCGTGTCCAACACTCAGGCTTCAGAACGCCCAGAAGCTGCTTATCCAAAACTAAGGCCTCCGAACTTCTGTCACCTGCATCTCCCTACACTGAGGCTACAGAGTTCCCAGATACTGCGTTTGTGTACTCTCAAGCTATGGAACTCCCGTCAACTCTGTCTCCTACCTACACTCAAGATACAGAACTCCAATAAGCTGCGTCTCCACAACTCTGGCTTCAGAACTCCTGTAATCTGCGTCTCCCTACACCCAGGAAACGGATCTCCCGTTTACCGCGTCTGCTTATTCCCAAGCTAGAGAACTCGCGTAAACTATCTCCTACACTGACGCTACAGAACTCCTGTAAATGGTGTGTCCCGACACCCTGGATACAGACTTCCGAAAACTGCATCTCGTGCACCCAGCATACAGAAATCCCGTGTCATGCGTATTCCTACTCCCAGGCTAAGGAACTCTCGTCAACTGTGTCTCTGTACAGCCAGCTTACAGAACTCTTGTGTACTGCGTGTCCAACACTCAGGCTTCAGAACGCCCAGAAGCTGCTTATCCAAAACTAAGGCCTCCGAACTTCTGTCAACTGCATCTCCCTACACTGAGGCTACAGAGTTCCCGTGTACTGCGTTTGCGTACTCTCAAGCTATGGAACTCCCGTAAACTCTGTCTCCTACCTACACTCAAGATACAGAACTCCAATAAGCTGCGTCTCCACAACTCTGGCTTCAGAACTCCTGTAATCTGCGTCTCCCTACATCCAGGAAACGGATCTCCCGTTTACCGCGTCTGCTTATTCCCAAGCTAGAGAACTCGCGTAAACTCTGTCTCCAACACTCAGGCTCTAGAACGCCCATAAACTGCGTCTCTCTACACCCAGTTTACACAACTCCCATAAGCTGCTTATCCAAAACTAAGGCTTCAGAACTTCTGTCAACTGCGTCTCCCTCCTCTCAGGCTACAGAGCTCCCGTTGACTGAGTATGCTTGCTCTCAAGCTATAGAACTCTGGTAACCTCTGTCTCCTAAACTCAGGTTACAGAATTCCTCCAATCTGCGTCTCCCTACACTCAGACTACACATCTCTGTTTCCTGCATATGATTACTCCCAAGCTAGAGACCTCTCGCAAACTCTGTCTCCCACACTCAAGTTACAGAACTCCTGCAATCTGCGTCTCCCTACACTCAGACTACAGATCTCCTGTTTACTGCGTAGACTTACTCCAAACCTATAGAGCTCCTGTAAGCTCTGCCTCCCAAACTGAGGTTCCAGAACTCTTGCAAGCTGCGTCTCCCCGCACTCAGGCTACAGATCTCCGTTTACTGCGTATGCTTACTTCCAAGCTAGAGAACTCTCGTAAACTGTCTCCTACACTCACGCTACAGAACTCTTGTAAATGGCGTCTCCCTACACCCTGGTTACAGACCTCCGCTATGCTGCAACTTGTACACCCAGGATACAGAAATCCCGTGTCATGCGTATTCCTACTCCCAGGCTAAGGAACTCTTGTCAACTGTGTATTGGTATAGCCAGGTTACGGAACTCTTGTATACTGCGTCTCCAACACTCTGGCTTCAGAACTTCTGAAAACTGCGTCTCTTTACAAACAGGTTACAGACCTCGGATAAGCTGCGTCTCATACACCCAGCATACAGACATCCCGTGTCATGCGTCTTCCTACTCCCAGGCTAAGGAACTCTCATCAACTGTGTCTCTGTACAGCCAGCTTACAGAACTCTTGTGTACTGCGTGTCCAACACTCAGGCTTCAGAACGCCCAGAAGCTGCTTATCCAAAACTAAGGCCTCCGAACTTCTGTCACCTGCATCTCCCTACACTGAGGCTACAGAGTTCCCGTGTACTGCGTTTGCGTACTCTCAAGCTATGGAACTCCCGTAAACTCTGTCTCCTACCTACACTCAAGATACAGAACTCCAATAAGCTGCGTCTCCACAACTCTGGCTTCAGAACTCCTGTAATCTGCGTCTCCCTACATCCAGGAAACGGATCTCCCGTTTACCGCGTCTGCTTATTCCCAAGCTAGAGAACTCGCGTAAACTCTGTCTCCAACACTCAGGCTCTAGAACGCCCATAAACTGCGTCTCTCTACACCCAGTTTACACAACTCCCATAAGCTGCTTATCCAAAACTAAGGCTTCAGAACTTCTGTCAACTGCGTCTCCCTCCTCTCAGGCTACAGAGCTCCCGTTGACTGAGTATGCTTGCTCTCAAGCTATAGAACTCTGGTAACCTCTGTCTCCTAAACTCAGGTTACAGAATTCCTCCAATCTGCATCTCCCTACACTCAGACTACACATCTCTGTTTCCTGCATATGATTACTCCCAAGCTAGAGACCTCTCACAAACTCTGTCTCCCACACTCAAGTTACAGAACTCCTGCAATCTGCGTCTCCCTACACTCAGACTACAGATCTCCTGTTTACTGCGTAGACTTACTCCAAACCTATAGAGCTCCTGTAAGCTCTGCCTCCCAAACTGAGGTTCCAGAACTCTTGCAATCTGCGTCTCCCCGCACTCAGGCTACAGATCTCCGTTTACTGCGTATGCTTACTTCCAAGCTAGAGAACTCTCGTAAACTGTCTCCTACACTCACGCTACAGAACTCTTGTAAATGGCGTCTCCCTACACCCTGGTTACAGACCTCCGCTATGCTGCAACTTGTACACCCAGGATACAGAAATCCCGTGTCATGCGTATTCCTACTCCCAGGCTAAGGAACTCTTGTCAACTGTGTATTGGTATAGCCAGGTTACGGAACTCTTGTATACTGCGTCTCCAACACCCAGGCTTCAGAACTTCTGAAAACTGCGTCTCTTTACACTCAGGCTACAGATCTCCCGTAGACTGCGTATGCTTACTGCGAAGCTATAGAACCCCATAATTTCTGTCTCCTGCACTCAGCTTACAGAACTCCTGTAAATAGCATCTCCCTAAACCCAGGTTACAGACCTCGGATAAGCTGCGTCTCATACACCCAGCATACAGAAATCCCGTGTCATGCGTCTTCCTACTCCCAGGCTAAGGAACTCTCGTCAACTGTGTCTCTGTACAGCCAGCTTACAGAACTCTTGTGTACTGCGTGTCCAACACTCAGGCTTCAGAATGCCCAGAAGCTGCTTATCCAATACTAAGGCTTCAGAACTTCTGTCAACTGCGCCTCCCTACACTCAGGCTACAAGGCTCCTGATGACCGCGTATGCTTACCTCCAAGCTACAAAACTCACGTAACCTCTGTCTTCCAAACTCAGGTTCCAGAACTCCTGCAATCTCCGTCCCCCTACACTCAGGCTACAGATCTCCCGTTGACGGTGTATGCTCACTCCCAAGCTAGAGAACTCTCGTAAACTCTGTCTCCTACACACCGGCTACACAACTCCTGGAACGGTGGCTCCCGACACCCTGGATACAGACCTCCGAGAAGCTGCATCTCGTTCACCCAGCATACAGAAATCCCGTGTCATGCGTATTCTTTCTCCCAGGCTAAGGAACTCTTGTCAACTGTGTATTGGTATAGCCAGGTTACGGGACTCTTGTATACTGCGTCTCCAACACTCTGGCTTCAGAACTTCTGAAAACTGCGTCTCTTTACACCCAGGTTACAGACCTCGGATAAGCTGCGTCTCATACACCCAGCATACAGACATCCCGTGTCATGCGTCTTCCTACTCCCAGGCTAAGGAACTCTCGTCAACTGTGTCTCTGTACAGCCAGCTTACAGAACTCTTGTGTACTGCGTGTGCAACACTCAGGCTTCAGAACGCCCAGAAGCTGCTTATCCAAAACTAAGGCTTCAGAACTTCTGTCAACTGCATCTCCCTACACTGAGGCTACAGAGTTCCCAGATACTGCGTTTGTGTACTCTCAAGCTATGGAACTCCCGTCAACTCTGTCTCCTACCTACACTCAAGATACAGAACTCCAATAAGCTGCGTCTCCACAACTCTGGCTTCAGAACTCCTGTAATCTGCGTCTCCCTACACCCAGGAAACGGATCTCCCGTTTACCGCGTCTGCTTATTCCCAAGCTAGAGAACTCGCGTAAACTATCTCCTACACTGACGCTACAGAACTCCTGTAAATGGTGTGTCCCGACACCCTGGATACAGACTTCCGAAAACTGCATCTCGTGCACCCAGCATACAGAAATCCCGTGTCATGCGTCTTCCTACTCCCAGGCTAAGGAACTCTCGTCAACTGTGTCTCTGTACAGCCAGCTTACAGAACTCTTGTGTACTGCGTGTCCAACACTCAGGCTTCAGAACGCCCAGAAGCTGCTTATCCAAAACTAAGGCCTCCGAACTTCTGTCAACTGCATCTCCCTACACTGAGGCTACAGAGTTCCCGTGTACTGCGTTTGCGTACTCTCAAGCTATGGAACTCCCGTAAACTCTGTCTCCTACCTACACTCAAGATACAGAACTCCAATAAGCTGCGTCTCCACAACTCTGGCTTCAGAACTCCTGTAATCTGCGTCTCCCTACATCCAGGAAACGGATCTCCCGTTTACCGCGTCTGCTTATTCCCAAGCTAGAGAACTCGCGTAAACTCTGTCTCCAACACTCAGGCTCTAGAACGCCCATAAACTGCGTCTCTCTACACCCAGTTTACACAACTCCCATAAGCTGCTTATCCAAAACTAAGGCTTCAGAACTTCTGTCAACTGCGTCTCCCTCCTCTCAGGCTACAGAGCTCCCGTTGACTGAGTATGCTTGCTCTCAAGCTATAGAACTCTGGTAACCTCTGTCTCCTAAACTCAGGTTACAGAATTCCTCCAATCTGCGTCTCCCTACACTCAGACTACACATCTCTGTTTCCTGCATATGATTACTCCCAAGCTAGAGACCTCTCGCAAACTCTGTCTCCCACACTCAAGTTACAGAACTCCTGCAATCTGCGTCTCCCTACACTCAGACTACAGATCTCCTGTTTACTGCGTAGACTTACTCCAAACCTATAGAGCTCCTGTAAGCTCTGCCTCCCAAACTGAGGTTCCAGAACTCTTGCAATCTGCGTCTCCCCGCACTCAGGCTACAGATCTCTGTTTACTGCGTATGCTTACTTCCAAGCTAGAGAACTCTCGTAAACTGTCTCCTACACTCACGCTACAGAACTCTTGTAAATGGCGTCTCCCTACACCCTGGTTACAGACCTCCGCTATGCTGCAACTTGTACACCCAGGATACAGAAATCCCGTGTCATGCGTATTCCTACTCCCAGGCTAAGGAACTCTCGTCAACTGTGTCTCTGTACAGCCAGCTTACAGAACTCTTGTTTCCTGCATGTCCAACACTCAGGCTTCAGAACGCCCAGAAGCTGCTTATCCAAAACTAAGGCTTCAGAACTTCTGTCAACTGCGTCTCCCTACACTCAGGCTACAAGGCTCCTGATGACCGCGTATGCTTACCTCCAAGCTAGAAAACTCGCGTAACCTCTGTCTTCCAAACTCAGGTTCCAGAACTCCTGCAATCTCCGTCCCCCTACACTCAGGCTACAGATCTCCTGTTGACGGTGTATGCTCACTCCCAAGCTAGAGAACTCTCGTAAACTCTGTCTCCTACACACCGGCTACACAACTCCTGGAACGGTGGCTCCTGACACCCTGGATACAGACCTCCGATAAGCTGCATCTCGTTCACCCAGCATACAGAAATCCCGTGTCATGCGTATTCCTACTCCCAGGCTAAGGAACTCTCGTCAACTGTGTCTCTGTACAGCCAGCTTACAGAACTCTCGTGTACTGCATGTGCAACACTCAGGCTTCAGAACGCCCAGAAGCTGCTTATCCAAAACTAAGGCTTCAGAACTTCTGTCACCTGCATCTCCCTACACTGAGGCTACAGAGTTCCCGGATACTGCGTTTGCGTACTCTCAAGCTATGGAACTCCCGTAAACTCTGTCTCCTACCTACACTCAAGATACAGAACTCCAATAAGCTGCGTCTCCACAACTCTGGCTTCAGAACTCCTGTAATCTGCGTCTCCCTACATCCAGGAAACGGATCTCCCGTTTACCGCGTCTGCTTATTCCCAAGCTAGAGAACTCGCATAAACTCTGTCTCCAACACTCAGGCTCTAGAACTCCCATAAACTACGTCTCTCTACACCCAGTTTACACAACTCCCATTAGCTGCTTATCCAAAACTAAGGCTTCAGAACTTCTGTCAACTGCGTCTCCCTCCTCTCAGGCTACAGAGCTCCCGTTGACTGAGTATGCTTGCTCTCAAGCTATAGAACTCTGGTAACCTCTGTCTCCTAAACTCAGGTTACAGAATTCCTCCAATCTGCGTCTCCCTACACTCAGACTACACATCTCTGTTTCCTGCATATGATTACTCCCAAGCTAGAGACCTCTCGCAAACTCTGTCTCCCACACTCAAGTTACAGAACTCCTGCAATCTGCGTCTCCCTACACTCAGACTACAGATCTCCTGTTTACTGCGTAGACTTACTCCAAACCTATAGAGCTCCTGTAAGCTCTGCCTCCCAAACTGAGGTTCCAGAACTCTTGCAATCTGCGTCTCCCCGCACTCAGGCTACAGATCTCCGTTTACTGCGTATGCTTACTTCCAAGCTAGAGAACTCTCGTAAACTGTCTCCTACACTCACGCTACAGAACTCTTGTAAATGGCGTCTCCCTACACCCTGGTTACAGACCTCCGCTATGCTGCAACTTGTACACCCAGGATACAGAAATCCCGTGTCATGCGTATTCCTACTCCCAGGCTAAGGAACTCTCGTCAACTGTGTTTCTGTACAGCCAGCTTACAGAACTCTTTTGTACTGCATGTGCAACACTCCGGCTTCAGAATGCTCAGAAGCTGCTTATCCAAAACTAAGGCTTCAGAACTTCTGTCAACTAAATCTCCGTACACTGAGGATACAGAGTTCCCAGAAACTGCGTATGCTTTCTCTCAAGCTAGAGAACTTTCAGAAACTCTGTCTCCTACACTCAGGCTACAGAATTCCTTTGAACGGTGTCTCCCGACACCCTGGATACAGACTTCCGAAAACTGCATCATTCACCCAGGATACAGAAATCCCGTGTAATGCGTATTCCTTCTCCCAGGCTAAGGAACTCTTGTCAAATGTGTATTGGTATAGCCAAGTTATGGAACTCTTTTATACTGCGTCTCCAACACTCAGGCTTCAGAATGCCCAGAAGCTGCTTTTCCAAAACTAAGGCTTCAGAACTTCTGTAAACTCTGTCTCCCTACACTGAGGTTACAGAGTTTCCGTATAGTGCGAATGCTTGCTCTCAATCTGTAGAACTCCCGTAAACTCTGTCTCCTACTTGCACTCAGGTTGCAGAACACCAATATGCTGTGGCTCCAAAGCTCCGGCTTCCGAACTCCTGTAAACTGCGTCTCTCTACACCCAGAAACAGACCTCCCGTTTACCGCGTATGGTTACTCCAAAGCTAGAGAATTCTCATAAACTCTATCTCCTACACTCAGGCTACAGAACTACCATAAGCTGCGTCCCTCCACATCCCATTTACAGAACTGCCATAAGCTGCATATCTAAAACTAATGCTTCAGAACTTCTGTCAACTGTGTCTCCCTACTCTCAGGCTACAGATCTCCGTTTACTGTGTATGCTTAATCCCAAGCTATCGAACTCTGGTAACCTCTTTTTCCCAATTCAGGTTACAGAACTCCTGCAAACTGCGTCTCCCAACACTCAAAAACAACAGATCTCTCTTTACTTCATATGCTTACTCCCAAGCTAAAGAACTCTCGCAAAGTCTGTCTGCAACACTTCTGTTACAGAACTCCTGCAATTTGCGTCTCCCTAAACTGAGGCTACAGATCGTTTACTGCGTATGCTTATTCCCATGCTTGAGAACTCACATAAACTCTGTCTCCTACACTCACATTACAGAACGCCTGTAAGGTGTCATCTCCCTACACCCTGGATACAGACCTCAGATAAGCTGGCTCTCATACACCCAGCATACAGAAATCCCGTGTAATGCGTATTCCTACTCCCAGGCTAAGGAACTCTTGTCAACTGTGTCTCTGTATAGCCAGCTTACAGAACTCTTGTTTACAGCATATCCAACACTTAAGCTTCAGAATGCCCACAAGCTGCTTATCGAAAACTCAGGCTTCAGAACCTCTTTAAACTGCATCTCCCTACACTGAGGATATAGAGTTCCTGTATACTATGTATGCTTACTCTTAAGCTACAGAACTCCCGTAAACTCTGTATCCTACCTACACTAAAGATACAGAACTCCAATAGGCTGTGTCTCCAAAACTCCGGCTTCAGACCTCCTGTAAACAGTGTCTTCCTACACCCAGGAAACAGATCTCCCGTTTACCGCGTATGCTTACTCCCAAGCTAGAGAACTCGCGTAAACTCTGTCTCCCAAACTCAGGTTACAGAACTCCTGCAATCTGCGCCTCCCTACACTCAGGCTATAGATCTCCGTTTACTGCGTATGCTTACTCCAAAGCTAGAGAACTCTCGTAAACTGTCTCCTACACTCACGCTACAGAACTCATGTAAATGTTGTCTCCCTACACGCTGGTTACAGACCTCCGATGAGCTGCATCTCATTCACCCAGGATACAGAAATATTGTGTATTGCGTATTCTTACTGCCAGGCTAAGAAACTCTTGTAAACTGCGTATCGGTATAGGCAGGTTACGGAACTCTTGTGTACTGCGTCTCCAACATTCAGGCTTCAGAATTTCTGTAAACTGCGTTTCTTAACACTCAGGCTTCAGGTCTCTCGTAGACTGCGTATGCTTATTTCGAAGTTATAGAACCCCATACTTTCTGTCTCATACACTAAGCTTACAGAATGCCTGTAAATGGCATCTCCTTACACCCAGGTTACAGACCTCCAATAAGCTGCGTCCCCTACACCCTTGTTGCAGACCTCTGATAAGTTGCATCTCATACACACAGGATACAGAATTCCCGTGTATTGCGTATTCCTACACCCTGGCTAAGGAAGTTTGTAAACTGTGTCTCTGTACAGCCAGTTTACAGAACTCCTGTTTACTGCATGTAACACTCAGGCTTCAGAACGCCAATAAGCTGCTTATCCAAATCTAAGGCTTCAGAACTTCTGTCAACTGCATCTCCCTACACTGAGGCTACAGAGTTCCCGTGTACTGCATATGCTTACTCTCAAGCTATAGAACTCGCTTAAACTCTGTCTGCTACCTACACTAAAGTTACAGAACTCCAATAAGCTGGTTCTCAAAACTCTGGCTTCAGAAGTCCTATAAACTAAGTCTCCCTACACCTAGAAACAGACCTCCCGTTTACCGCGTTTGCTTACTCCGAAGTTAGAGAACTCTCATAAACTCTGTCTCCTACACCCAGGCTATAGAAATCCCATAAACTGCGTCCATCGATAGCCAGCTTACAGATTTCCCATAGGCTGCTTATCCAAAACTAAGGCCTCTGAACTTCTGTAAACTGCATCTACCTGCACTGAGTCTAAAGAGTTCCCATATACTGCGTATGCTTACTCCCAAGCTATACAACTCCAGGAAGCTCTGTCTCCGATACTCTGCATACAGAACTCCTGTAAATAGCATCTCCCTACACCCAGGTTACAGACCTCCGATAAGCTGCGTCTCCTACACCCAGTATACAGAAATCCCGTGTAATGCGTATTCCTACTCCCAGGCTAAGGAAGTCTTGTAAACTTTGTCTCTGAACAGCCAGGTTACAGAACTCTTGTTTACTGCGTGTCCAACACTCAGGCTCCAGAACGCCCAAAAGCTGCTTATCCAAAACTAAGGCTTCAGAACTTCTGTAAACTGCGTCTCCCTACACTGAGGCTATAGAGTTCCTGTATACTGCGTATGCTTAATCTCAATCTGTAGAACTCCCGTGAACTCTGTCTCCTACCTACACTCTCCCAAACTCAGGTCACAGACACCTGCAAACTGAGTCTTCCTACACTCCGGCAACAGATTTCCCGTTTACTGCATATGCTTACTCCCAAGCTATGGAACTCTCGTAATCTCTGTCTCCCACACTCAGGCTACAGAACTCACATAAACTGTGTCTCTCCACACCCATTTTACAGAACTCCCAGAAGCTGCTTATTAAAAACTAAGGCTTCAGAACTTCTGTCAACTGCGTCTCCCTACACTCAGGCTACAGAGCTCCCATATATTGTGTATGCTTACTGCCAAGCTATAGAACTCCCATAAACTCTGTCTCCTATGCTCACATTACAGAACTACTGTAAATGGCATCTCTGTATACCCAGATTACAGACCTCCGATAAGCTGCGTCTCATACACCCAGCATACAGAAATCCCGTGTAATTTGTATTCCTACTCCCAGGCTAAGGAAGATTGTAAACTGTGTCTCTGTACAGCCAGCTTACAGAACTCTTGTTTACTGCGTGTCCAACACTCAACCTTCAGAATGCCCATAAGCTGCTTACCCAAACTAAGGCTCAGAACTTCTGCTTTTTTTTAAACTTTTATTTAATGAATATAAATTTCCAGTGTACAGCTTATGGATTTCAATGGCTTCCCCCTCCCATAACTTCCCTCCCACCCACAACCCTCCCCTCTCCCACTCCCTCTCCCCTTCCATTCACATCAAGATTCATTTTCAATTCTCTTTATATACAGAAGATCAATTTAGTATAAAGATTTCAACAGTTTGCACCCACATAGAAACACAAATTGAAACATACTGTTTGAGTACTAGTTATAGCATTAAATCACAATGTACAGCACATTAAGGACAGAGATCCCACATGAGGAGCAAGTGCACAGTGGCTCCTGTTGTTGACCCAACAAATTGACACTCTAGTTTATGGCGCCAGTAACCACCCTAGGCTGTCGTCATGAGTTGCCAAGGCTATGGAAGCCTGCCAAGTTTGCCGACTCTGTTCATATTTAGACAAGGTCATAAAAGACAGGGTGAGGATAGTATCCAATGATCCTAAGAATGGCATTTACCAGGTTTGAACAATTATACATCATTAAGTGGGGAAGAGGACCATCAGTACACACAGGTTGGTGGTAGAGTAGAGATTATGATTACAAAGGAATGAGGCCCAAGTGCGCTAGACAGGATCTAGAACAAAGGACAGAATCATTATTAGATGTGCTAAGAAAGGTGCTGTCTAAGCTACAATTAAGTTTTCTGATTGAGAGGCAAATAGAACCTGATAGAAGGGGGTTGATAATAATCTCGTGGGCTTTAGGCCTTGTAAGTTAAGAGGCCCAGACCTAACTATCTCTTCACATGGGGTACATCCTAAGGGAGGTATGAACCTCCTAGGGGAAGGCACTCTGTTGAATTTCATTACTTGGCTGGCCTGGGAGGAGAGCTGGCCAGGTAAAGGCAGGTGGCATCTCTAACAGGAAATTTACAGTTCTGCCTGCAATGTTGTTGACCCTACTTGACCATCCCCTCAGCTGCAGTGGTCACTTTGGAAGTTGGGCTGAGTGAAGGGCTTTTCAGCTTAGAGCCAATAAGATCTGTGGCTCTGACCTGGGCATCCTTCGACTCCAGGGCAGGTCCATTTCCAGTGATCCAACTCTTGGCAGAGCTGCCAGGGCTCTTCACAAGCTGACTTCTGCTGAAGCCCAGGCTTACCACATTGAAAGGCACTGCAGTGGACTGGCCTGTTGGGTCTCTTTGAGGGCAGATCACTGTACAGATCAGCCAGTAATAGGCCTGCCACCCATTGCTTCTGATGCCTAGCTTTCTTTTCCTCCTGGTTGTGTTCAAGCAGACCAGAGGATGCAAGTCAAGGGAGTGCCCAAGTCCCATCTCTAATCTTCGGTGGCCTGAACTACAAGTCTATAGTCACAGGCATGTTCTTTAGTAGTTTTTCTAAGGTAGACAATGCCCATGAGGAAAATTATATTCTCACTTTAAAACTTTCTTTCCCTTTTGTCTGAAAGGGAGGTTTTTTCTACTTACTGTATACTTGGCTGATGGCGAAGTGAATCTAGCTATGAGATTATTATTTAAGTTCTTATTTTGGCTATGCTATTACAGAAAAATGTTAGCCATTGCTTTTATAAGGTCTAAAGATTAAATTGTGCGTCCTACAGATTCCTTCATAATAGAATTAGTTTCCTACCTTGAAGCGAATAGAGAAATGAAAGAACTAGTTGGGCTTAGAATAGAGAAATGAGGGAGCAAGTCCTAGATCGCTTGCTGACAATAGCAGTATCACATGAATACTTAGCAAACAGTTTCAACCATTAGATAACAACTTAAGAAAACATTTACCAGAAGGTCCAATGCCTTCTATAAATTTTAAGAATCATGTATTTGAAAACACCTCTTAAATACCTAACATGGTGTAGTTTGTTTAACCAGTAAACTTAAGCACAGCCATATAAAATGTTTTTAGTTTCTTTCTACCAACACGTTTAAAACATATGATACACAGATTCAGGTCACACAAATTAAAATGTATCTTTGATTGATTTTAGCAGCTTAAATTTATGGACAATCTTATCTATAAGCCATTTAAAATAAAACTCTTAATAAAATTTCCCCATGTGGACATACAATATGTACACACATATAACATAGCATAATAGACCGATATAGCGATTTTAATAATAGCTTTTAAAATCTTTAACTCTTTTTGTAGATTGCCAATTGATTTGAATTGCTTTTTGTTTTTAGTAACCTCAGTGAACCATACTTTCTCTCAGTTGGTACTGTCAATACATTATTGGCTTCATCTGTTTACAGAGCCATCCCAAGTACTGAATACAATAGAAGGGGCTGGGAAAAGTCCATAGGAACCTATAGGAGGACAGCTAAACACAGAACCAACAACGCTTTAGTTTTATGAGCAGCACATCATATATAACTGTGGATGACAAAAGACTTTACGTCGCCATGTTTAAAATTATAAACTCATCAACCAACAAGAGGCACTTGCTTACTTCACAGTATTTTTGAAAGCACCTGTAGGATTTTACAAGTATTTAACCCTTTAGGCCTCTGGGGCTTTCTCATTAAGATAACGATCATGTCTAGTAACACAAGATCATTAGACTTTTAAATTCTCAAACATTTGTATTAATAGCATTTTCCATTATAGAAACTTAAAGTTTGGTACCACATCACATCTTGACAGTCCTTCTAATATAATCCCAATAGCCTGATTAGTTGGTGTCTCTATAAGATGAGAGACATAGGTCCTTCGATTTTTTCAGTTGGGCCCAAACTGGAAAAACCAAAGTCCAGGATTTACTGGAAATTTTAGAGACCAGATTGTTTGAAACTTTGATTTTTTGAATGCCTGTCAAGAATGCCAAGAAGGCTCAAAATCCAAAATATCTGGTTGAAATAAGATTCCTTAAAATCATGACATAATATAGACCAAATTTGATCATTGTTACAGGTGATTATTCAAATCTTTGAAAATAAGCACATATTTAAATAACCCATAGCTCTTAATAAAAATTCAGCTGTTTTTGAACAATTAGAATTTAACAGACATCAAGAGAACATAATAGATTACTTTAACACATTGCTCTAACAGAGCATCAGAGTTTAATTCTATGTCAAAGAGAAATTGAGCTTCCTGTGATCTTTTGCTGTGAGGTTTCCTTCCTTTACCTTCTTTCATATTGGTGACCATGTTTCTGTGTTTCTGTGTGTAACACATCTTTAAGCATCTTTTGCAGGGCAGGATGAGTGGCAACAAATTCTTTCAGTTTCTGTTTGCTATGAAAAGTCTTAATTTCACCTTCATTCACAAATGAGAGCTTTGCAGGATATAATATTCTGGGCTGGCAGTTTTTCTCTCTTAGGACCTGGGCTATGTCTCGCCATTCCCTTCTAGCTTGTAGGGTTTCTGATGAGAAGTCTGCTGTGAGTCTAATTGGAGATCCTCTAAGAGTAATCTGACATTTCTCTCTTGCACCTTTTAGAATCTTTTCTTTATGTTCCACTGTGGTGAGTTTGATTACAACGTGTCGTGGTGAGGATCTCTTTTGGTCATGTTTATTAGGGGTTCTATAAGCTTCCTGTACTAAGATGCCTCTGTCCTTCTCCAAACCTGAGAAATTTTCTGCTAGTATCTCACTGAAAATGCCTTCTAATCCTTTCTCCCTCTCCATGCCTTCAGGAACTCCTAGAACCCGAATGTTAGGTTTTTTAATAGTATCCTGTAGATTCCCGACAATATTTTTTAGATTTCTAATTTCTTCTTTTCTTTGGTTTGCCTGTTTCCTTTCCTGTTCTCTGTCTTCTAAGTCTGATATTCTCTCTTCTGCTTCACCCATTCTGTTTTTAAGGCTCTCTAATGTGTTTGTCATTTGATCTATTGAATTCTTCATTTCACTATTATTTCTCATCACTATCACAGTTTCTTGTTCTACTAGTTGTTTCATTTCATTTTGATTCCTCCTTAACATTTCATTTTCACAAGATATATTTTCTATCTTGTCCATTAAGGATTTCTGTAGTTCAAGAATTTGTTTTTGAGAACTTCTTAATGTTCTTGTCAATTTTTTGAGATCCACTTCTTGCATTGCTTTTATCTCTTCATCTTCATAATCTTGAATTGGGGTGTCTTTTTCATTTGGGGGCATCATAGTGTCTTCCTTGTTCTTGTTACCTCGGTTTTTGCGTTTGTTGTTTGGCATGTTGGAGATATTTGGTTTCTTCACTGTGGTGTTTTTTTCTTGTTACACTATGGCTCTATATTAAGTGGACTGTCTGCTTTCGGTGGAGCCTTAGAGGCTTGAGATGAGTGTGGACTGAGAGCTGTGTTTGGTTCCTCAGGGTTGAGGGTGTGTCAAAGATGACACTCCCAGGTTAGGCGTGGTAAATCTCTCTTTCTTTCTTTCTTTTTTTGATTCAAAAGGGAAGTAATTCCTCACAGCTGAACATAATTGGAGGTAGTTAGGCAAATGATATACCCACAAGAGGCAGATTTGTAAGCTCTTTCCCAAGGACCACACAGGGAATCTGTGCTGCCCTCAGTGTGGGCTCCAATTCTCCTGCAGTCTCCCACTGGGTTGCCAAGTTAGATGCTAATCTCCTGTTATTTCACCCCTCCCCCCAGAGTCAGGTTTTTCTGCTAGGCTCAGGGCCAGTGCAGACCTGAGGTCACCCTCCTTATGACATATGTCCAAAATGGCGCCTGCTCTTTGTCTTGCTCGCCTTTGAGGGGTGAGCGGAGAGAGAGAAACTCGTGTCCATATCCGTCACTTTTTTTTTCCTCTCTCTCTTCTAGTTAGCCTGGTGAACTTTTCCCCACGGAGTTTCAAGCCTCGTTCCCTCTAGTCTCCTCTTTCCACTTGCCTGCTGGTGTCTTGGGCTATTGAGGTTCGGCTCACCTCGTGTTCCAGTGCCAGTGTGTTGAGTCTGCTGCTGGTGTCCCGAACTTGGGCTCCCACACTCTCCACGCAGGTCCACTGTGAATCACTAGCTCCAGAAGAGTTTCCTCTGCTGTTTCTTCTCCTACTCTTCCTTGACCCTGCAGTATCTCCACTTTTATTAACCTGTCTCTCCCCTGGACTAATAGTGTGCTCCCTTCCTATTCTGCCATCTTGCCACTCTCCCAGAACTTCTTTAAACTGCATTTCCCTACACTGAGGCTATAGAGTTCCTGTATACTGTGTATGCTTACTCTCAAGCTATAGAACTCCTGTAAACTATGTCTCCTATGTACATTCAAGTTACAGAACTCCAATAAGCTGCGTCTCCACACACCCAGGCTACAGATCTCCCAAAATACTACGTATGCTTACTCCCAAGCTATAGAACACCCGTAAACTCTGTCTGCTACACTCAGGCTACAAAACTGCTGTAAACTGCGTCGCCCTACTCCCAGGCTACAGGTCTCCCATATACTGCATATGCTTACTCCCATGCTATAGAACACCCATGATCTCTGTCTCCTACTCTCAGGCTACAGAACTCCTGCAAACGGCCTCTCCCTTACACAGGCTACATATCTCATGTAACCTGCGTCTCTCTACACCCAGGTTACAGAACTCCCATAAACTGCATTTCCCGACATCCAGGCTTCAGATCTCCCGATAACATCGTATGCTTACTCCCAAGCTACAGAACTTTCATAAACTATGTCTCTTACACTCAAGCTACAGAACTCCCATAAGGTGCGTCTCTCTTCACCCAGTTCATAGAACTCCAAGAAGTTTCAACTCCAATACTCAAGGTATAGAAATCCCGTGTGCTTAACCCAAACTATAGATCTTCCATAAACTCTGTCTCCCAGACTCAGGTTACAGAACTCCTGCAAACTGCGTCTCCATACACCCAGGCTACAGATCTCCCATATACTGTGTATGCTTACTCCCAAGCTATAGAACACCCATAAACTCTGTCTCCTACACTTAGGCTACAGAACTGCTGTAAACTGCGTCTCCCTACACCCAGGCTACAGATCTCCCACATACTGTGTATGCTTTCTCCCAAGCTATAGAACTCCCGTTAACTCTGTCTCCTACACTCAGGCTACAGAACTCCTGCAAATGGCATCTCCCTAAAGCCAAGTTACAGACCTCCGACAAGCTGCATCTCGTACACCCAGGATACAGAAAATCCCTGTAATGCATATTCGTATTCCCATGCTAGGAAACTCTTGTAAACTGTGTCTCTGAACAGCCAGCTTACAGAACTCTTGTATACTGCGTCTCCAACGCTCAGGTTACAGAAATGCCCCTAATCTGCACCTCCCTACACCCAAGCTACAGATCACCCTAATACTGCATATGCTTACTCTCAAGCTATAGAACCCAGTAAACTCTGTCTCCTACACTCAGGCTACAGAACTCCTGCAAAATGCGTCTCCCTACACCCAGGCTACAGATCTCCCATATACTGTGTAGGCTTACTCCCAAGCTACAGAACACCAGTAAACTCTGTCTCCTATACTCAGGCTACACAACTGCTATAAACTGCGTTGCCCTACACCCAGGAAACAGAACTCCTGTACACTGTGTAAGCTTACTCCAAATCTACAGAACTCTCGTAAACTCTGTCTCCTACACTCAAGCTACAGAACCCCCATAAACTGCATCTCTCTACACCCAGTTCACAGAACTCCCAGAAGTTTTGACTCCTACACACAAGGTACAGCCATCCCGTGTGCTTAACCCAAGCTATAGAACTCCCGTAAGTCTGTTTCCCACACTCAGGTTACAGAACTCCTGCAAACTGCATCTCCCTACAACCAGGCTACAGATCTCCCACATACTACATATGCTTACTCCCAAGCTATAGAACTCCAGTTAACTCTGTTCCTATACTCAGTTATAGAACTGCTGCAAACATCGTCTCCCTACACCTAGGTTACAGACCTCTGACAAGCTGCGTATCGTACGCCCAGGATACAGAAATAACCTGTAATGCGTATTCCTACTCCCAGGCTAGGGAATTCTTGTAAACTGTGTCTGTGTACAGCCAGGTTACAGAACTCCTGTATACTGCATCTCCAACACTCAGGTTGCAGAACTCCCGTAAACTGCGTCTCCCTACACCCTGGCTACTGATCTCCTGTATACTGAGAATGCTTATGCTCAAGCTATAGAACCCAGTAAACTCTGTTTCCTACACTCAGGCTACAGAATTCCGATAAACGGCATCTCTCTACACCCAGTTTATAGACCTCCAATAAGCTGCTTATCCAAAACTAAGGCTTCAGAACTTCTGTAAGCTGCATCTCCCTACACCCAGGCTACAGAGTTCCCATATACTGCGTATGCTTACTCCCAAGCTATAGAACTGCGCTTAACTCTGTCTCCTACACTCAGGTTACAGAACTCCTGTAAATGGCATCTCCCCACACACAGGTTACAGACCTACAAGCTGCATCTCGAACACCCTGGATACAGAAATCTCCTGTAATGCGTATTCCTACTCCCAGGCTAGGGAACTCTTGTAAACTCTGTCTCTGTACAGCCAGGTTACAGAGCTCTTGTATACTGCGTCTCCAACACTCAGGCTTCAGAACTCCCGTAAACTGCGTCTCCCTACACCCAGGCTGCTGATCTCCCATATACTGCGAATGCTTACCTCCAAGCTATGGAAGAGCTGTAAACTGTGTCTTTTACATTCAGGCTACAGAATTCCCATATACTGCGGCTCTCTACACCCAGTTTATAGAACTCAAATAAGCTGCTTATCCAAAACTGAGTCTTCAGATCTTCTGTAAACTGCTTCTGCCTACACTCAGTTTACAGAGCTCCCGTGTACTGTGTATACTTACCCCCAAGCTATAGAACACCCGTAAACTCTGTTGCCTACACTCAGACTACAGAACTGCTGTAAACTGCGTCTCCCTACAGCCAGGCTACATATCTCATGTAACCTGTGTCTCTCTACACTCAAGCTACAGAACTCCTATAGACTGTGTCTCTCTACACCCAGTTCACAGAACTCCCAGAACCTTCGAATCCAACACTCAAGGTATAGAAATTCCATATGCTTACTCCCAAACTATAGATCTCCCATAAACTCTGTCTCCCATGCTCAGGTTACAGAACTCCTGTAAACTGCGTCTCCCTACACCCAGGCTACAGATCTCCCATATACTGCGTATGCTTACTCCCAAGCTATAGAACTCCCATAATTTCTGCTCCTACACTCAGGTTACAGAACTCCTATAAATGGTGTCTCCTTACACCCAGGTTACAGACCTCCAATAAGCTGCGTCTCATACACCCAGCATTCAGAAATCCTGTGTAATGCATATTCCTACTCCCAGGCTAAGGAACTCTTGTAAACTGTGTCTCTGTACAGCCAGGTTACAGAACTCTTGTATACTGTGTCTTCAACACTCAGGCTTCAGTACTCCCATAAACTGCATCTCTCTACACCCAGGCTAAAGATCTCCCGTATACTGCCTATGCTTACTCCCAAGCTTCAGAACTCTCGTAAACTCTGTCTCCTACACTCAGGCTACATAAATCCCACAAACTGTGTCTCTCTACATCCAGTTCACAGAACTCCCAGAACCTTCGGACCCTGAGAAAATTTAGGAAATTGCCAATAAAGAAACCGAAAATCGGCTGAGGCACACAAAACAATGAAAACAACCTAGAATTAGAGCAAGCCAAACCTGTGCCTTGTTTGAAAATGACCATTCTTCCCATGCCGTTAACTTCATATTGCAGCCTCAAAACAAAAGGTAACATAATCAAATTCATTACAAACCATGATAAATATAAAAATGTAAAAAAACTAAAGAAATCAAAGAGTTCTTCGCTATATTGGGCTTCATTCACTCAGAAGTATACCAGATGTTTGCGATTTGATCCACTCCTGCCAGCCAACTTACTGTAGAATTCTGATTGAATTAACCAGATAATCGTAGTCCCACAGGTTTTGTAGATAATGAATATCTCTCCCTTCCACAAAAGGGTTACATTTCACTTTCTAAAACACAAAAACTCACCACGGTCATGCTGCCTGTAGATTTCTAAGCATGAAATGCCAATTTGTTGTGTTCTTTTTTCTATCATAATGGATACTCTGTCTAAATCTTGATTTATTCCATAAATACAAAATGTAGGGAAAGATGAAGGCAAAACAAACTCAGATCCAGAAAACATTTAGGAAATTGCTGGGAAGGAAACCAAAAATCGGCTGAGGCACACAAAACAATGAAAGAAACCTAGAATTGAAGCAAGCCAAAACTGGGACCTGAGTGAAAAAGACCATTCGTCCTATGCCCTGAACTCTATATTCCAGCCTCAAAACAAAAGGTCACATCATAAAATTCATTACAAACCATGATAAATAAGAAAAGTGTGAAAAAAATCAAAGCGTCCTTAGCGATATGGAGCTTGATTTAGTCACAAGTAAACCGGATGTTTGTAGTTTGATCCACATATTCCAGCCAAATGGCTGTGGAATTATGATTGAATTAACCAGAAAATCGCAATCACACTCATTTTGGAGAAAATGAAAATCTGTCCCTTCCACGAAAGGGTTACATTTCATTTTTCAAAACACAAAAACTCATCTTGGTCATGTTGCCTGTAGATTTCTAAGCATGAAATGCAAATTTGTTGGTTCTTTTTTCCTATCATAATGGATACTCAGTCTAAATCTTGATTTATTGCATAAATACAAAATGTCAGGAAAGAAAAAGGCAAAACAAACTCAGACCCAAACAACATTTAGGGAATTGCCGGGAAAGAAACCAATCATTGGCTAAGGCACCCAAAACAATGAAAGTAATCTAGAATTGGAGCAAACCAAAACCTGTGCCCTGATGGAAAAAGACCATTCCTCCTGTTCCCTGAACTCCATATTCCAGCCTCAAAACAAAAGGTAACATCATCAAATTCATTACAAACCATGATAAATAAGAAAATTTGAAAAAAAAAAAAAAAAAACAAAGAAATAAAAGAGTCCTTGGCGATGTTGGGCTTATTTTAGCAACAAGTATACTGGATGTTTGCAGTTTGATCCACCCCTGCCAGCCAACTTTCTATGGAATTCTGATTGAATTAACAAGAAAATCACAGTCACACTCATGTTGGATAGAATGAAAATCTGTCCCCTCCACGAAAGGATTACATTTGATTTTCCAAAACATAAAAACTCATCTTTTCATGTTTCCTGTAGATTTCTAAGCATAAAACTCCAATTTGTTGTGTTTTCTCTATCATAATGGATACTCTGTCTAAATCTTCATTTATTGCATCAGAATACAAAATATAGGAAAGGAAAAAGGAAAACCAATCTCAGACCCTGAGAAAATTAGGAAATTGCCATGAAGAAACCAAAAATCGGCTGAGGCACCCAAAACATGAAAGCAGACTAGAATTTGAGCAAGCCAAGTCTGGGCCCTGAGTGAAAAAGAGCATTCCTCCCGTGCCCTGAACACCATATTCCAGCCTCAAAACAAAAGGTAACATCATACAATTCAATACAAACCATGATAAATAAGAAAATGTGAAAAAAAGCAAAGAGATCAGAGTCCTTAGCAATATTGGGCTTGATTTAGTAACAAGTATACCGGATGTTTGTGGTTTGATCCACTCTTGCCAGCCTACTGGCTGTGGAATTCTCATGGAATTAACCAGAAAATCGCAGTGACATTCATTTTGGAGGGTATGAAAATCTGTGCCTTCTAAAGGGGTTACATTTCATTTTCCAAAACACAAAACATCATCTTGGTCATGTTGCCTGTAGATTTCTAAGCATAAAATGCCAATTTGTTTGGCTTTTTGTGTCGTAATGGATACTCTGTCTAAACTGCCGTGTTTATTGTATCAAAATGCAAAATGCAGGGAAGGAAGAAGGGAAAACAAACTCAGACCTATAAAAAGTTTAGGAAATTGCCGATGAGGAAAACAAACATCAGCTGAGGCACCCAAAACAATGAAAGAAATCTAGAATTGGAGCAAGCCAAAACCTGTGCCTTGATTGAAAAAAGAACCATTCCTCCTGTGGCCTGAACTCCCTATTCCAGCCTCAAAACAATAGTAACATCATCAAATTCATTGCAAACCATGATAAATAAGAAAAATGTGAAAAAAACAAAGAAATCAAAGAGTCCCTAGTGATATTTGGCTTGATTTATTCACAAGTAAACCAGATACTTCATGTTTGATCCACCCATCCCAGCCAACTCGATGTGGAATTCTGATTGAATTAACCACAAAATCGCAGTCACACTCGTTTTGGAGAGCATTAATATCTGTGCCTTCTACAAAAGGGTTACATTCCGTTTTCCAAAAGACCAAAATTCACCATGGCCTTGTTGCCTCTAGATTTCTAAGCAGAAAACTCGAATTTGTTGTGTTTTTTATATCATAATGGATACTCTGTCTTATCTCTTGTTTTTATTGTGACAGAATACATATTGTAGGGAAGGAAAAAGGCCAAACAAACTCAGACCCAGAAAACATTTACGAAATTGTCGAAAATGAAACCAAAAATCGGATGAGACACCCAAAACAGTGAAGGAAGCTAGAATTGGAGCAAGCCAAAACCTGTGCACTGATTGAAAAAGACCACTCCCCCCATGCCCTGAACTCCCTATTCCAGCCTCAAAACAAGAAGTAACATCATCAAATTCATTACAAACCATGATAAATTAGAAAAATGTGAAAAAACCAAAGAAATGAAAGGGTCCTTAGCTATATTGGGTTGGATTTAGTAAGAAGTAAACCGGATGTTTCTGGTTTGTTCCACCCACCCCAGCCAACTTGCTGTGGAATTCTGATTGAATTAACCACAAAATCGCAGTCACACTCGTTTTGGAGAGAATTAAAATCTGTCACTTCCACCAAAGTGTTACATTTCATTTTCCAAAACACAAAAAATAATCTTGGTCATGTTGCCAGCAGATTTCTAAGCATAAAACTCCAATTTGTTGTGTTCTTTATATCATAATGGATACTCTGTCTAAACTCTTGTTTTCATTGTGTCAGAAAACAAAATGTAGGAAAGGAAGAAGGGAAAACAAACTCAGACCCAAAAAACATTTAGGAAATTTCCGAGAAAATAAAAACCAAAAATTGGATGAGACACCCAAAAATTGAAAGAAAGCTGCAATTGGAGCAAGCCTAAACCTGTGCCCTGTTTTAAATAGACCATTCCTCCTGTGGCCTGAACTCCCTATTCCAATCTCAAAACAAAAGGTAATGTCATCAAATTCATTGCAAACCATGATAAATAAGAAAAATGTGAAAAAACCAAAGAAATCAAAGAGTCCTTAGTGATATTTGGCTTGATTTAGTCACAAGTAAACCAGATACTTCCTGTTTGATCCACCCATCCCAGCCAACTTGATGTGGAATTCTAATTGAATTAACCACAAAATTGCAGTCACATTCATTTTAGAGAGAATTTAAATCTCTCCCTTCCATCAAGGTCTTACATTTCATTTTCCAGAACACAAAAAATCATCTTGGTCATGTTGCCTGTAGATTTCTAAGCAGAATACTCCAATTTACTGTGCTTTTTATATCATAATGGATACTCTGTCTAAATGATACATAATGCAGGGAAGGAAGAAGGCAAAATAAACTCAGACCCAGAGAACATTTAGGAAATTGCCAATAAAGAAACCAAAAATCAGCTGAGACACCCAAAACAGTGAAAGAAAGCTAGAATTGGAGCATGCCAAAACCTGTGCCCTGATTGAAAGAGACCATTCCTCTCATGCCCTGAACTCCCTATTCCAGCCTAAAAAAAAGGTAAAATCATCAAATTCATTACAAACCATGATAAATATGGAAAATGTGAAAAAAAAACAAAGAAATCAAAGAGTCCTTAGCAATATTGGGCTTGATTTAGTAACAAGTACCCGGATTTTTCTGGTTTGATCCACCCATCCCATATCACTAAAGACTCTTTGATTTCTTTGGGTTTTTTTCACATTTTTCTTATTTATCATGGTTTGTAATGATTTTTATGATTTATTTTTTGTTTTGAGGCTGGAATAGGGAGTTCAGGGCATGGGAGGAATGGTGTTTTTCAATCAGTGCACAGGTTTTGGCTTGCTCCAATTCTAACTTTCTTTCACTGTTTTGGGTGTCTCAGCCACTTTTTGGTTTCTTTCTTCACAAATTACAAATTGCAAATTATAATTGAAACATAACCCTTTTGTGGAAGGTACAGATTTTAATTCTCTCCAAATCATGTGACTATGATTTTCTCATTAATTCAATCAGAATTCCACAGCAAGTTGGCTGGGATGGGTGGATCAAACCAAACACACCCGGTTTACTTTTTACTAAATTTACCAGATCTGGAATTTATTTATCCACAACAGAACCAGATATTTCTTGTGTGATCCAGCCATATTAAGACAAGTTGTTGTGTAATTCATGTTAAATTGACCCAGAAAATCACAGTCAAACTGGTTTTGAGAAAGTAAAATCCTACTCTTTGGCAAATGTCTTCAATGTCATGTTTACAAACATAAATAAAATGTTGGCTGCATTTACTTTAGCTTTCTACCTAGATAACTCCAATGTGTAGGGTTTTTTTCTCCAGTTCCATAATTCACATTCGCCAGCTAGAATACAAAATGTTACATGCTACAATTCATTCAGAGCCATGAAGTGCTTGGATAATGTCCAGAAAAGACAAACAAACACAGAGGCTGTAGCAAGATCTGGGACTGAGTTAGTCGCAGCAGAACCAGATATTTCTGGTTTGATCAAAGTGTTTTAGAATTCAGGTTAAAATGACCCAGATCTTGCTAAAGCCTCTTTGTTTGTGTGTCTTTTCTGCATATTATCCATGAACTTCACTTTTTTGAATGAATTCTATACCTAGAAAACTCAAATGTGTATTGCTTTTGTCTCCTGATCCATCAACTAGTCAGCCAGCTGAAAACAAACTGTGACATGCTAAAATTCATTCAAAACCATGAAGTCCATGGATAATGTCCAGAAAACACAAACTAACCCACAGACTGTTGCAAGATCTAGGAATGACTTAGAAATCTAACAACCAGATATTTCTGGTTTGATCCAGCCATATCTGGACAAAGTTTTGTGAAATTCTGGTTAAATTAACACAGAAGAATACAGACAAACTGGTTTTGGAGAAAAGTAAAATCCTTCCCTTAGGCAAGTGGCTTCAATGTCATGCTCACAAATACAAATATCACATTTTCTGTGGTTGCAGTAGCTTTCTACCTAGAAAACATGAATGTGTAGAGCTTTTGTCTATTCTTCCATCAATTAGAGTTAGCCAGTTGATAAAAAAATTTAATCAAAACCGTGAAGATCATGGATAGTGTCCAGAAAAGAAAAAGAAACCCAGAGACTGTAGCAAGATCTGGGATTGAGTTAGCCACAGCAGAACCAGATATTTCTGGTTTGATCCAGCCATATAAGACAAAGTGTTGTGAAATTCTGGTTAAATTGATCCAGAACAACACAGTCAAACTGGATTTGGAGAAAAGTAAAATCCTTTCTTCGGCAAGTGCCTTCATTGTCATGTTCATGCACACAATCATCATGCTGGTCTCGGTTGCTGTAGCTTTCGACCAAGAAAACACGAATGCGTACAGCATTGTCTCCAGTTCATCAATTAGAGTTAGCCTACTGAAAACAAAATGTTACATGCTAAAATTCTTTCAAAACCATAATTCCGTGGATAATGCCCTGAAAACACAAATAAACACAGGGGGTGTAGCAAGATAAGGGATTGAGTTTTAAACAACAGAACCAGATATTTCTGGTATCATCCTGCCATATCCAGACAAAGAGCTGTGGAATTCAGGTTAAGTTGACACAGAACATCACAGTCAAACTGGCTTTGGAGAAAAGTGAAAACCTACTCTTCAGCAAGTGGCTTCCATGTCATGTTTACAAACACAAATGTCATGTTGGCCGTACTTGCTGTAGCTTTCTAACTAGAAAACATGTATGTGTAGAGCTTTTTTCTCCAGTTCACTCAATTCCATTTGCCAGCAGGAAAACAAAATGCTACATGTTAAAATTCATTCAAAACAGTGAAGTTCATGCATAATGTCCAGAAAAAAACAAACAAACACAGTGGGTATTGCAAATTCTGGAACTGAGTTAGCCAAACAGATTGGAAATTACTGGTTTGATCTAACCATTCCTGGACAAAGTCTTGTGGAAGTCAGGTAAAACTGATCCTGAAAATCACAGTCAAACTGGTTTTGGAGGATAGTAAGATTCTTCTCTTCAGCTAGTGGCTTCAATGTCATGGTCACAAACAAAAATATCATATTGGGCATGGTTGCTGTAGCTTTCAACCTAGAAAACACAAATGTGTAGGATTTCTGTATCCAGTTCCCTCAATTGCATTTGCCAGCAAGAAAACAAAACATTACATGCTAAAATTCATTCAAAACCATGAAGTCCATGGGTAATGTCCAGAAAACACAAAAAAACACGGAGGCTTTATTCAAGGATTGTGTTAGCCACAACAGAACCTTAAATTTCTGGTTTGATCCAGCCATATGCAGATAAAGTGTTGTGGAATTTGGGTTAAATTGACCCAGAACACCAAAGTCAAACTAGTTTTGGAGAAAAGTAAAATCCTTCTCTTCAGCAAGTGGCTTGAATGTCATATTCACAAACACAAACATCATGCTGGCCGCGGTTATGTTATCACCCTGCCTAGAAAAATCGATTGTGAAGTGTTTTTCTCCCCAGTTCCATCAATTAGAGTTAGCCAACTGAAAACAAAATATTACATGCTAAAGTTCATTCAAAACTGTGAAGCCCATGTATAATATCCAGAAAACACAAACAAAGAAGCTGTAGCAAGATCTGGGATTGAGTTAGCCACAACAGAACTAGATATTTCTGGTAGGATCATGCAATATCCGGAAAAGTCCTGTGAAATTCAGGTTAAATTGAATCAGAAATTCACAGTTAAACTGGTTTTTTAGAAAAGTACAATCCTTCTCTTTGGCAAGTGGCCTCAATGTTGTGTTCAAAAACACAACTATTATGTTTGCTTTGGATGCTGAGGTTTTCAGCTGGTAAAACTTGAATGTGTAGGGTTTTTTGTTTTTTGTGTTTTTTTTTGACAGACAGAGTGGATAGTGAGAGAGAGAGACAGAGATAAAGGTCTTCCTTTTGCCATTGGTTCACCCTCCAATGGCCACTGTGGCCGGTGCACTGCATTGATCCGAAGGCAGGAGCCAGGTGCTTTTCCTGGTCTCCCTTGGGGTGCAGGGCTCAAGTACTTGGGCCATCCTCCACTGCACTCCTGGGCCATAGCAGAGAGCTGGCCTGGAAGAGGGGCAACCAGGACAGAATCCGGTGCCCAACCGGGACTAGAAGCCAGTGAATGTGTAGGGTTTTTGTATCCAATTCCCTCAATGGCATTTGCAAGCATGTAAAAAAAGTGTTACATCTGAAATTCATTCCAAGCTATGAAGTCCATGGATAATGTCCAGAAAACACAAACACAGAGCCTATAGCAAGCTGTGGGACTGAGTAAGCCACAAGAGAACCGGATATTTCTGGATGGATCCAACCATTTCTGGACAAAGTGCTGTGCTAAATTGACCCAGAAATTCAGTCAAACTGGGATTTTAGAGAAGGACAATCCTTCTCTTCAGCAAGTGGCTTCAATGTCATGTTCACAAACACAAATAGCATGTTGCCAACACTTACTATAGCCCTAAGCCTAGAAAACTCGAATGTGTAGGGTTTTGTATCCAGTTCCCACAATTGCATTTGCCAGCAAGAAACCAAAATGTTACATCCTAAAATTCATTCAAAACAGTTCCGTCCATGGATAGTGTCCAGAAAGCTCAAACAAACACAGAGGCTGTAGCAAGATCTGGGATTGAGTTAGCCACAAAAGAACATAATATTTGTGGTTTGATCCAGCCATATCCAGAAAAAGTGTTGAAGAATTTGGGTTAAATTGGCCCAGACCATCACAGTCAAACTGGTTCTGGAGAAAAGTAAAATCCTTCTTTCGACAAGTGGCTTCAATGTCATGTTCACAAAAATAAATACCATGTTTCCCACAGCAGCTATACCTTTTTGCATAGAAAGCAAGATAGCGTAGAGGTTTTGTCTCCAGTTCCATCAATTAGAGTTAGCCAGCTGAAAACAAAATTTTACATGCTAAAATTCATTCAAAACCATGAAGTACATGGACAATGCTCAGAAAAGACAAACAAACACAGAGCTCTGGGATTGATTTAGCCACAACAGTAATGGAAATTTCTGGTTTGGTTCTGCCATATCCAGACAAAGTGTTGTGGAACTTGGGTTAAATTGACACAGAAAATCATAGTCAAACTGTTTTGGAGAAAAGTAAAATCCTTCTCTTAGGCAAGTGGCTTCAATATCATATTCACAAACCTAAATATGATGGTGGCCACGGTTTCTGTAGCACTCTGTCTAGAAAACTCGAATGTGTTGGATTTCTGAATCAAGTTCTCTCAATTGAATTCGACAGCAAGAAAACAAAATGTTACATGCTAAAATTCATTCAAAATTGTGGAGTCCATGGATAGTGTCCAGAAAACACAAACAAACACAGAGGCTACCACAATATTTGGGATTGATTTAGCAACAACAGAACTGGATATTTCTGGTTTGATTGAGTCATATCCAGACAAAGTGTGGAATTTGGGTTAAATTGACCCAGAACTTCACAATCAAACTGGCTTTGGAAAAAAGTAAAATCCTTCTCTTCAGCAAGTGGCTTCAATATCATGTTCACCAACACAAATATCATGTTGGCCATGGTTATTGTAGCATCCTGCCTAGAAAACTCGAATGTGTAGGATTTTTGTATCCAGTTCCATCAATTAGAGTTAGCCAGCTGAAAACAATATATTACATGCTAAAGTTCATTCAAAACCATGAAGTCCATGGATAATGTCCAGAAAAGACAAACACACAGAGGCTGTAGCAAGAATTGGGAATTACTTAGCCACAACAGAACTGGATATGTCTGGTGTGTTCCAGCTATATCCTTACAAAGTGTTGTGGAAACACAAACACAGAGGCTGTAGAAAGCTGCGGGATTGATTCAGTCACAACAGAAATGGAAATTTCTGGTTTGGTTCTGCCATATTCAGACAAAGCATTGTGGGTTAAATTGACCCAGAACATCACAGTAAATTTGTTCTGGAGAAAAGTAAAAACTTCTCCTTGGCAAGCGGCTTCAATTTCATGTTTACAAAGACAAACATCGTGTTGGCTGTGGTTGCTGTAGCTTTCTACTAGAAAACACAAATGTGTGGAGCTTTTGTCTCCAGTACCATCAATTAGAGATACGTGTTTGAAAACAAAATGTTATATGCTAAATATCTTTTGAAACATTGAAGTCCATGGATAATGTCCAGAAAAGACAAACACAGAGGCTGTAGCAAGACCTCGGATTGAGTTATCCACAACAGAACTGGATATTTTTGGTTTGATCTAGCCATATCCAGACAATGTCTTGTGGAATTTGGGTTAAATTGACCCAGAATATCACAGTCAAACTGGTTTTGGAGAAAAGTAAAATCCTTCTCTTTGGCAAGTGGCTTCAAAGTCATGTTTATAAACACGAGTATCATGTTGGTTGTGGATGTTCTAGTTTCAACCTAGAAAACACGAATGTGTATAGCTTTTGTTGCCAGTTCCATCAATTACAGTTAGCAAGCTAAAAACAAAATGATACATATTAAAATTCATTCAAAACAGTGAAGTTCCTGGACAATATCCAGAAAAGGCAAATATACAGAAACTGTTGCAAGATCTGGGATTAAGTTAGCCACAACAGATCTGGATATTTCTGGTTTGATCCAGCCCTGTCTGGACAAAGTGTTGTAGAATTCAGGTTAAATTGATCCAGAAAATCACAGTTAAATGGCGTTAGGAGAAAATTAAAATCCTTCTTTTAGGCAAGTGGTTTCAATATCATCTTTACAAACACAAACATCATGTTTACGGTGGTTGCTGTAGCTTTCTACCTAGAAAACATGAATGTGTAGGGTTTATGTATTCAGTTCCCTCATTTACCTTCACTAGCAGAAAAACAAAATGTTACATGCTAACATACATTCAAAACCATGAAGTCCATGGATAATGTCCAGAAAATACAAACAAACACAGAGGCTTTATTCTGGGTTTGAGTTAGCCACAACAGCACTGGATATTTCTGGATTGTTTCTGCAATATCAGGACAAAGTTCTGTGTAATTCTGGTTAAATTGACACAGAAAATCACTGTCAAGCTGGTTTTGGAGAAAAGTAAAATCATTCTCTTCAGTGAGTGGCTTCAATGGCATGTTCACAAACATAAATATCATGTTGGCCATGGTTACTGTAGCATTCTGCCTAGAAAACTGAATGGGTAGGGTTTTTGTATCTAGTTCCCTTAATTTCATTCGCCAGCAAGTAAAGAAAATGTTACATGCTAAAGTTCATTGAAAATTATGAAGTACATGTATAATGTCCAGAAAACATAAGCAAACACAGAGGTTGTAGCAAGATCTGGGATTGAGTTAGCCAAAACAGAATTGGATATTTCTGGTTTGATCCAGCCATATCCGGACAAAGTGTTGTGGAATTCAGGTTAAATTGACCCAGAACATAACAGTCAAACTGGTTTGGAGAAAAGTAAAATCCTTTTCTTTGGCAAGTGGCTTCAATGTCATGTTCACAAACACAAATATGATGTTGGCCACAGTTACTATAACATTCTGCCTAGAAAACTTGAATGTGTTCAGTTTCTCTAACCAATTCACTCAATTGCATTCACCAGCAAGAAAACAAAATATTACCTTCTAAAATTCATTCAAAACTGTGAAGTCCGTGTATAGTGTCCAGAAAACACAAACACACACAGAGGCTATAGCAAAATTTGGGATTGAGTGAGCAACAACAGAACTGGATATTTCTGGTTTGATCCAGCCATATTTGGACAAATTATTGTGGAATTTGGGTTAAATTGACCCAAAACATCATTGTCAAACTGGTTTGGAGAAAAGTAAAATGATTATCTTCAGCAAGTGACTTACATATCTTGTTCACAAACACAAATGTAACATTGTGTTTCAGCAGGATACATCAAATTGATGGTACTGGAGACAAAGCTCCACAAATTAGAGTTTTATAGGTAGAAAGCTACAGCAACCATGGCCAACATGATTTTTATGTTTGTGGTTTTTTTTATTAAACTTTTATTTAATGAATATAAATTTCCAAAGTACAGCTTCTTGTTTGTGAGCTGTGGAACTCAGGTTAAATTTACCCAGAACATCACAGTCAAACTGGCTTTGGAGTAAAGTAAAATCCTTCTCTTAGGCAAGTGGCTTCAATGTCATGTTGGCCATGGTTACTCTAGCATGCTCCCTAGAAAACTCGAATGTGTAGGATTTTTGTATCCAGTTCCATCAATTAGAGTTAGCCAGCTGAAAACAATATATTACATGCTAAAGTTCATTCAAAACCATGAAGTCCACGGATAATGTCCAGAAAAGACAAACAAACACAGAGGCTGTAGCAAGAATTGGGAATTACTTAGTCACAACAGAACTGGATATGTCTGGTGTGTTCCAGCTATATCCTTACAAAGTGTTGTGGAATTCGGGTTAAATTGACCCAGAACATCACAGTCAAACTGGTTTTGGAGAAAAGTAAAATCCTTCTCTTTGGAAAGTGGCTTCCGTGTCATGTTTACAAAGACAAGCATCGTGTTGGCCGTGTTTGCTGTAGCTTTCTACCTAGAAAACACGAATGTGTAGGGTTTCTGTATCCAGTTCCCTCAATTGCATTCGCCAGCAAGAAAACAAAATGTTGCATGCTAAAATTCATTCAAAACCAGGACGTTCCTGGATAGTATATAGAAAACACAAACAAACACAGAGGGTGTTGCAAGATTTGGGATTGACTTAGCTACAACAGAACTGGATATTTGTGGTTTGATCTAGCCATATCCAGACAAAGTGTTGAGGAATTCGAGTTAAATTGACCCAGACCATCACAGTCAAACTGGTTTTGGAGAAAAGTAAAATCCTTCTCTTTGGCAAGTGGCTTTAATATCATGTTTACTAACTCTAATATCATGTTGGCCATGGTTACTGTAGCATTCTGCCTAGAAAACATGAATGCGTAGGATTTTTCTATATACTTCCTTCAATTGCATTCATCAGCAAGAAAACAAAATGTTACATGCTAAAATTCATTCAAAAGAGTTCAGTCCATGGATAGTATCCAGAAAACACAAATAAACACAGAGGCTGTAGCAAGAGATGGTATTGAGTGAACCACAATAGATCCAGATATTTCTGGTTTGACCAGCCATATCCAGACAAATTATTTGGAATTCAGGTTAAATTGACCCAGACCATCACAGTCAACCTAGTTTTGGAGAAAAGTAAAATCCTTCTCTTCAGCAAATGTCTATAATGTCAAGTTCACAAACACAAATATATTGGCAACATTCACTGTACCATTCTACCTAGAAAATTTGAATGTGTAGGGTTTTTGTATTCAGTTCCCTCAACTGCATTCCCCAGTAAGAAAACAAAATGTTACATGCTAAAATTCATTCAAAATAGTTCAACCCATGGATAATGTCCTGAAGAGACAAACACAGAGGATGTAGCAAGATCTGGGATTGAGTTAGCCACAACAGAACCAGATATTTCTGGTTTGATCCAGCCATATCCGGACAAAGTGTTGTGGAATTTGTGTTAAATTGACCCAGAACATCACAATCAAACTGGTTTTTGAGAAAAGTAAACCCCCTTCTCTTTAGCAAGTGGCTTCAATGCCATGTTCACAAACACAAACATCATGTTGGCCATGGTTACTCTAGCTTTCTACCTAGAAAACACGAATGTGTAGAGCTTTTCTCTCCAATTCACTCAATTGCATTTGCCAGCAGGAAAACAAAATGTTACAACCTTAAGTTCATTCAAAACAGTGAAGTTCATGGATAATGTCCAGAAAAGACAAACAAACACAGAGGGTATTGCAAGTTCTGGGATTGTGGTAGCCACAACAGGACCAGAAATTTCAGGTTTGATCCAGCCATATCTGAACAAAGTGTTGTGGAATTCGGGTTAAATTGAGCCAGAAAATCACAACAAACTGCTTTTGGAGAAAAGTAAAATCCTTCTCTTTGGCAAGTGGCTTCAATGTCATGTTTACAGGTAGAAACATCAAGTAGGCCCTGGTTGCTGTAGCTTTCAACCTAGAAAACAGGAATATGTAGGGTTTCTGTATCCAGTTCCCACAATTGCATTCATCAGCTGTCAAATAAAATGTTACATGCTAAAATTCATTCAACACCATAAAGTTCATGGATAATATCCAGAAAAAAACAAACACACACGTAAGCTTTATTCTGGGATTGAATAAGCTGCAACAGAACCGTAAATTTCTGGTTTGATCCAGCCAATCCGTACAATGTGTGATGGAATTCAGGTTAAAATGACAAAGAACATCACATACAAACTGGTTTGGAGAAAAGTAAAACCCTTCTCTTTGGCAGGTGGCTTCAATGTCACGTTTACAAACACAAATATGATGTTGGCCACAGTTACTCTAGCATTCTGCCTAGAAAACTTGAATGTGTTGGGTTTCTATATCCAGTTAATTCAATTGCATTTTCCAGCATGAAAACAAAATGTTACATGCTAAAATTCATTCAAAACCATGAAGTCCCTGTATAGTGTCCAGAAAACACAAAGAAACACAGAGGCTATAGCAAAATTTGGGATTGAGTTATCCACAACAGAACCAGATATTTCTGGTTTGATCCAGCCATATCCAGACAAAGCATGGTGGAATTTGTGTTAAATTGACCCAGAATATCACAGTCAACCTAGTTTTGGTGAAAAGTAAAGTCATTCTCTTTGGCAAGTGGCTACAATGTCATGTTCACAAACAAATATCATCTTGGCCACATTCACTGTAGGATTCTGTGTAGAAAATCCGAATGTTTAGGGTGTTTGTATCCAGTTCCCTCAATAGCATTCCCCAGTAAGAAAACAGAATATTACATGCTAAACTTCATTAAAAACCATGAAGTCTATGGATAACATCCAGAAAAGACAAACACAGAGGATGTAGCAAGACGTGGGTTTGAGTTAACCACAACACAACCGGATATTTCTGGTTGGATCCAGCCATATCCAGAGAAAGTGCTGTGGAATTCGGGTTAAATTGACCCAGAAATTCACAGTTAAACTGGTTTTGGAGAAAAGTACCAGAATTCTCTTTGGCAAGGATCTTCATTGTCATGTTCACAAACACCAATAGCATATTGGATGCTGTTACTGTAGCTTCCTACTAAGAAACCAGAAATGTGTAGGGTTTTTGTATCCAGTTCCCTCAATTCTGATCACCAGCATGTAAACAAAATATTACATGCTAAAAACATTCAAAATTGTGAAGTCCATGGACAATGTCCAGAAAACACAAACAAACACAAGGCTGTGTCAAGATCTGGGATTGAGTTAGCAACAACAAAAGCAGATATTTCTGGTTGGACCTAGGCATATCTAGACAAAGCACTGTGGAATTCGGGTTAAATTGACCCAGAAAATCACAGTCAAACTGGTTTTGGAGAAAAGTACAATCCTTCTCTTCAGCAAGTAGCCACAAAGTCACATTCAAAAACACAAATATCATGTTTGCTTCGGTTGATATAGCTTTCTGCCTGGAAAACCCAAACGTGTACGGTTTTTGTATTCAATTCCCTCAATGAACTTTGCCTGCATGTAAACAAAATATTACATGCTAAAATCATTGCAAACCATGAAGTCCACGGATAATGTCCAGAAAACACAAACAAATACAGAATCTCTATCAAGATCTGGGATTGAGTTAGCCACAACAGAACCGGATATTTCTGGTTGGATCCAGCCATATCCGGACAAAGTGCTCTGGAATTCATGTTAAATTGATGCAGAAATTCACAGTCAAGCCGGTTTTTTAGAAAAGTACAATCCTTCTAGTCAACCAGTGGCCTCAATGTCATGTTCACAAACACAAATATCATGTTTTCTTTGGTTGCTGTAGATTCTGCCTGGAAAACTCGATGTATAAGGTTTTTGTATCCTATTCTATCAATGGCATTTGCCAGCATGTAAACAAAATGTTACATGCTAAAATTCATTGAATACAGTGAAGTTCATGGATAATGTCCAGAAAACACAACATAGAGGCTGTATCAAGGTCTGGGTTTGAGTTAGCCACAATGGAACCAGATATTTCTGGTTGGATCCAGCCATATCTGGAGAAAGTGCTATGGAATTCAGGTTAATTTGACCCAAAAAATCATAGTCAAATTGGTTTTGGAGAAAATAAAATTCTTCCAGTCAGCAAGTGGATTTAATGTCATGTTCACAAACACCAATGGCATGTTGGCTGCTGTTCCTATTGCTTCCTACTAAGAAAACCGAAATGTGTAAGGTTTTTGTATCCAGTTCACTCAATTCTGTTCACCAGCATGTTAACAAAATATTACATGCTAAAATTTATTCAAAACTGTGAAGTCAATGGATAATGTCAAGAAAACACAAACACAAAAGCTGTATCAGGATCTGGGATTGAGTTAGCAACAAGAAAACTGGATATTTCTGGTTGGATCCAGCCATATCTGGACAAAGTGCTATGGATTTCATGTTAAATTGACCCAGAAAATAAAGGTCAATCTGATTTTGGAGAAAAGTAAAATCCTTCCCTTCAGCAAGCGGATTCAACGTCATGGTAACAGACACAAATATCATGTTGGTTGCTGTTGCTGCAGCTTCCTACTAAGAAAACTGGAATGTGTAGGGTTTTTGCATCCAATCTCTCAATTCTGTTTGCCACCAAGTAAACAAGTTGAACCTGCTAAAATTCATTCAAAACTGTAAAATCCATGGATAATGCCCAAAAACACAAAACATAGAGGCTATAGCAAGGTCTGGGACTGAGTTAGCCACAACAGAATTGGATATTAATGGTTGGATCCAGCCATATCCAGACAAAGTGCTGTAGAATTCACGTTACACTTACCTAGAAAATAACAGTAAAAATGCTTTTGGAGAAAAGTACAATCCTTTTCTTTGGCTATTGGCCTCAACATAATGTTCACAAACACAAATATCATGTGTGCTTCCTTTGCTGTAGCAGAAGTGGAATGTGTAGGGTTTTTCTATCCAATTCCCTCAATGGCATTTGCCAGCATGAAACAAAATATTGCATGTTAAAATTCATTCAAAACCGTGAAGTCCCTGGATAATGTCCAGAAAACAACACAGAGGCTGTAGCAAGATCTGGGATTGAGTTAGCCATAATGGAACCAGATATTTCTGGTTGGATCCAAACATATCCAAATAAAGTGCTGCATAATTTACATTGACTTGAACCAGAAAATCTCAGTCAAACTGGATTTGGAGAAAAGTAAAATCCTACCCTTCAGCAAGTAGATTCAATATCATGGTAACAAATGCAAAAATCATGTTTTGCTGCAGCTTTTTACTAAGAAAACTGCAATGTGAAGGGTTGTTGTATCCAGTTCCCTCAACTCTGTTTGCAAACGTGAACAAATTGAAACTGCTAAAATTCATTCAAAACCATGAAGTACATGGAAATTGTCCTGAAAACACAAAAAATACAGAGGCTGTAGCATGATCTGGGATTGAGTTAGCCATAACAGATCTGAATAATTCTGGTTCGATGCAGCATTATCTGAACAACGTGCTGTGGAATTTGTGTTAAGAGACTCAGAAACTCATAGTTAAACTAGTTTTGGAGAAAAGTACCATAATACACTTGTGCAAGTACCTTCAATGTCATGTTCACCAACACAAAGAGCATGTTGGCCTCCGGTGCTGTAGCTTTCTGCCTAGAAAATTGAATGTGTAGGGTTTTTGTATCAAGTTCACATAATTGCCTTTGCCAGCATGTAAACAAAATGTTACACGCTAAAATTCATTCAAAACAGTGAAGTCCATGGATAATGTCCAGAAAACACAAACAAATGCAGAGACTGTAGGAAGATGTGGGATTGACCTAGCCACAGCAGAACCGGATATTTCTGGTTTGATCCAACAAATTTTGGGCAAATTGCTTTGGAATTCTTGTTAAATTGACCTAGAAAATCACAGTCAAACTGGTTTTTTAGAAAAGTATAATCCTTCTCTTCGGCAAGTGGACTCAATGTTATGTTCACAAACATAATAATCATATTATCTTCGGTTGCTGTAGCTTTCTGCTGGGAAAACCTGAATGTGCAGAGTTTTTGTATCCAATTCACTCAATTCTATTTGCCAGCATGTAAACAAACTATTACATGCTGAAATTCATTCAAAACTATGAAGTCCATTAATGTCCAGAAAACACACACACACACACACACACAAAAAAAAAAAACCACAGAGGCTGTAGCAGCATGTGGGATTGAGTAGGCCACAACAGAACCGGATATTCCTGGTTGGATCCAGCCATATCCATACAAAGTACTGTGAAATTCCTGTTACATTGATCCAGAAATTCACAAACTGGGTTTTTAGAGAAGTACAATCCTTCTCTTCAGCAAGTGGACTCAACGTCATGTTCACAAACACAACAATTATGTTTGTTTCATATGCTGAGGTTTTCAGCTGGTATAACTCGAATGTGTAGGGTTTTTGTATCCAATTCCCTAAATGGCGTTTGCAAGCATGTAAAAAAAGTGTTACATGCTGAAATTCATTCCAAACCATGAAGTCGATGGGTGATGTCCAGAAAATACAAACAAACACAGAGGCTGTAGCAAGATGTGGGATTGAGTAAGCCACAACAGAACTGGATGTTTCTGGTTGGATCCAGCCATATCCGGACAAAGTGCTGTGGAATTCAGGTTAAATTGAACCATAAATTCACAGTGCAACTGGTTTTTAGAAAAGTACCATTATTCACTTCGGCATGTAGCTTCAACATCATGTTCACAAACACAAATACCCTATTTGCCTCCATTGCTGTAGCTTTCTGACAGGAAAATTGAATGTGTAGGGTTTTTGTATAAGGTTCACATAATTGTGTTTGCCAGCAAGTAACAAAATGTTACATGCTAATATTCATTCAAAACGGTAAAGACCATGGATAATGTCCAGAAAACACAAACATAGAGGCTGTAGGAAGATGTGGGATTGAGTTAGCCACAACAGAACCAGATATTTCTGGTTGGATCCAGCCATAACCAGACAAGTGCTGTGGAATTCATGTTAAATTGACCAAGAAAATCACAGGCAAACTGTTTTTATTAGAAAAGTACAATCCTTCTCTTCAGCAAGTGGACTCAATGTCATGTTCACAAACACAACTATCATTTTTGCTTCAGATGCTGTAGCTTTCTGCCTGCAAAACTCGAATGTGTAGGGTTTTTGTATCCAGCACCATCAATGGTGTTTGCCAGCAAGCCACAAAATGTTACATGCTGAAATTAATTCAAATTCGTGAAGTCCATGGATAAAATTGAGAAAAAACAATCACAAAAGCGGTAGCAACATCTGGGATTGTTTTAGCCACAACAGAACTGGATATTTTTGGTTAGATTGAGCCATATGCAGACAAAGTGCTGTGGAATTCTTATTAAATTGAACCAGAAAAACACAGTCAAACTGGTTTTTTAGAAAAGCACAACCATCTCTTCAGCAAGTAGACTCAATGTCTAGTGCACAAACACAAATATCCTGTTTGCCTTGGGTGCTGTAGCTTTCTGTCAGGAAAATTGCATGTGTAGGGTTTTGTATAAGGTTCACATACTTGCCTTTACCAGCAAGTTACAAAATGTTACACGCTAAAATTCATTCAAAATGGTGACGTCCATGGATAATGTCCAGAAAACACAAACATGGAGGCAGTAAAAAAATTTGGGATTGTGTTAGCCACAACAGAACCAGATATTTCTGCTTGGATCTAGCCATATCCAGACAAGTGCTGTGGAATTCCAGTTAAATTGACCTGGAAATTCACAGAGAAACTGGTTTTGGAGAAAAGTACCATAATTCACCTTGGCAAGTAGCTTCAACGTCATGTTCACAAACACAAATAGCATGTTTGCCTCGGGTGCTGTAGCTTTCTGCTGGGAAAATTGCATGTGTAGGGTTTTTGTATCAAGTTCACATAATTGCCCTTGCCAGCAAGTAAACAAAATGTTACATGCTAAAATTCATTCAAAATGGTGAAGTCCATGGATAATGTCCAGAAAACACAAACACTGAGGCTGTAGCAGGATGTGGGATTGAGTAAGCCACAACAGAACTGGATGTTTCTGGTTGGATCCAGCCATATCCATACAAAGTGCTGTGGAATTCAGCTTTTATTGAACCAGAAGTTCACAGTTAAACTGGTTTTGGAGAAAAGTACCAGAATTCACCTTGGCAATTAGCTTCCAAGTCATGTTCACAAACAAAAATATCCTGCTTGCCTCAGGTGCTGTAGCTTTCTGCCAGGAAAATTGAATGTGTAGTTTTTGTATAAGGTTCACATAATTGCGTTTACCAGCAAGTAAACAAAATGTTACATGCTAAAATTCATTCAAAACCGTGAAGTCCATTAATAATGTCCAGAAAACACAAATGCATAGTCTCTATCAAGATGTGGGATTGAGTTAGCCACAAAAGAACCAGATATTTCTGGTTGGATACAGCCACATCTGTACAAAGTGCTGTGAAATTCCTGTTACACTGATCCAGAAATTCACAAACTGGGTTTTTGGAGAAGTGCAATCCTTCTCTTTGGCAAGCGGCCTCAACATCATGTTCACAAACACAACTATTATGTTTGCTTCGGATGCTGAGGTTTTCAGCTGGTAAAACTCGAATGTGTAGGGTTTTTGCATCCAGTTCACATAATTGCATTTGCTAGCAAACAATCAAAATGCTATTCATTCAAAATGGTGAAGTCCATGGATAATGTCCAGAAAATACAAACAAACACAGAGGCTGCAACAATACCTTGGATTGAGTTAGCCATAACAGAACCAGATATTTCTGGTTGGATCCAGCCATAACTGGACAAGTGCTGTGGAATTCGTGTTAAATTGACCTAGAAAATCACAAACTTTTTTTTTAGAAAACACAATCCTTCTCTTCGGCAAGTGGACTCAATGTCATGTTCACAAACACAACTATCATGTTTGCTTTGGATGCTGTAGCTTTCTGCCTGCAAAACTCAAATGTGTAGGGTTTTTGTATCCAGTTCCTTCAAAGGCATTTTCCAGCAAGCCACAAAATGTAACATACTTAAATTAATTCAAATTCATGAAGTCCATGGATAAAATCGAGAAAAAACAATCACAAAAGCTGTAGCAACATCTGGGATTGATTTAGCCACAACAGAACTGGATATTTTTGGTTGGATTGAGCCATATGTGGACAAAGTGCTGTGGAATTCTTGTTAAATTGAACCAGAAAATCACAGTCAAACTGGTTTTAGAAAAGTACAATCCTTCTCTTCAGCAAGTAGACTCAATGTCATGTTCACAAACACAAATATCCCATTTGACTTGGGTGCTGTAGCTTCCTGCTGGGAAACCTGAAATGTGTAAGGTTTTTTTTTTTGACAGGCAGAGTGGACAGTGAGAGAGAGACAGAGAGAAAGGTCTTCCTTTTGCCATTGGTTCACCCTCCAATGGCCGCTGCAGTAGGCGCGCTGTGGCCGGTGCACCGTGCTGTTCTGATGGCAGGAGCCAGGTGCTTCTTCCTGGTCTCCCATGGGATGCAGGGCCCAAGCACTTGGGCCATCCTCCACTGCACTCCCTGGCCACAGCAGAGAGCTGGCCTGGAAGAGGGGCAACCGGGACAGGATCAGTGCCCCGACCGGGACTAGAACCCGGTGTGCCAGCGCCAAAAGGCAGAGGATTAGCCTAGTGAGCTGCAGCACCGGCCTGTGTAAGGTTTTTGTATCCAATTCACTCAATGGTGTTGAAGGCATGTAGACAAAGTATTACATTCTGAAATTCATTCAAAACTGTGAAGTCCATCGATAATGTCCAGAAAATAGAAACAAACACAGAGGCTGTAGCCAGATGTGGGATTGAGTAAGCCACAAGAGAACTGGATATTTATGGTTGGATCCAACCATTTCTGGCAAAGTGCTGTGGAATTCTGGTTAAATTGACCTGGAAATTCACAGTGAAACTGGTTTTGGAGAAAAGTACCAGGATTCTTTTTGGCAAGTAACTTCAATGTCATGTTCACAAACACAAACATCCTGTTTGCCTCAGGTGCTATAGCTTCCTGCTAGTAAAACTCGAATGTGTAGGGTTTTTGCATCCAATTCCCTCAATGGCCTTTGCAACCATGTAAAAAAGTGTTACATGCTGAAATTCATTCCAAACCATGAAGTCCATAGATAATGTCCAGAAAATAGAAACAAACACAGAGGCTGTAGCCAGATGTGGGATTGAGTAAGCCACAAGAGAACTGGATATTTATGGTTGGATCCAACCATTTCTGGCAAAGTGCTGTGGAATTCTGGTTAAATTGACCTGGAAATTCACAGTGAAACTGGTTTTGGAGAAAAGTACCAGGATTCTTTTTGGCAAGTAACTTCAATGTCATGTTCACAAACACAAACATCCTGTTTGCCTCAGGTGCTATAGCTTCCTGCTAGTAAAACTCGAATGTGTAGGGTTTTTGCATCCAATTCCCTCAATGGCCTTTGCAACCATGTAAAAAAGTGTTACATGCTGAAATTCATTCCAAACCATGAAGTCCATAGATAATGTCCAGAAAATAGAAACAAACACAGAGGCTGTAGCTAGATGTGGGATTGAGTAAGCCACAAGAGAACTGGATATTTATGGTTGGATCCAGCCATATCTGGACAAAGTGCTGTGGAATTCAAGTTAAATTGAACCAGAAATTCACAATTAAATTGGTTTTGGAGAAAAGTACCAGAATTCTCTTTGTCAAGTAGCTTCATTGTCATGTTCAAACACAAAATCCTGTTTGCCTCAGGTGCTGTAGCTTTCTGTCAGGAAAATTGCATGTGTAGGGTTTTGTATAAGGTTTACATAATTGCCTTTGCCAGCAAGTAAACAAAATGTTACACACTAAAATTCATTTAAAACTGTGAAGTCCATGGATAATGTCCAGAAACACAAACACAGAGGCTGTAGCAAGATGTGGGATTGAGTTAGCCACAATAAAACCAGATATTTCTGGTTGGATCCAGCCATATCCATACAAAGTGCTGTGAAATTCCTGTTACATTGATCCAGAAATTCACAGTCAAACTGCGTTTTTAGAGATGTACAATCCTTCTCTTCGGCAAGCGGCCTCAATGTTATATTCACAAACACAACTATTATGTTTGCTTCAGATGCTGAGGTTTTCAGCTGCTAAAACTCGAATGTGTAGGGTTTTTCTATCCAATTCTCTCAATGGCGTTGCAAGCATGTAAAAAAAGTGTTACATGCTGAAATTCATTCCAAACCATGAAGTCGATGGCTAATTGCCAAGGTGAATTCTGGTACTTTTCTCCAAAACCAGTTTAACTGTGAATTTCTGATTCTATTTAACCTGAATTCCACACCACTTTGTCCAGATATGGCTGGATCCAACCAGAAACATCTGATTCTGTTGTGGTTAACTCAATCCCACATCTTGCAACAGCCTCTGTGTTTGTTTGTATTTTCTGGACATTATCCATTGACTTCATGGTTTAGAATGAATTTCAGCATGTAAGACTTTTTTTTACATGCTTGCAAATGCCATTGAGGGAATTGGATAGAAAGACCCTACACATTCGAGTTTAAGCAGCTGAAAAACTAAGCATCTGGAGCAAACATAATCGTTGTGTTTGTGAACATAACATTGAGGCCGCTTGCCAAAGAGAAGGATTGTGTTTTCTAAAAACACAGTTTGACTGTGAATTTATGGATCAATTTAACACGAATTCCACAGCACTTTGTGTGGATATGGCTGGATCCAAGCATAAATATCCGGTTCTGTTGTGGCTAACATAATCCAACATCTTGCTACAGCCTCTGTGTATGTGTTTTCTGGACATTATCCATAGACCTCAGAGTTTTGAATGAATTCTAGCGTGTAACATTTTGTTTACTGGCTGGCAAATGCAATAATGTTAACCTTATAAAAATCCCTACACATGCAATTTTCCCGCCAGAAAGCTACAGCACCCGAGGCAAACAGGATATTTGTGTTTGTGAATATGACATTGAAGCTACTTGCCAAAGAGAATTCTTGTACTTTTCTCCAAACCCAGTTTCACTGTGAATTTATGGGTTGATGTAACCCAAATTCCACAGCACTTGGTCCAGATATGGCTGGATCCAACCAGAAATATCCAGTTCTCTTGTGGCTTACTCAATCCCACATCTTCCTACAGCCTCTGTGTTTGTATTTTCTGGACATTATCCATTGGACATCACCGTTTTGAATGAATTTTAGCATGTAACATTTTGTTTACTTGCTGGCAAAGGCAATTATGTGAACCTTATACAAAAACCCTACACATTCAGTTTTCCTGGCAGAAAGCTATAGCACCCGAGGCAAGCAGGATATTTGTGTTTGTGAACATGACAATGAAGCTACTTGACAAAGAGAATTCTGGTACTTTTCTCCAAAACCAATTTAATTGTGAATTTCTGGTTCAATTTAACTTGAATTCCACAGCACTTTGTCTGGAAATGGCTGGATCCAACCAGAAATATCTGGTTCTCTTGTGGCTTACTCAATCCCACACCTGGCTACAGCCTCTGGATTTGTTTCTGTTTTCTGGTCATTATCCACGGACTTCATGGTTTGGAATGAACTTCAGCATGTAACTTTTTTTACATTTTTGCAAATGCCATTGATGGTTTTGGATCCAAAAACCCTACACATTCAAGTTTTACCGGCAGAAAGCTATAGCACCTGAGGCAAACAGGATGTTTGTGTTGTGAACATGACATTGAAGCTACTTGCTGAGGTGAATTATGGTACTTTTCTCCAAAACCAGTTTAACTGAATTTCTGGGTCAATTTAACCCCAACTTCACAACACTTGTCCAGATATTGCTGGATCTGTTGTGGCTAACAGAATCCCTTATCTTGCTGCAGCCTCTGTTTGTGTATTCTGGACATTAACTATAGACATTACAGTTCATGGGATGCAGCCTCTGAGTTTGTTTGTGTTTTCTAGACAATATTCATGGACTTCACGGTTTGGAGAGAATTTTAGCGTGTAACATTTTTGACTTGCTGGCAAACGCAATAATGTGAACTGGATACAAAAACCCTACACATTATTTTCCTGGCATAAAGCTACAGCACCCAAGGCAAACAGGATATTTGTGTTTGTGAACATGACAATGAATTACTTGACAAAGAGAATTCTGGTACTTTTCTCTAAAACAAATTTAATTGTGAATTTCTGAGTCAATTTAACCCGAATTCCACAATACTTTGTCCAGATATGGCTGGATACAACCAGAAATATCTGGTTCTCTTGTGGCTAACTCAATCCCTAAGCTTGCTACAGCCTCTGTGTTTGTTTGTATTTTCTGGTTGGATCCAGCCATATCCGGACAAAGTGCTGTGGAATTCAAGTTAAATTGAACCAGAAATTCACAATTAAATTGGTTTTGGAGAAAAGTACCATAATTCACCTCGGCAAGTAGCTTCAACATCATGTGCACAAACACAAATATCCTATTTGCCTCCACTGCTGTAGCGTTCTGCCAGGAAAATTGAATGTGTAGCGTTTTTGTATCCAGTTCACATAATTGCATTTGCCAGCAAGTAACAAAATGTTACATGCTAAAATTCATTCAAAACCGTGAAGTCCATAGATAATGTCCAGAAAACACAAACAAACACAGAGGCTGTAGCAAGCTGTGGGATTGAGTTAGCCACAACAGATCTGGATATTTTTGGTTGGAGTAAGCCATATCAGGAAAAACTGTTGTGGAAATTGGGTTCAACTGACCCAGAAATTCACAGTTAAACTGGTTTTGCAGAAAACTATCATATATCTGTATGGCAAGTAACTTCAATGTCATGTTTACAAACCCAACTATCATGATTGCCTAGGATACTGTAGATTTCTACTGGGAAAACTCCAATGTGTTGAGTTTTTGTATCCAATTCCCTTTATGGCATTTGACTGCATGTAAACAAAGTATTACATGCTGAAAATCATTCAAAACCAAGATGTGGGATTGAGTTAGCCACAACAGAACCAGATATTTCTGGTTGGATCCACCATATCTGGATGAAGTGCTGTGGAATTCATGTTAAATTGACACAGAAATTCACAAACTGGTTGCTTAGACTAGTACAAACCTTCTCTTCAGCAAGTGGTCTCAATGTCATGTTCACAAACACAACTATCATGTTTCTATGATGCTGTTGATTTCTGCCTGGAAAACTCCAAAGTGTAGGGTTTTTGTATCCAATTCCATTTATGGCATTTGCCAGCATGTAAACCAAGTATTTCATGCTAAATTTTATTTAAAACCAGGAAGTCTGTGGATAATGTCTAGTAAACACAAACAAACACAGAGGCTGTAGCAAGGTATAGGATTGAGTTAGGCACAACAAAAGCAGATATTTCCTGTTGAATTCAGACATATCTGGAGAAAGTGCCTTATAATTCAGGTTAAATTGACCCAGAAAAATACAGTCAAACTGGTTTTGGAGAAAAGTAAAATCCTTCTCTTCAGCAAGAGGATTCAATGTCATGTTAACAAACTCAGATATCATGTTTTCCACAGTTCCTGTAGCTTTCTGCCTGGAATAATTGAATGTGTAGGGTTTTTGTATCCAGTTCCCTCAATTGAATTCCCCAGTATGTAAACCAGATGTTACATGCTAAAATTCATTGAAAATTGTGAAGTCCATGGATAATGTCCAGGAAACACAAACAAACACAGAGGCTGTAGCAAGATCTTGGTTTGAGTTAGCCACAACAGAACCAGATATTTCTGGTTGGATCTAGCCATATCCAGACAAAGTGCTGTGGAATTTGAGTTGATTTAGCCCAGAAAATCACAGGTAAACTGTGTTTGGAGAAAACTGCAATCCTTCTCTTCGGCAAGAGGATTCAATGACATGTTAGCAACTCAGATATCATGTTACCACAGTTGCTGTAGCTTTCTGCCTGGAATACTCGAATGTGTAGCCTTTTATATCCAGTTCTCTCAATTCTGTTCACAGGCAAGAAAAAAAAATATTACATGCCTAAGTTCATTCAAAACAACACTGTGAAGTCCATGGATAATGTCCAGAAAAAACAAACAAACAGAGAGTCTATAGCAAGATCTGAGATTGAATTAGCCAAAACAGAACCGGAAATCTACTGTTGGATCCAGCCATATCCAAAGTGCTTTGGAATTCAGGTTGGTTCGACCCTGAAAATCACAGTCAAACTGGTTTTGGAGAAAAGTAAAATCCTTCTCTTTGGCAAGTGCTGCAATATCATCTTCTCAAACACAAATATCATGTATGCTTCGGTTGCTGTAGCTTTCTGCCTAGAAAACTCAAATGTGTAGGGTTTTTGTATCCAGTCTCCACTATTGTGTTTGCAGCATGTAAACAAAATGGAACCTGCTAAAATTCATGCTAAACTGTGATGTCCATGTATAATGTCCTGAAACCCAAACACAGAGGCTGTAGCAAGATGTGGAATTGAATTAGCCACAGCAGAACCAGATGGTTCTGGTTATATCTGGCTGTATCTGGACAAAGTGCAGTGGAAATAGGGTTGATTTAACCCAGAAAATCATAGTCAAACTGGTTTTGGAGAAAAGTAAAATTCTTCTGTTCAGGAGCGGATTCAATATCATGTTAGCAAACACAATTATCATGTTGGCTGCTGTTGCTGTAGTGTTCTGCCTGGAAAATTCAGATGTGTTGTGTTTTTGTATCCAGTTCCCTCAGTTCTGTTCACCAGCATGCACACAAAATGGAACCTGTTAAAATCCATCCAAAACCGGCAAGTCCATGGATAATGTCCAGTAAACACCAACAAACACAGAGGCTGTAGCAAGATGTGGGATTGAGTTAGCCACAACACAACTGGAATTTCCTGTTAAATTCAGCCATCTCTGGACAAAGTGCTATGGAATTTGGATTCAATTGACCCAGAAAATCACAGTTAAACTTGTTTTTGAAAAAAAGTGCAATCCTTCTCTTCAGCAAGAAGCTTCAATGTCATGTTCACAAACACAAATATCATGTTTGTCTCAGTTGCTATAGCTTCAAGTCTAAAAAATTGGAATATGTGCATGGTTTTTGTATCCACTTCCCTCAATTCTGTTAACCAGCATGTAAACAAAATGGAACTTGCCAAAATTCAATCAAAACCAGTAAGTCCATGGATAATGTCCAGCAAACACATACAAACACAGAGACTGCAGCAAGATCTGGGATTGCGTTAGCCACAACAGAAACAGATATTTCCTGTTGAATTCAGCCATATCTGGAGAAAGTGCTTTATAATTCAGGTTAAGTTGACCCAGAAAAATACAGTCAAACTGGTTTTGGAGAAAAGTACAATCCTTCTCTTCAGCAAGAGGATTCAATGTCATGTTAACAAACTCAGATATCATGTTTTCCATAGTTCCTGTAGCTTTCTGCCTGGAATACTCAAATGCGTAGGGTTTTGTATCCAGTTCCCTCAATTGAATTCCCCAGCATGTAAACCAGATGTTACATGCTAAAATTCATTGAAAACCATGAAGTTAATGGATAATGTCCAGGAAACATAAACAAACACAGAGGCTGTAAAATGATCTGGGATTGAGTTGGCCACAACATAACTGGAAATTTCCTGTTAGATTCAGCCATCTCTGGACAAAGTGCTATGGAATTTAGGTTTAATTCACCAAGAAAATCACAGTTAAACTTGTTTTGGAAAAAAGTGCAATCCTTATCTTCAACAAGAAGCTCCAAAGTCATGTTCACAAACAAAAATATCATGTTTGCCTAGGTTGCTGTAGCTTCCTGCCTAGAACACTCAAATGTGTAGTGTTTTTGTATCCAGTTCTCTCAGTTCTGTTTGCCAGCATGAAAACCAAATGTTACATGCTACAATTCATACAAAACCAGAAACTCCATTGATAATGTCCAGAAAACACAAACACACACAGAGAGTATAGCAAGATCTTTTTTTGAGTTAGCCACAATAGACCCAGAAATTTACAGTTGCATCCAGCCATATCCAGAAAATTGCTGTGAAATTTGGGTTGATTTGACCAAGAAAATCACAGTTAAACTGGGTTTGGAGAAAAGTACAATCCTTCTCTTCAACAAGAGGATTAAATGTCATGTTCACAAACTGAAATATCATGTTGGCTGCTGTTGCTGTAACTTTCTACTTAGAAAACTCGAATGTATAGGGTTGTTGTATCCAGTTCTCCCAATTCTGTTCGCCAGCACTAAAACAAAATGGCACTTGTTAAAATTCACTCAAAACCGTAAATCCCATGGGCAGTGTCCCAAAAACACAAGCAAACACAGAGGCTGTAGCAAGATCTGGGATTGAGTTAGCACCAACAGAACTGGAAATTTTCTGTTGGATCCAGCCATATCCAAATTGCTCTGGAATTCTGGTTCATTGATGCAGAAATTCACAATCAAACTGATTTTGCTGAAAAGTAAAATCCTTCTCTTCAGCAAGTGGCTTCAATATCATGTTCACAAACACAAATATCATATATGCTTTGGTTGCTGTAGCTTTCTGCCTGAAAAACTCAAATGTGTAAGGTTTTTGTATCCAGTCATCTCAATTGTGTTCACAGCATGTAAACAAAATGGAACCTGCTAAAATTCATTCAAAACCGTGATGTCCATGTATAATGTCCTGAAACCCAAACACAGAGGCTGTAGCAAGATCTGTGATTGAGTTAGCCACACAGAAGTGGATATTTCCCGTTTTATCCATCCATAACTGGACAAAGCGCTGTGGAATTCAGGTTGATTTAACCCAGACAATCATAGTCAAACTGGTTTTGGAGAAATGTAAAAACCTTCTGTTAAGCAAGTGGCATAAATGTCATGTTCATAAACATAAATATCATGTTTGCCATGGTTGCTGTAGCTTTCTGCTTAGAAAACTCAAATAGTTAGTGTTTTTGTGTTCAGTTCTCTCAGTTCTGTTCGCCAGCATGAAAACAATGTTCCATTCTAGAATTCATTCAAAACCGAGAAGTCCATGGATAATGTCTAGAAAACACAAACACAGGGGCTATAGCAAGATCTGGTGTTGAGTTAGCCACAACAGAAGTGGAAATCTCCTGTTGGATCCAGCCACATCCAAAGGGCTATGGAATTTGGGTTGATTGACTCATTAAATCATAGTCACTGGTATTGGAGTAAAGTAAAATCCTTCTGTTTAGCAAGTGGCTTCTATGTCATGTTCATAAACACAAATATCATGATTGCCACGGTTTTTGTATCTTTCACCCTGAAAGACTCAAATGTGTAAGATTTTTGTATCCAGTCATCTCAATTGTGTTCACAGCATGTAAACAAAATGGAACCTGTTAAAATTCATTCAAAACCGTGATGTCCATGTATAATATACTGAAACCCAAGCAAACACAGAGGCTGTAGCAAGATGTGGGATTGAGTTAGCCACAACAGAACCAGATATTTCCTGTTTTATCCAGCCATATATAGACAAAATGCTATGAATTTGGGTTGATTTAACCCAGAAAATCACAGTCAAACTGGTTTTGGAGAAATGTAAAAACCTTCTGTTAAGCAAGTGGCATAAATGTCATGTTCATAAACACAAACATCATGTTTGCCACGGTTGCTGTAGCTTTCTGCCTAGAAAACTCCAATGTGTATTGTTTGGTATCCAGTTCTCTCAGTTCTGTTCGCCAGCATGAAAAAAATGTTACATGTTAAAATTCATTCAAAACCATGAAGTCCATGGATACTGTACAGAAAACACAAACAAACACAGAGGCTGTAGCAAAATCTAGGATTGATTTAGCCACCACAGAACCAGAAATTTCCTGTGGGATCCAGCCATATCCAGAAAATTGTTGTGAAATTTGGGTTGATTTGACCAAGAAAATCATATTAAAACTAGGTTTGGAGAAAAACACAAACATTCTCTTCAGAAAGAGGCTTCAATGTCATGTACACAAACTCAAATATCATGTTGGCCACTCTTGTTGTATCTATCTACTTAGAAAAATCAAATGTGTGGGGTTTTTGTATCCAGTTCCCTCAACTCAGTTAGCCATCATGTAAACAAAATGGAACCTGCTAAAATTCATTCAAAACCATGAAGTCCATGACAGTGTCCTGAAAACACAAACACAAAGGCTGTAGCAAGATCTGGGATTGAGTTAACCACCACAGAACCAAAATTTTCCTGTTGGATACAGCCATATTCAGACAAAGTGCTGTGGAATTTGGGTTGATTTGACCAAGAAAATCACAGTTAAACTGGGTTTGGAGAAAAGTACAATCCTTCTCTTTGGCAAGAGGCTTCACTGTCATGTTCATAAACACAAATATCATGTTTACTGCGGTTGCTGTAGCTTTCTGTTTGGAAAACTTGAATGTGTAGTGTTTTTGTATCCACTTCTCTCAGTTCCATTCGCCAGCATGAAAGCAAAATATTACATGCTAGAATTCATTCAAAACCAGGAAGTCTGTGGATTATGTCCAGAAAACAGAAACAAACAGAGATGCTGTAGCAATTTCTGGGATTGAGTTAGCCAAAAGACACCAGAAATCTTGTTGTATGCAGCTATATCCAGAAAAGTGCTGTGGAATTCATGTTGATTTGACCAAGAAAACTGGGTTTGGAGAAAAGCACAATCCTTCTGTACAGCAAGTGGCTTCAATGTCATGTTCACAAACTCAAATATTATCTTGGCCTCTGTTGCTGTAGCTGTTTACTTAGAAAACTCGAATGTGTAGGGTTTTTGTATCCAGTTCCATCCATTCTGTTCACAGCATGTAAACAAAGTGGAACCTACTAAAATTAAATTAAAACCATGAAGTCCGTGGACAATGTCCAGGAAACACAAACAAACACAGAGGCTGTAGCAAGATGTGGGATTGAGTTAGCATCAACAGAACCAGACATTTCCTGTTGGATCCAGCCACATCCAGACAAAGTGCTGTGGAATACAGGTTCATTTGACCCAGAAAATCACAGTTTAACTGGGTTTGGAGAAAAGTACAATCCTTCTTCTTTGGCAAGAAATCAATATAATGTTTATAAACAGAAATATTATATTTGCTGTTGTTGCTATAGCTTTCTGCATGGAAAACTCGAATATGTAGTGTTTAGGTATCCAGAGCTCTCATTTCCATACACCAGCATGAAAACAAAATGTTCCATGCTAGAATTCATACAAAACCATGAATTCAATAGATAATGTCCAGAAAATACAAACAAACGTGGAGGCTGAAACAAGATCTGAGGTTGAGTTAGCTACAACAGATCCAGAAATTTCCTGTTGCATCCAGCCATATCCAGACAAAGTGCTGTGGAATTCAGGTTGATTTGACCAGAAAATCACAATTAACCTGGGTTTGGAGAAAAATAAACTCCTTCTATTTGGCAATAGGCTTCAATGTCATGTTCACAAACTCAAGTATTATGTTGGCCACAGTTCCTGTAGCATTCTACATAGAAAAATCGATTTGTAGGGCTTTTGTTTCCAGTTCCCTCAATTCTGTTCACCAGCATGTAAACAAAATGGAACCTGCTAAAATTCAATTAAAACCAAGAAGTCCATGGACAATGTCCAGGAAACATAAACAAACAAAAAGGCTGTAGCAAGATCTGGTATTGAATTAGCCACAACAGAACCAGATATTTCCTGTTGGATCCAGCCATATCCAGACAAAGTACTGTGGAATATGAGTTCATTTGACCCAACAAATCACATTTAAACTGGGTTTGAGAAAAAGTACAATCTTTTTCTTTGGCAAGAAGATTCAATGTCATGTTAACAAACTCAGATATCATGCTTTCCACAGTTGCAGGAGCTTTTGCCTGGAATACTCGAATGAGTAGGATTTTTGTATCTGGTTCTCTCAATTCTGTTCGACAGCATGAAAACAAAATGTTACATGCTAAAATTCATTGAAAACCTTGATTCCATGGATAATGTCGAGAAAACACAAACAGACACAGAGGCTGAAGCAAGATCTGGGATTGAGTTAGCTACAACAAAACCAGAAATTTCCTGCTGCATCCAGCATATCTGGAAAACTTGTTGTGGAATTTGGGTTGATTTGACCAATAAAATCACAATTAAACTGTATTTGGAGAAAAGGACAATCCTTCTCTTCGGTAAGAGGCTTCAATGTCATGTTCACAAACTCAAGTATTATGTTGGCCACAGTTTCTGTAGCATTCTGCCTAGAAAAATCGATTTGTATGGTTTTCATTTCCAGTTACATCCATTCTATTCACTAGCATGTAAACAAAATGGAACCTGCTAAAATTCAATTAAAACCATGAAGTCCATGGACAATGTCCAGGAAACATAAACAAACACAGGCTGTAGCAAGATCTGGGATTGAGTTAGCCATAACAGAACCAGACATTTCCTGTTGGATCCAGTCATATCTGGACAAAATGCTGTGGAATACGGGTTGATTTGACACAGAAAATCACAGTTAAACTGGGTTTGAGAAAAAGTATAATCCTTCTCTTTCGCATGAGGATTCAATGTCATGTTAACAAACTCAGATATCATGTTTTCAACAGTTCCTGTAGCTTTCTGCCTGGAATACTTAAATGAGTAGGGTTATTGTAGCCACTTCTCTCAATTCTGTTTGCCAGCTTGAAAACAAAATGTTACATGCTAAAATTCATTCAAAACCTTGAAATCAATGGATAATGTCCAGAAAACACAAACATACACAGAGGCTGTAGCAAGATCTGGGATTGAATTAGCCAAAACAGAACTAGAAATTTCCTGTGGGATCTAACCATATCCAGATATTTTGTGGTGGAATTCGGGTTCATTTGACCCAAAAATCACAGTCACACTGGGTTTGGACAAAAGTACAATCCTTCTCTTCAGTATGATGCCTCAACATCATATCCACAAACACAAATATCATGTTAGCAGTTGTTGCTGTAGCTTTCTGTCTGGAAAACTCAAATATGTCGGGTTTTTGTATCCAGTTCTCTCAATTCTGGTTGCCAGCACATAACAAAACAGAACCTGCTAAAATTCATTCAAAACCATGAAGTCCATGGACAGTGTCCCGAAAGCACAAACACAGAGGCTGTAGCAATATGTGGGATTGAGTTAGCCACAACAGAACCAGAAATCTCCTGTTGGATCCAGACATATCCAAAGTGCTTTGCAAGAATTTAATGTAATGTTTATAAACACAAATATCATGCTTGCCAATGTTGCTATAGCTTTCTGCCTGGAAAACTCGAATGTGTAGTGTTTTTGTATCCAGTTCTCTCTGTTCTGTTTCTCAGCATGAAAGCAATATGTTCCATGCTAAAATTCATTCAAAACCGGGAAGTCCATGGATAATGTTCAGAACACACAAACAAACAAAGAGGCTGAAGCAAGATCTGGGATTGAATTAGAGACACCAGAGCCAGAAATTTCCTGTTGCATCCAGCATATCTGGACAAAGTTCTGTGGAATTTGGGTTACTTTGACCAAGAAAACAACAATTAAACTGGGTTTGGAGAAAAGTAAACTCCTTCTCCTCAGCAAGAAGCTTCAATGTCATGTTCACAAACACAAATATGTTGGCCACAGTTTCTGTAGCACTCTGCCTAGAAAATTCAAATATGTAGGGTTTTTGTATCCAGTTCCCTCCATTGTGTTCACAGCATGTAAACAAAATGGAACCTGCTAAAATTCATTCAAAACCTTGATCTCCATGTAAAATGCCCTGAAACCCAAACACAGTGGCTGTAGCAAGATCTGGGATTGAGTTATCCACAACCAGAAATTTCCAGTTTTATCCAGCTGTATCTGGACAACTGTAGGCAGGCTTTGTACAAATCAAGGCCAGTCTTGGCTTGTGGAGTTCTTGGCATAAGAAAGTCACATACTCCCATCCTGAAGGAGGATGATAATCAAGAACACTCTGTTAAAATTATCTGTGCCACCAGAGGCCCCGATAAGTTGCTTATGTACGTTGTTATCTTTTGTGCTTCTTTGTGCTCCTTTGTGCTGATTATGTATAAATACCATCGAGACATTGAAATAAATGAGCCTTGATGAGCCTCATTGTCTTGGCTCCATTCTCTGTGATCTCTTGTCCCTCTTTTCAGTCCCTCTCCCTCCCTTAGGTTCCATTCGACTGGTGCTGCTGGCCTGCACAAGTGGCGCCCGAATTGGGACCTGTGTGTGATGGATAAAGAGAGGACCCCCACCATAAAGGCTGCAGCAATACAGAATAATGAAAGGAAGATGGTAAGTACCCAATACCACTTGTCTCCAGGATATGTGTGAAAGGGGTAATTATGGGACAAGCACCAGGTAAGCAGGCCATGATAAAGGCAATAAAGACTCCATTACAAACATAGAGAATAGGGTTATAAAGTGAGCCATAGAACAGTTCATTGATGCTATAGGAATAGTCAGTCCTTGGTTCACAGAAGAAGGAGTCGTGGATGAGCAACATTGGAATTTGCTCTGAAAAGATTTAAATTCCCATTTACAGAAACAATGCAAGTCATGATAAAGGCTGTAAAAACTTTATTGCAGATGTAGAGAATAGGGTTAAAGAAACAAACCGTAGAGCAATTTATCAGTGCTGTTGAAAAAATTAGTCCTTGGTTTGCTAAAGAGGTTGTTGTAAATGAAAATGTAACTACTTACTCCGGGAGTGAAAAATATAGATCAGTGTACACTGGATACCTGCCACCCTACATTTAAATATTTCAGCTAAAGTAAATGTTACATGTTGTAAGGTTAATATTACTATGGAAAATGAAGAATTGTGGTAACAAAGTGTCTGGACAACCCATTCTGTCTTTGTATTGTGTACTAGCTCTGCCCCTATTATTGATAGAAATGCTTGGGCAGATTATGCTTGGTTTGCTTTACAAAAAGATATAAATCAAAATATGCCACAAATGGTTAAGATTCCACAAGCTTGCAAAAATGTAACAATTACAGATAACAAGAGGCTAATTCCCCCTCAGATATGTTTCAATTTATCCTTAAAACACATTGAATATTGTGTTTGATTGCCTGAAGTATACTTGTATGATAAATTTGTATTGTATTGTTATGATGTGTTAATTGGGCCTACACCTTGATGCAACCTTAGGACCAAATGTAAGAACAGATTTTTGAAATGGAGAGGCTTGTATCGAGGTTTGGCTTTGATAAACAAGTAACTTTGCTGCTGGAAGACCTTCTGCTCCTTGGGAGCCTGGCCAGTTCCCAGGGAGGAGGATAAAGGAATGTTTTCTAATAAACAGGTAGGCATGCTCCATGTCTCTGGCTCTCTGGCCAAGATCTGGGACAGGACACACTACTTGCCTAAAATCTTGGCAATGAGCCACCTTGTCTTTGGAGGCTTTAAGAGGGAGCCAAAGCAAGCCTCTGCTGCTGCTGTTTCATACTGGGGGAACACACAGTCAAGCTGAATGTTAAACATGCCCGTGATGATTACTGATAATGTTTGATTCTCAGTATGGATTGAAGATTGCCTAGTGATGCCCACAGTACTGTAAATTCTACCAAACATAAGTACAACGCAGACATGGGTCAATTGGCTACTGTGGCTGAGGTGTTCTGTGACAGTCCCTTTGATGAGAGATTAACAAAATGGATTCACTTAAAAACAGGACATTCAGGACCTGCTGCTCTACATGGTATGTCATTACAAAAGTCAACAAGGAGGGTTATGTCCAATAAACAAGGGTGCTTTAAATGTGGACAGCAGGGACATGTGCAAAAATTTTCCAAAAGTTAAAAATCAAAATAAGACTCCTCCTGGGATTTGCCCCAAGTGCAAAAGGGGAAGGCATTGGGCCAATAAATGTCACTCCAAAACTGATAAAGAAGGTAATTCATTAAGGAACAAAGTTTGGGAAACAGGAAGCAGGGCCAGCCTCAGGCCCTTCCTACAGGGATCAGTGGACCATTACCTGAGGGATTTTTTTGGGCTTTTGTTAGATCGAAGTAGTACTACTATGGCCAGATTGCAAGTTTTCCCTGGGGCTATAGATGAAGATTTCATGGGAGAAATTAAAATTATGGCACAAACTAGTGGTACTATTGTCACACTTTCTCCAGGACAGCACGTTGCTCAGCTGGTACTTCTTCCTCTTGCCTTATTTGGAGCCACATTGGCAAATTCCCATGGGGAAGGAGGTTTTGGGTCTTCAGATGCTTATTGGGTCCAGCCTATAATAAAGGACAGACCAAAATTTCAATTGAAATTAAATGGAAAATTATTCAAGGGTCTTTTAGATACTGGAGCTGATGTCTCTGTTATTTCAGCAGCAAGCTGGCCCACAAATTGGAGAAAGGAAATTACCATGACTTAATTATGAGGTATTGGTCAAGGTCAGAGATTAGCACAAAGTTCCAAATTGTTGCAATGGGAGGACGAAGCAGGTAATGCTGGAACCTGTTGCCCCTACATTTTGGCTGCATTACCTGTTAATCTATGGAGACATGATATTCTAACTCAAATGGGAGCTTTAATGCATAGTCCAAATAAGATTGTTACCATTAACATACTTCAACAAGGTCATTTGCCAGGTATGGGTTTAGGCAAACAACAATAAGGCATCACATCTCCAGTTACTTTAACTGTCAATCATGACTGGAGAGGCATGGATTTCCCTGGATGGCTACTGGTCAGCCTGTGCCCTATGAAAAAGAAATGAAAATCAGATAATTCTGTGTAAGTGGATTAGTGGCCTTTACTGCAGGAAAAGATAAATGTTGCAGATATTGGCAGAAAAACAATTAACAGCAGGACATTTAGTTCCTTCTAATTCTCTTTTGAATAGCCCTATTTTTTGTTATCAAAAAGAAATCTAGGATATGGTGGTTGCTTCAGGACATTAGGGTGGTTAATGCTACTATGCAAATTATGGTGGCCTTGCAACCATGTTTACTGTTGCCTACTGCAAATCCAAAAGACTCTTATACTGCAATAATAGATTTAAAAGATTGTTTTTATACATCCAGAAGATTGTCCCCAATCAACTATGGCAAATGGATATCACCCAATTCATGTAATTCGGTAAACAAAAATATATACATGTGTCTACTGATACCTGTTCTGGATTAATTTTTGCTTCTTTACAAACAAGTAAAGCTACAAAACATGTTATTGCCCATTACTTGCAAGCTTTTGCTTCCCTAGGAACTCCATAGCAGATTAAGATGGATAATGGACCTGCTTATACTTCTACTTCTTTTAAACATTTTTTGCACAACCTTTTTATATCTCATGTTACTGACATTCCTTATAATCAAGACATTGTTGGATGTACACATAATACTTTAAAGCAATATTTTAATGAAATGGAGAAGGGGGAGTTTAGGGTTTCCGCCCATTCTCCTAACAGGTGACTCTCACATGCCTTATTCATTTTAAATTTTTTCACATTGGATAAAGATGGTCGTTCTGCAGCTGATTGACACTGGCATCCACAAACAGCTGTGAAAAGAGCAGTGGTAAAATGAAAGGATCCTATCACCAATCAATGGAATGGACCAGATCTGGTACTGGTATGGGACGTGGGCTCCTAAGGGATGGGTATTTTTATGCAGCTAATTTGCTTTTACGTCATTAGCCTTTGATGATTTCCAAAACTGCTCATTGGGCCATGTGGCCCCAATGCTGACATTTCCAAAGACATGACAGTGACGCTCATTACTTGAGAACTGTGATGATAATGTCATCCTAATTGGAGACAATACTGCCTTACCATGGCTATATCACTAGTAGGAGTTCCTAGATTGGCTTATGGAAATAATCATGGACTGCGAAAGCTTACATGTTTGGTGACCAAAAGAATCAATCTTACTGCTACTGCACTATCCAATATAGCCAAAGAATTGGAGCAAGTTCACTCAGGAGTACTCTTAAACCAAGCAGCTATTGATTATTTGCTGTTAAAAGATCATATAAGCTGTAAATCTGTGCCTGAGAGATGTTGTTTTAACAATACTAACAATGTGCCACACATAGAGTCTGTTATTGATAAACTTAAGAATGAAATGCAACACATGTTCATTTCCGACCCCCTATCATTTGGAGGGTTCCAATGGATCCATTGGTTATTAATGTTGGCTGGACCGTTATTGCTTTTCTTACTTTGTTTGGGATGTTTTCTGTGTGTTTTGCAACTTATGTTAACTTCACTGCGGTCTATTTGGAACAGAATTCATTAGTTAAAACTTCATACCAAGCCTCCTTTAAAATCAATATAATCAGTCTGGCGCCGTGGCTCAATAGGCTAATCCTCCGCCTTGTGGCACTGGCACACCGAAGTCCATGGATAATGTCCAGAAAAACACAAACAAACACAGAGGCTATAGCAAGATCTGGGATTGAGTTAACCCAAAAGAACCGGAAATTTCCTATTGGATCCAGAAATATCCACACAAAGTGCTTTAGAATTTGGGTTGATTTGACCCAGAAAATCACAGTCAAACTGGTTTTGGAGAAATGTGAACTCTGTCTCTTCAGCAAGAAGCTTCAACATCATGTTCACAAACTCAAAAATCATGTTGGCCGCTGTTGCTATAGCATTCTGCCTAGAAAACTCGAATGTGTAGGGTTTTTGTATCCAGTTCCCTCAATTCTGTTCACCAGCATGTAAACAAAATGTAACCTGCTAAAATTGATTCAAAACCATGCAGTCCATGGAAAATTCCAGGAAACCCAAACAAACATAGAGGCTGTAGCAAGATCTGGGATTGAGTTAGCCACGACAAAACCAGAAATCTCCTGTTGTATCCAGCCATATCTGGACAAAGCACTGTGGAATTCATGTTGATTTAAGCCAGAAAAACAGTTAAACTGTGTTTGGAGAAAAGTACAATCCTTCTCGACAAGAGGATTCAATGTCATGTTCACAAACACAAATATCATGTTGTCTGCAGTTTCTATAGCTTTCTGCCTAGAAAACACAAACAAACACAGAGGCTGTAGCAAGATCTGGGATTCAGTTAGCCACAACAGAACCGGATATTTCTGATTGGATGGAGCCATATCCAGACAAAGTGCTGCAGAATTGGGGTTGATTGGCACAGAAAATCACAGTTAAATTGGGTTTGGAGAAAAGTACAATCCTTCTATTCGGCAAGAGGCTTCAATGTCATATTCACAAACTCAAATATCATGTTTTTTGGTTGCTCTAGCTTTCTTCCTAGAAAACTCAAATGTATAGTGTTTTAGTATACAGTCCTCTCAGTTCCGTTTGCCAGCATGAAAACAAAATATTACATGCTAGAATTCATTCAAAATCATGAAATCCATGGATTATGTACAGAAAACACAAAAACACACAGAGACTGTAGCAATTCCTGGGATTCTGTTAGCCACAACAGAACCAGAAATTTTCTGTTGCATCCAGCTATATCCGGACAAAGTACTGTGGAATTTGGGTTGATTTGACCCAGAAAATCACAATTAAACTGGATTTAGAGAACAGTACAATCTTCTGTTCAGCAAGAGGCTTCAATGTCATGTTCACAAACCCAAATATCATGTTGGCCGCTATTGTTGTAGCTTTCTTTTTTTTTTTTTTTTTTAACTTTTATTTAATGAATATAAATTTCCAAAGTACAGCTTATGGGTTACAATGGCTTCCCCCCTCCCGTAAATTCCCTCCCGCCCGCAACCCTCCCCTCTCCCGCTCCCTCTCCCCTTCCATTCATGTAAGGATTCATTTTCAATTCTCTTTGTATACAGAAGATCAGCTTAGTATATATTAGGTAAAGTTTTCAACATTTTGCCCATATAGCACTACAAAGTGAAAAAAACTACCATTGGATTACTAATTATAGCATCAAATAGCAATGCACAGCACATTAAAGACAGAGAACCCACATGATTTTTTTTTCAAATTAATTAACTTTCTATGCCATTTCCCCTTCAATACCAGGTTGTTATTTTTTTTTTTCATTTCCAATTCTCTTTATATACAGAGGATCACTTCAGTATATCATTAGTAAAGAGCTCATCAGTTTGTGCCCACACAGAAACGCAAAGTATAAGGATAAAGTATTACATTCTATATCTAGAGTCAGGACCTAAGCTGATCAGGTCATTGTTTCTTATAGTGTCCCTTTCATTTCCGTAGGTTTCCCCTTTGGTGCTCAGTTAGTTGTCGCCGATCAGGGAAAAGAAATGATATTTGTCTCTTTGGGACTGGCTTAATTCACTCAGCATGGTGTTTTCCAGATCCCTCCATCTTGTTTCAAATGACTGGGTTTCATTGTTCCTTACTGCTGTATAGTATTCTATGGAGTACATGTCCCATAATTTCTTTATCCAGTCTACTGTTGATGGGCATTTGGGTTGGTTCCAGGTCTTAGCTATTGTGAATTGAGCTGCAATAAACATTAATGTGCAGATGGCTTTTTTATTAGCCAAATTAATTTCCTTTGGGTAAATTCCAAGGAGTGGGATGGCTGGGTTGTATGGTAGGGTTATGTTCAGGTTTCTGAGGAATCTCCAGACTGACTTCCATAATGGCTTAACCAGTTTGCATTCCCACCAACAGTGGGTTAGTGTCCCTTTTTCCCCACATCCTCTCCAGCATCTATTGTTGGTAGATTTCTGGATGTGAGCCATTCTCACCGGGGTGAGGTGAAACCTCATTGTGGTTTTGATTTGCATTTCTCTGATTGCTAGTGATCTTGAACATTTTTTCATGTGTCTGTTGGCCATTTGGATTTCTTCTTTTGAAAAGTGTCTATTGAGGTCCTTGGCCCATCTCTTCAGTGGGTTGTTTGTTCTGTTGTTGTGGAATTTCTTAATTTCTTTGTAGATTCTGGTTATCAACCCTTTATCTGTAGTATAGTTTGCAAATATTTTCTCCCATTCTGTCGGTTGCCTCTTCACTTTCCTGATTATTTCTTTCGAAGTACAGAAACTTCTCAATTTGATGCAATCCCAAAAGTTAATTTTGGTTTTGACTGCCTGTGCTCCTGGGGTCTTTTCCAAAAAGTCTTTGCCTGTGCCTATATCTTGCAGGGTTTCTCCAATGCTCTCTAATAATTTGATGGTTTCGGGTCGTAGATTTAAGTCTTTAATCCACGTTGAGTGAATTTTTGTGTAAGGTGAAAGGTATGGGTCTTGCTTTAAGCTTCTGCATATGGAAATCCAGTTTTCCCAGCACCATTTATTGAATAGACTGTCTTTATTCCAGGGATTAGTTTTGGATCTTTGATCAAATATAAGTTGGCTGTAGATGTTTGGATTGATTTCTGGTGTTTCTATTCTGTTCCATTGGTCTATCCATCTGTTTCTGTACCAGTACCATGCTGTTTTGATAACAACTGCCCTGTAGTATGTCCTAAAATCAGGTATTGTGATGCCTCCGGCTTTGTTTTTGTTGTACAAGATTGCTTTGGCTATTCGAGGTCTTCTGTGTCTCCATATGAATTTCTGTATCATTTTTTCCAGATCTGAGAAGAATGTCTTCGGTATCTTGATTGGTATTGCATTGAATGTATAAATTGCTTTTGGGAGAATAGACATTTTGATGATATTGATTCTTCCAATCCATGAGCATGGAAGATTTCTCCATTTTTTGGTATCCTCTTCTATTTCTTTCTTTAAGGTTTTGTAGTTTTCATCATAGAGTTCTTTAACGTCCTTGGTTAAGTTTATTCCAAGGTATTTGATTGTTTTTGTGGCTATTGTGAATGGGATTGATTTTAGAAGTTCTTCCTCAGCCTTGGCATTGCCTGTGTATATAAAGGCTGTTGATTTTTGTGGATTGATTTTATATCCTGCTACTTTGCCAAACTCTTCGATGAGTTCCAATAGTCTCTTAGTAGAGTTCTTTGGGTCCCCTAAATAAAGAATCATATCATCTGCAAAGAGGGATAGTTTGACTTCTTCCTTCCCGATTTGTATCCCTTTAATTTCTTTTTCTTGCCTAATAGCTCTAGCTAAAACTTCCAGAACTATATTGAATAGCAGTGGTGAGAGTGGGCATCCCTGTCTGGTACCAGATCTCAGCGGAAATGCTTCCAACTTTTCCCCATTCAATAGGATGTTGGCCGTGGGTTTTTCATATATTGCTTTGATTGTATTGAGGAATGTTCCTTCCATACCCAGTTTGCTTAGAGTTTTCATCATGAAAGGGTGTTGTATTTTATCAAATGCTTTCTCTGCGTCTATTGAGAGAATCATATGGTTTTTCTTCTGCAGTCTGTTAATGTGGTGTATTACGTTGATTGTTTTGCGGACGTTGAACCATCCTTGCATACCAGGGATAAATCCCACTTGGTCTGGGTGGATGATCTTTCTGATGTGTTGTTGCATTCTATTGGCCAGAATTTTATTGAGGATTTTTGCATCTATGTTCATCAGGGATATTGGTCTGTAATTCTCTTTCAATGCTGCATCTTTTTCCGGCTTAGGAATTAAGGTGATGCTGGCTTCATAGAAAGAATTTGGGAGAATTCCTTCTTTTTCGATTGCTCTGAATAGTTTGAGAAGCATTGGAGTTAGTTCTTCTCTAAATGTCTGGTAGAACTCAGCGGTGAATCCATCTGGTCCTGGGCTTTTCTTTGTTGGGAGGGCCTTTATTACTGTTTCTATTTCTGTGTCAGTTATGGGTCTGTTTAGGTTTCCTATGTCTTCCTGGCTCAATTTAGGTAGGTTGTATGTGTCCAAGAATCTGTCCATTTCTGATAGATTTCCCTGTTTGCTGGCATACAAGTCCTTGTAGTAATTTCTGATGATTCTTTTTATTTCTGTTGTGTCTGTTGTTATGTTTCCTTTTTCATCTCTGATCCTATTGATTTGGGTCTTTTCTCTTCTTTTTTTAGTGAGTTGGGCCAATGGGGTGTCAATTTTGTTTATTTTTTCAAAAAACCAGCTCCTCGTTTGGCTGATTTTTTGTAGTGTTTTTTTGGATTCAATCTTGTTGATTTCTTCTTTGATTTTAATTATTTCCCTTCTTCTACTGGGTTTGGGTTTGGTTTGCTGCAGATTTTCTAGATCCTTGAGATGACTTGAAAGCTCTTCTATTTGGTGCCTCTCCAATTTCTTGATGTAGGCACCTATTGATATAAACTTTCCTCTTAACACTGCTTTTGTTGTATCCCATAGGTTTTGGTATGTTGTGTTGTTATCCTCATTTACTTCCAGAAAATTTTTGATTTCTCTTTTAATTTCTTCTATGACCCATTGTTCATTCAGGAGCATGTTGTTCAATCTCCATGTGTTTGCACGTGCTCTGGGGATTCCCGAGTTGCTAATTTCCAATTTGATTCCTTTGTGGTCTGAGAAGCTGCATGGTATGATTCTAATTCTTTTGAATTTGCTGAGACTTGCTTTATGGCCTAGTATGTGGTCAATCCTAGAGAAGGTTCCATATACTGCTGAGAAGAATGTAAAGTCCTTAGATGTAGGATGAAATGTTCTGTAGATATCTGTTAGATCCATTTGAGCTATAGTGTCATTTAAATCTGCTGTCTCCTTGTTGATCTTCTGTCCTGATGATCTGTCTATCTCTGAGAGTGGAGTATTGAAGTCCCCCAGTACTATTGTATTGGGGTCTAAGTCTCCCTTTAAGTCCCTTAACAAGTCTTTTAAATAAGCTGGTGCCCTGTGATTCGGTGCATATACATTGATAATTGTTATATCTTCCTGTTGAATGGATCCCTTAATCATTAAATAGTGTCCCTCTTTGTCTCTCCTGACAGTTTTTATGGTAAAGTTTATGTTGTCCGATATTAAGATGGCTACACCTGCTCTTTTTTCATTTCTGTTGGCATGGTATATCTTTTTCCAGCCTTTCACTTTCAGTCTGTATGGATCATTGTTGGAAAGATGAGTTTCTTGTAAGCAGCAAAAAGATGGGTTTTGTTCCTTAACCCAATCCGCCAATCGGTGTCTTTTAACTGGACAGTTCAAGCCATTAACATTCAATGTTACTATTGAGAAGGAGTAACTTTGCCCTGCCATTTACCAAAGATATTTTCTGATATCTGGTTTGAGATTCCTGTGTTCTTTTGTTGTGAGGTTTCCTTCCTTTACCTTCCTTCATATTGGCTACTGTGTTTCTGTGTTTCTGTATGTAATACATCTTTAAGCATCTTTTGCAGGGCTGGACGAGTGGCGACAAATTCTTTCAGTTTCTGTTTGCTGTGAAAGGTCTTTATTTCACCTTCATTCACAAATGAGAGCTTTGCAGGATATAATATTCTGGGCTGGCAGTTTTTCTCTCTTAGTACCTGGGCTATATCTTGCCATTCTCTCCTGGCTTGTAGGGTTTCTGATGAGAAGTCAGCTGTAAGTCTAATTGGAGATCCTCTGAGAGTAATCTGGCGTTTCTCTCTTGCACATTTTAGGATCTTTTCTTTGTGTTTCACTGTGGTGAATTTGATTATGACGTGACGTGGTGAGGTTCTCTTTTGGTCATGTTTATTAGGGGTTCTATGAGCTTCCTGTACTAGGATGCCTCTGTCTTTCTCCAAACCTGGGAAATTTTCTGCTAGTATCTCACTAAAAAGGCCTTCTAATCCTTTCTCCCTTTCCATGCCTTCAGGAACTCCTAGAACCCGAATGTTGGGTTTTTTAATAGTATCCTGTAGATTCCTGACAGTGTTTTTTAGATTTCTGATTTCTTCTTCTTTTCTTTGATTTGCCTGTTTCCTTTCCTGTTCTCTGTCTTCTAATTCCGATATTCTCTCTTCTGCTTCACCCATTCTGTTTTTAAGGCTCTCTAGTGTGTTTGCCATTTGATCCATTGAGTTCTTCATTTCATTGAGGTTTTTTGTCAGTATCTCAATTTTATGTTCTACTAGTTTTTTCATTTCATTTTGATTTCTCCTTAATATTTCATTTTCACGGGAGAGATTTTCTATCTTGTCCATTAAGGATTTCTGTAGTTCAAGAATTTGTTTTTGAGAATTTCTTAATGTTCCTATCACTTTTTTGAGATCTGCTTCTTGCATTTCCTCTATCTCTTCATCTTCATAATCTTGCTTTGGCGTGTCTTTCTCCTTTGGGGGCGTCATAGTGTCTTCCTTGCTTTTGTTACCTCGGCTTCTATGTTTATTGTTTGGCATGTTGGAGATAATTTATGGTTTTTTTTTTTTTTTTGACTCAGTTGGGAGTGGAGTTGAGGGTAGTTGAAATCTGGCCTCTGTGAGTATTCGTTTGATCTACCTCTGGGACCACACCAAGAGTTTATTCAGCCCTCAATGTGTTCTCCAGTTTTGCTAAAGTTATTGAGTTTGGCTGCACTTTAGATATGTAAGATCGCAGTGCTCTTTGTTTTGCTTGTTGAGTGAAGGGTGAGGCCTCTGTTTCCCTCCCCCCTCAATGTCTTGGGTTTCTGAGGTCTTACCCTCCTCCGTTGGTTCCCGCGCTGGTGAGATTCTGTCACTCGGCTCCCGCTGCACTCGGCTCCCGCCGCACTCGGCTCCCGCCGCACTCGGCTCCCGCCGCACTCGGCTCCCGCCGCACTCGGCTCCCGCCGCACTCGGCTCCGCTTCCGCCGCACTCGGCTGGCCCCCGCCGCACTCGGCTCCGCTTCCGCCGCACACGGCTGGCCCCCGCCGCACTCGGCTCCGCTTCCGCCGCACACGGCTGGCCCCCGCCGCACTCGGCTCCGCTTCCGCCGCACACGGCTGGCCCCCGCCGCACTCCTGTTGTAGCTTTCTATTAGAAAACAAGAATGTGTAACATTTTTGTATCCAGTTCCCTCAATTCTGTACACCAGCATGTAAACAAAATGGAACCTGCAAAAATTCATACAAAACCATGAAGTCCGTGGAAAATGTCCAGAAAACACAAACAAACACAGAGGCTGTAGCAAGATCTGGGATTGAGATAACCACAACACAACCAGAAATTTCCTGTTCAATCGAGCCATATCCACAAAAACTGCTGTGGAATTCGGGTTGATTTGACCCAGAAAATCATAGTCAAACTGGTTTTGGAGAAAAGTAAACATGTTCTCTTCAGCAAGAAGCTTCAATATCATGTTCACAAACAGATATCATGTTTTCCACAGTCTCTGTAGCTTTCTGGCTAGAAAATCGAATGTGTAGGGTTTTTGTATCCAGTCCCCTCAATTGTGTTCACAGCATGTAAACAAAATGGAACCTGCTAAAATTCATTTAAAACCAATGTCCAGGAAACCCAAACAAACACAGAGGCTGTAGCAAGATCCTGGATTGAGTTAGCCACAAGAGATCTGGAAATCTCCTGTTGGACCCAGCCATATCCAGACAATGTGCTGTGGAATTCAGGTTGGTTTGACCCTGAAAATCACAATTAAACTGTGTTTGGAGAAAAGTAAAATCCTTCTGTTCAGCAAGTGGTTTCAATATCATGTTACAAATACAAATATCATGTATGCTTTGGTTGCTGTAGCTTTCTGGTTGGAAAACTCGAATGTGTAGGGTTTTTGTAGCTAGTTCTCTCAATTCTATTCACCAGCTTGAAAACAAAATGTTTCATGCTAAAATTCATTCAAAACCATGAAGTCCATGGATAATGTCCAGAAATAAGAAACACACACAGAGGCTGTAGCAAGATCTGGGATGCGTTAGCCAAAACAGGACTGGAAATTTCCTGTTGGATCCAGCCATATCTGGAGAAAGTGCTTTATAATTCAGGTTAAATTGACCCAGAAAATCAGAGTCAAATTGGTTTTGGAGAAACTTAAAGACCTACTCTTCAGCAAGAATCTTCAATGTCATGTTCACAAACACAAATATCATGTTGGCTGCCTTTGCTGTAGCATTCTGCCTTGAAAACTTGAATGTGTAGGGTTTTTGTATCCAGCTCCCTCCAATGCATATTCAGCATGTCAACCCAATGTTACATTGTAAAATTCATTCAAACCGTGAAGTCCATGGATATTGTCCAGGAAACAGAAACAAACACAGAGGCAGTAGCAAGATCTAAAACTGAGTTAGCCAAAACAGAACTAGAAATTTACTGTTGGATCCAGCCATATCCGGACAAAGTGCTGTGGAATACGGGTCCTAATGACCCAGAAAATTATAGTTAAACTGGGTTTGGAGAAAAGTACAATCCTTCTGTTCAGCAAGTGGTTTCAATATCATGTCACAAACACAAATATCATGTATGCTTTGGTTGCTGTAGCTTTCTGCCTGGAATACTCGAATGTGTAGGGTTTTTGTATCCAGTTCCCTCAAATCTGTTCCCAGCATGTAAACAAAATGGAACCTGCTAAAATTCATTCAAAACCCTGATGTCCATGTATAATGTCCTGATACCCAAACAAACACAAAAGTTGTAGCAATACCAGGGATTCAATTAGCCACAACAGAACCGGATATTTCTGGTTTTATCCAGCCATATCTGGACAAAGCGCTGTGCAATTTGGATTGATTTAACCCAGAAAGTCACAGTCAAACTGGATTTAGGGAAAAGTAAAATCCTTCTCTTTGGCAAGTAGATTTAATATCATATTAACAAACACAAATATCATGTTTGCTGCCTTTGCTGTTGCTTTCTGCCTAGAAAACACAAACAAACAGAGAGGCTTTGCAAGATCTGGGATTCAGTTAGCCACAACAGAACCAGATATTTCTGATTGGATGGAGCCATATCCAGACAAAGTACTGTGGAATTGGGGTTGATTGGCACAGAAAATCACAGTTAAATTGGGTTTGGAGAAAAGTGCAATCTTTCTATTCGGCAAGAGGCTTCAAGTCATGTTCACAAACTCAAATATCATGCTTTCCACAGTTGCTGTAGCTTTCTACCTGGAATACTAGAAAGTGTAATGTTTTTGTATCCAGTTCTCACAATTCTGTTCCCCAGCTTGAAAACAAAATGTTACTTGCTAAAATTCATTCAAAACTGTGAAGTCCATGGATAATGTCCATAAATAACAAACACACACAGAAGCTGTAGCAAGATCTGGTATTGAATTAGCCACAGCAGAACTAGAAATTTCCTGTTGGATCCAACTATATGCAGACAAAGTGCTGTGGGATTCGTGTTAAATTGATGCAGAAAATCACTGAGAAACTGGATTTGGAGTTAAGTAAACTCCTTCTCTTCACCAAGAAGCTTCAGTGTCATGTTCACAAACTCAGATATCATATTTTACACAGTTGCAGGAGCTTTCTGCCTGGAAAACTTGAATGTGTAGCATTTTTGTATCCAGTTCCCTCAATTCTGTTCGATATCATGTAAACAAAATGGAACCTGCTAAAATTCATTCAAAATCAGGAAGTCGATGGACAGTGTTCCAAAAACACAAACAAACACAGAGGCTTTAGCAAGATCTGGGATTGAGCTAGTCACAAAAGTACTGGAAATTTCATGTTGGATCCAGCCATATCCAAAGTGCTTTGGAATTCAAGTTGGTTCGACCCTGAAAATCACAGTCAAACTGGTTTTGGAGAAAAGTAATATCCTTCTCTTTGGCAAGTGGCTTAAATATGAAGTTCACAAACACTAATATCATGTATGCTTCAGTTGCAACAGCTGTCTGCCTGGAAAACTCAAATGTGTATGATTTTTGTATCCAGTCCCCACAATTGTCTTCGCAGCATGTAAACAAAATGGAACCTGCTAAAATTCATAAAAAAATATGATGTCCATGTATAATGTCCTGAAACCCAAACAAACACAGAGGCTATAGCAAGATCTGGGATTGAGTTAGACACAATAGAACAGGATATTTCCGGTTTTATCCAGCCATATGTGGACAAAGCACTGTGGAATTTGGGTTGATTTAATGCAGAAAATCACACTCAAACTAGTTTTGGAGAAATGTAAAATCCTTATGTTCGGCAAGTGGCTTCAATGTCATGTTCATAAACACAAATATGTTTGCCATGGCTGTAGCTTTTTGCCTAGAAAACTGGAATATGTAGTGTTTTGTATCCACTGCTCTCAATTATATTCGACAGCAGGAAAACAACATGTTACATGATAGATATCATTCAAAACCCAGAACTCCATGGATAAAGTCCAGAAAACACAAACACAGAGGCTGTAGCATGATCTGTGATAGAGTTAGCCCCAACAGAACTGGAAATTTACTGTTGGATCCAGCCATATACAGACAAAGTACAATGGAATTCGGGTTGATTTGATCAGGAAAATCACAATTAAACTGGGTTTGGGGAAAAGTAAAATCCTTTGCTTTGGCAAGTGGATTCAATGTCATGTTCAAAAACTCAAATATCTTGTTGGCCACAGTTTCTCTATCTTTATGCCTAGAAAACAAAAACAAACACAGAGGCTTTAAGCAAGATCTGGGATTCAGTTAGCCCCAACAGAACTGGAAATTTCCTTTGGATCTAGCCGTATCTGGACAAAGTGCTGTGGAATTGGGGTTGATTTGGCCCAGAAAATCAGTTAAACTGGATTTGGAGAAAAATATAATCTTTCTCTTTGGCAAGAGGCTTCAATGTAATGTTCATAAACTCAAATATCATATTTGCGGTGGTTGCTGTAGCTTTCTGCCAGAAAACTCGAATGTGTAGTGTTTTGTATCCAGCTCTCGCAGTTCCATTTGCCAGCATGAAAACAAAATGTTACATGTGAGAATTCATTCAAAACCATGAAATCCATGGATTATGTCCAGAAAACACACACACACACAAAAAAAGAGGCCATAGCAATATCTGGGATTGAGTTAGCTATTACAAAACCGGATATTTCTGGTTGGATCTAGCCATGTCCGGACAAAGTGCTGTGGAATTCGGGTTGATTTGACCCAGAAAATCACAGTTAACCTAGGTTTGGAGAAAAGTACAATCCTTCTCTTCAGCAAGGGGCTTCAATGTCATGTTCAAAAACTCAAATATCATGTTGGCCGCTATTGTTGTAGCTTTCTACTTAGAAAACTCGCGTGTGTAGGGATTTTGTATCCACTTCCCTCAATTCTATTCGCCAGCAGGAAAACAAAATGGACCCTGCTAAAATTCATTCAAAATCATGAAGTCCATGGATAATGTCCAGCAAACACAAACAAACACAGAGGCTGTAGCAAATCTCGGATTGAGTTAGCTACAACAGAACCGGAAATTTCCTGTTGGATCCAGCCATATCCGAACAAAGTGCTGTGGAATTTGGGTTAAATTGACACAGAAAATCACAGTTAAACTTGATTTGGAGAAAAGTACAATCCTTCTGTTCATCAAGTGTCTAAGTTGTCATTTTCGCAAACACAAATATCATGTTTGTCGCGGTTGCTGTAGCTTTCTGCCTAGAAAACTAAAATGTGTAGGATTTTTGTATCCAGTTCTCTAAATTCTGTTCACTAGCACGTAAACAAAATATTACATGCTAGAATTCATTCACAACTGGGAACTGCAAGGACAATGTCCAGCAAACACAAATAAAGACAGAGGCTTTAGCAAGATCTTGGATTCAGTTAGCCACAGCAGAACTGGATTTTTTCTGTTTGATCCAGCCATATCCACACAAAGTGCTGTGGAATTTGGGTTCATTTGACCCAGAAAATCACTGTCAACCTGGTTTTGGAGAAAAGTAAATTCCTTCTCTTCAGCAAGAAGCTTCATTGTCATGTTCACAAATTCAAATATGTTGGCCTCTGTTGCTGTAGCTTTCTTCCTAGAAAACTCGAATGTGTAGGGTTTTATTACCCAGTTCCATCAATTCTGATTGCCAGAATGTAAACAAAATGGAACCTGTTAAAATTCATTCTTAACCGTGAAGTCCATGAATAATGTCCAAGAAACACAAACAAGCCCAGAGGCTGTAGCAATATCTGGGATTGAGTTAGCCACAATAGAAGCGGAAATCTCCTGTTGGAACCAGCCACATCCAGACAAAGTGTTTTGGACTTCACTTTGGTTAGACCCTAAAATCACAGACAAACTAGTTTTGGAGAATAGTATAGTCCTTCAGCTCAGCAAGTGTTTTTAATATCATGTTCACAAACACAAATATCATGTTGGCCTCTGTTGCTGCAGCTTTCTGCCTGGAAAACTCAAATGTGTAGGGTTTTTAATCCACTTCTCTCAGTTCTGTTCACCAGCATAAAACAAAATGTTACATGCTAGACGTCATTCAAAACCTTGAAGTCCATGGATAATGTCCAAAAAATCCAAACACACATAGAGGCTGTGGCAAGATCTGGGATTGAGTTAGTCACAACAGAATTAGAAACTTCCTGTTGGATGCACCCCTATACAAAGTGCTGTTAAATTGGGTTTGGACAAAAGTTCAATCCGTCTCTTCAGCAGGAGGCTTCAATGTCATGTTCACAAACACAAATATCATGTTGACCATTGTTGCTGTAGTTTTCTGCTTGGAAAACTCGAAAGTGTAGGGCTTTTGTATCCAGTTTCCTCAATTCTTTTTGCCAGCATGTAAACAAAATGAAACCTGATAAAATTCATTCAAAACCGGGAACTGCAAGGACAATGTACAGCAAACACAAAAAACGACAGAGGCTGTAGAAGGTCTGGGATTGTGTTAGCCAAAACAGAACTGGAAATTTCCTGTTGGATCCAGCCATATCTGGAGAAAGTACTGTGGAATTCAGGTTCACTTGACCCAAAAATCACAGTCACACTGGGTTTGGAGAAAAGTACAATCCTTCTCTTCAGCAAGAGGCTTCAATGTCATGTTCACAAACACAAATATTATGTAGGCCGCTGTTGCTGTAGCTTTCTGCCTGGAAAACTCAAATGTGTATGGATTTTGTATCCAGTTCCCTCAATTGTGTTTGCAGCATGCAAACAAAATGGAACCCACTAAAATTCATTCAAAATCATGATGTCCATGTATACTGTCCTGAAACCCAAATAAACACAGAGGCTATAACAAGATCTGTGATAGAGTTAGCCACAACAGAACCGGATATTTCCAGTTTTATCCAGCCATATCTGGACAAGCACTGTGGAATTCAGGTTGATTTAACCCATAAAATCACAGTCAAACTGGTTTTGGAGAAAAGTACAATCATTCTCTTTGGTAAGAGGCCTCAATGTCATCTTCACATACTCAGATATAATATGGGCTGCTTTGTGTTAGCTTTCTGCCTGGAAAACTCAAATGTGTAGGGTTTTTGTATGCAGTCTCCTCAATTGTGTTCGCAGCATGTAAACAAAATGGAAGCTGCTAAAATTCATTCAAAACCGTGATGCCCATGTATAATGTCGTGAAACCCAAAGAACATAGAGGCTGTAGCATGATCTGGGATTGAGTTAGCCACAACTGAACCCAATATTTCCAGTTCCATCCAGCCATATGCGCACAAAGTGCTATGGAATTTGGGTACATTTCACCAAAAAAGCACAAACTGGTTTTGGAGGAAACTAAACTCCTTCTCTTCAACAAAAAGCTTCAATGTCATGTTCACAAACTCAAATATAATGTTGTCTGGAATTTCTGTAGCTTTCTCCCAGGAAAACTCAAATATGTAGTGTTTTTGTACCCAGTTACCTCAATTCTGTTGGATATCATGTAAACAAATGGAACCTGCTAAAATTCATTCAAAACCATGAAGGCATGGATAATGTTCAGAAAACAAAAACAAAAACAGAAGCTGTACCAAGATCTGGGATTGAGTTAGCCACAACAGAACTGGAAATCTCCTGATGGATTCAGCCATATCCAGACAAAGTGCTATGGAATTCAGCTTCATTAGACCCAGAAAATCATAGTCAAATTAATTTTGGAAAAAATTACAATCCTGCTCTTTCGCAAGAGGCTTCAATTCATGTTCACAAACACAAACATCATGTTGGCCACTGTTGCTGTAGCTTCTTGCCTGGATAACTCAAATGTGTACGGTTTTTTTATCCAGTTCCCTCAATTCTGTTCGCTAGCATATAAACAAAATGGAACCTGCTAAAGTTCATTCAAAACCATGAAGTCCATGGATAATGTCCAGGAAACACAAACAAACACAGAGGCTGTAGCAAGATCTGGGATTGAGTTTGTGCCAACAGAACCGGAAATTTCCTATTGGACCCAGAAATATCCACACAAATTGCTTGGAATTTGGGTTCAATTAACCCAGAAAATCACAGTTAAACTTGTTTTGGAGAAAAGTAAAATCCTTCTGTTAAGCAAGTGGCTTAATGTCATGTTCACAAACACAAATATCAATGGCTGCTGTTGCTGTAGCTTTCTACTTAGAAAACTCGGGATTGCGGCAAGATGGCGGAATAGGAAGGGAGCACACTATTAGTCCGGGGGGAGAGAAAATTTAATATAAGTGGAGATACTGCAGGGTCAAGGAAGAGTAGGGGATGAAACAGCAGAGGAAACTCTTCCGGAACTAGTGATTCACAGTGGACCTGCGTGGAGAGTGTGAGAGCCCAAGTTCGGGACACCAGCGGCAGACTCAACACACCAGCGCTGGAACACGAGTTGAGCCGAATCTCAACAGCCCAAGACACCAGCGGGCAAGCGGAAAGAGGAGGCTAGAGGGAACGAGGCTTGAAACTCCGTGGGGAAAAGTTCACCACTAGAAGAGAGATAGGAAAAAAATAAAAAAAGTGACCGATACAGACACAAGTTTCTCTCTCTCCCCTCACCTCTCAAAGGCGAACAAGACAGAGCAGGCGCCATTTTGGACATACGTCATAAGCAGGGCGACCTCAGGTCTGCACCAGCCCAGAGCCTAGCAGAAAAACCTGACTCTGGGGGGAGGGGTGAAATAACAGGAGATTAGCATCTAACTTGACAACCCACTGGGAGACTGCAGGAGAATTGGAGCCCACACTGAGGGCAGCACAGATTCCCTGTGTGGTCCTTGGGAAAGAGCTTCCAATCTCTGGCTCCTGTGGGTATATCATTTGCCTGCTAACTACCTCCAATTACGTTCAGCTGTGCGGAATTACTTCCCTTTTAAATCAAAAAAAAGAAAGACAGATTTACCACACCTAACCTGGGAGTGTCATCTTTGACACACCCTCAACCCTGAGGAACCAAACACAGCTCTCAATCCACACTCATCTCAAGCCTCTAAGGCTCCACTGAAAGCAGACAGTCCACTTAATATAGAGCCATAGTGTAACAAGAAAACACACCAAAGTGAAGAAACCAAATATCTCCAACATGCCAAACAACAAATGCAAAAACCAAGGTAACAAGAACAAGGAAGACACTATGACACCCCCAAATGAAAAAACACCCCAAATCAAGATTATGAAGATGATGAGATCGAAGAAATGCAAGAAGCAGATCTCAAAAAATTGATAAGAACATTAAGAAGTTCTCAAAAACAAGTTCTTGAACTACAGAAATCCTTAATGGACAAGATAGAAAAATGGACAAGATAGAAAATCTCTCTCGTGAAAATGAAATATTAAGGAGGAATCAAAATGAAATGAAACAACTAGTGGAACAAGAAACTCTGATAGTGATGAGAAATCATAATGAAATGAAGAATTCAATAGATCAAATGACAAACACATTAGAGAGCCTTAAAAACAGAATGGGCGAAGCAGAAGAGAGAATATCAGACTTAGAAGACAGAGAACAGGAAAGGAAACAGGCAAACCAAAGAAAAGAAGAAGAAATTAGAAATCTAAAAAATATTGTCGGGAATCTACAGGATACTATTAAAAAACCTAACATTCGGGTTCTAGGAGTTCCTGAAGGCATGGAGAGGGAGAAAGGATTAGAAGGCATTTTCAGTGAGATACTAGCAGAAAATTTCCCAGGTTTGGAGAAGGACAGAGGCATCTTAGTACAGGAAGCTTATAGAACCCCTAATAAACATGACCAAAAGAGATCCTCACCACGACACGTTGTAATCAAACTCACCACAGTGAAACATAAAGAAAAGATCCTAAAATGTGCAAGAAAGAAATGTCAGATTACTCTTAGAGGATCTCCAATTAGACTCACAGCAGACTTCTCAGCAGAAACCCTACAAGCTAGAAGGGAATGGTGAGACATAGCCCAGGTACTAAGAGAGAAAAACTGCCAGCCCAGAATATTATATCCTGCAAAGCTCTCATTTGTGAATGAAGGTGAAATTAAGACTTTTCATAGCAAACAGAAACTGAAAGAATTTGTTGCCACTCATCCTGCCCTGCAAAAGATGCTTAATGATGTGTTACACACAGAAACACAGAAACATGGTCACCAATATGAAAGAAGGTAAAGGAAGGAAACCTCACAGCAAAAGATCACAGGAAGCTCAATTTCTCTTTGACATAGAATTAAACTCTGATGCTCTGTTAGAGCAATGTGTTAAAGTAATCTATTATGTTCTCTTGATGTCTGTTAAATTCTAATTGTTCAAAAACAGCTGAATTTTTATTAAGAGCTATGGGTTATTTAAATGTGTGCTTATTTTCAAAGATTTGAATAATCACCTTGTGACAATGATCAAATTTGGTCTATGTTATGTCATGATTTTAAGGAATCTTATTTCAACCAGATATTTTGGATTTTGAGCCTTCTTGGCATTCTTGACAGGCATTCAAAAAATCAAAGTTTCAAACAATCTGGTCTCTAAAATTTCCAGTAAATCCTGGACTTTGGTTTTTCCAGTTTGCTAAGTATTCATGTAATATTGCTATTGTCAGCAAGCGATCTAGGACTTGCTCCCTCATTTCTCTATTCTAAGCCCAACTTGTTCTTTCATTTCTCTATTCTCTTCAAGGTAGGAAACTAATTCTATTATGAAGGAATCTGTAGGATGCACAATTTAATCTTTAGACCTTATAAAAGAGATGGCTAACATTTTTCTATAATAGCATAGCCAAAATAAGAACTTAAATAATAATCTCATAGCTAGATTCACTTCGCCATCAGCGAAGTATACAGTAAGTAGAAAAAAACCTCCCTTTCAAACCAAAGGGAAAGAAAGTTTTAAAGTGAGAATATAATTTTCCTCATGGGCATTGTCTACCTTAGAAAAACTACTACAGAACATGCCTGTGACTATAGACTTGTAGTTCAGGCCACTGAAGATTAGAGATGGGACTTGGGCACTCCCTTGACTTGCATCCTCTCGTCTGCTTTAACACAAACCAGGAGGAAAAGAAAGCTAGGCATCAGAAGCAATGGGTGGCAGGCCTATTAATGGCTGATCTGTACAGTGATCTGCCCTCAAGGAGACCCAACAGGCCAGTCCACTGCAGTGGCTTGCAATGTGGTAAGCCTGGGCTTCAGCAGAAGTCAGCTTATGAAGAGCCCTGGCAGCTCGTCCAAGAGTTGGATCCCTGGAAATGGACCTGCCCTGGAGTCGAAGGATGCCCAGGTCAGAGCCACAGATCTTATTGGCTCTAAGCTGAAAAGCCCTTCACTCAGCCCAACTTCCAAAGTGACCACTGCAGCTGAGGGGATGGTCAAGTAGGGTCAGCAACATTGCAGGCAGAACTGTAAATTTCCTGTTAGAGATGCCACCTGCCTTTACCTGGCCAGCTCTCCTCCCAGGCCAGCCAAGTAATGAAAGTCAACAGAGTGCCTTCCCCTAGGAGGTTCACACCTCCATAGGTTATACCCCATGTGAAGAGATAGATAGGTCTGGGCCTCTTAACTTACAAGGCCTAAAGCCCACCAGATTATTATGAAGCCCCTTCTATCAGGTTCTATTTGCCTCTCAATCAGAAAAATTACTTGTAGCTTAGACAGCCCCTTACTTAGCTCCTCTAATAATGACTCTGTCCTTTGTTCTAGGCCCTGTCTAGCACACTTGGGCCTCATTCCTTTGTAATCATAACCTCTACTCTACCACCAATGTCTCTACTCCCAACCTGTGTGTACTGATGGTCCTCTTCCCCACTTAATGCTGTATAATTGTTCAAACCTGGTAAATGCCACTCTTAGGATCATTGGTTACTATCCTCACTCTGTCTTTTATGACCTTGTCTAAATATGATCAGAGTCGGTAAACTTGGAAGGCTTCCATAGCCTTGGCAACTCATGAAGAGAGCCTAGGGTGGTTACTGGCACCATAAACTAGAGTGTCAATTTGTTGGGTCAACAACAGGAGCCACTGTGCACTTGCTCCTCATGTGGGATCTCTGTCCTTAATGTGCTGTACATTGTGATTTAATGCTATAACTAGTACTCAAACAGTATGTTTCACTTTATGTTTCTATGTGGGTGCAAACTGTTGAAATCTTTATACTAAATTGATCTTCCGTATATAAAGAGAATTGAAAATGAATCTTGATGCAAATGGAAGGGGAGAGGGAGCGGGCGAGGGGAGGGTTGCAGGTGGGAGGGAAGTTATGGGAGGGGGAAGCCATTGTAATCCATAAGCTGTGCACTGGAAATTTATATTCATTAAATAAAAGTTAAAAAAAAAGAAAGAAATTCTGACATTTGCAAAAAAAAAAAAAAAACTCGAATGTGTAGGTTTTTTGTATCCAGTTCCCTCAAATCTGTTCACCAGTATGTAAACAAAATGGAACCTGTTAAAATTCATTCCAAACTGTGAAGTCCTTGGACAGTGTCCCGAAAACACGAACGAACACAGAGGCTGTAGCAAGATCTGGGATTAGGTAGCCACAACAGAACTAGAAATTTCTTGTTGGATCCAGGCATATCCGGAAAAAGTGCTGTGTAATTCAGGTTCATTTAACCCAGAAAATCATACTCAAACTGGTTTTGGAGAAAAGTACAATCCTTCTGTTCAGCAAGAGTCTTCAATGTAATGTTCACAAATTCAAATATATTTTTGGCCATTGTTGCTGTAGCTTCCTACTTAGAAAATTCAAATGTGTATGGTTTTTGTGTCCAGTTCCCTCAATTCTGTTCACTAGCATATAAACAAAATAGAACCTGCTAAAATTCATTGAAAACCATGAAGTCCATGGACAGTGTCCCAAAAACACAAACAAACACAGAGGTTGTATCAAGATCTGGGATTGAGTTAGCCACAACAGAACCAGAAATTTCCTGTTGGACCCAGCCATATCAACACAAAGTGCTTAGGAATTCCAGTTGGTTTGAACCTGAAAATCAGAGTGAAACTGGTATTGGAGAAAATGAAACTCCTTCTCTTCAGCAAGTGGCTTCAATCATGTTCACAAACACAAATATCATGTATGTTTTGGTTGCTGTAGCTTTCTGCCCGGAAAACTCAAATGTGTAGGGTTTTTGTATCCACTTCTCTCAATTGTGTTCTCAGCATGTAAACAAAATGGAGCCTACTAAATAAAATTGATTCAAAACCATGAAGTCCATGGATAATGTCCAGAAAACCAAACAAACACAGAAGCTGTAGCAATATCTGTGATTGAATTAGCCACAACAGAACTGGATATTTCTTTTTTAATCCAGCCATGTCCCCACAAAATGCTGTGGAATTTGGGTTGATTTAACCCAGAAAAACTGTTAAACTGTGTTTGGAGAAAAGTAGAATCCTTTTCCTCAGCAAGAGGATTCAATGTCATGGTCACAAACACAAATATCATGTTGGCGGCTGTTGCTGTAGCATTCTGCCTGGGAAATTCGAATGTGTATACTTTTTGTACCACTTCCATCAATTTTGTTCCCAGCATCTAAACAAAATGTAACCTGATAAACTTCATTAATAACCATGAAGTCCATGGACAGTGTCCTGAAACACAAACACTCAGGCTGTAGCAAGATCTTGGATTCAGTTACCCACAATAGAACCGGAAAACTCCTGTTGGATCCAGCCATATCCAGACAAAGAGTTGTGGAATTTGGGTTCACTTCTCCCAGAAAATTGCAGTCAAACTTCTTTTGGAGAAAAATACAACCCTTCTTTCAGCAAGAGGCTTCAATGTCATGTTCACAACTCAAATATCATGTTGTCCATAATTTCTGTAGCTTTCTTTCTAGAAAATGTGAATGTGTATGGTTTTTGTATCAAGTTCCCTCAATTCTATTCACTAGCGTGTAAACAAAATGGAACCTGCTAAAATTCATTCAAAACCATGAAGTCCATGGACAGTGTGCCAAAAACACAAGCAAACACAGAGGCTGTAGCCAGATCTGGGTTTGAGTTAGCCAAAACAGAACCGGAAATCTGTTGGATCCAGCCATATCCAGACAAAGTTCTTAGGAATCAGGGTTGGTTTGAACCTGAAAATCAGAGTCAAACTTGTTTTGGAGAAAATGAAACTCCTTATCTCCAGCAAGTGGCTTCAATCATGTTCAAAAACACAAATATCATGTGCGTTTTGGTTGCTGTAGCTTTCTGCCTGGAAAACTAAATGTGTAGCGTTTTTGTAACCACTCCCCTCGATTGTGTCTGCAGCATGTAAACAAAATGGAACCTGCTAAAATTCATAAAAAAATATGATGTCCATGTATAATGTCCTGAAACCCAAGCATAGAGCCTGTAGCAAGATCTGGGATTGAGTTAGACACAATAGAACAGGATATTTCCGGTTTTATCCAGCCATATCTAGACAAAGCGCTGTGGAATTTGGGTTGATGTAACCCGGAAAATCACAGTCAAACTAGCTGTGGAGCAAAGTACAATCCTTCTATTCAGCAAGTGTATTCAATGTCATGTTCACAAACACAAATATCATGTTGGCTGCTGTTGCTGTAGCTTTCTGCCTCGAAAACTTGAATGTGTAGGGTTTTTGTATCCAGTTCCCTCATTTCTGTTCAAGATCATGTAAACAAAATGGAACCTGCTAAAATTCATTCAAAACGATGAAGTCCATGGACAGTGTCCAGTAAATACAAACGAACACAGAGGCTGTTGCAAGATCTGTGATTGAGTTAGCCCCAAGAGAATCAGAAATTTCCTGTTGGATCCAGCCATATCCTCACAAAATGCTGTGGAATTCGGGTTGATTTGGCCCAGAAAATCACAGTCAAACTGGTTTTGGAGAAAAGTATACTCCTTCTCTTCATCAAGAGGCTTCAATGTAATGTTCATAAACTCAAATATCATGTTGGCCATTGTTGCTGTAGTTTTCTGACTAGAAAACTAAAATGTGTAGGTAGGGTTTTTGTATGCAGTGCCTCAATTATGTTCGATATCATGTAAACAAAATGGAACCTGCTAAAATTCATTCAAAACCATGAAGTCCATGGACAGTGTCCTGAAAACACAAACAAACACAGAGGCTGTATAAAGAGCTGGGATTGAGTTAGCCACAACAGAGCCAGATATTTCCTGTTGGATCCAGCCATATCTGGAAAATTGCTTTATAATTCAGGTTAAATTGACCCAGAAAATCACAAACTGGTTTTGGAGAAAAGGAAACTCCTGCTCTTCAGCAAGAAGATTAAATATCATGTCACAAACACAAATTTCATGTTTGCTGCCTTTGCTCTAGCATTCTGCCTTGAAAACTCGAATGTGTAGTGTTTTTATATCAAATTCCCTCAACTGTGTTCACCAGTGTGTAAACCAAATGTTACGTGCTAAAATTAATTCAAAATCATGAAGTTCATGGATTATGTCCAGGAAACACAAACAAACACAGAGGCTGTAGCAAGATCTGGACTGAGTTAGCCACAACAGACCTGGAAATCTCCTGATGGATCCAGCCATATCCAGACAATGTGCTGTGGAATTCGAATTGAAGTAACCCAGAAAATCATAGCCAAACTAGCTGTGGAGCAAAGTACAATCCTTCTCTTCAGCAAGAGGATTCAATGTCATGTTCACAAACACAAATATAATGTGGCTGCAGTTTCTGTAGCTTTCTGCCTTGAAAACTTGAATGTGTAGAGTTTTTGTATCCAGTTCCCTCATTTCTGTTTGATATCATGTAAACAAAATGGAACCTGCTAAAATTCATTCAAAACCATGAAGTCTATGGATAATCTCCAAAAACACAAAACAAACACAGAGGCAGTAGCAGGATCTGCGATTGAGTTGGCCACAACAGAACCGGAAATCTCCTGTTGGATCCAGCCATATCCAGACAAAGTTCTTTGGAATTCGGGTTGATTTGACCCAGAAAATCACAGTCAAACTGGTTGTGGAGAAAAGTAAACTCCTTCTCTTCAGCAAGAAGTTTCAATGTCATTTTGGCAAACACAAATATCATGTATAATTCGGGTGCTATAGCTTTCTGCCTGGAAAACTCAAATGTGCAGGGTTTTTGTATCCAGTCCCCTCAATTGTGTTCACAGCATGTAAACAAAATAGAAACTGCTAAAATTCATTCAAAACTGTGATGTCCAATATAATTTCCTGAAACCCAGACAAAGAGCCTGTAGCAAGATCTGGGATTGAGTTAGATACAATAGAACAGGATATTTCCGGTTTTATCCAGCCATATCTAGACAAAGTGCTGTGGAATTTGGGTTAATGTAACCTGGAAAATCACAGCCAAACTAGCTGTGGAGCAAAGTACAATCCTTCTCTTCAGCAAGTGTATTCAATGTCATGTTCACAAACACAAATATCATGTTGGCTGCTGTTGCTGTAGCTTTCTGCCTCGAAAACTTGAATGTGTAGGGTTTTTGTATCCAGTTCCCTCATATCTTTTGACCAGTATGAAAAAAAAATTACAACCTGCTAAAATTCATTCAAACTGTGAAGTGCATGGATAATGTCCCGAAAACACAAACAAATACAGAGGTTGTAGCAAGATCCGGGATTGATTTAGCACCAACAGAACCAGAAATTTCTTTTTGGATCCAGTCATATCCCGACAAAGTTCTTTGGAATTCGGCTTGATTTGACCCAGAAAATCACAGTTAAACTGTTGAGGATAAAAGTAAAATCCTTCTCTTCATCAAGAGGCTTCAATGTCATGTTCACAAACTCAAATATCATGTATATTTTGGTTGCTGTAGCTTTCTGCCTGGAAAACTCAAATGTGTAGGGTTTTTGTATCCACTCCCCTCAATTGTGTTCCCAGCATGTAAACAAATTAGAACCTGCTAAAATTCATTCAAAACCGTGATGTCCATGTATAATGTCCTCAAATGCAAACCAATACAGAGGCAGTAACATGATCTGGGATTGAGTTAGCCACAATAGAACCGGATATTTCCTATTGGTTCCAGCCTTATCCAGACAGAGTGCTTTGGAATTTGGGTTGATTTGACCTAGAAAATCACAGTTAAACTGGGAATGAAGAAAAGTACTATCCTTACCTTTAGCAAGAGGATTCAATGTCATGTTCACAAACTCAAATATCATGTTGGCCATTATGCTGTAGCTTTCTGCCTAGAAAACTCCAATGTGTAGGGGTTTTGTATACATTCCCTCATTTCTGTTCGACAGCATGTAAACAAAATGGACCCTACTAAAATTCATTCAAAACCGAGAAGTCCATGGATAATGTCCAGAAAACACAAACAAACACAGAGGTTGTAGCAAGATCTGGGATTGAGTTAGCCACAACAGAACCGGAAATTTCCTGTTGAATCCAGCCATATCTGAACAAAGTGCTGTGGAGTCCAGTTTGATTTGACACAGAAAATCACAGTTAAACTGGGTTTGGACAAAAGTACAATCATCTCTTCAGCAAGAGGCTTCAATGTCATGTTCAGAAACTCAAATATCATGTTGGCCACTGTCGCTGTAGCTTTCTGCCTAAAAAACCTGAATGTGTAGGTCTTTTGTATCCAGTTCCCTCGTATCTTTTTGCAAGCATGAAAACAAATTAGAAACTGCTAAAATTCCTTCAAAACTGTGAAGTCCAAGGACAATGTACAGAAAACACAAACATGGAGTCCGTAGCAATATCTGGGACTGAGTTAGCCACAACATAATTAGAAATTTCCTGTTGGATTCACTCATATGCAGACAAAGTGCTTTGGAATCTGGGTTGGTTTGACTCTGAAAATCACATTCAAACTGGTTTTGGAGAAAAGTACAATGCTTCTCTTCGGCAAGTGGTTTGAATATCATGTTCACAAACTCAAATATCATGTATATTTCAGTTGCTGTAGCCTTCTGCCTGGAAAACTCAAATGTATAGGGTTTTTGCATCCATTCCCTCAATTCTGTCTGCAGCATGTAAACAAAATGGAACCAGTGAAAATTCATTTAAAACCATGATGTCCAGTATAATGTCCTGAAACCCAAACAAACACAGAGCCTGTAGCAAGTTCTGGGATTGAGTTACCTACAACAGAACCGGATATTTCTGGTTTTACCCAGCCATATCTAGACAAAGCCCTATGCAATTCAGGTTGATGTAACCCAGAAAATCACAATCAAACTGGCTGTGGAGCAAAGTACAATCCTGCTCTCCAGCAAGTGGATTCAATGTCATGTTCACAAACAGAAATATCAAGTTCGCCACTGTTGTTGTATCTTTCTACTTAGAAAACTTGAATGTGTAGGGTTTTTGTATCCAGTTCCCTCAATTCTGTTCGCCATCATGTAAACAAAATGGGACCTGTAAAATTCATTCAAATCCATGAAGTCCATGGACAGTGTCCCAAAAACACAAATACAGAGGCTGTAGCAAGATCTGGGATTGAGTTAGCCACAACAGAACTAGAAATTTCCTGTTGGATCCAGCCATATCTGGACAAAGTGCTGTGGAATTCACATTGATTTAACCCAGAAAATCACAAAGTGGTTTTGGAGAAAAGTAAAATCCTTCTCTTTGGCAAGTGGATTCAATTTCATGTAAACAAACACAAATATCATGTTTGCCGCTCTTCCTGTTGCTTTCTACTTAGAAAACTCTAATGTGAAGGGGCAAGATGGAAGATAGCAAGGGAGTACATTGACAGTCCAGGAAATGACAGTTTAATAAAATTGGAGATACTGCAGTTTCAAGAAAGTGTTAGGGAAGAAACAGCAGAGGAAACTCTATGGGACTGCTGTTCATGGTGGACCTATGTGGAGGGCACGTCCACCCACGGCTCAGGGCCTCAGCTGCAGAATCTATGCAAAAGCTCTGGAAATGGAGGTGAGCCAAAATCTCAGTAGCCCAAGACACTGGCAGGAAAGTAGAAGGAGGATCCTAGAGGAAACAAGTCTTGAAGCTCCATGGGGGAAAGTTCACCAGGCTAACTAGAGGAGAGAAGAAATAAAAAAGACATGAGTCTCTCTCTCCACTCACCTTTCAAAGGTGAGCAAGACAAAGACAAGGTGCCATTGTGGACATACGTAGGGGCTACACCTGCCATTAGCCAAGAAGAAAAACCTGACTCTGGGGTGGGGTGAAATAACAGGAGGTTGGAACCTGGTGAATGTTTGGAGCTAATGAACTGAGACTGCGAAGGATTGAAGGTGTGGGAGAGAACTCACAGAGACATGAGTGCTCTCAGGAGAGAACAAAAACTTGGTAATCTTGGCTACCTGGTGGGAGACAGCAGAGAAATTTGAGCTTACACTGAGGACTACATAAATCCTTTGTGAGGTCCTTGGAACAGAGCAAACGAATGTTATACCCACAGGAGCCAGAAATCCGAAGCTGACTACCTTCAATTCTGCTCAGCTGTGCAGAATTACTTCCCTTCTGAATAAAAAAAAGAGAGAGATTTACCATGCCTAACCTGGGTGTGTCACTTTTGGCACACTCTAAACCCTGAAGAACCAAACAGAGCTCTCTGGCCACACCCATCAGAGGCCACTAAGGACCCATCAAAAGCAGACAGTCCATTTAATACACTCATAGCATAACAAGAAAAAAAAACACCACAGCTAGGGAAGAAGAAACCAAAGAATATATCCACAATACCAAGCAACGAATGCAGAAACCAAGGAAACAAGAACAAGGAAGACATTATGATGCCCCCAAATGAACAAGACACTCCAAGCCAAGATTATGAAGATGATGAGATGGAAGAAATGCAAGATACAGATTTCAAAAAATTTATAAGAACATTTAGAAGTTTTCAAAAACAAATTCTTGAGCTATCCTTACTGGACAGGATAGAAAATCTCTCTCATGAAAATGAAATCTTAAGGAGGAATCAAAATGAAATGCAGAAACTAGTAGAACATGAAAGTGTGATAGTGATGAGAAATCAAAATGAAATAAAGAATTCAATAGATCAAATGACAAACACATTAGAGAGCCTTAAAAACATAGTGAAGCAGAAGAGAGAATATCAGAATTAGAAGACAGAGAACAGGAAAGTATTACAGTGAAACCAAAGAAAAGAAGAGAAAATTAGAAATCTAAAAAATATTGTTGGGAATCTACAGGATACTATTGTAAAAACCAAACATTCAAGTTCTAGGAGTTTCTGAAGGTATGAAGAGAGAGAAAGGATTAGAAGGCCTTTTTAGTGAGATATTAGCAGAGAGCTTCCCGGGACTGAAGAAGAACAGAGACATCCTAGTACAGGAAGCTCATAGAACCCCTAATAAACATGACCAAAAGAGATCCTCACCACGACACGTTGTAATCAAACTCACCACAGTGAAACACAAATAAAAGCTTCTAAAATGTGCAAGAAAGAAATGTCAGATTACTTTCAGAGGATCTCCAATTAGACTCACAGCTGACTTCTCATCAGAAACCCTACTAAGCTAGAAGGGAATGGTGAGACATAGCCCAGGTACTAAGAGAGGAAAAACTGCCAGCCCAGAATATTATCTCCTGCAAAGCTATCATTTGTGAATGAAGGTGAAATAAAGACCTTTCATAGCAAACAGAAATTGAAAGAAATTTTCGCCACTCGTCCAGCCCTGCAAAAGATGCTTAAAGATGTGTTACACACAGAGAGAGATCCAAGATGGTGGAATAGGAAGGGAGCACACTATTAGTCCAGGGGAGAGACACTTTAATAAAAGTGGAGATACTGCAGGGTCAAGGAAGAGTAGGGGATGAAACAGCAGAGGAAACTCTTCCAGAACTAGTGATTCACAGTGGACCTGCATGGAGAGCGTGGGAGCCCAAGTTCGGGACACCAGTGGCAGACTCAACGCACCAGCACTGGAACGCGAGGTGAGCAGAACCTCCATAGCCCGAGACACCAGCAGGCAAGCGGAAAGAGGAGACTAGAGGGAACGAGGCTTGAAAATCTGTGGGGAAAAGTTCACCAGGCTAACTAGAAGAGAGAGAGGAAAAAAAAAAGTTGCCGATACGAACACGAGTTTCTCTCTCTCCGCTCACCTCTTAAAGGCGAACAAGACAAAGAGCAGGCGCCATTTTGGACATACGTCATAAGCAGGGTGACCGCAGGTCTGCACCGGCCCAGAGCCTAGCAGAAAAACCTGACTCTGGGGGGAGGGGTGAAATAACAGGAGATTAGCATCTAACTTGGCAACCAAAGGAGACTGCAGGAGAATTGGAACCCACACCGAAGGCAGAAGAGACTCCCTGTCTGGTCCTTGGGAAAGAGCTTCCGATCTCTGGCTCCTGTGGGTATATCATTTGCCTGCTAACTACCTCCAATTACGTTCAGCTGTGCGGAATTACTTCCCTTTTAAATCAAAAAAAAAGAAAGAAAGAAAGAGATTTACCACACCTAACCTGGGAGTGTCATCTTTGACACACCCTCAACCCTGAGGAACCAAACACAGCTCTCAATCCACACTCATCTCAAGCCTCTAAGGCTCCACCGAAAGCAGACAGTCCACTTAATATAGAGCCATAGTATAACAAGAAAAAACACCGCAATGAAGAAACCAAATATCTCCAACATGCCAAACAACAAACGCAAAAACCGAGGTAACAAGAACAAGGAAGACACTATGACACCCCCAAATGAAAAAGACACCCCAATTCAAGATTATGAAGATGACGAGATAGAAGAAATGCAAGAAGCGGATCTCAAAAAATTGACAAGAACATTAAGAAGTTCTCAAAAACAAATTCTTGAACTACAGAAATCCTTAATGGACAAGATAGAAAATCTCTCTCGTGAAAATGAAATATTAAGGAGGAATCAAAATGAAATGAAACAACTAGTAGAACAAGAAACTGTGATAGTGATGAGAAATCATAATGAAATGAAGAATTCAATAGATCAAATGACAAACACATTAGAGAGCCTTAAAAACAGAATGGGCGAAGCAGAAGAGAGAATATCAGACTTAGAAGACAGAGAACAGGAAAGGAAACAGGCAAACCAAAGAAAAGAAGAAGAAATTAGAAATCTAAAAAATATTGTCGGGAATCTACAGGATACTATTAAAAAACCTAACATTCGGGTTCTAGGAGTTCCTGAAGGCATGGAGAGGGAGAAAGGATTAGAAGGCATTTTCAGTGAGATACTAGCAGAAAATTTCCCAGGTTTGGAGAAGGACAGAGGCATCTTAGTACAGGAAGCTTATAGAACCCCTAATAAACATGACCAAAAGAGATCCTCACCACGACACGTTGTAATCAAACTCACCACAGTGAAACATAAAGAAAAGATCCTAAAATGTGCAAGAAAGAAATGTCAGATTACTCTTAGAGGATCTCCAATTAGACTCACAGCAGACTTCTCAGCAGAAACCCTACAAGCTAGAAGGGAATGGTGAGACATAGCCCAGGTACTAAGAGAGAAAAACTGCCAGCCCAGAATATTATATCCTGCAAAGCTCTCATTTGTGAATGAAGGTGAAATTAAGACTTTTCATAGCAAACAGAAACTGAAAGAATTTGTTGCCACTCATCCTGCCCTGCAAAAGATGCTTAATGATGTGTTACACACAGAAACACAGAAACATGGTCACCAATATGAAAGAAGGTAAAGGAAGGAAACCTCACAGCAAAAGATCACAGGAAGCTCAATTTCTCTTTGACATAGAATTAAACTCTGATGCTCTGTTAGAGCAATGTGTTAAAGTAATCTATTATGTTCTCTTGATGTCTGTTAAATTCTAATTGTTCAAAAACAGCTGAATTTTTATTAAGAGCTATGGGTTATTTAAATGTGTGCTTATTTTCAAAGATTTGAATAATCACCTTGTAACAATGATCAAATTTGGTCTATGTTATGTCATGATTTTAAGGAATCTTATTTCAACCAGATATTTTGGATTTTGAGCCTTCTTGGCATTCTTGACAGGCATTCAAAAAATCAAAGTTTCAAACAATCTGGTCTCTAAAATTTCCAGTAAATCCTGGACTTTGGTTTTTCCAGTTTGGGCCCAACTGAAAAAATCGAAGGACCTACGTCTCTCATCTTATAGAGACACCAACTAATCAGGCTATTGGGATTATATTAGAAGTACTGTTAAGATGTGATGTGGTACCAAACTTTAAGTTTCTATAATGGAAAATGCTATTAATACAAATGTTTGAGAATTAAAAAGTCTAATGATCTTGTGTTACTAGACATGATAGTTATCTTAATGAGAAAGCCCCAGAGGCCTAAAGGGTTAAATACTTGTAAAATCCTACAGGTGCTTTCAAAAATACTGTGAAGTAAGCAAGTGCCTCTTGTTGGTTGATGAGTTTATAATTTTAAACATGGCGACTTAAAGTCTTTTGTCATCCACAGTTATATATGATTTGCTGCTCATAAAACTAACGTGTTGTTAGTTCTGTGTTTAGCTGCCCTCCTATAGGTTCCTATGGACTTTTCCCAGCCCCTTCTATTGTATTCAGTACTTTGGGATGGCTCTGTAAACAGATGAAGCCAATAATGTATTAACAGTACCAACTGAGAGAAAGTATGGTTAACTGAGGTTACTAAAAACAAAAAGTAATTCAAATCAATTGGCAATCTACAAAAAGAGTTAAAGATTTTAAAAGCTATTAAAAAAAACCTCCCTTTCAGACCAAAGTGAAAGAAAGTTTTAAAGTGAGAATATAATTTTCCTCATGGGCATTGTCTACCTTAGGAAAACTACTACAGAACATGCCTGTGACTATAGACTTGTAGTTCAGGCCACCGAAGATTAGAGATGGGACTTGGGCACTCCCTTGACTTGCATCCTCTCGCCTGCTTTAACACAAACCAGGAGGAAAAGAAAGCTAGGCATCAGAAGCAATGGCTGGCAGGCCTATTACTGGCTGATCTGTACAGTGATCTGCCCTCAAGGAGACCCAACAGGCCAGTCCACTGCAGTGGCTTTCAATGTGGTAAGCCTGGGCTTCAGCAGAAGTCAGCTGTGAAGAGCCCTGGCAGCTCTGCCAAGAGTTGGATCACTGGAAATGGACCTGCCCTGGAGTCGAAGGATGCTCAGGTCAGAGCCAAAGATCTTATTGGCTCTAAGCTGAAAAGCCCTTCACTCAGCCCAGCTTCCAAAGTGACCACTGCAGCTGAGGGGATGGTCAAGTAGGGTCAGCAACATTGCAGGCAGAACTGTAAATTTCTTGTTAGAGATGCCACCTGCCTTTACCTGGCCAGCTCTCCTCCCAGGCCAGCCAAGTAATGAAAGTCAACAGAGTGCCTTCCCCTAGGAGGTTCACACCTCCATAGGATATACCCCATGTGAAGAGATAGATAGGTCTGGGCCTCTTAACTTACAAGGCCTAAAGCCCACGAGATTATTATCAACCCCCTTCTATCAGGTTCTATTTGCCTCTCAATCAGAAAACTTACTTGTAGCTTAGACAGCCCCTTACTTAGCTCCTCTAATAATGACTCTCTGCTTTGTTCTAGACCCTGTCTAGCGCACTTGGGCCTCATTCCTTCATAATCATAACCTCTACTCTACCACCAATGGCTCTACTCCCAACCTGTGTGTACTGATGGTCCTCTTCCCCACTTAATGCTGTATAATTGTTCAAACCTGGTAAATGCCACTCTTAGGATCATTGGTTACTATCCTCACCCTGTCTTTTATGACCTTGTCTAAATATGATCAGAGTCGGCAAACTTGGCAGGCTTCCATAGCCTTGGCAACTCATGAAGAGAGCCTAGGGTGGTTACTGGCGCCATAAACTAGAGTGTCAATTTGTTGGGTCAACAACAGGAGCCACTGTGCACTTGCTCCTCATATGGGATCTCTGTCCTTAATGTGCTGTACATTTTGATTTAATGCTATAACCAGTACTCAAACAGTATGTTTCACTTTGTGTTTCTATGTGGGTGCAAACTGTTGAAATCTTTATACTAAATTGATCTTCTGTATATAAAGAGAATGGAAAATGAATCTTGATGTGAATGGAGTGGGAGAGGGGAGGGTTGTGGGTGGGAGGGAACTTGTGGGAAGGGGAAGCCATTGTAATCCATAAACTATACACTGAAATTTACATTCATTAAATAAAAGTTAAAAAAAAGATGTGTTACACACAGAAACACAGAAACACGATCATCAATATAAAAGAAGGTTAAGGAAGAAAACCTCACAGTAAAAAATCACAGGAAGTTCAAAGCATATATTAGAAAATACCTTTGGGAAAATGGCAGGGCAAAGTTAAACTACTTATCAATAGTCACATTGAACATTAATGGCCTCAACTCTCCTGTTAAAATACACAGACTGGCTGAATGGAACAAAACCCATCTATTTGCTGCTTACAAGAAACACATCTTTCCAACAAAGATGCATGCAGACTGAAAGAGAAAAGCTGGAAAAAGATATTCCATGCCAACAGAAATGAAAAAAGAGCGGGTGTAGCCATCTTAATATCAGACAAAATAAACTTTAACACAAAAACTGTTGGGAGAGATAAAGAGGGGCACTATATAATGATTAAGGGATCCATTCAACAGGAAGATATAATGATTATCAATGTATATGCACCTAATTACAGGGCACCAGTTTATTTAAAAGATTTGTTAAAGGACTTAAAGGTAGACTTAGACTCCGATACAATAGTACTGGGGGACTTCAATACTCCACTCTCAGAAATAGACAGATCAACCAGACAGAAGATCAACAAGCATACAGTAGATTTAAATGACACTATAACACAAATGGAACTAACAGATATCTACAGAACTTTTCATCCTACACATAAAGCATCTATATTCTTCTCAGCAGTACATGGAACCTACTCTAGGACTGACCACATACTAGGCCATAAAGCAAGTCTCAGCAAATTCAAAAGAATTAGAATCATACCATGCAGCTTCTCAGACCATAGGAGAATGAAGTTGGAAATTAGCAACTCAGGAATCCCTAGAGCATATGCAAACACATGGAGATTGAACAACATGCTCCTGAATGAACACTGGGTCATAGAAGAAATTAAAAGAGAAATCAAAAACTTTCTGGAAGAAAATTAGGATAAAAGCACAACATATCAAAACTTATGGGATACAGCAAATGCAGTGTCAAGAGGAAAGTTTATAGCCTACATAGGTGCCTACATCAAGAAATTGGAAAGGCACCAAATAAATGAGCTTTCAATGCATCTCAAGGATCTAGAAAAACTGCAGCAAACCAGACCCAAATCTAGTAGGAAAAGAGAACTAACTAAAATCAGAGAAGAAATCAATAGGATTGAATCCAAAAAAAATTACAAAAAATCAGCCAAACAAGGAGCTGGTTTTTTGAAAAAATAAACAAAATTGACACAACATTGGCCCAACTAACTAAAAAAAGACCCTTATCAATAAAATCAGAGATGAAAAAGGAAATGTAACAACAGATGTCACAGAAATAAAAAGAATCATCAGAAATTACTACAAGGACTTGTATGCCAGCAAACAGGAAAATCTATCAGAAATGGACAGATTCCTGGACACATGCAACCTATCTAATTGAACCATGAAGACATAGAGAAGCTAAACAGACCGATAACTGACACAGAAATTGAAACAGTAATAAAGGCCCTCCCAACAAAGCAAAGCCCAGGACCAGATGGATTCACTGCTGAATTCTACCAGACATTTACAGAAGAACTAACTCCAATTCTTCTCAAACAATTCAGAACAATAAAAAAGATAGAATCCTCCCAAATTCTTTCACCTTAATTCCTAAGTTGGAAAAAGATGCAGCAACAAGACTAGTGTCTGCGAATACTAACTGTTAGAATAAAAAAGGGAGAGAACAATCCAACATGGGAAGCAGGATACACAGCAGACTCATAGAATGGCAGATGTCCTAAATAGCACTCTGGCCTCAGAATCAGCCCTTAAGGCATTTGGATCTGGCTGAAGAGCCCATGAGAGTATTGTAGGCATGGAAAGCCAAGACACTCTGGGGAAAAATAAGCCTAAATGAAAGATCTCTGTGAGTGAGATCCCAGTAGAAAGAACGGGCCATCAAAGGAGGAGGTACCTTTCTCTGAAGGGATGAGAGAACTTCCACTTTGACTATGACCTTGTCTAAATAAGATTGAAGTCAGCGAACTCAAGAGGCTTCCATAGCCTTGGCAACTCACGACTAGATCCTAGGGAGATTTCTGATGCCATAAACAAGAGTGTCAAATTGTTAAGTCAACAACAGGAGTCACTGTGTACTTATTCCTCATGTGGGATCTCTGCCCTTAATGTGTTGTCCAATGTGAATTAATGCTATAACTTGTACTGAAGCAGTATTTTATGCTTTATGTTCTGTGTGGGTGCAAACTGATAAAATCTTTTCTTAATATATACTAAATTGATCTTCTGTATATAAAGATAATTGAAAATGAATCTTGATGTGAATGGAATGGGAGAGGGAGTGAGAGATGGGAGGGGTTTGGGTGGGAGGGAAGTCATGCGGGGGAAAGCCGTTGTAATCCATAAGCTGTACTTTTGAAAATTATATTTACTAAATAAAAGTGTTTATAATTAAAAAATAAAAATAAAAATAAAAAAGAATAAGAATGTGGTTTTCACATTGCCAGGAGAGACACATTCTATTCTGGCAGGTAACTCACACACAGCATGTCCCTCAAGCATGATTCAAGGAAGACTTGTTGGAAGCAATGGGATCACAAGGCTTACAAAGCACCTACACTTTGAGGATGAGAACAGTATTCCTCTCATGAAATCACAGCACTACGATAATGACTGAGTAAGGTCGTGCTGAAAACTAGTGTTGGGCCTCAAGTCAATTCACTGAGCTGTGTACCCTGGTCTAATGAACAGTGGGGATTGAAAAATGTGGTGATTGTAAAGCTTTTGGAGATGAGTCCCTTCCCTGAGTTCTCAGTTCAGCTGATTTTGTGCTGGTGACCTTGGATGAAAACTGAGCCTACCAAGGCAGCTGAGTGAACAACATGACTCAGTTCTTGCTCCTGTCTAAAACTGGTGCTGGGCCTGATATAATTTAACTGAATGGTGTCCCCAGCTCCAGTGATCAACTGGGATTGCAAAATTCTCAGTTGTATTGCTGTTGGGGAATAGTCTCCTCTCTGTATACTCATTTCAGTTGGCTTTGTACAGATAACCACTGATGCAAACTGAGTCTACTGAGGAAGCTCAGTGTAGCACCCATGTTAGACCTAAAATACAGAACCATTCTTTGAAATCACAGGAGCAATGTAACTTGTGCCATGTTCTGCTACCATATGTTGCCAGATCTGGATCACTAATGACCACTCTGACTTCAAGATATGTCATCTTTTCCAACTGAAATCTACCATCCAGTGGATACTATACTGGTATTAGCTCCATTCCAGGACAGAACTTTAGGAAATATCTTGTTGTGAGTAACCTGCAAATCACCACATTGTGCATTATGGCATACCCATTGAGGCCAATGTGAGTGTATTGGTACCTGAATGCAGTTGCTGCATTGCTAGGAGAGACACACTCTGACAGGCAATTCAAATACAGTATGTCATACAAACAATTCATGTAGGTGAATTTGGAAGCAGTGGGACCACACAGCTTCCAAAGTGCCTGCATTGCAAGGAACAAAACAATATTCCTCCCATGAAATCACTGTGCTACCATAAGGACTCACAACATGGTCATGCTGAAAATGTGTTGGGCCTCAAGTCATTTCAGTAAGTGGTGCCCCAAGCTCCAATGAACAGCAGGGACTACCAAATATTGCAAGTGCACTGCTTTTAGGGAACAATCACTTCCCTGCATTCTTGTTTCTCTCAGCATTGTGTGGGTGACCATGGATGCAAACTGAGCCTACAGAGGAACTTTAGTATAGCACCAATGGCTCAATACTTAGTTATGCTTAAAACTGCTGTTGGGCTTCAAGTCATTTCACCAAGTGGTGCGTCCTGGTCCAGTGTACAGCAAGGACTGTGACTGCAGTGCTTTTGGGGATCAGTCCTTTCTCTGTATTATTGTTTTAGTCAGCATTTTGCCAGTGACTGTGGATGCAAACTGAGCATTCCAAGGAAGCTGAGTGTACACCATGGCTCAATACTTGGTTATGATTAAAACTGGTTCTGGGACATAAGTCATTTCACCTAGTGGTTTTCCCTGCTCCATTGAACAGTGGGGACTGCAAAATTCTGAGTGCACTGCTTTTGTGGAATGGTTTATTCCCTGTGTATTTGTTTTAGCATAGTTCAAATGACTGTGTACAGAAATTGAGCCTACAGAGGAAGTTCAATGTTGTACCCATGTTAGTTAGACCTGAGATACAGAACCGTTCTTTGAAATCACAGGAGCAACACAACTCTTGAAACATTCTTTTATCATTCGTTGCCAGTTGTGGATTACAAGTGAATACTCTGCTAGTAGCCAGTGGTTGAAAGATATGACATCCATTCCAACTGAAATCTGCTCTCAGGGGATAATAATCTGGTATGTATTCCATTCCATGACAGAAGATTGGGAACTCTCTTGTTACTAATAACTCACAAATCATCTCATTGTGTTATTTCATACTCATTGAGACCAATGTATGTGTATCCATTGGCAAACACTCAGAAACTTGAATGCAGTCACTGCATTGCCAAGACAGACACACTCTCTTCTGGCAGGCAACTCACACATAACATGTCACTCAAGCATGAGTCAAGAAAGTCATGTAGGAAGCAGTGGGACCACACTGCTTTAAAAGCACATATACTGTGAAGATGGGAGCAGTGTTTTTCCCATGAAATCCCTTTTCTTACATAATAATTCAATACTTCCTGATACCAAAAACTGGTGTTGGACATGAAGTCATTTCACTGAGTGGTTTCCACTGCTTTAGTGAACAGTAGGGATTGTGAAATTTTGCAAGTGCACTGCTTTGGGGGAAATGAAACTTCCCTGCATTCTCATTTCATTCAACTTTGTGCCAGTACTGTGGATGTAAACTCAGCCCACTGACAGAGTTCAGTATAAATCCATGACTCAAAATTTGGACATGCCAATAACTGGTGTTGGCATGAAGCCATTTCACCAAGTGGTGTTCCCAGATCCATTTAACAGAAGGAATGTAAAATTTCATGAGTGCACTGCTTTGGGGGAATAGTCTCTTACCTGTGTATTTGTTTCAGTCAGCTTTGTGTGGGTGACTGTGGATGCAAATTGAGCCTACTGAGGAAACTCAGTGTCTCACCCATGTTAGACCTGAGATACAGAACAGTTCTTTGAATTCACAGGAACAACCTGACTCATGGTATGTTTTCCTACCATCCCTTGATTGCTCTGGATCACTAATGACCATTCTGACAGTAGCCTGTGGCTGCAATATAAGCCATCCATTCCAACTGAATCTGTTGTCAAGTGGATACCAAGCTGCTACAAAGTCTGTTCCATGACAGAACTTCAGGAAATCTGTTGAAAGTAACCTACAAATCTCCAAATGGTACATTCCAGCATACTCACTGATGTAAATGCATGTATTGGTTGGTGAATGCTCAGGAAATGGAAAGGGGTTGCTGCATTGCCTGGAGAGACACTGTATTCTGGCAAGCAATTCACACACAACATATCACTCAAGCACAATTCATGCAGCTATGTTTGAAGCACTTGGTACCACACTGCTTTCAAATTGTCAACACTGTGAGAATGGGAATAGCAATCTCCCCACAAAATACCTTCACTGTTGTAATTACTCAATACTTCTTGGTGCCGAAAACAGGGGTTGGGACTGAGGTCACTTCACCAAAAGGTTTCCCCTGCTCTAGTGAACTGCAGGGACTGTGAAATTTCCCAAGAACACTGCTTTTGGGAAATAGTCACTTCTCTGCATTCTCATTTCAATTGAATTTGTGTGGGTGACCATGGAGACACACAGAGCCTAATGAGGAAGTTCAGTGCAGCATCCACATTAGACCTCAGATATGGAATCGTTCTTTGAAATCACAGGATCAACATGCCTGTTGGCATGTTCTCTTACCATACGTTGGTCACCCTGGATCACTAACGACCACTCTGACAGTAGCCTATGGCTGCAAGGTATGCTACTGGTTCCAATGAAATCTGCAGTCAAGTGGATACTAAGCTGGTATGAACTATATTCCATTACAGAACTTTAGGAAATCTCTTGTTGAAAGTAATCCGCAATCATCAAATTACACATTCAAGCATACTCATTGAAGCAACATACGTATATTGGTTGATGAATGCTCAGGAACTTCAAAGTGTTTGCTGCATTGCCATGAGGGACACACTCTATTCTGGCAGGTAAGTCACACACAACATGTCATTCAAGCGCAATTCACGTGGGTGACTATGGAAGCACTGGGACCACATAGCTTCTGAAGTGCCTACACTGTGGGGATTGAAACAGCTTTCCTCCTGTAAAAACCCTTCACTACTGTAATAATTCAAAACTTCCTGATGCTGAAAACTGGTGTTGGGTCTCAAGTCATTTCACCAAGTGATTTCCCCTGCTCCAGTGATCCACAGGGACTGCAAAATTTCACAAATGCACTGCTTTTGGGAAATAGTCACTTCCCTGCCTTTTCATTTCTGTCAGCTTTGTGCTGATGGCTGTGGATGCAAACTGAGCCTACATAGGAAGCTCAGTACAGCAACCATGACTCAACACTTGGTCATGCTGAAAACTGGATTTGGGTCTGAAGTCATTCTACCAAGTTGTGTCACCTACTCCAGTGAACAGCGGGGACTGCAAAATTTCACAATTGCATTACTTTTGGGGAACAGTCTCTTCCCTGTGTATTCATTTCATTTGGTTTTATGAACAGGATGTAAACTGCACCTACCACGTAAGCTCAATGTAGCACCCTTGTTTGACCTGAGTTACAGGACCATTTTCTGCAATCACAGGAGCAACGATATTCTTAGTGCATTTGCATATTATATGTTGCCAACTCTGTATTGCTAATAACCCCTCTGCCAGTAGTCTGTGGCTACAAGATACTTCCAATCAAACTGAACTCTAAGACTACCATAACCCTAATCAAAACACAAAACATAGCAGCCCACAAATCTGCATACAAGCCTTCACATTAGCCATAGTCCTAAACCTATTTTTCCAAATAACCCTAAGAATAAAAAGTAATTCTAACCTTAGCCTTAACTGTAGCATAGCCCTAGCTCTAATCATAAGCTTAAATCTAACCCCAACCTTAATCCAAGCTCTCACCCAAATCCTCACACTAGCCTTTGCATTAGCCATAGTCTTAAACTCAACTTTAACCCTAACCCTAACACTAACACTAACTACTAATTCTTACCTTAACCTTAACTGTAGCATAGCCCTGACCCTAACCCTAAAGCTAACCCTAACCTTCACCCTATGCATCAGTGGAACGTTAACACAAGAGCTCAACTTAATATAAACCCTATACCTAATTCTATCTCTAACCATCACTCTAACCACTAATCCTAATCATAAATCTAAGAATATAATAGCTAATCCTAACCCTAACCATAGCAGTAACTTTTGCCCTGGCACTAAACCTCACCCTAGCCCTCAAATTAACCCTAGCCTTAAAACAAACTCTAGCCCTAACCCTCTATTTAACCACTAATACTAATCCAAATCTCAGCAGTAAATAGACTTAGCCTTAATCCTAACACTAACACTAACACTAACCCTAGCTCTCATCCAAATCCAGATATAGACCTTGCATTAGTCATAGTCCTAAAACTAAGTTCACCCTAAACCCTAACTCTAATCAAATTCTAACCTTAACCATAACCATAGCATAGCCCTAACCCTAAATAACAATCTAATCTGAACCATCACACTAGCCCTAAACCTAGCTCTGGCACTAATTTTCACAAAACCCACTCCTTAGCCCTAATTGTAAACCTAACTCTAGACCTAAATATAAACCTAATCACTAATTCTAACTGTAGCTTATACCCTAAACTTAATCCCAAACTTAATATTAACCCTAACACTAACACTAGGCCTGGCCTTAACCCTCATTCTAGCCATTTCCTTAGAGCTAATCATAAACCAAACTCTAGCATTAGTATTAACACTAACCACTAACTCTAACCATAACTCTAGCTGCAGCATAGCCTTACTCTAAACCAAAACATAAACCTATCCCTAATCCTAACTCTACCCTAATCCCAGGCCTCCACCTAACTCTAGCACTAGAGCCTAAGCTTTAAAACTAACTCTAGCCCTAACCCTAACCCTAACCATTAATCCTAATCCTAACCCTAGCTCTTGCCTAAATCTACACACAAACCCTTGCAGTAGCCATATTCATAACCTAACTTTCACCCTAACTGTAACGCTAACCACTAATTCTAACCCAAACCTAACTATAGCAGAGCACTAAACTGAAACATTATCCTACACTTAATGCTAACCCTAACCCTAACCCTAGCCTTTGGCCTATCTCTAACACCAAGGCTCACCTTAGCCCAAATCCTACAACTGACTATAGCTCCAACCTACACACTAACCACTAATCTTAACCTAACAGTAACCAGTGAATAGCCCTAGACCTAATCCTAACACTAACCTTAATCCTACCCTACATCTAACTCTTGCCCAAATCTGCACACTAGCTCTCACATTCACCCAAAACCTAAATTTAACTCTAATCCTAATCCTGACACTAACCGTAAATTCTAATCCTAACCCTAAGGTAGCATAGTGCTAACCCTAATCTTAAACATAACCATAAACCTAACCTAACCTTAGGCCTTGGAGTAAGGCTAATATTTAAACTTAAATCTAACCTTAACCCTCACCCTAATGACTAATCCTAACCCTAACACTAACCATAATATATCCCTAAGTCTAATAATAATGCTAACCCTAACCCTAACCTCAATTCTAACCCTAACCCTAGGCAATGGCCTAACCTAACACTAGCATTCATCTACTAGCTGAAAACATAACTTTAGCCCTAACCTTCACTCTAACCACTAATCCTAACCTTAACACTAACCTCAGCATACCCTAAATTTAATCCTAACCCAACCATAACCCTAACTCTAGTCCTGGCCCTCACACTAGCCCTCGATTTAGCCCTAGCCTTAAACCTAACTCTAGCTCTAACCCTCCCTTATCCAATAATCCTAATACTAGCACTAAGTGTAGCATAGCCCTAGTCCTAACACTAAACCTAACCCTAACCATAACCATAACCATAACCCTTGCAGTAGCTCCTGCTTTAGTCCAATCCTAAATCTAATTCAAGCTTAAACTTAACACTAATCACTAATTCTAATCCTGACCATAGCATAGCTCTGTGTCTAATTGTAATCCTAATCCTAACTTTAACCCTAACCATAGTCCTGGAACTAAGTCTCACACTCATTCTCAAATTAGCCCTATCCTTAAGTCTAACTCTAGCCGTAACCTTCATCCTAACCACTAATCCTTACCTAACACTAACCAAAGCATAGCCCTAGCCCTAATCATAGCACTATGTTAACCCTAACCAAAACATTAAACCTATCCCACACCAAATCTGCCATAAGCCCTCACATTGGCCATAGCCTTAAACCTATTTTTCCAAATAACACTAACATTAAAAAAATAAATCTAACCCTCACCCTAACAGTTGCATAGTGCTAGACTAATCATCATCCTAACTATAACCCTAGCTCTAGATTTGGGTCTAACTCTCACACTAACACTCTCCTTAGCCCTAGTAATAAACCTAACTCCAGCCCTAATTCTAACACTAACCACTAATTCTAATGCTAACCCTAACCATAGCATAGCCCTAACTTCAATTCTAAACCTAACCCTAACTCTAACCCTAACTCTCAACCAAATCTGCAACAAGCCCTTGCATTAGCCATAGTTCTAAATCTAATTTTTGCCTAACCTTACTACTAACCATAAATTATAACCATAACCCTAATCATAGCATAGCAATAAATGTAGCTTTTACACAAACTCTAACCCTAACCCTAACCCTATCTCTATCTCTAGTCCTGGCCCTAACCCTCACATTAGCCCTAAGCTTAAACCTAATTCTAGCCCTAACCCTCTCCTAACCAATAATCCTAACACTAACACTAACTGTAGTATAGCCCTGGCCTTAACATTAAACCTAACCCTAACCCTAACCATAACTCTAGCCCTGGTCATAACCCCAGTGAGTTGAGTCACTGCCTGCAACGTGAGCATCCCCTATGGGTGTTGGCATGATTTCCTGTTGCTCCTCTTCTGTTCAGCTCCCTGCTAATGCACATGGGAAAGCATTGGAGGATGGTCCAAGTGCTTATGCCCCTATGCCCATGTTGGAGATCCTGAGGAAATTCCTGGTTCTTGGCTTCAGTTTGCCCCAATGGTGGCTTTTACATCCTTTTAGGAAGTGAACCAGTAGATGGAAGACATTTGTCTGTCTCTCCCTCTCTCTATTTTTGTAATTCTGCCTTTCAAATACATAAAATAAATCTAAAAAATTAATTTAAAAATCTCTCAGGTTTAATCACTTCTTCAGATCTTCACTCCCTTATGAAAACTCCCATGTCATGAAAATATATATTAAAGGAATTTGAATGCTTTTTTTCATATTAATCTGTTTTCTTACAGGAGCCTTTCTGAGAATTTAGAAAAAAAAAATCTTCTTCCCCCTACAGAACTTAAATATTTAGAAGGAAAAAGTTTCTTCTTTGGTGTCTTATTTTGTCATAGTCTAATGTCAGCAAAATATGTTTTGTTATTTTAATGGCATCATATTTATTTATTTTAAGAAATTCTAGGGGTATAGCGGATAAAGCCTCTGCCTGCAGTGCCAGCATCCCATATGGGCACCAGTTCAGACCCTGGCTGCTTCACTTCCAAACCAGCTCTTTGCTATGTCCTGGGAAAGCAGTAGGGTCCTTGGACCCCTGCACACATGTGGGGGACCCAGAGGGAGTTCTTGGCTCCTGACTTCGGATCAGCTCAGCTCCACCTGTTGCGGCCAACTGGGGAGTGAACCAGTGGATGGAAGACCTCTCTTTCTCTGGCTCTACCTCTCTCTGTAACTCTTTCAAATAAATAAAATAAATCTTTAAAAAAATAAGAAGTTCTAAATAATCACAATAAAAACCACTTTTCTGGAAGCTGTTCATGACAACTATTAGGTTTTCTTTCTTCCTTTCTTTCTTTCATTCTTTCTTCTCTCTCTCTCTCTCTCTCTCTCTCTTCCTCTCCATCGTCAAAATAAGGGCATTATTTTTGTCAAATTGTTAGATTATTATCTTCCGAGAGAAAAATGTAAGTTTATGCTAAACTGTGTGATATTCTCTCTTGTTGTACAAATGCACATTTTTAAAACTGTGATATAAATACTATGACTCATAAATGTTAAAAAAATATGGCATTATTTTGACCTGCTGTGTTCTGTTTTCTAAAAATAATTCCTATTTATTACATTTTCTTATTGAATTGTTAATATCTGGATATTACAGTAATAAAACTATTGACTTAATATGTATAGGTGATTTTGTTATGTTAACTATCAACCTTACATTGTAATCATACATAATTTTGATATCCATAAAAGTAATTGAATATTATAATAAAGAATAAAGTAGTTATACCATTTTTCAGGTTACAGAATATTTTGTTCCAAGCATGTGTGTGGTAATCACAGTTTTTGAATATTCTTATATGGTATTCAAGCTGTCATGACCTTGGACTGGAAATTTTAAAGCCTAGTTTTTTCAACCCAATTCACAATTATATCAGAAGTCATTTGAATGTAAGCAAGTTCTTATCCTAAGTCGAGTTTATTTTTCTGCAAAATTCAATTCCAGCACTCTTTCAATATCTCATGAACCCCAAATAATTGTATTCTAAAAACTGGTAGAGTTGAAAGACACAGACTGAGATTTACAGTGTCAAAATATAATTTTCAAAGAAATAGATGTATTACTGTCATGAACATTAGATGAGCATGTGAAACAATCCACTAATTAGTGACAGCCTATAACATAGCAAGGGTGGTTCAAAGAGAGTTGTAAATTGGAGGCGCCTGAGGTGGCTGAAGGAACAATGCTTGAATAGTGAAGTTTACAAGAAAGAACCCCAAAATGCCTGAGTTCTCTATGGCACAGGAATCAGTTTCAGGTAAAAGCAATCAGAAATCAAGAAATAGAGAAAAATGTCTTTATCTCTTCCTAACCAGATTGGCCACAAATTTCCCTTTTGTAAAGGGTAGCTACATTTACAAAAGAAATTTACTTGTGCACATTTGTATCTCTTACCTGTATAACAGGAAATCCCTATTGATTGTATGTCCCTCCTCTTTTCTTCCTGCAACTTACCTCCCCTACCCCCAAACCCAGGTATTTCTTTGTTTAGCCTAAGGTGGTATATAAACCTCAATCACCTGGCTGCCTATTTGAATCTCACTTCTTTGTTAGATTTCCTTGCATATGTACCTAATTGAAACATTTTTTTTCTCTTGTTAATCTATCTTTTAACACTTTAATTAGTGGGCCCCAGTCATTGAATTTTGTGGGTGGAAGGGTGTGAGTTTGGAGATTTTTTTCCTCTCCTACAATAAGATTGCTAATTTAAATATACACCTATTTAACATGAAATATAAGTCATGGCAATAAACTGCTCTGCTATGACATAAGAATCATGAGAATGACTATTCTAACAGAGTCATAAATTATTTAAATCCATAGTAACATAGCAAGTTAAGCAAAGGCACCTACCCCTAGGAATTAAATAATTCCTGGCTAATACCTAACAATGCACCATAAAAATATGAGAAAACAGCAATACCTTTTGCTTATTTATAAAATTAACAAAAAGTTTACAAGAAATTTAGGGTTTTTTTTTTAAAAAAAAGATTAATTGATCTGTTTTGAAAGTCAAAGTTACAGAGGAAAGACAGAGAGAGAGGCCTTCCATCCACTGGTTCACTCCCCCAAAGGCTGCAACAGCCAGCCTGAGGCCAGGAGCCAGGAGCTCTATCTGGGTCTCCCATGGAGGTGGCAGGAGCCTAAACACCTGGGCCATCTTCCACTGCTTTCTCAGGCCACTAAAAGGGAAGTGGATCAGAAGAGGAGCAGCCACAACATGAACTGGTACCCATATAGTCCCACTAGTCCACAATTCTGGCCCCAACAAATTTAGCTTAAAGATCTCTTGGATTTATTTTGCAATTCTAGAATTTGGCAACATGCCATTCCATAAAATAGGGTAAGTGCTCCGATGGTCCAAACAGAAGGTGCTTTTATGGAAAGAAAAGAACTGAAAAAACAAAAAAGCAGAAACAAAGAACCTAAAAGGGACTTGTCATTTTAAAGTTATTTCAAAGTTATTTTCCCAGTAAGGTGAGGACAACAGACAGAACAATAGAACAATAATTAACTGGATCATATGAGGTTAGTTTTTCAAATAACTAAAAGATTAAAGGAGGTAAGAATTAAAACAGAGAGAAGTTGAAAGCAAATTCACTGCTTGATCTGTTTGGGAAATGTGGCTATCTTTCTCCTGGTCTCAAGGGGAGGTCAGACAACAAGTGAATTTCCTGACATGGAATTCTACCATAGATTACTCCATTTTTATTTTTTGTCAAGTCTGTTGGGGCCTGGTGCAGGAGTTTAGCTCAAAACAATGGCCTCTTGTTGCTTTTTTTTTTTAATTTGGGAAGTTTTTATTTATTGGACAAAGGGTTCTCTTAAAGGAACTTTTCTGCAAGACCAAGCAAATTGTGTATTTCTCTTTGGTAAATTACAGTTTACATTGGCACAATTAGACTCACGGTAACTTGTCTACTTTGTTCTAGGGCAAAGAAAATGTATTATCACAAATCCAGTGGGCACTTTATTTCTAAAAGTTTAAGGAAGGTCTAGTCTACCAGTTATAAAAATGAAAACCAGTTAGAATTCTAATATAAACATTATTTACATTAGTTTATAAAAATAGATTTGTCTTTAAGAAAAGTTGAACTATGAATTTTTACTTCCCTTCACCAGGCATTCAAATCCCTTGAATTTTCAAGGCTGACTCCATTTCTGTGGTTCACAATGTCAACTTAGGCCTCACAGAAAGAATGTAAGGGATCATTGGATCTGTTTCCAACTAGGTAAGTTACTGACTAAACGAAAATCCTCGTGTACCACTGACAGCTTTAGAAAAGCAATATCCTAAGCCTCTGGAGACTCTTGTGGCCACAGTCACACTACACAGTGTATCAGTTTGCTCTCTAGCTACCCGAAAAGTTTTTGTTCCTGTAAAAGAGTATTACAGTTGTTAGGTGGTCTCCGGAAAACTACTTGTAGTTTCCCCAGGCCTTTGCTGGAGCAGCAGACGTTAGTTTGATCTAATGCATTTGAAAGTAACTGATAAACCTAAAAAGCTCAAAACTCAGGGAAATGCGATTTATAATATTTTTCTCCCCGAAGTTTACTATTTTGCTTATCTCATATTTGGGCACAACTGCAGGGCAGCAGTCCCTCAGGTGAGTTCCGTCAGGGGTTCTCGATCCACTGGGATCCACTGAGAACAGTGAGGACAGGTGCTTTTCAAAAAGCGAAATTTATTCCATTGAAAGGACTCTGTGAGATTATCCTTTTATGAAAAAAAAAGTGATAATACAGTGATTTATTTCTGATTACTTAGCGAAATAAATTGGCAACCCCATCCCGTAAGTTTTTGGAAAGATTTCTGGTCCATGACGTCCAAAAGCCTGGGAGGCACTGCTACGTGTCACACCCCCAGGTCCAAGCCCGTCCACTAAGTGGGGAGAGTTGCCAGAGCCCAGCGTTTCTGCCAGCTGTGTGGGTCGGTGGCAAGGACACCCGCGCCCTAGACCCAGACCTGAACAAACCACCGTTAATTGCAAAGAGTCCTCTAACCTTGAAATTGCAGTAATCTTCAAATGAAGTTAACATTAGCAATTCAACAAAGTTTGTCCTGTGACTTAGCTGGAGCTCAGGAAATAGGATAATCAACAATGTTATCAATATTAAATGTTTAATATCAAATATGTTTTTTTGTACATTGTTACTAATTTATATAATTATAAAACAAACTTCAAAAGCTCCATAAAATCAGTAAGGTAAAAGCCCTAACTGAATGTCATATAAACTTCAGATGTTACCAGGCTTGATTTCAAGAAAAGTCATTGGTTTCTGATAGAAATTGTCTATAAAACGATGTAGTATAAATGGCATTTGAATTCTACAATAACGTGGCTCTGATCCGCCCCCTCCTCCCCAGAGGTGTCAGATCGTTACAGTTCGTTCCCATTCACACACTTCTGCTGCTGAAGCCTGTTTCTCCTTAACGACTCCAGCTGCTTTGCTCTGAGCCACCGTTCTCGCGACAGAGTTGTCTGACCAGCGCTGAGCGACAGAAACCAGGCCACTACGAGCAGCTGGTGCAGGTCGCCGGCGGTGATGCTCTGAGGGTCATTCTTACGCATTTCCACGAAGTCGTCTTCCACTGCCTTGGTCACGTCGTCAGAGATGCTGTAATCCAGGAACCTCAGCAGGGTCAGGTAGACGCGTAACTTGTTGAGCACAGAGGGCAGCATGGCGGCGAGCAGGCTGCTCATGTGCTCCTCCATGTTGGGTGGGACGAGCTGGGGCTGCAAGTGGACCTGGCAGTTGGCCGGGAGGAGGGAGCGCCCTTCCGAGGTGATGAGAACGTTGATGTTGCAAGGGAACTCCATCTGGTGATAGCTGAAGTCGTAATCCACCTTCTGCCAGGTTATGAGCTTGCTCAGGGCAGTCACATTGTGGACCCCTGGGCTGTCCAGCTGACCCTGCTCCAGGAGTGTCTCGTCAACGATGAGGGAGGTGTTGCTGGGCAGCTGCAGGAGTCCGCTGACCAAGCGATTCGCTGCGTAGTCTTTGTGGGGGATGAACTTCAAATGGTTCATGTTCTCTATCGTCATCTGTAGGTGAAAAGACGCTGGAACAAGATGTTGAATAATTCGATATAAGTGTTCTGTGAAGGTGCTGTTTCGTGGGCAACCACTCAGGTTAACTGTAAATTTTCCTAGAGGAAGAACATCTCTTCTTGTATATACTGTAGAGATGAGGTGCAATATAAGGTATTCCGCAGCCAGACTATCTCCCAAGAGGGCGTGAATGAAGAATCCAAGCAGTTCTGCTCTGACTGGAGACAGTTCAGACATGAAACTTGAGACAAAGGTTTTGCTCTCTTCTTTATTAAGGCAGGTCGGCAGCAAAGGGTTGATGTGCTGCAACTTCTGGGCTAAAACCACGTGAATCCTGGGCACCAGCAAGGCAGGCGGGCTGTGCACGCGCTGCTCTTCGGCCACGTCTGTGCACTCCATCGGGTCCAGCAGCGCAGCGGCATCCCTGTCATCATGGTTCAATACACTGAGCACAGGATCCACAGACAGTATGCCATACAACTCCAGAATGTCATTTACTTTGAAACAGTCCCAATCTTCATACACCTTCACAAGGCATGCAGGTCCCTTCTCTCCCGGCAGTGGGAAATTCAGATCGAAAGGCGAAGACAGGTTCAGGGAGTTCAGCTGCTGCCCAGCAGAAGCTTCAGTCTCTAAGCGCTTTGGCTCTCTGCACCACTGAAGACCACCAACACTCCCTGCTTGCCTGGCACTAGCATGCTGGTCTTTCTGTTTACTGGGCTGTAGATCCATATCTTCATCATCTTCATAACTCCTCTTGTGACGACTGGGAGTGTACGACGTCAAGGGACTGACTCGGGCTTGGTTCGCATTGATATAGGCCTCTTTCACCCATGTGGACTCCCCAGGCACTGGAACACAGTAGAAAGTTTGCCTTTCCAAAGTGGTAGATCGCGGAGAGTTTAAGTCAAGTTCCTGTTGAGGCCCACACTCTGCTACATCTCTATATTTTCCAAAATGAAGAACACGTGCTTTCGTGTTCTGGTTAACCGTCTCATAGACTCCCATGTAAACTCGGGATCAAACATGTCCTGAATCATGCAACGGAATTTCACAAAGCTGTTGGGTTTCAAGTAGTGAAGGGGAACCTCATTCAATGACGGTACCCATTTAGGAGCATTATTTTCCTTCAGCTTTTCCTTAAAATATTCAATTACTTTCTTCTCCCAGTCAGGATTAACTCCATTTTGGGCAAAGAAACCTTGCACGATCCCGAGCGGGTGGTTGAGCCAGTCCTCCCCACAGGGCATCTCACCGAGGGCCCTGGCCAGGGCGGCGGGGATCCGCGGGCGAGCGCGGCCGGGCGGCCGGCGCCCAGCGCCTCCTCAGGAGCTCGGCCGCTCCGCACCCCGAGCCCGCCCACGCACGACGAGCCGCGGGGCGCACACCGCCCGGCCTCCCTGCGCCTTCCAGAGCGGTGGCGGCCAGCGGCAGGCACAGCAGACGCGGCGCGCGCGGGGCCCTAGCCTCCACTTCGCACAATCCTCTTGTTGCTTTTATTTCACACAGGTTTTGAATACTTTCCTTAGCAGACAGAGGGATTGGTAATTCAATGATGAAAGTACAGTAAGTTTTTAAAAAGGGGGGGCTGGCTGTAGCATGTAGACTAAGCCTCCATCTGCAGCTCTGGAGTTTCACATGGGCACCAGTTCAAGTCCTGGCTGCTCCTCTTCTGATCCAGCTCTCTGCTATGGCCTGGGAAAGCAATAGAAGATGGCCGAAGTGCTTGGGTCCCTGTACCCACTTGGGAAACCAAGAAGAAGCTCCTGGCTCCAGGCTTCACATTGGTTCAGCTCTGGCTGTTGCAGCCATTTGGAGAGTGAACCAGAGGATGGAAGACCTTTCTGTCTCTCCCTCCCTCTGCCTGTAACTCTGCCTCTCAAATAAAATCATAAATCTTTTAAAAAACATTTTTAAAAAGGTACTATAAAATTACAGCAACACTACTTATTGGGACTGTGGAAAGATAGCAGTAAAGTTTTCAAGGCAAATGTTAACATGCTAAGAACTTAAGGACAGACAACCAGACAAAAAAGGACAGAAAACCCAATGTCAGGTAAGAATGCTACTTTCAAAGGCTCCTGAGCAGGCTATTATGTGTATGATATGAGAAAGAAATCAGTAAAGAAGAATCTGGTTAGTGAGCAAGAAATCCACATTTTTTTTTTTTTGGTAGGAGAATTAGTTTGGAGCAGATTAAGTAATTAAAAAACTCAAGGACACAGCTTTGGTATCAATAGCAAATGTTCTGAGGGTCTCAGGAGAGACAATCTACTGGAAAATAATTCTTGACTTCTTGACCATGAATGTCCTGCCATTTTCATCAGGTAGCAAGAATAGTATTACTGCTGTCATCACATTCTCTCAGCATGATTTTCCTAGGGGAGCAATGATTATTGTTTGATATGATGATTGATTCCACAGGGACTCCTTTTCACATGCATAGCTATGCTTGGTGAAAACTAACAAAATTTCATCAGCTGATTCTGCCGAACAATAGATGGAAATTCTTAACCTAATCAAAATCACTTTCCTCAGGCCCTTTGATGACAACTGTTTTAGTCTTGTTATCCTGGTATCACCATTTGTCATCATTAAATCACTTATTTGATTATATTCAAAACATCACATCTTTCATTCACTTACAACCCATATGCAACTTTTTCTAAGTCTCCTAAGGAAAAAGGGCTTGTTGAGTTTCCTATTATACCAGCTTTGGGCAGTAGAATCCTGAGTTACTTATAATGTAAGGATATTCTGTTCCAAATATCTTCATTATCTTCCAATCTAAGACTTTAGAAAACCAAATGAAAATAACTTAAAGGATGTTCATTACATTACTAAATAAAATAATATTCATTAATAATGATAGTTTTTATAAATTTATATGTAATAATCTCTGAACTTTATACAATAGAATTTTGAAGGGACCTTTCAGATCCATAGTAGTAACTATCAGAGTAGACTTCAATAATTAGTCTTACTTGTCTAGAAAATGCATTATGATTTGACTTGTATTTTCCTTTCTTATTTTGCAAGATTTGCTATTCCTCTAGTATGTGTCCTAATGTATATCTTATGAAAAAGGGAAAATCAGTTTCTGACAGCTCAAAGCTAGTCTTGCTAAAATTGTGGCTTTGTTTCTTGTTCTTTTATTAAAGGTAAACAATTTCATCTGACATCGGCCTTAGACAATGTCATAGATGCCAGCAACATCTATGACTTAATAGATGAAAGCCAAAACAAGGCCACTCTCTAATCACATCAACACAGACAAAAAACATGACCATTTGTGAAAGCAAACAATGACATAACGTTAGCTTTCCTGGCTGATGTCAGAGCTGCTTCCTTACCAACTACAGCTTTAGTCACACTCGATTCCTTGTTCATTCCAGAAAAGAATTCATTAAGGTACCCACATCAGACTAATCCCAAGATGACCCAAATTATCTCCACATTGAAGTTGTCACACCTGTGGATAATCCCCTTCCCTTGAATGTAGACAGGATCTCTGACTTGCTGTTAACCGTTATAAGATGGTAATGGCATTACCCAACATTGTTAACTCCCATCTTGCCAGCATTCCCTTTATCACCTCTCTTCTTTGCTGAACCTGATCAAGTAAGTTGCCATATGGAGAAGCCCACATGGCAAGAAGCTGAGGGTCCTAGTCTGTTAAACCACAAAAGAACCAAATCCTTCCAAATACCACTTGAGTGTGGAAACGGATCCAGCTGTTGATCGACCTTGAAATTAGACTGCAGACATGAGTGACAGTTTCATGGCGGCCTTGTGGAAAACCTTGAAGCACAGGGTCCAGATAGCCATGAACTTTCATGAATAAACACCTTTGTCTTAGTAATTAAGGCCATTTAATCTGTGTAGTGCTGTTTTCTGGGAGCAGATATTTCATGGATCCAGTTCATAATGCCTTCAGTATTGTTTAACAGACATAAAAGTCTGTTTAGCACAGGGGCAGGGAATAAAGTTGGTTTCCATTTTCATATTGTTCTTCTGTTTTTGTTTTTTATTATTTATTTATTTGACAGGTAGAGTTATGGACAGTGAGAGAGAGAGAGAGAGAGAGAGAGAGAAAGATCTTCCTTTTTCTGTTGGTTCACTCTCCAAATGGCTGCCATGGCCAGCCCTGCACCGATCTGAAGCCAGGAGCCAGATGCTTCTCCTGGTCTCCCATGCGGGTGCAGGGCCCAAGCACTTGGGCCATCCTCCACTGCACTCCCTGGCCACAGAAGAGAGCTGGACTGGAAGAGGGGCAACCAGGACAGAATCTGGTGCCACAACTGGAACTAGAACCCGGTGTGCTGGCACTGCAGGCAGAGGATTAGCCTATTGAGCTGTGGCACCAGCCTGCAAATCTCATTTTCAAATTGGTTTAAAAGGAGAGAAACTCTAGGTAGCATTGGAAATACTGTGGTATGTACTCACGAAAAGTATAAAGGTTGTTAAAACAGTGACAGGAGAGACAACAAAACATAGTAAACATAGCCTCCACACTGACAGGCCAACTGACCCCGTTAGGCAGCAAATGGCAAACATTTACTTTTTTAGGCTATGTCAAATCCAAATAATTTAAAAATCTGCTCCAGGGGCTGATGATATGGTGTAAAGGGTTAAGCTGCTTCCTGAAACACCCACATCTCCTACGAGTGCTGGTTCAGGTGCAGCTGCTCCATTTCTTATCCAGCTCCCTGCTAATGACCTAGGAAAGCAGCAGAAGGTGGTGCAAATGCTTGGACCCTTGCACCCATGTGGGAGACCCAGAAGAAACTCCTGGCTCCCGGCATTGACCTGGCTCAGCCCCGGCCATTGTGGCAATTTGAGGAGTCAACCAGCAGATGGAAGATGGAAGATCTCTCTCTCTCTCTTCTCTTCTCTTTTGGTAATTCTGATTTTCAAATAAATAAATGAATCTTTAAAAAATAACCTGCCAAACCACACAGAAACTGCCAATAGCCATCATTCCAGTGTGTTACAATGTGAAATCATCACTGACTTGGGGGTCCTTAATGATAATACCTCACAGTAGTCCAATCACATCTGAAAACACAGCTTAATTTATACACTAATATTGTTTATAGCCTTTCATCTTGAAATCTTGGTTGATCGTCACCTTCACAAAATCTTCCATATTTGTTGATATAGATCTTAGTGTTATGTTTTGGTGAAGGATTGCTTTATAAGTAAAGCTTTTCATGTGAGTCTGAAGTTTATAATCAACTGTATATCCCTGTTCACTGATTGATTGAATTGTTCACTTTGTATTGGCAGAGGATCAGTTATACAAGTCCTTCAGGTAGGTTAGTGTATTTCTGATGGTGTGGAGCTCCACAAGTTATATGCTCCGGGTTTTGCACCAGCTTCAACAGGGTCAGGGTGAACTTAGATTTTCAACTTCCTCATCTTTTTTTTTTTTTTTTTTTGGACAGGCAGAGTGGATAGTGTGAGAGAGAGACAGAGAGAAAGGTCTTCCTTTTTGCCATTGGTTCACCCTCCAATGGCCGCTGCGGCTGGCACATCTTGCTGATCTGAAGCCACGAGCCAGATGCTTCTCCTGGTTTCCCATGTGGGTGCAGGGCCCGAGCACTTGGGCCATCCTCCACTGCCTTCCCGGGCCATAGCAGAGAGCTGGCCTGGAAGAGGGGCAACCAGGACAGAATCCGGTGCCCCAACCGGGACTAGAACCCGGTGTGCCAGCACCACAAGGCGGAGGATTAGCCTGTTAAGCCACGGCACCCGCCTCAACGTCCTCATCTTAAAAAAGAAAAAAGGCATTCCATTTAATGCTCATTATTTTAATTTATTTTAAATTTTGAGATGGTACCATTATTTTGGAATTTTATTTTGTTGTAACTTATTCATTTGTTTGAAGGCAGATTCATAGAGAAAGAGACAGAGAGATTTTCATCTGCTGGTTCATTCCCCAAGTGACTTCAATGGCCAGGAGCTGAAGCCTGGAGCCAGGAATTCCCTCAGAGTCTCCCACATGGATAGCAGGGTCCCAAGTTCTTTGACCATCATTGCTGCCTCCCCAGGTGCAGTAACAGGAAGTTGAATCTTAAGCAGAATAGCTCGGAGTTGAACCAGCCCTCCCTTATGGGATACTGGCATAACAAATGACAGCTTCACTCTCTGTGCTACAATACTGGCCTGTATTTATACTATTGGGAAGAATATTGGGCTCATTGGTTGAAGCAAGTTGGGTTGCCCACATCCTGTATCAGAGTGCCTGGTTGGAGTACCTATTTCTTTTCAATTCCAATTCCCTGAGAGGCAGAGGCAATGTCTCAAGTACTTGGGTCCCTGCCACCCACAAGGGAAATCCAAATGGAATTCCTGGTTCCCAGGTTTGGGCTACCCATCCCTGATTGTTGCAGGCATTTAGGGAGTGAACCAACAGATAAAGTATCTCTCTTTGTCTCTTTCAAATACAATGAAATAAACAGCAATTAAATTATTATATAATAATATTCCATTTTACAGCTGCATGTTCATTAGTAGATTATAACAATATTGTATTATAAATATTATTTTCTGCTCCATCATAAATTTAAATCTAGAAAGTTGAAATATCTTTCTCTAGGACATGATAATCCAGTTAGCAGCTTCTGAGATTACGATGGATCGAGAATCTTAAAAAGGAATTTTTATTTGTTCTGAAAAAAAGCAAACAAAAATATCAAAGCACATTACTTAGAAAGAGAGATTTAAATACCCATGACACTAGAATTATTTTATTTTTTAAAGATTTATTTATTTATTTATTCATTCATTTATTTGAAAGTCAGAGTTACACAGAAAGAGGAGAGGCAGAGAAAGAGAGAGGGAGGTCTTCCATCTGCTGGTTCACTCCCCAATTGGCCGCAATGGCCAGAGCTGTGCCAATCCGAAGCCAGGAGCCAGGAGCTTCTTTCAGATCTCCCATGCGGGTGAAGAGTCCCAAGGGCATGGGTCATCTTTCACTGCTTTCCCAGGCCATAGCAGAGAGCTGAATCAGAAGTGGAGCATCCGGGACCCAAACCAGTGCCTATATGGGATGCTGGCACTGCAGGCAGAGGCTTAGCCTGCTATACCACAGCACCAGACCTTAGAAATATTTCAGACCTAAAGGGAATTCTCCTGCTAGGTATTCACTTGATTTAAATGCTAAGTTCATTTACCTCTTACTTTAGAGGATGCAAAATCAGAGAAAAAATTCCTACATGCCTTTTTAAGTATTAGCATTGTTTTTATTTTTTTAAAGATTTTTTTATTTGAAAGGTAGAGTTACAGACAAAGAGAAGGAGAGACAGAGAGAAAGGTTTTCCATTCTCTGGTTCACTCCCCGAGTGGCCACAACAGCGGAACTGAGACAATCTGAAGCCAGGAGCCAAGAGTTCCTGCCAGGTCTCCTACACAGGTGCAGGGGCACAAGCACTTGGGCCATCTTCTACTACTCTCCCATGCCATAGAAGAGAGCTGGATCAGAAGAGGAGCAGCCAGGACTTAAACTAGTAGCACTCATATGGGATGCTGGCACCGCAGGTGGAGACTTAGCATACTACACCACAGCACCAGCCTCTAGCATCAATTACTTGATTGTAGAGGATACTGCCTAAATGTTCTCTGGAGAGCACACTCCCCTGGAATAGGACATGGCTGCAGTTCTGTCTCTGCCTATGCAGGCTGGGTGAGGGCACACCTTCCCAACAAATACAGCTACAGAAAGCAGCAGGGTGGATAATCTGTAACTAATAGTGAATACTGGTTCCGGGAGCTCAAGATTGTAAATAAGATTTTGGATCCTGGTACTGCATGATAGGGATCAGCTTGCTGCCTTTCCTCTTAGAACACAGGGTTTGGTTTTTCCTGTTCATATAATGGGCTTTGGTTAATGTGTCTCTATGCCTACATGCTTGCTAACTTGTAGAATTGCTTGTACCCTCTAATAAAAAGTGCTGGCCTGGTGCCACGAGCTCACTAGGCTAATCCTTGGCCTGCAGTGCTGGCACCCCAGGTTCTAGTCCTGGTTGGGGTGCCGGATTCTGTCCCGGTTGCTCCTCTTCCAGGCCAGCTCTCTGCTGTGGCCCAGGAGTGCAGTGGAGGATGGCCCAGGTCCTTGGGCCCTGCACTCGCATGGGAGACCAGGGGAAAGCACCTGGCTCCTGGCTTCGGATTGGCGCAGCACACCGGCTGCATCACACCGGCCATAGCGGCCACTTAGGGGGTGAACCAAAGGAAAAAGGAAGACCTTTCTCTCTGTCTCTCTCTCACTGTCTAGCTCTGCCTGTCAAAAAATAAAATAAAATAAAATAAAATAAAATAAAATAAAATAAAATAAAATAAAAATAAACAGTGCTGGCCAAGAGCTATCCCAGGCATGCTCTTCGGATGGAGGCTGCTGTGTTGCATCTCTTCATTTGAATTCCACATTTTATGAGACAAATTTCTATGGCTATGTAACATTTGAATTACGAGTAGCTGATATACACTGTTAAAACAGCCATTAAATATTTTACAAATTTTTTAAAGATTTTATTTATTTTATTTCAGAGTTACAGACAGTGAGAGGTAGAGACAGAGAGAAAGGTTTTCCTTCCATTGGCTCACTCTCCAAATGGCCACAATGGCCAGAGCTGTGCTGATCCAAAGCCAGGAGCCAGGCACTTCATTTAAGTCTCCCATGTGAGTGCAAGGGCCCAAGGACTTAGGCCATCTTCTACTGCTCTCCCATGCCATAGCAGAGAGCTAGATTGGAAGTGGAGTGACAGGGACTAGAACCGGCACCCACATGGGATGCTGGTGCTGCAGGTGGAGGATTAACCTACTGCACCACGGCGCCAGCCCCATTTTATGAATTTTTAATCTGATAAAACTTTCTGTATCTGATTTTAATAACTTATGCAGTATCAATTTCCCTGAGATAGCTTTACAATAAAGCACAAAATGTGGACACATATCACCTTTTTTGTAACACATTACTCACCTAATTCTTTTTTTTAAAAGATTTATTTGTTTGTTTTGAAAGTCAGAGTTACAGAGAGGAATCTTCCATCCACTTGTTCACTTCCCAGATGGCTGCAGCAGCGAGGGCGGGACCAGGCAGTAGTCAGGAGCTGGGAGTTTCTTCCAGGTCTTCCGTGTGGATGGCAGGGACCCAAGTACTTGGGTCATCCTCTGCTGCTTTTCACAGGCCATTAGCAGGGAGCTAGACTGGCTGCTAGCTGGAGAGGAAACAGTGCCCATTCAGGATGCTGGCATAATAGACAGTGATTTACTCTGCTATGCCAGGCTGCCTATCCCAACTCACTTGAATTCTGAGAACTAGAGTGTCATTTAGTGTTGAAGAACCTGGATTCACTTTACATTTTGTAATCCTGACCTAATAGGTACACTTGAGGTGATGATGACTTTAAATATCATCAACAAGTTGTCAGTTAAACATAAATACAGCAATAAATAAGCTTTGATTATAAGAATCACAAGAGGCATTTGTTGAAAATGCAGTTTGCTCCAGCTACTCCTTCAGGAAAGGAGTCTGAAAACTTTTAGTAAAAGGTATCTCCTGGAAATCATTGCCTTGTTAATTTATAAAACACTGCTGCTCTCTTCTCTCCTCTCTTTCTCTCCTCCCTCTCTCTCTCCTTCTCTCTGCCTCCTGACCTCTCTCTCTCTCTCTCTCTTGATCTTTCTCTTAGACTCTTCTCCCTCTTTTCCTTCTTTGCCCCTTCACTCCAGTCTGTTGGGTTTCCCCCCATAAACTCTTTCCCTTACTCCGGTGTTTGGTGTGTTTTGTGGTGGCCGTGACTTGGATCCAAGCTCCCCCAGTGACTTTGCTCTCCCTTCAGGGATCTCTGAGCTGCTCTGGGGTTCCAGATTTCTGCCAGTCACAAAACACATCCTTAGAACTCCTTCTACACCACTGAACGCTCTGTGATCTTCAACCACACACCATCCTTCCAAATTCTGAGGTAATTCATAGAATGGGAAATTCTCACAGGGACTTCTGCTTCAACTTGTGATTCTACTCTTGTCTGCTTGTCTGAAAGTCCTAGTACTAGGCGCCAACCACAGCTCCTAAAGGCTTTTAGTCTCTATGGACTTTGTGTCCAGACAACAGTGGGTGTGGCTCAACCTCCCGTTTCCCTTCTACAGACTAATCCCTCGGTTCCAGTGGGCACTTGGCTGACAACCCCACCCTCTGCTCCCATATCTTCTCATCAGACAGCCGGGATTCAAGGACACTTGCTATCTACTGATCTGACTCTACGGGTTGCAATGGGAATTTTCTCTTCCCACATTCCGACCAATTCTCTTGGAAACCTCCTAAGTAATGTGGTCCCTCTCAAATTGGCTCCAGCCCACAAACGTTGATGCCTCATCTTTCTCTGTAATTGAGCATGGCCCATGTATGACCTTAAGAGTCAATCAAAGTGGCCCCTCCATGGTGGCACATTTGGCCCTGAGGGATGGGCCCAAAGTCAGAGTGGTTTGACCTGATACCATTCAAGATCTTTATCACTTCTGTGAGTGTTTGGGAAAATGGAAGGAGATCTCATATGCTCAAGCCTTTCTATCTCTGATCTTTGCTACACCCACAGCTGTCCCATCTGTGTAGCAAAAATGCTGCCATGTTGGGACCCTCGGGCTGGAGGGTTGGGGTCAGTGCTCCGCGGAGTGAAGCCCCAGGCGGTTCCCATGCAGTCAGCGGTCGTCATGGCCCCTGGCGGCTAGAGAGGCACGAAACTGCCAGCTTGGCTCAGAGAACTTTCCTTGCTGTTGCTTTTGTTTAATTTTAGCAGTGCTTTTTCATTGTGCTATGTGCAGTCAAGTGGGGTACAGGTGAGACACCAGGATTCAATAAATTTTACCTTCGGGAACATATCCTTGTGGGCGCCGCTATTCATCCAGGCTGTGCACAATGCAGCCTGGGCATTGACCTCAAATGACACTCTGGGAACATTGCTTGATCTCACGGAGCAGCTGGAGCTGCTTAGCTTTGATGAAGGAGATGGCACGGCAGAAGCCCACTTGGTGATGTTATTAGGAAATGTGCACGCCCAAAAAGATTCCAAAAGAGAGCAAGAATTAGCAAAGATTCCCAAGAGAACTTTGCCAAAAGGATATGAACAATATCTAATTAGTGGGCGGTGGTGGACTCGTCCTCGGTGGGCCCCGCAAGCGGGAAAATATTTACCCCCTCTAGTGATTATTCAGGTAGCGAATTAGTGCGTGTGAGAGGAGATTGGGATAAAATGATCAAGAAATTTATAAAAGAAAAATTGTCTTTAAGTTAAGAAATGAACTCTCTGTGACCTTTCATAAAAGTGCAAAAACGATTCTCACGGCACATGTAGATTGAAAAACCGAAACCACTATTGTCTCACATGTGAGTTAGAATGTCCTGCTGATTAATGATTGTAATCGTAATTTCTTTTCCTTGAAGCCTGTATTTGCTTTGCCAAGTTCCGTGTAAAAGCGGTACAAAAGCTTATGCCTTGCAGCAAATAAACGCAGCAGCATACTCAAAGTAGTGTGTCTGTCTGTCATTCCCCTCGCCGATTTCTTTCCTCCTAAGAGCCTTCGCCCTTGTTCTCCCTCGGTCTGCTGACTCCGTGAGAGTTGATCCGTGGCAGATCTAAACCTGTACCTAAATCTAAACCTGTATCTAAATCTGTACCTTCTGCTCTCTGGCCCAGGTCCTATTGGCCTCCAAAGTTTCCACCAGAGGTCAAGGGCCTAAGCCAAAACCTTTACCTTCTACCTTTGTGGACCCAACTTTTCACTATCTTGGCTCACTGTACCTCCCCCTCCCACCCAGGAATTCAACTTTATCTTAAAATCAGGCCTGGTCCAAAGTCTATTCTCCTTGTCTTATCAATGATCCTCTGTCAAGTTTGGGAATGGCTGTTTCCACACTTTCACTCTATAGCCCTTGTCTTCCAACTGCTCTTTTGCCCCTCCCTCTCTTCCAGTTTTGCCTTAAGAATAGCAATGGAGTGGTAATCCCATCCTTTTGAGCTCCCTACTTATCAAGAAACAAATTAGGTATCCCACCCTTCTGATGGCTCTTTTTTAAAATTTTATTTATTTATTTATTTATTTATTTATTTATTTATTTATTTATTTTTTGACAGGCAGAGTGGACAGTGAGAGAGAGAGAGAGGCTCTTTTGTTTTAACTTGAGCAAGCCAGACAGGAAAATAAGGTCATTTGACATCCACTTTTTGTCTTGCCTCTGGCCCACCATCACCTTTGGGAACTGTCTGGCAGCTGCCTGAACTTTTTGTTTTAGAGGCAGTCCCAAGTGGCTGACTATAACGTCATGGGTCTAAGGTGTTCTTAGGGAAAAAAGCAACTGTAACTAGACACTGAGTTTGAAGAAATTTATCTCTTCAAATCTAGGAAGATCACTACCTTTAAAAATATTGCTTTGTAACTTGTTGAACTTATTTTGCAATTTATTTTAACAGATTTCTGGGTAGTCAGTATTCAATGAAACATCAACAGGTAATTAGTACTTATTTTAGATGAATGTAATTTTAATTTTAATTGAATTCAGATAGAGATGTAATATCAGCATCTTAAGTCATTTAGGTGTAACTGCTAACAAAAAGGTATTAAAGATTTTTTTTTAAAAAAAAGCTATACTGAAACTGCTTTATTGTTGTTAGCCATCACAAAACACACCAAACACCAGAGTAAGGTGTTGTACCTGAGCGAGTATGAACAAAGGAGCTCCACACATTGATAAAATTTGATGGTCCTTTATTTGCCAGCGGTGGAGAGTGGGCTCATGCCCTAAAGAACTCTCGACCCTGAAGCCTAAAGCAACAGGGTTTATAAAGGCAAAAACCACAAAATCAGGAGGGGAATTCATGGTTGCTAGGAACAGGGGGGAATACATGGTTACCGGGGTCAAGCTGACCTAAAACCTATGCGAAACTAGTATCAATTATAATCTTGACAATACCAGTTACAATCTTATAATCCTGACATTAATACAGGTATTGGTTTTAATTATATGTAGGACATAGACAAATTACATTTTTATCATTAACCCAGGTGCAACCTTTGTACTTTTAAGCTTGAACAATTATGCTAGGGGCTTTCTATGCTCTGCCAAGTGTGATGTAGTGGACTGCTATTGCTCTACTGTTTTAGATCATAGTTTTAGACCAGAGTCTCACAGTGGTGGGGGGGTGCTTTCCCAGAGTGGAGTCTCAAGTGCTCCAAAATGGAGTCCCTACTGTCAAGGTGCTACTTCAAAGGGAAAGAGCTTTTTGGAGAAAACTTAGTAGGGAAAGGGTGAAGAGGGAAAAAAGAGAGAAGGAGACTGTAAGAGAGAGAGACAGAGATGAGAGAGAAGAGAGACGAGAGGAGGAGAGAGCCAAGAGAGAGAGCCAAGAGAGAAGAGAGAAGCAAAGAGAGCCACGTGTTCAGGAACAGGTCCTTTTAAAACTTTGCCCGAGGGCGGGCAAGGAAGCAGGAGCAGCGAATCCCTTTAGGATGGGGGTGGAGCTTAACAACAGAAGTTGGGCCATGTGGCCACCTGGCTTCCAGCAATGGTGGAGGGGGCTAGAGCTTGAGATGTAAATCAGGGTATAGATAGTGCCATAGATAAAACTGCACCAGTTTCCTAACAATTGTTTTATCCTGTATGTTGTCATATGTGTATACATATTGTATGTCTACATAGAAAAAGTTATTAAGAACTCTGTTTCAATTGGCTTAGAGATAAAAGATGGCTCATCAATTTAAACTGCTAAAATTAGTCAGATATATTTTGATTCATGTGACCTGAATCTCTTTATCAAATGTTTTTAACTTTTTGGTAAAAAGAAACTAAAAACATTTTATATGTTTGTGCTCGAATTTACTGGCTAAACAAGCTATACCATGTTAGATGTTTAAGACATGTTTCCAAATACAAGTGTTCTTAACATTTATGGAAGGCATTGGATCTTCCAGCAAATGTTTTCCTAAGTTGTTATCTAATGGTTAAAATTGCTTGCTAAGTGTTCATTTGATATTGCTGTTGTCAGTAAGCAATCTGGAACTGCTCTGGAGTTGAAGGAGGCCTAGGTCAGAGCCACAGATCCTTCTGGCTCCAAGCTGAAAAGCCCTTCACTTGGCCCAGCTTCTAAGGTGACCACTGCTGCTGAGGGGACAGCCAAGTAGTCAGTGACATTGCAGGCAGAACTGTAAATTTCCTGTTAGAGATGCCACCTACCTTTACCTGGCCAGCTCTCCTCCCAGGCCAGCTAGGTAATGGGAGTCAACAGGGTGCCTTCCCCAAGGAAGTTCACGCCTCCCTTAGGATGTACTCCATGTGAAGAAATAGATAAGTCTGGGCCTCATAACTGACAAGATCTTAAATCCCACCAATTTATTATCAAGCCCCTTCTGTCAGTTTATATTTGCCTCTCAATAAGAAAACTTAGTAGTGGCTTAGATAGCACCTTTCTTAAGTCCTCTAATAATGACTCTGTCCTTTGTATCTAGCTCACTTGGGGCCTTATGCTTTGTTACCATAGCCTCTACTCTAACATCAATGGCTCTACTCCCGACCTGTGTGTATTGATGGTCCTCTCCCCGACTTAATGTATGATTGTTCAGAATTTTTCTACAGACAAACCCCGCTATCTGCAAAAATTGAGTGACCTTTCTCTCAGTCTTGGTTGGGATCAGCTTTAAACCACATCCATCAAACTGTCTTCACAAGGGTCCAGAGAATCCCCTCATTTCCTTTCCTCTATTAAATCCTCTCATTACCTGGTTGATGTCACTCTTAGGATCATTGGTTGCTGTTCTCACCATCTTTTATACTACAGTGTCTGTTTAAGTGTTTAAGCAGGTGATAATGGAATGAACCAAGGCCTTCAGCAACCAGGTGGTCAACCAAATGCTGCTACTAGGATATACTCAGCTCTTCACCCAGGAGACAGCAGCTTGAGACATCGCCCCATGCCAGCGAAGAGTATCGCATCACCCCATGTCAGAAGGAAGTAGCTCTAAAGACAGATCATCATCCCTCTACCCCTCCTGGACTTTTGGGACTAATGTAATCCCATACAACTCTTGCATTATAAAAAACAAAAAGGGGGAATGTTAGGAAAATGGTCCAGTCTTATCTGTGGCGCCATCTATACCCTGACACCATCCTAAGCTCTAGCCCCCACCACCATTGCTGGAAGCCAGGTGGCCACATGGCCCAACCACCGGTGTCAAGCTCCACCCCCATCCCAATGGGATTCACTGCTCCTACTTCCCTGCCCACCCCCTTGTAAAGTTTTAAAATGACCTGTTCCTGAACATGTGACTCTCTTCTTTCCTCTCTCTCTCCTTCTCTCCATCTCCTGATCTCTCTGTTTATCTCTCTTGATCTCTCTCTCATGCTCTCCTTCTCTCTCTTTTCCTTCTTCACCACTTCCCTCCAGTCTGTTGGGTTTCCCCCAATGAACTCTTTCCCTTAAAAAAAAAAACACATCCATAACCCAGATGCAAAACCTAGCACAGGACTCAATATTTAAACATAGGAAAAGAATGTCTACTTAAATCCTTCTGACTTTGAGTAAGTGCCTCAGCTGATCTAGGGCCTTGATTTTTCTTATGTATTATTCTTAAGTAATAACAGGGCAATGACAAATAAGTTAATTTGTAAGAGCTAGCAATTGTGGTGCAGCAATTTAAGCCACTGCTTGGGATGCAGGTACCCCATGTCAGAATGTGGGTTTGAGTCCTGGGCCCTCTGTTTTCAATTCAGTTTCCTGCTAATGCACCTGCAGGCAGCAAATGATGGTCCAAGTGCGTGGGTCCCTGCCATCCACCTGGGAGGCCCAGATGGAGTTCCTGGCTGCTGCTTTGATCTGGCCTGGGCCAGACCTGGCTGTTTTGGTCAATTGAAAAGTGAACCTGCAGAGAAAGATTTCTGTTTGTTGTTTCTTCTGTGTCACTTTGCCTTTAAAATAAATAAGTAAATGTTTATAAAAATATGATCTTTTTTTCCAATTTTAAAGTCTTATTTATTTATTTATTTGAAGGACAGAGTAATAGAGAGAAAGAGGAGAGGGGAGAGAGATAGATCAATCTTCCATCTGCTGCCCTAAACAATGGTTTAAGAAAAAATTACTTACAATAGAAAACTTCTACAATATTTAAAACTGTATGTTAATTAAATTGTGAAACTATATTCATGTTTTGTATTTATTTTGTAACTTGTAGTAAACTGTATTTGGAATTTTTTTTTAGTTTTAAAGAGTTATACTACCACCTTGTGGCAAAATGGTTGTAGAGCAAAGACAAAAATCTACCAGATTGTTAGGTTTTAGGGAGTAAAAAATTATTTATTCAACTGGGGAAATGAACTTTACACGTATTTGTCAAAAAATACAATGAATGAGTGAAGAAATAAACAAAAAATCCAGAGAAAGAAGAGTAAAGTTTAGAAATAAAATTATAACTTGAAAATTGCCATTCTTCCATATTTATTTATTTATTTAAGAGATAGAGCTACAGACAGAGAGAGGGAGAGACAGAGAGAAAGATCTTTCATCTGCTGATTCACTCCCCAAATGGCTGCAGTGTCCAAAGCCAGGCTGATCTGAAGCCAGGAGCCAGGAGTTTTTTCCAGGTCTCACGAGAGTGCGGGGACCTAAGCATTTGGGCCATCTTCTACTGTTTTCTAAGGCCATAGCAGAGAGCTGGATCGGAAGAGAAGTAGCCAAGATTCAAACTGGATCCAAAATGGGATGCCAGTACTGCAGGCTGAAGCTTAGCCTTTATTTTTAAAAAATGTATTTCATTTCATTTGAAAGGCAGAGAAATGGAGACACAGAGAGATCTCACATCTGCTGATTCATTCCCCAAAGGCCTGCAATAGTCAAAGCTGTGTCAGCTGAAGCTGGGAGCCTGGAATTCAGTCTGGGTTCTATATGAATGGCAAAAACTTGAGTAGTTGAGACATCACCTGCTGTCTCTCAGGAGGCATAGCTGTAGGGAGCTGGAATTGGAAAAAGAGTCAGGACTTGGACCCAGACCCTCCAAGGTGTGATGTGGACATCCCAATAAGCAGTTTAATTTTTTTAACCAAATGCCTACCACCAGAACTTCAAATCTTCCAGCAGCTGGAAGCTTCCAAGTTAATAAATTGCCAGGTGCACAGGTTTCTTCTGGGCCAGTAATGAGCCTCAAGAGTAAACACAAATTTGAGTTTCCAAAATCAGTGCTATCAGGGTTTTTGGTATCCAGGTGAGAAACACTTTCTGCTGTCTCAGACATATATGGAAGCTAATGGAGTATGCTAAATATATTTGAGATTTGTACTTTACACATTGGATGCAATTCTCAAAATTACTTAATAAGTATATTTTAAAAACAGAAAAAAATCAATGCTACAAACAAAAAATTCAAGGCTAACTTTACATGGAATCCCATTGTTCTACTATCCCTTCCTAACTTGACAATTTTCAAAGTAATATGATAATCTATTTATAATGCAAGCCAAGAATTCATGAAAATTTTATGCCTCAATTTCATTGATCAAAATGAATACCCAAACATTTATGCAATCTGCATTAAGTGAAACATATGGATAGGGATGCTTATGTAGCACTGAACTATTTCACTTATGTCAAATTTCCTTAGTTCCCTTGTAGATTTTACTAGTATTGATGTTTTCTGTCAAGTTAACAGCATGAACCAGCTGGAATTAATTTTAAAAACCCATTTGATATAACACAATTAATTACTAACAAGATCCTTAGCATTTCCCTGTTTTACATTTGATGAAACTTCTCTGAACACACTTTGACATTCCTTACCCAATTCTCACCTACAGGTATTCAATTACCACTCTATTAATTATACACTAATAATGGCTTCCTTAAACTACTTCATCATTCCAGTCATTAGATTGCCCCCTGGACAGGAGGGAAAAGGAGATTTTTCTTAGTAGGCAATTGTTTGAATTCAGGGAATCATGATAGTCCTGGGGTTAATATAATTTATAACAATTTTCTTATCTAAAAATTCATCTTAAAAATAGTATATAGGGGGCTGGCACTCTTGGCATAATAGGATAAGCCTCTGCTTATCCTATAAGCCAGCATCCCATAAGGGTACTTGCTCCTATGCCAACTGCTCCACTTCTGATCCAGCTTCCTGCTAATGGCCTGGGAAAGGAGCAGAAGATGGCCCAAGTGCTTGGGCCACTACATCCATGTGGGAAACCCAGAAGAAGATCCTGGTTCCTGGCTTTGGATAGGCCCAACTCTGGCTATTGCAGTCATTTGGGGAGTGAACCTGCAGATGGAAGAACCCTCTCTTTCTTTCTGTAATTCCACCACAAATAAATAAATAAAATGTTTTTAAAAATAGAATATGGAGGGGCCAGCAGGTAAAGCCACTGCGTGCAGTGCTGGCATCCCATGTTGGTGTGGATTCGAGTCCCTGATGCTCCACTTCCAATCCAGCTCTCTGCTATGGCCTGGGAAAGCAGTTGAAGTTGACCCAAGTCCTTGGGACCCTGAATTCACATGGGAGACCTGGAGGAAGTTCTTGAGTCTTAGCTTTGGATCAGCACAGCTCCAGCTGTTGGCAGCCATCTGGGGAGTGAACCAGTGGACTGGAAGACCTTTGTCTCTTTCTGCCTTTGCCTCTCTGTAACCCTGCCTTTCAAATAAATGAATAAATATTTTAAAAAATAGAATATGGAAAGATGATTAAACATAACAAGAATATTAAAGATACTTGTCTATTGTGTGTTTGGTAATGTTGTGATACAAGGCTTCAACAAAGTTTGCTGTTAATCACTGATTACTAAAATGGCCTTAGATGTTTGCACCAAGTCATCCACACATATTGCTCAAGTTGCCTATTATATATGGGGTCTTTACTGGAAGTACCAATTTCAGTACAAATAAGTTTGCAATGTGACACTCTTCCCATAGTTCTCAGGCTCAAATGACACCTCCACAGCCTTAGACAGAAGTGTGTAGTGCTACATTTCATGTCTCTATTTCTGGCGTTACTCAGAACAGATAAAAGGATGTTAAAGAAACATAAATATGTTTGTGGAAATATTTTTCAAATTTAGAAATAAGACTAATTAGTTTGCTTTTGAAGTTTTCCCTTTAGGACCCTTTTTTTTTAAACCGTTTATTTAATGAATATAAATTTCCAAAGTACAGCTTATGGATTACAATGGCTTCTCCCCTCCCATAACTTCCCTCCCACCTGCAACCCTCCCCTTTCCTGCTCCCTCTCCCCTTCCATTCACATCATGATTCATTTTCAATTCTCTTTATATACAGAAGATCAGTTCAGTATATATTAAGTAAAGATTTCAACAGTTTGCACCCACACAGAAACACAAAGTGAAAAATACTGTTGGAGTACTAGTTATAGCATTAAATAAGAGTGTCCAGCACATTAAAGACAGAGATTCTACATGATATTTTTTAAAAATTAATTAATTTTCTATGCCATTTCCAATTTAACACCAGGTTTTTTTTTTCATTTCCAATTATCTTTATATACAGAAGATCGATTCTGCATATACTTAGTAAAGATTTCATCAGTTTGCACCCACACAGAAACATAAAGTGTAAAAATACTGTTTCAGTACTAGTTATAGCATCACTGCACATTAGACAACACGTTAAGGACAGATCCCACATGAGAAGTAAGTACACAGTGACTCCTGTTGCTGACTTAACAATTTGACACTCTTGTTTATGGCGTCAGTAATCTCCCTAGGCTCTAGTCATGAGTTGCCAAAGCTATGGAAGCCTTTAGGATTTGCCCACTTTGATCTTATTCCGATAGGGTCATAGTCAAAGTGGAAGTTCTCTCCTCCCTTCAGAGAAAGGCACCTCCTTCTTTGATGGCCCCATTCTTTCCACTGGGATCTCACTCGCAGAGATCTTTCATTTAGGTCTTCTTCTTCTTTTTTTTTTTCTTTTCCATGGAATCTTGGCTTTCCATGCCTACAATACTCTCATGGGCTCTTCAGCCAGATCCAAATGCCTTAAGGGCTGATTCTGAGGCCAGAGTGCTGTTTAGGACATCTGCCATTCTATGAGTCTGCTGTGTATCCCACTTCCCATGTTGGATCTTTCTCTCCCTTTTTGATTCTATCAGTTAGTATTAGCAGACACTTGTCTTGTTTGTGTGATCCTTTTTACTCTTAGACCTATCAGAGCCATCAATTGTGAACTGAAATTGATCACTTGGACTAGTGAGATGGCATTGGTACATGCCACCTTGATGGGATTTATTGGAATCCCCTGGCACATTTCTAACTCCACCATTTGGGGCAAGTCCGATTGAGCATGTCCCAAATTGTACATCTCCTCCCTCTCTTTTTCCCACTCTTATATTTAACAGGGATAACTTTTCAGTTAAAATTTAAACACCTAAGAATAATTGTGTGTTAATTACAGAGTTCAACCACTAGTACTAGAACAACAACAACAATAACAAATGTAACTTTATACACTCAGAAGTGTATGCTATTTTTCCTGAGTTTTTTTTTTTTCAGTCAAAAGTATGAAAAATGCAACCACAGACCAGATTTCCTTCCAAAATTGGTCAGAGAGGTTGGAGGCTTGTCTAAGAAGTAGAGCCAATAAGATGGGCTGTAAAAAGTGGCATCATAGCGAATGTTTGGTGCAGCATTTAAAATGTTTCTTGAGATGCCCACCTCTCATTCTGGAGTACCTGGATTCAAGTTCAGGCTGTCTTTTGACTCCTGTTTCCTTTTAATGCACACTCTGGTCAGAGGCAGTAGGTGATGGCTCAAGTACTTGGATTCCTGGCACCCACAGGGAGACCTGCACTGAGCTCCTGGTGCCTGGCTTTGGCCTGGCCCAGCACCAGCTGTTGTGAACCTTTGGGGAGTAAACCAGTGGATAGATTCATGTGAGTGTGTGCATGCACAGGTGTGTGTGTGTGTGTTTCTGTCGTTCTGCCTTTCAAATAAATTTAAAAATTCTAAAGTGGTCATTAGGTGCAAGAAATGGCATGGGCACAATTTTCAGAGAGACAACAAGAAAGAAAAGACAATCAAAGACACAGGAAGACTAAACTCTTCCTATTTTCCAAAACTTAAGACTGATGTCAAAATATCAATTTCAAAAAAAATGTAAAATGAATTAATAAAATAATGGATGCAAATCACAATCTGGCAGAAGTAACACATTCCAGTGTTCTGTAGTACAGTGGGGCAACTATAGTTCACAGGAATGTGTTATGTACTGTGTACACAACTGGAGGGAATGTGCTGGTAAGTAAACAAGAAGTCCAGTCACCTTGCTTGATTGCTTTATGCCTTATGTCAAAATATTGCTCTGTACACCATAAAAATCTACAAGTGTTGCATGTGAATCCAAAAGTTTTAAACATTAAAAAAAATGACTAATGCCTTGAATGTCCACACCAGTGAATTATATTAACCATTCTACAAAGGACTGTTATTATGACCTATAATAAAAGTTAGTAAAATTCATGTGTACTCATAATTTTATAATTGTTCAATATAAAAATATTTATTATTTATTTCCTGTATCTTTTGAATGAAGAAGATAAAGAGAATAAAATATGACATTACTAAAAACATGCAGTGTCTCCCTCACCATGCTTGGGGGAATCTCAGAAGGGATGACCATTTTCTACTGATTATTCTCACTGGATGGGGAGATCACTGCTGAAATCTTGTCCTTTGACCATGACCTGTGTAGAAAGGAGTCTGTTTCTGAGAACATTTACATTTACACCATGGTCTTATTGTGTCTTCCTGCCTCCAATCTCAAGAGTGGATATAGGAAATGGTATTTGGAGGACTTGATTCCTAACAACTCAATGAATAATTTAGGGCCTTTTCTTTCAGTGTATAAAGGAGGAGTAACTTAGGATCTTGATTCATAAATTTCTCCACTTTGAGACTGGAGAAAAAGAGCCACATACCTACAGAGTAACGTTTATCTGTTCCATGCTCTCCTTGCTAATTGGCAAGGTTTTACATAATACCTGCAAAGAGCAATTTCTCAAAAAGATAGCTAGATTAGGAGTACAGTTGAACATACACAATGTTGCCTATCATCACCTTGTCACCTATCTATAACCTAATTGTCATGCTTCCAGTTAAAGATGATGGACAGGAATCAGATTTTCTACTGTCTTCCTAAAGTTCATTAGAATGAGTGAAATGATCATAAAAGGCACAAACTGGTAAAGAAAATATGAAGAGACAATAGTAGCAACATTTTAGAAACAGAAGACAGACCTCAAAATGCTAAGTTCCAGGCAGGAGGGAGCCTTAAAACAGTAGAAACGCCCCCTCAGAGGCCTGAGATTCTGTGGTCCTAGGTATGTCTGAAAGTGGAAAATAAGGAAAAACTAGAACAGTCAAACCAGATGAGTCGTGTTTAGGAAGAAGCGAGTTCCCAGATTTCTTCTCTAGCTCCAGTTGGGAGAGCATTCTCTTCCCAGTGCAAAGAACCGAATGCTTGTGCCCCCCCACAAATTCATATACTGAAATTCCAATCCCCCAAAATGATGGGATTAGAAGGTGGAGTTCTGGGGCCAGCACTATGGCTTGGTGGGTAAAGCCACCGCCTACAGTACTGACATCCCATATGGGCGCCAGTTTGAGTACTGGTTGCTCCACTTCTGATCCAGCTCTCTACTACGGCCTGAGAAAGCAGTGGAAGGTGGTCCAAGACCTTGGGCCCTTGCACGCACATGGGAAACCCGGATGATGCTCCTGGCTCCTGGCTTCGGATTGGCTCAGCTCCAGCCACTGAGGCCAATTGGGGAGTGAAGCAGAGGATGGAAGACCTCTCTCTCTGCCTCTCCTTCTCTTTCTGTGAAACTCTGCCCTTCAAATAAATAAATAAATCTTTGATTCTTTGGGAGGTGATTAGGTCATGAGGGTAGAGCTCTCATGAATGGGACTGGTGCTCTTATAAAAGAGGCCTCAGAATGCTGCCTTCACCTTCCACAGTGTGCAGACAGAGTGAGAAGGTGTGTATGAGGAGGAAGGCCCTTATCACACACTGAATTCGCTAAAGCCTGGATCTTAGAATTCCTGGACTCCATAATTGTAAGAAATAAATGTCTTTTTTAAATAAGTCACTCTGTGAAATTTTTGTTACAGTAGCCAGAAAAGAAGCAACTCTGCAAAATATTAGAGATTAATACTCTGGGGAGGGTAAATTTAAAGATTGTTGTTTAAAGAACTCAAGACACAAACCAGGGAGGTATTATCCTACTGGGAGCAACATGATTAAGTAATAGTTCACATACTAAATATGAGACCTCAATAATTCCCCACAATAGCTCTGTAACTACCAGAATTTCCTTAGACTTCACTTGGGAATTCCCCAGCCAGATCTCCTTATAATGAACAGCACAGTTGAAAAGCCTCATTGACACTCAGGGCTTCCAAGTAGATTTACTGAAATGGGCTCATTAAGCAGAAATTTTGCATTTCAGGCTGCAGTTCAGGGAGTTGGGAAGGCCTCTAACAGCTTGATTGGTTGGCTGACACATGAACGAAAATGTGGCCCACAGTGAGAAAATTAGAAACGCTGGGTCTGGGGGCTGGTGCTGTGGCATAGCGGGTAAAGCCACCACCTGCAATGCTGCATCCCATATGGGCACCGGTTCAAGTCCCGGCTGCTCCTCTTCTGACCCAGCTCTCTGCTATAACCTGTGGAAGCAGTAGAAGATGGCCCAAGTCCTTAGGACCCTGCACCTACATGGGGGACTCCTGGGAAGAAACTCCTGGCTCCTGCCTTCGGAGCAGCACAGTTCCGGACATTGTGGCCATCTGGGGAGTAAATCAGTGGATGGAAGACCTCTCTGTCTCTACCTCTCTCTGTAACTCTGCCTTTCAAATAAATAAATAAAATCTTTAAAAAAACTGAGTCTGCTTTGCTTTAACGAAGAGGAAATTTGATTGCTCAGGGAGATTAGAGTTGGAGTAGAATTTTCCTTCAAAACCTACTCACACACACTGGGAAGGTCCAGAAGACGTACTTTGTACCACCACTGTGAGAAGCACATTTACAAGTTTCTTACAAGGAAATGCCAGAATCCTGTAGGCCAGACCTTTCAGTGGGCATTGTGATTACTAAATTGGGAAACTCATGTGTACTGAAAGTGAATAGGTACTGAAGTTTCATGAATGAGATGGTGGTGAATATGATCAGTGTAGGGGGACATAGAGTCGAGGCAGCAATTGGAACATTCTGACTTGCATAGATTTATAGTAGTGTTTGCTTGTTAGAAACATACAATAGAAATAGATAGGAATCCTATTAATTCTTACCTGGTCTGTATGAGCAAAATACTTCTAGGTCAACTGAATCAAGCCTTACATGAACCATAAAGCAGAATCGCAGTCCCTCAATCAACACCCAGACTTCACAGAAGTCGAATCTCTTCAAGGAAGGACCTTGCTACAAATCTCAAAATGTTTACTATCCACTTTTTCCTCAGTCTTCTCCAAAGAGTTTTTGTTTTTCCTCTAAGGTAACTGCACTGAGGAAAGGAAACCATCAGAACTTTCATGGACTATCGGAAACCAACTCTAAGTGGACAGTAACTCCAGAAGACCCAAAATGTCACTATGGTCTACACATTAGAATAAGGGCAGAGTTATTTAGCAATATCTGTCTCACAGTGGGCCCAGGGGGCCCCTAAACCAATCCTAATGCCAGAATGCAAAATTGGAAGAAATACACCTAGCAGCTGGCAGAGTGCCTACTTAGCTTTCCTGCATGTAGTTGAGGGATATTATTGCTATTATTCCAATGGAAACCACTGGAAATATGTCTTCCTAGGAAAATAGTAAACCAAAACCATATCATATGCCTATTGGACTCACAGATATTAGTGCTACCACACAGGCCTTACAAGATATTTGTGCAGTTATTTCTATCACATATCCATTCAGTTCTCTTATACGAGCTGTATAGAAGACACACAGATCTTGGAGAATGAAAGTGCATTTTTGTAAGCTTAAAAAAGTAATGGTTCAAATTGTAGTTGCTGTACCAGATGTGGATTCATTGCTTGAGCAAATTCATATATCCCCTGGTACTTGGTATACAGCTAATGATCTGACAAATTCTCTTTTTCTCCAAGCTTGCTTTTAGCTCAGAAGGCAATAAACCTTCACTGTTCTATATACATTCTCCAAGTTTATCTTATAATTTAGTTTTTAGGGACCTTGATTTCCTTTACCTCCCATTGGATATCACACTAGGCCATTAAACTGACAACGTTATGCTGATTGGACCTGATGAGGAAGAAGCAGCAGCTAGTCTACACTTATCAGTAAGAAATGTATGTGTCAGAGGGATGAAATAAATCTAAAAATAATTCAAGGGCCTTCTACCTCAATGAAATACCTAGGGGCCCAGTGGTATGCGACATGTTGAAATATTCTTTCTAGGTAAAAGTTAAGTTGTTACATATGGAATGCTGGTTCAAGTCCTAGCTGTTCCACTTCCTATTCAGCTCTCTGCTATGGCCTGGGAAGGAAAATGACCCAAGTCCTTGGGCCCCTGTACTAGTGTGAAACACCAGAAAAAGCTCCTGGATCCTGGCTTTGGATCTGTCCAGCTCCAGCTATAGTGGCTATTTGGGGAGTGAACCAGCAGATGGAAGACACCTCTTTCTCTCTCTCTCTCTCTCTCTCTTTCTCTCTTCCTCTTTCTCTTTCTCTCTCCCCCCATCTAACTCTTCCTTTTAAATAAATAAATAAATCTTCTTTTTAAAAAAAAAAATGTTGTTGTGCGGAGCCAAGATGGTGGATAGTGAGGACGTGCGCCATAGTTTGGGAAAATAAAGTTTCATAAAGTGGAATTACTGTAGCCTCAGGAAAAGACTCAAGAAAAAAACTGCAGTGGAAACGCTTCTGGATCTAGTGGATGCGACACAGAGGACCTACAGGGAGCCCACCACGTGAACTTCTAAGATCAATCCCATTCACAATAGCTACAAAAACAATCAAATACCTTGGAATAAACTTAAACAAAGACGTTGAAGATCTCTACAATGAAAACCACAAAACCTTACAGAAAGAAATAGAAGAGGATACCAAAAAATGGAGAAATCTTCCATGCTCATGGATTGGAAGAATCAATATCATCAAAAGGTCTATTCTCCCAAAAGCAATTTATACATTCAATGCAATACCAATCAAGATACCAAAGACATTCTTCTCAAATCTGGAAAAAAACGATGCTGAAATTCATATGGAGACACAGAAGACCCCGAATAGCCAAAGCAATCTTGTACAACAAAAACAAAGCCGGAGGCATCACAATACCAGATTTCAGGACATACTACAGGGCAGTTGTTATCAAAACAGCATGGTACTGGTACAGAAACAGAAGGATAGACCAATGGAACAGAATAGAAACACCAGAAATCAATCCAAACATCTACAGCCAACTTATATTCGACCAAAGATCCAAAACTAATCCCTGGAATAAGGACAGCCTATTCAATAAATGGTGCTGGGAAAATTGGATTTCCACGTGCAGAAGCTTGAAGCAAGACCCCTACCTTTCAGCTTACACAAAAATTCACTCAACATGGATTAAAGACTTAAATCTACCACCCGAAACCATCAGATTATTAGAGAGCATTGGAGAAACCCTGCAAGACTTCTTGGAAAAGACCCCAGAAGCACAGGCAGTCAAAACCAAAATTAACATTTGGGATTGCATCAAATTGAGAAGTTTCTGTACTTCAAAAGAAATAGTCAGGAAAGTGAAGAGGCAACCGACAGAATGGGAAAAAATATTTGTAAACTATACTACAGATAAAGGGTTGATAACCAGGATCTACAAAGAAAGCAAGAAACTCCAAAACAACAAAACAAACAACCCACTTAAGAGATGGGCCAAGGACCTCAATAGACATTTTTTGAAAGAGGAAATCCAAATGGCCAACAGACACATGAAAAAATGTTCAAGATCGCTAGCAATCAGAGAAATGCAAATCAAAACCACAATGAGGTTTCACCTCACCCCGGTGAGAATGGCTCACATTCAGAAATCTACCAACAACAGATGCTGGAGAGGATGTGGGGAAAAAGGGACACTAACCCACTGTTGGTGGGAATGCAAACTGGTTGAGCCACTATGGAAGTCAGTCTGGACATTCCTCAGAAACCTGAACATAACCCTACCATACAACCCAGCCATCCCACTCCTTGGAATTTACCCAAAGGAAATTAATTTGGCAAATAAAAAAGCCATCTGCACATTAATGTTTATTGCAGCTCAATTCACAATAGCTAAGACCTGGAACCAACCCAAATGCCCATCCACAGTAGACTGGATAAAGAAATTATGGGACATGTACTCCATAGAATACTATACAGCAGTAAGGAACAATGAAACCTGGTCATTTGCAACAAGATGGAGGAATCTGGAAAACATCATGCTGAGTGAATTAAGCCAGTCCCAAAGAGACAAATATCATTTGTTTTCCCTGATCGGTGACAACTGAGCACCAAAGGGGAAACCTGTGAAGTGAAATGGACACTATAAGAAACAATGACCTGATCAGCTCTTGTCCTGACTCTAGATGTACAATGTAATACTTTATCCTTTTTAGTATTTGTTGTTGTTGTAGTAGTACTAGTGGTTGAACTCTGTAATTAACACACAATTATTCTTAGGTGTTTAAATTTTAACTGAAAAGTGACCTCTGTTAAATATAAGAGCAGGAAAAAGAGAGGGAGGAGATGCACAATTTGGGACATGCTCAATCAGTCTTGCCCCAAATCCTGGAGTTGGAAATGTGCCAGGGGATTCCAATGCCAGCCCATGAAGGTGGCATGTACCAATGCCATCTCACTAGTCCAAGTGATCAATTTCAGTTCACAATTGATGGCTCTGATAGGTCTAAGAGTCAAAGGGATCACACAAACAAGACAAGTGTCTGCTAATACTAACTGATAGAATCAAAAAGGGAGAGAAAGATCCAACATGGGAAGTGGGATACACAGCAGACTCATCGAATGGCAGATGTCCTAAACAACACTCTGGCCTCAGAATCAGCCCTTAAGGCATTGGGATCTGGCTGAAGAGCCCATGAGAGTATTGTAGGCATGGAAAGCCAAGATACCATGGAAAAGGAAAGAAAACAGAAGAAGAAGAAGACCTAAATGAAAGATCTCTGTGTGTGAGATCCCAGTGGAAAGAATGGGGCCATCAAAGAAGGAAGTACCTTTCTCTGAAGGGAGGAGAGAACTTCCACTTTGACTATGACCCTATCGGAATAAGATCAAAGTCAGTGAACTCTAAAGGCTTCCATAGCCCTGGCAACTCATGACTAGAGCCTAGGGAGATTACTGACGCCATGAACAGGAGTGTCAAATTGTTAAGTCAGCAACAGGAGTCACTGTGTACTTACATCCCATGTGGCATCTGTCCTTAACGTGTTGTCTAATGTGCAGTGATGCTATAACTAGTACTGAAACAGTATTTTTACACTTTGTGTTTCTGCGTGGGTACAAACTGATGAGATCTTTACTAATTATATACTGAATCGATCTTCTGTATATAAAGATAATTGGAAATGAAAAAAAAAAACCCTGGTGTTAAATTGGAAATGGCATAGAAAATTAATTAATTTTTTTAAAAAATATTATGTAGGATCTCTGTCTTTAATGTGCTGTACACTCTTATTTAATGCTATAACTAGTACTCCAACAGTATCTTTTTTTCACTTTGTGTTGCTATATGGGGGCAAACTGTTGAAATCGTTACCTAATATATACTAAACTGATCTTCTGTATATAAAGAGAATTGAAAATAAATCATGATGTGATTGGAAGGGGAGAGGGAGCGGGAAAGGGGAGGGTTGTGGGTGGGAGGGAAGTTTTGGGAAGGGGAAACCATTGTAACCCATAAGCTGTACTTTGGAAATTTATATTCATTAAATAAAAGTTTAATAAAAAATAAATAAAATAAATAAAAAAAAAGAAAGATTCATTTACTGTCTCAGGCCGAGTGCCTCGAGGGCACAGCTGGGTGTCCCTCTAATGTTCTTCTCCTGCCCTGGGATCTGGCTCAGGACACACATTGTTTTGGATCACCATGTTCCCCTGGTATCCTCAGGACAGAGTCTGACACAGAAACCCACCCCCCCCAAAAAATGTTGTTGTATGTGGGCATCCCTACAGCCCAAAAAAGAGGCACAGTGCCTAGTGGATCCCTTGATTTTGAAGGCCATGTATTCCTTATTTGGGTGTGTTATTGCAGTCAACGTGGGACTTTAGAGCAAAGTATGCCATCCTCTGTACAAAACTACTCTCCTTTTGAGAAATAACTCTTGACTTCCTACTGGGTCCTAGTAGAAACTGAACACTTAACCATGAGACACCAAGCTACCATGATACATGAAATGCCCATCATGACCTTAACATTATCTGATCACCGAGCCATAAGATTGGAAGAGCATTGCAGTACTCCATCACTAAAGGGAAGTGGTAGTGATTTGATAAGGTGTAAGTAGGCCCTGAAAGCACAAGTTCATTACAGAAAGAAGAAATGGTCCAATTGCCCATGTCCTGTGCTATTGCTAATTTGCATTTTCTTATTCTTTTCTTTTTAATTTATTTATTTGACAGGTAGAGTTTAAGACAGTGAGAGAGAGACAGAGAGAAAGATCTTCCTTCAGTTGGTTCACTCTCCAAATGGCCACTATGGCCAGAGCTGCGCCAGGAGCTGAAGCCAGGAGCCAGGAGTTTCTTCCTGGTCTCCCACACAGATGCAGGGGCCCAAGCACTTGGGCCATCCTCCACTGCCCTCTCAGGCCACAGCAGAGAGATGGACTGGAAGAGGAACAACCGGGACTAGAACCGGTGCCCATATGGGATGCCAGCGCCACAGGTAGAGGATTAACCTAGTACGCCATGGTGCCAGCCCCTAAATTGCAGTTTCTTACCCAGACTGCACATATAGTTGTATAAGGGGCTCCTGACAATCAGCTGACAGAGGAAGAGAAGACTTGGGCCTTACTTACAAATAGTTCTGCAAAATATGCAAGGTACCACCTGACAGTAGACAGCCTTGGCACTACAGCTTCTTTCTGGGACATTTCTGACAAAGCATGTCGAAGAGAAATCCTCTCAGTCAGAAGAATTTTTAGTAGTGCATTTTCTGGTTCAATCTGCTTGGAAAGAAAAATGGCCAGACATGGGATTTTATACTAATTCATGGGCTATGGCCATAGCTGGATGGACACTTGAAGAAAATGTGATTGTAAAACTGGTTACAAGGAGGCCAGTGCCGTGGCTCAACAGGCTAATCCTCCTCCTAGCGGTACCGGCACACCGGGTTCTAGTCCCGGTAGGGGCACCGATCCTGTCCCGGTTGCCCCTCTTCCAGGCCAGCTCTCTGCTATGGTCCGGGAGTGCAGTGGAGGATGGCCCAAGTGCTTGGGCCCTGCACCCCATGGGAGGCCAGGAGAAGCACCTGGCTCCTGCCTTGGGATCAGCACAGTGTGCCAGCTGCAGCGTGCCAGCTGCGGCAGCCATTGGAGGGTGAACCAACAGCAAAAGGAAGACCTTTCTCTCTGTCTCTCTCTCACTGTCCACTCTGCCTGTAAAAAATTTAAAATTTTTTTTAAAAAAACTGGTTACAAGGAAATCTTAGGGAGACAAAAGAAAATGTGACAATATACTAGTATGAGTCCCATGTGAATGCTCACTAAAGTGTGACCTCAGCTGAGGAGCGTTTAAATAATCAAACGAATAGGATGACCCATTCTGTTGATGTCACCTCTTTCCTTAACCTTTCCAGTCATCACCTAGTGGGCTTGTGAACAAACCAGTCATGTGTTCAATGGTGAAGGTTATGCATGGGCTCAGCAACAAGAACTTCCACTCACTGAGACTAATCTGACTATGGCCACTGCTGAGTGCAAAATCTGCCAGCAGCAGAGATCAACACTAATGTAAGGACAGCTCTTTAGGATGGGGAGGCTTGTGTCCAGGCTTGGCTCTAGTAAGCAACTTGTCACTGAGTGACCTTTCTCTGTTCCCTGGAACCTAGCCAGTTCCTGGGTGGAGAACAAGGCAGAGCATGGCATGTACTTGGGCGGAAGTCTGAGAAACATCTTGAAATGTGACTGTCACCTCAGCTCTCTGGCCAAGGTCCGGGATGGGACGCACTGCCTGCCATGAATCTCAGCAATGAGACACCTTTGTTCTTGGGACTTTTTTTTTTTGATAAGCAGAGTTAGACAGCGAAAGAGAGAGAAAGGTCTTCCTTTTTTCGTTGATTCACCCCCCAAGTGGCCTTTACAGCTGGCGTGATGTGGCCGGCACATCTCGCTGATCTGAAGCCAGGAGCCAGGTGCTTCCTCCTGGTCTCCCATGCTGGTGCAGGGCCCAAGGACCTGGGCCATCCTCCACTGCACTCCTGGGCCACAGCAGAGAGCTGGACTGGAAGATGGGCAACCAGGACAGAATCTGGCACCCCAACTGGGACTAGAACCTGGGGTGCCGGTGCCACAGGCAGAGGATTAGCCTAGTGAGCCACGGCGCTGGCCTCTTGGGGCTTTAACAGGAAGCCAGAGCAAGCCTCTGCTGCTGCTGTTTCATCCCAGAACATGCAGTCAAGGTGAACATTGAACATGCCCGTGATTATTACTGATGATGTTTGATTCTCAGTATTGATCCTCCTCCGGTGCTGTGTGAAGATTGCCTAGTGGTAAATTCCCGGGTTGAGCCCCTACTCTTACGGACTCCCCCCCACCCCTTCTGTCTCTCTCTCTGCCTCTCTATCCCTCTTCTGCTTCTTAAAATTTGCTACTTAAATAAACTGCTTGTTTCTTTATACTACAAGGCTTGCAGCATATTTCTTGCAGATCAAACTGAAAGTAACCAAGTCTGTGCACAGCAGACGGCCGAAAAATAATTTGCCATCACAGCTGACCCCACCATACCCTGAATATGATCAGCGAGATGTAGGTTGATTATATCAGGCTACTTCCATCTTGAAAGGAACTGTATTTTGCTCTTATTAAAATAGATGATTACTTTGGATACAGATTTTCCAAACTCACATGCAATGTTTTTTATCAAAGCTATCAATCAAGGATTTACAGAATGATTTGTGTACCATCATGTCTTTTCATCAAGCATTTCTTTTTTTTTATTTTTTTTCATTTATTAAACTTTTATTTAATGAACACAAATCTCCAAAGCACAGACATGGGCTACAATGGCCTCCCCCCCCCACAACTTCCCTCCCACCCACAATCCTCCTCCTCCCGCTCCCTCTCCCCCTCCACTCACATCAAGATTCACCCTCAATTCTCTCTATATACAGACGATCAGTCCAGTATATACTAGGTAAAGATTTCAACAGTTTGCCCCCATATAGCAACACAAAGTGAAAAAAATACCGTTGGAGTACTAGTTACAGCATCAAACAACAGTGTACAGCACATCAAAGACAGATATCCCAAACAATACTTTTTTAAAATTAATTAATTTTTTATGCCATTTCCAATCCAACACCAGGTTTTTTTTTTCTTTCATTTCCAATTATCCTTATACACAAAAGATCGACTCAGTATATAATTAGTAAAGAACTCATCAGTTTGTACCCACATAGAAACACAAAGTGTAAAAATACTGTTCCAGTACTAGTTATAGCATCACCTCACACTAGACAACACATTAAGGACAGATCCCACACGGGATGCAAGTACACAGTGATTCATGCTGCTGAGTCAACAATTTGACACTCCTGTTCATGGCGTCAGCAATCCCCTTAGGCTCTAGTCATGAGCTGTCAGGGCCATGGAAGCCTTCAGAGTTCGCTGACTTCGATCCTATTCCGATAGGGTCATAGTCAAAGTGGAAGTTCTCTCCTCCCTTCAGAGAAAGGCACCTCCTTCTTTGATGGCCCCCTTCTTTCCACTGGGATCTCACTCACAGAGATCTTTCATTTAGGTTTTCTATTTTTTCCATGGTATCTTGGCTTTCCATGCCTACAATACGCTCATGGGCTCTTCAGCCAGATCCCAATGCCTTAAGGGCTGATTCTGAGGCCAGAGTGTTGTTTAGGACATCTGCCATTCGATGAGTCTGCTGTGTATCCCGCTTCCCATGTTGGATCTTTCTCTCCCTTTTTGATTCTATCCGTTAGTATTAGCAGACACTTGTCTTGTTTGTGTGATCCCTTTGACTCTTAGACCTATCAGAACCATCAATTGTGAACTGAAATTGATCACTTGGACTAGTAAGATGGCATTGGTACATGCCACCTTGATGGGATTGTATTGGAATCCCCTGGCACATTTCCAACTCCAGCATTTGGGGCAAGACTGATTGAGCATGTCCCAAATTGTACATCTCCTCCCTCTCTTTTTCCACTCTTAAATTTAACAGGGATCACTTTTCAGTTAAAATTTAAACACCTAAGAATAATTGTGTGTTAATTACAGAGTTCAACCACTAGTACTACAACAACAACAACAACAACAAATACTAAAAAGGATAAAGTATTACATTGTACATCTAGAGTCAGGACAAGAGCTGATCAGGTCATTATTTCTTATAGTGTGCATTTCACTTCACAGGTTTCCCCTTTGGTGCTCAGTTGTCACCAATCAGGGAAAACAAATGATATTTGTCTCTTTGGGACTGGCTTAATTCACTCAGCATGATGTTTTCCAGATTCCTCCATCTTGTTGCAAATGACCGGGTTTCCTTGTTTCTTTTTTTTTTTAATTAAACTCTTATTTAATGAATATAAATTTCCAAAGTACAGCTTATGGGTTACAATGGCTTCCCCCTCCCAAAACTTCATTCCCACCCACAACCCTCCCCTTTCCTGTTCCCTCTCCCCTTCCAATCACATCATGATTCATTTTCAATTCTCTTTATATACAAAAGATCAGTTTAGTATATATTAGGTAATGATTTCAACAGTTTGCCTCCATATAGCAACACAAAGTGAAAAAAAAATACTGTTGGAGTACTAGTTATAGCATTAAATAAGAGTGTACAGCACATTAAAGGCAGAGATCCTACATAATATTTTTTTAAAAATTAATTAATTTTCTATGCCATTTCCAATTTAACACCAGGGGTTTTTTTTTTCATTTCCAATTATCTTTATATACAGAAGATCAATTCAGTATATAATTAGTAAAGATCTCATCAGTTTGTACCCACGCAGAAACACAAAGTGTAAAAATACTGTTTCAGTACTAGTTATAGCATCACTGCACATTAGACAACACATTAGGGACAGATCCCACACGGGATGCAAGTACACAGTGACTCCTGTTGCTGACTTAACAATTTGACACTCCTGTTCATGGCGTCAGTAATCTCCCTAGGCTCTAGTCATGAGTTGCCAGGGCTATGGAAGCCTTCAGAGTTCGCTGACTTCGATCCTATTCCGATAGGGTCATAGTCAAAGTGGAAGTTCTCTCCTCCCTTCAGAGAAAGGTACCTCCTTCTTTGATGGCCCCGTTTTTTCCACTGGGATCTCACTCACTGAGATCTTTCATTTAGGTCTTCTTCCTTTTTTCTTTTCCATGGTGTCTTGGTTTCCATGCCTACAATACTCTCATGGGCTCTTCAGCCAGATCCCAATGCCTTAAGGGCTGATTCTGAGGCCAGAGTGTTGTTTAGGACATCTGCCATTCTATGAGTCTGCTGTGTATCCCGCTTCCCATGTTGGATCTTTCTCTCCCTTTTTGATTCTATCCGTTAGTATTAGCAGACACTTGTCTTGTTTGTGTGATCCCTTTGACTCTTAGACCTATCAGAACCATCAATTGTGAACTGAAATTGATCACTTGGACTAGTAAGATGGCATTGGTACATGCCACCTTGATGGGATTGTATTGGAATCCCCTGGCACATTTCCAACTCCAGCATTTGGGGCAAGACTGATTGAGCATGTCCCAAATTGTACATCTCCTCCCTCTCTTTTTCCACTCTTAAATTTAACAGGGATCACTTTTCAGTTAAAATTTAAACACCTAAGAATAATTGTGTGTTAATTACAGAGTTCAACCACTAGTACTACAACAACAACAACAACAACAAATACTAAAAAGGATAAAGTATTACATTGTACATCTAGAGTCAGGACAAGAGCTGATCAGGTCATTATTTCTTATAGTGTGCATTTCACTTCACAGGTTTCCCCTTTGGTGCTCAGTTGTCACCAATCAGGGAAAACAAATGATATTTGTCTCTTTGGGACTGGCTTAATTCACTCAGCATGATGTTTTCCAGATTCCTCCATCTTGTTGCAAATGACCGGGTTTCCTTGTTTCTTTTTTTTTTTTAATTAAACTCTTATTTAATGAATATAAATTTCCAAAGTACAGCTTATGGGTTACAATGGCTTCCCCCTCCCAAAACTTCATTCCCACCCACAACCCTCCCCTTTCCTGTCCCCTCTCCCCTTCCAATCACATCATGATTCATTTTCAATTCTCTTTATATACAAAAGATCAGTTTAGTATATATTAGGTAATGATTTCAACAGTTTGCCTCCATATAGCAACACAAAGTGAAAAAAAAAATACTGTTGGAGTACTAGTTATAGCATTAAATAAGAGTGTACAGCACATTAAAGGCAGAGATCCTACATAATATTTTTTTAAAAATTAATTAATTTTCTATGCCATTTCCAATTTAACACCAGGGGTTTTTTTTTTCATTTCCAATTATCTTTATATACAGAAGATCAATTCAGTATATAATTAGTAAAGATCTCATCAGTTTGTACCCACACAGAAACACAAAGTGTAAAAATACTGTTTCAGTACTAGTTATAGCATCACTGCACATTAGACAACACATTAGGGACAGATCCCACACGGGATGCAAGTACACAGTGACTCCTGTTGCTGACTTAACAATTTGACACTCCTGTTCATGGCGTCAGTAATCTCCCTAGGCTCTAGTCATGAGTTGCCAGGGCTATGGAAGCCTTCAGAGTTCGCTGACTTCGATCCTATTCCGATAGGGTCATAGTCAAAGTGGAAGTTCTCTCCTCCCTTCAGAGAAAGGTACCTCCTTCTTTGATGGCCCCGTTTTTTCCACTGGGATCTCACTCACTGAGATCTTTCATTTAGGTCTTCTTCCTTTTTTCTTTTCCATGGTGTCTTGGTTTCCATGCCTACAATACTCTCATGGGCTCTTCAGCCAGATCCCAATGCCTTAAGGGCTGATTCTGAGGCCAGAGTGTTGTTTAGGACATCTGCCATTCGATGAGTCTGCTGTGTATCCCACTTCCCATGCTGGATCTTTCTCTCCCTTTTTGATTCTATCAGTTAGTATTAGCAGACACTTGTCTTGTTTGTGTGATCCCTTTGACTCTTAGACCTATCAGAGCCATCAATTGTGAACTGAAATTGATCACTTGGACTAGTGAGATGGCATTGGTACATGCCACCTTGATGGGATTGTATTGGAATCCCCTGGCACATTACTAACTCCATCATTTGGGGCAAGACTGATTGAGCATGTCCCAAATTGTGCATCTCCTCCCTCTCTTTTTCCACTCTTTTTTTTTTTTTGGACAGGCAGAGTGGACAGTGAGAGAGACAGACAGAGAGAAAGGTCTTCCTTTGCCGTTGGTTCACCCTCCAATGGCCGCCGCGGTAGCGCGCTGCGGCCGACGCACCACGCTGTTCCGATGGCAGGAGCCAGGTGCTTCTCCTGGTCTCCCATGGGGTGCAGAGCCCAAGGACTTGGGCCATCCTCCACTGCACTCCCTGGCCACAGCAGAGAGCTGGCCTGGAAGAGGGGCAACCGGGACAGGATCGGTGCCCCGACCGGGACTAGAACCCGGTGTGCCGCGCTGCAAGGCGGAGGATTAGCCTGTTGAGCCACGGCGCCGGCCTCTTTTTCCACTCTTAAATTTAACAGGGATCACTTTTCAGTTAAAATTTAAACACCTAAGAATAATTGTGTGTTAATTACAGAGTTCAACCACTAGTACTACAACAACAACAACAACAAATACTTAAAAGGATAAAGTATTACATTGTACATCTAGAGTCAGGACAAAAGCTGATCAGGTCATTGTTTCTTATAGTGTCCATTTCACTTCAACAGGTTTCGCCTTTGGTGCTCAGTTGTCGCCGATCAGGGAAAACAAATGATATTTGTCTCTTTGGGACTGGCTTAATTCACTCAGCATGATGCTTTCCAGATCCCTCCATCTTGTTGCAAATGACTGGGTTTCATTGTTCCTTACTGCTGAATAGTATTCTATGGAGTACATGTCCCATAATTTCTTTATCCAGTCTACTGTGGATGGGCATTTGGGATGGTTCCAGGTCTTAGCTATTGTGAATTGAGCTGCAATAAACATTAAGGTGCAGATGGCTTTTTTATTAGCCAAATTAATTTCCTTTGAATAATTCCAAGGAGTGGGATGGCTGGGTTGTATGGTAGGGTTATGTTCAGGTTTCTGAGGAATGTCCAGACTGACTTCCATAGTGGCTCAACCAGTTTGCATTCCCACCAACAGTGGGTTAGTGTCCCTTTTTCCCCACATCCTCTCCAGCATCTGTTGTTGGTAGATTTCTAAATGTGAGCCATTCTCACCAGGGTGAGGTGAAACCTCATTGTGGTTTTGATTTGCATTTCCCTGATTGCTAGTGATCTTGAACATTATTTCATGTGTCTGTTGGCCATTTGGATTTCCTCTTTCAAAAAATGTCTATTGAGGTCCTTGGCCCATCTCTTAAGTGGGTTGTTTGTTTTGTTGTTTTGGAGTTTCTTGCTTTCTTTGTAGATTCTGGTTATCAACCCTTTATCTGTAGTATAGTTTGCAAATATTTTTTCCCATTCTGTCGGTTGCCTCTTCACTTTCCTGACTATTTCTTTCAAAGTACAGAAACTTCTCAATTTGATGCAATCCCAAATGTTAATTTTGGTTTTGACTGCCTGTGCTTCTGGGGTCTTTTCCAAGAAGTCTTTGCCTGTACCTATATCTTGCAGGGTTTCTCCAATGCTCTCTAATAATCTGATGGTTTCGGGTGGTAGATTTAAGTCTTTAATCCATGTTGAGTGAATTTTTGTGTAAGCTGAAAGGTAGGGGTCTTGCTTCAAGCTTCTGCACGTGGAAATCCAATTTTCCCAGCACTATTTATTGAATAGACTACCCTTATTCCAGGGATTAGTTTTGGATTTTTGGTCGAATATAAGTTGGCTGTAGATGTTTGGATTGATTTCTGGTGTTTCTATTCTGTTCCATTGGTCTATCCATCTGTTTCTGTACCAGTACCATGCTGTTTTGATAACAACTGCCCTGTAGTATGTCCCGAAATCTGGTATTGTGATGCCTCTGGCTTTGTTTTTGTTGTACAAGATTGCTTTGGCTATTCGAGGTCTTCTGTGTCTCCATATGAATTTCAACATCATTTTTTCCAGATCTGAGAAGAATGTCTTTGGTATCTTGATTGGTATTGCATTGAATGTATAAATTGCTTTTGGGAGAATAGACATTTTGATGATATTGACTCTTCCAATCCATGAGCATGGAAGATTTCTCCATTTTTTGGTATCCTCTTCTATTTCTTTCTTTAAGGTTTTGTAGTTTTCATTGTAGAGATCTTCAACGTCTTTGGTTAAGTTTATTCCAAGGTATTTGATTGTTTTTGTAGCTATTGTGAATGGGATTGATCTTAGAAGTTCTTCCTCAGCCGTGGCATTGCCTGTGTATACAAAGGCTATTGATTTTTGTGCATTGATTTTATATCCTGCTTTTTGCCAAACTCTTCGATGAGTTCCAATAGTCTCTTAGTAGAGTTCGTTGGGTCCCCTAAATAAAGAGTCATATCATCTGCAAAGAGGGATAGTTTGAGTTCTTCCTTCCTGATTTGTATCCTTTTAATTTCTTTTTCTTGCCTAATACCTTTGGCCAAAACTTCCAGAACTATATTGAATAGCAGTGGTGAGAGTGGGCATCCCTGTCTGGTACCAGATCTCAATGGAAATGCTTCCAACTTTTCCCCATTCAATAGGATGTTGGCCGTGGGCTTTTCATATATTGCTTTGATTGTATTGAGGAATGTTCCTTCCATACCCAGCTTGCTTAGAGTTTTCATCATGAAAGGGTGTTGTATTTTATCAAATGCTTTCTCTGCATCTATTGAGAGAATCATATGGTTTTTCTTCTGCAGTCTGTTAATGTGGTGTATAACGTTGATTGTTTTGTGAACGTTGAACCATCCCTGCATAGCAGGGATAAATCCCACTTGGTCTGGGTGGATGATCTTTCTGATGTGTTGTTGTATTCTATTGGCCAGAATTTTATTGAGTATTTTTGCATCTATGTTCATCAGGGATATTGGTCTGTAATTCTCTTTCAATGTTGCATCTTTTTCCGGCTTAGGAATTAAGGTGATTGTGGCTTCATATAAAGAATTTGGGAGGATTCCCTCTTTTTCGATTGTTTTGAATAGTTTGAGAAGAATTGGGGTTAGTTCTTCTAAAATGTCTGGTAGAACTCAGCAGTGAATCCATCTGGCCCTGGGCTTTGCTTTGTTGGGAGGGCCTTTATTACTGTTTCAATTTCTGTGCCAGTTATTGGTCTGTTTAGGTTTTCTATGTCTTCCTGGCTCAATTTAGGTAGGTTGTATGTGTCGAAGAATCTGTCCATTTCTGATAGATTTCCCTGTTTGTTGGCATACAAGTCCTTGTAGTAATTTCTGATGATTCTTTTTATTTCTGTGACGTCTGTTGTTACGTTTCCCTTTTCATCTCTGATCCTATTGATTTGGGTCTTTTCTCTTCTTTTTTTAGTTAGTTGGGCCAATATTGTGTCAATTTTGTTTATTTTTTCAAAAAACCAGCTCCTCCTTCGGCTGATTTTTTGTAATGTTTTTTTGGATTCAATCCTGTTGATTTCTTCTTTGATTTTAATTATTTCTCTTCTCCTACTGGGTTTGGATTTGGTTTGCTGCAGATTTTCTAGATCCTTGAGATGACTTGAAAGCTCATCTATTTGGTACCTTTCTAACTTCTTGATGTAGGCACCTATTGATATAAACTTTCCTCTTAACACTGCTTTTGTTGTATCCCATAGGTTTTGGTATGTTGTGCTGTTATCCTCATTTACTTCCAGAATATTTTTGATTTCTCTTTTAATTTCTTCTATGACCCATTGTTCATTCAGGAGCATGTTGTTCAATCTCCATGTGTTTGCACGTGCTCTAGGGATTCCTGAGTTGCTAATTTCCAATTTCATTCCTTTGTGGTCTGAGAAGCTGCATGGTATGATTCTAATTCTTTTGAATTTGCTGAGACTTGCTTTATGGCCTAGTATGTGGTCAATCCTAGAGAAGGTTCCATGTACTGCTGAGAAGAATATAAAAGCTTTATATGCAGGATGAAATATTCTGTAGATATCTGTTAGATCCATTTGGGCTATAGTGTCATTTAAATCTACTGTCTCCTTGTTGATCTTCTGTCCTGTTGATCTGTCTATCTCTGAGAGTGGAGTATTGAAGTCCCCCAGTACTATTGTATTGGTGTCTAAGTCTCCCTTTAAGTCCCTTAACAAGTCTTTTAAATAAGCTGGTGCCCTGTAATTAGGTGCATATACATTGATAATCATTATATCTTCCTGTTGAATGGATCCCTTAATCATTAAATAGTGCCCCTCTTTGTCTCTCCTAACAGTTTTTGTGGTAAAGTTTATGTTGTCCGATATTAAGATGGCTACGCCCACTCTTTTTCCATTTCTGTTGGCATGGTATATCTTTTTCCAGCCTTTCACTTTCAGCCTGTATGCATCATTGTTGGAAAGATGAGTTTCTTGTAAGCAGCAAAAAGATGGGTTTTGTTCCTTAACCCAATCAGCCAATTGGTGTCTTTTAACTGGACAGTTCAAGCCATTAACATTCAATGTGACTATTGAGAAGGAGTAACTTTGCCCTGCCATTTACCAAAGATATTTTCTAATATATGGTTTGAGATTCCTGTGATCTTTTGCTATGAGGTTTCTTTCCTTTAATTCTTTCATATTGGTGACCGTGTTTCTGTGTTTCTGTATGTAACACATCTTTAAGCATCTTTTGCAGGGCTGGACGAGTGGCAACAAATTCTTTCAGTTTCTGTTTGCTGTGAAAGGTCTTTATTTCACCTTCATTCACAAATGAGAGCTTTGCAGGATATAATATTCTGGGCTGGCAGTTTTTCTCTCTTAGTACCTGGGCTATATCTCGCCATTCCCTCCTAGCTTGTAGGGTTTCTGAAGAGAAGTCAGCTGTGAGTCTAATTGGAGATCCTCTGAGAGTAATCTGGCGTTTCTCTCTTGCACATTTTAGGATCTTTTCTTTATGTTTCACTGTGGTGAGTTTGATTATGACGTGTCGTGGTGAGGATCTCTTTTGGTCATGTTTATTAGGGGTTCTATGAGCTTCCTGTACTAGGATGCCTCTGTCCTTCTCTAAACCTGGGAAATTTTCTGCTAGTATCTCACTAAAAATGCCGTCTAATCCTTTCTCCCTCTCCATGCCTTCAGGAACTCCTAGAACCCGAATGTTGGGTTTTTTAATAGTATCCTGTAGATTACTGACAGTATTTTTTAGATTTGTGATTTCTTCTTCTTTTCTTTGATTTGACTGTTTCCTTTCCTGTTCTCTGTCTTCTAATTCCGATATTCTCTCTTCTGCTTCACCCATTCTGTTTTTAAGGCTCTCTAATGTGTTTGTCATTTGATCTATTGAGTTCTTCATTTCATTATGGTTTCTTGTCACTATCACAGTTTCATGTTATACTAGTTGTTTCATTTCATTTTGATTCCTCCTTAATATTTCATTTTCACGAGAGATATTTTCTATCTTGTCCATTAAGGATTTCTGTAGTTCAAGAATTTGTTTTTGAGAACTTCTTAATGTTCTTATCAGTTTTTTGAGATCCGCTTCTTGCATTTCCTCTATCTCTTCACCTTCATAATCTTGTATTGGGGTGTCTTGTTCATTTGGGGGCATCATAGTGTCTTCCTTGCTCTTGTTACCTCGGCTTCTACGTTTGTTCTTTGGCATATTGGAGATAATTTATGGTTTTGGATTTTTTTTGCTGTTTTGATTTTTTCTCTTTATACTATGCCTCTAAGTGGGCTGTCTGCTTTGATGGATCCTTAGAGGCTGTGATGTGTGTGGCCAGAGAGCTCTGCTTGATTCTTCGGGTTTAAGGCTGTGCAAAAAGTGACTCACCTTGCTCCTTGCTGGATCTCTCTCTCTCTCTCTCTCTCTCTCATCTCTTTTTATTTTTCTGACTCAGTTGGGAAGTAATTCCAAATGGCTGAGTGGAATTGAGGGTAGTTGAAATCTGGCCTCTGTGAGTATTCGTTTGATCTACCCCTGGGACCACACAAAGAGTTTATGCAGCCCTCAATGTGTTCTCAAGTTTCACCATAGACCCAAAGTTACTGAGTTTGTGTACTCATTGCCACTTTACATATGTAAAATGGTGCCTGCTCTTTGTTTTGCTCAAGTGGAGGGAGGGGCCTCTGCCTTTCCCTACCAATGTCTCGCGTTTCTGAGGCTTTTGTCTTACCTCCAGTTCATTCCCGCGCTGGCGAGATTCTGCGGCTCTGCTCCGGCGGTTGGGTTTTCACGCGGTGGGCTCCTTGTAGGTCCTCTGTGTCACATCCACTAGATCCGGAAGTGTTTCCTCTGCAGTTTTTTTTCTTGAGTCTTTTCCTGAGGCTACAGTAATTCCACTTTTATGAAACTTTATTTTCCAGACTATTGGCGCACGTCCTCACTATCCACCATCTTGGCTCCGTCCCTTCATCAAGCATTTATTTTAAGCTAATAGCTCACTTTATCTCCCAAGACATGTGGCAATTGGCTCACACTCAAGAAATTACTATTCTTATCATGTTTCTCACACTCTGAAGCAGCTGGTTTGATATGGCCTTGTGAAGATTCAGTTACAAAAGGTGCAGCATAGTGGATAAAGCCACTGTCTGTGGCACCATCATTGCATATGGGTGCCAGTTGGAGTCCTGACTGCTCCAATTCTGATCCAGTTCCCTGCTAACACACATAGAAGAGCAGTGGAGGATGGACCAAGTGCTTGGGTCCCTGTACCCACGTGGGAGACCCAGAGGAAGCTCCTGGCTTCTCTCTCTCTCTCTCTTTCTCTCTCTCTCTCTCTCTCTCACACTCTCTCCCAACTCTGGCTTTCAAATAAATAAATAAATGATAAAGACTCAGTTACAGCATCATCTAGGTGGCACATGACTAGGATGGTTTCTCCAGAAGGCAGCATATGTTCTGAATCAGTGTCTGATATGCTGCTTCTCCAATAACTAGGATTCATGGATCCAGGAATAAATGGGGATAGGAGAGGCACTATTCACAATTACCCTTAGTGACCCCCTAGCAAGACTTCTGATTTCTGTTCTCACTACTTTATGTTTTGTTGGTTAAGAGGTCTTAGTGCAAGGGGAGTAATGCTTTCATTGGCAGACACAACAATTATTACATTGGAGGTTAAGATTGTTACCTGGTGACTTTGGATTCCTTATACTTCTGAATCAATAGGCAAATAACGGAGTTACTGTATTGGTTGGGATGATTGATATTGAAGTGAGACTAGTATTACACAGTGACAACAAGGAAGGGTATGTTTGAATTATAGGAGCTTCCTTACAGTGTTTCTTAGTGATACCATGAAGGCAAACTACAAATCCTAGTCTAAGCAGGACTATGAATGGCCAGACTTCAAGAATGAAGTTTTGGGTTATCTGCCAGATAAATATTCTCAAGCAACTGAGATACTGCTGAAGGCAAAGGGTAGGTATACAAAATGAATAGTGGAAGAAGATAGCTATAAATGCTAGTTATGACCACATGTCCATTACAAAACTGAAGATTACAACTGTCATGAGTATTTCTTCTTTACCTTGGTGTGTGTGCATAGACATGTCTGTGTGTGTGTGTGTGTGTGTGTGTGTGGTACGTAGGCAGATAGATGATAGACAGATATAGATAGATGGATAGAATGCTATGGTTTGAATACAGTTTGTTCCCACCAGAACTGATGTTGAAGCTTGGTCCTCAGTGGGACACTGCTATGAGATTTGACTTAAAAGGAGGTGTTTGGGTCAAGGAGATGGAGCCCTCATTAATGGATTAATGTCTTTCTTGTATGAGTGAATTCTTGCAGTTGTGGAATGAGGTTAGTTACTTTGAGAACAGCTTGTTATAGAGCAAAGTTACTCCTGGTGATTACTCTTCCTCTTGCTTCCATTTGCCCATGCACTTTCTGCCATGAAATGAAGCAGTGTGTGGTACTCATGAGATGCAGCCACTCAGTCTTGATTTTCCAATCCCCAGAGCCATGAACCAAGATAAGCCACTTTTCTTTACAGACTACCCAATCTAAGGCATTCTTTATATCAATACAAAATGGACTAGGACAGATCGATTTACCATAAGGAATTGATTCATGCAATTATAGAGGCTGAGGAATACAAGATTTACAGTTGGTGAGCCATATATGTCTCTTTGTTTTCTTTCTCCTCTTACCTCCTATCCAAATAATGTAAAATATATTGATTTTATAACAAAGTATTTAAGTATTGTTAATTTCACATCACAGTATTTAAGTTACAGGATACCAAAGAAAGAATAAACATCATTCAAGGACTTTACTCCTTTTCTGAGGAAGCGGTTAATACATTTCCACTGGTACACAAGGCACTTGTATGAGTGAAAGAGTCTTGACCTTGTTATTGATTTCATTTGAAGATGAGATATGCTTTCAAAGGTAGTGAACATCCAGCCTGTGGGCCATATAATGCCCATGAATTCATTGGGTCTAGACCTGTCAAGACAACTTCAGGCAGAACTAGAAATTCAATAAATCTATAGCAGACTAATTTTTTAGTTGATAATTTTGCATGGCCAAGAATAATGTCATGAATATCAAAATGTTCCTTGGCAGAAAAAAGGTTCTCTACCTCTGGTCTAAGGAGATGCATATGGGTGCCAAATGGACAAGGGGAAGACTTGAGATAGGTAATTTTATTGTCAACTTGACTAAGTCATGTAGTGCCCAGAGAAAATGCAATTCCTGGGTATGTTATTGAGTGTCTTTCTGGATGAGATTAACATTGGAATCAGAAGTCTAGGTGAAAAAGATTGCCTCCCCCAATATGAATGGGCTTAGTCCAATACATTAAGGACCTGAATAGAATAAAATTTTGAGTAGGAAAGAATTTCTTCTCCCCTATTGACGTTCTTTTTTAAAAACAAGCTTATCTTGATTTCTTTTTGTTTGAGAGAGAGAAAGAGAAAGCTCCCTTCCAATGACTCACTCAGCAAATGCCTACAAAAACTGGGCCTAGCTCAGGCCAAAGCTTGAATCTGAGAACTCAATCTAGGTCTCCCACACGGGTGGCAGTAGCCCACTTACTTGAGTCATTACATTGACAAGTAGCTGTAGTCAGGAACTGGAGCAAGAAATGAAAATCAGGCACCCTGGTGTGGGTTGTAGGCATCCTAACCACTAAGATAAATGCCAGTTCAAGACTGATTGTCTTTGAGTGGGGATATTTTTTTTAACTTTTATTTAATGAATATAAATTTCCAGTGTACAGCTTATGGATTACAATGGCTTCCCCCTCCCATAACTTCCCTCCCACCCGCAACCCTCCCCTCTCCTGCTCCCTCTCCCCTTCCATGAGTGGGGATATTGATCTATTTCTGTCTTTGGACTCAGTCTTAAGCTAGAATTTATGCTATCAGCGCTACTGGACCTTGGGACTCAGACTATAACTATGCCATCACCTCTCCAGTGTCTTCAGCTTGCCAACTACAGATCATGGGCATTTCAGACTTTATAACTGTGTGAGCAAATTCTTTATAGTAAATCTACTGGCCTGTCTATATATCTATCATCTATCTTTATCTCTCTAGCATTTACCATATGCCATACCCCTATCTACCTGATGTCCTATTGGCTCTATTTCTGTGGAGAACACAAATTGTATGGATTTGAAAGGAAAAGAAATGGATATTAGCACACTCAAATTTTCTAAAACATGGGATCTTTTTATCTTGATAAAGATTGCATATATTTTGACATAAAATGCAGAAGAGCAGTACTGGGGTCATTTGAGCACACTTTAAACAACCTACTTTGTGCTTTCCATAGGAACTAGTTTGACAAGCCTTTTGGACAGACTGAGTAGTGTAGTGATGGTATTGAAAGAGATAAAGCAATGCTTTGGGTTGATACCAAGTGCAATTTTCTTTGAACAGGAGGTTCCTCCCCATTCTACTACACTGTTACACCCTTTGCATAAAAGGATATTTTTTGAAGGACAAAAATCTCTAAAATACTTGGAGAAGCTGAAAAGGGTGTTTTTGTACAGGATATGCATTTTCTATATCTACATAGGTAGAAGAAACTAAAACACTTTTAATATAGACTGTGCCATTATGGACAGGGAATGAGGAATGCTGAAAGCTGAGGACTCAAAGCTGTCAGAAAAATCTGACTTAACCTCATTAGTTATTTAAGAAGTAAAACATAAATAGATCACAAAAGAAAGGTTCTCTCTTCTCTGAGGACTGCTGAGCACATGTTTTGCACATCTTCTCCATTAGTAGGGATCATGATTGATTAAAGAGTTCTTCTTAGTGCACTTGGTATAGCTATACAATATTGATCAAACTGAACTCATGGGGCCCCAGAAGATGGCATGATTCACAAGTGTTCAAACTGGGGATGCTTTAGTAATCCAATAAAATGACTAAGATGGCTCTACAATTTCCAGCCAGTTTCAACCACAGATCCCTTTCCTTTTGCAGCAGGATGGATTGAGGTAGTCAGTAAATCAAGACAATGCAATTTATGCTTTTTAACCCCTTTTTAAAAGTGCAATGAGAGACAGAAATATTATCTTTTTGAAGAGAAGTTATTTGCTGAATAAGATTTTTTTAAAATAATCATTGAAAGAGAATTTTTTAAAGCACATTTTTCTTTAAATTTCTTGTGAATGTGTCTGTATTTTTTTTTGACAGGCAGAGTTAGACAGTGAGAGAGAGAGAGAGAGAGAGAAAGAAAGATCTTCCTTTTTTCCATTGGTTCACTCTCCAAATGGCTGCTACAGCTGGCATGTTGCAGCCGGTGCGCTGTGTCAATCCGAAGCCAGGAGCCAGGTGCTTCCTCCTGGTCTCCCATGCAGCTGCAGGGCCCAAAGACTTGGGCCATCCTCCACTGCACTCCCAGGCCACAGCAGAGAGCTGGACTGGAAGAGGAGCAACCAGGACTAGAACCCAGGGTACCGGGGCTGCAGGTGGAGGATTAGCCGCCTAGTGAGCCACGGCACCAGCTGAATGTGTCTCTATTGATATGAGCTGCTTCATTGGCCTCAAAATATGAGGGAGGAAAAAGAAACATTTTCTTTAATGAAAAGTCAACAGCATGTCCCAGGGGAGAAAAGTGACTCTGGTGAGAAAGGATCTACAGCTTGATAAGAGGCCTTAATAGAGAGTTCTACATAGCGCCAAATAAGTACTGCTGATTAATAATTGACTTTGCTTCATGAATGAGTGTCTTAAAATACAGATGTTCTACTCATAAAACATTCACAATGTCAAAAATATCCAGGACTGCTAGGAATCTATCTCCATCGTCAGGTTTTCTTGGCTTCCTCCTGATCCCAGAACAGCTTCCTTCAAAATATGCCACTGTGATTCGGTATCAGTGCTCTCCATGTCCAAGTCAATCTCAACTGCATGACGCATAGAAGAAAAGCTTTCCCACAAGCTCTTCCTCTTTTACTTCCTGACTCAAGACCACAACATTTGGCTGCCATGTTTCTGAGAAGAATCTTAAGTTCTAGATTTCAGCTTTGATTTGGAAGTATTGGGACCTCAGTCCCGACTCTGTCCTGCTGTGCATGGGTGACTGCAAACATTACCCCATAGGACAATGTTCAACATAGTAAAAGCAAAGTGATACTTTTAATGATGACTTTTGTTAATGATAGTGATGATGATGATGAATACTATACAAAGAGGAATAAAAGTGAGCAAATTCAGAAAATAAATCTCAATAGAAAGGAAATAGGCTAGATACGTTTCACCTAAGGCACAACCTCCATAAAAGCAGAATCATTTTCATCCAAGATATCTGTCTCATTGTATTTAGGTCCAGAGGTTTCTTTGCTTCCCTGGGAGCAGGCACACTTTCATATCCTACTTTGTGAGAAACAAGTGCTGAGCAAGCAGCTCTGAGCCTTTCTTTGAAGTGTGTGCTAAGGAGGTATTTCAAGCACCATGAAAATTATGCCACACAATCATTAAAAGCTGATGTCAACATTCAGGAACCAAAAGCCTATTTACACCAAGCTAAACCATTTCCCTCCACACACAGAAAGAACACTAAGCTATGCAAATTGACTTAATTAGAAAAGTCTTTTCTCTTTATTTGCCCATCAGCTAACAAGCCACCATCCCAAAATGTTCCATTTCTCTTAGCATCTTCAGTGTTCATTTCCTGTAAGGTTTTTAAGAGGTAAAAGCTTACAAATACAATATTGTATTTGGTGTAATAAATGGACTGAGTAAATCAAAATTATACTTAAAAAAGTAAAAAAAAAATAATGTCATAGTGCTCTGCAAAATGGAACAGAATATAAGGTATGCTGATCTCTAGTTCTAAGCTTACCCCCATTTTTCCCTATGGTTTTGAGTTTTAATTGACATTAGATTTCCCTTGCCTACATTCTGTATTTTATAGTGGATTTTTGCACATGACCTCTTGTGGGTTTCTAAGTGCCCTTCTCAAATCTCCTGCATAAAAACCAGCTATGGGGAGGGAAGTTGACCCACGACTCTAGAGGCTATCCTCATGAGCACTGAGGCTTATGCACCCCACAAGATGCTCTCTACCTATGGCTGAGCACAGCAATGGTAGCAGAGCCATCCCAGACTTGCCTAAAATGATGCTTCCTCTAAAGACCAAGCTTCCTTGGAGTCTTTCCTCAGCCTCTCCAAGACCTTCTCAGAACTCTTAAATGGTCAGGGGCTTTCCACCCAGTCCTTTCTTCTTTCTTATCCTTTACAGGTGTTCTTTTCCTATCTCAGACTGAGTGTTCTCCCTGTCTATTTTTATTCCCCTCTGCTTTATCATGCACAGCCAGAACTACAATAAATCTCTTATATTATGTCTACTTCCTGGAGGAGCCAACTGAAACAATGATACAGGAGGTGGACTGAGAAAATAGGATCCAAGCTAGGATATGGGGACCCTAACACTCACTTTTTAGTTGGCATCATCATGGGTGAAATGTGAGGCATGGGCTGTTCCTGCAGGAGGTGGCAGCCCAATTGCTGATAGTTGCAGGAATGGTGACCTAATCCCGGTAGAGAGGGATGTCCTGGTTTGTCTGATGAGCAAGGCATTTGGAAGACACAGAATGCACAATGCTTGTAAGGTCAGCTGAGTGGATTGTTGAACACTAAGTTCAATTGGATAAAGGATCAATTGGGGGCAGTTGACACATAAATAAGTTAAGTGTGAGAGCCAGAGGGTCTCTGTGAATGTTTGTGTGGGAGCCTTGTCTTCCTGCAATGAAAGAGCAGATGAGGCTGAGAAGCACACTCAGGATTTTATGGTTAGAATTGCAGCGATACACAGATATCTGAATATTCAGTAGCCAGTACTGATCCCCTCTAAAATTTGGGCAGTGGTTGGACAAAATAGGAACTCTATCAGGGAGAATTCACATGAATGAATGCTGATCAGGAAGGCCTACACAGTCTCCAAATTCAACTAAACTTCAGGCAACCTCTTCTTGACTTATTTTTGTTATAGCATTTACTTTAGAAATCCTACAATTGTAACCTATTTTTCTACCACTTTGGGAAGCAAAGCATTTTCAAAGCTTTCTGTCAGCTTTTACAAACCAGGAAAAAGTTTCAAGGACTTAGAAACCACCTTTTTGAAATATAATCCTGAGGAAAGACATTATACCTATCTTTGTCTCTGTGTCTGGGTAGGATACTATTATGGTTTGAACAGGACTTGTCTCCCCAAGATTTAAACCCTGAAGTCCTAGGTTATAGAGTAATGGTTAATAGATTAAGGGAAGAAGTTTAATCCAATGACATAATCCAGTGTCTGAAGATGGGGCCTTTGGTAAATGATTGAATTAGACTACATTGAGAGGGAAGAGCCCCATAATTGGATCATGTTTGCTTTAAAGGCCTTCTAGAAGGTAGATGAAGAAGGCACTGCATATGTCTCTGCTTCGCCACGTGATTCCCGTTCAGAATGCATTCTGCTCTCATCAGATGTCAGATTAATGGGGCAGCCTAATCTTAGACTGTGAATCTCCAAAATTCTAAGCTGAAATAAACCTTATGTCTTCCTAAGAAACTTCTCACAGGCGTTTTAGTTGTTGTAAGAAAAAGCTGACTAGTATAGAGCCTAACTGTGATGTGTACTATTTAGCAAATGCAGATGACCTAGTGATCCACAAAAACATTTGCGAAATCAGGAGTATCTCATCTCATTAATCAGCTCCCCTCCTCCTAATCCCACTTCCGTAAGTCCCCCTCATTTAAAAAAAAATAATTTCTTTATTTTGAAAAGTAGAGTGACAGAGAGAGAGGGAGAGACAGAGAGATATTCTACCTGCTGTTTTACTGCCCAGAGGGTTGCATCGGACTGGGTCTGGGCCAGGCCAAAGCCAGGAACCAGGAGATTCATCCAGGTCTCCCATGTGGGTGGCAGGGGCCCAAACACTTAGGCCATCCTTCGATGCTTTCCCAGGCCATTAGCAGGAAGCTGGACTGGAAGTGGAGCAGCCTTGTCACAAACTAGTGCCCAAATAGGATGCTGACATTGCAGCCAGTGGCTTTACCTGCTATGACACAACTCAGCCCCCCTTTATCTCTTTTTCACTAGCTCATCTTAGTCTCCTAAATCCCTCCTACTCTTTGTTTCAATGGAGCAGAGATCAGATTCAGTTCTAGCATATTTTAATGATTTTGGCAGCCTTGAATGAAGACTTCATTGTGCCCTCCTCCCCATGCCTAAACCCCCAGCTCACCCCAGTGCAATTTTTGGCTTGACAGTGTAGCCAAAGAATTATGACTCTTTAGATCCCAGTGACTTTTATGGTAAGGGGTAGCACTTCCGCCTACTCAGGAAGAAACTGCAGAAGCCTGGCCTTCTCAACAGCTGCCCATTCTCCTTCTCCCAGATACAGGATGGTAACTATGTTTAAGTTCCAGCATAATCTAACTACAGACATACTGCATCTGATAATGGGGAAAATGACATTATGTGTTGAATTAGCCACATTGAATAAGCAGTAGTCAATGGAATAACCCTGGAATTAGGTTTTGAGGATGTTGATCAAGGGGGACAGAATAAAAGATTGCATAAGAACAATTTATTGACTTGGCAGCAGTTTCTTGAAACATTTGGTTTCACATCCTGATAAGGACCCCAGAAAATGGAATAAATTCACTGCTAAGAGTGACTCTTGGACTGAAGTCAGGAATAAGTGATGGCTTACACAGAGAAAAGTGAAAATCCTTGCATTGTTTGCCAGATTCTACAAAAAGAAGAAAAAGGCTCAGGAGTATGGGCCTCAGTGAAACAGTTACTGTGTAAGATCAGAAGACCTACTGGAAGACATCACAGGATGTGCTAGGTAATCCAGTATTCAACAGATCCATGGAGAATGAATTGGCGAGGGCACCAGAGACCCTAAATTCAGTGTCAGCTCATGTCAGAAGGACAGGGCAGTCAGCAGGAGAGGTGCTCACACAAGTCTGGTCTGGTTAGTATCCATGAAGATGAGGAGGCCCTGAATAATTACAGCTGGGCAACAGTGCTTAACTTTCAAAGAGGCAAGGGGCCCACACAGTGGTATTAGTATCTAAGATGGAGCTTGATCTTGAGAGAGTCAGAAAGATGGTTAATACAGCATGACATCCTAGACAATCTAGACTGGAGAAGCAGAAGGCTGAGTACAGTTGCCTGCAATAAAAAGTTGTAATAATTTGCCCAGTTCTCAAAGCTAAACCAATCTTGTTTTCTGGAAACCACTGATTGAAGAGACAATCATGTCCCCAAGAGGAATGAGTCTGCAACACCACAACATATATATAATGATTCCTCAAGTTCTTTCCCTAAATGAATTGTAGCTATTTACTCATATGACCACATACTATAGAAAGGAAAACACTCAGAGAATTATTGGACTCATTGCTGCTTGGAGACTCAGTGAATCATTACGGCATCTACTTGGGTTGGAGATTACAGAGATCATTAATGAATGGAATCTGGCTAAAGTCTGGCTTAAAGCACATCCTCTGCTTTCACAGATATGTCTGGTGATCATTTTTTGATCTTCAAGTAGGAATTGGTATAGTCACCTGGCAGTTGCATTCTTCATGTTGATTCCGTGGATTTATTGAAAAGGCCAAATGAAACATCAGATATTATACATCCCCTCCCACCTGAGGAAAGGTTGCAAATCAAAACTTCTTTGGAGCACAGAAGAGAATGGTAGAAACTAGCATACCTTTAAAGATTTTTTTTTAACTTTTATTTAATGAATATAAATTTCCAGTGTACAGCTTATGGATTACAATGGCTTCCCCCCCCCATAACTTCCCTCCCACCCGCAACCCTCCCCTCTCCCGCTCCCTCTCCCCTTCCATTTGCATCAAGATTCATTTTCAATTCTCTTTATATACAGAAGATCAATTTAGTATAAAGATTTCAACAGTTTGCACCCACATAGAAACACAAAGTGAAACATACTGTTTGAGTACTAGTTATAGCATTAAATCACAATGTACAGCACATTAAGGACAGAGATCCCACATGAGGAGCAACTGCACAGTGGCTCTTGTTGTTGACCCAACAAATTGACACTCTAGTTTATGGCGCCAGTAACCATCCTAGGCTGTCGTCATGAGTTGCCAAGGCTATGGAAGCCTTCCAAGTTTGCCGACTCTGATCATATTTAGACAAGGTCATAAAAGACAGAGTGAGGATAGTAACCAATGATCCTAAGAGTGGCATTTACCAGGTTTGAACAATTATACAGCATTAAGTGGGGAAGAGGACCATCAGTACACACAGGTTGGGAGTAGAGCCATTGGTGGTAGAGTAGAGGTTATGATTACAAAGGAATGAGGCCCAAGTGTGCTAGACAGGGTCTAGAACAAAGCACAGAGTCATTATTAGAGAAGCTAAGAAAGGTGCTGTCTAAGCTACAATGAAGTTTTCTGATTGAGAGGCAAATAGAACCTGATAGAAGGGGCTTGATAATAATCTGGTGGGCTTTAGGCCTTGTAAATTCAGAGGCCCAGACCTATCTATCTCTTCACATGGGGTATATCCTAAGGGAGGTGTGAACCTCCTAGGGGAAGGCACTCTGTTGACTTTCATTACTTGGCTGGCCTGGGAGGAGAGCCGGCCAGGTAAAGGCAGGGGGCATCTCTAACAAGAAATTTACAGTTCTGCCTGCAATGTTGCTGACCCTACTTGACCATCCCCTCAGCTGCAGTGGTCACTTTGGAAGCTAGGCTGAGTGAAGGGCTTTTCAGCTTAGAGCCAGTAAGATCTGTGGCTCTGACCTGGGCATCCTTTGACTCCAGGGCAGGTCCATTTCCAGTGATCCAACTCTTGGCAGAGCTGCCAGGGCTCTTCACAAGCTGACTTCTGCTGAAGCCCAGGCTTACCACATTGAAAGCCACTGCAGTGGACTGGCCTGTTGGGTCTCCTTGAGGGCAGATCACTGTACAGATCAGCCATTAATAGGCCTGCCACCCATTGCTTCTGATGCCAAGCTTTCTTTTCCTCCTGGTTTGTGTTAAAGCAGACCAGAGGATGCAAGTCAAGGGAGTGCCCAAGTCCCATCTCTCATCTTCAGTGGCCTGAACGACAAGTCTATTGTCACAGGCATGTTATGTAGTAGTTTTTCTAAGGTAGACAATGCCCATGAGGAAAATTATATTCTCACTTTAAAACTTTCTTTCCCTTTGGTCTGAAAGGGAGGTTTTTTTAAAAATTTATTTTATTTATTTGACAGACAGTTACAGAGAGAGGTAAAGACAGAGAGAGAGGTCTTCGCCCAGATGGCCGCAATGGCCAGAACTGCGCCAATCCGAAGCCAGGATCCAGGAGCTTCTTCTGGGTCTTCCACACACGTGCAGAGACCCAAGAACTTGGGCCATCTTCTACTTCTATCACAGGCCATAGCAGAGAGATGGATCAGAAGAGGAGCAGGCGGGACTAGAACTGGCACCCATATGAGATGCCGACGCTTCAGGCCAGGGCATTAACCCTTTGTGCCACAGTGCCGGCCCCACCTTTAAAGATTTAAAGGACAAGATGGGGCCCTGAAATATCTCTATTTATGTTACCATTCTGGTCCCTGGAGAAACTGACTGAATCCTGGAGAAGTACAGACTATTATAAAGCTCAGCCAGGTAACTATTCTGGTTGCAGCTGCTATACCACATGTGGTATTTTTAGAGCTAACCAGTAACATTTCAGGTTCATGGTATGTTGATAGATTTCACAAGAGTATTTTTAAAACTCTGATCAGATGAAAAAGTTTTATTTATGTAGAATCAACAATACTATTCATGTATGGCTTTTCCCCAAGAACTTTGTTAACTTTCTTAAATCTGTCATTATATATTCAAAACTGATGTGAACTATCCAGGCATTTCACATGTTATCCTGCTGATTTATCACACTGAGAACACAATGCTGATTTAGGAAGTAATAAAAAGCAATTGGCTAGTAGTTTCAAGACCTTAATAAGACATATATCAGGGAAATGGGATTTCACTCAAATTTTAGGGTCCCAGTGGTCAAGGGCTATTGAGATATCCATTGTGAAGTACTTGTGTAAGTCATATTGGTACATTTTCCAATCTGTGTCACAGAAAAGGAAGCACATGAACTGATGCATCTTTTAGACTTCCGGCTGGAATACATTCTGCATGCACAAATACCATTTGGCTCTTGAGTCCAGTGATATGAAAAGCTGCCAGCTTTCAATGAGTCTTGGAATAAAAAGGGCCCTGCAGCTGGTCTACACTGTGGTTAAAGCAGCTCTGTCCATTGGGACATATGGTCTGTCAAGTTCTGTATTGTTGTAAATGTCAGTAGTGGGAAAAGATGGAATGTAAGTTTATGGCAAACCCCAGTGAGAGAATCATTATGTGATTATTGAGATTCTGGAGAAAAGCCATGCTCATCTGCAGCAGAAAATTATATTCAACTTGAAAATCACCTCCTGGAATGATACTTTGCCCTGGTACAGTTGGTACACTTGATTATGGGGCAAAATTGAGCAAGTGCTGGAACTACTTATAATGAGTTACGTTCTCCTAGACACACAGTAGCGTGAAGTCAACAGTTTCAGCATCACTCCATCATCATAACTTAGAAGAGGTAAGTTTGAGATAAAAATTAACTAACAAGAGAAGGTACAAACAAGCTGCATGAGCAGATGGCTGAGGACACCATGTCAATCAGAGTGGTTGTCCAGTGCCCCTTCCTTAGCAAATTCCCTATGCCATTCTAAATAAAGGGGAAAAAAATCCAAGCTTGATTTATGGATCAGTAGATTCAGTATAGGAGTTCAAACTGAAAATGGATGATGACAGCAGGCAGTTGTACTAATTGGAAAGCAGTGGAGAGAGAAAATCTTACCAATGCATGGAAAAGAAAACAAAATGGCCATTCAATCTGTGGAAGGAGAATTAGAGAGAAGGATACAGACAGATTTCTGGAATTTGCTATTGGTAAGATAGCTGGTGGGAATCCTGCAAAGAAAAGATTAAAAGATCAGGGATAAGATGCTTTGGGATAGCATATGGATGCACACATTGATGTTGGCACAGAGAGTGAAGATTTTTGAATCATAGGTTCATGCCTGGCCAGTGCCATGGCTTAACAGGCTAATTAATCCTCCACCTTGCGGTGCCGGCACACCGGGTTCTAGTCCCGGTCGGGGCTCCGGATTCTGTCCCGGTTGCCCCTCTTCCAGGCCAGCTCTCTGCTATGACCCGGGAAGGCAGTGGAGGATGGCCCAAGTCCTTGGGCCCTGCACCCGCATGGGAGACCAGAAGAAGCACCTGGCTCCTGGCTTCGGATCAGCACGATGCGCCCGCCACAGCGGCCATTGGAGGGTGAACCAATGGCTCTGTCTCTCTCTCTCACTGTCCACTCTGCCTGTCAAAAAAAAAAAAAATAAGTTCATGTCTAACAGAAAGCATCTTCCCAAGAAGAGCCACTGAACAATGAAGTAGACAAAGTAATGTGTCCAGATGACACTAGCCACCTTTGTCATTGGTCACTGCAGAACTGGCTTGATGAACACATGGATGGAAGGAATCCTTCATGATATTGTTATTTCTTGATCACAAGCAAAAACTAGGTGTGTTCATGCTGTTTGGTTTGTCTTTAAATTGTCTTCTGAATCTTTCTATTGCATTCAAAACCTAGAATCTAGAATTCATGCCAATTATACACAAAATCATGTTAGAAAAATAAACTATCAATACCAGAAATTCTGTAGCTGTGCGAAGTTCTTTCAGAAATACATTAAGTCCCATTGAGTATGAGCCCTATTTCATTGATTAAATATACACTTAGATTCAGATATTGACTCAGACTGACTATAAATTCTAGCTTTCAACCTTGACCTTTTTTTGGAACAAATTATGTACAAATAGGCAGCAAAGAAGACAATGGAAGAGTTTTATTTAAGGAATGTAATTATGTTCTTAATTCTATTAGGTCTCTAGGGAATCCTGTGGATTATATGGTTCTACTCTATAATATGGGAAAACTGAGGCCTTGAGAGGGGACACCAGCCTAATGGGATATTACTATTTAATGGTAAAGGTTAGATCCAATTCTTCTGACAGATTGATTCATGTTTTTTCCCCCACTTAGACATGTAGTGCCTTGGGCATTCTTTGACAACAGAATTTCATCTGTAATAACCCATATGTAATTCATATATCTGGAAATAACTGATTTCTTCATTTAAATTTATGTTAATGATGCCATGAATAACTCCTGCTCTTTGTCCCTCCAAAAAATGAACGAAATAATGAAATGCAATTTGAGAAAGTGGTAGTAATAGTAAAAAGTATGCAAAATGATAGAAGACTGAAAATCCCCAAATTACTAACTTGTTCCATCTATTTACTTAAAGATTTTGCTTACAAAATATCTTTTGGAAAATGGTAATTAACCATTTCACTTCTGGGCATTTTTTTGTATTTCCATTTCCGTTCTTAAGAAGAGGTGGTGTGTATAACTGATCTCTTTTTCATCCTTGACTCTGAGATCCCACTTAAAAATTTAATACAGTTTTGTCAGTTTAATGACAGCAATTCACTTTCAGGGTTATTTCCATTTCAGCTTCTGAACTTCAGATTATTTCTGAGTACCAGATAATGAAAATTTCATGTCAATTTTCCTTTAACTTTCTTTTCTTTCTTAGATTGCAACTAATGCAAATCTTACATCACCAAGATGATTAAGTTGATAAAATCTTATCCAAAAATAATTTTCTACTCATCTTTATAGTTTCCAAGTTCAATAGTCTTTCACTGTAAAATATTTGCATTACTAAAACTGTACCTTATCCAAGTGATGATTTTATATTAAATTCATTGACAAAAATACTGAATTACAAAAAAAGCTCTTTAGGAATTTATAAAAAGAAAGGTTCACTTGTCTAAAATTTGACCAATATGAAAATCAGGAGGAGACTCTTACATATTCCTAAGAAAATTTGAGTTTTTTGCAACTCTTTTCCTCTAGAATGTTGAATCCCATGGAGGTTCTTTACTATTATACCAGTGCCCTGGTTCTTTTCCTCTCTCCCTTTCTACACCACACTTTCTGACAAGCTGTCTCCTCACTCTCAGCCCAGCTCTTTATAAAGTTCAGAGGAAGATATAGTTCTTTGTTCTCTTGGTATTTCTTCTGATTTGGAGTCGACCTTTTCAGAACAAAGGACAAAGAAAAGGCAAGTGTGTGTGTGTGTGTGCATGCGTGCACACTTTGTGAGTATTTTGGAGATCAGATGTGAGTGAGAACTGAGCAGGTGACTCACGACCTCAGGATTTTCCTCACCTTGACCAAACTTTATACAGACTTCTAAATGACAAGCTTCCTTCTCTCTAATGTCTATCCCATAAGCATTGGTGCCATCTCTCTCTTTTTAAGATTTATTATTTGAAAGGCAGAGCAATAGAGAAGGAGAGAGAGAGACAGATGGACTTCACCAACAACCGGCTGCAGTAGCCAGGTATGAGCCAGGCTGAAGCCAGAAATCAGAAACACCATCCGGGTCTCTCACGTGGGTGGCATGGCCCAAGTACTTGCACCATCATCCATTACCTTCCCAGATGTGTTGGCAGAGGCTGGATTGGAAGCATAGCAGCTGGGGTTCAAACTGATTCTCTGAAATAGGATACCAGTGATGCAAGCAGTGGCTTAAGGAAGACAATGCTCTGGTATCCCAATCTCAAGAGGGTAGGAACCTAACATCTATGGACTCCTGGCTCCAAGTCATAAAATTATCTCCTGTTACAAGGATATGAGAAGTGTTTTTGTAGTGGGAGAAGAGAGGAAAGAATTTGCTTAGGTACTGAAGTTAAGTATTTAAGTATTCCTTCCTCCCTTCCTTCCCTCCTCCTCTCCTCCTCCACTCCTTCCTGTTTACCCTTCCTTCCTTCATTCATGGCTTCTTTTCATTTCCTTACTTTCCCTTCCACTCATGGAGTGTTTTTGCAATCTATTTTGTGATATAGTTGTGTTTAATTTTTATATAAACACCGTATATTAAATTATTTTCCACTGGAGGAAATGGATGCATTAGAAGAGACTGCCTGCTTTCCACTGTCTGAAAAACATGACTCACTTAATATTCATTTTGCGCTTTCTCTGTTCCAGACACACAGCTTGGAAATGAGCTTATAATGATCAGAAAAATAACCATGGTTCTTGTACTCATGAACTTTATAATCTTCCATTAGTCAACTAATCAAAAAAATGAGTACAGTTTATGGCAAGTGCCAGATTGGAAAATAGTAGTACAGGAGTGCTACATGACCATAGCATGTGGGACCAGTCATAAGATTCATTGGTGGTGATGACTGAGGGAAGCAGGACCCAGGCAGCAGCTCTAGAATATAGGATGAAGGTCTTCATACAGGTCAGAGCGTAGCATTGCACAAACATGGTTTTGGCAATGGGAACCATGAAGTTTCAAGCAGGGGGAGGGTCAGATGTCCATTTCAGTTATGTCATAAGGATTTATGTGGAGGATACATTTGTCATAAGGAGCTGTGGATAAGACAACATGGCCGGAAAAAGATGCTATGGAAATCCAACTAAGTATTGACAGGATCTGAACAAGGCATAGCTGAATTGCATATTCTAGGAAGCTATATTCATTGAGTCAGCAAATACTAACTACCAGTACAAGGAAATAATCCACCAGTATGGATTCCTTTAAATGTCTGTTACAGAAGATATGAATAGCCCTTTCAAAGGTTGTATTTGAACCATTGGAAGGTTCTAAAAGGTCTTTAAATTTCACAAAGGAAGCAGAAAATGTAAGTAAATCCTGCAGTAAAACAGTCTGCCTCCACAACAGAAACTTTTCATCACTGAAAGCAGAAATGTCATTTGAACATCTCTAGGTCAGTATGAGCTTAGTAAAACACAGGGCAGGAAAGAAAACTGGTACATTTTGTTAATAAGTTATTGTCTCTGCTTCAACTATCTTTATCAAATGTTCAGGTCCAATTCTAAGTATACTGAAGAAAACAATAGCCTCTTGTTTTTTGAAACATGCTGTAAAGTATAGGGATGATAAAATATGTCAAGGCAATTTGCTTGCAAAAGTTTTAATTGACAAATCAAGTAATCAGATAGTGTTCTTACTGAATCATGTCACTTACTTTATTGCAGTATCACTATTAAAAAAACTTCAGAATTTATGGCATTTTATGCAATCTGATGCTGATCCTTCATAACTTGCCCTTTCCAGTTCTTTCCAGTGCTTGGAAAAATTTCTTGGGATTTCCAAAATAGGCAGTGCATTTTTCACAACACTTTTGGTTTCTGCTTTCCCTTAGCATTAACTCTAATTATCTTAGCTGATAAACTCTAGTCCCCTTCTAAGACTTGATTCACAGTTCCCTGTACTTTTCAATGATTCCCCAGGGATAATTAATTATTCTGTCCTCTGATTTAATTTTAAAATGTGTTTCTAGTTCTCAGTTCATTAGTTTTTAGCTTTTTTTATTTCCCTCTTTTAGTATTATGTATTCTAAGCCATTAACGTGTTCTGTACTTGAACTTTTTTGCATATTTTTTAAATCTATTTCATCTGGCAAGACCAACTCTAATTAAAATATGCCATGTTCTTTCTCTGCATTTATATATGAGAGTACTTCAACAAATTCATGGGAAAGTGGAATTCAAAATGTTCATTTTGGCGCAGTAAAATTTGGAAATAAATGCAGTTTTTTTCATGAACTTTTTGAAAATTCTTTCTATGAATGAATTTTGAAATATTTTTCAACAATGTAAATGTGTATTTCCTGGATTTTTTTTTTGACATGGAGAGTGGACAGTGAGAGAGAGAGAGAGAGAGAGAGAGAGAGAGAAAGGTCTTCCTTTGCTGTTGGTTCACCCACCAATGTCCTTTTCAAATTAATTTTTAAAAATTTGCTTGAAAGATGGGGTGAGACAGAGAGATAATGTTCCCATCAGCTGACTACTGTCCAAATCCCCCCATGGTTGGGGGAACTGAAGCTGGTACTTGAGAACTCAATCCAAGTCTCCCACATGGGTGGCAGGAACCATCATGGATGCCTCCCAGGGTCTGCAACTTTAAGGTAAATTTAAAGCGACTAAATTGGCTGTACTTAACTGATTTATGCTTACATGAGAATTACATTGCTAACATTTGACTTACTTAGAATAGATTTTTTTACCAGTATAAGATGAATATTATATCTTGCTGTAGTTTAAACTGAAACTTGCCTGAAAATGAATGAAACTGAGCATCCATTTGTGTTTATTAACCATTTGGATCTCTTCTCATTTTAAGTGACTGTTCAAATATTTTCCTGTATTTCTATTATACTACTTTTAGGTCCTCTAATTTGTGTTGTTTATATATTCTGTGATTTTTTAAGATTAATTTACTTATTTGAAAGTCAGAGTTACAGAGGGAGAGGAAGTGACAAAGAGAGGGGAGATCTTCCAGCCACTGGTTCACTCCCCAAATGGCCACAACAGCCAGGAGTGGGCCAGGCTGAAGCCAGGAGCTTCTTCCTGATCTCCCACATGGGTGCAGGGACCCAAGCACATGGGCCGTCTTTTGCTGATTTCCCAGGTACATTAGCATGGAGCTGGATTGGAAGTGGAGCAGCCAGGACTCAAAACCACATCCATATGGATTGCTGGCATCTAAGGCAGCAGCTTTACCCGCTGTGCCACTGCGCCAGCCCCTATTTATATATTCTTGATAGTAGTTCTTTTTTTTGTTATAAAAATAGCTTTTCACTAGAATCTAGTGAAAGTAGGTGGAGCTAACGATCTGAGACTGTGAAAATCCGAGGCGGGGGACACTGAGAGAACTCAGGCAACCAGTGAGAGACTGTGGAGAAATTTGAAAACACACTGAGGGCTGCATAAACACCTTGTGTGGTCCCAGGGGTAGATCAAACGAATACCCACGGAGGCCAGATTTCAACTACCCTCAATTCCACTCAGCTGTGCAGAATTACTTCCCAACTGACTCAAAGAGAGAGAGAGAGAGAGAGAGAGAGAGAGAGAGAGAGAGAGAGGGAGAAAGCAATCTGGGTGAGTCACCTTTGGCACACCCTTAAACCTGAAGAATCAAACAGAGGTCTCTGGACACACCCATCACAGACTCTAAGGATCCATCAAAACAGACAGCCCACTTAATCTAGAGGCATAGTATACGAGAAAAAAACACCATGGCAAAAAAAAATATTATCTCCAATATGCCAAACAACAAACGCAGAAACCGAAGTAACAAGAGCAAGGAAGACACTATGATGCCCCCAAATGAACAAGACACCCCAATACAAGATTATGAAGATGAAGAGATAGAGGAAATGCAAGAAGCGGATCTCAAAAAACTGATAAGAACATTAAGAAGTTCTCAAAAACAAATTCTTGAACTACAGAAATCCTTAATGGACAAGATAGAAAATATCTCTCGTGAAAATGAAATATTAAGGAGGAATCAAAATGAAATGAAACAACTAGTATAACATGAAACTGTGATAGTGACAAGAAACCATAATGAAATGAAGAACTCAATAGATCAAATGACAAACACATTAGAGAGCCTTAAAAACAGAATGGGTGAAGCAGAAGAGAGAATATCGGAATTAGAAGACAGAGAACAGGAAAGGAAACAGTCAAATCAAAGAAAAGAAGAAGAAATCACAAATCTAAAAAATACTGTCAGTAATCTACAGGATACTATTAAAAAACCCAACATTCGGGTTCTAGGAGTTCCTGAAGGCATGGAGAGGGAGAAAGGATTAGACGGCATTTTTAGTGAGATACTAGCAGAAAATTTCCCAGGTTTAGAGAAGGACAGAGGCATCCTAGTACAGGAAGCTCATAGAACCCCTAATAAACATGACCAAAAGAGATCCTCACCACGACACGTCATAATCAAACTCACCACAGTGAAACATAAAGAAAAGATCCTAAAATGTGCAAGAGAGAAACGCCAGATTACTCTCAGAGGATCTCCAATTAGACTCACAGCTGACTTCTCTTCAGAAACCCTACAAGCTAGGAGGGAATGGCAAGATATAGCCCAGGTACTAAGAGAGAAAAACTGCCAGCCCAGAATATTATATCCTGCAAAGCTCTCATTTGTGAATGAAGGTGAAATAAAGACCTTTCACAGCAAACAGAAACTGAAAGAATTTGTTGCCACTCGTCCAGCCCTGCAAAAGATGCTTAAAGATGTGTTACACACAGAAACACAGAAACACGGTCACCAATATGAAAGAAGGTAAAGGAAGGAAACCTCACAGCAAAAGATCACAGGAATCTCAAACCATATATTAGAAAATATCTTTGGCAAATGACAGGGCAAAGTTACTCTTTCTCAATAGTCACATTGAATGTTAATGGCCTGAACTGTCCAGTTAAAAGACACCGATTGGCTGATTGGGTTAAGGAACAAAACCCATCTTTTTGCTGCTTACAAGAAACTCATCTTTCCAACAATGATGCATACAGGCTGAAAGTGAAAGGCTGGAAAAAGATATACCATGCCAACAGAAATGGAAAAAGAGCGGGCGTAGCCATCTTAATATCGGACAACATAAACTTTACCACAAAAACCGTTAGGAGAGAAAAAGAGGGGCACTATTTAATGATTAAGGGATCCATTCAACAGGAAGATATAATGATTATCAATGTATATACACCTAATTACATGGCACCGATTTATTTAAAAGACTTATTAAGGGACTTAAAGGGAGACTTAGACACCAATATAATAGTTCTGGGGACTTCAATACTCCACTCTCAGAGATAGACAGATCAACAGGACAGAAGATCAACAAGGAGACAGTAGATTTAAATGACACTATAGCCCAAATGGATCTAACAGATATCTACAGAACTTTTCATCCTACACATAAAGCATCTATATTCTTCTCAGCAGTACATGGAACCTTCTCTAGGATTGACCACATACTAGGCCATAAAGCAAGTCTCAGCAAATTCAAAAGAATTAGAATCATACCATGCAGCTTCTCAGACCACAAAGGAATGAAATTGGAAATTAGCAACTCAGGAAACCCTAGAGCACGTGCAAACACATGGAGATTGAACAACATGCTTCTGAATGAACAATGAGTCATAGAAGAAATTAAAAGAGAAATCAAAAACTTTGTGGAAGTAAATGAGGATAACAGCACAACATACCAAAACCTATGGGATACAACAAAAGCAGTGTTAAGAGGAAAGTTTATATCAATAGGTGCCTACATCAAGAAGTTAGAAAGGCACCAAATAGATGAGCTTTCAAGTCATCTCAAGGATCTAGAAAATCTGCAGCAAACCAAACCCAAACCCAGTAGGAGAAGAGAAATAATTAAAATCAAAGAAGAAATCAACAGGATTGAATCCAAAAAAACATTACAAAAAATCAGCCGAAGGAGGAGCTGGTTTTTTGAAAAAATAAACAAAATTGACACAACATTGGCCCAACTAACTAAAAAAAGAAGAGAAAAGACCCAAGTCAATAGGATCAGAGATGAAAAGGGAAACGTAACAACAGACGTCACAGAAATAAAAAGAATCATCAGAAATTACTACAAGGACTTGTATGCCAGCAAACAGGGAAATCTATCAGAAATGGACAGATTCCTGGACACATACAACCTACCTAAATTGAGCCAGGAAGACATAGAAAACCTAAACATACCAATAACTGACACAGAAATTGAAACAGTAATAAAGGCCCTCCCAACAAAGAAAAGCCCAGGACCAGATGGATTCACTGCTGAATTCTACCAGACATTTAAAGAAGAACTAACTCCAATTCTTCTCAAACTATTCAGAACAATCGAAAAAGAGGGAATCCTCCCAAATTCTTATATGAAGCCACCATCACCTTAATTCCTAAGCCAGAAAAAGATGCAGCACTGAAAGAGAATTACAGACCAATATCCCTGATGAACATAGATGCAAAAATACTCAATAAAATTCTGGCCAATAGAATGCAACAACACATCAGAAAGATCATCCACCCAGACCATGTAGGATTTATCCCTGGTGTGCAGGGATGATTCAATGGTCGCAAAACATTCAACGTGATACACCACATTAACAGACTGCAGAAGAAAAACCATATGATTCTCTCAATAGATGCAGAGAAAGCATTTGATAAAATACAACACCCTTTCATGATGAAAACTATGCAAAATGAGTATGGAAGGAACATTCCTCAATACAATCAAAGCAATATATGAAAACCCACGGCCAGCATCCTATTGAATGGGGAAAAGTTGGAAGCATTTCCGCTGAGATCTGGTACCAGACAGGGATGCCCACTCTCACCACTGCTATTCAATATAGTTCTGGAAGTTTTAGCCAGAGCTATTAGGCAAGAAAAAGAAATTTAAGGGATACAATTTGGGAAGGAAGAACTCAAACTATCCCTCTTTGCAGATGATATGATTCTTTATTTAGGGGACCCAAAGAACTCTACTAAGAGACTATTGGAACTCATCGAAGACTTTGGCAAAGTAGCAGGATATAAAATCAATGCACAAAAATCAATGGCCTTTGTATACACAGGCAATGCCACGGCTGAGGAAGAACTTCTAAGATCAATCCCATTCACAATAGCTACAAAAACAATCAAATACCTTGGAATAAACTTAACCGAGGACGTTAAAGATCTCTACGATGAAAACTACAAAACCTTAAAGAAAGAAATAGAAGAGGATACCAAAAAATGGAGAAATCTTCCATGTTCATGGATTGGAAGAATCAATATCATCAAAAGGTCTATTCTCCCAAAAGCAATTTATACATTCAATGCAATACCAACCAAGATACCAAAGACATTCTTCTCAGATCTGGAAAAAATGATGCTGAAATTCATATGGAGACACAGAAGACATCGAATAGCCAAAGCAATCTTGTACAACAAAAACAAAGCCGGAGGCATCACAATACCAGATTTCGGGACATACTACAGGGCAGTTGTTATCAAAACAGCATGGTACTGGTACAGAAACAGATGGATAGACCAATGGAACAGAATAGAAACACCAGAAATCAATCCAAACACCTACAGCCAACTTATATTTGATCAAAGATCCAAAACTAATCCCTGGAATAAGGACAGTCTATTCAATAAGTGGTGCTTGAAAAACTGGATTTCCACGTGCAGAAGCTTGAAGCAAGACCCCTACCCTTCAGCTTACACAAAAATTCACTCAACATGCATTAAAGACTTAAATCTATGACCTGAAACCATCAACTTATTAGAGAGCATTGGAGAAAACCTGCAAGATATAGGTACAGGCAAAGACTTCTTGGAAAAGACCCCAGAGGCACAGGCAGTCAAAACCAAAATTAACATTTGGGATTGCATCAAATTGAGAAGTTTCTGTACTTCAAAAGAAATAGTCAGGAAAGTGAAGAGGCAACCGACAGAATGGGAAAAAATATTTGCAAACTATACTACAGATAAAGGGTTGATAACCAGAATCTACAAAGAAATCAAGAAATTCCACAACAACAAAACAAACAACCCTCTTAAGAGATGGGCCAAGGACCTCAATAGACATTTTTCAAAAGAGGAAATCCAAATGGCCAACAGGCACATGAAAAAATGTTCACGATCACTAGCAATCAGGGAAATGCAAATCAAAACCACAATGAGGTTTCACCTCACCCCGGTGAGAATGGCTCACATTCAGAAATCTACCAACAACAGATGCTGGAGAGGATGTGGGGAAAAAGGGACACTAACCCACTGTTGGTGGGAATGCAAACTGGTTGAGCCACTATGGAAGTCAGTCTGGACATTCCTCAGAAACCTGAACATAACCCTACCATACAACCCAGCCATCCCACTCCTTGGAATTTACTCAAAGGAAATTAATCTGGCAAATAAAAAAGCCATCTGCACATTAATGTTTATTGCAGCTCAATTCACAATAGCTAAGACCTGGAACCATCCCAAATGCCCATCCACAGTAGACTGGATAAAGAAATTATGGGACATGTACTCCATAGAATACTATTCAGCAGTAAGGAACAATGAAACCTGGTTATTTGCAACAAGATGGAGGAATCTGGAAAATATCATGCTGAGTGAATTAAGCCAGTCCCAAAGAGACAAATATCATTTGTTTTCCCTGATCGGCGACAACTGAGCACCAAAGGGGAAACCTGTTGAAGTGAAATGGACACTATAAGAAACAGTGACCTGATCAGCTCTTGTCCTGACTCTAGATGTACAATGTAATACTTTATCCTTTTTAGTATTGTTTGTTGTTGTTGTTCTAGTACTAGTGGTTGAACTCTGTAATTAACACACAATTATTCTTAGGTGTTTAAATTTTAACTGAAAAGTGATCCCTGTTAAATATAAGAGCAGGAAATAGAGAGGGAGGAGATGTACAATTTGAGACATGCTCAATTGGTCTTGCCCCAGATGGTGGAGTTAGAAATGTGCCAGGGGATTCCAATGCCATCCCATCAAAGTGGCATGTATCAATGCCATCTCACTAGTCCAAGTGATCAATTTCAGTTCACAATTGATGGCTCTGATAGGTCTAAGAGTCAAAGGGATCACACAAACAAGACTAGTGTCTGCTAATACTAACTGATAGAATCAAAAAGGGAGAGAAGGATCCAACATGGGAAGCGGGATACACAGCAGACTCATAGAATGGAAGATGTCCTAAACAACACTCTGGCCTCAGAATCAGCCCTTAAGGCATTTGGATCTGGCTGAAGAGCACATGAGCGTATTGTAGGCATGGAAACCCAAGACACCATGGAAAAGAAAAAAAAGAAGAAGACCTAAATGAAAGATCTCTGTGAGTGAGATCCCAGTGGGAAGAACGGGGCCATCAAAGAAGGAGGTACCTTTCTCTGAAGGGAGGGGAGAACTTCCACTTTGACTATGACCCTATCGGAATAAGATCAAAGTCAGCAAACTCTAAAGGCTTCCATAGCCCTGCCAACTCATGACTAGAGCCTAGGGAGATTACTGACGCCATGAACAGGAGTGTCAAATTGTTAAGTCAGCAACAGGAGTCACTGTGTTCTTACACCCCATGTGGGATCTGTCCCTAATGTGTTGTCTAATGTGAAGTGATGCTATAACTAGTACTGAAACAGTATTTTTACACTTTGTGTTTCTGTGTGGGTACAAACTGATGAAATCTTTACTAACTATATACTGAATTGATATAAAGATAATTGGAAATGAAAAAAAAAACCTGGTGTTAAATTGGAAATGGCATATAAAATTAATTAATTTTTTAAAAAAATATCATGTAGGATCTCTGTCTTTAATATGCTGTACACTCTTATTTAATGCTATAACTAGTACTCCAACAGTATTTTTTTTCACTTTGTGTTGCTATATGAGGGCAAACTGTTGAATTATTTACCTAGTATATACTAAACTGATCTTCTGTATATAAAGAGAATTGAAAATGAATCTTGATGTGAATGGAAGGGGAGGGGGAGCGGAAAAGGGGAGGGTTGTGGGTGGGAGGGAAGTTATGGGAGGTGGGAAGCCATTGTAACCCATAAACTGTACTTTGGAAATTCATATTCATTAAATAAAAGTTTAATAAATGAAAATAAAAGAAGTTAATCAGTGTCAATGCTTCCATAAATTTAATTATTTCATAAAGTGGAGGACAAAATAAAAATATAATTCAAGTTAACTACATTTCCTATCCTGTTTTAAAGATTTTAAAAGTGATAGATAATTTCCTTGCCATAGCCAGAAGGTTATCAAAGAATATATTGAACATATCAACACACTGGCAAAAAAGGAAAATATGAGTACTAATAGAAACAGTAGCTTTAAAGAATTATTAAATATCTGGGGAGGGGTGGGCATTGTGGCACAGCAGTTATGCCTGTTGAAACATCTACATCCTATATTGGAGTGCTGGTTCCAGTTCTGGTTTCTCCGCTTCTGATCCAGCTCCCTGCTAATGTGCCTGGGATAAAATGGATGATGACTCAAGTGCTTGAGTTCCTGACACCCATGTAGGAGGTCCAGATGGAGTTCCTGGCTCCTGATTGGTGTGGCCATTTGGGGAGTGAGAGAATGGAATCTCTCTCTCTCTCTCTCTCTCTCTCTCTCTCTCTCATATTTCAAATACATAAAAATTTCCTTAAGAGGAGTAGTAAAATATCAAACATGTATTTAGCCTCTTGGTTAAGATGTCCATATCTTATATTGGAACACCTGGATTTTAGATCCAGCTTTGACTCCTGAATCCAGTTTCTTGTCAATGTACACTCTAGCAGGTAGTAGCGATGACTCAAGTAGTTGGGTTCCTGCCACCCAAATGAAAGATTTGGATTTTATTCTTGGCTCCTGGTTTTGGCCCTGTTCCAACTCTGGACATTGTGGGCATTTGGTGAGTGAACCAGCAAATGGAGTTTGTCAGCCTACATAGGTGCTGGGTTCAAGTTCTGGCTGCTCCACTTCTGATCCAGATCCCTTGTCAACTGGGTCCAGCCCTGACAATTGAGACCATTCAGGAACTGAACCAAGAGCTGGAAGATCTTTATCTCTCCCTCTATCTCTGTAACTCCACCTTTCAAATAAACAAATAAATATTCTAAAAAAAGTTATCTGACATGTGAAAACGTATTAACTTATACATCTGTTTAATTCTGTTTCCTGTAATTTTGAACTGAGTAAATAAATGTGATAGTGTTCTAAAAAGTTCTATTTCTATATTAAGTGTCACTCTATTAAGTTGTTAAACACAAGAAGTCAATGTTGATATTTTCAATATTTATTGGTAAGGCTGAGGCAACAGCCTTTATACAGCACAATTTACATAAGTTATCAAGATACATCTTGTATACAATCACAAAACCAAGACATAGTTTTACATAGAGTAAAACTCAAGACAGATTTACAGGCATTTTTAAATACAATTCTCATGTACTTTCAGGTCAATTTATACAATCTTTAGCCCAAGAATTTTCATTTGTTCATTAGGTTTTTCCAGAGGGATTTGGGTATAACAAAGAACACATTAGCAAATCACCAACATGGCATGCAACATATAGTCAGAAACAAGACATGTCTCCAAGTACTTTATGATTTTTTATTTTGAAATAATTTCAATAGACTTTTTATCTTTTCAGACAAGAATTTTTTTTTCTTTAGTGTGTTGTTAAGATATTAGCACACATATTTATCAGTAGTGGGAGCACCTGAGCACATCACCAAACAAATACAGACACAATAAAATAATCATATTCACATGCTAAGTGCCAAATGAAATTAATATTTCAACTTTGCCTATTTTACCAAATGTTTATAGTATGTACAGGGTAACAAATTAAGAAAATGCTCTCAACTATCTATCAGATAAATTTGACCAGTGATTTCAGTTTAATAAAACAACATGGACATAACAGAAAACATCAATGTGTCATATTCAATGAGAATATCTGCTTCAGTCATTCATTACACCAAAGGCAAGTACTTATTATTAAAGAAACAGGTTATAATTCATTGAGTTTTCTTTCACTTTCCTTTCAAGCTCCAAAACAGGGAAAAATCACTCTGTCACACATAGAGTTATAAACACATATATAGAGTTGTAGTTGGCTGATTTTGGGATATTAGACATTATAGCAATGAAAATAAGTATTTAAAAATATTGTTAGTTATGATTAAAATTATAAAGTAAAAAAATACTATATCTTTATGATATTTTAATGAAATGAGGCATTGATCAAATAATTTCTAATAAATTGGGCACAATATAACATATAATTGTCTTTTACTTCACATCATCACCATGGCTAGAACCACTAATGCTACCACCACTATCACCACAACCATTCCTTTAATTAGAATCAGTAACAGCTGGTTACCAGCTATAATATTCCCACAATATGACAATTTTAATGTGTGTGAGCCACAAAATTAATTCCACTGATATGCTGAAGATATGCACTGAAGTAGTGTGATTTATCAAAATTTGGGCAACACATACGAAGATGATCATCTTGGATATTGTATTTTTAAATTGAAATGGTAAATAAAGGGTTCTGAGTCACCAAAACTCTCCTTTACCTTATGTAAAAATAAGGAAAACATCATCTTTTGCTACAAGTGTTATCTGTGTCCATAATGATTGTTCTGTAGTTCCCTATCTTGTAAAAAAATTCACTCTGTGCTGTTGCTTCTACAGCCAAAGTTTCTCAAGGACCAAATTTTAAATCGAGAGGCAACTTTGATGACTTCATGAAATTGTGAGAAAAATAGAGACACTTTTCAAGGTAGAAGTGCTGGAATTGGACTAATCCTGTATTACCTAGAGATTACAAACTCTGTCACTGTTAGGATTTTTAAAAAAAGCTAATTCCAATAAAATAAAATAAAAAGTGGAAAATCAGATGCTATGATATATACAAAAAAGTAAAAAAAAAAACACCAAGAGCCCTATTTGCAATTTAAAAAGGAATAGTTTTGTTGTAAGAAGGATAATCAACATCATTCAGAAGAAACACACTCATATAAGGAACGGTGTTGCATAGAATAATTCCAGTACAACCTAGGAGTTCAGTCTGCTGCCAACTTAGCACACTGGCAGGATCTTATGCTCTCTGAACGGGTATGCTGGTGCATGAAAAGAAGCTCTGTTGTTAACTGTCTTGATGGACCTGGCCCAACCACTAGCTCCTTGGAATGGAGGATCATCTCCAATTGCAAGACTCCTACTCTTTCAAGTGAATGAGCTACTGAGGGATGGTTTTTGTTTGGGTAGTCCTTCCATTTGTATTATTCTAAAAGAAATTGCAACTAGCATGAGGTGGGCTAAGTGGTCATATGGCCTCTCATGCAGACCTCTGGATGCAGGTGGCTACAGAAGAGGACCAAAGATGAGCCAGGTTTCCCTTTTAAGGGCAAAGAGCAGAGCCTTTTTATGTCCAGAGGAGATCTTGGTTCTTTTACCTCCCCAATTATGAGTGATGATGATAGGTTTTCTCAAGTGCTAACTTCTGCTGGAAATATCCATGGCAACCATCAGCAGACCTAGTAGTTTCTAAAAATAAATTCCTAGCAACCCCATGTCTCTGATGATTTGCCTCCTCCATGCTCATTTTTGATTAATATCAATCGCATTGCATTGTTAGGATGGGGAATAAAAACAGAGGAGAGAAAGAGATGGTTCTCTTGGTTAGGTTGGAGAAGAGTAAACTTCTCTTCCTTTATGAATAGAATAAAGATTTAGCCTAGGACACATTAGAAATTCCTGTTTTTAGTGTTTTATGTTCTTCTCAGAATTAAAGTATTTTTTTCTCTAGAAAACTGAGAAAATTCAATACCCAACCAATATTTTGGAGATGATTTTCTCTAATCCTATTAAAACCTCATCCTTGTATAAAGCAGCAGCTTTTAAGTTCAGAATGTTCTGACAGGCAATTTAGTGTATTTCGGGCAGCATATGAAAATGGGATAAAATCAGTATTGTTCACTGAATTTAGGATAACAAGATTTGCAAATGAATTTCATTTAATTATTTACCTTCTTTCAGGTAAAATGAACGTTTATATTTTAAATAAAAAATAAGTTTTGGAGCTAATTTATTATTTTTGTCCATGCCAATGTTTGTCATTGGTTTAGAGGATGTTTTTCACATATAAAATTTGAGAATCAAAAAGCTACATAATAATTATTCCTCATTTCTGTGTATAAAACTATATTTGGAAATGTGCTTTCATCTTTCATAGATTTCTTGATTTGATCAACCCAAGAACCTACTAGGAAGGCTAGTAATATATAATTATTTTTATCCTATAGATAAGGAAACTGGGGTAAAGTGAGTTTAAGTGACATTTGCAAAGTGACATTTGCAAAGTGACATTTGCAAGGTCATAGGCAGGACGAAGACAAAAGCCAAGTTTTGACCCCAGCAGAGTGTGTTTTCCACAACTCCATGTGATTTCCTTTCATCTTGTTGGCTGATGGAAAAGAGAATGCTTCACTTTAGTGATTCAGACATTGGTTGCTTCATTCTATATTATTAAAATACATTTAAAATATATTTTAATCTCAATAAATATTGATTTTAATGTATTTTCCCACCATCAATTAATTTGGTCACTGTAATATTGTTAACAAAGAAGGAATAAAGAGCACTAGACAGAACTTGATTTTGGTGTCAGCATTTTCATCATACAATTGGTTAATGAATTAAGGGAAAATCATTATGGAAAAGCAAGAAATGACACCTATTTAATTCATCAATGTCATAAGGTTAATATGATTTGTTTGTCAGAGGAAGAATTTCCTTTCTCTGTCAATATATCATTCAAGAGAAAGGAAATATGTAGGACAACACATATATTTGCAGTTCCACATAGAGCAAGTTCTCGTGCTTCCTAGAACATATCCATTTAATCTAGGTCCTTCGGTGTCTAGATTGAAAATGCTATAGTTTAAGGGAGATTTTGATGTTTTCATCCAAGGTACCAATATTTTGTTGGGCAACATTCTTTGCTAACTGATCATGGTTTTATTTCTAGATAAATGTAACTTCATTTCACTAGTATGATTTTCACTTTATATTATTCAAATTATAATGAAACAAATGTGGTTTTACCACATGGATTCCAAAAGTCATTTTTACAGTCTTTTAACATTTGACACAGAGAAAATCTGTACAATATGGTCAAGAAGCCATAATTTCTACATTTCCTGTTTCATTTTCCCTGTGAACCCAGCCATCGCACTTTCGGTCCTAGACACGTAGTGTAAGTTTATCTTATGTTAGAATCTCAAAACCATAAATTATTGAATAGGATATAGAAGAAGGCTTTGTGAACTTTTGAAAACTGAGATTTGTTTCATCAGTTTTTTCCTTTCAACCCACATTTCTTTGCGTAAGGATTACTTTTGTGCTGCATTGGGAACCATATTGATCTTTGAGTCTCTATCTTTAACTACAACTCAGCTTTGTGCAAACATATTTACCTTAGGTCATCAAAATTTCTCTCATAGTTTCACTTGACAGCCATCACAAATCCTAGGTTTCACAGCTATATTTAATTTTACAGTCTTCAGCTGGTGAGTTCTTTCATTTGAGTCATTTTCTGTGCTCCACATAATAAATTTCCAAGGCTTTCACATATGTTTTTGCCTTCCATTCCCATATCATGTTTGCCACTGAAAACACTGCTTGGCACAATAGTATCCAACCATAGTCTTGATATGAGGTTATGTAGACCAGTTTCTACACCCTGAGCAAACACATTTCTTCAGTGCGTTTGAGTAGAACTGACCAAAAGTTTGTGCCAGTTGACTATTCTTTTTCTGAGATCCACTTTGTCAAGCCAGATACAAGCTTCACCAATCAAGGTCTTTTTCATAAACTTCCCTCCATTGGAGAAAAGTAAAATCTAGGAAAAAAACAGTCAAAGTTATATGTGGGGGGAGTATGGGTGTATGGGTGTGTGTGTGTCTGTGTGTGTGTGTATTTTTCAACCTCTTTGAAGGAAACTTAACAAAGAAACAGCTCAGATAAGAGAGGGTGTGAATGAGAGGCAGAGCAGGCATATTTATAAGAAGACTGACAACAAAGATGTCCTCAAGAGATCTGCATAATGTAAATTAATTCACATTAACATTTTTGTTATTTCCCAAAGGAAAAGACACATCCTGAATAATATGAGAGTGCTAGGTAAGTGAAGAAATGTGTAACCAGCTAATTCTAACAAGCTATGTGTTTACACTGCTGGAAAATCTCATTAAATAACTTTGTTAAATATATTTTTATTAGTTTATGAAGTGGTAAATAAAATGCAAAGTAATTGAATGCTGGATAAGTAAATAGGAATTTACAAGGCATTGATTTTATTTGGCATTTAATTTACTGGAGATTTTATTGCAGTACACCACTTCCAAAGTGATTCCTTAAGTCCTATGTAGAACTTACTCCACAATGTCACAGACTAAAGAGATACTAGACATGGACTGAAAGAAAGGTAGTGAGCACTGGTTGGAGCTAACCATTAATCTTTGTCAACAATTACTTTCTTCCTTTAGGTCTTGCTTTTCAGAATCACCTACAGTAATACATTTTTATTCTAGGTTAAAACTTTGCTTTTGTGCTTTTCACTTCAAAATTCACATTTCTTGATACTTCTTCTGGCTTCTGTTTTTGAAACTTCAAAGAACATTGTATAGTTTACATAAACTATATTCATTTCAAAAAAACTCAAAATCTTCCTTCCTATAGCGTCTTTCTTGATTACTTAATCTCTGTGAATGACATACTTGTTCACATAAACTTCAGAGTTTACCATTTAATTTTTTATACCTCTGCTCTAATGTCAGTTAATCCTTTCCATGAGTTTTTGCTTTGTAATATATCATATTTATCTCCAGTGCAAAGCTTTAAGGGCTAGAACCCTGGGGTCTCTTCCCACATTTTTCATTTCATCCCTATTTCCTCCAATTTCTTCATTTATTAGTTGTTTTTATATCTACTGAAGACATACTTTGTGCAGTGCATTGTGTCAGGCTGTAGGACAAAGAACAATGAAAATTAGGCCTTTCCCTAGAGCAGCTGATAGTATAGAAGTGACAGGTAATCATAAATCCAGACAGACTTGGATTGACAGGGTAAAGTAAGCAAAGTAAGAGCAATCTATATAAAACAAACAGAACGGACAGAATAGAAAAGCTGTGGTTGTGGACTGGATGAGTTGAATGGTCTGTGGAATGCCGAAGACTCCTAGGAAGATCTCCTCTAAGAATTATCTTCTCAAATACTATATACTATGTGATTAGTATATAAACATAGAGTAATATACTGGAAAACAAATATGCTATGAATAGAAATTTAAAAATTGCTATTTAAAAATTAGTATTACTATGTAACCTGCACTTACCTGAAGAGAATGTCCAGCAGGACTTAGACTGAATCTAAAAGTCTCATTGAATGAGGGCTCTCGATCATGTCTACATACTCTTGTTTTTTTCTTGATCACCTTTTTTTGGGTAGAGATGTTCATTACATATAGTTTCACATATAAATCTGAAAATAAAGATTCAGCCTGTTTAGTGTCCAGCAATCATCAGAGTTTCTTTCTTTTTTTTATTTTTATTTTATTTTATTTTATTTTTAACTTTTATTTAATGAATATAAATTTCCAGTGTACAGCTTATGGATTACAATGGCTTCCCCCTCCCAAAACTTCCCTCCCACCCACAACCCTCCCCTCTCCCACTCCCTCTCCCCTTCCATTCACATCAAGATTCATTTTCAATTCTCTTTATATACAGAAGATCAATTTAGTATAAAGATTTCAACAGTTTGCACCCACATAGAAACACAAAGTGAAACATACTGTTTGAGTACTAGTTATAGCATTAAATCACAATGTACAGCACATTAAGGACAGAGATCCCACATGAGGAGCAAGTGCACAGTGGCTCTTGTTGTTGACCCAACAAATTGACACTCTAGTTTATGGCGCCAGTAACCACCCTAGGCTCTCGTCATGAGTTGCCAAGGCTATGGAAGCCTTCCAAGTTTGCCGACTCTGATCATATTTAGACAAGGTCATAAAAGACAGAGTGAGGATAGTAACCAATGATCCTAAGAGTGGCATTTACCAGGTTTGAACAATTATACAGCATTAAGTGGGGAAGAGGACCATCAGTACACACAGGTTGGGAGTAGAGCCATTGGTGGTAGAGTAGAGGTTATGATTACAAAGGAATGAGGCCCAAGTGTGCTAGACAGGGTCTAGAACAAAGCACAGAGTCATTATTAGAGGAGCTAAGAAAGGTGCTGTCTAAGCTACAATGAAGTTTTCTGATTGAGAGGCAAATAGAACCTGATAGAAGGGGCTTGATAATAATCTGTTGGGCTTTAGGCCTTGTAAGTTAAGAGGCCCAGACCTATCTATCTCTTCACATGGGGTATATCCTAAGGGAGATATGAACCTCCTAGGGGAAGGCACTCTGTTGACTTTCATTACTTGGCTGGCCTGGGAGGAGAGCTGGCCAGGTAAAGGCAGGTGGCATCTCTAACAGGAAATTTACAGTTCTGCCTGCAATGTTGCTGACCCTACTTGACCATCCCCTCAGCTGCAGTGGTCACTTTGGAAGTTGGGCTGAGTGAAGGGCTTTTCAGCTTAGAGCCAATAAGATCTGTGGCTCTGACCTGGGCATCCTTCGACTCCAGGGCAGGTCCATTTCCAGTGATCCAACTCTTGGCAGAGCTGCCAGGGCTCTTCACAAGCTGACTTCTGCTGAAGCCCAGGCTTACCACATTGAAAGCCACTGCAGTGGACTGGCCTGTTGTGTCTCCTTGAGGGCAGATCACTGTACAGATCAGTCATTAATAGGCCTGCCACCCATTGCTTCTGATGCCTAGCTTTCTTTTCCTCCTGGTTTGTGTTCAAGCAGACCAGAGGATGCAAGTCAAGGGAGTGCCCAAGTCCCATCTCTAATCTTCGGTGGCCTGAACTACAAGTCTATAGTCACAGGCATGTTCTGTAGTAGTTTTTCTAAGGTAGACAATGCCCATGAGGAAAATTATATTCTCACTTTAAAACTTTCTTTCCCTTTGGTCTGAAAGGGAGGTTTTTTCTACTTACTGTATACTTCGCTGATGGCGAAGTGAATCTAGCTATGAGATTATTATTTAAGTTCTTATTTTGGCTATGCTATTACAGAAAAATGTTAGCCATCGCTTTTATAAGGTCTAAAGATTAAATTGTGCATCCTACAGATTCCTTCATAATAGACTTAGTTTCCTACCTTGAAGAGAATAGAGAAATGAAAGAACAAGTTGGGCTTAGAATAGAGAAATGAGGGAGCAAGTCCTAGATCACTTGCTGACAATAGCAATATTACATGAATACTTAGCAAACCGTTTCAACCATTAGATAACAACTTAAGAAAACATTTACCAGAAGGTCCAATGCCTTCTATAAATTTTAAGAATCATGTATTTGAAAACACCTCTTAAATATCTAACATGGTGTAGTTTGTTTAACCAGTAAACTTAAGCACAACCATATAAAATGTTTTTAGTTTCTTTCTACCAACACGTTTAAAACATATGATACACAGATTCAGGTCACACAAATTAAAATGTATCTTTGATTGATTTTAGCAGCTTAAATTTATGGACAATCTTATCTATAAGCCATTTAAAATAAAACTCTTAATAAAATTTCCTATGTGGACATACAATATGTACACACATATAACATAGCATAATAGACCGATATAGCAATTTTAATAATAGCTTTTAAAATCTTTAACTCTTTTTGTAGATTGCCAATTGATTTGAATTGCTTTTTGTTTTTAGATTACTTTAACACATTGCTTTAACAGAGCATCAGAGTTTAATTCTATGTCAAAGAGAAATTGAGCTTCCTGTGATCTTTTGCTGTGAGGTTTCTTTCCTTTACCTTCTTTCATATTGAAAGATTTATAATTGTATGTTGACAGTTTTCCCTAAATTTCATAATAGAGCAGCAGATTGTGTACAATTTGTTTCAGAAAACATACAGTGGTTTAAAAATAAACCAATTGTCTTGGTAATTTATATCTATCTTCCTGTTGTTTAATAAATATATATCTTGGGACAGGCATTTGGCCTAGTAGTTAGCACACTGATTAAGATGGTAGGTGTCCCATATTGGAAAACCTGGGTTCAATACCTTGCTTCGATGCCAGAGCCCAGGTTCCTGCTATTATAGACTTTAGGAGGCAGTGGTGATAGCTCAAGTCATTGGGTTTCTGTTATCCATCTGGAAGACCTGGATTGAGTTCCTAGTTCCTGACTTTGGCCCTGGCCCAGTCCCAGCCACTGCAGCCATTTGGAGAGCAAGCCAATGGGTGGGAGGAATCTCCCTGTCTAACTGTCCCACTCTGTCTTTCAAATAAATAATTTTTTAAAACAGAAGATAAAGATATCACTCTAATTTCTGCATTAAAATAGTAAAAGACGCCGGCGCCGCGGCTCACTAGGCTAATCCTCTGCCTTGCGGCGCCGGCACACCAGGTTCTAGTCCTGGTCGGGGCACCGGATTCTGTCCCGGTTGCCCCTCTTCCAGGCCAGCTCTCTGCTGTGGCCAGGGAGTGCAGTGGAGGATGGCCCAAGTGCTTGGGTCCTGCACCCCATGGGAGACCAGGATAAGCACCTGGCTCCTGCTATCGGATCAGCGCAGTGAGCTGGCAGCAGCACGCCAACCGCGGCGGCCATTGGAAGGTGAACCAACAGCAAAAGGAAGACCTTTCTCTCTCTCTCTCTCACTGTCCACTCTGCCTGTCAAAAAAATAGTAAAAGACTAGAATAAACAACTTATTCCATATAAAATAATTATTTTTCATATTCTCTGATACATTTGAAACACAGATCAAATTTTATTGGCATTTCCCAGAACATTTAAGACATACCATAATAAATTCCTAGGCATATTATATTTATAATTATCATAAAATTACATACCTGGTAAATGATCAGGAGACTTAAATTTGTAGGTGATATTTCTGCATTGGAGAATTTCAACTATTAGTTGTTCACCATCTGTCTTCATTTCCTTTTTCAATGCGATCTTAATTTCTCCCATTACCTGAGTTTTAACTGGAAAATTTATTTAAAAAGTTAAGGAATTCTAAATACATTTGCTAAATGTTTAATTATTCACTCCTATATTTACTTATTGAGTGTTTACCAAGTACTAACCATTATTTTTCCTACTGCAGATACCCAGATGAAAAAAAATACTGTCCAAGACCTTAAAGTGTGAATGGTCTCATGAATTAATTGATAAATTCCATAGATACTGAAGCAAAATTTGCTAAACACAAGGACAGGAAGTAACAAGGAAGATGTGAGGAAATACTAATATGTCAATGTTAATTTTAGGTCAAAAGAGGTAATATGTCAGACTACAAGAAAAGACATATACATGAAAATAATAATATTCTAATATAATTCATGGGAATAACAAATCCTAGGGCTGAAGAATTTTTCTTTTTTTTTTCTTTTTTTAACTTTTATTTAATAAATATAAATTTCCAAAGTACAACTTTTGGATTATAGTGGCTTCCCCCTCATAACCTCCCTCCCACCCGCAAACATCCCATTTCCCGCTCCTTATCCCATCCCATTCACATCAAAATTTATTTTCAATTATCTTTATATACAGAAGATCAATTTAGTATATACTAAGTAAAGATTTCAACTGTTTGCACCCACACAGAAACACAAAGTATAAAGTACTGTTTGAGTACTAGTTATACCGTTAATTCACATAGTACAACACATTAAGGACAGAGACCCTACATGGGGAGTTAAGTGCACAGTGACTCCTGTTGTTGATTTAACAATTTGACACTCTTGTTTATTGTGTCAGTAATCACCCTAGGCTCTTGTCATGAGTTGCCAAGGCTACAGAAGCCTCTTGAGTTCGCCAACTCCGATCTTATTCCGATAGGGTCATAGTCAAAGTGGAAGTTCTCTCCTCCCTTCAGAGAAAGGTACCTCCTTCTTTGATGGCCCGTTCTTTCCACTGGGATCTCACTCTTTCATTTACGTCATTTTTCAAAAATACTTTTAAAAGAATAATTCAGAAAAGATTTTAGTTTTTACTTCTAAAGAATAGAAATATGTTGAAAATCTATGCACATGGTTCTAGATAATTTGTTTCAAATATTCTGGTCGCAGGCTTTCTTTTCACTCTTAAAAAATTTAGTTTAATTTTATCTGAAAAAGCAACAAAGAGAGAGAAAGAGAGAGAGAGAGAGAGAGAGAGAGAGAGAGAGAGAGAGAGATCTCATCTACTGATTCACTCCCCAAATGCCTACAGCAGCTAGGTGGGTCCAGTCTGAAGCCAGAGCCAGGAACTTGAATCCAGGTTTCTCACATGGATGGCAGGCACCCAAGTACTTGAGCCATCATCTGCTGCCTCTAAGAGTGTACACTAGCAGGAAGTTGGATGAGAAGCTGAGATAGGACTCAAAACTAGGCACTCTGATATGGGATGCTTTGATCCCATGCAGCAGTCAATTGCTATGCCACAATGCCCACCCTTCTTTACACTATTAAAAACACACAAGACCTTCAAAGAATCTTGTTTATGTGCATCATAGCTACTGACATCAGAAATTTAAAATGTCTCATTGGTAATTTTAAAATAAAATTATATACTTAAAATATGTATTAATTCAGTTAACATAAAAATAATGTAACTATAACTATTTGAAACTGACAGGCCGGTGCCACTGCTCAATAGGCTAATCTTCCGCCTGCGGCGCCGGCACCTCGGATTCCAGTTCCTGTCAGGGTGCCGGATTCTGTCCTAGTTGCCCCTCTTCCAGGCCAGCTCTCTGCTGTGGCCCGGGAGTGCAGTGGAGGATGGCCCAAGTCCTTGGGCCCTGCACCCGCATGGGAGAGCAAGAGAAGCACCTGGCTCCTGGCTTCGGATCAGCGCAGTGCGCCGGCTGCAGCGCGCTGGCCACAGCGGCCATTGGGGGGTGAATCAACGCAAAAAAGGAAAACCTTTCTGTCTCTCTCTCTCACTGTCTAACTCTGCCTGTAAAAAAAAAAAAAAAAAAAGAAAGAAAGAAAGAAAGAAAGAAAGAAAGAAAGAAAGAAAGAAAGAAAGAAAGAAACTGACAATATTTTCCAAAACAAAAAATATGGAATGCTTTTTTGTTTAATTTTAATAAATTACTAGCTTATAGAAGACAAATGGGTTCTTATTCTTGTTTCTACATTAAATCTAGTGCAAAATATTATTTTAGTTGCAGTAGATGAGGGAAGTCTGGTCTCACACACATGTGCAGTTAGAAAAGGGATGAGTATTTTATTCTTCTCTCAGGCAGTTGTGATTATCTTTGATATTACACTAAGACTTCACAAGTGGTGCTTTCTTAATGGTTTGTGATAATGTGGAAGCTGATACCAAATCAATGGACTTTCTGTACTAATACTTTAAAAATCCATCAGTCCACATTGTATATTGAACAGATCTTTTAATTTTACCTTACTTTGCCAATCGCACATTTTAATTTTTGAAAATATTGATTCACTGAGTTATGCAGGTTTTAAAAATGTTGACATATTTAATATTATATTGAAAGCACATTTTAAAATATCAATACCGAGATCATTAAGAAAGTCTTTGTTTTTAAATATTTAAATATTCATTTTTATTTATTTGCAGAGAGAAAGGATAAAGAGAGAGAGCAAACAGCAAGCAAGAGAGAAAGAGACAAATCTTCCATCTGTTGGGTTACTCCTTAAATGCCCACAGCAACCATGATCTCTTACTTCTCAGTGCATTAGAAGGAAGCTGGGCCAGAAGCACAGGAAAGATCTGATCTAAAATATTCCACTATAGGAAGCAGGTGTCCCAGGTAGCAGCTTAATCTACTGTGCCACAATGGCTACCCCAAGAAGTCTATAAAGACTAAGAAACTGTCAAACTCGGTGAGGCAGACCCAAAGTTAAAATTTAATATAAAATATCATCAATTGTGTAGTTTTCCTGTATTTGTTAAAGTATAATAAGTAAAAGTTGTATACACTTGTGTTGTACAGTGTGCTGTTTTGATACAGACATACAGTGTGAAATGATAAATCAAGCTAATTAATACATTTGCCATTTCACTTAATTTTTTTGGTGGTAGGAATATTTAAGATCTACTCTTATAAAAAATTTACAATCATATATTATTAATAACTATAGTGATCATATGCACAGTAAATGCCCAGAACTTAGAGTGACAAAATTGCTTTGTTAATTTTTGAGGAAATAACAGTCTGAATAAGCACCAAGTCTGAAAAAGCTTGCAAAATGAGTGTGATCCAAAATGACTGACTAGAGTGCAGCCATGCTGACTCTGAGATATGAAAAGAACAAAGGAAGGACGATGCTTCCAGGGATCTGACTGACAGAAATGTTCAGTGGAGAAATGACAAAACAATGAATACTCCTGAGACAACAGGAGAGAAGTTGGAGACACTGCTATGACTGGCAGCATGGCACCATCAGCTGCTGGCTGTGAGCTGCCATCTTACCAAGTCAAGGTAGGAAGAAACTGCTACGCTTCCCACCAATCACAGCTTTAACTGAGAGGGAATTCCACAGTCACCCACTGACTTTCACTTCATGCTGGGAAGGTGACGGGTCTGAGCAGCTGGTGGGCTTGGAGCAGGGAAACTGCACTGACTTCCTCCACACCCAGAGTACCAGACTCAGCAGTGAAAGGCTTTGCAGTGGGCCTCTATTCCTCTTAGCAGAATCAATCAAAGTCAGAGTCAGGACAATCTGTGGGGCAAAGCACAAATTCCCTGCATTTTGCAGCTGTGGGAGTTTTTGGGCATTATCCCCAGTGCTATGCTCATTCACGTTACATGATCATGCAAGAGGATTCTCCTTAATTTCTGGGTGCCAGCACCAGAAGTAGCCCATAAAAATATTTGCTCTCCCATTGGGATATCTGAAGTGACCTCACTACACCCTGAAACACCTGGGTTGTAACAATTAGTTAGATATTTGTCAATTCCACTGGAATTGATGCAGTGGACTTAGAGAAGAACCTACCTGAATTTCACCTCTAAACTCATGCCCACCACAGTAAAATCTCTTGTAGACATTATAGTTTCCCTGAAGGACTGGAGCAGGGTTCAGTTCACATCCCCTGGTCCCAGGACTAGGGATGTTGGTGCTGTAAGCCACAGCACCAGTTGGGCTCTCCTATCAGGAGCCACAGAAATTGGTGCACAAGCCTCAGCACCATGAACTCTTGCTGGTGGGTCAAGAAGACAGACACCTTTGTCTCCCTCAGCACCAAGAACAAAATCTTGACTGTCACAACCCCCAGGAAGGCTGATACCAAACTCTTTCTATGCTGAAGATACACACACTAGTAAACTCATATTCTTCTCAAAGCCACAGTTATATCCATATGAACTGCAGCACTCTAGACCACTGTGTCATTTACAGACAAAGCTGACATTGATGATAGCAAACAAAACAAAATCACCCAGAGACCACACTCCTGGGAACACATTGAACAAACCCAAAACAACAAGCCAAGTGATACCCTGCAATCCAGTTAACCCATAAACTATTTTCTAATAAAACCTACTCCATAAAGAAGAAAGACAAATTCTCCAGATGGGTAGATATCAGCCTAGGGACACAGGAGACATGAGGAAACCAGGTATCATGACACCTCCAAAAGAAAACACTAATCTTCCAGAATCAGACTTTAAACTAAAGGAAGTCTATGGAATGACAGATACACAATTCAAAATAATGATCATAAAGAAACTCAGTGCAAAGTAAGAGAATAGAGATAGACAGATTAAAGAAATGAGGAAATCAGTGAATGGCATGAGTGAAAATATTACTAAGGAGATAAAAATTATTAATAAGAAACAAATAGAAACTTTGAATATGAAGGCTTCAATCAGGGAAATAAATAATTAACAGAAGAATAGACCAAGTGGAGGAAAGAATTTTTTACCTTGATGACAAGAGTTTTGAAATAACCCAATCAGACAAATATTTTAAAAATTCAAAAGAATTATGAAAGTCTATACCAAATATGGGATACCATTAAGTGACCAAATATTGCATATTTTAGGTATTCCTGAAGGAGAAGAAAAAGAGAAAGGCACTGAAAACCTAAGTGAAATAATGAAAATTTCCCAGGTCTTGAAAGAGACATGGATATCCAGGTACAAGGAGCTCAAAGAACCCCAAGTAGACTCAACCAAAAAAGGTCTTCTCCAAGGCATCCTGCAGTCAAGTTGTCAAAAGTTAAGGACAAGGAGAGAATCCTAAAGACAATAAGAGAAAAGTGTCAAGTCATGTGTATAAGAAAACTAATTAAATTAACAATAGATCTTTCAACAGACCATAAGAGAATGGGATAATATATTCAAGGTTGTACAAGAAAAAACTTCCAATCAAGATTGTTACAGCCAGTGCAATTAAATCAGTATATGAAAGAGTTATTTGTATCTCCATATTTATTGCAGCTCAATGCACAATAGCTAAGATATGGAATCAACCCAGATGTCCATCAACAGATAACTGGATAAAGAAAATGTGGTATATATATATATATACTGTGGAATACTACTCGGTCATAAAAAAGAATGAAATCCCATCTTTTACAACAAAATGGAAGGAACTTAAAACCATCATGCTTATTGAAACAAGCCAAATAGGTCAAATATCATTTTTCTGATAAGTGGTAGTTAATATATAATACAAAACGATGTTTAGGGATGAAACAGACTTATTGCGACTTGATTGTTGGTTTTGACCCTTGTTCATATTCCTTTGGAAATATAGTCTTTTACTTTTTACTTGCTGAATATTATTATTGGTGGCACATTAAGCCTGTGATTATGGAATGCATTTAAATCATGCTTTTTTTGCAAAAATAGAAGAAAAAAAGGAAAGAAGGGGATTGAGGGAGGGAGAGAGGGAAGAAAGGAGAGAGGGAGGGAGGGAGGGAGGGAAGTATGATTATTTACTTAGAATTGCACCTAGGAAATAAATGAAATCAGTTCTCTTTATACTAATACAGCTTTTTAGAAAATGAAGGAGAAATAAGCTATTTTAAAGATAAGCAAAAAACAGAGAATTCATGAGCACCAGCCCAGCCTTACAAGTAATTCAGAAGAGAGTCCTGCATTATAAGTAAACATAATCAAAACACATGACACCACCAAGTTCACTAACACAGTAGGTATAATCAGTATCCAATCAACAAAGTGACAGATGTTAGTTCCTATCTATCATTACAAATTTTGAATGTAAATAGATTCAACTATCCAGCCAATTACAGACCAATATCCCTGATGAATATAGGTGCAAAAATACTCAATAAAATTCTGGCCAATAGAATGCAACAACACATCAGAAAGATTATCCACACAGACCAAGTGGGATTTATCCCTGGTATGCAGGGATGGTTCAATGTTTGCAAAACAATCAACGTGATACACCACATTACCAGACTGCAGAAGAAAAACCATATGATTCTCTCAATAGACGCAGAGAAAGCATTTGATAAAATACAACACCCTTTCATGATGAAAACTCTAAGAAAACTGAGTATGGAAGGAACATTCCTCAATACAATCAAAGCAATTTATGAAAAAACCACGGCCAACATCCTATTGAATGGGGAAAAGCTGGAAGCATTTCCGCTGAGATCTGGTACCAGACAGGGATGCCCACTCTCACCACTGCTATTCAATATAGTTCTGGAAGTTTTAGCCAGAGCTATTAGGCAAGAAAAAGAAATTTAAGGGATACAATTTGGGAAGGAAGAACTCAAACTATCCCTCTTTGCAGATGATATGATTCTTTATTTAGGGGACCCAAAGAACTCTACTAAGAGACTATTGGAACTCATCGAAGACTTTGGCAAAGTAGCAGGATATAAAATCAATGCACAAAAATCAACAGCCTTTGTATACACAGGCAATGCCACGGCTGAGGAAGAACTTCTAAGATCAATCCCATTCACAATAGCTACAAAAACAATCAAATACCTTGGAATAAACTTAACCGAGGACGTTAAAGATCTCTACGATGAAAACTACAAAACCTTAAAGAAAGAAATAGAAGAGGATACCAAAAAATGGAGAAATCTTCCATGCTCATGGATTGGAAGAATCAATATCATCAAAAGGTCTATTCTCCCAAAAGCAATTTATACATTCAATGCAATACCAACCAAGATACCAAAGACATTCTTCTCAGATCTGGAAAAAATGATGCTGAAATTCATATGGAGACACAGAAGACCTCGAATAGCCAAAGCAATCCTGTACAAAAAAAACAAAGCCGGAGGCATCACAATACCAGATTTCGGGACATACTACAGGGCAGTTGTTATCAAAACAGCATGGTACTGGTACAGAAACAGATGGATAGACCAATGAAACAGAATAGAAACACCAGAAATCAATCCAAACACCTACAGCCAACTGATATTTGATCAAAGATCCAAAACCAATCCCTGTAGTAAGGACAGTCTATTCAATAAATGGTGCTGGGAAAATTGGATTTCCACGTGCAGAAGCATGAAGCAAGATCCCTACCTTTCAGCTTACACAAAAATTCACTCAACATGGATTAAAGACTTAAATCTATGCCCCAACACAATAAAATTACTAGAGAACATTAGAGAAAACCTGCAAGATACAGGTGCAGGCAAAGACTTCTTGGAAAAGACCCCAGAGGCACAGGCAGTCAAAACCAAAATTAACATTTGGGATTGCATCAAATTGAGAAGTTTCTGTACTTTGAAAGAAACAGTCAGGAAAGTGAAGCGGCAACTGACAGAATGGGAAAAAATATTTGCAAACTATGCTACAGATAAAGGGTTGATAACCAGAATCTACAAAGAAATCAAGAAACTCCACAACAACAAAACAAACAACCCTCTTAAGAGATGGGCCAAGGACCTCAATAGACATTTTTCAAAAGAGGAAATCCAAATGGCCAACAGACACATGAAAAAATGTTCAAGATCACTAGCAATCAGGGAAATGCAAATCAAAACCACAATGAGGTTTCACCTCACCCCGGTGAGAATGGCTCACATTCAGAAATCTACCAACAACAGATGCTGGAGAGGATGTGGGGAAAAAGGGACACTAACCCACTGTTGGTGGGAATGCAAACTGGTTGAGCCACTATGGAAGTCAGTCTGGACATTCCTCAGAAACCTGAACATAACCCTACCATACAACCCAGCCATCCCACTCCTTGGAATTTACCCAAAGGAAATTAATCTGGCAAATAAAAAAGCCATCTGCACATTAATGTTTATTGCAGCTCAATTCACAATAGCTAAGACCTGGAACCAACCCCAATACCCATCAACAGTAGACTGGATAAAGAAATTATGGGACATGTACTCCATAGAATACTATATTGCAGTCAAAAACAATGAAACCTGGTTTTTTGCAACAAGATGGAGGAATCTGGAAAACATCATGCTGAGTGAATTAAGCCAGTCCCAAAGAGACAAATATCATTTGTTCTCCCTTATCAGTGAGAACTGAGCACCAAAGGGAAAACCTGTTAAGTGAAATGGACACTATAAGAAACAGTGACCTGATCAGCTCTTGTCCTGACTCTAGATGTACAACGTAATACTTTATCCTTTTTAGTATTTGTTGTTGTTGTTGTTATTGTTGTTGTTGTAGTACTAGTGGTTGAACTCTGTAATTAACACACAATTATTCTTAGGTGTTTAAATTTTAACTGAAAAGTGATCCCTATTAAATATAAGAGCAGGAAAAAGAGAAGGAGGAGATGTACAATTTGGGACATGCTCAATTGGTCTTGCCCCAAATGGTGGAGTTAGAAATGTGCCAGGGGATTCCAAAGCCAGCCCATCAAGGTGGCATGTACCAATGCCATCTCACTAGTCCAAGTGATCAATTTCAGTTCACAATTGATGGCTCTGATAGGTCTAAGAGTCAAAGGGATCACACAAACAAGACTAGTGTCCGCTAATACTAACTGATAGAATCAAAAAGGGAGAGAAGGATCCAACATGGGAAGCGGGATACACAGCAGACTCATAGAATGGCAGATGTCCTAAACAACACTCTGGCCTCAGAATCAGCCCTCAAGGCATTCGGATCTGGCTGAAGAGCCCATGAGAGTATTGTAGGCATGGAAAGCCAAGACACCATGGAAAAGAAAAAAAAAAAAAAGAAGAAGAAGACCTAAATGAAAGATCTCTGTGAGTGAGGTCCCAGTGGAAAGAACGGGGCCTTCAAAGAAGGAGGTACCTTTCTCTGAAGGGAGGAGAGAACTTCCACTTTGACTATGACCCTATCGGAATAAGATCAAAGTCAGCGTACTCTAAAGGCTTCCATAGCCTTGGCAACTCATGACTGGAGCCTAGGGAAATTACTGTCGCCATAAACAAGAGTGTCAAATTGTTAAGTCAGCAACAGGAGTCACTGTGTACTTACTTCTCATGAGGGATCTGTCCTTAATGTGTTGTCTAATGTGAAGTGATGCTATAACTAGTACTGAAACAGTATTTTTACACTGTGTGTTTCTGTGTGGGTGCAAACTGATGAAATCTTTACTTATCATATACTGAATCAATCTTCTGTATATAAAGATATTTGAAAATGAAAAAAAACTGGTGTTAAATTGGAAATTGCATACAAAATTAATCAGTTTTTTAAAAATATCATGTAGGATCTCTGTCTTTAATGTGCTGTACACTGTTATTTAATGCTATAACTAGTATTCCAACAGTATTTTTCACTTTGTGTTGCTATATGGGGGCAAACTGTTGAAATCTTTGCTTAATATATACTAAACTGATCTTCTGTATATAAAGAGAATTGAAAATGAATCTTGATGTGAATGGAAGGGGAGAGGGAGCGGGAAAGGGGAGGGTTGTGGGTGGGAGGGAAGTTTTGGGAGGGGGAAGCCATTGTAATCCATAAGCTGTACTTTGGAAATTTATATTCATTAAATAAAAGTTTAAAAAAAATTAAGTCATCTTAAAAAATTATGTTATATATACAATATGGAGTACTACTCAGCTTTAAAAAAAATAAAATCCTATCATTTGCAACAAGATGGTCACAACTGGAAACCATTATACTTAGTGAAATAAGCCAGTCCCCAAAAAGACACATATGTTTCCTCTAATCCTTAGAGGATATTGCTTAAATGATCTCAAGAGAGCACACTCCCCTGGAATAGGGCATGGCTGCAGTTCTGTCTCTGCCTATACAGGCTGGGTGAGGGCACACCCTCCCAACAGAATGGAATACAATGGCAGAAGACAGCAGGGTAGATAATCTGTAACTAATGGTAAATATTAGTTTCAGGAGCTCAACATTATAAATAATATTCCTTATCCTGGTACTGCATGGTAGGGATCAGCTTGTTGTCTCTCGTCCTGGAACTTAGGGTTTGGTTTTTTCCTGTTCATATGGTGGGGTTTGGTTAATGTATTGCTGTGTCCATTTGCTTGCTAGCTTGTAGAGTTGCTTGTACCCTCTAATAAAAAGTGCTAGTCAAGAGCTAACCGGTGGTACACTCTTCTGATGGAGACCCCCATGTTCCGTCTCTTCATTTGAAAAAAACCACATGATCCAATGTAACTAATAGAATACCTGATATGTAATATATTGGAGTGAAACAGACATTTTGAGAATAGATATTTGTTTATAGCCCTTGTCTCTTCCATTGAGGAACAGTGGTGCTTGTTTGTTTGTTTGTTTGTTTGTTTTATATTTTGTTCTGTTCTGTTTTCTTTTCATACTATTTGTTGAACTCCTTTACTTAGAGTAGGGTCAACTATTTTATCATTAAGTATACTGAAAATAAATCATGTTAAAAATTAAGAATGGGAATCCAAGAGAGAGAGAGGAAGGGTTGGAGCAAGGTGGTAAGGAAAGGTAGGGGGGAATCCTACTATGTTCCTAATCTGTATACATGAAATTTATGAAATTTGTATAACTTAAATAAAATTAAAGTTAAAAAATCAAAAAAAGAAACAAAAGACTAGATAATCTCTAGTTTTTTTCTGCTCTAGTTTTTTCTAACCTTTTCTCTACTGCCATTTGCTTGTAACAATATAATTGTCATTCAAATATAAACCACACACAGTAGGAGAGATTCAAAGAAAAATGCTATTGGATGGTACAAAAAGAATAAGAGAAGGGATTTTTGAAAGATAAAATGTTAGTTATGTACTCTAATTACCATATAGTATGATGTGTGACATACAGTGAGTGCTTAATAGCTACTGAGTGAACAGATTTGAAATATATGTAAATCTTTGTTTCTCTTTATCCTATCCCCCCAAAAAAACTAATTAAAAATAAAAAATAAAACCAAAAGATAATAAAGTAATTAAAATCTGAAAAATATTTAAAGAATGATATTTCATTAAATAAAGGTTAATTGAGCTTATAACTCAAACAATTTTGTTCAAGTTAAGTATCATATTTTGGAATGTGATAAAAGTGTTTTAGGTGTATATCCTGTTTCATCACCTGGAGTGTTAGAAATATATGAATTTTAAGGTCTAGATTGAATACCAATCATGTCAAGTAATTCATAATTATATTCTTAAGTGAAACTGGCATTTTTTCTTCCTAAGTACATGGTAGGCAATGAATACATTTAATAAACGAACAAGTCCATTTTGTCACTGCTTTGATTTGTGCTAAGACATCAGTCCTTTTTGTACCATTGCTGTGTTCTATTGATGTAAGTGTCAACAGGAAAGTAGCATAAATATACTTTGAAAATGCTTTTGACTCATGGACTCACAGTCTTGGGAAACTTTGGGATCCTGTGAATCATATTTTATTGCTACAGAGTAGTAATTAATTGTTGAGAAGAAACCAAAGTAACAAAAGCACTATGCAAAGTTGTAAAAATATTAGATGATTTTTAAAAAAATTTTTATTTGACAGATAGAGTTAGATAGTGAGAGAGAGAGAGAGAGACAGAGAAAAGTATTCCTTTTTCCATTGGTTCACCCCGCAAATGGCCTCTACGGCCAGTGTGCTGTGGCCGGTGCACTGTGCCAATCCGAAGCCAGGAGCCAGGTGCTTCCTCCTGGTCTCCCATGGGATGCAGGGCCCAAACACTTGGGCCATCCTCCACTGCCCTCCTGGGCCACCGCAGAGAGCTGGACTGGAAGAGGATCAACCAGGACTAGAACCTGGTGCTCATATGGGATGCTGGGGCCGCAAGGCAGAGGATTAACCAAGTGAGCCACGGTACCGGCTCCCAGTTGATTTTTATTTATTTTGTGACACTTTTGTTATATAGTTGTCTCACATACATCTTTTCTGGGCTAATCGACTCTTTAATTAAATTAATTTTTATTTTTGTGTCCAGATAAATCCTGACACATAGAAAAATATCTGCCAACACTATATATTGCCCTACTCTCTCTCTTCTATCCAAAAACTACTATAGTCCAAAATTAAAGTGTCTTCCATATTCTTTAGGAACTGAAATATAAATTTCCTGAATATAATTGCCACAATATTCAGCAGCCTGATAATTCACCATAGTAGATGTTGATTTTACCTTCAGGAACTGAAGAAAATACGGTATAGATTAAAGATTTTACATCCAGCTAAGCTGTCTCTCCAGTATCAAGCTGATCGTTGTAAGCATGAAAGTATCCAGGACATACTATATGAAGGTTGACTCTGCTGACAAAGGAGAAGGAGGAAAGAAAGGAGACAGCAGGATAGGGTTTTTCTTTTCTTATAGATAATAGACAAGAGATCAAGGATACCATTTACAACTGAGAAAAAAGATAATGAGCAGCTCAGTAAAATGAACAGAGATTGGGGCCAGTACTGTGGCACAGTGGGTTAAGTCTCATCTGCACTGTCGGCATCCCATATGAGCGCCAGTTTGAGTCCTGGCTGCTCCATTTCCTATGCCTACGTGAGAGACTCGGGTGTAGCTCCTGACTTTGGCAGGGCCTAACCCTGTCCCAGCCCTGGCTGTTGTGGCCATTTAGGGGGTGAGCCAGCAGATGGAAAATCTCTCCTTATCTCTCTCTCTCTCTCTCTGTCTCTCCCTCTTTCTCTATAATTCTGACTTTCAAAAAATAAATAAATCTCTTTAAAAAAGAACAGGGATTATAATCATTATACAAATTATAAATGAAAAGAACACCACTACAACAAAAGTAAGATTTCTTAATTCCAAAAGAATATAAAAATATCCCAAAACATGAAATGGAGCAATTAAATAAAGTAAATATGACATAATTTATATAATAATTATAAAACACAATGCAAAAATGAGATCAATGTATCTACTTATATCGATAAAAATAAGGTTTTTTGAGCCTAGATTTTTTTATTAAACTTTTATTTAATGAATATAAATTTCCAAAGTACAGCTTATGGGTTACAATGGCTTCCCCCCTCCCATAACTTCCCTCCTGCCTGCAACCCTCCCCTTTCCCGCTCCCTTTCCCCTTTCATTCACATAAAGATTCATTTTCAATTCTCTTTATATACAGAAGATCAGTTTAGTATATATTAGGTAACGATTTCAACAGTTTGCCCACCTAGCAACATAAAGTGAAAAAACTACCATTGGAGTACTAATTATAGCATTAAATAACAATGTACAGCACCTTAAAGACAGAGATCCTACATAATATTTTTAAAAATTAATTAATTTTCTATGCCATTTCCAATTTAACACCAGGTTGTTTTTTTTTTCATTTCCAATTATCTTTATATACAGAAGATCAATTCAGTATATAATTAGTAAAGACCTCATCAGTTTGTACCCACACAGAAACACACAGTGTAAAAATACTGTTTCAGTACTAGTTATAGCATCACTTCACATTAGACAACACAATAAGGACAGATCCCACATGGGGTGTAAGTACACAGTGACTCCTGTTGCTGACTTAACAATTTGACACTCCTGTTCATGGCGTCAGTAATCTCCCTAGGCTCTAGTCATGAGTTGGCAGGGCTATGGAAGCCTTTAGAGTTCGCTGACTTTGATCTTATTCCGATAGGGTCATAGTCAAAGTGGAAGTTCTCTCCTCCCTTCGGAGAAAGGTACCTCCTTCTTTGATGGCCCCGTTCTTTCCACTGGGATCTCACTCACAAAGATCATTCATTTAGGTCTTTTTTTTTTTCCCATGATATCTTGGCTTTCCATGCCTACTATACTCTCATGGGCTCTTCAGCCAGATCCGAATGCCTTGAGGGCTGATTCTGAGGCCAGAGTGTTGTTTAGGACATCTGCCATTCTATGAGTCTGCTGTGTATCCCGCTTCCCATGTTGGATCCTTCTCTCCCTTTTTGATTCTATCAGTTAGTATTAGCAGACACTAGTCTTGTTTGTGTGATCCCTTTGACTCTTAGACCTATCAGAGCCATCAATTGTGAACTGAAATTGATCACTTGGACTAGTGAGATGGCATTGGTACATGCCACCTTGATGGGCTGGCATTGGAATCCCCTGGCACATTTCTAACTCCACCATTTGGGGCAAGTCCGATTGAGCATGTCCCAAATTGTACATCTCCTCCCTCTCTTATTCCCACTCTTATATTTAACAGAGATCACTTTTCAGTTAAAATTTAAACACCTAAGAATAATTGTGTGTTAATTACAGAGTTCAACCACTAGTACTAGAACAACAACAACAACAACAACAAATACTAAAAAGGATAAAGTATTACATTGTACATCTAAAGTCAGGACAAGAACTGATCAGTTCATTGTTGCTTATAGTGTCCATTTCACTTCACAGGTTTCCCCTTTGGTGCTCAGTTGTCACTGATCAGGGAAAACAAATGATATTTGTCTCATTGGGACTGGCTTAATTCACTCAGCATGATGTTTTCCAGATTCCTCCATCTTGTTGCAAATAACCAGGTTTCATTGTTCCTTACTGCTGAATAGTATTCTATGGAGTACATGTCCCATAATTTCTTTATCCAGTCTACTGTGGATGGGCATTTGGGTTGGTTCCAGGTCTTAGCTATTGTGAATTGAGCTGCAATAAACATTAATGTGCAGATGGCTTTTTTATTTGCCAAATTAATTTCCTTTGGGTAAATTCCAAGGAGTGGGATGGCTGGGTTGTATGGTAGGGTTATGTTCAGGTTTCTGAGGAATCTCCAGACTGACTTCCATAGTGGCTTAACCAGTTTGCATTCCCACCAACAGTGGGTTAGTGTCCCTTTTTCCCCACATCCTCTCCAGCATCTGTTGTTGGTAGATTTCTGAATGTGAGCCATTCTCACCGGGGTGAGATGGAACCTCATTGTGGTTTTGATTTGCATTTCTCTGATTGCTAGTGATCTTGAACATTTTTTCATGTGTCTGTTGGCCATTTGGATTTCCTCTTTCGAAAAATGTCTATTGAGGTCCTTGGCCCATCTCTTAAGTGGGTTGTTTTTTTTGTTGTTGTGGAGTTTCTTGATTTCTTTGTAGATTCTGGTTATCAATCCTTTATCTGAGCCTAGATTTTTAGATTGCCTCATAAAACAAAGCCTAACATCATATTACAAACAAGAAACAAAACTTTCCTGTAGTCAAAATTATAGAGATTGGCACATATATCAGAAATATGGAATCACTAAAAGCTTAGAAGTTAAGATCTTGTTATCAGATAAGAAAGAACTGAGGTCAAAATGCAGCAAACAAGACAAGTCTTTAACTCTGTATGAAGCTAAAAGTCATGAAAAATAGTCATGTTACATTATGAAGAAAACATCAATAAGTTCTATAAAATGAAGTTATTATAAACATTATCTAACCATATACACAAAATTATTTAATTAAGCAAATTGGATGAATGGTGAAATAGTATGAGGAAATATCAGAAGTTCTAAAAAATAATGATTATGAAAACACCATGTATCAGAATCTTTGACAGTTAAAGTAATGTGCAGAGGAAAATAAATCCCCTTAAACTGTCACATCATTTAAAGCAATGATCAGAAGAAAATTCATGTACATTAGAATTGCTATTGATAAAGTGTTTTAAAGACACAATTGATTTAAATTCCAATCCCCAAAGCTAGAAAAAGAACACTGGAAAACAAAAGAAAGTATAAAGAAGGAAATACCAAAGACACACATTAAAATGAGGTAGAGATTTCCTGACAGTAGATAATAAATAAAAAGTCTAGCACTTTGATAAGTATCAACAAAATAGAAAAACAGTAGTGAATTTAGAAAAGGACATGAGGTCTCTTAAATATGATACCACTCTCCTCTCAATGATTTTTTATAAAACATTTAGTGTTATGAGTATACTCATACTAATTGGCTCAAATTCTGTTTACACATTCTTGAGAAATAGGAAAACTCAAATGTCATCTAATACATTCCCTTGAACTTGTGAGATTCCAGTTTTGGTTATTCAACCAATTTAATTTAGAGTTACAAACTCTTTCAAGCCTATCTGTTTCTTTTTAAAGGCACTTCCCAGGAAAATCTCCAAACAAAAAGTGGGAAAAAAAATGGGAAGGATCTTTAAAACCCCTCTTCCTCTATATGGAGAAATTAGAAAAAAAAAAAGTTAAATTTTAGGAAGTGTTAACCAGTAGCAACCAAAGAAAGAAAGGATAACAGCCTCCTGTGCAAGAACACAAGAAGTGATGTAGGAACGGAAAGGCAGATCATGGTAGGCACAGCCTACTAGAATTCTTAACCCCACAATGTATCATTAAATCTTGCCAGCAAAACAGGAATGCATTGAGAAAACTCTGAATCCCCTATCGTAGAGAAATAGAAGAATAATTAGAATGCCAGTCCCTGGGAAAAGTCAAGCTACACCTTGGAGAAAGGTGGCCTTGGTTCATCACTACAGAATCAGGAAAAACAGCCATGACTCCCCACTACTGAAGCTCCAAGATGATACAGAAGAAAGTAGAAAATCTTAGAGTATCTATTCATAAAAATTAGACACAACTGGGCTTGGTGCTTGTGGACAATGACAAAAAAAAAAATTCATTGAAACCTCAAAGGGGGTCGTAAAATCTAATCAATGAAGGCAGCCAACACATCTGTTCTCTCCACATCCATTGCAAAATAGTACTTCATTTCTCAAACCACACCCAGGATGGAAGGGAAAAGTGGGTTCTAGTATGAGACAGAGAATAGTCACTCCCACTATTTGGAGCCAATAGAAGCTGTGGACAGAACTGATCACACTAATGAACATGAGGAAATGAAACTGCAGGACAGACACATTTGTTTTTTCTGGGAGTAACTGAGTGCTACAGGGCAATTCTTTCAGAGACCTAAGACCCCAACACACCAAGCGTGTAAAACTTGTGACTTCCCACCTTGTCACTTGTGGAGAGAGCTGGTGTTAAAAACTTGCCAATTAGCTATTGAGTCATCACATTTCCTGTTTCTTTGAAAGTTCAGCTTCACATGTTTCACGGTGTGATACATGTGAAGTCTTTAATCCATTTCTCCCTGTCCAAAAGTTGTTCGGCTTGCTCTTTTTCTAATAAAGAATAGGACTTGCTTACTGAAGTCATCTCAAAGGAGCTAGTTGTGGCCTGCACCCCAGCTCACTAGGCTAATCCTCCGCCTGCAGTGCCAGTACTCTGGGTTCTAGTCCCGGTCAGGGTGCCGGTTCTGTCCCGGTTGCTCCTCTTCCAGTCCAGCTCTCTGCTGTGGCCCAGGAAGGCAGTGAAGGATGGCCCAAGTCTTTGGGTCCTGCACTCGCATGGGAGACCAGGAGAAGCACCTGGCTCCTGGCTTCAGATTGGCGCAGCACCGGCCATAGCAGCCATTTGGGGGGTGAACCAATGGAAAGAAGACCTTTCTCTCTGACTCTCTCTCTCTCTCTCATTGTCTAACTCTGTCTGTAAAAAAAAAAAGAAAAAAAAGAGCTAGTTGTGTTCATTGTGGGTGATCATTTTGTACCCACTATTTATAGGTTTCATGTGACTTTGTCTTCTTAAATCGATATATAATAATTATAAAAGTTATAGGGTATTTACCTGTTATTGTACACTCTTTATCTGTTATTGTACACTTAGGTTGAGTCCCTGTCTTGGTTCCTGTGACTACTGCTGCAACATGCATGGGAGTGCACATACTTCTTCGATCTATTGATTTCATTTCCTTTGGATATATACCCAATAGCGGGAGTGCTGAATCAAACTATTTCTATTTCTAGTTTTCTGAAGGAAGTCCATACTGGTTTTTCATAATGGCCATATTAATTTACATGGCCATCAACATTGTATGAGAACTCCCCTTTCAGGGCTGTCATTGTGGTGTAGCTGGTTAAGCTGCTGCCTGTGATGTTGGCATCCCATATTGGAGCCATTTAAGTCCCAGCTGCTCTTCTGATCCAATTTCCTGCTAATGGCCTGGGAAGAAGCAATGGAAGATGGCCCAAGTGTTTGGGCCCCTGCTACCCATGTATGAGACTCAGAGAGACTCCTGGTTCCTGGCCCAGGCCCAGCCCCAGCCCCAGCCATTGTGGCCACCTGAGGAGTGAACAAGCAGATGGAAGATCTCTCTCTCTCTCTCTCTGTTACTCCCTCTGTCTTGGTAACTATAACTTTCAAATGAATAAACAAATATTTTAAAAATAAATAAAAAATTTCCTTTTCTTTGCATGCTCACCAATATTCGTTAGTTTTTGTCATTTTGATAATAGCCCAAGTGTCTTTGTCTTTTGAAGCAAATATGTGGATGGAGACAAATATCTCTGTGTCCACTTTCTCCCCAGGTTGGGCAGCAGATCCAGAGCCACTGGAGCCTTTGAACCAAAAAAGACGCCATACACACAGATGATATATGATGATGACAATTTGTAATTCAGTTTTGAATAACCAGTAGAAAAAATGCTTTCATTATCCTCCAGGTCTCTTATTGTGTTGAAATGTATGCTTCTTTGGTTACATTAAAAAATGAAAATTGGGAGAGTGTTTGGCCCGGGAGTAAAGACTGCTCTATGTAGGACAGCCTGGGTTTGACACCTGCCTCTAGATTTTGATTTGGCTCCCCAGTGAGTGCAGAACTTGGGAGGAAGCAGTGATGGCAGAATTAATTGGTCCCTGCCATCCACATGGGGGCCTGAATTGAGTTCCCGGCTCCCAGCCTTCACCGGGTCCAACCCTGGCTATTACAGGTAGTTTGGGTGCTGAACCAACATATGAGAGTTCTCCCTCTTGCCTCTCTGCCTCTCAAGTAACTAATTTTAAAAAGAGAATAAAAACTAACCCTACTCTAAGGAAGATATTAATCCCAAAATGTGGCACAAAGCTAAAGATTATCAATATATAGGAGAGGAAGGGATAGAGGGATGTCAAGGGCATAGTACAAATGAGGCAGCAAAATAATAGATGAAGTAAAAATGAGGATTACAGAGTGAAAGACACAAATGATCTAAAAATTATCATTGAATTAGAAACATCATAGAACAAAATTAGATAATATAGAAATGAATCTTATTTATGTGGAGGAAGGAATGGTTTAAGACAATTCAGGGAAGGAAACAGAATAAAGAAGTTAGAGAATAAAGGTATGTAGAACAAAAAATACAATCCAGTATAACAGATTTTTCAGAAAAAGCATTTTCAGGAGAATGGAAAATTATACCCATTTAAAATCATAGAAAAAAGTCCTCCCAAATGGACAAGTTTGAAGATTAAAACAGCATCTTACTTTGCTAGAAATACCAATAAGTTGATACATTGATATATCTCATTTAATATTATACTTCAATGATACAAAAATACTCTTAACGGATGCAGGGGAGGGAAGATAGGTCCTGTGAAAGAGCCTATTGATATATAAAATAAACTCAGTTATTCTGAGATATTTATAAAACATGGCATGGGATACTCATATAGTAAAGAATGAGAGAAAGAAAGAAAAACAGAGGGAGGGAGGAAAGAAGGAAGGAACAGAGGAAGGGAGAAAAAACAGGAAAAAAGAGTGAGGGGAAAATTGAAAATGAAATCCTGGGAACCCCATGAAAAATTAAAGAAGAAAGTGTAAAAACTAGAAGAGGATAGATTTCTTTACATTTTAAACAAGAGTCAGTAGAATTTAAAATTGAAATGTAGTGTTAGAAATCATAATTACTCAACTTCCTCATGTTCTATTTTATTTCTTAAACTGAGTGAGCTTTTTTGTAAGCTAAAATGTGTCTAAAATATTTATTGCAATTAATTTATGACTTTGTTTTTACTTTTATATAGTCTCTTCATGAAGTTAAACCAACACAATCATTTTTAGACAACAAACATGAATAATTCAATACCATTTTAACAAAACTGGGTCTTACTATCTCCTTAGATGAACTGTTCCAAATAATGTAATTGTCAGACTGGCTTATTTTTATCTTCTACATCTTTTTTTTTTTTTTTACTATTTCTGGTGCTTTCATTGAGGAAGTTATGCAGCAACCATCCTACTTTTCATTTTCTGAGAAAAAAGTTTACATATACTTTATTTTGAAAAAATATATGTAGATCATTGTATATTCACACATTTATTATCTATATTTCTACCTAACTTATGGTTTAGATAAATACTCAAATATTATAATAAATCATTAAAGTTACAAACATAATCATCTCACAAAGTAAATAAGGTTGGTATATTCATTTTACAAATGGAAAAGCAATGAGCAGTTTGGGTTTTTTAAGTAAATTGCCAAGCTGTTAAACAGCCCATCCAGAACTTTATTCCAGATTTTCTGATTTGTAGATCTGGACCCAACTCTTGTGTGAACACCCTTATTTTCTAAGAATATGATTTTGAAGACAAGGACTCATTCACAGGAATACTCTCTTTAAAATGTTTTTGCAACAGCATCAGAATGAAAGGATTTTCAGAGGCTATTTAACTGTTTTATTTTAGATTTAAAAGAAGTGACTATTGATTGAGAAAACATTTCTTTTTAATTGCATTATCAATATCTGTAACACTTGCTGGACATTATGTGAACTGAGATGTACTGTCTCTCAGAATTCTAAGAGGTCTACTACAACTTAAGCAGCTTTTGCCAATGCAAGATCATTTTAGCCTAAGATGTTTCTAGAGGTAAAATATAACAAAATGTGGACAAAAGGAAAGGAAAGAATAATTCTGTATCAAGAGAAATTCTGTTGAAGGAAAAAAGCACAGAGTGAACAAAATTCTAATCAACACTTAGATTTCTTTGCACTTGCAAATGTCCATGAGTAAGCAGTACACACCAGTGGTGCTAGCTAATGAAGTCAGAGTTGGTGTTAGCTAAGAGGTATATTTATCTCTGACAGTCTCTCACCTTGTCACTGTTACCCAGCTCCCAGGACTCACTCCAGATCCAAGAGACATCTAATGTGGAATTAAAATGGATTCTAAAATCAGAAACTTCTGGCTTCTAGCCCTGTGGGATCGTGGTCCTGTCATTAGAGCTCTCTAGTTTGTGTTTCCTCATATGTAAAATGAAAATTTGCAATAAGGTTATCGCTCTCAACTTTGTAAGATAATAGAATATCTAGACTTTTCTTGTAGTTCTTGAATACTATTTTGTTCTGGCACTTCACCTATTAAACATTTTCTGTTCTAAACATTTTTACTTGATTACACAGGATTTCCAAATCCAGTCATTAGGAAAAGTCTTATTTTATTTTCATTCTTTTTATTTTTTATTTTACCAGCTTCAGATCTAAGTGATTTTTTGTAATATGAAGATTACAAAGGTAAATTTTACAACAATGCCAGAAATGGTTATCACTCAACAAGCATGGATTCTTTTTAATTTCTCAACTTTCTTTTGAAACAAAAATATTATTTTAATTAAAAGCAGGGTACAATGTGATGTATTGATATTGTTTATAATGTGAAATAATTAAATCAAACTGATTAACAAAACCATTGCCTCACATATGTGTATACTCCAACATTGTTGATGTAGTAGAAGGTCAACCTCAGAGTTAATTGATGATTTACACCTAGCAAACATGTCTACACTATTAGGCTGATTGCTCAATTCATTCAGAGTAAAACAAAACAAGATAATCATGTCCTAAAATATTGAAATATGCCAATATGTTTTAAATAGAAATTTCATAAATAACCAAAAGGAATAACATGGATCATTTTCTACTTTACTGAACTTGTTAAGGAGGAAGTAAGTGCTCTATAATTTGTACCATTTGCCAATGTCTCTATAATTTTCGATTGGCTGTCTTAATGTTAGTAATTTCACTTTCCATACTGAAATTGTAAATCTTTCTTTTAAAAGCTCAAAGGTGTTTTTGACTGTGGGACCCAATAATTCTCTGTAATTAGCATTTACTTTATATCATATATTAGAGTTTTAATGACAAGTCTGGTAATCAATATTATATTGAATTTCATTTTCTGCTATATTATTTTCCAAAGGATAGATTAACTTACTGAGATGTTCTAAAATTTAGGAGAGGGATGAGAAAGAAGGGTGGGAGTGAGGACGGGAGGGAAGTATCACTAACGGTGGGAACTAGCACTATGTTCCTAAATCTGTATATATAAAATACATGAAATTTGTATACCTTAATTAAAATTTAAAACAAAACAAAACTTAACTTTCAGAAGTATTGTCTGGACAAATTTCTTACGTGTACAGAACAGTTTATGCATAAATGAAACAGAAGTAATCAAGAGATATATTTTTGAAGGTTTATCCTACATATTTGGTGTTTGAATGAAGGAAGTAGAATGGAAATTGTTTACTGCTTTCTATATTGTATTAGATTCTATTCCAAACATCCTGATAGTAAGCTCTCATCATATCCATTCCTGACAAACCATCCTGAGTACACAATGAAAGTGACACTGTGGCCAGTTCCATTATCTAGCTCCCTTTCTACCTGAATGTCTAACAGAGACTGGAGATGTTTGGGTCCAGTATTATTTACCAACACATACTGTGAATAAAGAAAACTCCTAAGATACAACCGATAAAAAGATTTTGGATTAGATTTAATTTATTTAGAGTGTAAGTCATTTGTAAGTAAAGAATCTTCATCTACCAAACATAAGGGGGTCTTCAAAAAAAAGTTCATGAAAAACGTGTAATATGAAGAAACAGGATAGATTTCAACTGTTTCTATACCCAAATGAATTTAACTTTCAATTCCATTTTCCATTAACTGCTTGAAGTGCCCTCATATTTCAAGAAATGCAGTTTCCTATTCTCTCATAATAATCAACTGAATAATACTATACCAAAGACTTACCAATGAATGATAAATATGAATGAAATCATTTAAAAAATTATATGCAAACTGTCATATCATTTCATGTTTCCTTAACCATGTGAAATAGAGTATCTATTACTATTCTCACTTTAAAACTTTAAATTTTGGGGGCCGGTGCCATGGCACACTACGTTAATCCTCCACCTGTGGCACAGGCATCCCATATGGGTGCCAGTTCTAGTCCTGGTTGCTCCTCTTCCAGTCCAGCTCTCCGCTGAGGCCTGGGAAGGCAGTGGAGGATGGTCCAAGTGCTTGGGCCCCTGCACCCACGAAGGAAACCAGGAAGAAACACCTGGCTTCTGGCTTCAGATTGGCATAACTCCGGCCGTTGCAGCCATTAAGGGAGTGAGCCAACAGAAGGAAGATCTTTCCCTCTGTCTCTCTCTCACTGTCTGTGACTCTACCTGTCAAATAAATAAATAAAATCTTTAAATAAAAAAAGACTGTAAATTTTGGGTTGACTAAATTGGCAAAAGTCACACAAGTGGATTGGATCTTTCCAGTAAGATAGATCAAGGATTTGGAGGAAATTGTGGTTTTTAATTTATTTTGTGATAAACATTGTGTCAAATTGATGTGTATATTCCACTGTGTGCATATGTTGGGAGAAGTGACTTGGAACTTAGAGAATGGGCATAAATGTGCATATGTGGACTAGGGATTCATGATTTGTGGGAAGATTGTGATGTCAAGACAGGAAATGAATGCTTGCCTACTTCCTTTCAAATTGTTCACTTACTAGAGTCTACATATTTATTTGTTACTTTTGAGATTGTGATTGACTTGAATGACCTCAACTTTTTGCACAATTCTTGTGTTCCAGGAACTATGGATTAGTCTATGGCCTTTAAAGTTTTCAAGAGTTATTTATCCTTTTACTCCTAGCCTATGAGGTAGTAATTGTTGATGGTGGAGGCATCTGGTCCACTTTAGATGTTTAATGAGTGAATTTGTGTAATTTATCTAATCTGCATAAAAGACCTATAATATAGAAACCATTTCCACCTAGATCTGAAGAAAGTGATTTATCAGTCTGACTCAAAACCCATGCTTATTCCACTTAGCCACCAATGACAGATAGTTTGGGATCTTTTCCAAAGCTGTGGCTTCAAAAAAATGAATGAGTGCATGTCGGTCTTTAATTCCATTCTCGTTTATGTGTGTATCAGAGTTGCTGCTAGTCAAAGCCACAGAGTAGCATACTGCTACATTTTCATGCCTTAGGCCAAAGTGGGGCCTCAGGGAAGAAGCATTCTGCTGTATTTTCATTAAATTGCTTTTTCCAGGGAAAAGTTCTGTAAGCTTTCACTAGGACTTTTATTTGAAGTAACCCAGATTCAAGGAGATATTTCATACAATAAGGCTGGCATTCTGGTCTGAAAAGATTTAAGAGTTCTATGAAAATAGGACAAGCATGCACATTCTCTGTATTCTGTTATATAAAGAAATCTTTTCTTCTGAGATAAAGCCAGAAAGAACATAATTTCAGGAAGAAAAATAGATTGTTCTGATCTTCAATGTTTTTGGCATTTTTTTGTCTTTTGATGCATGCTTCTCAGCATTCATTTTACTGTGACTCAAAATAACCAGAGTTCTTTTTCAAAAATTTTAATTGAAAGCCTCCTATTATCTGGTTTGAGACAACAATAACAAAAAGTCACTATTAGAGAAGAAAAACTGAAAACTTAAATGGATATTACATTTAACATGTTTAGGGTTTTGAAAAAAATCCCCCAAACAGAACAAATCCCAGGAATGAAACAAGAGAGCAGATATGATAGAACAACACATTCATCAAGTCCTTTTCCAGAAAAGAATCAAGACAAGAAAAAGAAGACAAGGTGAACTTTGGAGTTCAGACCTGGGCTAGAACTCTCATATAGTTTGAACCTTCCACTTAAAAGTAAGGAGGGGATAGCATGTGGCACAGCAGTCAAGGTGCTTGGGACACCTGCATCCAATATCAGAATGCTTGCTTTGAGTCCTAGTTCCTCCTCTTCTGATTCAACTTCCTACTAATTACACCCTGGGAGGAAGGAGATGACGGCTCAAATACTTGGTTGTGTCTCTGCAACCCACATGGGCAGCCTGGCTTGTATTCCAGGCTCCTGACTTTAGCTTGGCTTGGCTCTGACTGATGTGGGCATTGGATGAAATATCTCTCTTGTCTGTCTCTGTCTCTGTCTTCCTTGCAGATTTAAAAAAGTAAGAATCATAAAAACAAATAAAATCTGATGGTTTACTCCCCAGGAAGAGTGTTTGGATACAGAGAAACATTAGCATCACCATATAATGAATTTAGAAAATAAAACCAGGGCCATCATTGTGCTGCCATGGATTAAGCTACCCCTTGCAATGCCAGCATCCCATTTCAAACACTGGTCTGATTCATTTATCAGTTAATGTGCCTAAGAAAGCAGTAGATGAAGGACCAAGTACTTGGGCCCCTGAACCCACATGGGAAACCAGAATGGAGTTCTGGCTCCTGGCTTTGGCAGGGACCAGCCCTGGCTATCCAGGCCATTTGGTAAGTAAACGATTGTATTGAAGATCTCTCTCTCTTTTTCTGCCTCTCTCTCTCTCTCTCTCTCTCTCTCTCTCTCTCTCTCTCTCTCTCTTACTTTGCCTATCAAATAAGTAAAATAGATGTTTTAAAAAAGAAAAGAAGTGTAATGTTAAGGAAACGCCCATGAAAAAAGTCTGTTTCTGTAACAGTCCAGCCTCAATAACTATAGAAGAACTTGTTGCTTCATAGAGCAAAAGGTAGACACCACTCAGCCAGCTCACCTCTGCATTAACTTGGGAGTGTCTCCTGAAAAAGGGTAAACATCTGATGGGAGTCAAAGGTTCTCCTTAGCCCATTATGTTATGTGTATTTTGTCTCCTTTCATCCTTTCATCTACTTATATGGTGTTAAACTTGGTAGTTAGAATTTATGAGAGCTGAAAGCTCTTTTTCCAAATATTTAATTATTTTATTTGAAAGGCAGGATCATATAGAGAAATCTTACATCTGCTGGCTCACTCCCTAAACAGCTACAATGTAAGCTGGGAACCAGGGAAACCATCTGGGTGTCCCATGTGGCTGGCAGGGGCCCAGGCACTTGGAACATCTTCTACTGCTTTTTCAAGTACATTAGCAGGGAGCTATTTGGAAGTAGAGCAGCTGGGACCCAAACTGACACTTATATGGGATACTGGTGTCAAAGGCAACAGCTTAACCCACTGCACCCAAAATTCTGGCTCCAAACTGTAAACTCTTGCATCCCTGCAATGTAACCTTATTTCTTTAATTGTCAATTTGATACACTCATCTTCCCAAGGTGCACCTGTCACATCCAGGGATAGGATACATGCTCTGATCCCACCCTGGCTGTATATTCAATTGAATTACCACTCCCTTCCTTATAAAAAGAGGTGGAAGGTGGTAGAGAGCTTCCTTTCCGGCCAGCGCCGCGGCTCACTAGGCTAATCCTCCGCCTTGCGGCGCCGGCACACTGGGTTCTAGTCCCAGTCGGGGCACTGATCCTGTCCCGGTTGCCCCTCTTCCAGGCCAGCTCTCTGCTGTGGCCAGGGAGTGCAGTGGAGGATGGCCCAAGTGCTTGGGCCCTGCACCCCATGGGAGACCAGGAGAAGCACCTGGCTCCTGCCATCGGATCAGCGCGGTGCGCCGGCCGCAGCGCGCTACCGCGGCGGCCATTGGAGGGTGAACCAATGGCAAAAAGGAAGACCTTTCTCTCTGTCTCTCTCTCTCTCACTGTCTACTCTGCCTGTCAAAAAAAAAAAAAAAAGAGAGAGAGAGAGAGAGAGCTTCCTTTCCACTGTGGAATGCCCTCCCATGCGCCTGACCCACTCTTGGGCGGATCTCTCCAATACTTGCTTAGAGGTACTGTTTTCATTTTTTCATTCTCTCACTTACAGATAACTGTTTGGCTTAGTCATGTTGGGTTTTTCTCTGTGTGGGGCAACCCCTCCAACCCCCACATGAATGTATGTTTATACCTTTACTGTTAAATAAATTCTGTTCCTATTTGTACACAATACTAGACTCTGCTTAGTGTTTTTACCTCTGTGGGAGACAAGAACATGGTTTGAAAATGAATATATTCATTGCCCACATGACTATCATTCTGAAAATACAATAGTTTTGAACCATTCCTTCTGACTTTCTAGCCAGGTTTTAGTACTAAGGTCCAGCAGGAGATCTTGGGGTCAGGAAAGGAGAGTTAGGGTACTTATTTCCCTCTCTCTCCCATTCCTGATAACAGCCTACCTCCCATGCTGCACTTGATCAAGGAGTAGCCAAGGTTTTCTGTGGGCAACCGGTACCTCACCTTTCCTAGTGATTCCTGCCTCACTTTGTAAATGGTCTTTTCATTAAACTCCTTTTCATTATTCCCATGGGCATGTCAACTGATTCCTGCTAGGACCTTATGTGACATCCACTACTGCCCATGAAGTTAAATAGGAATCCAGGATTTCTTTTCCTTCTTACAGGGAGACATTCTCTGGATTCCATTTCTGAGATGATCTTCTTTGATGGATGATGCCACTCTCAGTCAATGTTTCTCTGGGTCTTTCTTGGAACTTTGTGTATGACATGGCACTCCCCTCATCTTGCTCAAGGACCAGACTTGTTATCATGATATGACACCTTACAGGGTAGCTTCACCCTTGTGTCAACCAGGATAGAGTGTCAACAGTAGATTCCAACGCACCAAAAGGCACTACCAAAATATCAGTGACTTGAATTGCAAGATTTAATTTTCACTCATTTTACATATCCATGAAAATTTACAGGGTCCCTGCTCTTCACCCTCACAAATTCTCATGCTTATGGGACAGCCCCTCTCTCCCGCTTTTCTGATTGTCATGCCTGGAAAAAAAGCAAAGTTCACAGGTCTCATGCCAGCAATTAAATGCTCAGCCCAGATGCTGCTTATTATCACCCATGACTCATTGGCTACAACTAAATACTCACTATCCTATGAGTCTGGAAGACAGAGAAGTGCAAATAGTGAGCAACACTAACGAAGACCAAAGCCTTCTCTGTTACTTCTTTTTTTTTTTTTTTTTTCAAATTTGGCTTCATTATTGGAAGATCTCTAGAATTTCATAGGAGCATTTGAATGCATATATTGAGTTCCTAAAAAATACCCAGCTGATAATTTGATTAGAATTTCATGGTATTCATTCTGATCATTTTTAATTTTTTAATGAATTCTCAGAATTGTTATTTTTGTAGGTATTTTATAAATTAACTCCAGGATATAAAAAAAATTCTTTTGATGACTTTAGAGCAGTTTTAGGTTCACAACACATGGACAGGAGGGTCCAGAAATTTCATGCCCCAAAACCCTACTCCACCCCCCCCCCTTATCAACAACTCCCACCAGAAAAGTGAATTTGTTCCACTGACATATCATTGTTCCATTGATGCATCATTATACTTCTTATAACCCAAAGTTATGTGATTTACACGAGGATTTGCTGTGATGAGCATTCTATGGGTTTGGACAAGTGTGTGGTGGCAAGTTTCTTGCATTGTAGTATCACATGGATTATCTGACTGCACCAAGAGTCCCCTATTCCTGTCTTCTGTCCTCAAACCTTGGCAACCACTGATATTTTTGCTTTCTTCATAGTGTTGCCATTTTTGACATCATATATTGTAATCATATGGTATATAGCCTTTTTTATTGACTGGTTTCACTCAATATTAGGCATATAAACTTCCTCCATGTCTTCTAGGGCCGGATAGTTCATTTCTTTTTAGTGCTCAATAACATTTCTTCTTCTTTTTTTTTTTTTTTGACAGTCAGAGTGGACAGTGAGAGAGAGAGAGACAGAGAGAAAGGTCTTCCTTTTTGCCATTGGTTCACCCTCCAATGGCCACTGCAGCCAGCACACCGCGCTGATCCAAAGGCAGGAGCCAGGTGCTTCTCTTGCTCCCCCATGCGGGTGCAGGGCCCAAGGACTTGGGCCATCCTCCACTGCACTCCCTGGCCACAGCAGAGAGCTGGACTGGAAGAGGGGCAACTGGGACAGAATCCAGTGCCTTGACCGGGATTAGAACCCGGTGTGCCGGCACCGCAGGCGGAGGATTAGCCTATTGAGCCGCGGCGCTGGCCCAGTGCTCAATAACATTTCATTGTCAGGATATATCAAAGTGTTTTTAATCCGTTCACCTACTGAAGGACGTTTTGGTAAACTATACACATTTTCATTTCTAGCTTTTACTGTCTGGTTGGTCTTCACAGTACGCATACCAATATTCTCATTGATCTTTTGTCAGAAATATACAATACCACTTTGCCATTATTTCTCTGAATTCTGGTGTTTTCTTGATGACTTTTAGAAACACAATATATAGGCACCTACATCTGAATTTTGATCTACTTCCTTTTTTCATAGCAAATATCTGATATCATCTTCATATTCTTTTTTTCATTTATGTCATTTGTTGAACAATGTTTTTGCCTTAATAATAATGTAGTGAAATTTATGTCTTCATATTTTGATTTGAATTTCATGTTTTAAAAATCTTATTATTCTGACATCAGAGAGATATTTTATCTTTCCTTCTGAAACTTCAAAAATTGTAATTCATGTATGCATCTTATTTATGGGATACAGAGTTGTAAGCTGAAATTCGTATACAAGGAGTAATTGAGATAATTATCTTTATTCACTTTTTTTAAAAACTTACACATATCAGTCTACTCTATATTTTAAGTCACAGGATTCTTGCAAAGATTAAATGAGTTCATACAGTACTCAGCTTATTAACTCCTAGTAGGTGTTAGTTGTTAACAGTTCTTCCTTTCTGTATTAGAAATTATTCCTTCCCATGCAGTTCAGTTAAATTTAAGTGTTTCTGACATAGAGTCTGCTGTACTGCAACTGTCTGGCAAGAGTGGCCCAGTGGTAACTGCAGAGGGTACCATTTGCAGACTGGTCTCTGTGAACGGAACCTCCTGCTTGTTCACATATGACTGGTGCCTGCTTCAGGTTTCATGGTAAATGAGACATTCAACCTTATCACAGCTCTTGACAAATACAAAACACAATTGCTGTGAAAGTTGAAATGACTAAATATGGAATTTAGAAATGCATCCAGAAAGACAAACAGTAGGATATTTGTTCTGTGGACTCCTTCCACTGGCTCTCCTCCTTCGGAAACCTGCTTCCAACTTCCATCTTTCCGAATGGCTGAGGGTAAGCATCACTCTCCTGAAATCTTTTTCTAACCAAAAGTAGCCATCAGGGGCCAACGCTGTGGTATAGCAGATAAAACAGCCACCTGTGATACCTGCATCCAATATAGGTGCCAGTTCGTGTCCCTGCTGCTCCACTTCCAGTCCAGCTCTCTGCTAATGACCTAGGAAAGCAGTGGGAGATGGCCCAAATATTTGGGCCCCTCTACCCACATGGGAGACCTGGAAGAAGCGCCTGGCCCTTGACTTTCGCCTGGCTAACCCTGGCTATTGCAGCCATCTGGGGAGTGAATCAGTGAATGGAAGATTCTCTCTCTCTCTCTCTCTCTCTCTGTCTCTCTCTCTTTCTCTTTCTCTTTCTCTTTCTCTTTCTCTCTCTGACTTTTAAATAATCTTACACTCTGCACAGTAATACTCTGAGTAAATAGTAGCACTATTAACATTCTTTTAAGCCCACATATATGAGACATTTTCCTCAAATAGTAGTTAGTATCTGATACCAAAGTGTTTAGAATTATTATTCTCAAAATTGATATATATATATATATATGATTTTTAGTAGTTAATCTTTAAAGAAGTTTTAAATTACAGGAAATTCATGAATCATAATATTGAGATTGGCCAGCATGCATTGAAAGTATTCTCTTAGTACTACAAGAATTGGGATGTAACTTTAGATCATGATAAAACTACCCTTGAAAACAGACTCAAGGGGCCAGTGCTGTGGCACAGTGGCGGATTAACGCCCTGGCCTAAAGCGCCAGCATCCCATATGGGCATGCCAGTTCAGTACCTGGCTGCTCCACTTCCGACCCAGCTCTCTGCTCTGGCCTGGGAAAACAGTAGAAGATGGCCCAGGTTCTTAAGTCTCTGCACCCACGTGGGAGACCCGGAACAGGCTCCAGCTCCTGGCTTCAGATCGGCGCAGCTCTGGTGGTTGCAGCAATCTGGGGAGTGAACCATTGGATGGAAGATCTTTCTCTCTCTCTCTCTCTCTCTCTCTCTCTCTCTCTCTCTCTCTCTCTGCCTCTCCTCTCTCTCTGTGTAACTCTTTCAAATAAATAAATAAATCTTTTTTTTAAAGAAACAGACTCAAATGGAGTACTTCATCAATAGTTATTGACATAAATACTTTGAGAAAGAAGATGAGGAAGTTATTTTTTTTAAAAAAAAAAGCACAATAGATATCCAAATAAATAAAAAACAAGTAGCACTTTTGAAAAGATATAAAGGCAGTGTTTCAATATTTTTCAAATTGAAATATACTCAAATTAATTTATAAACATTCTCTGTTTTAGGTAAGATGAAAATAATGCTCCTGCTCTGCTGACTGGACAGGCTGGTACGGCAGAGAGAGACCTCTGCAACCAGCGACTGGGGGAGACTTATGTGCTGAGACTGTGGGGACTCAGTGTTTCCATGAGGAGGTGCAGGGTGAAGTTGGGTCTCTGGGAAATCACTGGGTGTGGTTCCATACACTAGGAGCTCCTTGGTTGACTAGAGCAGGTCATTGCAGCAGGAACTGTGCTCACAGTGAAGATTGTGCAGGTCATTTGTGGGGTTCATGTGGTGGCTTGGAATACACTTGGGACTAACACCCAGGCATTGCAATGTACCATGCCCAATGTGGGTGTTATGCTGGATACTCGCCCCACCCTGGAACACTGACCAGTGCTCCCTGTAGACACAAATGACTAAAAATAAATGCAGAAATTTTAGAAACAAGAATAAGGAAGATGGGACCAGTACTGTGGCAAAGCGGGTAAAGCCACCATTTGCAATGCCAACGTCCATTTGGGCACCAATTTGAGACTCCGCTGCTCCACTTCTGACCCAGCTCTCTGCTATAGCCTAGAAAAGCAGTGGAAGATGGCCTAAGCACTCGAGCCCCTGCACCTGCATGTGTGACCCAGAAGAAGCTCCTGGCTCCTGGATTCAAATCAGCCCAGCTCAGACCATTGAGGCTATTTGGTGAGTGAACCAGCAGATGAAAGACTTCCCTCTCTGTCTCTGTTTTGGCTTCTCTGTAACTCTGCCTTTCAAATAAATAAATCTTATTTTAAAAAAATAGAATAAGGATGACACCATAACCCAGCCTCTCCAAAGGAACACAACAACATTTCAATATCAGAATATGAAGATGAATAGATTGAGGAAATGCTGCAAATGGAATTCAGAAAAATTAACTATAGAAATATTGAAAAGAAATGAGTAGCAAATCCATGAACTAAAGAAAACCATACATGATACGAATGAAAATTTTTCCAATGAAATTGAGATTTTAAAGAGAAATCAAAATGAAATATTAGAAATGAAGAATTCAATAGATCAAATAAAAAACATGGTGGAAAGCCTTAACAGCAGACTTGGTGAGGCAGAAGAAAGAATATCTGAACTAGAAAACAAATCTGAAGACAAATCTTACAATCAGACAAAAAAGAAGAAGAAAATTGAAAATTTAAAAACAGAGTTGGAGATTTATAGGATACTATCAAATGACACAACATATGGATCTTTGGAGATCCTGAATATGTGGAAAGATAGAATACACTGAAGGCCTATTTAGTGAAAACTTCCCTAATTTGGAGAAAGAAAGGATCATCCAAGTACAGGAAGAATGTGAAGACATAAAGTCCCCTAGTAGAAGTTCAAAAGAAATCCAAAGTAAACAGAGGAATATTTATGGGAAAACGGCAGGGCCAAGTCTTTACTTATCAAAAGTCACCTTGAATGTAAATAGCCTCAGCTCTCCAGTTAAAGGATACTGACTGGCTGAATAGATTAAAAGACAAAACCGATCTATTGGATTCCTACACGTATCACATCTCACCAACAAAGATAAACACAGACTGAAAGTAAAAGGATGGAAAAAGATATTTCATGCTAACAGAATGGAAAAAAGGGCAGGTGCTGTCACCATAATATTAGACAAAATGGACTTTAACATAAAAACTATTAAAAGAGACAAAGAACGCTATGACTAAGGATCAATTCAACATGACGATGTAACCATAATAAATATATACACACCCAATTACAGGGCAACAGGCTGTTTAAAAAAACATTAATGGATCTAAAGCAAGACACAGACTCCAAAATAATAAAAACAGGTGACTTCAACACTGCATTTTCATCAATAGACAGATCAACTAGACAGAAAATCAATAAAGAAACAACAGAGGTAAATGATGCTATGGACCAAATGGACCTAATTGATATCTACAGAACTTTTCACCCCACAATTGCAGAATACACATTCTCCTCATCAGTGCCTGAACTTCCTCTAAGATAGACCATATATTAACCCATAAAGCAAGCCTAAGCAAATTCAAAAAAATCAAAATCACACTATGCATCTTCTCTGACCACAATTAAATAAAGCTTCAAATCAACAACTCAATAATTTCTAGATCATATGCAAACACATGGACACTGAAAAACATGTTCCTGAATGAACAGTGGGTCATAGAAGAAACCAAAAAATTTCAGGAAACAAATGAAGATGACAATATATTATATCAAAATTTACAGTTTACAACAAAAGCAGTGATAAGAGGGAAGTTTAAAGCAATTGGTTCCTAAATGAAGAAACTGGAAAGGTACAAAATAAATGAGCTATCAATGTATCTCAAGGCCCTATGAAAACAACAATAAACCAAAGCAAAATTAGTAGGAAGAAAGAAGTAATGAAAATTAGAGAAGAGTTAAACAAAATTGAAAAAAAATCAGTAAAATGAAGAGCTGTTTAAAAAAAATGATACATCATTGGCCCAACCACCCAAAAAAGAGGGAGAAGACCCAAGTCAATAAAATCAGAGATGAAAAGGAAATGTAACAACAGCTACTACAGAAATAAAAAGAATCATCAGGAATTACTACAAAGAGCTGTATGTGAATAAACTGGGAAACCTAGAAGAAACAGATAGATTCCTGGACACATACAAACTACCTACCAAAATTGAGTCAAGAAGACATAGAAAACCTAAACAGACCAATAACCAAGATGGAAATTATATCAGTAATAACCCCCCCCCCCAAACAAAGAAAAGCCCAAGATCGCTTGCTTCACTGCTGAATTCTACCGCACGTTTAAAGAATAACTAATTCTAATTCTTATCAAGCTATTCAAAGCAAGTGAAAGGAGGGGATCCTCCAAAACTCCTACTAGAAACCTGCATCACCTTAATTCCTAAGCCAGAAAAGATACAACAGAGAAAGAGAACTATAGACCAATCTCTCTGATGAACATAGATGCTTAATACTCAACAAAATATTAGCTAATTAAATCAAATAACATCAGAAAAAGTTCATTTACCCAGACCAAGTGGGATTTATCTCTGTAATGCAGGGAAGCTTCACAATTCACAAATCAATAAATGTGTTACATCACACTAAAAAACTGAAGAACAAAATCCATATGGTTACTCAATAGATGCAGGACAAGCAGTTGATAAAATACAACATCCTCTAATGATGAAAATATTAAGCAAATTGGGTATAGAAGGAAGATTCCTCAACACAATCAAGGCAATACATAAGAGACCCACTGCCATCATCTTACTGAATGGTGAAAAGTTAAGCATTCCCCCTAAGATACAGAATCAGACAAGGATGCTTGCTTTCACCACTGCTATTGAAGTGAAATAGACATTTTGAGATTTGATGATTGTTTCCAGCCCTTGTCTCTCTCATTGAGAAACATTGCCACTTTCTTTTTCTTCATACTATTTGTTGAACTCTTTTACTTATTGTATGGTTAACCATATAATCATTAAGTAAACTGAAAATAGATCTTTGTAAAAATTAAAAGTTGGAATGTGAGAATGAAGAGAAGGAAGGGTTGAAGCATGGATGGGAGGGAGGATAAGGCAGGAAGTGTCACTATGTTACTAAATCTGTATTTATGAAGTATATGAAACTTGCATAAATTAAATAAAATTAAAACTAATGCTCCTGAACATCTTTATACAACTTTAATTAAACAGCTTTGTTGTATTATGTTTTACAATCTGAATATAAAGGAATTGCCATTTCAATGACTGTATGTAATTACACCCCCTCATCTTCTAGCAACAAACATCTGTATATGAAAGCAAATTACTAATCATTTGCTTTCTTACTATTTTCATTTATTTTGCTTAATCATGTAAATTTTCAAGGATAGATTTTTGCACTGCAACCAAGACTAAAAATCTGTTACAGCAACTTATGCTTAGCCCAGGAAGTCAAAAGAAAAGAGTAGAAATGCTGAATTTTTCAAATAGTACTCCTGTCATGTTTGAAACAATATATGAAAATCTATCCATTTTTCATAAATAAACTTTGAAATTTTTTTCACATCAGTATAAAATATTATAGAATATCAAAGCATATTTCAGGAATTTATCATGGTTCAGTTGTTTTTCATTTTAAATAAAATTCTTCTATAATACCCAAAAGAAATTATTGTATTTCTTCTTGTAACTATTATTTATATTTTTTTAGCTATTTAAAAAACCCTACCATTACATTTCTCCCTTCCTTTTATATTTAGTAGGGAATTTTATGGTATCTACCCAAGGGGTTTTGGTGAATATATGTTTGTTTTGCTGTAACCTTGACTTGCATTTTTAATAATGACATATTTAAGTACAACCAGAGATACTCTGGCATAGTTTCATATTTTATCTTTACAGTCTCTTTTTTTCCTTACCAATACATTGAGAATGTCTGCCCTCTGGTCCTTATCAGTCAGTTAAGCTGGAAATTACCATCCTCTGTTTCCTTTGCCACAGTGATTGCTCCAAAGACGGGCACATGACCCCAGAGGAAGAGGAAGAGTGCTCCACTGTGGATGGTATGAGACAAATTCTCTACTTTGGGTCAAGAGTGTGAAAGGGGTGAGTGTTTAGTGTATGGATTAAGATCATGGTTTGGACACTTGATTCCCACATCAGAGTGCCAGTGTTTGAATCCTAGCTCTAGCTCCTGACTCCAGTTTCCTGCTAAATGAAGATCCCAGGAGATAGCAGTAATATCCCAAATAGTTGCGTTCCTTTCACACACATAGGAAAACTGAATTCTTGGCTCTGGCTTCTACCTAGTTCAGCTCCAGTTGATGCAGGCATTTGGGGAGTAAACCAAATGGGAGCTGTCTCTGTCTCTCTGCATCTCAAGTTAGCATAAAATGAGACCAGTAACTCTTCAGTCTCCTGAGGAAGCCTGAGAAAAGGTCAACTTGCACAGAAAAATTCACAAAAAGGTTGAGCACTAAAACTGGCCAGTGGCTGGTATTTTCTGGGGTCATTTCCTCTTGTGAATTTCTTAGTGACATCTCTCTCTCTCTTCTCCCTCCATCACTCTTCCTTTAAAATAAATAAAAGAATCTTTTAAAAATTATGAACTTTAAATTGACTGGGAAACATCACAGCAGTCCAAAGCCAAACTAAATTTTGACCCAGCGAATTCATCATTAATTAAAAGAAAATGAACTGAAAGTATCAGACTACCAAAAGTAATAAACATTTGAAGAAGCTATTTGTCTTGGGAATAAATTATTGAAACTCTTTTCCTGTTATTTAGACCCTTGTAGGAGCTGAGATCATTTTAAACTACCTTTTCCACTGATGATAACAATTAGAAGCAGCCAAACAGAGCACTCCCTGTCTCGTTCAAAACAGAAGGTAGAATATGAGATGGACTCAGATATTTCATCACTAAAAGACACATTGCTGTAATCAGTTCAACCAATAAACATGTTTCTTTGGTGTGATAAGTATTAACAAATAAAAAATGATTTAAAGGGCCAAATAATAACTCAGTTAACTTTATTTCAGAAGATAGGGTATTTTTAAAGCTTATTTTAAAATTTTAGATTAACATATAATACACTTTTTTAACCTCAAACCTTTTATTTAAAGCATACAAACTTCATGCATATAATAAAAACAAATTTAGGAACATAGTGATTCTTTTTAAGGGCTACCATGCAAATTTTGAACGCATAAACACAATATAAACTGAACATACCAGGTAACCAGTCTTTCTATTTCCCTTCTCTTTGTTTTTAGAGCCTACTGATTCCTTTCCTCCAGTTCTTTACATGTGACTATTATACACCATCATAAGCCAGAGTCAATCCACTTTGCTGCAAAACACCAAAACCAGTTGCATTCACCCTATTTTGTTTTAGTACCCAACATCCAACCTTTCTTATCCACCTCTTCCACCCTCCCATCTTCCAGTAATCATTACCATATACATAATTATTAACTTCCAAATATGAGAGAGCATGTGGCATTTTTCTTTCCGTATCCAGTTGATTTCACTTAACCTAATGATTTCCAGCCCTATCCATTGTGTTGCAAATGTCAGGATTTCATTCATTTTATGGCAGAATAACACTATAACACTCCATTGTGTATCGAGAGTGCACTTTATTTGTCCATTTAGCTACTGATGGACACCTAGGTTGATTCCATATCTTAGTGAACAATGGAAGTGCAGGTATCTCTTTTTTTATTTTTTTTAATTTATTTTATTTTTTTTAATTGGGGCTGGCTCTGTGGTACAGCGGCTTAATGCCCTGATCTGAAACGCCAGCATCCCATATGGGCGCCGGATCAAGACCCGGCTGCTCCACTTCCCATCCAGCTGTTTGCTACGGCCTGGGAAAGCAGTAGAAGATGGCCCAAGTCCTTGGGCCCCTGCACCCACGTGGGAGACCCAGAGGAAGCTCCTGGTTCCTGGCTCTGGATTGGCGCAGCTCTGGCCGTTGTGGTCAATTGAGGAGTGAGCCATTGGATGGAAGACCTCTCTCTCTCTAACTCTCTCTCTCTCTCTCTCTCTCTCTCTGCCTCTCCTCTCTCTGTGTAACTCTGACTTTCAAATAAATAAATAAAATCTTTTTTTTAAAAAAAAAGGTATCTCTTTTATCAGCTATTTTCATTTCCTTAGGATGTACACCCAAAGGGGAATGGCGGGGTCACACAGCAGATCTGTTTTCAGTGTTTTGAGGAGTCCCCACACAAGAATATGACTGTATTAATTTACATTCCCACCAATAGTTTCTAAGGGTTCCTTTAGAGATGGAGTATTCTGATGAATTCAATTTCATTTGGCCCAAAGAAATCCTTCATGTTCCCTGGGAATTTTGTAAAATGCGTATATATGAGGGTGCCTTCAAGTTTTCATGAAGAATGGAATTTAAAAATAAGGTGGATTTTACATGAACTTCTTGAAGATCCTTCACAAATCTTTCCAACTGTAGGATTATAACTTTTGATTAAGCCTTTTTTGATACCTTATGTTAGCTTTCTGAGTTTCTAATCTCTTTGCATAATACTCTTCTGCATACATAAAATAAAACCAATTGAAATAACCTCCCACTGTCTCCAAGATATACCCTGGAGGTTTTTATAAAAAAAAAATATATCCCTCATCTGAATTTGTTCGCCACAGATTTCTCCCTTCTGCACACACACATACACACACACTCATGCTAAATATAGAAGAATTGGATTCATTAAGCTTTCCCCGTTTGGAACAAACCTATACAAATTTAAGAGACCACCATTTAAGCATTCTACCTAATTCAAATTCCATTTTACTCTTTTAATTCGTCTTTTAAAATGCACTTCAAAGTATATGCCAGATGGCTTTTTAAACAGACAAGTTCTTTCTTTAAGATTCTGTGAGGCATAGGTTTGCATTTATCATTTCCTCATGGTTCCTCCAAGTTTTACTTTTTCACATTGCTTTCTGTTAACACTGTCTGGGTTTCTCCTCTTAATATCATGCGTGTTTTATTCACTGATCATTTACAATGATGAAAATTATTACGTCATTTTGTCTCTAGGGTGTCAATGTCCAAAGCTGTTTTATTTGCGTGGTGATTTGAATCACTTTTCAAACAAAGACAGCCTCATTTGTCTTCTAAGAAAACTCTCAGCACTTTCTGTCCCCCTTTATTCCACCTCTGCCTTTGTCTGCCTTCCAGTCCTGACCGTTTTTCAGTTGGACTTCTGGATTGCCTTCCCGTGGCTTCCCAGACTGCAGACAGGGAGCCCTATAATTTCTTCTTCACAGCACCAGATCTGTGTAAAATTCCTTTTTAAAATCTCCCTGTATCTCCCAATTAGCTCTACATTGTGTAGAGTCTAAATTCCTCTTGACAGCATTGAATGTTTCATAAATTATCTGCACCATGACTGCTTTGCAGTTTCTATCACCCACTACTTCATCCAGCACAGAATGATGTCAACAGTCAAGCTGACATACTTCCATTCACTAATATCATATGTTCTCTCAAGTTGAAAGGGCTTTGAGCATGAAGTTTCCCCTCGCTGGAACCTTGTCAACCCAACCTCTAGCTACATTACATATTCTTCAATTCCAAGATCTATCCAAAGGGGCGTGCCCTGTGGTGCATCAAGTCAAGCTGCAACTGCCCGGGAAAGCAGGGAAGCATGACTCAGGTGCTTCCTTCCTGCCACCCATGTGGGCAACCCAGACAGAATTCCTGATTCCAGGCTTTTACAGCCATTTGAGTAGTGAACCAGTGGATGGAAGATCTTTCTCTGTATCTCTCTCTCTCTCTCTCTCGCTGTGTCTTTCACATAAATAAGTAAGTGAATTTTTTTTTTAAAGAACTATCTAAAAATGTATTCCTGTCACAAGACTTTCCTAACATGAGCTCAAACAGAGTGCCTTGATATCCACTGGACATTCATCTCTATTGTAACTCATATCTCCATTGTTCATGAATGTGTCTGTCTGTCGCATGAGATGGATTTTCTCTGGTACAACTTAGCATTAATCATCATACAAAGATCCAGCTATGCTTTTTGGAATAAGAAACATAGTAAGATGCAGAGTTACTAAACTCTGAAATAAATCCTGTTTTTTTTATTGTGATATCAGCTACCTGAGGTCTAGCATAAATATTCTAATGCCCATCACAGAAGGTTGTTGTAAGAACAGGAGCCAACAATTTCTTTTAAAGATCTCAGCAGAATGCTTGGCAAATAAATGGCAGCTGGTTGTTGTTATTGTTTTTAATGGCATGTATTGAATTTACAGGAAAAGGTGAATCATCGAGTAGAATAAATATATATTATAGTATAAGTAATATAAGTATTATAATATATATTATTCAATGGCATTAAGGTAAAAGTCTTGCTACCTCTATTTAGTATTCTGTAACACCAATAACAGTTGTCTGCCCTCAACAGTGCAATGTAATTTACAGAATTCATAATAGCATGCAATTTCCTGGATAAGTAATCATCTGCTTTGGATGATAACAGTCTAAAACTGCATCTGCTTGGTGCAGGAAAATACTCAAATGCGAAAGATGATGTGAGTTCTTAGCAAATCTTTTTTAAAAGAAAAGGTTTAAACAGTATGATCTTTTTTTTCTCCAAAGTTTTCATTAGAACAAAACAATAATAGAATATGTTGATTCTTTTAGGGCCCACTTAAGGCACAGGCAGTGAGTGTTTCAGCTCATCTCTGCGTTACTTTCTTTTCAGATAACACATTTTTAATGCACATTACAGTCAAAGGTTTGGGGACTGGCACTGTGGCATGGTGAGTGAGGCCACTGCCTACAGTGTCAGCATCCTATGTGGGCACCGGTTCAATTCCCACCTGCTCAACTTCCGATCCAGCTTTCTGCTATGGTTTGGAAGGGCAGTGGAGGATGGCCCGGGTGCTTGGGCCCCTGCACACATATGGGAGACCTGGAAGAAGCTCCTGGATCTTGGCTTTAAATCCATACAGCTCAGGCTGTTGTGGTCATTTGGGTGGAAAACCTCTCTCTCTCTCTCTCTCTCTCTCTCTCTCTCTTCCTCTCTCTCTCTCTTTCTCTCTCTGCTTCTGCCTCTCTGTGACTCTGCCTTTCAAATAAATAAATAAATCTTTAAAAAAAAAAAAAACTCAAAAACAAATCAAAGGTTTAATGGTCTACTAAATAAAGAATTCTCCTAATAAAAAGTGAAAAGACCATAGTTCGACAGGAAAATAGGCAATGGCTATAAATAATAAGTGAAAAGATTTTTAACTTCGTTAATATAAAATAAATGTTAAAACACCGGGTTCTAGTCCCGGTCGGGGCACCGATCCTGTCCCGGTTGCTCCTCTTCCAGGCCAGCTCTCTGCTGTGGCTAGGGAGTGCAGTGGAGGATGGCCCAAGTCCTTGGGTCCTGCACCCCATGGGAGACCAGGAGAAGCACCTGGCTCCTGCCATCGGAACAGCGCGGTGCGCCGGCCGCAGCGCGCTACCGCGGCGGCCATTGGAGGGTGAACCAACGGCAAAAGGAAGACCTTTCTCTCTGTCTCTCTCTCTCACTGTCCACTCTGCCTGTCAAAAAAAAAAATAAAATAAAATAAAAAATAAAAAAAAATAAAAAACACTCAGAAAATTATTAAAAAGACAGCAGTATATCATGCATAAGAGTTCATTGTTTCTAGAAATATTTGATATCTTCATTATATCTCTTTATTTCCAAGTTATTAAGATGTCCCTGGGTGTAATAGTCTTTTCATTCATTGTCTTTTCAATGTGGGAAACTGCTTTCTTCAATTTAAGTAAAAAGTGTTTTTGTTTTCGAATATTTCTCATCTTTCTTTGGAATTACTACTACTTGGACTATGAACCTTACCCATCTTCATTTTCTTGTCTTAAGAATTGTGAGTTTTTTGTAACTTTTTTTCAGTGAAAGACAGTTTTCACTGAAATTTCAGTTCTTAAACAATAAACATGCTTAATCTCTATTTTGTCCTTGTTTTGAGCAAACTGTGGAGATTTTTATTGAGAATATAGTCGTTAGGCAAACAAAGTTTACTCCTCATTTGTTTGTTGCCTTCATCACTGGCTCATTCTGTCAAGTTGATTTAATTATTATTTTTATGTTCTTTATTCAGGCATGCATTGTGGTGCAGTGGGTTAAGCCAGTGCTTGCTATGCCTACATCCATATTTGAGTGCTGGTTCCAGTTCTGGCTATTCTACTTCTGATACAGTGCCTTGCTAATGCTCCAGAAAAAGCAGTAGAGGATGGCTCAAATAGTTGGCTCCCTGCCATCCATATAAGAGACCCAGATGGAGTTCCTGGCTCCTGGCTTCAGCCTGGCCAAGCTCTGGATGTTATGAGCATGTAGGGATTGAACCAATAGACAGAACATTGCTCTCTCTCTCTCTGTCCATCTTTACCTGTCACTCTTTCAAATAATAAGTAAATCTTTTAAAAAATGTCTGTTGTTTCTTTGATGGCTTAAACGTAGGCCTCTTATCTTGCTTAGAATGTGTCCCCTGAACTAATACCAACACTCCCCTAAATTTGCTTCAAATATTTTTATTTTATTTTTACCCCTTATCTTAATTTCATTTAAGATTATTTGAGATATTGAATAATCTAGAAGTCTGATTTTCTTTGCTTACAGAAGAAAGTTATAGCCATCATATTCTACCAAAAGAATATAATACCATTGGGATTTATAGTTTATAGTAATAATTTACTTTAGAATATTTGTGAACCATGTCACTCCATTTATCTAACATTTATCCATTCTGTGTTAACACAATGTTGTTTTGAGTTCAGTAACTTTTTTTTTAAGATTTTATTTGTTTATTTGACAGGTAGAGTTACAGACAGTGAGAGGAAGAGACAGAGAGAAAGTCTTCCTTCTACTGGTTCACTCCCCAAATAGCCACAACAGCCGGAGCTGCACCAATCGGAAGCCAGGAGCTAGGTGCTTCTTCCAGGTCTTCCATGTGGGTGCAGGGGCCCAAGCACTTGGGCCATCTTGTGCTATCCCAGGCCACAGCAGAGAGTTGGACTTGAAGAAGAGCAATCGGGACAGAATCTGGCGCCCCAACCAGGACTAGAGCCCAGGGTGCCAGCGCCGCAGGCGGAGGATTAGCCCAGTGATCCGCGGCGCCAGCCCAGTAACTTTGTTTTTTTTTTTTTTTTGACAGGCACAGTGGACAGTGAGAGAGAGACAGAGAAAGGTCTTCCTTTGCCGTTGGTTCACCCCCCAGTGGCCCACCACACTGATCCAAAGGCAGGAGCCAGGTGCTTCTCCTGGTCTCCCATGCGGGTTCAGGGCCCAAGGACTTGGGCCATCCTCCACTGCACTCCCGTGCCACAGCAGGAGCTGGCCTGGAAGAGCGGCAACCGGGACAGAATCCGGTGCCCCAATCGGGACTAGAACCCAGTGTGCCAGCGCCACAAGGCGGAGGATTAGCCTGTTGAGCCACAGCGCCAGCCCCAGCCCAGTAACTTTTATGGAAATTCGCATTTATTTACTTTTATTTGAGAGACAGAGAGAGAGACAGAGAGAGAAGTCTTCTGTCAGCTAGTTCACTCCCTAAATTCCTGCAAAAGCCTTGTGTGAGCCAGGCCAAAGCCAGGAGCCCAGAACTCAATCTGGATCTCCCACATGGATGGCAGAGATAAAACTACTTGAGTCATTATCCGCTGCCTCCCAGGGTGTTTATTAGCAATAAGTTGAAAACAGAGCTGAGACTCTATCCAAGCAGTTCATACATGTGATAATGGTGTCCCAGGTGGCATTTTAACTGCTGCATCAAATCTACTTCTCTGGAAAATTGTAAACTTGGTGAAGCAGAATTTTTATTTGGGGGTGGTAAAATACCAAGGGCCTTTAATATAAACGGCATTGATATTAGTTGATTGGCCCATAATCATCACCATTATTGGATATTTCTCTTCCCAAATCATTTGAAATTATTTTACAATTGGGCTGGTGCTGTGGTGTAGTGGCTAAACCTTCCCCTGTGGTGCCAGTATCCCACATGAGTACCAGTTCTAGTCCTGGCTGCTCCTCTTCTAATCCAGTCCTCTGCAATGGCCTGGCAAAGCAGTAGAAGATGGCTCAAGTGCTTGGGCCCCTGAACCTGTGTGGGAGATCCAGAAGAAGCTCCTGTTTCCTGTCTCTTGGCTTCTGGCTCTTGGCTCCTTGCTCCTGGCTTAGGACAGGCTCAGCTCCCGCCATTGCTCCCACCTGGGGAGTGAACCAGAGAATGGAAGACCTTTCTCTCTGTCTTTCCTCTCTCTGTCTGTAACTCTACCTCTCAAATAAATAAATAATATCTTTTAAAAAAAAGAAATGATCTTACAAATTAGCTCTATGCATAAAAATTTTTCGTGAAACACTGTAACCATCAATATTGACATAAATGTTTATAAGTATAATGGTAAGAGTTGGGCACTGTTAGATTATCTATCTGTACAGTCTGAACCTGACTGTTTAATTAGTTGCTATATAACTCTGGGTGAATGGTTTCATTACCCTGGGTCTCTGTTTCCCTTGCTATAGAATGGAAATTATTATTCCGTTTATTCTACATCTATGCCTCCTATTGTTTTGTGACAAATGAAGCAAATAATGCAAAGGCATTCAGAGTAAAATAAGCACTACCTATCTGTAATATTACACATCTTTTGTTTTTTTTTCATTTATTAAACTTTTATTTAATGAATATAAATTTCCAAAGTACAGCTTATGGGTTACAATGGCTTCCCCCCTCCCATAACTTCCCTCCCGCCCGCAACCCTCCCCTTTCCCGCTCCCTCTCCCCTTCCATTCACATCAAGATTCATTTTCAATTCTCTTTATATACAGAAGATCAGTTTAGTATATATTAAGTAAAGATTTCAACAGTTTGCCCCATATAGCAACACAAAGTGAAAAAAATACTGCTGGAGTACTAGTTATAGCATTAAATAACAGTGTACAGCACATTAAAGACAGAGATCCTACATAATATTTTTTTTAAAAAATTAATTAATTTTCTATGCCATTTCCAATTTAACACCAGGGTTTTTTTTTTTTTTTCATTTCCAATTATCTTTATATACAGAAGATCGATTCAGTATATAATTAGTAAAGATCTCATCAGTTTGTACCCACACAGAAACACAAAGTGTAAAAATACTGTTTCAGTACTAGTTATAGCATCACTTCACATTAGACAACACATTAAGGACAGATCCCACATGGGATGTAAGTACACAGTGACTCCTGTTGCTGACTTAACAATTTGACACTCCTGTTCATGGCGTCAGTAATCTCCCTAGGCTCTAGTCATGAGTTGGCAGGGCTATGGAAGCCTTTAGAGTTCGCCCACTTTGATCTTATTCCAATAGGGTCATAGTCAAAGTGGAAGTTCTCTCCTCCCTTCAGAGAAAGGTACCTCCTTCTTTGATGGCCCCGTTCTTTCCACTGGGATCTCACTAACAGAGATCTTTCATTTGTTAACTTTTGACATCTTTGATGGAAAATATTCTTGCCTTTCTTTCATTCAGTCTCTTCATTATATTTTAGAGTCCTTATTTTCAGTAAAAAAACCTTTCTCTCTTAAATAAATCAGTATCAACTCAAAAAGAAAACATTTGTGGAATTTCTAGGTAAAGAAAGCAATTTAAAAAAATGAATAATCACCAATTGAGATATTAATCTCTAAAAGTCTAAAATACTTTAAGCTTTAAATTAAATAATTGCCAATCCTTTGACGTGTACTAAGAAATTTTCTTTTTTTAAAAAATATTTATGTATTTAATTGAAAGACTGAGAGATAGAAAGGGAGAGATGTCTTCCATCCTGCTGGTGCATTTCCAAATTGGCCACATTGGCTGGGACTGGGACAAGCTGAAGCCAGGAGCCAGGAGCTTCATCTGGGTCTTCCATGTGGGTGCAGGGGACTTGGATTATCTCCTGTTGCTTTCTCACGGGCATTATCAGGGAGCTGGATTGGAAATGGAGCAGCCGTGATTTGAGCCAGCACCCATATGGGTTGCTGTTGCCAAAGGCAGCAGCTTAGTCTGCTACACCACAGCACTGACGCCAGAAATATTATTCTTAAAGATAACTTCCAGATCTGAGAAGAATGTCTTTGGTATCTTGATTGGTATTGCTTTGAATGTATAAATTGCTTTTGGGAGAATAGATCTTTTGATGATATTGATTCTTCCAATCCATGAGCATGGAAGATTTCTCCATTTTTTGGTATCCTCTTCTATTTCTTTCTGTAAGGTTTTGTAGTTTTCATCGTAGAGATCTTTAACGTCCTTGGTTAAGTTTATTCCAAGGTATTTGATTGTTTTTGTAGCTATTGTGAATGGCATTGATCTTAGAAGTTCTTCCTCAGCCGTGGCATTGCCTGTGTATACAAAGGCTATTGATTTTTGTGCATTGATTTTATATCCTGCTACTTTGCCAAACTCTTCGATGAGTTCCAATACTCTCTTAGTAGAGTTCTTTGGGTCCCCTAAATAAAGAATCATATCATCTGCAAAGAGGGATAGTTTGAGTTCTTCCTTCCCGATTTGTATCCCTTTAATTTCTTTTTCTTGCCTAATAGCTCTGGCCAAAACTTCCAGAACTATATTGAATAGCAGTGGTGAGAGTGGGCATCCCTGTCTGGTACCAGATCTCAGCGGAAATGCTTCCAACTTTTCCCCTTTCAATAGGATGTTGGCCGTGGGCTTTTCATATATTGCTTTGATTGTGTTGAGGAATGTTCCTTCCATACCCAGTGTTGTATTTTATCAAATGCTTTCTCTGCATCTATTGAGAGAATCATATGGTTTTTCTTCTGCAGTCTGTTAATGTAGTGTATTACGTTGATTGTTTTGCGAACGATGAACCATCCCTGCACACCAGGGATAAATCCCACTTGGTCTGGGTGGATGATCTTTCTGATGTGTTGTTGCATTCTATTGGCCAGAATTTTATTGAGTATTTTTGCATCTATGTTCATCAGGGATATTGGTCTGTAATTCTCTTTCAATGTTGCATCTTTTTCTGGCTTAGGAATTAAGGTGATTGTGGCTTCATATAAAGAATTTGGGAGGATTCCCTCTTTTTTGATTGTTTTGAATAGTTTGAGAAGAATTGGAGTTAGTTCTTCTCTAAGTGTCTGGTAGAACTCAGCAGTGAATCCATCTGGCCCTGGGCTTTTCTTTGTTGGGAGGGCCTTTATTACTGTTTCAATTTCTGTGTCAGTTATGGGTCTGTTTAGGTTTTCTATGTCTTCCTGGCTCAATTTAGGTAGGTTGTATGTGTCCAGGAATCTGTCCATTTCTGATAGATTTCCCTGTTTGCTGGCATACAAGTCCTTGTAGTAATTTCTGATGATTCTTTTTATTTCTGTGACGTCTGTTGTTACGTTTCCCTTTTCATCTCTGATCCTATTGACTTGGGTCTTTTCTCTTCTTTTTTTAGTGAGTTGGGCCAATGGGGTGTCAATTTTGTTTATTTTTTCAAAAAACCAGCTCCTCCTTTGGCTGATTTTTTGTAATGTTTCTTTGGATTCAATCCTGTTGATTTCTTCTTTGATTTTAATTATTTCTCTTCTCCTGCTGGGTTTGGGTTTGGTTTGCTGCAGATTTTCTAGATCCTTGAGATGACTTGAAAGCTCATCTATTTGGTGCCTTTCCAATTTCTTGATGTAGGCACCTATTGATATAAACTTTCCTCTTAACACTGCTTTTGTTGTATCCCATAGGTTTTGGTATGTTGTGCTGTTATCCTCATTTACTTCCAGAAAATTTTTGATTTCTCTTTTAATTTCTTCTATGACCCATTGTTCATTCAGGAGCATGTTGTTCAATTCTCCATGTGTTTGCACATGCTCTAGGGATTCCTGAGTTGCTAATTTCCAATTTCATTCCTTTGTGGTCTGAGAAGTTGCATGGTATGATTCTAATTCTCTGTCTTTAAGGTGCTGTACATTGTTATTTAATGCTATAATTAGTACTCCAATGGTAGTTTTTCACTTTATGTTGCTATATGGGGCAAACTGTTGAAATCTTTACCTAATATATACTAAACTGATCTTCTGTATATAAAGAGAATTGAAAATGAATCTTGATGTGAATGGAAGGGGAGAGGGAGCGGGAAAGGGGAGGGTTGCGGGCGGGAGGGAAGTTATGGGAGGGGGGAAGCCATTGTAACCCATAAGCTGTACTTTGGAAATTTATATTCATTAAATAAAAGTTTAATAAATGAAAAAAAATAACTTCCAGGAATTTAATTAATTTCATTTTTTTGGTGGTCAGTCAGTGCCTCCAAAGATGGGTGGCTCAGAGATTTTTGTATTTCAAAGATGCTCAGAATATTATTATATTTCAAAGGTAGAGATAATTTTTATATTTCAAGCACTCAGAGTATTTCCATATTTCAAAGATGGACCATTTTTCAGTGAATGCTTTCCATTTTAAATTCCCAGCAAATGATGCAGGACTAGAAGTCAGAGACACTGGATGTTACACTCAGACAATGTAGGAGAGACAATAAGGTTGATGAAACCATGCTCCAGAGCTTTCTACATAGGGAATCACACATAAACATGAGGCATTTTTAGAAAAAGAATAGTTTGAAATATGTAGGCACCTTTCGAAACAAACTGGCAAATGTAGGACTCCTTACAGGCATCTTTTCTCAGTTGAATGTCAAAAAGGAGACTACATGTAATAGAATGTGAGTTTAAAAGGTCACGGAAAAGAAAGTTAGGAGTCACTCATCTGACATGGTGATGAATGGGATGATGACATCTAATACTGGTTGTGTGCAGTGGCAGTGGAAAGCATCTTATGCTCATTATGAATCCTTGCAACTCACCAAGGTAGATCCTATTGTTATTCTTGCTTTCCTAGATTAAAAATCAAAGACTTTGAGAATCTGAATAATTTGCCTAATAGCAATGTTTGAAACAATCACCATTTTCTCCTTTAGGACTCTCATTACAAATCCTAATGTATCATTCTACCCTTTCCCCTTGGGCCTGGGCTTGTTTTCAGCATCCTTCAGTAGATGGCATTCCAGGAAGTTTCCATTTTTTGTTTAGTGTTGAAAGATAAGATGAAACTTGCTTGATACCACTGGCCTAGGATTTTTCTTAAACCAATTCTAGGAAGATTCATTAAACTCTTATTGGCAGTTTCCCTTTTCCCTTCGCTAGTATGTGATTATATTCTGCTTATTTTATAAGATTAGCGATTCTGAAAAAATCAAAATCAAAATTTCTATTTGCTTCTGTCCCAATCAATTATAAATGATGCTTCCGGACACACACTCTTAAACTCACTTGGCTGTCCATTTGATATGGCTACTACCAAACCTGATATGCTACCATCTTTTCCTTTGGTAATATGGTGATTTGGCATAAAATTAAATTTCAACCATCATATTAAAAACAAAAAGAGTGCCATACCATGTCCATGAATAGGAATATAAATATTAATTTAAAACATTAATATAAAGGAATATTAATTTCCATATAATTTCAATAAATATGTAGAATTTCTTTCACTTCTCAACAAGAAGAGCTTTAAAGTTTCTTTAGAATCTTTTTAAAATAAACATCTGAAAACAGTCCAATTTAGAACAATTGAAAAGCAAATTTAGAGTAATTGAATGAGTGTGGCATTGACATATAGAATGGGCACATAAATCAATGGAATACTACATAAAATCCATTATCAGGTACAAATACACTGAATAATTTGTTATCTTCTGTGTAAATAAACAAATAATAAATAAAGCTACTGTAAATTTGACCCCAAATGTTTTTCATTTAAGTTCAGGGATGAAAGGCTGGGATTTAAATGACCATTTTAAAGCATCAGATTCAATCTTTTGTTTATATCCCATGTCATTGATACTAAGGAACAGGGCAGCCCTTTATCTACTTGTTCTTATCAGTAACCAACTAACTTTAAATAACTTTAAATTCCATGCATAAAAATTGGTGAGGCAAAGTTTTAAAATAGTTAAGGGCATGGTTTTAGTATCAGTCACAACTGGGTTTGTGTCTTGACTTTGCTCCTAAAGTCACCAAAATCCTCTGACAGTTTCCTTGTAAGTAAATTGCAAGAAAATTAGGCTTTTTAAAAAAAGATTTATTTAATTATTTATAAGGCAGAGATTTGGAGAGAGAAGGGGAGGGAGAGAAAGAGATGGATTTTCCATCACTGCTTTACTCCTCAAATGGCCAAAATGACCTGGGCTGGGCCAGGCAGAAGCCAGGAGCCAGGAGCTTCATCCGGCTCTCCCACATGGGTACAGGACCCCAAACACATGGACCATCTTCTGCTGCTTTCCCAGGGGCATGAGCAGGGTGCTGGATCAGAAGTGGAGCAGTGGGAACTTGAACCAGCACCCATATGGGATGCCGGAACTGCCAGTGAAGGCTTAACATTTTATGCCACAGCACTGGCCCCCAAAATAAGGCCTATTACAAGTTGTTAGGGGATTTCCCTTTTTTTGGTGAATGGATATTATAAGAGCTAGTTCTCCTCAGTGCTCTTGGTTCATATTAGGTAAAACATAAATATCTCTACATCATGACTATGAAATCTAGAGCCAGGAGACCTGTGTCCTGACCTCTAGACCCCTGTAGGCCTAGATTTCCTATATGTAACTCAAACCCATAAAGTCCAAAATACTTGAATAAATGAAGAAGACTACTTTTTTCTTGTGTAGAATCAATATTGAAAATGTTGATATTTCCTCAGTTTCTCATTAACATTTAGTAAGTTCCCATTACTCACAGAAGTCTGGGATTCCCATATCTGATTTAACTTTGTATAAATCTCTAATTATACTTTGCTGTAGTTACACTGAATTTCATTCCCATTATACACCTTTCTTCCATCTGTGTCTTTACTCAAATCATCCCTTCAATCTGGAATTTGTCTGTCCTATTACTGCATTGCTAGATCTTGTCTATTTTTCAAAGCATGACTCCTAGAGATGTAGTCATTTTCCTTTTTTATTAATTAATTTATTTTTAAGGAATACAAATTTCATATTTACAACTTTGGGAATATAGTTATCCTTCCCTGCATGCACACCCTCCCACCCATACTTCCACCCCTCCTCCTCCTTGCTCTTCCCTTCCCAGTCCCATTCATTTTCAATTAACTTTGTACACAGAAGACCAACCTATACTAAGTAAAGATTTCAACAATTTGCACACACACACACACAAACTGTTTGAGAACTAGTTTTACAGTTAACTCTCATAACACAATTCATTGAGGACAGAAGTCCTGCATGGGAAGTTAGTGCAGAGTGACTCCTGTTGTTCATTTAACAATTAACACTCTTATGTATGACATCAGTGACCACCATATGCTGACGACATGAGCTGCCTAGGCTATGGAAGCCTTTTGAAGTAGTCATTTTTCTAAGGCTGAAATCTCAAAGCACATAATTTGCTCTCTTGCTTACAAATTTTGATCATAATTTTTTTTTGTATCATGGTTATTAAAGTCTTTCCTCAGGGCAATTTTTAAAATATTTGACAACAGGTATCCAGCTACCAACAAATCTAAAGTGACTACAATTGCACACACCTGGTTAAGCGAGCATTTTCACTGGCAAATTACAAAACCAAATAATATTGCGCAGACCATATGTTCCCTCAGACCAGTATTTCCATTAAGTGATCTCTGTATCATCCAAAACTTTAGCACAATATCATGCACATACTAGATCTGCTCATATTTAGCACTTATCAATGTTGTAAATATAAAAGAAGCAGTGCATGTACTGGTAAAAACAAGGCTGTGAGCTCACATATTTGTGGAGTGATTATTGGATCCCCTAATAACAATGGTGACTGTATTCTAGTTGAGCATCTTCCTTAGTGATTTCACATTTTTTTCTTTGATGTCTCTCTTAAATAACTTAGTTGAGTAGGAGGAAAAAGAAATAATGAGTATTTTCCATAGAACTCTTAGATACTCCAATCAACAAATCCTTAAACATATAGTGATTATTTACTCCATTTTTATTTCCTAGTTAAAAGAGAAAGCACTTGTAGAAAAATATTTTTAAAATATTTTTTGAATTTTTGAATTTTTTTGAACGAGATAGAGGACTTTAATTCTGAGGCTGTAGATTTTTACCAGTTTAATGCAGAGAAACATTTCTGTACTACATTTGTACTATGAGATTTGCAAAATATGATCATTCACTTAAAGAGGCTCCATATAAATCACTGTTAGAATTACATATAAAATATATGTTTATATACATTTGTAATAGATGTGGACGTGCTACTTAAAATGTGATTATTGCAGTCATTATAGATTTACAATATTTTCACATAATGGGTATGCTTTACCATAAAAATGTCCTGTAAGATATTAAATCATATCTGTCCTCTGTCCTTTCCTCTCTCTTTAGGTTAATATAATGGTGTTGTTCTTTTATACTTTCAATGACATGAATACATTTAAGAGTAGAGTTTAGCATATTTCTATAATGATAGATGTTTATTTCTTATGGCCCTTTGAAGATAGAAACCATATTTCCATTCTTAGTGAGACTAAATTGAAACTCACAAAGATAGTTAGGAAAATAAATTATGTATTATTTGCTTTTTAAATGCATACAACCAAGAAAATTAAACCTCATAGAAGCTTATGAGTGTAACACTTGCTAAAGTTTTTGGTTTAGGAAAATAATTGAATCCAGCCAGTTACTAAACAAGTACACACATGGGGTGGGGATGTAAGATAGGGCTAGAAAGGCTATCTGAAGGGTGTAATTAGAGGGTTTTAATGAAAATTGGGAAAGCACTCATTTGTACAATTTGAAAATTGAACTGGTTTAATCTAATATTTAAGAAAAGAAGCCTTGGGCGGGCCCCGTGGCTCACTTGGTTAATTCTCCGCCTGAGGTGCCGGCATCCCACATGAGTGCCAATTCTAGTCCTGGTTGCTTCTCTTCCAGTCCAGCTCTCTGCTGTGGCCTGGGAGGGCAGTGGAGGATGGCCCAAGTGCTTGGGCCCCTGCACCCGCATGGGAGACCAGGAAGAAGCACCTGGCTCCTGGCTTCAGATCAGTGCAGCGCCAGCCATTTGGCGAATGAACCAACGGAAGGAAGACCTTTCTCTCTGTCTCTCACTCTCACTGTCTATAACTCTGTCAAATAAATTTTTAAAAAAAGAAAGAAAAGTAGCCTTGCACTAATTTTCTCAAGTGCATGATATTTTTATTAATCCTGAATAACATCACTCATTTGGATGGAATCCAAATGGCTGTCCTTCAACCCACCTTCTTATTTAGCAACAGCTATCACTTCAAAGGCATTAACCTTGTAGCAACACAGGGCTTACTCAGACTTTATATTATCCACTTGTTTAAACTGTGGAAACTCAACCATTCATCAGTAGAGAGTTCAAAGTGTTACTTTCTTTTCTACAATTAGGTCAGAACCACAGAACCTTCATTAGGTCTCATATCCTGCTCCATTAAATTAATCTCCTGCTGGGATTAAAATTTATGGGTATGCTATAAAGAAGACAAAATATTATTAGAGAAAATGACTAAGTGGAAAATTGATTTTTTAATCAGAAGTCAGAATAAACAGACTTCCTTAATAAGTACCACAAGGAAATGGCTATTTAGCATTTTTACAAAACCTTGGTAATATGCTTAACAGAAAATTTCAACCCTATGAAACATTACTTTTTCATTCCACATCCTATAATGCCAAAAGAAGAATAAAAAATTTATGAGAACAAATTATTTACAAATGATTACTTGAAATCTTTGCTATACTTTGGGTGAAAGTCTGCTCTCCTACAACAAATCTTCGTTTATCAGTTTCCATTGGAGGGGACTAAAATGTTCCTTAAAGTGCTTAATACTAAAGATGAAGTGTAACATTACATGGACCTAGAGTTTCAAGAAAACTCTGCTTATTTACAATGAGACAGTTTTTCTGGTTCCTTGATAAAGAATTGAAAGAAGTTAAAATACATTCATGAAACTATATATTTTGTATATAAACAGTTTGAATTAACTCTGTTTTATTTGTTGGTTTTTGTTTTCCTACTGAATTGATTGTTAATGTTGACTGACGACAAAGGAAAGTGAAGACAAGATCATACAAAGAAAACAAAATACACATTATATATATACTTCAAGTACAACATGAGGTTGATTCTGTATTTCTATGTGGACTCAACCAATCTTGCCTTTTAAATTAATGTCTTATCCCTGGCTGGAACAAATAGAGTCCTAATTCAATAATTTTCTCTGTATTCTCTCTTTTTATTTTTCATAATTTAAAATAATTTCTAAAGGTTTAATATGTATTATAGTTTTATTCTATTATATTATTAGGTATCTTTTGCATATAAATATATATGGGTATATATGTATAATGTCATGTAGGTATGTAAATTATAAATTTGATCACTGTCCAATGACAGTGATCTATAACTGACATAATAACTCAGTTAAAAACAACTTGTCCAGATTTTGCTACCAAAAGGGCACATGACTATACATGACTCATACTGCATTGCATATTCCATTTTGTTCCCTTTTTCAACCCCCGCCCCTCTGCTCCATAACTAATCTGAGATCAACTGTTGATCAGGGTCAGCTCACTAACACATAAACATGTTGACTCACAAGTTTAAATAAAAATAAAGTAGCCTCTGATTGGCTCCTTTATGGAAAACAAGCATGTTTTGTGGGGGACAAATATAAAAGAAGAAAGCAGTACTAGGATGAACAAGTTTTATTCCTTGACAGCTGTTAACTTTTATACTAAAAGAATTTTAGTTATAGACTTTACAAAGATGAAATTAAGTAGCTGAAATTACAGATAACTTGTTTTTCTATATACCTGAATTCTAGTTATATGACAGTCAATAACATTCAGTGGACATTCTTTAAGCAATCTAGGGGCAAGACTTTCTATTAAGTGCTGTGGTACCACAATGAATAAACCACACGTCTGATCTGAGAGTTGCTCAAACTTGTGAAGGAGTCAGTCATGGAAACAGGTACTTGAAATCACACAACCATGATAAAGTAGACAAATTATATATAAATGGATATGAATTTTGTGAGTTGCAGGGCACCTAGGAGGATAAGGAGGGAAGATTGAGAAGAGTGAATGATACTTGGGGCATTGGTAGCTTGAAACATAGAGAAATTTTCCAGGAAAAACATTGTGCTAGTTTTATACTTAGGTGCTTTCAAATCCAGTCTTGCACCTTTTCCCTTTCTCTCATCCCAGGCTCTCCCCTAGCCTGTCTCCCAGACTTCTCTGAGCCGGCTCCCAGTGGGATTTGATCAAGCACTGTCAGCTGGAGACATGGAGAACAGAAGGAGGGAAGAAATCAGGATATTTTTCCCCTTTCTCATCTGTCTCAGGGTATATTTCTGGAATTAGATGTGTTTCTTCCTTATTTCTTTTTCCCTGCCATTTAGGCTTGTTCTGGTTTCAGCTCTTACTGGCCCTTAGGCTACAGGGAAAGTAGCTTCCTTCTGCTGTTCTACTGTCTCCCACTCAGATTCTCTGCCTCTCTCATGAGTATATAATCAATCACTACCCATAAACAACTTCTACTTCAAATGTTGAGTGGTTTCTATTTTCCTGGTTGGACATGAAAGGCTCGTAGACATTAATTATCTGAGTCTGAATTCCAGGGACTAGTTAGAGCAGTGGGTCAGGAACTAATCAACATATAGGAGAGAGTTAATGAGTTTTTACATAGAATGTAAGAGAAAGGATTTTAAATTAAAGAAAAATGAAATTAAGTAGTCCCGGGGAACAGGGCAACAGGATACAAAACCAGAGCTTTTGATTGAGCACAAAGAGAAATCAAGAGTTCTGAGTTTCAGAATAGAAAAATGTCCATGAGGAAACCGAGTTCTCACTTAGACCCAGCATTTGTCAAATGAGGTTCTGAAGATAGAGGAATCAGGTCACATACCTGGAAACACACCAGATTGGAAACTCAAGTCTACTATTTTTCTCCCAAATGTCCTTTCCCATACTCATTCTTTTAAATAGCACGACATGAGGTATCATTTTCCTGGGTTTGGATAATTTTTTTTCTGATCTTATGTGATGTTTTTATTTTAGTTTCCTTTCATGTCAGCCAGTATATGTTACTATTCACCTCATAAGATAATGTAAGAATGAAATCAGACATATGAAAAGTACTTAGAATCGTGTAAAGTACTTGGAAGAGTTAAAATTATGGAGATTGGTGCAGACATGAAAGATAACAAAGCTACAAGACGTTTTCATAATATTATCAAAGATAAGCTTATCATTGTGCAGCTTGTAGATACTATTACTCCACACCTGCTGAAGTGAAGACTTCCTTTTGCATTTTCCTAATAATGTACTATTTGTTTAATAAAATCACCTTCAATCTTACATTTGAGTTTTAGTGTAGAAGTTAGTTCAGAGGGTGGAGCAAGATGGTAGTTGCATGAGATGCTCCAGGCCACTGAGATACCAATATAAAGTGCAAAGTCATCCACCAGGTCACCTTCACAAGAGCTACGGAAGCCAGGTAAGAGGCCTCAGCGCCTGGCTGTAGTATAATATCCAATCTCACTGAAGGAAGCAGGAGAAAAGAGTCACTTGTGTCACTTGGATCCCAGCTCCAAGGAATGTGGAATGAAGAGGGATGTCATGTGCTCAACGCCCTGAGATCTAACATCTGATACGGCCCAGATAATACCAGGCCAGTGCTCAATGAACAAGCCACTTGACTTCCATGGCAGAAGCTTGTGCTCCAGTGGGATGGATTCATTCTGGCGTGTGAGGATATGTGCATTGCAACATCATGCAGTATCCCATAAATACATACAATTTTGAAGCAACAGAAGCTAGTTCAGTAATTATTTTCTATAATTTGAGGGTACAAAAATCGTAATTTTTGTACCATTGGTTTCTTCTCAGCTTCATAGAAGAGTATTTAAGAATTTTATGATTTAAATGAGATTTCTTAGTTGATTTCCTACTTGCATGATATTTCAAGCCAAGCATTTGAAAAAATTTCATGATTTCTTCTTTTCTTGTCATTCCTCTCTCTCATTCATATTTTTAGTAATCCAAGGTACTTAAATATTGAATGTAAAGATGGCAATTGGAAAATCGTGAAACAAATACGAAGTCATTCTCATTCAGTGATACTAACTAACTACCCAGTGCTTAGGCCATTAGTACTTAGACATTTGCATTTATGTTCAAAGAAAAACAAAACAAACATTTATAATATGATATGTAGACTCAACCAAAATCCAGTACTATAAATTCCAACTTACCCTCAGTATCTGCTAGTCCTACTCCTACTCCTGGCTGTTTTACAGGCTCTTGTCCATTCTGTCCCATCTTCCCTCTATTTAAAAATTAAATAAAATCATATATTTCATATGTAATATTTAGTCATATGTAATCTCCCAAATACAAATGAGGATGCTAAGTCTGCAAAACTAAAATATTATATATCCCAACCTGTAACAGACTGTTTGAAAGGTAAGTGTATACACAGTCAATTGCTCTAAGTGGTATCAATTTTAAAATGGAGACTAGATTATTATTCCTATTTATTCCAAACAAAATACCTCAACATTCAGTCAGTCTCAGCTGTGGAGTCATTTATCAAAATATCAGAACATTATCACATTCTCAAATTTTAGTCTTAGATACATTTTTTTCTTTTTTTAATTTTGGAAGCAAGAAGGACTCTTTGATAAGAAAGAGGTTGAATTAAATAATACATAAAATAATCTAATAACAGATATTTTTCCTACAGTTCATGATTTTTTTGTTCAGATTTTTTCTGTTTTCAGCTATGTTGAGCAAGCTGGCCTTTGAAGCCAGACTTCTTTTGAAGTTGGCCTCTGCTTCAGGAGTTGCTATGTCTTGTTATGTGGTCAAGACTGTCTACTTTTGTAACATAAGGTTAGTGACGGTTATCTTTTTAGTTATGAGGTAATCGAATGGAAAATGTCTACAAAGGATTTAACACAGTGCTTGAGAAATTAGAAGCCTTGAACAATGTGTTGTAGGTAGCTGTGGCACAGCTACATTGTTCATTCAAGGCTTGTAATTCAGCCCCAATCTGTTGCATGCTTTCAGCTTCAACCTCAAACTTTTTGGAAAGCCACCAAGATGAAGAATCCCTGAAACTTTGAGCACTGAGAGTTTGAAATGCAGATAACGGTAGCAGTCGAAAGACTGTAAGCCACTTATTGTTTCTTCAGCAAGAAAGAAGCTACATTGCATCTAAAAGATTTCAGAATTATCTTCAATGTACTTGGATAACACATTCTAAAAAAAAAAAAAAGAAATAAACCCCTAACATATTAAAAAGGTTATTTAACACGAGAACTTCTTGATATCGTGGTTCCTAAACAGTACTTCTAACATAGCAGGATTTGCTAAAAATTAATTCTTACTTTCACAAAAAGTATTTGGCTTGCTAGACTGCTGAAAATGTAGCCATACTTATTTCTTAAGAACCAATTATGTCTTGCCGGCCCCGCGGCTCACTAGGCTAATCCTCCGCCTGTGGCGCCGGCACCCCAGGTTCTAGTTCCGGTCAGGGCGCCGGGTGCTGTCCTGGTTGCCCCTCTTCCAGGCCAGCTCTCTGCTGTGGCCCAGGAGTGCAGTGGAGAATGGCCCAAGTGCTTGGGCCTTGCACCCCATGGGAGACCAGGAGAAGCACCTAGCTCCTGCCTTCGGATCAGCACGGTGCGCCGGCCACGGCGCGCCAGCCGCAGCAGCCATTGGAGGGTAAACCAACGGCAAAAGGAAGACCTTTCTCTCTGTCTCTCTCTCTCACTGTCCACTCTGGCTGTCAAAAAAAAAAAAAAAGAACCAATTATGTCTTATTTGAAAACTCCACCAAAGATCCTCTTAATATTCTACTCCATAGAAGAACAGATTTGGACCCAGAAATTATTTTCTCTTGAAAGCCATTATGTTATTCTAGTATGGCAATTCTAGGTCATAGGTTTCTGAACATGTATTTATTAAGTGACTATGTAAGGCACCAAGTGCAAACAGATTATGTAATTTCCAACATGTTTGAGATGTGTGAGTACAGACACACACACACACATACGTGCTCTGTGTCTATATGGATTCTTGTTTAAGCAGTGCAGAAAACTTCATTTTGTTCAATTGCTTAATTTAGATTCAACACAAGTAGTTAAGTTAAAAAAAGAACTCTTCTCATTCAGTTACTATGAGATCAAAAGAAAGCTTAATGATTTAGCAGTAATTTCCCCGTAAGTAGTAAAGTCTGCTCTACTGATAGAGTGAGTTAACATATATATTGCTCCTGAGGGAAACTACTGAAAGTGAGGATCTTTTAAGTATCATGAATCTAGCTAATCAGAGTACCAAAAAAGTTACCACTGCATACTCTGCCAAACTTATGAACTTGGTCATTAATATTAATCGGTGAATGGATAAAGAAAATACGATTTACATATACAATGAACTACTATTCAGACATGGAAAGCATGAGATTGTGTCATTTGTGACAACATGGATGGACCTGGAGGACTTTATGTTATGTGAAGTAAGGCAGGTACAGGAAGAAAACACCACATGATATAACATATATGTGGAACCATTTATCTAATAAAAGTTAAGCATACAACAATGGTTACCAGAGTGAGGAGATTATGGGGGAAGGTGGATAGTGACAAGTTGGTCAATGGGTACAGTATTACAGCTCAAATGGAAGAAAAAGTTCTAGTGTTCTATGTTACATCGAAGTGATTATAATTCACGATAATGCATTATACATCTCAGAATAGGTAGAAGACAGGATTTTCAATGCACTCATTATAAAGAAATGATGAAAGTTTAAGACATTGGATATGCTAATTACCCTGAGTTGCTCCTACCTTGTTTGCACACGAATCAAAATATAATGGAGGCAGGTGCTATGGCCTAGTGGGTAAGGCTGCCATCTGCAGTGCCTGCACCCATATGGGTGCCGATTCCAGTCCCAGATGCTCCACTTCTGATCCAGCTCTCTCTGCTATGTCCTGAGAAAGCATTGGAAAATGAAGCAAGTCTTCGGGCCCCTGCAGCTGTGTGGGAGACCTAAAAGAAGCTCCTGGCTCCTGGCTGCAGATAGGCCTAGCTCCAGCCATTGTGGCATTTTCGGGAGTGAACCAGAAAATGGAAGATTCTCTCTCTTTCTCTTTCTCTCTCTGCCTCTCTGCCTTTCAAATACATAACAATCTTTAAAAATAAAAAAATCAATGTACCTCACAAATTTGTACAAATATCATGTGTCAATAAAAAGCATAATTTTAGAAATTATGAAGAAATAATTGTTGATAATTTTTAGATTTGTTCTTTAATCATAGATTTCACATTTTGGTGGTGATATCTAGCTACAGCCTTTGCTTCTAATGAAAACAGATTTTTAACCTTAGATACTTAACCAAAATATGTGGTAAGTGCATTTTGAAGATTATACAAGGATATTAGTGGCATTGTGAATCCAAGTGAAGTTCAAAGGAAGTGTAACATGAGGAGTGTGATTCTTCTGAATTCCCAATAAGTATTCTTCAGCTCAAAAATTCTTACTATATATTTTATAATTTACATGTTTAATCAGTCACTAAATATCTATATCTATATATCTATATCTATATATCTATATCTATATACTGGCCCAAGCAACAGCTATCAAATACTATTTTTTACATATGCTTATACTATTTCTTAGATATGTTTATAATTTTTTAAGATTTGTTTGTGTATTTGAAAATCAGAATTACAGAGAAAGAGGGACAAAAAGAGAGAAGAGAGATCTTCCATCTGATGGTTTCCTCCCCAAATGGCTGCAATGGCCAGGGCTGAGCCATGCCGAGCCAGGAGCCACAAGCTTCATCCAACTCTCCCATGTGGATGACAGGGCCCCAAGCATTTGGGCCATCTTGTGCTGCTCTACATAAGCCATTAGTAGGGAGCTTTGGATTAGAGTAGAGCAGCTGGGACATGAACCAGTTCCCATATGTGATGCAGGCATAGCAGGTCACCCACCACCTGCTTTACCCACTATGCCACATCGCTGGCCACTATATATTTCTTATATATGTTTATAAAAAACATACACATATATATATATATATATATATGTTTTCTTACTTATATTAAGTAAGTGAATTTTCTATGTACTCCTATGTCAAAACAGTTGTCTCCAGACATTTGTGGGAAGTTTGGCTTATAAGAGAAACAGGAAAATGTGGGAGAAAAGTGGCATATGGTTTGTGTGTAAAATTGTACACCATTTACTTCTACCTCAGAGATTCAGATATTGAAGAAATAACACAGTTTATTCTCTGGAGGTTATAACTTTATCATCAGAGTTAAATGACATATTTTGAAAGTTACAGTTACATGGAAAGGATTCAAACTATGCATGGTACAAAATTTTTACAACTTCATGACATTCACAGCTTAGAAATGTGATGAAATTGCAGTTTTGTTGTTAGCCAAACTGGATCATCAGAGACAAAAACTAATGAGATCAGATTCTTCTTAGAAGTAGTTTCCAACAAAATAGAACTAATTATGTGCAAATAACTATTGAATCCATAAAATTTCAAAAACAAAAATTAACCCTTTAGGTGGACAAATGACACATTTGCTTAATTTATGTTGGAAAAATATAGCTTAAGAACCACAAAATAGACATGTTATTCCCTGTAAAATCCATTTTTCCACTTCCTTTTGTAACCTGATTCATTATCTATATTTTATATTGGAACTATTCCAGGGATCAAATGGAAATATTTATAAAAACTTGATATTAAGAAGAAATAAAAGTCCTCTTCCTCAGGAAAGCTTCACTCAACACTGGAGGAAATGAAAACTACCTTTAACAAAAGCCCGAGTCCGGGTGTGAAAAGGGCCAGAGAGTAAATATTTTCGGTGGTGTCTATTATAACGCCTCAATTCTGCCCTTATCATTCAAAAGCAGCATCAGGCAACATATAAACTAATGGATGTGACTATGTTCCAAAATGATTTAGTTCATGTTTGCTAAAGCTTAAATTTCATTTCATTTTTCTATGTCACAAAATATTCTTTTTTAAAAAAAAAAAGTATCCAAAACCTTTAAAAATGCAAAAAGTGATTTTTATTTTACAAGCCTTACAAAACCAGGCAGTCTGCTGGATTGATCTTGTCCTGTATCCTAGCCCAGTGGCATTTTTCAAAACCCAGGCTAGTTAATGGGGGGAGAAGGAAAGTTCCAGAAGTTTGGATTTTGATATTAGATTTTGATACAGATATAACATATGCATTAATCTTGAATGCTACTAAATTTTACGACCAATATGACTAAACTTATTCTAACTCATTCTAAAAACAACCTGCTTTAGTTTTACATTTGATTAGCAAAATGAGTTTCCTGAGATCTAACATTATGAACAAACTTTATTCCAAGAACACCTACTCAGGGTCTAGGCACTCCTCCATATTTGTTCTAGGAAATATAGAAATCCTTCAAAACCTCCCATTTTAATTACCAAGGATTTACAGTTGAAAAGCTTAACTGATTAGCTCCATGTGTGTATTTCCAATATGATATACGTGTCCTTTGTCTTTGTTAAATCTCTCCTGATTCAAAGTAAATTAATCTATGTTATCTCAAATACCAACAATAGTTGTGTTTGGTCATTAAATGATTGCAACAGCAGTGCACTGCTGCCGAACTTTATTCTGCATGGCCAAGTCAGTATTTCAGCAATTTTTATAATAGATGCATCCATTGCATAGAGTAAGTAGTCCTTATAGTGACTAGCAATCATTCTCAGAATTAAGTGAAGTAATCCAGTCTTTACCTATTTTTATGTAGGCACAAACAGTTCAAGTGTTTCAGAGCCAATGACTCGGAATCCAATAATGATCTAGCTTTTTCCTGCTAAATGTTAAGAATGCCTTACTCACGATGCTATTAACACTGTAGAAAAAAAAAATACACTTACATCCTTGGAATAGGAAATAGATTAGTCTCTCCTGTAGTGCTGCTGCTTCCCTCGCTGTCCATGCTATACCCACTGCCAAAGCTGCTGCCCGAGGAGCCAGTGGACACGGAGCCTTCTGCAGGGCGGTGATTGGTAGGCTTTGCTGCATGGTGTGGGAAGAATCAACACCACAGTCAATAAATGAAGCTCACATGATCTCCAAATGCATAATTAAAGGGGTTCCTAACCTACATGGGTACAGAAACAGCTATAGTAACAATTATACATTTTTCAGCTTGCTTTTCATTTTCATTTCCTTAACCAATGATGCAGAGGCAACACTATACAGTTTTTGTTGGGCATAAAGGAAACCCGATCACTTCTAAGGAAAAAGCATTTCGTATTTCAATCGAGTTAAATAGTATGTAACTAACCTATTATTTTTTGTGATTTCTTTGTGTAGTTTTGTAATAGGGATATAGAAAAGAAATGAGAATTTTAGTTATTTCCTAAAGAAAAGAGTTTAGAGAGACTTTTACAGGTAGAAATGGCAAGATAAGGGATATCATTTAATTCTTCTCTGCATAATAACCAATAATCTGTTTTTCTCCTTAGAAAGAAAGATGCAACAAAGGATACGTAATTTCCACAAGTGACATTGGAAATCTTGTGCTTGTTTGCAGATAGCTCAATCAACTATCTCTAGCAGGATGTTCAGATTTAAAGATACATGTTTCCTTCGGGCATTTCCTGGTTTATGATTGGGATTTGTTTCAAAATTTTCATAAATTTTATTTTCGAATATAAGAATTCAAACATAATATACTGTAAATTTGTATCTGTGCTATAAATTATGCAGTAGGCATATGATATTAATACTATTAACAGAGCTCTAGATTTAGAGATTTGGGAGGAAGTTTTGATGCAAAATGAAGGAAGAAAAAGCAAGTGTTTCCTTTTATTTTGTGGGGGGGGGGATGTGTCTCTGGCAAGTTTTTGAAGCTGTTGATAATTTATCTTTTGCCAGAGTTTGGACTTTAGTCATGATCTCAACCCACTCTGTAGTAACTGGACAGAGCACTGTACTAATCCCATTTGAAAACAGTGAGTCAGCGATGCCTATCTCCCAATATTGCAATTACAGGAGCCCAGTGACTCACTCATCTTGCTCTCCCGATTTGATTTGCTGTACTGTCACTTCTTCTTCAGGACTTTATTGCCAGCGTTTTTCCCCTGCTATCTGAGATTATACAGTTCTTTACAATGAATTTACCTTGAATTCTTTTCTAAATCTAGACATGTTCTAATCTCTCTGTTCCATAAATACATTCCTATTCTATCAGGAATTTCTTAGTTAGATTCATAGTACTGGGTGGACAGTTGGTTTTATATTTTTAAAAAAGAAAATGCATAAAATCTCAATTATTCTTAATTTGGTGGAATTTTTATTAAGAAAATACAATGAAATGAAAAATATAGACACTGCGTGGGAAACCATTTGAGGACAAAAAACTCACTATCGGGGTAGCTACGGTAACATTTTTCATAGGCTTAGCTTTCCTCTCACTTCTTCCATTTCAGCAATAACAGATTGTCTAAAGCCACCAGGAATTTCCTTCTCTATTCCAATGGCATCAGGATATCCCCAAGAATATGGAAATTAAGAAAAAGTTTAATAATCATATCAATTGTATATCAGGTATTTATAAATTGGGAACAGTTACTTAGAAAAAGGTCTGAGTGCTGTTAAATAACAAGTCACCTATGAAATGAATTACTAGTAAGACAAAAGAATAGATTTGCAGAAAGATAATAATTATGATGTTTGTTTAATATTTTCTTCAATTTATGTAGAAGAAATCCTAATAGTGTGATGACTGTTAAAGTATAATTTAAAAAGGTAAAATGATGTGGATGTAAATTCTGAGCATATAAAAATTAACTGTACAATCAACCATGGAATAAGCCAAACTAGTTCATTGATTGTAAACAAAAAAAAAACTGTTATGTTTTTGATTGGCATTATATAATCTAGACAACTATATTTGATTTTTAGTGTGACATAGAATTAAAAATTAGAATGAAAATTAATTTCATCGTCTGAAAAATCTCAATACAATTTTCAAAGACAAACATTGAAAGACAGTTTTTAGTCAACTTATCTTTACCAAATTAAAACAATTTTCATTCAAGGGCAACCTCACAGTGTATCATAAAGACTATTATAGATATGAAATCTTATTATTTACATTACAAAACAGTCCATCTTTTCTTTCATCAACTTTGGTTTCACATGGTGCAATTTCTAGTTCTATTCCTCTTCCAGCAAATTTGAAAAATGAGTTCACAAATGTTAAACATAAGCAGAAGAAAAGAACAAAGCTACAAATAAATTTAATGGGATATAGCTTTTTTCTTCTTGGTTATCGCTTTGAATAGAAATCTCATTTGAAAATGTTGTACAAGTATTGTCAATGTTTTGAATGCAAACAAATAGTATTTTATTAGAAATATAAAAAGAAATACACTAAAGCCAGGGAACATATACATGTAATGGAAGAAGGCGAAGTTTTTCTAACAGCTCTGCCAACCAAGAGTACATCTAAGATGGAGGCTACAGAAATTTCAGAAAGTTAGAATTTTGATGACTGACTCAAATGAATCTAGGTGTTTGTCATTATTCTAAAAGAACATCTGGTGCCTGATTGAATTTTTTATTCAATCTTGGCATGTAGAGTAGTACAGAGATAGACATCTAGACATTTGGGTACTTTTTTAAAAACGAAGTAAATTATTAAACTAAAATGCAAAATGGACCTTGCTTTTCCACCAGTCCATAGCAACAGAAAAATGTGATAAAACACAAAAATATTGAAACAACCCATGTGTATACTAACTTCTGCTTAAACAGAACAAATAAGAAATATTCAATTTTATTAAATTGAGCTGAAGTTTCACTAATACAAGCTTTTTAACGAATAAAATGTTTTAAGGACTTAATGTTTGAGACCAGAACTTCTGTAATATCAATACACCTACTGATTTAATTTCAGTTCTTTTGTGCATGCCTCAAAGTTCTTTATGCTCCTGTCCTTTTCAAAACTTGTCTCCTATAATTCTCCTTCAGGTGCCCACTTCTACCTTTCACTCTGGCTCCCATTGGCTTGGTTTTGTTCCTTTCAACTTTGTTTTGTCCTGTTTCTCTTCACTTTTTTTGAACCTAAATTGGCCTTATTTATAGTGGTCCCATTCAAATATCCCTTCATTTAGTTTGTTCATCCTGCTAACAGGAATGAATCTCTCTCCTCAATCTGGACTCTTCATAGCACATGATGTGTTTTTCTTCTATGTCAATATTCACTTTCTCTTTTTGATTATAGTTGTTCTGTGCATGTTATTATTGGGAGCAAAACCTATGTTTGCTCCTTGGTAATTAAATCCAGGCATTATTTAATGAAAAAAGTATGAGGAATCTTCAAAATTTCATGGAAAAATGCATGCTCTGAAAAACTGCACGAATTTCATTCCTATTTTTTGCAACAAGACAAACATCTTTTCAGTCCATTTTCACACACTTTTTGAAATACCTTCATAAATAAATCATAATAGTAATGCATTAATGCTTCTTTCCCTTTAACCAAGTAACCAAAACATCTGAATGATTCAGTAGGTAGCATTTCACTTTTTATCCAGTTGTGTGTTTTATTCAAAAAGTGTACTTGATGTAAAAGGGTTTTTTTCAAGTTCTTTTCAAAAGAAAAATTGGTGAATCATTTTTTTGTAGCTTTGAACATCAAAGATGACCACTTTCATCTTTCATATTGTGTTGAAAAATGTGAGCATCCAATTATAGTTTTCTTTTACCAATTCCCCCAAATGCTGATTTCAAGAAAATATTTTATATTGCACTAAACATGGTAGAGAACAGGGTTATGGATCCCAAAGAAGTTTGTAACAGCTCATGAATATTATATATATTGGAGTGATGAGACAAAATAGGTATGGTAACATTGTGTGGGAGGTATCACTATGACAAATGCCAGAATTCATGCTGATCACCCCATGTTGGCATACACACAGTTGAAGAGCTCTGGATTTTATTTAAGCATATTAAATCTTTGTATTTCTATATTATTAACAGAAAAAAAAATTAAAATGTTAACACTAAACATTATCTTCCCTAATTTGGTGATTTCAAAGTTAACAATATAAAGGTAATATGCTGGGGCTGGCGCTGTGGCACAGTGAGACAAAACCCTGGCCTGAGGTGCCGGCATCCCATATGGGTGCTGGTTCTAGTCCCGGCTGCTCCTCTTCCCATCCGGTTCTCTGCTGTGGCCTAGGAATGCAGTGGAGGATGGCCCAAGTCCTTGGGCCCCTGTACCCATGTGGGGACCTGGAGGAAGCTCCTGGCTCCTGGCTTCGGATCGGCACAGCTGCAGCCGTTGTGGCCATCTGGGGAGTGAACCAGCAAATAGAGGACCTCTCTCTCTCTGTCTCTGCCTCTCTCTGTAACTCTTTCAGATAAATAAAATAAATCTTTTAAAAAAAAGGCAATATGCCTCTTTTTATTCTTCCACCTCTTTTAGTCAGTTTCAGAAATCATGAAGGTATTACGCACCTGTGTATCACACTTGAAACATGTTTATTTTAAACAGAAATTGACTGTTTTAAAAACAATAAAACATATTTTGGGAGATAAATCCCAATCCTAGTATGAAGGTATCAACAAGTGGGTGGGCCCATCTATGTGGCTACATTCAGTCCTGCTAGGAGGATTCTTGTGTTCTACAAGACTAAATCCTAGAATGCTGCATCACTTTTGTGACTCAATTACTGAGGGGGCATTCCAGGTAAATACGTTTTATCTTCTGTTGGCAATTCAATCTGTTTCACATTACTGCTTGACCTCTTCATTTTCTTTGGCTGCTAAATGGTTAGGCATCAATGTGCTTTATTACTCCACTGTTGCTAGCCTTAATTAAATCTAGTAGTGCCTCTTTTACTGCACATCTGTCTTCAATTACTTTGTTCTGTTAGCATTTTTCCTTCGTTTTGCAATGCAAATCTGTTACTAGACATACCACACGGTGGCAGCACTGTGCTCAGAGTTCATAGACCAAATTGTACACTTGATTTTATAATTTTGAAATCTTGGAAATCAAAAGCTGATAAGAATTCTAAAGTTAACCTGCTCTGGAGTGATCATTTCCCCTGTAGAAAATTTCATCCTTGAACATATTAAATGACTTTTCCAGGTCACATGTTGATGAGAAAAAGAGTTAACTAAAAAGTGTTATTACATTTGTATCACATTAATTTGTTTCAAATTAAAAAGGTGGAGTCCTTGCCTACCTCCAAATTCAATGCTTGGGATATGATAGCCTTGTTGCCTCTGGTTTCTGTACTTGATTTCCTATCTTTGGCTCAGCACAAAGCTGTTTCCAAATAATTCTGCTATAATTTATTATATATAAGTATCTTCTAATTTCCTAAATTACATGGTTGATGTATTACATGGTTGATGTAGTGTTAAGTATTATCTTCACAGACATAATATATAGAAATCTAATATTAACTGTTTGAAATTACCAGAGGACAATCAATAATTCTTTCATTTATTCTAATAATTTTGTGATAGACTGGAAATAACTATCTAGCTGTTTTGGAAATAATATATTCTTGGGGAATGCATTGTTTTTTTCTGTCTCCCCTCTGCCTGCCTTCTAATCTCCCTGTCTCTATCTTTCTCTATTGTATCTTCCTGTTATTATGATTGATATTCTCTTTGTTGTTATTTTATTTAAAGGACTTTGCAATCTTTTCTCGTTCTTTGATTTGCTTTCAATGTGAACCCAAAAATACTAGGTTTTAAGCTGAATTATTTGGCATATTTTCCCTTGAATTATGTCCAACCATGTATTAATTTAAGAAAAGGCATTGAATCTTATAAGTACTTAAGAAGCTTGACTCCCCGCTCCCCAGATCTGTTTCAGTGTAGCCATTATCTGATTTGGGAAAATCGACAGGAAATGGGACACTAGAAAAATGGAATGAAGAGCTTCAATATGACTATCTGTAGGAGTGTTCACACATCACAAGTTTTCACAGATAAAATTAAAAAGTAGACCACGTTGATATATCTAAATCAGTCATTTGTAAATCTTGAGGGGAGGCAATTGAAGGAAAGATGTCAAGAAATATATTTCTAAATGACAAATTATTCAATAACTATATGTATATATATTAGTCATTGTAGTTATATTCTATGCAGGCATTCAAGTACTGCAACCCATGAAAAATGAAATTTTGTGGTTTTCCCCTCATACAGAGTATGTCCCTAGTAGATTTCAGATGCAGCCCTAATGCCTCCCCTTGCTATTCCTCAGGAAACTTGTCTAATTCTCACCGTGTTCACACTTTCCCCCTCTATACACATGGCCCCTATGACTGAAGTGTTCAAGATAACTGAACAAATAGTTCAACCTGTTTGTAATACAGAACTCCCAGAAATGTGATGATGATTTCCACATTCAAATTACAGATAACAGGATCAACGATCCCTTCAGGGAACAGAAGTAATGGTATAAAACTTCAGTGTAACTAGTCAGGATAGTTAGTTTAACCATGTGGTAGAGAGGGCTTTTATATAAAAATACATTACAGGATCCTGTGTTGTGGTGTAGTCTGTATGGCTGCTGCCTGCTACTCAGGCATCCCATGTGGGTACCAGTTCCATGTGGGTACTACACCACTTCCTATCCAGCTCTGTGATAATGGCCTGCGAAATGCTGCGGAAGGTGACCCAAGTGTTGGGGCCGCTGCCACCTACACGAGAGACCCAGGGGAAGCTCCTGGCTACTGGCTCCAGCCTGGCCTAGTAACCATCTGGGGAATGAACCAGCAGATGGAAGATCTCTGTCTCTGTCTATTCCTCTCTCTGTAACTCTGACTTTAAATAAATAGATAAATAGATAGATAAATAAATATTTTAAAAATACATTTATAGCATTTATGCTATAAAGTTTCATTTTAAGCATATCTTCCTTTTGGAGGTATTTGAAGACTGATTTTGGAAGAAGCCACTTACAGTAAATATACATTAAGTGGGGACCAAAATTTTACAGTGAAGATAGAAGGAATAAAGTTGGATTACAATATTAGTGTAAATAAAAATTAAGAAAGCAAATTCATTTTATCTTTAACAAATTTAGGCTATAATTTCAGCTATGTTCAAAAAAATAGAATAAGCAAGAATACATCAAATGCCAAGCTTAAATAAAAACCTTTATCTATAAAAGATTAATATCAAGGAGGATCTGAAGAACATTCAAGAGTTACATTAATTTTTCATGGACAGTTCTTAATTTTCCAATATTCATTTCATCATCCTTAGAGGTAGAAGTGCTCTCTCTCTCTAGGAGTTTTTTGCACTGTATTGGCTTTAAGTGATCAGTCAGGTATTGCCAAGAGCTGGCAGTCAGAACAAAAGGGTCAGGCGGGAGCTATACACTACTGGGTTGTTCAAGTGGAAAGTAATTTTAGAATGAGACAGTTTGAAAAATGTTCTTTCATAATTCTGAAACAGTGATAACTTAGGTCATGAACACTTAGAAAAAAAGAGTGTTGTCCTTAAATGAAACCAAAATGTTTGATTTATGAAATTCTGCCCAAAGGAAATAAAGTTGAAACTGTTTCCTATTTATATAAATAACAAATTAATAATAGCAAACTGCTTACTATGGCTGATGCTACAAAAACACTGAGTATTATTCTTCATAACATTCAAATTTGGTCAATGATGAGAGTAAAGAGGAAGCCTACACAAATATTTGACAAACACAAGTGCAGTCGGTGAGGTCTGGTTTCTCTGGTTAATTTCATGAATCTTTCTACCCTCTCAGATCATTGTCAAATACTTTGTCTCCTCCATCCCAAAGGACTGTAAAGATAGTGACAGAATATTGGCACCAGAACAAATCCAATTATAATTAATTCTCTCTTCCTGGTACTTCTACACATGATAATATTTGTTGTATAAAAACTTATGTCAATAACTGATTGCAATTATTTTTCTACCTCAGCTGAAGGTAGACAAAACCCATCGTTTCTTCATTCTTCACAGTTTTTTCCAGATACCTTTAAATTGGCTGTTTGATAAGTATTACCATGATGAAAAATTCACAGATACAGTGATTTTTGTCTGTTTTGTTTGCAACAGTATAAGCGAAACCTTGAAGAGGTTGTGAAATGTATCATGAATTCAAAAAATGAAACAAATGTGTGTGAATGTGAATAAATGATGAACTAAAATAGGTTATTCAGGTACTTTCTATAAATGATAAATATATATTTGCAGAAATTTCTTTTTTAGATTTAAATATTTAACTGCTGAATTATAAGTTAAAATCAAGGATCACATTAGGTAAGAGGTAAGAAACCTTAAATTTTTCCTCATATTTGATTCAATGTGATAAATCTTCAATTTTCTACTGTTTACTCCAGCATAATTAATTTTCAATATATAGGGTCACTAGTATAGATAATACAATGGAAAGAAAAAAGGATCTAACAGTCAACAAAAACTTGTTTTCCAGAAATTTTTTTCTTCCAGTTAAAAACTAAAATTTATAATAACGTTCCTTGTCATCCCACCTTAAGGGAGCAGCTAGATTAAAGCTGATTGGCAACTCACCAGTAAAAGCTTGAAAGGAAGAATTAATGACTACGAACCTATAATTTAATCTAATCAACATCCAATAAAATATTTCAAATTTGCTATATAAATTGAAAAAATGTCACATGTCAATATTAATAATTACAGAATAACATCAAATGACAAAAGAAAAGAAAGTGTTCAAAATGCAGTAGAAGATATTCATAGGGCATAGAAAATTCAGAGAGAAATATGATATCTTGTATGAAACAGACAGAAATATGATAAGGATATCTTGTATGAAACCCTTCATTATCCTCTCTTGGGTTATTGTACAGATTATAATTGTGCGTAGTTCCAATTCAGGAGCTCTAAATATTTTTGTCTCAAGACCTCTTTACATTCTTAAAAAGTATTGAATAATCCAGAGAACTTTGTTTTATGTGGATTACATCTATTGATATTTACCATATTTAAAGTTAAAAAACCTTTAAAAATTGACAAGCATATATTGCATTAGCCATCAAAACAATGATGAATGACACCTTATGTAGTCTCTGAAAAATACTGTACTATTGAGAAAGAATGAAGATGAAAAAGACATATGACATCTTACTGTTCTTCAGAAATTTTGAATTTGTAGACCCTTGAACAGGTTTCTGGGATCCCCAGGGATCAGTGGACACTTTGCGAATTACTGGTCAAACCTATAGTGATGGAAATGAAGTACTAACAGTAAAATTGAGAAGAAATCCATTAGTATGACTTCTTCAAGTCATCTTAAACCATTATTATATATAAAGATCATCTTATCATGTCTCTTATTTTTCATTTTAGTTTTTGCAATGAAGACAGCAAGCTGTTAGCCTCACTTGAAAAAGTATTATTGATATTCTTCTTAAGTATTCCCAAGCTTCTTCAATATTTGTATCATACAGAACTTCACACTCTAGAAGTATATAGTCTGAATTAAAAATTATATGTAGTATTGTTTGTCTATTTTATCTTTGCCATTTAAAAGGAAATGAGAAACAAATAGTAACTATTTCATGGTGCAGATATTCAGAGTAAATAATGGTAATTAGTAGGCAAAGATAGATAAATTCTTCCAAAATGGAGTTTTTCTTCTCAAAATTTTTAAAGTTCTTGTACATCACTAGTTTGATGGAAGCAAACTAGTCATGAGCAGTGAGAATGCTTTAAAAGAAACTAAAACTAAATTATATATAATAGATCTATATAGAAACACATTTGAATCAAGTACTTCTAAAAATGTTCATTTCCTGTTTCTCTATATACCAGGTTTTTAATATAAAGTTAGTAAAAAAAAATGTAATGTGGTATATAGAACATGAAATAATGTGGATTTGAATTGGAATGTTTTAACAAGGAAAAGCAAATTTTGCTTCTTTACCTTTTTTTGACTGTCTTTCTTAGAAAATTAAATATAGGAATTCATGCTCCTGACTTTTTACCAAGCACTTTTTCTTAAAAGTTTACTTGCCCTGTTAGTTTTGTTAATAATTTCATTAGTTTTGTTCAAATTATCATCAATTCAATGAATTCTGTCTTTAAGAACAAAAGATATAAAGTTATGACTAAATGTTGTTTCTTTTCAAATATCAAACAACACCTCCATCAAAATTCTACATTTCTGATCCAAAAATCTGTGTTTTTGGCTTCTTAGTGATTATATATATACATATATATATATATATATATATATATATATATATATATATACAGTACAGTAATCCAGTGAAAATATAAATGTTTTTCACAGTCTAGGTCGGTACACACCAATATTCCCTTCACCCTGCTCCCAAATCCACATGACTTTTACCTGCAAACCGTCTGGCATAATGCAGAATGGGTGAATATCATGGTTTTAAATAATATAAGTAATACATGTGGATGAAAAGTGGAAAAATAATCGAGTAATTCATGGATTATTAAATAACTGGTTTTAGGCAATATTTTCAAGAAGTCAACTAGTTTTTGTGGCATTCCTCCACCTCGTTCCATGATCACTCCTATCCAGAGCAGAAACCTCCTGGCTGCATGCTCCTATGAACCTTGGCTGTCCAGCATCTGCACCCCAACCCCATGTCTCTGGGCTTCCCAGGATCCATGCTCTTCAATCTCTTCCTCCATCAGTATTTACTTGCCTGTTTCATTTCCTCAGGTCCTGCTCCCTGTGGTAATTTCATCAACTACCTTTATGAAAATAAATTTCTCAAGCCCAGGATAAAATAATTTTATTATTGCATTTTATAAACTAAGTTTCATGGATACTACTTGTTGAAGTAAAGGCAACAGATAAATAGCATTTAAGGGACCTTGGTATGTTAAAAATTAGGGCTGTTACTTCTTAGTTAACATTATGGATGAAAGCCACATCATGGTTAGACCATTTGACAAAGGCTTAGCAACACTGACCCACTAAATGAACATCTCTGTCCCCAGAGTGGACAGACCAAAGTGTGTGGATGGTTCAGTGCAGATTCATAGCAACTACTGAAAAACAGGAAAGTACCCCTCCGTGCTATGTTAGGGGGCCTATCCTCAGCAATGTAGGCCCATACATGAGAGGTGATGTCATTTGGCCCTTTTTTGTCTCTTCTGCAGGAATATTTCTGGTGGTAAATTTAATGACTACAGCCAATATTTTAAACTGTGTATGTAGTCATTCAAAGAAGACATAAAATCTCTCAAAAAGCAATATTTTAGATCATGTCGATCATCATAGACCACAAAGAAAGCAGGCAGAAAAAAAGGGCATACAATTTGAAAGCCAGAATTATCCAAATCAATTCTCTCAGATTTTGTTGGATGATTACTGTGTTCACACGTTAGTTTCACTTTTCTTTATATTTAAAACTGCTCAGGGTTTTATTTTTAAAATGTTTTGATTTTTGCTGTTGCATAAACATGGAAATGAGGCATGCCGACTTTTTTTTTATTAACCACAAGCATGCAGAGTTAAAGACTTAGCCTCCAAATGAGTTCATTCTGATTTCGCTCAAGAATTTTCCTTTATTTCTCTCATGAGCCCTGTCCTTTCAAGAAAGAGACATGGCTAAATTTCTCCTGACTGGAAGTGGGCCAGAAGAAAACAAGACACTGATTCACTATGACCTTTTGTAACCAGCAATTCCCCCATCCCCACTCCCAACCCAGGCCCCTCTACCACTTGCCCAGGAAAGTTGCTCCCACAGAGTGATAGCTTGGTAAGTTTGCCAAGGCAATGAGTGGACATGAAGGTCTTCTAGAACAGATTCCGCAAATCAGCTTTATTGAAAGCAGAGTTTCCAGCAGTGGTCTGTGCAAGTAGCTTCAGGTTTTTCTCCTACAGTTCAGCCACGCCAAGGAACTTGCAGTCATCATTCCCTCATGCAACTTTGTGAATGATTCATCTTCTCATCCACCCTCTCCAATCTGTCCCAGTGGCCTCCTTTTTGTTTATTTATTTATTTTTATTGCCCAGGGTGGAAGAACAGTTCTACCTTCCCTGTTTCTAAATTTAAAACTCATACCTGATTTCATGGTATCAAACAGTATCTCAGGAATTTCCAAACTGGATGTAAAATTTAAGATGTTAAATGTTCATTAAATTAATCTTCAACATTTTAAGAATGCTTCAATTTGTTTTGGTTTTAATATGGTTTTAAAATTATATGAAACAAACAGAAATACTATTTTCTGACTTCTCTTCAGTGGCTGGTGTCATCATCTGAAATAACAGAACCACTGTTCAACCAAACCAATTGACTTAAAAAAAAAGTTCCAGGGATCTCCAAACACAAAGAGGGCATTGTTTAGGCATCAGGATGGCTTGCACAATCTGTCTTGTCTTTCCCTTCAAATTCCCCAGCATGCAACCAGATCCCAGAGGGAGACAAAAGTTCCTGTGGCTTAGTCCATAACTCTTGTTTGACCCACATTTTATGCTCATTCAAGCAGAAATCTGCTGAGAAGCTTAGGAAAAAAAAATACTTTAAAAGCTCCTTAGGGACCATTCAGTCACCCTTGATAGAAAGGCCTACAGATATCCGCACAGTTTTCTCTCCGGCCCCGCCCAGCACCTCACTAAGCTTGTGCAGTGCACAAGGTTTTCGCAGTTGATTTCTCAGCAGCTCAAATCACTAGCTTTTAGAAAGGAGGATCATGTAGGTAAAACCTGAATTATATAGCCACCTCAAATGATTTGTTGTAACGTTAGTGCTAAGTTGCAAATAAGTAACTGAACTCGTTTTTATTGAAATCAGGAGAGTTTGATTCCAAAGGAGCCTGGGTTTTAAAAAAAAAAATGAAGGCCTCGGAGTACAAGACAAGGGTTCCTTTGAAGGTTCTGAAATTTTCTAGTTACAAATTCTCGTGTCTTCCCATCCTGGACTTTCTGATTGCTGTCTCCTTAACAGGAATGAGATTATTTGAATGACTACCCCATTTGGATGTGATAAAATGAGAAAATGGATGACAAAACACTTTGTACAGAATGAAGAACTATTCAGATGCAGAGTGGCAGTGTTATTTTCCGAATGTACGTGAGATTATAGGAACTCCATTGTGAGGTGTGAAATGGGAAACTCCTACCCAGGGACTTATTACTTATTACTATAATACTTACTTCTGCAGTTAATGAACTAGGACTTGCGGTTCTTTGTATCTCTTACCAGTTTTTCTCACCATGCTTTAAACAAATTTGCATTGCATTTCTTATAAATTTTAATCCTCTAGTATGTTTGTGAATGAATAGTTCATTCATAGCAAAATGAATAGTTCAATCATTAGTATATTTATATCAGCAGGGGAACATAATATATTTATATTTTAGAAAACAGAGTATTTAGGAACCATTAGAGCAAAATTCAACAAAAACTCATGCTCTGTTTTCTAGGTTTCCTTTTGATTGTGATTTCAGCCAAGAGTGACTTTTAATTCCATCAAAGCACTTCAAATGTATAAGAATATCTATTAGAGCACATGTCAAAGAGAAGCCTTAAAAAATTCTAACTCAAATTTTAAGAAACATATCTAGGAAAAATCCTAAACAATATAATATAGTAATATTTAAATCATGATAATAAAAAATAAGGTGTGAAATAAGAGAAGCATTTGATTACTTTGACATTTATAATTCATGGAATATTTCAAGGAAGAAAATGAATAACACAAAGAAATCAACTGAATTCACCTGATGGAAAAAGAGGTGAGAGGTGGAATTTAAATAGCCTTCAAAAAGCACTAGTAAGGCTAGCAAGAAAAGGGAAAATTGTGCTTCGGAGATAAGGTATGAACTGTGCTGAGTAATCACATTCAGAATTACACTACACTGGTATATAAGCCAATTGTTTCCTTAATCATATGGCTAATTTGAGAAACATCTTAGTGGTTTGACCTCTGTACTGACATACACATCCACATTTCCAAACACTAGACCAACTGGGTGAAAAGCACACTTGTATCACATGTGTTCAGTTCTCTGAGAACAAGGAGAGATGCAACAGGAAAGTTCAGACTTGATTTTAATCTGGTGGTAAATATAGAACGATGAAAAAGCAAGTATTTTAGGGCTGGAGAGTACTTAAGGGGGTAAACACAGCTATCCTATCTTTTTAAAAATTTTTTCATCTGTTTTTTAATTAAATTGGAATATAATTATATTACCATCCTAGTTGATTTGTTTCATAAACTGGTATTTTTTTTCCTTAGGAAAAACTCCATAAATGGTAGGGAAAGATACGTTTCCTCTTTTTTCTGAATACAGCTATGGAATCAAGGTTTGCTGTATCTCCAAAGCAAAGGGACATGTGCCTTCTACCTTCCAAGAATCTGAGATTACAATATAGATTGGGAATGGGAGAAATGGTGGAAGTATTGCCTATGGTAGCCCAATCCCATTATTTATTTACATTTTAATGTAAGCTCTGATGCATTTATTTGGTGATAATTTTCCATCTAATTTATAATGATCCCAGCATGGACTTTGTTCTGTTCCTAAATGTTCTACAATTACAGCTCTCCCTAGCAAGGCATCAAATGAGAAAAACTGACACACTCATTTTGAACTGCATCATATAACAATGGCTCAGAACCCAGTAGTTTATGAATGAAATAAAGATACTTTATTTATTACACAGGCACTTGGATATTCACATGCCCAACACATCCGATACACTTAACAACTATGGAAACATGAGTGGAAAATGTCTGCTTGTAGGATCAAAGAGAACCTTCACCATGTAAAGGTGAATGAGTGCATTAACAATTTTTCCTTTACTTTCCACTAAGAATTTCCAAAATCCACTGAATTTTTAAAAAGTTACATGTGAAATAATATGCAACACAGACTGATCTACATTCCAACTGGCACACTAACTTGAATTGTAAGCAATTTAAACTTTTAACACAATGCAACATAATTAGAGTCATGCTTGAACAAATTAGGTTAGTAGCATGCATTCCAGTCTGCAATATGAATACTGTTAATCTACTTCCCAACAAAAGTCAAAAGATGCCCAGTGCATAGAAAAATACAAATTACTGTAGTCAATAGATACGGACTTATCTTGGAACTTACACGGTGATGATGAAGTCCTAAAATGCCATGCCCACAAAAGCACAATAAAAAGTGGATAAACACATTTTATCAGACAATTTCTAAAAATTAAAAGATGAGAGCTTTAAATTTGGGGGATGTTCTTGCTGTGTGCTTTGAACAGGGCCTTTCTGCTCACCTCCTTCTGGCTTGACTGGTCCATCAGACATCACCTTCCTGAGGGCTAGCTGGCTTTGGTCTTGGTTGCCATTGGCTGGTGGAGGCAGATTATCAGACTGAGTTCTTTGAATGGGGAGGACTCCTGCTATGCTGTGCCTGTGCTGCTTCCTGGCATGATTAGACTGACCGCTTTTATGTGCTGCTGTGGCAGTGTAGGTGAAATGGAAACCCAGAGTATGTATCCTCAGATGGAACCAGCTTAAATGTTATTCATGCAAACAGAAGTGTTCTTTGGTTCTATTAAGGTAAGTTGTGTTTTCAAATGCCAAAATGACATCACATGCACAGCACTAAAGGGGGTTAAAACTGGCTGTTTCTTTGGAAATGACAACTGGGGAGATGTGGAGAGCAACAATATATCTCCGTTGCCTGGCTAACAACACCTCTTAAAATTTAACAGCGCACCTATACTTTGTAAATAGCTGCAAAGTTTGCACACAATCATACCAATTGACTAAATTTTCATAAATGAAATGGAAACACAGCAGTTAAGTGGGTGAACTGTTTTCCTTTGACTCACAGCTATCAGATATAGCACATCTTGATTCCCAATGGGTAGAGGAAAAATTACCCCCAATCTTTTTGTGATAGACAAGGTATGATCCAATTGAATGGACCCAGTTGTGCTCCTTAATGCAGTGACAGCGCCTCATCCCATATGCTTATACATATATTAGTATTATGTATCTCTTGAGAATATAAGACATACAATTTTATTCACAGAATTTTCAGAAGACCAGGATGTTTTGCACATGGAAAGCTAAAACATCTCACATGCATAATTTACCAATGATTCTAACCAGGGCTTGAAAAGCCTGTCCTAGAACTTCGGTGGTTACATTACTGTTCTGCCTAAAAATTTTTGAGTGTGTCTAAGTACAAGAATATCATTGCTACTGTGCTCTAAATACATGTGTGTGTGTGTGTGTGTGTTTTCGGTGCAATGAGTGGAACATTGGCAGCCACTTGTGCTTATAATTTCTGTAATCCTAAAAGATATTGAAGCGCACACAAAGAGGACGCACAACACTGCTTTGCCTGCAAACATCACAGACACAGCTATCAAATAATATAAGCCAGGTTGGAAGGATGGTGGAAACAAAGGAGAAACAGCCAGTTTTATTGCGGTCTATGTAAATTTTTAAAAAAATTAAATGAGAAAGAGCATATTTATGTATTGATACTGTTCTTAGACAAAGGGACAGAGAACAGAGTGAGCAAGGGATACGCAAAATAAAATAAATAAATAAAACAGAAAGCAAACAGGAAAGGACAGCAGGAAAGAAAGGCAACAGATGAACATTAAGCTGCCATGCTGAGGAATTTATTTGCGTCTTTTACTTGGTTGAATGCGGAGTTGTTGCACAGCGGCTTCGGCAGCGGCTATGGCAGCCCCTGCATCTTCCAGGTGGGTCTGAGTGACGCTGGTCTTGCTTTGACTGCGGGATGGTCCATGAGAGCGGAGATGGCCTTCAGATGAGGACTTTGAGCTACCAGGACTACTGTGGGATTTCTCAATGGTGGGAACCTGCATGTCTGGTTACAAAAGGGTAGAACATGAGTTACAATTGCTCCCGCCTTCCTCAGGTGAAGCTTGATCTTCACATAATTTGAAACTATATAAAATAGACAGGGATACTCTGTCTTTATGGTTCATTAATGCAACTACTCCTCATACAGGAATGTGATTAAATATTTGGAACGATGGTTGGGAAAAAGGCAAAGGGATGATAATCTTGACAAGCCATATATTTGCAAAGGAGGGGTATTTTCTAACTAGCCTTAATTAAATGAATATCTTACCTTCTGGTTTCATCAAGTACCTTTGCTAATTCTAGTGGAGGTCACAAAGACACCATGGGCTTACATTGCTACAGTAGTTTTGTTTTTGTTTTTGCTTTTTTAACAGAAACAGTAAATTGTGGGATGAAGAGCTGGGAGTCACAGTGGCAGATTAAACATGGAGATTGTAGTATCACTGTTTTAAGCAACTTTAGAGAATGTACAGGTCACCTGTTTGTTAAGGTAGTCACAGAAAGGGAGGTCTTAAACTGCAGATCTCATGGTGTGTTAAGCAGCGTAGAGTCGAGTGGCTAAATAGAATCTATAACTGATCTACAGTACTCATTCGTAAATAGGGGCTGATCTGCGGCCCAGTGGTTAAGTTATCCATATCTTATACTGGAGTAGCTAACTTTGACTCCTGGCCCCTGCTTCTAACTCCAGCTTCCTGCCAGTGAGGATCCCAAGAGGCAATGGTGATTACTCAAAGTGACTGGATTCCTGCCACCTGTGTGGGAGACCTCAATTGAATTCCTGGCTCTCAGCTTTGGCTTTGCCCTGATCTCGACATTGTGCGCACTGGTGAGTGAACCAGTCAATGGGAGCACCCACACACTGTCTCTCCTCTCTCCCCCTCTCTCTGTGCCTGCTTCTCTCTACTTGCCTCTCAAATAAATAAATTAAAAGCATTAAACAGTGTGATATATAAATAATCTATAGTACTTTTGGTAGCCAGTAGTGTTCCATATCAATTTTATGGTCTACTGGACATGATCTCAAAAGTATAACTAGTACTCAAACAATACTTTATACTTTAGTTTCTGTGTGGGTGCAAACTGTTGAAATCTTTACTTGGTATATACTAAATTGATCTTCTGTATATAAAGATAATTGAAAATGAATCTTGATGTGAATGGGATGGGAGAGGGAGTGGGAGATGGGATGGTTGCGGGTGGGAGGGAGGTTATGGGGGGAAAAGCCACTATAATCCAAAAGTTGTTCTTTGGAAATTTATATTTATTAAATAAAAGTTTAAAAAATTCCCCATCTCCTAAAACACTAGTATTTGTGACCTATTACCTCCTCATGTACAAGAAAACACTTTTCATTTTGATGCGTTTTCTGAGAAGAGAAGGCAAGGAAGGACTACTCTAGTCCAATATGAAAGTTATTTTTAATACTCATGCATATTTCACCATTGGTAGATAAGATACCACATGGTTATCCCATGTAAGCAGTAACGGTTTATGATGTGGATTAATGTTGCTTGTAGGATAGTAGGTAGTAAACCTCCCAAAGGAAAAGTTCATTCAAATGGGAATGCAGTTCACATTGCCAATCAAATGTCTGGAATTGCTATTTAAAAAATAATAATGCCTAAAAAGTTAACTTGACTCCAATATCCAAGAAAGATAACGAAAAAGTTAGTGTGAGCCCAACATTTAGAAAACAAGTAAATTTCAGCATATCAATTATTTTGATGACATGAGAAAATAATCTTGATGTAAGTAAAAAGCAGGATGCAAAATTATACTTACTGGAGTAAGATTATATTTATGAAAAACTGGAAAGTCAAATAATTAGAAGTACTATTCCTAAATGGTAATGATGATTATGTCTAATCAATAATAAACTAGTGGGGAATGTGTATATTTTCTTTAGGAAAAACACAAATGAATTTTCTAAAATCATATAATCATGGATTTTAAGAGATAGAAAATACCAAAGGAACTCATGTAGTCCAACCTCCTCCATTCTACAGGCTGGTCTTTCAATGTTTATATTAAATACACACACAGAAGATGATGCTGAATGAATACATGGGACAAAATACATTTTAAACTTGAAATTTTCCTACCCTTAGATGGGTCAGGGAAGATACCATGGCTTCTGCTCTTGATGACAGATGGCTTTGGGGACTGCTGGCTGCTCTGACTGGAGTGAGACTTGCCATGATCAATGCTTTCTGTTTGTTCTTTGAGAGAATACCACCTGGGAGTGTTATCAAGGTGAGATGCGCTAGATAAGTCAATCAGTACCTGAAAAAAAAGCAACAGATCAATTAAATTCAGGGATCAAGCTGGAATTCATTCATTACTTTTTCCCATGATCTAAAATCTATTCAAGGATATACACCAAAGAATACAGTACTACTTTAAGGACCAGTGATGCTGTCTTCCTCATTTTTCTTCACCCATGATATTGGTGACAATGTCTTGTGCATATTAGATGTTTAGCAAATATTTAATTGAAACATATGAGATTTTTAAAAATCATTTATTTATTTGCGATAACATATTTTTAATTTACTGTATAGTCACAGGCTTTTTGGCTTCACTCAATAAAGAGTTCAACAAAGACCAATTTCCAGCAGGAAAATAGAGAAGTGCTATAAACAATAATCAAAGGAAACGATGCACATCTTCACTCACCGAAAGTGAATTTTAAAACAGAAACCAAATGGCATTTTTGACTACTAACTAAATAATTAGGAGATCTATAAAAAGGGAAAGTTGCATGTCAATCTTTACATGAAAGAAAACTTTTTATTTTGTTATATGAATTCATCCTAGTTCTGCATTAGCTAAAACTCTGAAAATACTTTATTTTAATCACAACAGGGACAAAAGGAAAGCAAATGGGTAATCTGCAGCCGTTAATTTATTTCTTCTATTTTAAAACACACTGTATTTAACATCTGAAACAAGGGGATGACTAACAATTGATGATGAGAAAGCACTGTGTCATTCCTTCACTGTTAGCATATTTCTCTTTCTTAGTGTTACATAAGAACAGTGCATTTTGCAGTTGCTGACATGTTAGATTTGAGGAGATTTAAGAAATAAAACCATCATAATGGATATACATTCTAGGTTGATGTAAACATTAGACTAACCACTAAATCAGTTATATGAAATGACACAGTAAGTCAGACACAGCACTCCTTCCTAGAATAGCCCTACCATCCACATTAGTCCAGGTGGTTGGGCCAGGATAGGCCCGAAGGTGAGGGTCAAATGGTCTAATTTTGGCAGGAAAGGAAGATAAATAATCTTAAGAACCAAAGAAGGCCTCATTATCACTTAGATGAAATGCTGTATTATATCATCTCTAACAAAAGAATATCCTATTTTGTAGGGTCTTGGATTTCCTGGTGAAAATTTATTTTTATACCTGTTAATAACTTCTACTTTAGACAAAGAGAACTTTATAAAATACATATTTTTGGAACATAATAGATGAAAAAAAAATTTAATTATAGATAATATAAATGTAAACAACTTAAAATATGACACTAAGTCACTCGAACACACAATGAGGAATAGTAATTAAAGGTCCTGAAAATTCATTTTGAAAACCCAGCTAATTTTATGATATAATAAATTTGATCATGCAAATCTTATTTGGACTCTCAGCATGATTATATATATATATATATATATATATATATATATATATATATATATCCCTATATCTATTGAGTCAATTAATACTTACAATTGCAAAGTAACTATAAAATACCCAAGTGGTAGAGTTAAAACTATTTCTGAAGAAGCTGTTTATCTATTCAAAGAGTAAATCAGGAAATAAACTCTACCTCCCAAAGGATTTTACTCAGGAAAGGCTGTTATACAAACTGGAGAAAATCTGCTTTGGTCTGTGCTTCAGGCAAATGATGGTTTGCAGTGGCAGCAGATGGGGAAAAGGAAATCAGAGGCTTACCTCCCCAAGGAAGTCATTGGAAGAAAATCTATCATAATCCCAAACTGTCACCTCCAGTGTTTTCTTCTTGAGCTACAGTTCAAATAAAAATGGCATTAACCTCATTTTTCCATCATGAATTTTCCTATACTCATAAAATTGACTGATTTATTTTTACTTCTGTCAATGCTTTTCAATAATGTAAAAATATGTGGATTTATACTAACTACAAATTTCAGTGATTATTTCTCAGTCCAGTCTAGTGTGTGAGCATTAGCAGGCTCATGACTTGGTGAACAAAATGATAATGCTACTTATTTCCTGTTGTCCTCTTCTTCTAGCCCTCATTTTTTAAAATAGAAGAATCTAGAAATATTCTTTAAAGACATTTATGCATTGCAAAAATGTCACTGCAATAGAGTATTTGGAGTCTGGCTTTTTGCTTCAGTCATTTAAAAAATAGGATTATTTCTGTGGGTGGGTTTAAATAAAGGACAGATTATAATTTATTTCCAGCTTCGATTTCATAAGCAAATTAATATTTTCAGAGGACAAATTAAAAACCTTACTTTGAAAGACAATTTACTTTTAAGTAAAAACAACAAAGAGAAAGTATCCATATATAACAATTTACTTGTCATATATGGATACTTTCTCTTTGTTGTTTGATTTGTATTCTCTACTCTAAGAATTCAACCTTATCAACTATCAACTCTTTTCTGGTATTCATGAAGGGTTATGAAATGCATATTTTCTAAAGCATAGTGATGTAATTTTACATTGCGTCACTTATTGGTGGTGATAATCTTTCATACAAGTCAACATTATGCCTTCCTCTGTAAGGTTTAGCCAAATATTGCCAGATTCTTAGGCTTTGATTTGAATTTTTTAAAAATACATATTTGTAAGGCAGTGTGATAGAGTTCTTCCATCCACAGGTTTACTCCCCAAATGCCTGTAATGACCAGGGCTGGACCAGCACCAAGCAGGGAGCTAAGAACTCAATCCAAGCCTCTCCACTTGGGTGGCAGACTCCCAATTGCTTGAGACATCACTGCTGTATCCCTGGTCAGGTGTGCATTAGCAGGAAGCTGGAGTCAGGTACAGAGCCAGGTGTGGATATTAGTCATTTATAAAGAATGCAGGTCCCCCAACTGGTCTTTAACCATTGTATTGAACACCCTACCCTGGCTATATTTCTGACATGTGTTTTATCCAGTTCATTTTGTTTGTTTGGCAAAATTGATTTGGATCCCAATACTTCAATAATTTCATCACCATACTTCTATTAGCTGCAAGTATTGCCTAGAAAATAATCACCACATACCTGTTCCAGAGAAATGCTTTTATAAATTACTGTCTGATTCCACTCGGGGTTAAGACTTTTCTGAACATATTTAGTCCTTCTCTTGTACTCAGCACTGAATTGGAAGAAAACAAAGAGTTATCTTGATTATTCAACTTGACTGTTGACTTCATAGTCAAGCCAAAGGACTTACAGATTGTTAAAGAACATATCTGGGTTCACGTCACTAAACAATCATCTCATCATCCTCGTTTCTTATGGCTTCTTCTAAGTTGAATGCACAATGACAATTTAAAAATATGTTGACACCTTTAGTGAGATTTGCCCTAATGAGATTTTCCCCCAAAGAAATGCCACTATATTCTATCTTATAATTTGAGAAATCTTACTCTTTTTCTGAATTACAGGAACTCTATGACAACATCAATAATGTGTTCTTGACCCATAAAAAGTTAATATTTGACTTTCCAACAGTTACGTGTCTTTATTATTATTATTATTATTATTATTATTATATTTTTGACAGGCAGAGTTAGACGGTGAGAGAGAGAGACAGAGATAGGTCTTCCTTTTGTTGGTTCACTCCCCAAATGGCCGCGGCGGCTGGTTTGCTGCGCCAATCCAAAGCCAGGAGCCAGGTGCTTCTCCTGGTCTCCCACGGGGGTACAGGGCCCAAGCACTTGGGCCATCCTCCACTGCACTCCCGGGCCACAGCAGAGAGCTGGACTGGAAGAGGAGCAATGGGGACTAGAACCCGGCACCCATATGGAATGCCGGCACCACATGTGGAGGATTAACCAAGTGAGCCACGGCACCGGCCAACCGTTACGCATCTAATGCTGTCAGAAAAGCTACGTGGAATTTCAGCTCACATTTTCTGTAAAAATTAGTAATGATTGTCCTGACTGAGGAAAGGCTAAAGAATGGCTGTTGCTATAGCTGAAACTCCATAAATATCCACTACCTCATATTTAAGGTGTATTCTGATACTCTTAGTGAAATATGATATTTAATGCAGCTATAAAGCAGTTTTAATTAAACCTAAATTCTTGGCTCATGCCAATAGCTTATGTTATAATTGATAAACCAAATCAAAATCTTTCCTCATGAATTATAGCTTAGAGCATCTGAACTAATCCCTGACTTTTTCATTCCCTCTATGCAACAGCTAAGAAGCTATATCCTACATGTTTAAAAACAACTTATTTCTAAAACATTTCCTAATGAAGTTTGGCAGAACATCTATAGCAGGCATCGACCAGCTGTCCAGGCTGGAAATTGGACTCCTGTTATCTGCTATTAGCAAATGGTGCCGACAGAGGCAAAGCCTTTTTCTAACTCTCATTGCCATTCTCTGAATTTTCTGCCAAGGCTTATGTCTCAGGTCCTGGACAACACTTCATCTCTGAGCTCCAGAATCCTGAAAATGAGGGTCCTGACCTGTGTCTGCATTCATAAGTGGCCTTGCCCAAAAGGAATTGGGCCCTGATACTTGCAAGCTGCAATTCTATTCCAAGCTACAACCAGAGTAGCTCTTGCTACATTCTTGGTCTCAAGCACAGTCATATCCTGGAATGCCCTATTTTACTGCCCAGCCACTAATTCACCTATGCATTTTGGATAAAGTTATTGAGAATAAAACCCCAGTTCACCACTCACTTTTAGAGACCCCTACAGCCAAGTATTTTCCTTTTCTCCTCTGATTATATTCTCTAATCAGCAGTAAATTCCAGCATTGACTGCATAATGCCATTGATCTGAGTTCTGGGGGTAGGGAAGGAAAGCTGTCAGCACTTTATGTCCACACTTCATCCACTCCCTCCTGCACCCACTAAGAGAGTTTGATTTAATCAGTATGAGCAGTAGGACTTTAGAGAGCTCCCAGGTTAGTCTGGTGTGAGGCCAAGACTGAGAACCACACTCCCTAGATCTCACGAAAAAAGCGGACATTTTAGCGACTATGAGCTGCACCCAATTTAAGTAATAAAGTAGCACATCTGCTCACTTCTGGGCAATGCATTTGCATGTAAAAAGAAAAGAATTTGACAACTTTGTCTTTCATGATAACCTGCAATGTTGCAGAAATGTATGGATAATGATTTAAGGGGGGGAGGAGACTTTTTTTCTGCCAAAGGTCATTTAGATATTGATGATACCATTTGTGGGCCATATAAAATGATTAATTTAAAATTAGCCTGCTATAGATTTATTGAATTTTGAGTTTTGCTTGAGGTTACCTTGACAAGGCCAGAACAAATGATTTTGTGGGCCAGGCATTCTCAACCCTTGAAAGTAACAAGAACTTCCAAAGTTATGGGCAGAAGGTGTAAGTTTGTGCATAAAAATTTTAGACAAATCAGTAAATCTCTAGTGAAGCTGAAGGTTATATACCCAAACACCCAGAATATACTACTTCTACTTATTCCACTTCTACCCTAGAGAAATTCCCCAATGTGTGTACATGAAAGATGTTCATAAACTTTCATTTAGACAGAATACATTACAATATATTCATTCCATGGAATAGTAAGCAGCAGTTGAATTAAATAGATATCATATATATCAAACTAGATAAATCTCTCTCTTTTTAAAAATTTTTTTAATTTATTTGACAGATAGAAGTTACACAGTGAGAGAAAGAGAGACAGAAAGGTCTTCCTTCAGTTGGTTAACCCCCCAAATGGCCGCTACGGCCGGTGCAATACACCGATCCGAAGCCAGGAGCCAGGAGCTTCCTCCCGGTCTCCCATGCGGGTGCAGGGGCCCAAGCACTTGGGCCATCCTCCACTGCCTTCCCGGGCCACAGCAGAGAGCTGGACTGGAAGAAGAGCAACCAGGACTAGAACCCGGTGCCCATAGGGAATGCCGGCACCCCAGGTGGAGGATTAACCAAGTGAGCCATGGCGCTGGCCCCTAGATAAATCTCTGTTCATCAAAAAATTTGTAGATAGATTATGTATCATAATATAAAATCAAAATAATGGGAAGTAATACTATATATGTATATATATGATCTACATTAATATCATAAGAAGTTATAATGTTAAAGTTATAAATGTTTTTCATGTGTTCACTCACTTAATCCTCAAAGCAATACAATGAAACAGGCATAATTTGTTATTCTACTTTATAAGTAAGGAAAACTGAAGCTCAGCAGAACAGATATTAACTGATAAAACATAGGGAATCTGATTCTTTCCTATTACACATGTTATAGAAACTCAACTGATAATGACCATTACAAAACATAACTGTTTTCTTACTTGCAGGCTGCATCAGCTAGGGTGTCTAGTTTGTCTTCTTTATAATCGAAAGTTTTGCACTTGAATTTAGTTTCCCATATATATATATATATATATATATATATATAGTTTTTTAAAGATTTATTTTATTTACTTGAAAGGCAGAGTTAAGGGGGCGGGGAGAGAAAAAGAGAGAAAAGGGGGAAAAAGAGGGAAATCTTCCATCTGCTGGTTCACTCCCCAAATAGCTCCAAGGGCCAGGCCAAAGCCAGGAGCCAGGAGCCTCTTCCAAGTCTCCTACATTGGTGCAGGGTCCCAAGGACTTGGGTCATCCTCTGCTGCTTTCCCAAGTGTATTAGCAGGGAGTATCCGGGATACAAACCAGCATCCATATGGGATAACAGCACTAGTCAATACAGTTTAACACATCATGCCACAATGCTGGCCCCCAGTTATGTGTTTTTTTATAATATATATAATGTATATGTACATACATTTTTTTAAAGGTAGGACATTTTTAAAATTTACCCAGGGAAATGCAGAATGGTATATATCTTGACTGCTGTAGAACAATTAGGGATAGCTATTTTAAGTGTTTCCTTTTGACCAAATCCATTCAGAAATAATGTAAATTGGCTAAAGATCAAAATGGTCATCTTAACAGGGTATGTTAATCTTATTAATGAGTTTGATTCTCCAATTTTCTCCAGACCCAAAACATCCACTGTGTTTAGGATGAATGGAAGAAAATTACACCTTGCCCTGAAGCCCTCCTCCACCAACTCTGACTAGTGTGTACAAACACCAATGAAATTCTTTGCTGTCATTTTCTGTACTTGGATTTCCTGACACGCCAGAGCTGTCCACAAAGTCGTTCCTTCAATAGCATGTGTTTTATAACTAACAAATTCTGATCATCTGGTGTTATTACAGTGGGCTGTGCTGTCACTTGACACAACTGGAGACTCTCCACAGTTCTCATATAGCTTTGCTCTAATCTGTGGATCTACAAAATGAAGGTGGCCAAGTTAGCAGGGGGATTCCTGAGTAGATGCAAACACACAGTCTAAGGAAAAAGTAGAGTTCATCCTCCCCTTCCTTCTTTGTGTGGCAAACACACTACAGTATATTCCCTCATTAAGAAGACTGTGTTAATGATATTACATTAGGATAATCACATCATATCTAATAATATAGGAGAAAATAAAAGACTTCATCTAGATAAGTCATGGTGCCTATCAAATATCTCACCCAGTTAGAACAGAGGATTTTAAATGTAGTCACTGCGGGCCGGCGCCGTGGCTCACTTGGCTAACCCTCTGCCCGCGGTACCGTCACCCCGGGTTCTAGTTCCGGTTGGGGTGCCGGTTCTGTCCCGGTTGCTCCTCTTCCAGTCCAGCTCTCTGCTGTGGCCCGGGAAGGCAGTGGAGGACAGCCCAAGTTTTTGGATCCTACACGCGCATGGGAGACCAGGAAGACTCACCTGGCTCCTGGCTTCGGATCAGCACAGCACACCGGCCATAGCGGCCATTTTGGGGGTGAACCAATGGAAAAAGGAAGACCTTTCTCTCTGTCTCTCTCTCTCACTGTCTAACTCTGCCTGTCAAAAAAAAAAAAAAATGTAGTCACTGTAAAAACACGGTAAAAGTTCAAAGTGATGGATACATCCATTACTTTGATCTACTCATTACTCTTCCTTGTCATTCTCTCACCTCATCCTGCCTGACATTAGGTCCTTTGGAGCTTATGTTAATACAGATAAAAGGGTGGAATTTACTTGAAACAAAATATCACTTTATATTTCATTAAAAGGTATTTATATTGGCCATTCTGTCACAGATGGATATGCTTTTAAGGCAGTCAGAGAAAATATTTGAAATTCATTTTTTCTATTCTAAATTAGCAAAAAAAAAAAAAAAAACCAAAAAAAAACAATTCTCCATGATTTTATTTTTAAAGTGAAAAGAAAAAAAACTGAGAAATAAGAATATGAGTATTTCTTTGTATTTACTTTCATAGACTATTAAATAGCTAAAATATTGAAGGCATTCATTTCTTTCATTTGAGTTTCCTTTACAGGACTTACTATAAATATGAGGGGACATCAAAAATTTAGTGACAAAACAGAATTAAAAGGTAAGTTAACTTTGATACCAGAATTTTGAAATCTATGTATACTTTTTCATAACTGTATTTTCCATGAGTGTTTTTATGGCCCCTCATATATCTGAATATACATGAATATTTGTTCTTTAAAAATTAGTCCTTTGAGGTTGTTTTCTCTTTCATATAGAAAGAATTGTGCAGCATATTCAGTTTGTAAGCTCTATTTTTCTGTGCAATGCTGTATTTTTTCCATGCCAGTCTACTTTCTGTGTTCCCTGACAGGAAGACCATGACTGAACATTCCTCAACTCTAATCCCAGGGCCTAGCATTGCTTAATAAAAATGTTTGTTGAGTGGATTCTTAAAATGGCTTGTCCTTCTCTGTTTGCCTTTAAGATCCTGAAATAAAATATATTTGGGTCATCAGGTGTACACCCACACACCTGTACCCACTTCACATTGGTCCTGGAGGAAGTAATTTGATATGCTAACGAGGACATTTAGAGAGCATTTAGTGAGAATTGGGCTTCTAAGGATACACACAACAAGTTACAAAAAATAAAAAAGTTAAAACCATAGCCAAACCACATTAAGGAGGAAAAAATGTGTACTTTGCCCAAAGGTGTGATGAGAGAAAACCAGAAAAAGACCCTCCAGATTCCCATGCCCGTTTGCAGTTCTTAATTATCCAGGGACAACTGTGGAGTTCATGGGCTATTCAGGCTCTTCCTTGTCAGTCTCTCACCTCCTCCTGCCTGACCTGGGGTCTTTTGGAGCTTACCTGTATACAGATCAAAGGATGGGAAGAGCAAAGAAAAGATTAAAAAAGAAAACTGCAACAGGGTAATTTGGGGATTTTTGTTTTTTTTTTTTAAACAGGATTTTTTTTAAAAAAAATTTAAGAATGTGGGTTGTATTTCATTTTGCTTTTAAAGAAAAGTTGCTTGATTTTGCATATGATACTGTTAAATAACTTGGTACACTTCAGTAATTCGAGCATTCTGTATCTGTTTTGTTGTTGTTGTTGTTGCTTGTTTTGTTTTGTTTTTGTGCAGGGATAATTAGCCATGAATTACATGAAAAGTATTATAATTATTATCAGCAATAATAATAATACCAATTGCCAATTACTGAAACCTTAAATATCTGCCATTATTCTATCACTACTGATGTATTTATCCACATATTTCACAATAAGCCTGGGGAGGGAGCTATTATTATTCTTAGTGAGTTGAACAGGAAATTTCAGAGAAATCTCCCATCAAGTGACAATGCTGAGTTAAAAAGAACCCAAGTTCTTAAGGAGCTTACTCACTAGCTTTCATAGTCTAACTTACAGTGTCAGTACCTTATCACTGTAGGTCCCTCTCAAACTGACAATTCTCAGAGATTGATGAAAGATATGACAAGAAAATGACTTTCAGATCTGAATAGTAATCCCAGGTTCTTTCAACCATTACTTACAATTACAAAACATGCTGCTCCTAAGTTAAATATAATCACCATCATTCTGATAATTTCCCCTCAATTTCTCTAGATAAAAGACAGGAAGATTCTGAATAACGTGATTGATAAGGTCTGTCCTAAAAATGACACTATTTCTTTGAAACAGAATTAATTTCACATAGCAGCTCAGTAGACCTAGATTATGTCCTGTGGTGTGAGAACCTGCCACAATGAGGAAATCAGTACAGTGCCAGTTTCACTGTTTGCCATAATTATTGTGGCTGAAAGGAAATGGAAAATTTCTGGGCCGTATAAATTCTGTAGTGACTAGTCCTATTGGAAATATTTAAATATTTTTGCCTTTAAATATTAGAAATAATCTTTTAGGCCACACCTTGTCCATATTAACATTGATGTCAAATTTTAATGCCACACCACAGAAACAAATTTCGTGCCATTAATATAATTGAGGTGGGGTTAAACATCTGGCATACAATTTGCTTTCCCGACTGCATGATGTATTTAATTGATAGAATAATACGAGATGTGCAAAAGAATGCTTTTGAGTTTGTAGAAGGAGGTGGCCTTAGACGGCAATGTGATGGTGATGCAGCACACTTGTAGTTCTGAAAGCTTGTAGTTCAGAAAACAGCTTTCTACTTTTGGAAACAAAAAAGGATACTATTATATCATTGCCAATACACTACAGTAAGTAGGTTACTGCATCCTGTATGGCATAGCAATAATAGTGTGTTGCAGAAGGCATAAAGGCAGGGGATTGCTTCACCAGCATGTTCAAGTGAAGGGAAAAAAGAGCAGACCTGCTATTGTTTTTAAAATGAGATACACACCTAGTACTGGAAATCCAGAAGATTAGTTCATTTCTTTAGAAAAGTGACTTCAGCTGTTTTTATTTGTAATAGAAGATGCAGAATTAAGCCATGATTACCACATGAGAAGCTAAATGAATTTCAGTGGACAGATTATAAATGAAAACTTTAGTTATGCCTAATTTCATGGTAGAACTTCCTTATTTGTTTTTCTGTGCTCTTAATATTCTCTACTTTTCTGTCTCCTATGGTACACACCCAATAAAGCTATTCAAAATACGGTCAGAACAATTTTCTGTAGCTGAAATTCAAGATACCAAAAACGTAGGAACAATAAGTTACAGTTGAAAGTTGAAGTGCAGGTAAAGGAACATAAACATGCAAAAAGTGTAACTCTAGACAATAAAGACAGTGTGAAACCGAAAGAGAACCAACTCTACCTTGCATTCTGGACAACCATGACTTGACTGCATTGATTCCAAGAGCGAGAGTGAAGGATAAAGCAGGCAAGTAGGGAAGACAGGAAGAAAAAAGTTAGGAACAGAAGCAAAGAAGAAAATCTGAGAATAATTAGAGGAGCTATACTATAACATATAAATGACATGAGGTCCAAGATAATCTTAGAACTACAGTGAAAATAATGCCTCACATGTATAATAAACCCCAAGGCCTTGAGCACTGCAGGAGTAACTTAGTGAAGAGAGAGGCATTGAACAGGAGTAGCATTTTGGCTGCCTTTGAGCCATGCCACCAAACCAGAGATGACAAATCTTGGGGATAGCTCTAGGTGGAGCACTCTCCCTCTCACCATTCCCTGAATGGAGTGACAGGTCCATGTCACCCACCTGTGCTTTCCGGTTATTCAAGTCTGCAGTATTCTAACTGAAACACATCATATAATAAACAAAAGAGGTACTCCCATAGAGAAAAAAGGATACCCCAGGATATTATTGGAGAAGACAAAGTAAATAACATGCTTTCTATTCCTTCATTCATTAGCAACTACCATGTAGAGACAAACCCTTAGCAGTGATTTCCCCTTGTCTCTTGATATTAAATAATACTGAAGACCTATAGATGCAAATCAAAATCAATATGAAGTCATTGGTTTGTTGTTGTTTTTGTTATATTTACTAATATTTACTTTCAGAGATACTGTCAAACTAGAGTCACAACTATGTGAAAATTTCAATTAACTAACATAAAAGAAAAACTCTCCCTTTGTAGGGCTGTGTAGCTAGTTAACCTATGTGTAGAATTATTGAGGATTACTAAAATGTGCAATAAATTAAAACAGGATTAACCATACCCACAAGTCTATGTTTCTAAATGGAATTACTGAAAAGGAGGAGATTAAAGGCTATCTATTGCTATTGGACACAGCACCTCGTAATTGACAGATTATTTGGTGAGTATTATCTAACTTGGTCCCTTTAACAAACTAAAAATTATGGTTCTGCCTCCTTGGCTCTCTCAATGGTGGCAAGGAACAATCTCAAAGAAATTGGTGATCTGCCTGTGGTGATGTAATTACTAAGCAGCAAATTCAAAGGTTGTGTGTGACTCTAATTTGGATCCTATTCAAACAAACCAGCCACAGTCAGAGAACATATTTTATATGATTTCAATGCTGTTAGATTTGTAAAGGTTTGTTTTATGGCCTGAAATACAGTCTACTTTGGTGAAAGCTCTATGTGTATTTGAAAAAAATATGCAATTTGCTACTGATTGGTAGAATGTTCTATAAATATCAATTAGGTCATAAAATCAACCAGGAAAATATTATGAGGCAATTGGAGATTTGAAAAATTAATTGAAAATTTAAAAATTATTATGACCAAATATGGTATTATGGTTATCTTAAAATAACTCCTTATCTTTTAGAAACATATACTGAAATATTTGCTGAAAAATGTTACACAATCTGGGGCAAAAATGGAACATGGTTGGCCAGTTAGTGGTAGCTGTTGAAACCAAGTGAAGGGTGCATGGTGGATCATTGCAGGAATACTCTTCTCTACTTCTGAACCATAATGGAAAATTCCCAAGTAAAAAGTAACATTCAAATGTCAAAAAACAAGAGTGAACAACAACAAAAAAAAACTATTTTAAATAATTCTTCAAATTACCGACTCAAGAGTTCTTTTTGTTATATCTCCATTTGGCTAATACTATCCATTCAGATACAGTAGAGTCCAAATCATGTTTCAAAACCATACTTGACTATTGATTTATGTGTCAGCACATAGCATTTATCTTTAATTATGTGAAAATTAAACATCTCCACAAAAGCACTTACTTTAATCAAAAATTTATGTAACACAAGATATTCAATGATGTATTTTTCATTTACGTATCAAAGTCAACGCTTCAAATAGTGTTATTCTTTTTTAGAGATGTTTATAAAAACACTGATTGGAAACTATCTATATACGTGGATATATATCAAAGAGTCACTGAACAATATACCTAACATATCAGCTAATACACATGCCTGTAAAAATAAAGAGTAACCTACGAGGTTTTGAACAGGCACTTTTCAAACACATTTGGCAATGTGAGCTAGTACTTTAAATCTGCCACAGATAATTCCTTATAATGTTTCACTCTGGTCATCACAGGAATAGTTTCCAGAATAGAAATGTAGATTTGCTCTCAAAGAGGCTGGTTTTATTATGAGAGCTGCTTGTCTAGAACTCTTTAAGGTTTGCTTAAACATTTTTGATTCCAACTTACCTACTCATTAGAGACAAGTAAAGATGTGTGAAAAAAACTCAGGAAAAGATAATAAGTCTAATTAAAGTGAAGCTTTGACGTTCAAGACTGCAAGATACTATCACTGTTTTTTAAGCCACAGATGAGATACTTAGAAGTCATTATTTCTTTACTCACCCTCGCCCAGGAAGCAGGTACACTTTAACAAACGGATCAGAATAACCGTTATTGTCACGAGGAACAAGGTTTCTTGCTTGGAGAATATGTATTATGAGATTTCCAAGATCATAGTTGATTTGAAGCTTTAAGAGACAGCAAAATATTTCATGATTTAAAAAAGAAAACCTTGCAATACATTATCATTCAATATCTTATCAATTTTTTTTAAATCTTATAAGAAGTGTCTACCCTTATTTCCATTTTATTTGAAACTGGAATGGACTGGTTTCTGTCTAAGTTAGTTGAAAGCTCCTGGGCACATTTTAATCCCTAATAAACATGCTGTTCATCCTTTCCATGGTAGATGGTAGAAAGTACTTGCCTATTTAAAATTCACTTAGTAGAAAAATCATACAGCTATACTAATTATATTATTAAACTAAATTTCCACTGTTGGAAAAGAAGCAAATGTTAATGTTACCAGGATTTTAAAAAGAAACTAATTGGCAAAATTATAGATGTCATTTACATTTTGCCAAATACATAGCAGCAGGTGGGATGGCTACTTAAAGATAAAGCTATGGGTTTTAAAAAGTGAGAACACTCAAGAAAAGTGTACATTTCACCTCTTCATACATTACCTGGTGTGAAAGTCACAACTTCTCTTTCTGTGCTGCATCTCTAATAGGGTGAGAGGTTAGGATAATAAAATCTTGTTCTTTAACTTTAGAAGCTGAAGAAGAAAGTTTCATTGCCTCATAAGATGCTTATTGGCTGTTACATAATTGTCACTGAATAGTAAAAGACTTAGGTTTGAATAAATACATGAGAAGTCTGCATAATGCAAAATGATTCCATTAATGCTTTTCTCTTTCACAACTGAAATAATCCTTAGGCATCATTGAGAATAAGCCTTGAACCTCTTTGATATTGCTTTAGGAAGGATCTATAATTCAAAGGGGGAATCTATAAATAAAAATACTAACTTTTTCTACAAAACAGATATGCTGTGTTTACACTGAAAACAGAAACTTAAAAGCTACAGTAAATCCTGTTGTTAGCATAGTTTTGATATGCTTATTTTTCCAGCCAGAAAATGAAGCTTCAATTGTGTCTCAATGCAAAGTCCCTCTGACCATCATAAAAGCAATGAGGAAAGTAAAGCAGAGTACTGTAAAGAAAGAGAAATGGGAAGCTTAGAACTATGTGTTATAATGGAGTAGTGAAATACAGAATATGGAATAATATGCAATTATCTTCACTGAAATTTAGATAATGAGCAATAGTTTTCCATTCTCTCATTCTCTGCCAGGCTTAGAGTTCATTTGTAGCTGATCAAGCACCCAAACCATTTCTTACTGGAATGAGAGCTTGAAGGGTACCCTAGGGTGCTCTGCATGGCCCCAGGGAACACGTGGAGTTGCTCAGGGGACAATTCTGTGAGAAGGGGATGCACCCAGCCTTCCTCAACCACAGTGGCTCCAACATCAAAATATTCATGATGTAGGTGTCTGCAGAAAGTTAACTTTGGAGAATATGCATTATGAGATTTCCAAGATCATAGTTGATTTGAAGCTTTAAGAGACAGCAAAATATTTCATGATTTAAAAAAACCCTTGCAATACATTATCATTCAATATTTTATCATTTTTTAAAAAATCTTGTAATAAGCATCTATATATATTATATATATTGTACATTGAAGGACTTGTGGAAAATTGTAAAAATTTACCAGAGTCTAACCTGCTGAAAAACAAGAAAGTTTCAAAAAAGGTCAATTAAAAAGTTTCAAGAAAGGTCAGTTAGAAAGTTTCAAGAAAGGTCAGTTTCTGGGAAACTGCAACTTAGCAGATAGCAGGGAATACCAGTTTGAAAACCCCCCTTGTGCAATGGTTAAGATAAGTAAAACTGATGTGTACTGAGATAAGTAGAACTGCTATATACTAAGATAAGTAAAATTACTGTAAACAAAAACCCCATTCCCCTTTGTATTCACTTGCTTAAGATAATTTTGTGGTTTTTGCCTTTAAATACTGCCTGTAACCCTCGTCCAGTACCTCACTCTCTCAGGAGGGAGGGGTCCGTTTTGCGCAAAACATAAGTAAACCGCCTCTTGTGTTTGCATCGCCAGTGTCCGGAGTCTGGATTTCTGGGTCCCCAGGGTGCTACCCAGGACCCCGTCGCTTTGGGTCCTTCAACATAATATATATATATATATATATATATATATATATATATATATATATATATATATAAAATCCACAGTCTTAGGAAATTATCTCAAGAGTTTAGAAAGAATATTATTAGGGTAAATTTCAACTATAAAATTGCATCCTACTGTTCAAGTAGTGAAAAATCAAAACAGCAAACCAAAATAAATACAGCAGATACCAGTCCAAAAAAAAAATCAGAAATTCCAGCATTTTCTTTGCCGCTTGACAAAGGCAGAAAGATCAAGTCTGGTGAAAAACAGGCTTTCTAGAATCAAGAAACAGCAGAGAGACAGCAAGATGTGGAGTTGAGGGTATCAGGCTCAATCCCTTCTTTGTAAGGTGTCGCATTCTGCACCTCTCTTCCACCTCCACCTTTATACTCTGCTTTTGCTTTTAGCAGTGTATACTGAGCTAATCATTCAACTGATTCCTTTGTAGGCCACAGTCAGCCATAGCTACTTTTATTACATATTCCTTTGGTTAGTATTTTTCTTACTCCAAGATTGAGTGGACATGCTGTATTACGTAGTGGCTAACATCTCTAGATGATAAATTGAGTCTCAACTTATTTCTCGAGGTTGACTCTTCATGCCATTACTAACTATATTGCCTTTCCTTGCACCATTTCTTCTGCCCCCTTTATGCTTATTCTCAAATTAGTTTAGACCTCTGTTATCCTTTGTGAAGTCTTTTGTGAAAATTTCCCCCAAAGATACATTGGAGAAGCAGCTAATATCTCTTTCCCTTATCTAAAGCTTACTACTTTCAAATAGTTAATTTACACTGTGTTAATTCTTTGTGACATTTCTTATCTATACTAAATTACTTTTTGGTATCACCTAAATCATGGTTTCTCTAATAGTTTTTACCATGTCCCACACTAAGAAATATATTTATGTTATAATAAAATATACAAATACATAAACACACACAGAATTAAAAAAGTATAGTGACACATACCATATTCTATTTTCCTGGTCAAAACCTCTCAAATTGATTTTATAAATTACAAATCATATGAAAAAATATTCCTCTAAAAGAATTGGGCAATTATTTAGCACTTATTGGTCAAAAGAAGAAAAAAAGATAAGATTAGACTTAAAAAAAGGAATCTCTAAATTTACAAGAGAATCTGTCCTGTCTGAAACACTGAAACACAAAACAGATTGACACTGTCACAGGCAGATTTCAAAGTATAAAAGTATAAAATTGCGGGGAGAAGAAAGATGGCGGAATAGGAAGGGAGCACATTGATAGTTCAGCAAGACACACAGGTTAATAAAAGTGGAGATACTGCAGGGTCAAGGAAGAGTAGGGGAAGAAACAGCAGAGGAAACTCTTGCGGAACTAGTGATTCACAGTGGACCTGCGTGGAGAGCGTGGGAGCCCAAGTTCGGGACACCAGCGGCAGACTCAACGCACCAGCGCTGGAACACGAGGTGAGCCGAACCTCCATAGCCCGAGACACCAGCGGGCAAGCAGAAAGAGGAGACTAGAGGGAACGAGGCTTGAAACTCCGTGGGGAAAAGTTCACCAGGCTAACCAGAAGAGAGAGAGGAAAAAAAAAAGAAAAAAAGAAAAAAAGTGACCGATACGGACACGAGTTTCTCTCCCTCCACTCACCCCTCAAAGGCGAGCAAGACAAAGAGCAGGCGCCATTTTGGACATACGTCATAAGCAGGGCGACCTCAGGTCTGCACAGGCCCTGAGCCTAGCAGAAAAACCTGACTCTGGGGGGAGGGGTGAAATAACAGGAGATTAGCATCTAACTTGGCAACCCAGTGGGAGACTGCAGGAGAATTGGAGCCCACACCGAGGGCAGCAGAGATTCCCTGTGTGGTCCTTGGGATAGAGCTTCCAATCTCTGGCTCCTGTGGGTATATCATTTGCCTGCTAACTACCTCCAATTACGTTCAGCTGTGCGGAATTACTTCCCTTTTGAATCAAAAAAAGAAAGAGAGATTTACCACACCTAACCTGGGAGTGTCATCTTTGACACACCCTCAACCCTGAGGAACCAAACCCAGCTCTCAGTCCACACTTATCTCAAGCCTCTAAGGCTCCACCAAAAGCAGACAGTCCACTTAATATAGAGCCATAGCGTAACAAGAAAAAACACAGTGAAGAAACCAAATATCTCCAACATGCTATACAACAAACGCAAAAACCGAGGTAACAAGAACAAGGAAGACACTATGACGCCCCCAAATGAAAAAGACACCCCAATTCAAGATTATGAAGATGATGAGATAGAAGAAATGCAAGAAGCAGATCTCAAAAAATTGATAAGAACATTAAGAAGTTCTCAAAAACAAATTCTTGAACTACAAAAATCCTTAGTGGACAAGATAGAAAATCTCTCTCATGAAAGTGAAATATTAAGGAGGAATCAAAATGAAATGAAACAACTAGTGGAACAAGAAACTCTGATAGTGACTAGAAATCACAATGAAATGAAGAACTCAATAGATCAAATGACAAACACATTAGAGAGCCTTAAAAACAGAATGGGCAAAGCAGAAGAGAGAATATCAGACTTAGAAGACAGAGAACAGGAAAGGAAACAGGCAAACCAAAGAAAAGAAGAAGAAATTAGAAATCTAAAAAATATTATCGGGAATCTACAGGATACTATTAAAAAACCTAATATTCGGGTTCTAGGAGTTCCTGAAGGCATGGAGAGGAAGAAAGGATTAGAAGGCATTTTCAGTGAGATACTAGCAGAAAATTTCCCAGGTTTGGAGAAGGACAGAGGCATCTTAGTACAGGAAGCTTATAGAACCCCTAATAAACATGACCAAAAGAGATCCTCACCACGACACATTGTAATCAAACTCACCACAGTGAAACATAAAGAAAAGATTCTAAAAGGTGCAAGAGAGAAACGTCAGATTACTCTCAGAGGATCTCCAATTAGACTCACAGCAGACTTCTCATCAGAAACCCTACAAGCTAGAAGGGAATGGCGAGACATAGCCCAGGTACTAAGAGAGAAAAACTGCCAGCCCAGAATATTATATCCTGCAAAGCTCTCATTTGTGAATGAAGGTGAAATTAAGACTTTTCATAGCAAACAGAAACTGAAAGAATTTGTTGCCTCTCATCCTGCCCTGCAAAAGATGCTTAAAGATGTGTTACACACAGAAACACAGAAACATGGTCACCAATATGAAAGAAGGTAAAGGAAGGAAACCTCACAGCAAAAGATCACAGGAAGCTCAATTTCTCTTTGACATAGAATTAAACTCTGATGCTCTGTTAAAGCAATGTGTTAAAGTAATCTAAAAACAAAAAGCAATTCAAATCAATTGGCAATCTACAAAAAGAGTTAAAGATTTTAAAAGCTATTATTAAAATTGCTATATTGGTCTATTATGCTATGTTATATGTGTGTACATATTGTATGTCCACATAGGAAATTTTATTAAGAGTTTTATTTTAAATGGCTTATAGATAAGATTGTCCATAAATTTAAGCTGCTAAAATCAATCAAAGATACATTTTAATTTGTGTGACCTGAATCTGTGTATCATATGTTTTAAACTTGTTGGTAGAAAGAAACTAAAAACATTTTATATGGTTGTGCTTAAGTTTACTGGTTAAACAAACTACACCATGTTAGATATTTAAGAGGTGTTTTCAAATACATGATTCTTAAAATTTATAGAAGGCATTGGACCTTATGGTAAATGTTTTCTTAAGTTGTTATCTAATGGTTGAAACGGTTTGCTAAGTATTCATGTAATATTGCTATTGTCAGCAAGCGATCTAGGACTTGCTCCCTCATTTCTCTATTCTAAGCCCAACTTATTCTTTCATTTCTCTATTCTCTTCAAGGTAGGAAACTAATTCTATTATGAAGGAATCTGTAGGATGCACAATTTAATCTTTAGACCTTATAAAAGAGATGGCTAACATTTTTCTGTAATAGCATAGCCAAAATAAGAACTTAAATAATAATCTCATAGCTGGATTCACTTCACCATCAGCGAAGTAAACAGTAAGTCGAAAAAACCTCCCTTTCAGACCAAAGGGAAAGAAAGTTTTAAAGTGAGAATATAATTTTCCTCATGGGCATTGTCTACCTTAGAAAAACTACTACAGAACATGCCTGTGACTATAGACTTGTAGTTCAGGCCACCGAAGATTAGAGATGGGACTTGTGCACTCCCTTGACTTGCATCCTCTGGTCTGCTTTAACACAAACCAGGAGGAAAAGAAAGCTAGGCATCAGAAGCAATGGGTGGCAGGCCTATTAATGGCTGATCTGTACAGTGATCTGCCCTCAAGGAGACCCAACAGGCCAGTCCACTGCAGTGGCTTGCAATGTGGTAAGCCTGGGCTTCAGCAGAAGTCAGCTTGTGAAGAGCCCTGGCAGCTCTGCCAAGAGTTGGATCACTGGAAATGGACCTGCCCTGGAGTCGAAGGATGCCCAGGTCAGAGCCACAGATCTTATTGGCTCTAAGCTGAAAAGCCCTTCACTCAGCCCAACTTCCAAAGTGACCACTGCAGCTGAGGGGACGGCCAAGTAGGGTCAGCAACATTGCAGGCAGAACTGTAAATTTGTTAGAGATGCCACCTGCCTTTACCTGGCCAGCTCTCCTCCCAAGCCAGCCAAGTAATGAAAGTCAACAGAGTGCCTTCCCCTAGGAGGTTCACACCTCCCTTAGGATATACCCCATGGGAAGAGATAGATAGGTCTGGGCCTCTTAACTTACAAGGCCTAAAGCCCACCAGATTATTATCAAGCCCCTTCTATCAGGTTCTATTTGCCTCTTAATCAGAAAACTTAATTGTAGCTTAGACAGCACCTTTCTTAGCACATCTAATAATGACTCTGTCCTTTGTTCTAGACCCTGTCTAGCACACTTGGGCCTCATTCCTTTGTAATCACAACCTCTACTCTACCACCAATGGCTCTACTCCCAACCTGTGTGTACTGATGGTCCTCTTCCCCACTTAATGCTGTATAATTGTTCAAACCTGGTAAATGCCACTCTTAGGATCATTGGTTACTATCCTCACTCTCTCTTTTATGACCTTGTCTAAATATGATCAGAGTCAGCAAACTTGGAAGGCTTCCATAGCCTTGGCAACTCATGACAACAGCCTAGGGTGGTTACTGGCGCCATAAACTAGAATGTCAATTTGTTGGGTCAACAACAAGAGCCACTGTGCACTTGCTCCTCATGTGGGATCTCTGTCCTTAATGTACTGTACATTTTGATTTAATGCTATAACTACTACTCAAACAGTATGTTTCACTTTGTGTTTCTATGTGGGTGCAAACTGTTGAAATCTTTATACTAAATTGATCTTCTGTATATAAAGAGAATTGAAAATGAATCTTGATGTGAATGGAAGGGGAGAGGGAGTGGGAGAGGGGAGGGTTGTGGGTGGGAGGGAAGTTATGGGAGGGGGAAGCCATTGTAATCCATAAGCTGTACACTGGAAATTTATATTCATTAAATAAAAGTTAAAAAAAAAAAGTATAAAATTGCATAGCTATGATTAGCTTTCAGAAAATGTATATTTGTATTAATATACTGTTATCAAATTGCATTTTTCCTTTATGCTTCTGTATGTGCTATAGAAACACAACGATCTTAGTGATGTTTTTACAATTTCAATAGACTAGTGACAAAACAACCAAAAACAGATGGAATGATGATGATTTTTCAAAAATTTTCTTACCTGAATTTCCCCCGTAATTGGATGAGAGACTACTTTTGTTGCATCAGTAGGCTGTAATATTAAGCAACATACATTATATCAATAGATAAACTATTCATAGGGTTTATCATTTCAACTTCCTTCTGAAATTAAATTCTATTTTGTCAGAGCACATTGTCTGGATTTTTTTTTTTTTTACATTTGGCTGCTTCAGAATAATGGTGTCTACTTATTTTCTCAACACTTGTTGAATTTTATAGATGCTCAAATCTATTTTTTAATTTTGGTAACCCTCTAATTTTATACTAGCAGATTTTCAAGAACACTTTTGGCTTTTAAGTATCTAAAGATTTAAAAAAATCTACATCATAATGATATGCAACAGGAAGGCAGCTAGGTAGATCTGCTGAGCTGCAGGTACCTGCAACTACCCAATGCCCACCCGTGTCATTCTTTTCTCCTACTTGTCAATCAAAACATGCCTTTTCCCAGGATACATCTGTTTCATGCAGGACCTGGGGGAAAGGTGCCATCGGAATATGAATATTAAGCTCCATGGGGAATTTTATAGAAGTATCATAAAACTCCCAGGTGACTTCATGTCTATAGAGGTAAACCCTCAACCCATCATCATTGACATCTCATAAAAGGAGGTGCTGGGAGCTGCTTTCTCTCTCTTCTGCTGGAAACCACAACACGAGGGTGGGGAGGGTGCTGGGGAGTGCTCTCTCCTTGCCTTCTCCCACCCCCTTTCTTTCTGGGTTCACTGCCTGCCCATGAGGGGTATCTCTCTGTGGGGAGCACCTACATTCATTGTGTGTGTGTGTATGTGTGTGGGTGTGTGTTTGGTTTCTCAACTTTTGAATAAAGAATTCTCTTTGTACACGGCAATAACCTGGAATAATAATAATAACAACAATTATATATATACATAATTATATATATTATATATATATACATATTGCACTCCCCTGCAACAAGAATGAAAAAGGCATGTTTTAGTTAACTCTGTCTAGGAGCATAGGAGGCACTTTCTTTCCAGTTAAGCAATAATTTCCTCTCCCATCACACTCCTTAATGAATGATGCATCCCATTTTGTGTAGGATCTCTTTGCTTTAATACATTTCATACATCAATGCTGCACACATGGCTGCAAAAGGAGACGAGGTCCTTCCCTGGGCCCACATCTATAATGGGATTTTAGGCAATTCCCTAACTTTCCTAAAGGCAGCCACCTAACTACCCCATCAAGTCATGTCTCCTTTTATTTATATAATATTGTGTTGTTTTAATAGTTACATGGAAAAAAAACAAAATTTATAATATCTATTATTTGTTTTCTTCCCATTTCTCTTATACTCATATTCTATAGATGAGAGCAGTCAAAAGAATATGCTTTTATTCCAAATCTTGCTCTGTGAAATAACTAAAGAATAAAAGTAATGTGATCACTATTAAAGTGATAGGAGCAGGGATTAAATTTTCTAAGCTACATATTCTTTATGAGTTCAGCTCATTTATTTTAAAAGTACTATTTGTTTATTATTTATTTTAAAATTTATTTACTTGAAAGAGTTACAGAGAGAGAAGTGGAAACAGATACACACACACACACAGAGGGGAGAGAGAGATATCATCTGCAACATCTCTTGGAAACAGAGTGTGCAAATGACCCATTTGAGGCAGCTACATTTTAACATTAGCCCAAAGTTCTTTTCTTTGTATCTTTGTGAGGCTGTTTTTGTTGACTGTTATGATAAAAAAGGTAGTGCAAGAAAGCCACTGGGATCAGTGCAGTGGAACAGGTAATGAGAGCGCTATTCTGGATCTGATCCCATGGTTTGAGAAGTTGTTCAGTGCCCACCAGGTGCACATTCCCAATGACGGGTAATTGCAGTCCTTAACAATAAAATAAAAAGAATGTATTAATTTGCATTATTTTTAATGTGGCTACTAAGCTGCTAGGATATAAATAGTTATTAAATTATTTGGTCCTAACTACTTAATAAATAAATCCAACTGTCTTAGGTATTTGGGCCTCAGTGTGGCATGAAAAAAGTATTGAGATACTAAGGGTGCACTTGTTTCACAAGAGAGTATACAACTAATTACTACTTACTAAGAATTATTTATTTACACAATAACTTGGAAGAAATTATTCAGACTTGAAAGATAAAATGAAGAAACACTGGTCAGAATTTGAGATAAAACTGTTGCAGGCAATAATATAAACATTTTGACAAGATAAATTCATATTGAATTAGTTTTTAAAAATAACAACTAGGTTTTTTTTTTAGATTTATTTTATTTATTTGAAAGACAGTTACTGGGAGAGGTAGAGACAGAGAGAGAGGTTGCCCATCTGTTGGTTCACTCCCCAGATGGCCGCAACAGCCGAAGCTGCACTGATCCGAAGCCAGGAGCCAGGAGCTTCTTCCAGGTCTCCCACATGGGTACAGGGGCCCAAGGACTTGGACCACTTTCTACTGCTTTCCCAGGCCATAGCAGAGAGCTGGATCAGAAGAGGGGCAGCTGGGACTAGAACCGGCGCCCTTATGGGATGCCATGGCTTCAGGCCAGGGCTTTAACCCGCTGTGCCACAGTGCTGGCCCCCTAAGTTATATTTTAATATGTGCATTTATTTATGCTTAAATTTTAAAATTTATTTTACTTGAGAGAAATAGAAAGACAGCAAGAGAAAGTTCCCATCTGCTATTCCCTCCTAAAATACCTAAGAGCTGAGAACTCAATCCAGCTCTCCCAAAAGGGTGGCAGGGACCCAACTACTTGAGCCATCACCACTGCCTCCTAAGGTGTACACTAGCAGGAAGCTGGAGTTTGGAGTGGAGCTGGCACTCAAAACCAGGCACTTTGATATGGAATGCAGTGGCCCAACTGCTGTACTCTACATTTTATCATCAATTCAAGGTGACTAAAATCTGTTAATTCAATATCTTATATTTATATTTATATTTATATTCCCCAAAAAACACCACTGTATAATTTAGAGACTAAAAAGATTTTATTTTGTGATTTCCAAAGCATCAAATAAATGCATTTAAAATATATAAAATATAACCCTATATATAATCTATATAATTTAAACATTTAAATTTATATATCTACTTATAGTGAGAATAAATCATTGTTAATAAATTGATCATTATGAATAATTAAAATATTTAATAGTGCATTCTAAGTATCCAAAAGTATAATTAAACTATAATTTATAATTATAAATTATAAAGCTTATACTTAGAATTCTTTATAATATAAAACTTGTACTTCAGAATATACTGAAGGGGCCATCATTGTAGTGTAATGGATTAAGCTGCCGCCTGTGGTGCTGGCATCCCATATAAGCATCTGTTCATGTCCTGGCTGTTCCACTTCTGATCCAGTTCTCTGCTAATACACCTGGGAAACTCCCCTGCACCCACATGGGAGATCTAGAAGAAGCTCCTGGCTCCTGGCTTTGGCCTGGCCCAGCCCCAGCCATTGAGGCCATTTGGGAAGTGAACCAGATAGTAGAAGACCTCTCTCTCTTTATCTCTCCCTCTGTAACTCTTTCAAAGATAAATAAATAGGGGGCCGGTGCTGTGGCATTCTGGGTAAAGTCGCCACTTGCAGTACCAGCATCCCATATGGGCACCGGTTCAAGTCCCGGATGCTCCACTTTGATCCAGCTCTCTGCTGTGGCCTGGGAAAGCAGTGGAAGACGGCCCAAGTCCTTGGGCCCCTGCATACATGTGGGGGACCTGGAGGAAGCTCCTGGCTTTGGATCGGCTCAACTCCAGCCATTGCAGCCAGTTGGGGAGTGAACCATCAGGTGGAAAACCTCTCTCCCTCTCTCTCTTTGCCTCTCCTTCTCTCTGTGTGTAACTCTGACTTTCAAGTAAAAAATAAATCTTAATAAATAAATAAATATTTTTAAAAAGAATATGCTGAAGTAGTTCTATTATATTAATAAGGTTTGTAATTTAATATTTGATTGGTTATATGGCAAATGAAATACAAAGAAGTTAGGCTGTAATTCTCTAATCATATGAGGAATATATGATATAACTGGACACATGTACTCTTACAAAGAAAATTCAGATATGTAATCACTTCCTATTTTTATACTCTCTCTCAATATGCTTTTTTAACATGTGGTTTGGAAACCAAATAAAAGAAAATGTTGCTTTTTATGCATACCACATGCTGATGGGTCAAGAAATATCATTAAATCAACTTATTCATTCAACAAAAATGTTTCAAGAAAGTTGGTACTTGCTAAATATTAAGGTTAAATAAAAAACAAAAAAGAATGAATAGGTAATAATTTCTGTCTTTAACAGTGTTAGCACAGTTAAGTAATTTGTATACAATACTATCCAATAGACTATATTGTGAACACATGGAATTTTTAAAAAGATTTCTTTATTTTAAAGGCAGAGGGCAGAGAGAGAAAGAAAGACAGAGATCTTTCTCATCAGCTGGCTCATTCCCCAAATGGCTACAACAGCCAGTTCTGAACCAAGCTGAAGCCAGGTCTTCCGACCTGGTCTCCATCCTGGTCTCCTGACATGGGTGGCAGGGGCCCGAGTACTTGAGCCATAGTCCACTGCCTTTCCAGGTGCATTAGATTAGCAGGAAGTTGGATCAGAGGCTGACAAGACACGTCTTAAACTGGCACTCCAATATGGGATGCCAGTATCTCTAGCAGTGGCTTAACTTGCTGTATCCTGATACCAGCTCCTTCATGGCTAATTTAACATCTTCCAGTAGTCACATTAAAAACTTGAAAATAAGCCAATAAAATTGATATAAATAACACATTTAACCCAATTTACATCAAACATTATCATTTCATCATACCATCAATATAAAAATTAGAATAATTTACATTCTTTTCATATTAAGTCTTTGAAATTTGGCATATGAATCACATATATAACAAGTCTCAATTAGGATGTGCTAGGTTTCAAGTGTTCAATTCACATGGGGCTGGCTAGCAGCCACTCTATTGGACAGTATAGCTCCATAATTTTGCAGTTGAACAGTAAAACTGCATAGGCCTATGATCTTAACATAGGTAAGAATTACTCCTGCATATCATAAAATAGGTCACTATAATTTCCTTAGTGTTTGTCCCAATACACTTGTTTTCTTCTTCGAATCGTCCCATAATTTACATGTTACAATGAATCACTTTTGTACTCCCACATTATTATAGAGACTCACAAGTGACCACTTGTTTAAATTCACAAATATTTATTTATTTTGCTACTGTTCTGTGTAGTCCACTCAACTCTGTGCAAAAGGGGCTATAGAGAAAAGATATGAAATGGTTCTTGGCTCTCAAAGAGCTTGCAGCCCAATGTGGAGGGTAAAAACAGCAAACAAGTAACTACAATCAAGGTCCAAATTGTCTTCAGAAATAAATACAGCACCTGGAACTATGGAGGGAGGAGACAAAGATAACTTCTGACTTTAGGGAAGGATTACAACAAATAAATAATTCCTGGAGAAAGGCTACCTGCCAGTCCTACTTCACTTCTGCACAAGGCCCATCACTGGCTCTTCATTGTTCTGGTAAAGGCCAAACAATATACAATGGCCATCTTTCAACCTCCCCATGTAGCTTTTTACTAAACCTCTGTTTTAGGCATGTGGTTTTCTGTTCCTGCTTAGATTGTTAGTCCCCTTTTCTCCCTTTTACCAAAATGCTTCATTTAGTTAAGCACCAGCTTTCCTAACTCCGCTCTCACTGGTCCCCTCTCTCTACTTCTTAGTAACTTTCAACATGGGACCATCAATGAATTTATGGACCCATCATTCTTCATCTGTAATTAGATGAACGCTTCTCAAACTTTGGGTAATGGTTCACAATCCAGATGGCCACAACATCTGGGGCTGGGCCAGGCCAAAGCCAGGAGTCAGGAGGTTCTTTTCAGTCTACCAAGTGAGTGTCAGGGGCCTAAGTACTTGGGCTATCTTGTGCTTTTCCAGGCCATTAGCAGAGAGCTGGATTGGAAGTGGAACAACCGGGACTTGAACTGGCAACCATATGGGTGCTGCAGGTGGCGGTTTAACTTGCTGTGCTACAACACTGTCTCCATGACTCCTGAATTGAAGTGGCACCCAAAAATGTCTATGAGAAGTGGGAATGAGTTTAAAACATTCATAAATCAAGTACTTATTTTAAGGCTACTAATAAGGATCTGACGTTATGCTTACTGTGATAATTCTCCTCCAGGAAAACCATTTGATTAAATCCTTTCAGAATCAGTTGAGACATTGCCCTGAGCAGAGGTGGGGCAGAAGGCATTCCAGGCAACAGGAATATCTTAAAATCCAGAGGGTGACATAATCAGATCGTCATGTCACAGATCTTAGAGGAGTTAGTAGTAGTTAGGGCAATAATGTCAGCAAGAAAATGGCTTTGCTAAAGAACAGTGACAAGCTCAGAAAACATGGAAAATTACTAGTGACACATTAGAAAATTTGAATTCACTGGATTAAGAATCATAACCTCATTGGATAATGTGAATGAAAAGAAGAAACAATGGTGCTCTAAAATTTATGCTTGATTTCCTGAGGATGAAATCAGGAGTATTGGGATGACAGATTTGCGGGAGAATTATAAAGTATTAGGTTTGGAAGCTTTGCCATGCAGAGTTTGTCATGTCTGTATATCTTCCCGGTACAATTAAAAATATCAGTTTGTAGGGCCAGCGCTGTGGCACAGTGGGTTAACACCCGGACCTGAAGCACCGGCATCCCATATGGGCGCTGGTTCGAGACCCAGCTGCTCCACTTCCAATTCCAGCTCTCTGCTATGGCCAGGAAAAGCAGTAGAAGATGGCCCAAGTCCTTGGGTCCCTGCACCCATGTGGAGACCTGGAAGAAGCTCCTGGCTCCTGGCTTCGGGTCGGCACAACTCAGCTGTTGCGGTCATCTGGGGAGTGAACCAGTGGATGGAAGTCCTCTCTCTCTGTCTCTACCTCTCTCTGTAATTCTGTATTTCAAATAAATAAAATAAATATTTAAAAAATATATCAATTGGTAGCTCAGGAATTGTAAATAGAATTAGAATTAAAAAGCAAATAAAGATGTTTGAAGGCTATGAATGACCAAAAAGAGATTTAAGACTGAAATATTTTTGAAAAACAGAACTAGTATCTCATGGCTAATATGAGAAAAATTTCTAAAATCCCGTATCTTTTAGCTTTGTGTTTGAGGTTGAGGCCTCTTCTATTTCTGTGATGCCCCATTCCTTATCATAGTACCTAATAAGTAGTTGGTTACATTATTGAACACAACAAAAATGTCAGCACATGAAAAATAGAAGCAATATTGCATGAGTTAGTAATTTCTAAATTTAAGAAGTGACTGTCTCCAAATTATTTCAAAGATAACATGGAAACATGTAAAAAACAGAAAGTAAAGTTAATCACACTGGTATTTTAGTGGGCTGATACACACATTTTTTAAGTAACTATTCATTTGAACCTCCATAGGTAACTCTTGAATATAGACACATAATTGCCTGTGGTTAAATGTAGGTTTGTTAACATTTATTTTGAAATATCAGAATTTTTCTTGAAATTACTTTATTGGCAAAACTTTGTGGTATTTAATTTGAAAGAAATCATCTTATGATACCGTGGTTAAGATGAGTCCACCTTTGCTGCTCACCTCTGGATCATAAGGGATCTTGGTGACGTGTGCTATATTTCTATACTTAGTTAAAGCACACTTGGTTTTCTGGTGTCCCTCTTATTTAAGCATAGTCTGTCCTTCCCATTCAGGTTAACACCAAAACACAAACCTTTATTCATGTTCAAAAACAAACATATTGTGGTCTTTATTGACCAAAAGGACAGTTTCTCTATAAGGGATCATAACTGTGATGGAAAAATTACAAATTGTCTACATTTTCAGTTGCTTTTATTAGGTTAAAAATTAATTCTATGTTCCCTTTTAGTTCCCTAGCAACTTTAAAATAATGGCACAGGAAATCTTTTTTTTTTTCAAATGAGGATGTGCATTAAGAGATGGAATTGGGGATAATGTTCAATGTGGTGAGAATAGGATACTGGTTTCCTTGCTTCTCACTCTCCTAAATTCCCTTTATGCCCTTTTATTTATGTTCTAAGAAACTCTGATGTGACATCTATTTGTTTCCAAAAAGATGTGTTAGGTAGGTAGTCAGTTATGAGCTTATGTGTGTGTAACAGGCCTAAAGAGAAGACATCTATGTCCAGCATATGCATCTGCATCTCAAATTCATCCCCATAATGTTTCAGGGGCAGCCTGGCCCTCGCATCCTGCCCTGCCCCCTTCTGCCTTCCACAATCTCCCAGGTGCAGCCTAGTAACTGCATCTCAAACACCCTGCTCCCTTCCTCCGGGTCTGATAACATTTGCATCCATAAAGTCCTTTGTTTCAGACTTTCAAGAGAAGTTTTTCTATTTACATCCAAAAAGCCCTTTGTTCCAAGAGGAGCAGAGGTGGGGGATGCAAGACCCATCTCCTTAAAAACCCCCAGACTCAACTGGACTGCGTGCTCAGCTCTTTGCATCTTTGCTGAGCTGCCCGCCTGGCCTGGTCAGGTGTAATCTCCACTCACCCATGCAGCCCCGCTCTCCCCCAGTCTGAGCGACTGGGCACTCTCTCTCAGGTCCTGTCTGGAGAGGTGCCCATCCGTTTTTATGGATGTCCCTACCCTAATAAACTTTGCTACTTTTACCTCCCACTACTCTCTGTCTCACGCCTGATATGTAACCTGTAACCTCCCTCCTTCCTCCCCCCCACCCCAGTCTCTCAGGCTCTGTCTGGAGAGGTGCCCATCTGTCCTTACAGATGTTCCTTCCTAATAAACCTTGCTATTTTACCTCCCACTACTCTCTGTCTCACGCCTGAATTCTTTCTTGCGCGAAGACAAGAACCCTGCAATTTCTCCGGTAACAGATGCAGAGGTAATGTTCTCAATGCAAAGAAGCTCAGATTCATACAAAGACAAAGAAGAAGGTCCAGCAGGGGATGGGGTTATGGCACAGCTTGCAATGCTGGCATCCCATATGGACGCCCATTTGAGTCCTTGCTGCTCCATTTCTGATCCAGCTCCTGGCTAATGTGCCTGGGAAAGCAGAAGATGTTCTAAGTCTTTGGGCTCCTGCAACCACATGAGAGACCCAGATGGAGTTCTAGGCTTCTGACTTTGGCCTGGCACAGCCCAGGATATTATGGCCATTTGAGAAGCCACCAGAGGATGGAAGAGAACTCTCTCACCCTTGCGGTCACTCCCTCTCTCTCTGTAACTCTGCATTTCAAATGAATACTAAACATCTTTTAAAGAAGCAGAAAATACGAAGCACCACACACATTTTTCAAATTCCTCTTAATTACCACTGGAACATTTTAACAGATGTAGAGATAAACCATCCCAGAACATCTGCATCACTTTTACACTCAGAAGAGGAAAAATGTTTTTTGTTTTGATACATTAGTAAATGAGAACTCATAGGAGCAATTCAGAATACTTGGGATAGTTTACTTCTGTCTTTTTGTCTGAATGAGGAGTTAGAAAGAAGCAATTCCAAGGCCACAGTGAACACTGCCAGGTCTCACCTTGCTGCTGCTGTGCTTCTTTTTGCTCACGGAGGGTGACCCTGGCTGCCCAGGGCTGGGGACTGAACTAGATCCTGCTGACGCAGGACCCGAATGCACGTGAGATCCTTTTTCAACGACCGATGACAGAACCAGAGGTGACTGCTGTAGCGAAACCTTCTGGAGCTCTGCAGCCAGCTGCTTAGGATCAACTCCTGGGGATTTTGCTTTGTCCACTACAACAAGATGAATTGGATTCACACACGTCTCCGTTTCATTAGTGTTGGTACTGAATGTCATGGAACTTACCTAATATGACTTACTTATAAAACACTAACTTTAAAAATTAGATACATTTAATTGCACCTTTATATATTTTTTCTAAAGAAGTTCAGAAAGTTCAGACAAGAGTGACACAATGCAGAATTACAGAAAACTGTTTTTCATGTTTTATATAGAGAATTGCAAGAATGAAATCCACTAGAACTTAGTTTGTATCATCATCCGCTTTTCCTTCTCAAACTTTTACACATTTCTTTATCCAAGGGGGAAACTTAAAAGAGTATATTTGCATTTGCATATATAAATAAATTCTGTGTTTATAAGTATTTATAAATTAAACATATAGAAATATATATATATATATATATATATATAAACTTCCAATAGGACTTGGCATGTTTTGTTTTGCGCAGTAACTCCAATCCCCAGAATTGTGGCTGTAAGCACAGAAAATACTCAAGAGACTTAATAAACAATGGAAAAACTGGTATTTTAAATCTTACAACTGATCTAACAGAAATGTAGATTATATTTGTTATCTAAGAAAGAGTTAGGTCTATTTCAGTTGGTTCTCATGAAATTACACTTTAATTTTTATTTATTATAAGAAGGCAATTAAAAGGCTCAGGAATATGTGATTCAAAACCCAGTGATACAAAAAAGAAACAAGTATTATCTAAAAGTGATAGAAGGTTCTAAAGAAATGGCTCCAAGAATTACTTTCCCAGGATTAAATTATATTTAAAGAATGAAAAATGGGAATTCACATAGCAAGGATTTCACATTTTCCCCAGATGCCAAAAATGCAATGCTTTCAATTTCATTCAGCTATGTATATAATATATACATATAACCCCATCTGTGTTTATGTCTACAGCTTTATCTACACCTACATCTATACCTAGTCCATTGGGACAGCGGACTGTTGCACTTACCAGCTTTTGGTGGCTCATGAAGCTCCAGGTGCTGAGGATTTTCTGAATCTGATAGCATATTGAGGTCCCTAAAAATTAAAACAGAACATTAAGAAAGAGATTGAAGAAGCTTAATACAAAAGGCACTTTTTTCCAACTACCCTGAATTTTTTTTTCAGTAGATAAATGAGAAGTGGTTAATGATATAAAGCAACTCCAAAGCATGCTCACCCTTCTAGCCCAATATATATTTGCAATGCTGTTGAAAGTCAGAGCTGATAAAAATGATTATTTAAGGTGAAATCTTTATGGATCAAATGTAAGTTCATTTTGAAATACTATATGCCTCCACGAACTCTAAATGTGTTTAGGCTTTCATTTAAATGAAGTATGTTTCAATAAAAGCATGACAGGGGAGAGCTATTGACATAATCAGAAACTAAATTAGCTGAATTCTGTCTACCCTGTAGGCTTTGATTCTGAACACAAGAAATCTATAAAACTTGTATTCACTTCATTTTCTAATTACAGAAAATCTTGCTGACTGGCAAAGGTTCCACCTTAACAATTTTAAATTAAAAGAGCCATGAATAGCCAAAAAATGGAAACAGAAAGATGGGGAAAAACTCACAGTCTTACACATATTTCTGCTTCCCCACTTTGCTGACTAATGATACTCTGCACTTCTTCATATGTTTTAGAAGTTAAAGGAATTCCATTCCATTCCAATACTTGCATCCCTAAAAAGACAAATTTGAGTATAAAATCAAACATGTGTACTCTCTATAGCTTGGGCCCATAGGGCATACAAGACATTTCTTTGCATTTAAAAATCAACTCAGCACACCATTTCAGAGGACAAGAGTTTAAAACCCGCTGGAACATGAAAATCAAAACCATTACGTAGTTTGATCTCCTCAACTTACCTGAACACATAGAATAAATTTAAAACATAAAAAATTCTGCTTTTGAAACTATTTAAATATTATCAAACACATGCATTATTTTTTTCACACTGTTAGAAAGAAAACATTACTGAATATACATGGCTCAGATTAAGTGTTTCAAGGGAAAAAAGAAACACCAAGCAGTTAGAACCACCAAAAATATTCTGCTGTAGGGAGCAAAGTATGAGTGTGAACTTCTGGATCCTAACATGGAATGGGAGTGATAGAAAGTCTACACAACTTCCTTGCAAAGCTCGCCTCCAGAACTGTGGTGCCTTCAGCTTTGCCCAGATAAAACAGGTGGTCACATCGTGTCCTTCCCTTACAGTAAGTGCCAGACAGTCCCGAGCAGAACGTTTGTGCTCTCACAGTAATAGTAGTGTAGGGCCTTATGCTCACAAAGGCCTCATGCACGGTATCATGTTCTGCTGTGGTTATCTGGAAATTCTTAATAATGTTTGAACAAAGAAACTGCATTTTCAAGTAACACTGGGCCCTGCAAACTATGTAGCTGGCATAACCTAGCCAGGGTATTTCATTTCTCTGCTCCATTTAAAAAGGTAATTTCATACAAAAGAAGAAAAGTGGTAATATCATTGATATTTCAACATTTCACATGTAGTTTCTTTGGTCCACTTTAAATGCACCAAAATAATTTAGGGGTATGTAAAACCCCTAATGTCTGTATGCTGTAACTCTGCTATAATTTACATCAAAGGAAATGATTTTGAGCAGTGAGGTTGTTAACGAGCTTCACAGAAGATTACGTGAAATTCCCTTCTGTGCGTCTCTGGCTTCATTGGGGAATTACTCACGCCCTGCACCTTTAAAGGTTTTGATGGCTACAATGCAGTTTGGGAAGTATATGATTAGTGTCAATCGACAAAGGGAAATGCTTTTACACTACAGTAAAATGGCAACAGAAGACCATAAAGAAGGCGCACAGTAACACAAACAAGATGACTTTCTGTAACTTACTCCAAGAAAACTTTACCTTCAGAGGGGCCTTAGGTTTATTTCAACAATCCCAAGCTGTTGTACACATAAAATGAGAAAATTATATAAATGACAGTGAAAACACTACTAAAGAAAAAATATGGCACACTGAAAGAGGAAAACAAAGCATTTTTTTTCAGTCAGGAAGGTACATTTATGAGCAGATGATTTTGAATGGAAACAAATTAATGCTGTTGTAATTCAGAAATTGCATTGTCACATTTCTGCATATGCATATTCTATTGAAAGAATGGTCACATAGTTCATGCATTTCCTGATAGATTTACCTGTTCATTTTTAATATCTAAAAATAAGGGAGCACATTTATAAATCATAATTATCAATGAAATGAGAAAGTGCTTCTAGATGTAAAAAGAAAAAATATTTAGTACTGTTACTAAATTTGTTGAAAAATTATTTCAAGGGCCAATGCTATGGGCACAGAGGATTAAAGCTCTGGCCTGCCGTGCTGGCATCCCATATGGGCACCAGTTCAAGTCTCTGTTATACCACTTCCAATTCAGCTCTCTGCTAACGTGCCTGGAAAAGCAGCAGAGGATGGCCCAAGTACAGGGGCCCCTGCACCCACGTGGGAGAGCCGGAAGAAGCTCCTGGCTCCTGGCTTCTGGCTTCAGATTGGCTCAGCTCCAACTGCTGCAGACATTTGGAGAGTGAACCAGACCTCTCTCTCTCTGTCTCTCCTTCTCTCTGTAACTCTGTCTTTCAAATAAAATAAAATAATTTTTTTAAAAAAAGGAAAATTATTCCAGTAAAAGGGGATTGATGGATATAAACCTGAGATCAATCCTTACATGATCTTCTCTGTCCCCCACTAACCTGGACCACAGATGGAGCTGAGCTACAGTGCAAAACATTCAGCCCATTCTTTTATCTTGGCTTGGTGCCTATGGTAAGATACCACTAGGAAAATGACTAATTGAACATTCAACATTTAACAACTTTTCCCTTTCCATTGTCTAACTTCCTACAAACCCCACAAGAACCTTGCATAGTAATAAATAATGGAATATACAAGTCACTGCTCATTTATTTCATAAGATGGCTTTGGCAATTATGAGAATGAAAATGAGGTTATTCAAATATCAGATATTTGACATATATTCATGAATCGTTAATCCTGTAACTATTTAAAATGCATGTTAAATTTGTCAAACATTATTATGCTTTGTTGAAATTCAAATAAAATAGTATTTTACCATTTAATGTAAGGAATTTCAATCTTAAGAAAGCTTTTAGCTGTGATTGTGTTTGAAAAAGATTTCCTGGAAGGCAGTATACACATAAATGATGACATTATTTAGTATTCTGATTGGACATTTATATTATCTTTATATTTAAATCTAACATGATGTATGTTATTAGAGTACACAGATAATAGAATTATATACCTAGAAAGCACCTGTTCTAGTAGCTTGAGACATAGGCTGAATTTTTGTTGCATGTGCAACTGTGGTGGTGATAGATTTATTGTTCAAAATATCAAACTCGGCCGGCGCCGTGCCTCAATAGGCTAATTCTCTGCCTGCAGCGCCGGCACACCGGGTTCTAGTCCCAGTCCAGGCGCCGGATTCTGTCCCAGTCGCCCCTCTTCCAGGCCAGCTCTCTGCTGTGGCCAGAGAGTGCAGTGGAGGATGACCCAAGTGCTTGGGCCCTGCACCCCATGGGAGACCAGGAGAAGCACCTGGCTCCTGCCTTTGGATCAGCGCAGCGCGCCGGCCGTGCCGGCCATTGGAGGGTGAACCAACGGCAAAAGGAAGACCTTTCTCTCTGTCTCTCTCTCTCACTGTCCACTCTGCGTGTCCAAAAAAAAAAAAAAAAAAAATCAAACTCAGTAAGTTACTAAACATGAAAAAAAATAATCAGACAATTATGGGCCTTCAAAAAATCAATCAACAGAAAATATTCTCAAGTACACATTTTTATAAATTCTAGGATCACTTAATCTTGTATGCTCCTCAAATTGGCAAAAGCTATTCTTAATCCTTATAATATAAACGTTCATACTATGTTAGTTCTTGATCTATGCTTAGTATTGCTATTACATAAAAAGTATCTTGTTGATTAAAATTTTTCAGTTAACAAGCAAAATCTTAACTAGTTTTTGGATATCATATCACACAGACACTTATACTTTCACATATTTGATTTATTTCACTCGTACTTTCCTAGCACTTTGTATGTGGCAGACACAAAATTCATCACCTTCACTTATGTCTAATATTTTCTGTTGTTATAAATATTAATATAAGTTATACTCTACTAGAAAAAAAAGTAGGAATATCTTGATAATTAGTAAAATAATGGCAGTTCAGAGAAGGAAATCCCAAAGTGTGGCAAGTATGTGAAAAAAAAAAAATCCAAGATTTATTAGTGATTAAGAAGCCATTGTGGCCGGCGCCATGGCTCAACAGGTTAATCCTCCGCCTTGTGGCGCCGGCACACCGGGTTCTAGTCCCGGTCGGGGCGCCGGATTCTGTCCCAGTTGCCCCTCTTCCAGGCCAGCTCTCTGCTATGGCCCGGGAAGGCAGTGGAGGATGGCCCAAGCCCTTGGGCCCTGCACCCGCATGGGAGACCAGGAGAAGCACCTGGCTCCTGGCTTCAGATCAGCGCGATGCACCAGCTGCAGTGGCCATTGGAGGGTGAACCAATGACAAAAAGGAAGACCTTTCTCTCTGTCTCTCTCTCTTTCTCACTATCCACTCTGCCTGTCAAAAAAAAAAAAATTACAAAACAAAACAAAAAAGAAGCCATTGTAATCCATAAGTTGTACTTTGGAAATTTATCTTCAATAAATAAAAGTTAAAAAAAGAATATATAATGTATATATTTAAATTTTTAATTGAAATGCAATTTTATCTTTTTCAAATGAATAATAAAAACAAAATGAGAATCTGAAAAAAAAAAAAAAAGAAGTGCATAGTAAAGCTAAGAAGTGCATAGCAAAGCGATAATGACATGCTGCCTAATTCTTATCATACTGGGTGACATTTGAAAACCAGACAATGCCTGTGCTGGGTGGGATGAGGGGTGAGGCCTCCCTGCCTTCTTCCAGGGAGGTTTGCCTTGATACACTGTTGCTCTGGTTAATTCCCACTTTATGATGTGAGGATAGCATGAGTGGGACAGGAAGAAAGGGAAACATTTTTTTAATTAGAACGCAGATGAGTGCAATTCTTCCCTAAGGCTTCAGACAGAATACAGTTAAACTAAGAAGTCCTTTGCTTGGGTATGCATTTGTGGGGAGGCTGAAGTACCTGACGAAGTGGACACTGTGAGAGGAGTAAATACTCAGGAAAGAAATCCTTGGCAGAGGCTGAAGAAAAGCAGTTGTACCAGGAGCGAACCCTAGAAGGTGGATCCCTCTCCTAACATCCTTGCTAGGTAAAAACAAGAGGGAAACAGGATCTCATCTACAGGGCAATGTTATTTATGTAGATTTAAATGATATGCACTGAAGGAGGGAGGATGGGGATATTCTTAGAATTCTACCTACAACTATATTGAACCTGTTAAAAATTAATTAAAATGTATTAAAAATTTTAAAAATAAAATACTAAAGTATAAAAGAAAATAAATTATATGCACACAAAATGACATTATAAATTTTATAAACAAATGGCAGGCATCATATAAATTATAATAGTTTCCCAAAGAGGGGAATAGTTGCCCACAGAAACAAAATAAAAGAAAATAAATGTTAATCAATGGGTGAATAAATGAAAACAACACACACATAGGAAGGGTCTAATGAGAACCTGATGCAAATGAGGTTTAAAAAACAAAAGGAAGTCTCATGTAAAGAATACTATATATGTGCAAAAGTTATTTTTAATCTGTTTTACATCTTTTCCACACTAATATTATTAAATATGACTACATATTAATTTTCTAAATGTGCACAACCACTCTCAGGAATGTTCTATGAAGCAGCAACAGTAGGAATAGATTAGGTAAACTGGCTATTTTTCCCTAGTGACCAATAGATAAACCACCAATGCAAGTGGACTTTGAGCACCCAGGACACTGCTCACATCAGTTATACTCTTTCATTCTTATGTTAGGCAGTATCAATTCATGAGAAATCCAAGATGGGTGGATTCAATTCTTTTTAAAAAGTACATTTAAGCTTTGCACAGTGGCAGTATCATAGCCAATGAGGTTTATCCGAGGCGCGATTATTGCTAATTAAAAAATACATTTAAAAACACTTCGTAATTTTTACCTATTTGTACATTAACATGAAAAGATAAAAAGGAAAAAGAAGGATAGGAAAAAGGAAAAGGTGGGGCCAGCGTTGTGGTGTTGCAGGTGAAGCCACTGCCTGCAACGCCTGAATCCTACATGGGTGCAGTTTTGAGTTCGGCTGCTTGGTGTTGGCCTAGGAAAAGTAGTGGAAGATGGTCCCTCTATATTTGTTTCTCCCCCTTTCTATGTAACCCTGGCTTTCAAATAAATAAATACTTCTTAAAAAAAAAAAGAAAAGGAAAAAAGGAAGGTGTAAAAAAATGGAGGGAAATGATATATGGTAAAGGGATACTGGAATTTGGGTGTGTGTCCTGCTTATTTATAGGACACAGAGACACCCTCAGGGATAATAAAATATTCAAAATGCAGAAACACATCATCAGGTATAACATTTGAAGGTTGGGAAGTATCTTTTTGAAGAGCTAATCTCACAATAATATTATATTTTGTCATTATTCCTGTTGCTCTTGTTTTTTATTTTTTATGTTTTATTTTTTTAATTTTTGATAGGCAGAGTGGACAGTGAGAGAGAGAGAGACAGAGAGAAAGGTCTTCCTTTTGCCGTTGGTTCACCCTCTAATGGCCGCCGCGGTAGCGCGCCGCGGCTGGCGCACCGCGCTGTTCCGATGGCAGGAGCCAGGTGCTTCTCCTGGTCTCCCATGGGGTGCAGGGCCCAAGGACTTGGGCCATCCTCCACTGCACTCCCTGGCCACAGCAGAGAGCTGGCCTGGAAGAGGAGCAACCGGGACAGGATCGGTGCCCCGACCGGGACTAGAACCCGGTGTGCTGGCGCCGCAAGGCGGAGGATTAGCCTGTTGAGCCACGGCGCCGGCTTGTTTTTTATTTTTGGTACGCATAGTTCAAAGTTTAAAATGAAGTTTGAATACACAAAGTATATTTAAAGAAGCACCTGTCATCAGAGCAGTAGCATAGACACACATGCAGGGAGCCCTGTGTTAGTCTGATGAGCACAAATAAGCTGTGGGTGTGAAAACATCTCAGAACCTGAATTACTGGGTAGGAACAATTTTCACGAACTAACACACTGTCTCTAGAGATTCACTGGGGGTGGAAGGGAGATAATCTGAATTTCATTTTATTGAACAGAGACTCTGAACTGTTAAAAAAGAAAATTTTAAAAAATTCTAAGCTAACAAGTCTAATAATGCTTTCACATAGAACTCTGTGTGTAGACATGCGTATGTGTGTCATAGTGTTGAAATTTAAAATCTGCCCCTCTCTCAATTAGCAGCATAGGCACCATTTTCAGAAAGACAAACATTCTATCTATCAGAGATGTGTTTTACGAACCACCTTGTGCTGAGAGCTGACAGTTGATAATTTCTCTTCAGTGCAATCAACTGTGGTCCCATTCAGCCTGGTTATTTACTAGCTGCATGCCTTAGAGCCAGTTGGTTAATCTGCCATGCTTGGCTCCCTTGAGGCAGATTATACTTGCTAAATGATTGCTTCAGTTTATTTCTACCCCATAGTAGGGAGAATGTTCTATGACAGAAGGAGAAGCAAAACAAATGCTGGTTTCCAACTTATGAAAATGCAATTTTTGACCTGCATTTTCATATGAGAAAATTTTAAGAAGTTAAAATTCTTAAATGTTCATATTGTTTTCAATTATTTCCCTTGTCTGCAACTTCACTTCACACATACAGTGAAACTTCCTCAAGCACAGAAATCATGTCATCTAATTTTTTTGTATCTCACATTTTCTTTTTTTTTGACAGAATCCCATATGGGTGCCAATTTGAATCCTGGTTGCCCCTCTTCCAATCCAGCTCTCTGCTATGACCTGGGAAAGCAGTAGAAGATGGCCCAAATCCTTGGGCTCCTGCACCCATGAGGGAGACTTGCTGTCTTTGGATCGGGGCAGCTCCAGCTGTTGTGGACATCTGGGGAATGAACCAGTGGATGGAAGACCTTTTTCTCTCTCTGTCTCTCTCTCTCTCCATTTCTCTCTCTCTCTCTCTGCATCTCTGTAACTCTGTCTTTCAAATAAATAAATCTAAAAAATGAAAGAAAAAAAGAGAGTAAGCAAGATCTTTATAGATGTTCTATCTTTAATCTGTTGTACTATGTATTTAAAAAGTGACATCTAGGAAGGGATATAACTTGTGTAACTTCAACATAACTCCAAACATCAGTTAGTTAGCATAACCATTTCTCATGCCAGTGCTAGTATCAATAACCAGCAAAACTCATTCAATTTATGTCAACTAAATCTACATGCCAGTCCACCTGAATACAAGTAATGTTCAAATATATGAGACGTAGCAGGAAGAACACACACGTTATTTTTCCATGCTATTTATCTTACAATAAACTAAATTATTTTAGAAATTGCACAATTTTCATAACAATACAATTTGAAGATTTGTCCATGCAAAAGCTGAAGATTTTACTGAACAAAGTTGTTGTGGGATGTATCATTTAATTGTAGATACATACTGATAGGAATGAATAAAAGTAGATTGGAATCCTTATCTCTTTCCCCTAGCCTACTCACAGAAAAGAAGTAAATAATACATGTTCCAGGTACATTGAAGGGAAACTATAGCTGCTTGCTCCCTTCTAGAAGGGAAAATAATGTGGGAAGAATGAAAGGACTGGGACGTGGGTCAGTTCCCAGGAGAAGGTGGCTGGAGTTTCCAGACTTAGTGGGTACTGGCATCCAGCTTGTTCAAACTCCCCAAAGAAGATGGCATTACTGCAGAGGAAAAATGCTTGAGGAGCCTTTGGAAAGGAGGACCCGAGGTGGTACAACTCTCAACACAGGCAAATGGGCTTGTTAAAAGGGAGCCACCCTCTGTCAAGGAAACGGCAGTGATGTGGCACTCTTGGTGGTTTGGATCCACATCTACAGCCCCATCTCTGAGTTCTAGAATATGTACTGCATTCATTGGGACTCTCCTCAGTGCACATGGGATATGGGACACGTCCCATCAAATCAGGGATGTGACCATCAAATAATGAATTATGGGCAGATGAAGGGCATGTTGGAACTGATTACATTAGTTCTCAAGAGAAAAGGTATCTCTTACACTCCAAGATGATGATTGAAAATTCATCCTTTTAAAATACAGTGAAAGTGAGTAAGGAAATATAAGTAGTCATGGTTTGTGGTCTAGTTTGAAGAATATTATTATAATAGTATTCTATTTCTACTAAATATTATATCCAGTATTTCCTGGAAAGACTGATATAAATGCCAAAGCTATTCTATGACTAAAGTATATTGTAAAGGTTATTTGAAGCAGACTAAATCAAGTGAGTGAAAAAGGCACAAGTACTGTAAGACATAATAACGCAATATGTGGAATTATACAATATGAAGTATATAACATCATCATTTCATTTGAAATAACTTGCAGTTCATAAGTTTATAACATTTTCTTCTAACTTCCTAATGTATTTTTGTTAATTTGCGTAGAGGACTTCCTAGTGACTTTCAAATGAAATATTAGTAGATGAATAGAGAGATGTCCCATGAACATGGGTTGGAAGAATTAATGATATTCTTAGGATCATATCCATCAAATTTCTGAAATATGTTTTCTATAAATTAATAAATAAAAATGTAAATAAAAAAAAAAAAAAAAAAAAAAAAAAATTTCCACACCACCTAAAGTCATCTATAGATTAAATTTAATATCTATAAAAATTCCAATGGTCTTCTCCACAAAAATAGTAAAGATAACCCAAAAATCCATATGAAACCACAAAACACCTGGAAGAGTAAGAACAATTCTGAGCAAGAACAAAGTTGGAAGCAGCACACGTTTTGATTTCTGATTACATTACAAAGCTATAGTAATCAAAACAGCATCATACTAGCATACAAACAGAACACAGTCCAGTGGAATGGAATCGAGAACCCAGAAATAAAATAAAAAATATGTGGTCCAAATAATCTTTGAAATCGGGATCAAGAACACACAATTAGGAAAGTACAATTTCTTTAATAAATAATGTTGGAAAAATTGAATATCCACATTTTAAAAAAGAGTCAAATTATACTCCTATATTATCCAATTCACAAAATTGAACCCAAATGACTTAAAAATATAAACATAAAACCTTAAAATTCCTAGAAGAAAATGGGTAAAAATTCCCATGACATTGGTCTTGGCAATGATTTTTTTTTGTATGTGATGATAAAAGCACAAGCAACAACAACAACAAGAAAATAAACAAATGGAATCACATCAAATTATAAAGCTTCTGTACAGCAAAGGAAAAATATAACAAAGTATAACAGCAACCTAAAGAATATGAGAAAAATTTTGCAAATAATATATATGATAGCTTATTAATATCCAAAGCACACAAGGAATGCATACAACTTATAAGCCAAAACAAAACAAAATGAAACAAATAGCCTGATGTAAAGGTGGGTAAAGGGAGGCCAAGCATTGTGGCAGAGCAGGTAAAGATGCCACCTGTGTGATGCCTGTATCCCATATCAGTGCCAGTTCATGTCCCGGCTGCTACACTTTGGATTCAGCTCGTTGCTAATGGCCTGGGAAAAGGCAGAAAAAGATGGCCCAAGTGCTTAGGTCCCTGCTACCCATGTGGGAGACTCAGATGAAGCTCCTGGCTCCTGACTTCTGGCTTTGGACTGACTCAGCCAGGCCATTGTGGCCATAGAGGAGTAAACCAGTGGATGGAAGATACGGAAGATATTTCCCTCCCTCCCTCCCTCCCTCTATCCCTCCCTCCCTCCCTCCCTTTCTCCCTCTCTCTCTCTCTCTTTCTCTCTCTCTCTCTCTCTCTCTCTGTGTCTCCCTATCTCTCTTTGTAACCCTGATTTCCAAATAAGTAAATAAATCTTTTTTTAAAAATCCAGATAGATTTTTTTTAAATAAGATGTACAAATGACTAGGTATGTAAAAAGACAGCTAATATTAGTAATTATCATGAAAATGCAAACCAAAACCACAATGAGACATCACCTCACACCTCCTAGAATGACTATTATCAAAAAGTCAAATAATAACAAATGTTAGTGATGATATGAAGCAATTAGTTGTACAGTTTATGAAATTTAAATTGGTATGACCACCATGGAAAATAGTATTGAAGACTTTCAAAAACTAAAAATAAAACTACCATATCATCTAGCAAACCCATTTCTGGGTATATATCTAAAGGAAATGGTATCAGTACCTCAAAGAGATATCTGCTTTGTTTTGTTAATTGCAGCATAATTCACAATAGCCAAGATATGGGGAGAAAAGCCCCTGTCAATGGATGAATGGATAAAGAAAATATGTAATAGTATTTAAAACACAAATGAAGTTCTGCTATTTGCGACATTGTGAATAAATCTTGAGGGCATTATGTTAAGTAAAATAAGTCATAAAAAAGAAAAATATTGCATGATTTCATTTATATGTGGAACTTAAAACAGCTGATGTCACAGAGTTAGAACAGTGGTGTTGCTGGGAGCTGGGCTATAGGGGAATTGCAGATGTTGGTCCAAAGATAGAAATATTAAGCTACAAAGATGAGTAAGTTCTGAGTATCTAATATTCATCATAACTACAGTTATAAATAGTATATTATCTCTTTGAACTTTGCCAAGAAAATAGATCTTAAATGTACTTATCAAACAAAAAAAGAGGAAAAAGGCAACTAATATGAGATGAGGGATGTGTTATTTAGCTAGACTATGGTATTCATTTCACAATCAATACATATAGCAAATAACAATAGGGACACTAAAATGTAAGCAGTCCTTGAGGAATATTAACAGTTGTGTTTGGTTATGCATGAGCCAGTGTCACTATATGATTATTATGAAAGGTGTAATCAAAATTAACAAATTGACACATACGTTATTCATCAATAAAAATGTCAAGAGATATAAATGAGAAGCCATGAACAATAAAAAAATCAGTAACAATTTTATCATCCTGAGAGTATTTTAAGGTAATAAATTATGCATCGTTACTTTATACAGTGTCAATATTTCGGTCCTTTTATCACAATGAATTAGCAGATAATTAACTTTGCTTGATAGTATCAAACAAATAACAAATGGCATTTAAAGGTTCAATTTCATTCTCAACCACTTTTAATAAATAGTATTCAATTTCATATGCTACCAGTCAATATTATAGGGTATATGACACCTTACAATAATTGATTTTCCATTGAGAAATAAGAACCTTCTGAGAATAAAATAGTTTAGCTCATATCTGCCAACTGGCAGAGAGCAAAACTAATTTTATCTCTAGCTCTCTAAAATTGATTTAGGAAAAATATTTCCATATCATATCAAATATTATTACAATTAAAAATAACAATATAATTCTAGATTTTTATATGTATACTTATGATTATAAGGAATTCTTTTGGGTAAAATGAATAAAATTAGATCCATTTCAACTGTGTTAAACCCTTTAATATTAATAAAGAACACAAATAAAGGACTTTATTTTTAAACAAGGTTATGTTGCCCACTTTTTCTCATTTTATCTACAGTGAAAAATAGATAAAGTAGGTATAATCCTATTTTTACAGATGAAAAACCTTCAGTTTCAGAAACCAATTACTAATAATACTCCAAAAACTCAGGTCTCCTGATTCATTATCTAAGTTTGGAATATCAGAATTCTATAAGTTTAGCATGAAAGAATTCTAAAGTCTTCTTTTACGCTTAAGTTATACAGAATATTTGATTATAAATTGTGTCTGTTTTTTTCTGGCAACTATCTTAGATTTATGTTCAGAGTCAATTTAAATAAATATATTTAAATCCATAGAAAACTCCTCAGATCATGCCCACAAGTATTTAGTCAGCCCACAAGTACTTAGTCAGTAAGTGTCAAAAAGGATACCAGATTCTGAGGCACTGGTATCAATCAGTCATGATTTCTGACATGTTTTTCCTGCTTAGCAATAGGACTGTCATGGACAAATGCTCACAGAAGGCAAATGATACGGAAGTCCAGGACTAGAGCAGTGCTGGTGTAGGTATGGAGCTGGGAGGCAGGCATGGGGCTGGATGAAGGTGAGTTCAGATGGGCTTGGTGTATGCTTGGTGACACTGGACTGAGATATCTTTTGATAAAGTTAAGACAGAAGAAGAGGAAAGCTTCATAATACCCATTGTTTTAATAACATTCTACCATTTGGAAAGAATATATGCCTTTTTTCCCCATGTCAGTGCTGCTCTCAGCAGTTTGGTGTTCATCTCTTTCATGTTTTCTCTGTATCTTGCACATACCTCCATTGCTACACTGAACACATTTATGTAATGGTCTCTATTGTTGTTCTGTGATCTTCTAAATCCACAGTACATATGTTTGTTGAAAGAATGAGAAAAAAGACAGACTGAATGCTAGGAGACTGGTTAAGAAGATAATAATTCAAAACGGCAATTGATTTTACATTTTTTCCATTAAACATAATTTTCATAATATGCTGTCATGATAAAAAGTGGGATTGCTGAGAATCAGTTCTTTGAATCAATACAGTAGTAAATTCATTTCTTTACAATTCATTAATGCAAACTAAGCTATATAGGGATATTTTATTCAGTTTTGTTTTCTGGAACTATTTCAGATGATTCTAACAGAGCATAATTTTCATAAACAAACAATTATTCCAAGTGATTTTCTTCATGAACATTAAAAACTGTGGCTCATAGATATTTTTTCCTATTATGATGGAAACTGCAGATGTTAGGAATACAGAATATTGAAATGCCACCTATAGAACAACCAAAATAAACCTATGTACTTAAGTGGTATGACTCTTATTAAAGGATATGCATTTACTATATTATTTGAAAACAATATTTAAAACTTGGATGCCAAATGTAGATTGTTAATCTCTAGGGATTTAGTTTTTAAAAATGGTGAGGTGACTCTTCACTTATTAAGTTCAATGCTATGTAGAGGAACGAATGAATGAACACAACTGAAGTCAGTTCCACTGAGTTGAAATTTGACATACATACTACATTGACATGTTCATAAATACGCACATATGTACATGGTTAAAAGAACCATTTCTCACTGTATCCTCTATTCCCACCTTGGTCTCCACAGCCACAATTCATACCTGGGTGATTTCTGCAGTTTCTTAACTATCCTCCCTGCTTCTACCATCTACCCCTTTCAAATGATTCTTAATACACATCATTCAAGTGTTGTCTCAATGGCTTGTCTTTGCACCTCAGTAGAAGCTAAAGTTTTTCAAGTCCTGTAGGATTCAATTCCTGTTACCTCTCTGACTGAAATTCTTACTCTCTCCTACATATTCACCCAGTGCTGGTTGAGCTTGATCTCCTTGCTGTCTCTGAACATACCTGTTATGCCCTTGCTCAGGGCCTTGGCCCTTTTCATTCCACTGCTTATAATACAGACAACTCCCTCCCCTCCTTAATGGTTTTCCTGAAGTTTCTGCATTCTTAGTGAGCCCCTCCCTGACCACCCATCCTGAAACTGCAACACTATCCTCCAACAAGCCCAAATCACTCTCCTTACTTTATTTTTCTCTTTATCATTTATTACTAGTTACCATATGATATTCCTACAAAACTTTGTGATATCAGAGGTGGAGAACGTTCAGCCCACGGGTCCCATAAGGCCTGTGAAAGTATTTGATCTGGCTGTGCCAAGGCAGGTGCAGATGGGACTTGAAATTCTGTAAATAAATAGCAGCTCATTTATAAGGTGGTGATTTTGTATGGCCCATGAATAAGGATATTCAATTGGCCCTTGACAGAAAACTGTTTCTCCACTCCTGAGATTGTAAGGTCTATGTTTTCTCCCATGAAGCTCTCACTGAGCCACAAAGAGAGGATAGTCAATATAATACATACTAAAAAAAATTGAAAGTATGAGCTGGTCAGTGGAGGCACTCAGCAAATTCAAGCACCATGGCCAACAGTGACAAGGATCTTGGGAATGAGTAGGAAGTAAAACAAAACAAAGGAACTTAAGAAAGAATACTATTTTCTTCCACTATTCTCAGTGAAACTTTATATACACATATACTTGAATCTGAGCTTGTTGATGCTGCTGTGAAAATGTGAATCCCAACATGCAATTTTGTTTCTGCTTCAGTTTGGGTCACTGTATCTGGAATTAAGTAGTACCCCATAACTATGTTGAGTATTCAAAAAAAAAAAAAGATGGAATAAAGGAAAGCCTTGAGACATGTCCAGTCCTCAGTCCTCAGAAGCTTACAGTATATGCCTAGAAATTACCTAAAAATTTCTTGAAATTCTGGGGTTGGGGTAAGGCAAATCTGGAAGCTTCACTTACTTGTGGTACTGGTTCTAATGCATGCAGAACTGACCAATGTATTCTGCACTTCTCTGTTTCCTTTATTTTTACTTCAATAAAAGTAAAAGAGTACACCTATCACAATGAAAAAAACTCATTTTCTTTCCTTAAAGATGCCATTCTCCTAATTCTCCAGATTTTTGACTTTTATTCATGCAGACCCTGATTAAACTTTCTCTACACAATGAACATCTTGTATCCACTGCCTTTCTGGGCTGCAGATATTTTGAAAACAAGGAAGGATCATATCATTCTACAGAATTCTAGGATGTTCCTCTACAGGGTAGGACTGAGCATATGCTAATTGCTTTCTTCATTATTTCTAGTATTCTTAATATTCCATCTCTGTCATGTGACAATGTCTTTCCAAATGTCCTATTTATCCTCCACTCACATTTTATAGTATGTTACTACTTCACATCAGTAGGTTCTTAAAATTCTACAGTGAGTACATCAGTGTTCTCCACTGAAGCTTATACAAATGAAAAAATATAAAATTATGAACATAAAATTATATACGAGTGAATATTTGCTAAAGGGAGAAAGGAGAAGCAGGTGTTTGGACTAGCAGTTGATATGTTAGTTAGGGCGCCTGTGTCTCACATGGGAGTATGGGGGTTTGATTTCCAGCTCTGGCTCCTGGCCCCAGCTTCTCACTAATGCATGCCCTGTGAGGTGGTAGTGATGGCGCAAGTAATTGGGTTCCTGTCACTGTGTGGAGAACCTGGATAGACATTCTGATTCCTGGCTTTGGTCTGTCTCAGCTCTCCCAAATACAGCCCTTTGGGGAATGAACTAGCAAATGGGAGCTCTCTCTATCTGCTTCTCAAATAAATATATGAAAAATAAAATAAAATAAAATAAAATCAGAGGTAAAAAAAAGGAAAAAAATTTTAAGGGAGAAAACAATGAGGAAAAAATTGACAAATGCCACAAACCTCACACACTTCTAAGAACGTTCTAGAGCCTTTATAGTGGCTGCACAAGAGGGAGGAGTCCTGAAACTCAAGTTTCTTCATCCTCTCCTGTTCTCACTTATTTTTTATCCATGGAATTAGTATCACATTTTTAATTCTAGTTATTGGATTCATATCTTCTATAACATATACATCTTATTTTAGCACATATACTATTGATTCACCTCCCATTTTCAAACATTTGTGGTTCTGTTTTTAATTTTTATTTTTCATGTGAAAGGCAGAGAGACAGACACAGAAAAACAGAGACAGACAGAAGAATGATCTTCTATCCAATAGTTCCCTCCATAAACACCAACAAAAGTGGGTTTTGGTCCAGGCCAAACCCAGGAGTGAGGAACTCAATCTGTGTCTCCCAAGTGGTTGTCAGGAACCCAACTACTTGAGTCATCCCCTGCTGCCTCCTAGAGAGCACACAGGCAAGAAGCTAAACACAAAACAGAGTGGGTATTCGCAGCAGACTAGGATTTGAAATGGAAGTGTCCCAAACTGCTTCTTAATTCCTGTGCCAAATATCTGTCTGGGACTATATGTTTCTTCAAGTTCAACTTCTTGCTCACATTTCTTCCACAGACTAGGTGTGTCTCCTAAGTTTCTCATGTTTAATGTTACAGACCCAGTGAGATTCTGTGATTTGTTGAAGGTCACGCTAGTTGCCGATGTACAAAGACTGGCCCAGACACTGAGTCATCTGACTCCTACATCACGTCAGTTCCCTAACAAGCTGTGTTTTCAGTGATTAACCAACCCACAGTTATATGAGCAAATTAATCAGAACACCAAGTTTACTGATGGACTTACTGTTGACAAGAGAAAATTAGAATTCTCTTGAAAAATTATAGTTTTACAGTTAGGAATGGCTTAAACACTTCAACAGATTTTATTCATGTAGGATAATATTTAAAATGATATATATTGTTATATCAGGTTACAGAAGGCTGAATTTTATAAGATTAATAGTCATCCATGAAAATAATTTCATCATCCTTAAAACATAGCTTTTATATAGCTAATATATTTCTTTATATTTATTAAAGACATCCACTTCTTTCGCCCACCTGGTAACCTGTGAGGTAGATTTTGAAACCTTCTACTTGTACAGTAAGATAAAGGATAAAGATAAAGTAAGATAAAGTAACTTGCTTAAAAGTTATAAAATTGTATTAGTTGAATCTTCTGACTCCAAGTTTGTGCTTTCTCCAACAGGAATATTATATATTTCTGTAGTTTACAGTTCATCTGAGCATGATCAATTATCTAAGCATGTACAAGTATGAGGGACAGAGACTTCATACTAAATTGGGAATACTGGGGCCAACATGGTGGCACAGGGCACTGTCATCCTATGTGAGTATAGGTTGGGTCCCAGCTGCTACACTTCTGATCCAGCTTCCTGCTGGTGCATCTGGGAAGGCAGTGGGAGATGGCCCAAGTGCTTGGACCCTTGCCACCCTCATGGGAGACTCAGATGGAGTTCCTGACTCCTGGCTTTGACCAGTCCCCAACCTGGGCATTGTGACCATACAGAGAGTGAACCAGCAGTGAAAATCTCTCTGTCTCGCCCTTTCTCCCTCTGTAACTGCTCTTCAAATAAATGAATAAATCATTTTTAAAAAGCACAAATACTTCTCTTTACCATCAAAGAGTTTTGAAAGTAAGCATGTTTTTGAACACTGATTTGTCACTATACTGCATGTTTCTGATATTTTATTTCTAAATCTGACAACAATTTTGCAAAGGCTAATATTATCCTAATTTTCCTAGACACTCTCAGGTTCTACAATGGATCCAGACAGTAAGTACCAGCCCTGAATTTAAATCCTGATCTTTCCTACCCTAAAAAAATCCTCAACCTATATCACTGGAGATGCTAAAGTATTGGTTGGTTAAATAGCAACTATGGATATTAAAGAGAAAATTTAATGCCCTTGCTTCACATTTTTTCAAGGAAAATGCAGCCTATACTATGGCATATTGATTAGAAATAATCCAGAAATTTAACTACAGAAACAACTGCTCATCAAAACGCAATATCATTTAAACATAGGTTTTGAGGTATGCCACCTTGTTGATAAAAGCAATTGAACCAGGATTTGGACTATTGTACTATGTAATGAGGGACAATTATTCAGTTTTCTCAATGTCCCTATTGGATATATCATGACTGTGCATACATCTATAAAGGAGGGAAGTTTCCTTCTTTGTCCTGGCAATATAGCTAATCACTAATAGTCTTTGAGGTGTATGCAAAATCACTGCAGCCTAAAAATATATTAAAACCTACGAGTCCAGCTACCAACAATTTGTATTTTTCTTCCCACGTGATAATTTTCCTAAATATTTGGTAGAAAATCTTGTTGTCACTGTGGAAAGTAATCTTGTGCCATGTGTACCTAACACACCAGCTGTAGGGAATTTTGAGAAATCTCATGCTAATGACCAATCCATACCTGGTAATCCCCCTGGAACAAGAACAAGGAAGCTCACTCATCTGTTTGCTGTGTTTCTTGATCTCCAACCTTGATCACTGCCATGCCATCTGTAACATATGCCAAAAAAGCATAAGCAGAAATAAAGACTTTCTTGACCAGGAATATCCTCCCTTAGTTCCACAGGAGCGTGTCCTACAAAAAAATGCTACTGGAATTCACTCTTCTATTACATTTCTTCATGGCAGGGACCTCCAGAGACCAACTTCTAGAATAAAATCACTACTCCCAAAACAACCAACCTAGTCCTCAGTCCAGTCACTGATTCTCAACAATTCCAACAGCATTTTCTTGCCAGAAATTCCATCATTTCATTAAAAAGAGCTAGCTATGTGGACCAAAATCAATCACATACACAAAAACAACTAAAAATTAAGAAATAAAAAATATTCCTGAACTAGAATGCATGCCTCAGGCACTCACAGAATATCCTTTGGATAAACAATGTTGTTTCTTTCAATTCATCATGGATCTAGTGGTCTGGGAGATTATAAGCTGCCATAAAGCACAGGCTAAATCAAAAGATGCTTGTTATCACTATATTTATTTTTTTTTCTCCTGTACAGTGTTTTCATGATTCATTAAGAAAATTCTTGAAGGTGCATTCAGATTTTAATACTACAATATTATCTTAATTCCAAATAGCCTTCCAAAACTTTTCCAAATTTGATTAATTAGAATAATCTAGACATAACATCATCAAAACATGTTACTAAATAAACGTTTAGGTAGAAGAACTATCAGTATATATAAATAATTTTTTGATTCAGTGGGTAAAAGATGTCTTTAGTCTTTCTGCAAAGTGTTGAAATTGTAAGTTTCATGGCGGCAATGTATTTCACAATTATGATGTTATGACACACAAGGCCAGGAAAAAAACAATTTGGAGAAAATATTCAAAAAACAATGGTGATTAAATAAAGCTTAGAACAAACAATCTGCACATAAAAGATGCTATTTAGCCATCATATTTCACAAACAAAATTTTATTTATATTTTACACCTTACCTTTTCTGAAAACATAATAATATCATATTAAGTTGCTAAAAAAAGACACAAAATCATTACTTTTTTTAAGATTCTCAGCTTTCCACTTTTCTAAGAGAGGGTCCGGAGGCTCAGCATTTGCCACTCTGTGAACTTTCCTGACTGTGGCAGCCCTCAGGAGGATGCCCAGATTCCATGGAAACTGGAAAATGAAATTCCAAGCCCTGAAGCTCTCCTGATGCTGCTCCATGGACTTAAACTTGATTTTGTATCCCTGAAGGTATAATTCTATGTCTTCTACCTGTTTCTAAGACCAAAGGAAAATGAGTATGTCTCCACTTCCTGCTAACGCAGACTCTTGGAGGCACCAGGATCAAATCCAAGTTTAAATCCAGGCACGTGGCTTTAGCATCTACCCAGTCCTGGCTCTTGTGGGCATTTGATGGAAGTTTTGGGTGTGTGTGCCTTTCAAATAGAAGTAAATAAGCAAATAAATTTTTAAATGATTGTACCTTTTGCTTGTATATGTATTTGCTTGTATATGTATATGTGATTTTATCTGTAGTTTGTACTAATACAAAATTGTATGTTCTAACATCCCCAAAATATTTTAAAATATCCTGAGCAACGGAATAATTTTTTAAATTTTTTTGTTCTTATGTTAGATTTTATTTTTGGATTTAATGGTCTAACTTTATCATCTTGATTAAGAACTCAATGACTAAATCTCTAAGCAGAACAAAGGATCTGAATTACATACATATTGAGAACACAAATATATCTGTTTCTTCCAAAAATTATATGTTTTGGAAATTAGACTATATTTCAGTACATTAAGTACAATTACTATGAAATTCTACAGAGACTGCAAGAAAATTGGCAAACTTATTCTAGAATTTATATGTAAGATCAAAGAATTGTTCCCAGAAGGTTTTTTTAAAGGATTCGCGTATAGTGGCTTTATGTGCCACATGTCCAGATTTAATATAAAGATAACAGAATTAAAGCAGCATGATATTATATAGGATTTGATAAGCAAACCAGCAGTATAGAAAACAGAACTCAGAGAAGAGTCACACATATTAAAATATTAATATATGATATGGAATAATATAGATTGGTCAGAGTAAAGAAGCACTACTCAAAAAAGGGTGCCCAGGTAATCAATTGTCCATACTGAGAAGGAAAACAAAGCTAAAATACAAGACTTCTACTTCAGACCACAAGTACCATAAAGCAAATTAATTCCGACTACAAGGATATATATGAAACATATGATTTTATAACTGTGTAAGAATAATATCTTTAAGATTTGGGGCACAAGGAATTTCTGAAACAATATAAAGCAATTGCAAAACTTAAGAGGATCAAGATGACCAGTTTGTATTAAATTTCACCTTTTTTGAAAAAGAAAAAAAACTAAAAAAACAAGCCATATATATATTTTTTCATTTATTAAACTTTTATTTAGTGAATATAAATTTCCAAAGTACAGCTTATGGGTTACAATGGCTTCCACCCTCCTATAACTTACCTCCCGCCCGCAACCCTCCCCTTTCCCGCTCCCTCTCCCCTTCCATTCACATCAAGATTCATTTTCAATTCTCTTTATATACAGAAGATCAGTTTAGTATATATTAGGTAAAGATTTCAACAGTTTTCCCCCATATAGCAACACAAAGTGAAAAAACTACCGTTGGAGTACTAGTTATAGCATTAAATAACAGTGTACAGCACATTAAAGACAGAGATCCTACATAATATCTTTTTAAAATTAATTAATTTACTATGCCATTTCCAATTTAACACCAGGTTATATTTTTTCATTTCCAATTATCTTTATATACAGAAGATCTATTCAGTATATAATTAGTAAAGACCTCATCAGTTTGTACCCACACAGAAACACAAAGTATAAAAATACTGTTTCAGTACTAGTTATAGCATCACTTCACATTAGAAAACACATTAAGGACAGATCCCACATGGGGTGTAAGTACACAGTGACGGCTGTTGCTGACTTAACAATTTGACACTCCTGTTCATGGCGTCAGTAATCTCCCTAGGCTCTAGTCATGAGTTGTCAGGGCTATGGAAGCCTTTAGAGTTCGCTGACTTTGATCTTATTCCGATACGGTCATAATCAAAGCAGAAGTTCTCTCCTCCCTTCAGAGAAAGGTACTTCCTTCTTTGATGGCCCCGTTCTTTCCACTGGGATCTCACTCACAGAGATCTTTCATTTAGGTCTTTTTTTTTTCCCATGGTATCTTGGCTTTCCATGCCTACAATACTCTCATGGGCTCTTCAGCCAGATCCAAATGCCTTAAGGGCTGATTCTGAGGCCAGAGTATTGTTTAGGATATCTGCCATTCTATGAGTCTGCTGTGTATCCCGCTTCCCATGTTGGGTCCTTCTCTCCCTTTTTGATTCTATCAGTTAGTATTAGCAGACACTAGTCTTCTTTATGTGATCCCTTTGACTCTTAGACCTATCAGAGCCATCAATTGTGAGCTGAAATTGATCACTTGGACTAGTGAGATGGCATTGGTACATGCCACCTTGATGGGATTGTGTTGGAATCCCCTGGCACATTTCTAACTACACCATTTGCGGCAAGTCCGATTGAGCATGTCCCAAATTGTACATCCCTCTCTTTTTCCACTCTTAAATTTAACAGGGATCACTTTTCAGTTAAAATTTAAACACCTAAGAATAATTGTGTGTTAATTACAGAGTTCAACCACTAGTACTAGAACAACAACAACAACAACAACAAATACTAAAAAGGATAAAGTATTACATTGTACATCTAGAGTCAGGACAAGAGCTGATCAGGTCATTGTTTCTTATAGTGTCCATTTCACTTCAACAGGTTTCCCCTTTGGTGCTCAGTTGTCACCAATCAGGGAAAACAAATGATATTTGTCTCATTGGGACTGGCTTAATTCACTCAGCATGATGTTTTCCAGATTGCTCCATCTTGTTGCAAATGACCGTTGTTTCTTACTGCTGAATAGTATTCTATGGAGTACATGTCCCATAATTTCTTTATCCAGTCTACTGTTGATGGGCATTTGGGTTGGTTCCAGGTCTTAGCTATTGTGAATTGAGCTGCAATAAACATTAATGTGCAGATGGCTTTTTTATTTGCCAAATTAATTTCCTTTGGGTAAATTCCAAGGAGTGGGATGGCTGGGTTGTATGGTAGGGTTATGTTCAGGTTTCTGAGGAATCTCCAGACTGACTTCCATAGTGGCTTAACCAGTTTGCATTCCCACCAACAGTGGGTTAGTGTCCCTTTTCCCCCACATCCTCTCCAGCATCTGTTGTTGGTAGATTTCTGAATGTGAGCCATTCTAACCAGGGTGAGGTGAAACCTCATTGTGGTTTTGATTTGCATTTCTCTGATTGCTAGCGATCTTGAACATTTTTTCATGTGTCTGTTGGCCATTTGGATTTCCTCTTTTGAAAAATGTCTATTGAGGTCCTTGGCCCATCTCTTAAGTGGGCTGTTTGTTTTGTTGTTGTGGAGTTTCTTGCTTTCTTTGTAGATTCTGGTTATCAACCCTTTATCTGTAGTATAGTTAGCAAATATTTTTTCCCATTCTGTCGGTTGCCTCTTCACTTTCCTGACTGTTTCTTTTGAAGTACAGAAACTTCTCAATTTGATGCAATCCCAAATGTTAATTTTGGTTTTGACTGCCTGTGCTTCTGGACTATTTTCCAAGAAGTCTTTGCCAGTACCTATATCTTGCAGGGTTTCTCCAATGCTCTCTAATAATTTGATGGTGTTGGGTCATAGATTTAAGTCTTTAATCCATGTTGAGTGAATTTTTGTGTAAGGTGATAGGTATGGGTCTTTCTTCAAGCTTCTGCACTGGAAATCCAATTTTCCCAGCACCATTTATTGAATAGACTGTCCTTATTCCAGGGATTAGATTTGGATCTTTGATCAAATATCAGTTGGCTGTAGATGTTTGCATTGATTTCTGGTGTTTCTATTCTGTTCCATTGGTCTATCCATCTGTTTCTGTACCAGTACCATGCTGTTTTGATAACAACTGCCCTGTAGTATGTCCTGAAATCTGGTATTGTGATGCCAACGGCTTTGTATTTGTTGTACAAGATTGCTTTGGCTATTCGAGGTCTTCTGTGTCTCCATATGAATTTCAGCATCATTTTTTCCAGATCTGAGAAGAATGTCTTTGGTATCTTGATTGGTATTGCTTTGAATGTATAAATTGCTTTTGGGAGAATAGACATTTTGATGATATTGACTCTTCCAATCCATGAGCATGGAAGATTTCTCCATTTTTTGGTATCCTCTTCTAGTTCTTATTTAAGGTTTTGTAGTTTTCATCATAGAGATCTTTAACGTATTTGGTTACGTTTATTCCAAGGTATTTGATTGTTTTTGTAGCTATTGTGAATGGGATTGATCTTAGAAGTTCTTCCTCAGCTGTGGCATTGCCTGTGTATACAAAGGCTGTTGATTTTTGTGCTTTGATTTTATATCCTGCTACTTTGCCAAACTCTTTGATGAGTTCCAGGAGTCTCTTGGTAGAGTTCTTAGGATGCCCTAAATAAAGAATCATATCATCTGCAAAGAGGGATAGTTTGAGTTCTTCCTTCCTGATTTGTATCCCTTTAATTTCTTTTTCTTGCCTAATACCTCTGGCCAAAACTTCCAGAACTATATTGAATAGCAGTGGTGAGAGTGGGCATCCCTGTCTGGTACCAGATCTCAGTGGAAATGCTTCCAACTTTTCCCCTTTCAATAGGATGTTGGCCATGGGCTTTTCATATATTGCTTTGATTGTATTGAGGAATGTTCCTTCCATACCCAGCTTGCTTAGAGTTTTCATCATGAAAGGGTGTTGTATTTTATCAAATGCTTTCTCTGCGTCTATTGAGAGAATCATATGGTTTTTCTTCTGCAGTCTGTTAATGTAGTGTATTACGTTGATTGTTTTGCAAATGTTGAACCATCCCTGCATAGCAGGGATAAATCCCACTTGGTCTGGGTGGATGATCTTTCTGATGTGTTGTTGCATTCTATTGGCCAGAATTTTATTGAGTATTTTTGCATCTATGTTCATCAGGGATATTGGTCTGTAATTCTCTTTCAATGTTGCATCTTTTTCTGGCTTAGGAATTAAGGTGATGGTGGCTTCATAGAAAGAATTTGGGAGGATTCCCTCTTTTTCGATTGTTCTGTATAGTTTGAGAAGTTTTGGAGTTAGTTCTTCTCTAAATGTCTGGTAGAATTCAGCAGTGAATCCATCTGGCCCTGGGCTTTTCTTTGTTGGGAGGGCCTTTATTACTGTTTCAATTTCTGTGTCAGTTATGGGTCTGTTTAGGTTTTCTATGTCTTCCTGGCTCAATTTAGGTAGGTTGTATGTGTCCAGGAATCTGTCCATTTCTGATAGATTTCCCTGTTTGCTGGCATACAAGTCCTTGTACTAATTTCTGATGATTCTTTTTATTTCTGTGATGTCTATTGTTACGTTTCCCTTTTCATCTCTGATCCTATTGACTTGGGTCTTTTCTCTTCTTTTTTTAGTGAGTTGGGCCAATGGGGTGTCAATTTTGTTTATTTTTTCAAAAAACCAGTTCCTTTTTTGGCTGATTTTTTGTAATGTTTCTTCGGATTCAATCCTGTTGATTTCTTCTTTGATTTTAATTATTTCTCTTCTCCTACTGGGTTTGGGTTTGGTTTGCTGCAGATTTTCTAGATCCTTGAGATGACTTGAAAGCTCATCTATTTGGTGCCTTTCCAATTTCTTGATGTAGGCACCTATTGATATAAACTTTCCTCTTAACACTGCTTTTGTTGTATCCCATAGGTTTTGGTATGTTGTGCTGTTATCCTCATTTACTTCCAGAAAATTTTTGATTTCTCTTTTAATTTCTTCTCTGACCCATTGTTCATTCAGGAGTATGTTGTTCAATCTCCATGTGTTTGCACGTGCTCTAGGGATTCCTGAGTTGCTAATTTCCAATTTCATTCCTTTGTGGTCTGAGAAGCTGCATGGTATGATTCTAATTCTTTTGAATTTGCTGAGACTTGCTTTATGGCCTAGTATGTGGTCAATCCTAGAGAAGGTTCCATGTACTGCTGAGAAGAATGTAAAGTCTTTGGATGTAGGATGAAATATTCTGTAGATATCTGTTAGATCCATTTGGGCTATAGTGTCATTTAAATCTACTGTCTCCTTGTTGATCTTCTGTCCTGTTGATCTGTCTATCTCTGAGAGTGGAGTATTGAAGTCCCCCAGTACTATTGTGTTGGGGTCTAAGTCTCCCTTTAAGTCCCTTAACAAGTCTTTTAAATAAGCTGGTGCCCTGTAATTAGGTGCATATACATTGATAATCGTTATATCTTCCTGTTGAATGGATCCCTTAATCATTAAATAGTGTCCCTCTTTGTCTTTCCTAACGGTTTTTGTGGTAAAGTTTATGTTGTCTGATATTAAGATGGCTACGCCCGCTCTCTTTTCATTTCTGTTGGCATGGTATATCTTTTTCCAGCCTTTCGCTTTCAGTCTGTATGGATCATTGTTGGAAAGATGAGTTTTTTGTAAGCAGCAAAAAGATGGGTTTTGTTCCTTAACCCAATCAGCCAATCGGTGTCTTTTAACTGGACAGTTCAAGCCATTAACATTCAATGTGACTATTGAGAAGGAGTAACTTTGCCCTGCCATTAGCCAAAGATACTTTCTAATATATGGTTTGAGATTCCTGTGATCTTTTGGTGTGAGGTTTCCTACCTTTACCTTCTTTCATATTGGTGACCATGTTTCTGTGTTTCTGTGTGTAACACATCTTTAAGCATCTTTTGCAGGGCTGGAAGAGTGGCGACAAATTCTTTCAATTTCTGTTTGCTGTGAAAGGTCTTTATTTCACATTCATTCATAAATGAGAGCTTTGCAGGATATAATATTCTGGGCTGGCAGTTTTTCTCTCTTAGTACCTGGGCTATATCTCGCCATTTCTCCTAGCTTGTAGGGTTTCTGAGAGAAGTCAGCTGTGAGTCTAATTGGAGATCCTCTGAGAGTAGTCTGGCATTTCTCTCTGGCACATTTTAGGATCTTTTCTTTATGTTTCACTGTGGTGAGTTTTATTATGACGTGTCGTGGTGAGGATCTCTTTTGGTCATGTTTATTAGGGGTTCTATTAGCTTCCTGTACTAGGATGTCTCTGTCCTTCTCCAAACCTGGGAAATTTTCTGCTAGTATCTCAGGCCTTCTAATCCTTTCTCCCTCTCCATGCCTTCAGGAACTCCTAGAACCCAAATGTTGGGTTTTTTAACAGTATCCTGTAGATTACTGACAGTATTTTTTAGATTTCTGATTTCTTCTTCTTTTCTTTGATTTGACTGTTTCCTTTCCTGTTCTCTGTCTTCTAATTCTGATATTCACTCTTCTGCTTCACCCATTCTGTTTTTAAGGCTCTCTAATGTGTTTGTCATTTGATCTATTGAGTTCTTCATTTCATTATGGTTTCTTGTCACTATCACAGTTTCATATTCTACTAGTTGTTTCATTTCATTTTGATTCCTCCTTAATATTTCATTTTCACGAGAGAGATTTTGTATCTTGTCCATTAAGGATTTCTGTAGTTCAAGAATTTGTTTTTGAGAACTTCTTAATGTTCTTATCAACTTTTTGAGATCTGCTTCTTGCATTTCCTCTATCTCTTCATCTTCATAATCTTGGATTGGGGTGTCTTGTTCATTTGGGGGCATCATAGTGTCTTCCTTGCTCTTGTTACCTCGGCTTCTACGTTTGTTGTTTGGCATGTTGGAGATAATTTATGTTTTTTTTTTTTTTTTTTTTTTTTTTTTTTTTTTTTGCTGTGGTGATTTTTTCTCATTATACTATGCCTCTAAGTGGGCTGTCTGCTTTGATGGATCCTTAGAGGCTGTGATGGGTGTGGGCAGAGAGCTCTGCTTGATTCTTCAGGTTTAAGGCTGTGCAAAAAGTGACTCACCTTGCTCCTTGCTGGATCTCTCTCTCTCTCTCTCTTTTTTTTTTTTTTTTTTTGACTCAGTTGGGAAGTAATTCCGAATGGCTGAGTGGAATTGAGGGTAGTTGAAATCTGGCCTCTGTGAGTATTCGTTTGATCTACCCCTGGGACCACACAAAGAGTTTATGCAACCCTCAATGTGTTGTCAAGTTTCATCTTAGACCCAAAGTTACTGAGTTTGTGTACTCATTGCCGCTTTACATATGTAAAATGGTGCCTGCTCTTTGTTTTGCTCAAGTGGAGGGAGGGGCCTCTGCCTTTCCCCACTAATGTCTCATGTTTCTGAGGCTTTTGTCTTACCTCTCGTTAATTCCTGTGCTGGCGAGATTCTGCGGCTCGGCTCCTGCGGTTGGGTTTCCACGCAATGGGCTCCTTGTAGGTCTTGTGTGTCACATCCACTAGATCTGGAAGCGTTTCCTCTGCAGTTTTTTTTTTTTCTTGAATCTTTTCCTGAGGCTACAGTAATTCCACTTTTATGAAACTTTATTTTCCAGACTATCGGCGCATGTCCTCACTATCCGCCATCTTGGCTCCGCCCCAAAAACAAGCCATATATTAAGAGAAAGTATTTCTAGCTTATGTACTTGTCAAATGATTATATTATATAAAGATTCCCTACAAATCAATAAAATATATCCCATCAACCCAATTAAAAGTAAGCCAAAAGAACAAGTAAATCACAGACTAAAAAAAACAAAAGCTAATAAAATTGAAAAAGTATGACCATCCATAACACTAATGAAGAGAAAGTAAATGACAACAAATTTTTGGATGTCATTCTGCATTAAATTCTACAAGGAAATGCAGAGAAAGAGGAGCAAAGTTGTAAAGAAACAAGAATACTAATTTTCCAATAAGAGATATAAAATGTATGCCTCTTTGGAGAGCAATCTGGAGAAATCCACTGTAGTTGAAGAAGCCATGTAATATTCTCCTATCTTATTTAGTAAGACTACTAGTCATTATCACCCAGAAATCCTGCATATGTGCACAAGGAGATGGCCTCAAAAATCCATTAAAACATTTTTTGAAATAGTACAAAAAGACTGTAAGTAACCTATGTAACCATAGAATGTTTAAACTGTAGTAGACACACAATAATAGAACTCTGTTAGTCATTAAATAGTAGAATTCTACCCAGTAGTCAAAAATAAATGAACATGTACCTTTGAATAAATCTCAAAATCTTCATGTAACTGTAAAAAAAAAGGTGGCACAAAAAATATATACACTAAGTTATTACTGGAAAGATTTTGTAAGCAAACAAAGTGGGTCATGGCTATGTATAATTTTGGATACTTATGTAACATTGAAGAAAAGCAAGCAAAAATATAATGTGAAATGAAGACTGCTGGCTTATTCAGAGGAAGCCACAGAAATTTGTAAGGAGACAGGTGACTTCAGGAAATTTTAGTGGTTCATAGACACTTTATTCTCTTAAAAATATGAAACAAATATGCAAAACAGTAAGACCTAAAACAGCATGGATACATGGCTGCTTGCCTAATCTTTAAAAAGTATCTGCAGACTGGGGCCAGCATTCTGGCTCAGTGGGTTAAGGCACTGCTTGTGAAGCCAAAATCCCATATCAGAGTACAGGTTCCAGTTGCTCCACTTTGAATCTAGCTCCTTGCTAATACACCTGGGAAAACAGAAGATGGCCCAAGTATTTGGGCCCCCTGTCACCCACGTGCGAGACCCAGATAGAGTTCCTGGCTCCTGCTTTCAGCCTGGCCCAGCCCTGGCTGTTGTGGCCATTTAGGTAGTGCACTGGTGACTGGAAGATCTCTGTCTCTCTCTAGAGACACGCTCTCCCTACCCCTTTTCGCTGTCACTCTGCCTTTCAAATAAACCGACATTTTAAAAGAATGAAGTACTTGAAGACTAGAAGATTTGAAATAAAACAGATCAGTGCCAAACATATCAAACCACGAATGTCATGAACCTCCTCCCTGCCCCTCTAATCAGAGAAGCAATCACAGATGTGAGAAGCTGAGCTGGACATGTTAACGGGTGGGACGAGGGAAAAGTGGTATTAAGCTGTGGGATTCTTGCAAGTCAGCTTTCCTGATTGAGCAGAGGATCCAGATCAGGGAAAATTGTGTACAGTTTTACTGCATTAGTAAACAGCAGCTGCTGACTTCCTGTCTTGACTGTGTATTGGGCAAGTTCAACAATCGAATTCAGTAGAACTGCACAAGACTGAGAGCAAAATTCACTCACCATTTCATGGTCAGTGAATCAGAGGCAGGTATGTCAAGCCAGCAACCCATATCAGAGCACACTTCCTTGCTATTTTCAGTTGCGATTTTCACACTAATTTGAAAACTCCGCTGTCTTGAGTCTTTCACCCTCTCTCAGCCACATAACAAACACAGTGTTTTGCAGCTTGGGAGGCTGGAGACACCTCTCCTTGCTACACTCAGCAACTGTCCAAGGAAGGTAGTGCTGCAGCTTTCAGATTGGAGGGGGTGTTTCAGTCTTGTCATCCCACAGAGCTAAATTTAAATGCAAGGCAAAAAAAAAAAATCAAAAAATAGTAGGAAAGGGAAAAAAAATCTCTAGCATAAATGAATGTAAATTTATGAGCTGTGAAGCTCCATGTTATGAGAACATGTGCCCAGAGGAAACAGTTTCCATTTTGTCCCTCTTTTCCAAAAATATGATCAAAAAGTTATATTACCAAATATTGGTGGTGTAATGTACATTACAGGACTATACAGGTTAAATGTACATTACAGGACTACACATATTTTATTTGCTTTATAGTATCCTGTGAGGAATCATATCTTAATAATTACCTGATTTTCATAGCTGAGAATGAAATTCTTATCACTAATTTCTTTATAAACTCAATTTTACTAGGCATTGTGCTGGACACTGATTATGTAAAGGGATACAATAGATGGGAGCACTGGGCTGTAAGGACCAGAGAAGAATGAAATCCAACCTTTATCAGACCAAGAAGTCTGCTTGGTCCTATCTGACATTGACTTGATCTCATTCTTCACTCCCTGCTTCTCTCCCCCAATTCTGGTAGGATGACTTTCACTTATGATAATATATTTCTCTTAAACTAAAAGAAAAGATTTTGAAAGCTTTTCCAATAAAGAAATGTTAAATGTTTGAGGATATATATATACATGTGTGTGTGTGTGTGTGTAAGCTTACCCTGATATGACATTACATGAAGTTTATATGTATTGGAATATCACAGGCACCCTGTAAATATGTACAATTTTTATGTGTCACTTAAAAAAAAAAAGTCTGGGCTTGTCTTGAGGTATTGACGGTTGTATTATGGACCTTCCAGATTTGGAGAGGGTTTGCACATTAATCTGAGGACATTTAAAAAAGGTGTTATTTAGGCCGGCGCCGTGGCTCAACAGGCTAATCCTCCGCCTAGTGGCGCCGGCACACCAGGTTCTAGTCCCGGTCGGGGCGCCAGATTCTGTCCCGGTTGCCACTCTTCCAGGCCAGCTCTCTGCTGTGGCCTGGGAGTGCAGTGGAGGATGGCCCAAGTGGTTGGGTCCTGCACCCCATGGGAGACCAGGATAAGCAACTGGCTCCTGCCTTTGGAACAGCGTGGTGCGCCAGCCGCAGCGTGCCAGCCGTGGCAGCCATTGGAGGGTGAACCAATGGCAAAAGGAAGACCTTTCTCTCTGCCTCTCTCTCTCACTAGCCACTCTGCCTGTCAAAAAGTAAAAAAAAAAAAATTTAAAAAAAAAGTGTTTTTTAAAAAAAAAGTTTTGGATTCAAAATGTCTATAATTATAATAATTTGAGTAGGTTTCACCAAATAGTCTACAGGAAGAAATTTTATTATGGATGAAACATCTAACTTTGAGCCAATTAGTTAAGTTTTTGATTATGCCAAACTTGCTATTGATATTATAATAAAAACAGGTTTATAATCGATTACTGAAAGATAAAGATTTCACATAAGAAGTCAAGTTGTAAATATGCTTTCACATTCCATATATTCTTAGGTATTTTTAGATGTTACAATTTGTTCAGAAAGAAATACCGACACAAAACCAAAATGAGTTAAATATTATGTCACTTATAAAAAAAAAAAACTACCATTGGTAAGCATTTTACAGCCTCAATATTATTGGTCTAAAATTGTTAAGACTTTGATTTTAAAGCCAACAGCAAGAAATTGGAGTTTCGAAACTTAATGAGATCTGTAAATTCCCCAGATCTTTTGTATCCAGGTTTTTCCATAGAACAAAGACCCATCTTATGCAATTAAAGAAAGAACAATAAGTAGCAAAAGATCATTCTCTGCTCAGTATTTGTCCAAACATGTCTATTAAATGATAATACAATTTTAAGATTTTGGGGGACTATGCTGTGGCATAGTGGGTAAAGCCGCCGCCTGCGGTTCCAGCATCCCATATGGGTACTGGTTTGAGTCCCGGCTGCTCCACTTCTGATCTAGCTCTCTGCTATGACCTGGGAAAGCAGTAGAAGATAGGCCAAGTCTTTGGACCCCTGCACCTGTGTGGGAGGTCTGGAAGAAGCTCCTGGCTCCTGTCTTCAGATTGGTGCAGCTTCAGCCATTGCAGCCAATTGGAGAGTGAAACCGTGCATAAAAGATCTCTCTCTCTCTCTCTCTCTCTCTCTCTCTCTCTTTCTCTGCCTTTCCTTCTCTGTGTAAGTCTGACTTTCAAATAAGTAAATAAATCTTTAAAAAAAAAGAGAGATTTTGGAACATCAGGATCCCTCAAGAACCTGATTCTCAGAGTTATTTCAGAATATCGTAGATCAATGTGAAACTATAATATGGACTAAGTAAATTAGATTAATGGAATACTAACAGTATTTTTTTAGGAGGTGACATGTAAGTAATACTAGGGAAATTTTAAGGCCAAGTTTATTAATATAATCTAATGAATTTTCAATAATAATTATTTCTAACTCTCCATATTCTGAAGCACAATATTCTCCTATGTTTTTTTTTTAATAATGTGTTCCTTTCTTTTTTTTTTAAGATTTATTTTTGTTTATTTAAAAGAGTTACAGAGAGAGGTAGAGACAGAGAGAGAGAGAGAGAGATCTTTCATCCACTGGTTTATTCCCCAGGTGGCTGCAACAGCTGGAGCTACACCAATCTGAAGTCAGGAGCCAGGAGCCAGGAGCCTCCTCCAGGTCTCCCACATGGGTGCAGGGACCCAAAGACTTGAGCCATCGTCCACTGCTTTCCCAGGCCACAGCAAAGAGCTGGATCAGAAGTGGAGCAGCCTGGACAAGAACAGGCACCCATATGGGATGCCGGCACTGCAGGCCAGGGCTTTGACCTGCTGCACTACAGCGCCATCCCCTCTCCTATGTTATTAAATAAGACAGACAACCTTGTTCAGAAAGGTTTTCTAAAAAATATATAGAGAGAATAAAAATCTTTTTTTCAAACACATAAGTAGAACACTCACTCAGGAAACACATGAGGGACCTTTTTTTCCCATTTAATGCTGCTTACATAAGCAAGAACATGAAGAACAGCAATTGGCATATGAGCATCAGAAAACCTACATTTTCGGTCATTATGTTTTAAATGGATAAACCTAGAGAACAAAAAGCTAGAAGAAATGTGAAAATACTCCCGCTTTCCCAAAAGACAACATTAACAGAATCTGTGCCACTGAGCGCTGTAAAAGTGTTAAAATGTCACGCCCTGATGAGTTTGAAAAGCCTGTTATGGGAGAAATGAACAAACTCAGAAAAAGCAGTAGACTTAGTCACTCTTTTCTGAAAAACAGCTTTATAGTTTTGAGTTTAAAAAAAGTTCTAAGAATTCTATAGCCAACCACCCTGCCATTCATTTCTAAAACATATGGATCTGTAAGGGTTCATTCTATACACCTTTGTATTCAGAAATAAAGAAAGCAAAGATATACCTGGAAGACAGCAAATCTTACATATATCCAGAATTCATTATACAGAGGGAGAAATCAAGTTACATAAGCACATTATCTATCTATCTCTTTCTATTTATCAATCTACTCTTATATGTATAATTTTTCCTTAGAAAATAATTAATTTCAAACTATGGGAAATTAGCCATCTTATTGCTTCCAATAAATACATTGGTAAACATCAGTTTTTATAAAATAATTTGTTTTAATTATAAGAAAACAAAACATCTAGTGACAGAATTTTTATTATTATAATATTGCCTCACATCTGGTATAAAAATCAAGATAGTATCTCAATCAGTCTACTACTTTGAAACTTTTGGGTAATTTATTAGGGATTGAGGCTGCAGTCCCTACATCCTTGGGATATCATGTATAAATTAATCATATAACTACAGACAAAACAAAAATACAGATACACATTCATACAGAAAACCAGAAAGAGAATGTTTGTTGATCGCCATGTATACTAGTAGCCTTGTAGCTAGGCAATCTGTGAACATAAAAAGAAAGGGACCTGTATTATTCTAGCTTGGATGCACAGAACATAGGTATCACCTTCATGGGTAGAATAAAGGATATGATTTGCCATATGTCAAAATTATTCTCCATATTTAATATTAAAGAACAGTATTTGAATATCAGTAGTGAACCTACAAGAAATAGTACCAAGTGCTGTATTAAAGATCTATGTTCTAGGAGTAAATAAAGCAAAGCTGGAAATCTTAAGTAACAAGTCATGTGTGTGGGTTACACAAGAACAGGACTCCAAGTAGAAAATCCACACTCACCAAAGAGTGAGACTTCATAATTTGGCCAACTTTGAGAGACTGAATAAATAAGATAGCTAATAAAAATAAAATCTTTAATCACATGCACACAGTTTCTAATGATTTCCCCTTTAAATCAATTAGATAAACTGTAAAACTACTAGATCCAATACAAGGTAAGAGGACTTTAGTGGTAATCTTAGAGCTTGTAAAATCCTAAATGTAGTTTTAGGTTCACTTCAGTTTCCTCTCTTGAATGAGTTTGCACTACATTTTTTAAAAATAAAACTTATGACCTTTAAAAAAGCCATGTTGGCTACTAAGTGAAAAAAGCTTCACTTCATCATCGTATACTGTGCTGATTTTGTCTTTTAAATCACCTTGATTTGTAGTATTTGCTTATTTTTATTGTGTAATCCAAAGAAGGATATGAAATTTTATCTACAAATTAATTATCTTTGTCAAGGAAAACCAGGAACAGTAATAATTATAATTTTTATTTTTACAAAAAAATTGAATATTCAATTCCTTCTGGAATGTACTATGTGAAAGCAACCCTAAACATGTGTCTCAGTTCACATATCCAGACTAGGTTGCAACTTCAAAAATCAGCATGGGGTGTGAAAGGCTTATAGTTGTAGAAAATTTATACTGACCCAGGGTTTTGTTCATAATTGTTAATTCTTGACTCATACTTGTTTTCTGAATGTCATGAGAAGATTGTTAATAATATGCATTCAGCTGTACTTTTTGGTCATTTGCTAGTAAACTGGCATTCTGAAAACAAACAAATAAAGCTTGATTGTTAGCATCTGTCTATTTTCACATGGTAAATACTCATGTTCCTTCCAATGCCAATACAAGCTATCATAGTGGTGACATTACATAGAACTTAGGGAGATGGGTTCACCATTTTTTAAAGAGTTGGAGCAAGTTGGCAAGCAAATACTGCCTGTAGCTTTTGTTCACTCCAATAGTCTAAGGTTTGGGTAGGTTCCAATCTATTTAAGAGAATGACAATGAATCATTTCTAACATAATTAAAATTTTTAAGTAACAACAGGCAGAATCTTATTAATGATGAAATGACAGAAATATTTTTTCTAAGGAAGTATTTTATTTATAGCTTAAACAAACAGATAGTATCTACTTTATAGTAGACATTGTTAATTATAATATAGAACACTTGCGAACTATGTAAGAGAGTACTTCAAAAAGTTGTGAAAAATAGAAATAAGGGATAAATTCATTTTGGTGCAAAAAATTTTGAAATCAATGCATACTTTTTTCATGATAGTGTTTTTCACAAATCTTTTAAAGCCCCCTTATACAGGTTAAAAAAAAAAAAGGGATTTGGAGAATGTGCACGACCTCATTATTTGAATGACAGTTGTATATTTTGAGAATCCAACTATAATACTTGCAAATCAATGATCACAGCTGTGTTCCAATCAGACTCTGGTTACAGACAGGTGGATGATGGATTTGACCTACAGGTTGTCCATTGACCTGCCCTTAGCATGTTCTGAATCACCTTCTGAATTTCTGTAGCTCTGATTTCAGTATAAATTTGCTTGGTATCTATGAAACATTCATCTAGATAATCAATGCTTTTTAAATAAAATTGTCTCAGTCATTAAATATTTGGATTAGTTTTAAACAGCATATTTCCATATCTAACCAACAGCCAAAAGGACAATGCAATTCAATATAAAATGAATATATTTGTGCATATATCTTCTTTTATATTGCTATATCAAAATTTCACAATGAACTCTAAAGAGAGAGGTTTATCTACACAGCAGAAGAAAGAGAAAATTCATATTAAATAACATTTGATTACATTAATTTCACTTCTCTTTGCAATTTCTTATTCTTACCTTCCATAAGTTTCCCTGTCTGTTCTGCACTTCCCCCAGGAAGAATCTTGGCAATATAGGCTCCAATTTCTCCACTATGTCCAGGGATTTCTTTGCCACCCACAATTCTAATTCCTAATCCATTACCTGTATTGAAAAATTAACAAATTTTTAGTAGTAATTTAAAAAAGCAATAGTTATCATAAGCTGTAGGACACACAAAAAGTGGTTGTGGCACTCAGAAGCCAACTAGAACATGAACATTGGAACTAGACATTAATAACAAAATACATTATTCTGATTCCAATAAGTGCTGTGAAATAGAATGTTCTGAGGTCTTGCTGTAATCTTTAATAATTAACTTATTAATAAAATATTTTAATGAAAAAACATGCACATAACCTGTGAATTATTATTCTAGCCTATTTAATCAACTAGTATTGTGTATTAACATATCATTTACTACAAAGCATAATTTGGGGAACCGTAGGCTGGCCACCTGTGGGAACCTCCTCATTTTTGTATCTACATAGCTTGCAGCAATCGGTCGACCACAAGGCCTACGAAAACAACCAGGTGAAACAGTTGAAACAGGACAGACTCTGCATAAACAACTAGGAGGAACCAGGTGAAACAGATGAACTTTCGACCTAAGGCTATACGTGCCCTTTCATCGGATTGGATGACATTAGCATAAACTGCACGTGAAGAGAACCACTATTTGCTGTGGAGCACATGCTCCACGGGACTTGGGATATAAAGGGACATTGGGTTCTGGGCGAGGGGCCGCCTCTCCTCCTCTTTTCTCCTCTCCCCTTGCCCTTTCCTTCTGTCTCCTTGAGAACCGAGAAACAGTGACCGTGTCATGACTGTGTTGGATCCTCGTTGGCGAGGGTTCGACAAGTGGTGCCGTGACTCGGATAGCCGGACCGGTCACTGGAAGCAGGTAAGAACAATTAAAACGTGTATACACGGGAATCTAGGCGGGTGATATAAAAAGCCTAGGATTGGTACCGCAGAAAAAAGAATAACAATGGGAAACACTCCCTCGACAACCAGGTTGCGCCTGTTATTAAGCTGCCTTTTAAAAGTAGCGGGGATGCCCGTGAAAGCGGCCGCTGTATGTGCATTCACTAGGGCCATCGCTCAGACCTCACCCTGGTTCGTGGAGAGCGGTGAGTTAGAACAGGAACAATGGCGTGGGGTCGGAAGACAATTGAGGGCAGCAGAGAAATCGCCTGAAGTCCTTAGGCTATGGCAATGGATCAACCAAGCTCTCCGTAATGACTCGGAGGAAATAGCAGCCCTCCTAGATGAAAGGGCTGATTTACTAGAGGAAACACAGAGAAAATCTCAGTCTGCAAGCCTAGATGGAGACAGAGAGGACCAACATGGGTCGGGAAAACCACAGAGAGATAGGGAGGATGAGAGACCCCCTCCTTCCGCACCCCCCTATTAGGCACATTTGCCCATAGAAGGAGTTCCCCTATGTTGCTGCAAACTGGCCACTCTCATTCTCTGCCGCTTTGTTTCGGATGTGTTTCCCTGTCCTAAGCAATGGGCTCCTATGCTGATGACCAGCTCTTTTCTGTGCTGCTGTAGTTAACTTATCTGAGAGTTTGCACGTGTCTTGAAGGATTCGTGTTTTATTGGATTTGTCTGTCTTTAATGTTTGAGTGATTACTTAACCCTAATCAGATCTAGCCCACAGCCTTGGTTACTAGTTTTTGGCTGAGCGGTTTGACACTCTAACTTTTAAATTCTCAAGTGATATCTAACAACTTTGGGACTTCCAGTAGGATCCCTGGAACTCTCAAAGAATGAGACTCTAAATTTGTTAAAGTAACAACTGTTTGAGTCAATTCAAATTATACAAAGTGTATTAAAATGTTGCAAATGATGTCAGATCTATGTTGTATTCATGTTTTTGCTTTCCAGCTAAAGTGGTCTTACAAGTCTTTACATGTCCTCAATATATTTTAAACTTGTTTCTTTCTCTAAACTTTTGGTATCTCCAAAAGGGCCCTTGGAGATGTCAAAAGAAATCTCTCATAGAGATAATAACCAACTGGGATGTTTAAAAGTGCTGCCAAGACGTAAAATGATTCAACACTCTACTAAAATTCCTCACAACCCACAGGAAATTTTTCAAAAGGGTCAAGGGAATCAAGGTTCCAAAAACATTGGGGACATTTAACCCTTAAATCTCAGATGCTCGTTAGATGGAGAGACCCTCTCACCCGACTCTGGAGAGGGCCTGACCCGCTGATTCAGTTGGGAAGAGGATTTGGCTGTGTGTTCCCCATAGGGGAGTTGACTCCAATTTGAATACCAGCCAAAAATATCAGGCCTATGCCTGATGCAAGTAACAACCCACCCAGGGAGCAGTTTGCCCCTGAGGGAGATCCCCTTATCTTTCCTCTTCCATAAACGATGGAGATCCAGAGGCAGGGACTATGATCCCCTGAACTGGGGAAGCGCCCCCGGTGCTCTCCACATTGCCAATGAAGGGTAAGATTCCGGATGGACCGGAACAACCTGACAGGCGGTGGAGAAAGCTCACCACGCTCCCATAATTACAAGTCACGCAACACCCCAAGACGGGTAAAGCACCCAGTGTCCTGTACCAACCTAAGACAGGGCTCATGGCCAAGCTGCCTGGGTTACCAATGACGGGTAAGGGCAAGGACGGCTGGGGGCAACCTAAGACAGGGAACGTGTGCCAAAACAAAAAAGGGGGAATATGTGGGGAAATTAGTTAAGTATGGTCCCCCTTCACCACTTTGGGCCACTGGATCTCAAGTACTTGGTCACACGTGAAAGAATGAGTGGCCATAGTGGGCCTATTCGTAATAGTACTTTTAGGCTTCCTCCTAATCAGCAGGGTCATCCTGGCAGTAGTCAGGAGTCAGCAACGCACTAATCTAGTGGTCCGACAGGCTATGCTTGCCATGTATCGCTCTGACCCTCAGCAGCAGATATGGCTTGGCATGATGGAGCGGTAGCCAAAGACGGGTAATCACTGGCGAGTGCCCCTAGCAACCTAAGACAGAACTTGGGACATGCTTCCCAATGTTTCGATGATAGGTAAGCAGGTGGTGCATCGCTGGGAACCTAAGACAGGCACGACTTTGTGCCATAAATAACAAAAAAGGGGGAGCTGTGGGGAACTGCAGGCTGGCCACCTGTGGGAACCTCCTCATTTTTGTATCTACATAGCTTGCAGCAATCGGTCGACCACAAGTCCTACGAAAACAACCAGGTGAAACAGTTGAAACAGGACAGACTCTGCATAAACAACTAGGAAGAACCAGGTGAAACAGGATGGACTCTGCATAAACAACTAGGAGGAACCAGGTGAAACAGATGAGCTTTTGACCTGAGGCTATACGTGCCCTTTCATCAGATTGGACGATATTAGCATAAACTGCAAGTGAGGAGAACCACTATTTGCTGTGGAGCACATGCTCCACGGGACTTGGGATATAAAGGGACATTGGGATCTGGGCGAGGGGCCGCCCCTCCTCCTCTTTTCTCCTCTCCCCTTGCCCTTTCCTTCTGTCTCCACGAATAAAGTTCCTTGAGAACTGAGAATCAGTGACTGTGTCGTGACTGCGTTGGATCCTCGCTGGCAAGGGTTCAACAGCATAATAAAATTATCTTGAGCCGGTGCCGCGGCTCACTAGGCTAATCCTCCACCTTGCGGTGCCAGCACACCGGGTTCTAGTCCCGGTTGGGGCACCGATCCTGTCCCGGTTGCCCCTCTTCCAGGCCAGCTCTCTGTGGCCAGGGAGTGCAGTGGAGGATGGCCCAAGTCCTTGGGCCCTGCACCTGCATGGGAGACCAGGAGAAGCACCTGGCTCCTGCCATCGGATCAGCGTGGTGCACCGGCCGCAGCGCGCCTACTGCGGCGGCCATTGGATGGTGAACCAACGGCAAAGGAAGACCTTTCTCTCTGTCTCTCTCTCACTGTCCACTCTGCCTGTCAAAAAAAAAAATCTTGACTGATGAAGAATGACTTATATAACTGCATTACTGTACAGAACAGATTTTTCTGTAATGAGCCACATGGAAAGAAGATAGAGAATAATTATTATGAGAAAATTAATGGAGATAAGTATGAATTATTGACATTTTAAATGTTTTTCTAAATCAGCTAAAAATTAGCAAGTATATATAGTACCAGATATATTTGTGTTTCAAATATTGAAAAATTTTAAAATGAGAGTACTAGAAGAAAGTATAATTCTTCAACTTTAATAAAGGAATAATTATATGTATACATTGAAATTCATTTCATTCATTGATTGAAGTACCATTTTCAACTCTGAAAATCTGCAAGTTAAAACCTCTTTTCCAAATCCTATTACCTTTCTACTTTATTCTTCAAAAACAATCTCTGACCAGCATCTATACGGTTCAAATATTCGACAACCAGTAGCAGTGGATTACGATAGAATGTTTCTGTCTTTTATTCAGCAGGGATATATTTTCATAAAACATAATTCCTTTTTCTTAGTTGATGTAGTACTTCCAACTCAATTTCCTTTCTCCTTGTTTTCCTTTTTTTCTTTCCTCCTTTCTTGCCTCCCCCACATTATTTTCTCCCATTTCTCCCCTCTCCTTCTCTACCATCACCTCCTCCATCTGCAAGTGCTCTGAAGATTTTGCTTAAACAATGAAAACATGAGGAGCACCTTCTAATACATCACTAGTCCTCAACTGTACCTGGGGAGCCAGTTGAGTTCTCAGATGTTAGGCTTTAAGGAATCACCAGGATTAATTCCATAATAAGCCATTAGATATTTGTGAATAAGAAGTTGCAGTTTTACAAGTCTTGCTAGCTAATCTTTAATCAACAACGTTAGCCCAAGTTTTACAGTGTACTAAAGACATCTTAGAAATTACAAAATGAGGTCTTTCAAATGGCCACTGAAGAGTTACTTAACCCAAGGTTCGCTTTCATTTTTCACTGTTGAATTACTCATGAGCTGTAATTCACAATTCGTTAAAGATTTCATTAAAAACTTGAATAAATATTAACTTTATAATGTGATCAGCATATCCACATTGTCATTAAGACACAGTCTGAGACACCAAAAATGACTCAAGAGATTACCTTAGGATGAAGAGCTACACACATGCAAGACCATGTCCCATGTCAAAATTTTCCTATTATATAATCTATGCAGAGGACAGAAGAATAGAGTTTAAGGCATCTCTCACGTATTTCTTCTAAACTCTGTAGTTAGAATCCAAGTGTACTCCATGAAAAGTTATTTTATCTCCATATAATCTATAATGCACCTGTATATTTAAAATCCACAAATAAACATAAGGTTGTCACACCTTATAAAGGTATGCCTAAAAGGGTAGTTGTGAAATGTCAACATTTATTAATTAGCCTAAGTGGCTTTGTTTTTTAATTTGAACAATTTGGTGACCATTTCATTCTGTAGATGACAATACCTGGAGGATTGTCATTGGATCCTTAAAGCCATTTCATTCTTAGTGACTGAGCACTTTCTAAAAGCCTGTGGTAAAGGAGCACAGACACACTAATTATTTCTTTTATAAAATATATCCTCTTGCTAGTAATCTCAGACATTAAAATACTTTTTAAATACACTTCATAAAACTCAAGAATAATAGTCATGACAATACTATGAGGAATGATATTATATACACAGAAATGAAGCTAGAAACTATTGTTCTTATTGCTATTGTTTAATGGATTGTTTTACATGTAGACAAAGCTGAATATAAATATTAAATATTTGTGAAATGATATTATGGTAGAAATTAAAAAGGCCCAAGAAAATTACCTGATTGGTTTATTTCACAGTAGTAATTGGCATCCCAATTTGGATGTCATGAAAATGAAATGGCTGGCGCTGTGGCATAGTGGGTAAAGCCACCGCCTGCAGTGCTGGCATCCCATATGGGTACCGGTTCGAGTCCCGGCTGCTCCACTTCTTATCCAGGTCTCTGAATTGCCTGGGAAAGCAGTAGAACATGGTCCAAGTCCTTGGGCCCTTGCATTCACATGGGAGACCTGGAAGAAGCTCATAGTTCCTGGCTTCAGATTGGCCCAGCTCTGGCCATTGCAGATACTTGGGGAGTGAACCAGCAGATGCGAGATCTCTCTCTCTCTCTCTCTCTCTCTCTCTCTCTCTCCCTGCATCTGCCTTTCAAATAAATAAATAAATCTTTAAAAAAGAAAATGAAATGGATTTATATAACTTCTAAGGATTTAAATCTTGTATCTTGATTTTACATTTCCATAGTTTCAACTCCACATTTTATGTATTAAATACAGAAACAAATATCAAAAAATACACCCATAAAAATGTAATGCCCATACTCAACCCACAAGCAGGAGGCCAATAAAAGTTTGGTAAACTTAAGAAGTAACATTAATTTTAAACTGAAATGCTAAGCACTAAATGGCCTCTGATTAATGATGTTTATAGTATCATTGTTTTCCAACTTTTGACACATTTTTATTACCATAGTCTCCTTTTCTCCTTCTGTTCTATCTAGAAGCATTGTTAACATGCTACTGAGATGCCATGAAAATGCATTGGTCTTGCTATTGAGTTCCCAGTACGGTAGGGTAGAAAGAACCAATAAGAGAACATAAGTGCTTCACTAAAAAAAAGAAAGTCAAGAGTTATAGTAATTTCACTAAATATAAGCACAGCTGTAGATATGGAAGTTTTACAGGGTAATTTAAAATTTAGAGAAACTTTATGTTGGGAATATACTATTTGTAGAAAACAGGAGTACATTGATAAAACCATTAAGAAAAAATTTACCTCTCCTAATCTTAGAAATACAATTTAAATTCATTATCCTAAGTCTCTATATTAATAAATATGGAATCACATAGTCATTTTTAAAATAAACTAATAAAACAAACATGAGTATACTTAGGAAAAATCTTTGCATTTACATTTAACTTTGCAGTTTAAATCTACTAATTTTGTATATTTATTACTGCTACATTACAAGCTTAGTACTTTAGAGTAGCACAATGAATGTTTTTACTTCTATTATTAGAATAATATATGAAAATAATAAGAGATCATAATCAGAGCATTAAATTTGGAGAAAAGGAAAATATTTGTTCTAACATCATCATATGCTACACATAAGCATCAAAGGAAAGTAAAATTTATAGTAGTGAATATACTATATCTTTTGAATAGTATTTTTAGTATTTCTAATAAAGTTATCATTGAATGAAAATATATAGCATAATATATTTAATTGCAAAAATAGAGATTTGTCAGGGCATTAGTTCACCTAAGAAGAAAGCAGATTACCCAAATATTTATGCTTGTGATGTAGTAATGGTAGTGGACAAGTCCCTCAGAATAATTCAATTGAATGTATTTTATGTAGTTTAAATGTTAATTATAATACTATGGCTATGAGAGTTTATTTTTATACTCCTTCACCTACTAATTTCTGTTATAAATTATCCATGTAAATGTTTGGTAACATAAGACAAAGTATATTAAAAATCCATAGTAATTTTCTCTGTGTGTCATATGAAATAATACAATTTTTCCATATTGGCAATTTCCAGCAACACCCAAACAGAACCATCACACTCCTGCCAAGGCTAAGTCAACTGCACATCTGAGCGTGCAAATGGTAAACTCAGCTGCTCCTATTAGTTTTTTGCTCTCAGGCCTTAGTTTTAAATCTGTATCATTCATATATATTAAGGATTCATAGAGGACTTTCCATTCCACATTGCTGTGAACTTAAGCTCACATTCATTCACTATCCATATCCTGGTATGATTCCAAAATAATTCCAGGAAATATTTTAGGACTGTCACTTTTCTACATGCATTCCTCATTCATGCAAAGATGCAGCAATTACCTTTTTCTTCATTATCATTTATGTAAAGGCAATTGCAAAATTAGAACTATATAGAGTAATCTGAACGTTTTCTTGATACTTTTTAATTTATTTTTATTTATTTATTTATTTATTTATTTATTTATTGACAGGCAAAGTGGACAGTGAGAGAGAGAGAGAGAGACAGAGAGAAAGGTCTTCCTTTTCCATTGGTTCACCCCCCAATGGCCGCTAAGGCTGGCGCGCTGCGGCCAGCGCACCATGCTGATCCGAAGCCAGGAGCCAGGTGTTTCTCCTGGTCTCCCATGCAGGTGCAGGGCCCAAGCACTTGGGCCATCCTCCACTGCACTCCTGGGCCATAGCAGAGAGCTGGACAGGAAGAGGAGCAACCAGGACAGAATCTGGCGCCCTGACCAGGACTAGAACCCAGTGTACCGGCGCCGCAGGAGGAGGATTAGCCTATTGAGCCGTGGCGCCGGCCCATTTTCTTGATACTTATAATGGAAAAATCTTCCATGTTCATGAACTGGAAGAATTAATATAATCAAAATGATCTCCCCGTAAAAGTACAAAAGAAATCCAAAGCAAACAATAGGAATATTTATGGGAAAATGACAGGGCTAAGTCATTACTTATCAATAGTAACCTTGAATCTAAATTCTCTAGTTAAAAAATACAGACTGGCTGAATGTATTAAACAAGCCCCATCTATTTGCTGCCTATAAGAAACACACTTCAACAACAAAAATGCAAGCAGACTAAAAGTGAAAGGATGGAAAAAGATATTTCTTATAATGGAAAGCAGAAATGAGCAGATGTAGCCATCCTAATATCAGACAAAATAGACTTTAACACAGAAACTATTAAGAGATAAAAAAGGGCACTATGTAATGATTAAGGGATCAATTCAACAGGAAGATGTGACTACAATAAATGTATATTTATTCAATTTCAGGGATCCTGGCTATTTAAAAAATGCTATTGAATCTCAAGGGAGACATAGTCTCCAATAAAATAGCAGTGGGGGACTTCAACACCCCACATTCATCAATGAACAGATCAACTAGACAGAAAATCAACATAGAAACAACAGAATTAATCTACACTATGGACCAAATGGACCTACCTGATATCTACAGAGCCTTTAATCCCACAGTTGCAGAATACACATTCTTTCTCTAGAATACACTATATGCCAGGCCATAAAGCAAATCTCAGCAAATGCACAAAAAAATCACAATAATACCATTCATCTTTTCTGAGCACAGTGGAAGAAAGCTGAAAATTAACAACTCAAGAACCTCAAAAACACTTGGCATGGAGGCTGAACAACATGCTATTGAATGAACAGTGGGTCTTATAAGACAGTGGGAGTGGGAGTGGGAGTGGGAGGAAGGGTAGAGTAGGAAAAATCACTATATCCCTAAATTTGTATATATGAAATGCAAGAAGTTTGTATACCTTAAATAAAAGGTTTCTAGGTTAAAAAAATGAAATCAAAAGAGAAATTAAAAAAAAAACTTCCAGAAATGAATAAAGATAACAAGAAAACATACCAAACTTATGGAATACAGCAAAAAGAGTGTTAATAGGGAAATTTATACAATTGGTCTACATCAAGATATTGGAAACATACTAAATAAATGAACTATAAATGCACCTGAAGGACCTAGAAAAACTACAATGAACCAAACCCAAAATCAGTAGGAGGAAAGAAATAATTAAAATTAGAGAAGAAATAAACAAAATTGAAACTAAAATATTACACTTTGTGTTTCTGTGTGGGTGCAAACTGATGCAATCTTTACTTAATATATACTAAATCGATCTTCTGTATATAAAGATAATTGAAAATGAATCTTGATGTGAATGGAATGGGAGAGGGAGTGGGAGATGTGAGGGAAATTATGGGGGGGAGGAGCCATTATAATCCATAAACTGTACTTTGGAAATTTATATTTACTGAATAAAAAAATTGAAACTAAAAATACAATACAAAAGATCAGTGAAATGAAGAGCTGATTCTTTGAAAAAACAAAATTGATACACCATTGGCCCAGCTAACTAATAAAGAGGAAGAATATCCATATCCATAGAATCAGAGATGAAAAAGGAAATTTACCAACAGATGCCATAGAAACAAAAAGAAACATCAGGAATTACTACAAAGAGCTATTTGGTAACATATTGGAAAATCTAGAAGAAATGGGTAGATTCCTAGACACACACAGTCTACCAAAACTGAGTCATGAAGACACAGAAAACCTAAACAGACCAATAACTAAGAAGGAGACTGAATCAGTAATAAAGACCCTCCCAGCAAAGAAAAGTTCAGGACCAGATGGCGTCACTGCTGGATTCTACTAGATATTTAAAGAAGAACTAAATCCAATTCTTTCAAGCTATTCAAAACACTTGAAAGGGAGGGAATCTGCCTAAACTCCTTCAATGAGGCCAGCATCAACATAATTCCTAAATAAGCAAACAAACAAACAAACAAAAAAAAAAAACAGAGAAAGAGAACTATAAACCAATATCCATAAAAAACATAGATGCAAACATCTTCAACAAAATACTAGCTAATTGAATCCAAAAACACATAAGAAAGGTCATTCAACCAGACCACGTGGGATTTATCCTTGGTATGCAAGGATGGTTCAACATTTGCAAATCAATAAATGTGATACATCACATTAACAAACTGAAGAACAGAAACCATAGAGTTACCTAAAAAGATGCAGAGAAAACATACAATATCCTTTCATGATGAAAACTCTAAGCAAATTGGGTACAGAAGAAACATTCCTCAAGACAATCAAGGCAGTGTATGACAAACCCACAACCAGCACCTAATTGAATGAGAACTGAATTGAACCAGAACTATACCAGAATGTCCACTCTCACAGCTGGTATTCAGTACAATCCTGGAATTTTAGCCATAGCCATTAGGCAAGAAAAAGAAATCAAATGGATAAAAATTGGATAGAAAGAAGTTAAACTATCCCTATAAACAGATGACATGATCCTATATGTAGGTGAACCAAAAGACTCCACTTTGACATTACTGGACTCATAAAGAGTTTTATAAAGTAGCAGGATATAAAATTAACCCAAAAATCAAAGCTTTTGTATATTGTCGGGGCTAGAGCTCAGGCCCGACATGAGCTGCAGAGAACTGAGGCTGCCCTTTGCCTGACCCTGTTTCCTGTAGTTGTTCAGAGGCACATGCAGGTGTTATAGACCTCTAACTGCATAACAGGATGTTATTGATGTTATCGGTTGTTTGAATTTTATGTAACCTTTTGTTTGTTATGCTATACTGACTCTGTGTAACCATCTTTGAGCTTGTGGGGCTGTGGGTATATATACTCGTTTCTTGCTGTGTTCGGGGCCGGTGGTTGAAGAGCCTCTCAAGAAGGCAGCCTCCGGTCCCTTGTCGCCAAGCTCCCTACCTTGGCTTGAGGGCTTCAAGGCATTAAACGCTGATGACCGGACCGAGTACTGTGTCTTCACTTAGTTTGTCGAGTGGCCACCAACAGTATATACAGATAATGCCATGGCTGAGAAAGAATTTCTAGATCAATCCCATTCACAATAGCTACAAAAAAGTAAATACTTTGGAACAAATTTAACCAGGAAGTCAAAGATCTCTACATGAAAATTACAAAATATTTTAAAAAGAAATAGAAGAAGATAAAAAAATGGAAAAATCTTCTATATTCATGGATTAGAAAAAATTAATGTCATCTTAACTTCCATACTACCAAAAGCATTTTACAGATTCAATGTGATTGCAATCAAAAGAACAATGATATATTTCTCAGATTTAGAAAAAATAATGCTAAAATTCAAATGGAAACACAAGAGACCCCAAACAGCTAAAGCAACCTTATACAATAAAAACAAAGCCAGAGGCATAAAAATACCAGATTTCAAGATATACTACAGGGCAGTTATAATCAAAGCAGCCTGGTACTGACACAAAAATAGACAGGTAGACCAATGGAACAGCATAGGAACACCAGGAATCAATCTATGCTTCTACAACCAACTAATCTAAAATCAATTCCTGGAGGAAGGACAGTCTCCTCACCAAATAGTTCTGGGAAAACTTGATCTCCACAGCAGAAATATGAAACAAGACCCCTATCTTTACCTTACACAAAAATTAACATAAAATTGATCAATTTAATCTACAATTATAAAATTCTGACAGTTTTTAGCTTCCAGCATTTTAATACAAATGCTATCTGTTAAATTAATAAGCAATTGTATTAATATTTACATTTTGGTTAAGCAAATATACAAGGTGCACACAAGCCTGGTAACATAATATTTTATAACTACTACGTTTTTACAGGGAGTTGAGAAACTGATTCAGGGAAAACAGAAATAAATTTACTGAGTCATTTTAGGGATTTTTTCCATCCATGCAAACACAAAGGTGAATTGTTTATATTTTACTTTTATCTAACTTGCTATTACATCAGATTTATTGATTTTTTATTGTTAAAACCTGTCAAAATCCAAGTGTTCATTATTTTTATACTATACACCAAATGTCAAAATCAATTTTCTGCTGGTGAATGAAGTATTCAACATAGTTTAATAGTTTCTACCTTCCAAAATATATCAAGGGATACTTTGTCTTATTTAGTATAATTATTTATTTTCTTTACTCTTAAAATTATTACTCCATCTGGTATGGACAAGAAATGTATTCCATGGTGAGAAATGACTAAGTTTAGAATATTCAAGCATTCCATTGAAATTATGCTTTAAACAAAAGGTGAATTCACTTTATTTATTTTCATCCAACCTTCTGTTACATGAGATTTATTGATCTTTCTATTGTTAAAACCTCTCAAAATATATGATTTGGAACCCATGGATTTCATCTGTTTTTGTGCCTTGCTTTAATATAATATTTAAATTTTTATTGAAATTTGACCTTGACTTAATCAACATTCTAAACACAGACCATCACTTTGTATCCCATACATATATAATGTTTCAATGTCATCTCGCATTTAACTTATTACTTATTTTTTTCTCAATCTCTTTTCTATTATCTGGAAGGGCAGTTGAAAGCAAAGAGAAAGCAATATTCTGTGTTTGACAATATTCTGAAGTTTTTTTGCATTACCTTTCTTTGTCACCTGTACATTTTGAGATAGGTACTATCCATTCCAATTTCATAACAAAGCAGCTCAGACAAAAGATTAGAAAGTTATTATAGGTTGACCATCACAAGAGCTAAGATTAGAAAATGTTTTTTCTTGACTCCCCAATTCTTTTTCTTTCTAAAAGCCTTCACTCATCACTCTAATTGTCAAACCCATATACTAGAAGATCGATATAAATCCTTACTTCTTTATTTGAACCCCATTCTTCACATACATTTTACATTACTATCACCATTTATACTCTTCCCCAAAAGGATATGTTGAATATTTTCACCCTCTTTCATGGAATCAGTTATTCATGCTTTTTTTCTACTTTATTAACAGTTCATACAAAAATGTGATAAACAACCTCTGGCCAAAAGCAAAGCCCATAATGTCACTTCCTTAGCTGGAACACAATACACAAGCACTATTTGTCCTGACAGATGTCAGAAAAATTGGTAATATTTCAGCAGAAATAGCCTTGACAATAAAAATTTCTTTTTGTTTCTAAGAGTATTTTTGTTACCAAGTTTCACCAAAATTTACCTCAAAGAAATTGTGATTTTTACAACAGACTCAACCTAAACTCCTTATAATTTTCAAAAGATTTATTAATTTGAAAGACAAAATGACAGGGGCTGGTGCTGTGGTGCAACAGGTTAAAGCCCTGGCCTGAAGCACTGCCATCCCATGTGGACGCTGACTCTAGTCTCAGCTGCTCCTCTTCCAATCCAGCTCTCTGCTATGGCCTGAAAAAGCAGTGGAGGATGGTCCTAGTCTTTGGGCCCCTGCACCCACGTGGGAGACCCAGAAGAAGCTCCTGGCTTCTGGCTCCAGATTGACACAGTTCCGGCCGTTGCCGGAGTGAACCAGCATCTGGGGAATGAACCAGCAGATGGAGAACCTGTCTCTCTGTCCCTACCTCTCTATATAACTCTTTCTTTCAAATAAATAAAATAAATCTTAAAAAAAAAAAAAAAGACAACAAGACAGAGAGAAAGGAATTTTCCATCTACTGATTCACTCCTCACATAACTGCAATGGCTAGGGCTGGTCCATGCCAAAGCCAAGAACCAGGAACCCCATGCAAGTTTCCCACTTGCATGGCAGGAGCCCAAGTACTTGGGTTATCTTCCACTGCTTTCTGAGAAGCATTAGCAGGGAGTTGGAACAGAAACAGTGAGCTAGAAATTTAACCAGTGCTCTTATATGGGTTGCTGGCATCGCCAGCAGAGGGTTAACTTGCTGTGCCACAGTATCAGCCCCTGAACTTTATTTTATTTATATAGCTTTATACTCAACTTATTACTAAAAATAAGACTTACAATTATAAATTAACTAGTATATGAAGTCACTATCTAGTTAATATGCTATTAAGAGGCCCATGTCCCATTTCAGAGTCTCTAGGTTTGATATCTAGCTCAAGCTCCTGACTCCAGATTCCTGTTAATACAGATGGTGGGAGGCAGCAGTGATGGCTCAAGTAATTGGGAGAGACCGGGATTGAGTTCCTGGCTTCCAGCTTTGGCATGGCCCAGTCTCTGCCATCAGGGGCATTTGGGGAGTGAACCAGCTGATGGGAGCTGCTCCTCTCCTTCTCTGTCTTAAGTAAATTAATGACAAGAGTGTACAAAATATTATGGTGAGTTCATGGTTGGCTTGGTAAGCAGAATCTGAATTGAACTTGACAGTGTTAACATCACTAAAATCATTGCAAATTTAACTTCCTTTACAGTGTCTATTTTTTGTTTGTCTTGATTCCTTAAAAACTTTTTTGGGGCCAACACTTTGGTGTAGTGGATAAAGCAGCTGTCTGCAGTGCCGGCATCCCATATGGGTGCTAGTTCGAGTTTCAGCTGCTCCACTTCCAATCCAGCTCTCTGCTATGGCCTGGGATAGCAATGGAAGATGGCCCAAGTGCTTGGGCCCCTGCACCCGTGTGGGAAACCCGGAAGAAACTCCTGGCTCCTGGCTTCTGATATGCACAGCTCCAGCAGCGGCGGCCAATTGCAGAGTGAACCAGAGGATGGAAGACCTCTCTCTTTCTGCCTCTCCTTCTCTCTGTTTATAACTCTGACTTTCAAATAAATAAATAAATCTTAAAAAAAAAACTTTTTGAAAAAGTTTTAATTACTACTTCAAGAAGGAGAAGAAGAGGGGGAGAGAGAGAAAGACAACAGCCCATCCATTGGTTCACTCCTCAATGTCTACACTCAATGACTGTAATGGCTAGGGCTGGCGGTGGGGACCAGGAACTCAATCCAGATCTTCCACATGGTTGTCAGGGACAAGGGACCCAATTACTTTAGCCATCACTGCTGCCTTGGCAGTTTGAGACAGATGCAGACACTGAACCCAGGCACTCTGATTCACTCATCATCACTGCTAGGCCAAAGGCTGCCACTGGTCCCTTTAATGCATTCTGTTATAGCAAAACAACACCAAAAATAATAACATATGAGCTTGAATATTAAATAAGTCACTGAAAGGAAGTAAGTAGTAGTTGTGGTTTAAGGGCTAAAATTAAGATTCAACATGATGGGCTTCCCTATTTTCTGATGCCATCTGAAGAGCAGATCCACAAGTGATACTGCCTACCCTCCTTTGCCAGATAAGTGTACTGGACAGACAACCCTCCTGGGCAAGGGGATCAGGTGCAATTCCAGCTTTTCAGTGAGCAACAGATTTCAGGGATTATTCAAGAAGCCAATCAAACCTTCCTGTAAGAACTGGGGACATTCCCAGCATTTGCTACTAAAAACCTTGCCAGCCACAGCCCCTGATGGTTCACTCTGCTCCTGAACACAACCTTCTTGTGGCCTGTATTGTGTGTGGTATCCTGCTGTCCAGTTTGTAAGCATATGTGACTGGTAAATTGCAGCTGACCTCAGGTTTCCAGAGTTCGGCATCATGGGATCAGCCCTCACCATTACCCTAAGAGAACAGAAATCGCTCTCTCACCAACCAGGGGAATAGGACACAATGAAATGTTTAAAAACAAGATAAAGGCCGGCACCGTGGCTCAACAGGCTAATCCTCCGCCTTGCGGCGCCGGCACACCGGGTTCTAGTCCCGGTCGGGGCACCGATCCTGTCCCGGTTGCCCCTCTTCCAGGCCAGCTCTCTGCTGTGGCCAGGGAGTGCAGTGGAGGATGGCCCAAGTTCTTGGGCTCTGCACCCCATGGGAGACCAGGATAAGCACCTGGCTCCTGCCATCGGAACAGCGCCGTGTGCCGGCCGCAGCGCGCTACCGTGGCGGCCATTGGAGGGTGAACCACGGCAAAAAGGAAGACCTTTCTCTCTGTCTCTCTCTCACTGTCCACTCTGCCTGTCAAAAATAATAAAAAAAAAAAAGAAAAAAAAAAGAAGAAAAAAAAAAAACAAGATTAAAGAGGAACCTGACAATATATGTTAAAAATATATTTTTTCTTAAAATTGTACCATTTTAATTTCTTACAGTGAACACTGAATAAAAAATAATTTCTTAGTTTGGGCTGGCTAACTGGGTAGAAATTTTCTACTAACAAAATTGACATCTAAGGAACATTCAAAGTATCTCTGCCCTTTTACTAAGTAATTCTTTTCCAGGGAATGCAGTGTAGAATGATAAACAACATGGTAGTAGTTTTCCATTGCACCATTGTTTATAATAGTAAAAAGGAGAGAGCATAAATGTCACACAACTGAGAAATGGTTAAACAAATATCTGCAGTATAATAAAAACCAGCTGCTAAATTTATGCTTGTGAAGATTTTTTTGATAAAGAAATACCTTTATAAGAAAATTTATACTGTACTAAAATATATATGCATACTCCATTGCAATGTATTTTCAACTTTTAGTGTGTATATTAAAAACACAAGAAAAATACATAAATGGAGATGTTATGTTTTTTGTCTTTTTTTCCATTTTTTAAAATTTATTTATTTATTTGAAGGGCAGAATTACACAGAGAGAGGGAGAGACAGAGTTATCTTCCATCTGCTGGTTCACTCCCCAAATGGCCACACAACCAAGCCAGGCCAATCTGAAGCCAGGAACCAGGACCTTCCTCCCAGTCTCTCTGCTTTCCTAGGAACATTAGCAGGGAGCTGGATCAGAAGTGGAGCAGCCAGGACTTGGGAATTGGCATTCATATAGGATGTTAGTGCTGCAGGCAGCAGCTTAACCTGCTATGTATGCCACAGTGCCAGGCCCAGTCTTACTCTCTTCACCACTATCAGGTTTTATAGAAAATTTATATTATATTACAAAACACTTGAATCTATATACCCATGCTGAATACATATACATATGTATATAAGAAAAAGCAAAAATGGGCCGGTGCCGCGGCTCAATAGGCTAATCCTCCGCCTAGCGGTGCCGGCACACCGGGTTCTAGTCCCGGTCGGGGCACCGGATTCTGACCCGGTTGCCCCTCTTCCAGGCCAGCTCTCTGCTGTGGCCAGAGAGTGCAGTGGAGGATGGCCCAAGTCCTTGGGCCCTGCACCCCATGGGAGACCAGGAGAAGCACCTGGCTCCTGCCATCGGATCGTCACGGTGCGCCAGCCGCTGCGCGCCGGGCGGCCATTGGAGGGTGCACCAACGGCAAAGGAAGACCTTTCTCTCTGTCTCTCTCTCTCACTGTCCACTCTGCCTGTCAAAAAAAAAAAAAAAAAAGAAAAAGAAAAAGCAAAAATGATAATGTGTATGTCCATTTAGCTACTGCAAGCTGAGAGCCAGATGGAGGGTTTGTCTGAGATCTCTCACTAAGGGTAAACAGAGTAACAAAAATCTTCATGAGAAAATGGTAATTCATGTATTCTCTATATCCCATTTTCAATGTTTATTTGAGGAAATGAAGAAATACAGGGCAAAAAATTGTACATGTACCTATATGTGCTCATAGTGTGAACCATTTTTATATTCAGTAAATAGCTGCTTCTATTCATTGTTCTTATTCTATTTCTTCAGTTATTCTGCAAGTTTTGGAAGCAGAGTTCTTACCATAGACTTTTCCCATATCTGCCTCTTATTTCATGATGCTGAATCCAGATTCATTGTTGCATATCAACATGCTTACAGTGGCAGACAGACTTCTATAGACTGTAAATCTTTCTATAATCCTATATTATTTAAAGGTGACTTTGTGACTGGCTAATTTGTGATTTTAGTATCTTTATGTTTTTATTGAGGGAAAACACTAGAATCGTGTTAGGTTTTAAAAAACTAATCTACTAATAATATTATAGATTTGAGAAACACTGATGTGATGTATAGAATTATTTTTCCATGTTCTATTTAGAATCTGAATCTAAATCATTTCTATCTAAAATAGGGAATTTTCACTGTAAACACATAATTAAGAGAAAAGAGAATAATATTTGCATTTGACAGAAATTACTATACTTCCAAATTATTTAACAGGAATGGTCATCTTTCCATTTGCTTATTGTTTAGAGCCTTGCCTATATTCCTTCTAAACTGGGGTCTTTTTGCTTGTTCATCCTTTTATTTGGTGGAGTATTAAGCCCTTGACTGTAGTATAAATTAAAAATATGTTATCTCAAAAATAAGAACGAAAGAAAGAAAGGAAGGAAGAGAAAGAGGGAGGGAAGGAGAGAGGGGGAAAGAGTAAAGGAGGAAGGAAATATTATATTCTTGGAATTTTGCCTATGAACTACATCAAATCTGTTAAAAATTTTAAAAAATTAAAAAACAGAGCAAACCAGCAAAAAGAAAAACACACAAATTGCTTCATAGCTAAATAGAAAACTTGTAACTACCTCTAAAATGTTTAAAATTTTCACTATTTCTTTGATTTTTTGCATACTTACTTTCTTTGGTTGTGTGGAGAATGTAATGACATATGTATGCAAGATCATTATTAAAAATGTAACAAATTCCATTCAAAAAATCCACCCATACATTTGATGAACTATGAGGGTTCATTGCTGTGGTTATATGTGTGGCTCCGTGTCTGTACATTTCTCCTCCTTTCATCAAAATTAATATATAAGTAATTCAATGCCTTTACATGTTGCCAGTGATTGAGGTCTCTACTGATCAACAACAGTGGAACATCTGAATGCTCCTGTTGGGTTTGAAAACTTTCTCAAACCCTTTTGCTCAGCTTCTTAAAAATTTGGGCAAGAAAACCATGACACTGAGTGTTAAGCAAGGTTAGGAGAGGCAGGAGCTCTGTATCAGAATTAGGACACAAGTCCCTGTATTTCAGGCATGAATTTGTCATCAACTCTCTTCAGGTCTCTGGAAATCTTCTTCAGACAGTTAATGGACTCATTTATATGACATGTTAATAAAATACCTAGGCTTCTTTCCTCAAATTCCTGGGGTTTCTCAGATTGTTGTTGTTTCTTTGATCCATTTGTCTACAATTGCTATGATTCTATTTGATGAGTAATTCTGGATGGAAGTATAGTAGACCTGCAATTTTCTTTTTGTAAGTAAAAAAAAATAAAATCAAGACTATAATAAAATATTTATATGACCTGGTGCAGTGTTGCAGTGGGTTGAACCACTGCCTGCGGCACCAGCATCCCATATGGGCACTGATTTGAGTGCCAGCTGCTTCACTTTTGATCCAGCTACCTGCTAATATGTATGGGAAGACAATGGAGGATGTCTAAGTGCTTGGGCCCCTACACTCACATGGGAGACCAGGAAGAAGCTCCTGACTCCTGGCTTTGGCCTGGCCCAGCCCTATCCACTGCAGCCATTTGGAGAGTGAACCAGAGGACAGAGGATCTCAATCTCTCTCTCTCTCTGTTCCTCTCTGTAACTCTGCCTTTCAAATTAAAATAAATAAATAAATAAATAATTTATAAACTATCATTTAGAAGAACCTTGTAACACATTTCAATATATTGCTTATTTCATAAGGAATAACTGAAATATTTAAGTGTAATAAGATGTAAACAACGTAAACAGTACAGAAGAATTTGGTATTTTAATACCATTTAAGAAATGTACTATAAAATTAAGCAGAAATATCGTAAAGTAAAATATCGTAAAGTAGAAGAGGAAAAGTTCTCTCCCAAAAAGAGAATGACATAGGTGGACAAAACATTATAACTGAATTAGTCAGTGTTTAATTATTATAATGAAATACCTGAGGCAGACTACTTAAAAGGAAAGAGATTCATTTTATTTCACATTTCTGGAGGTAGAAAATAGAAACAGCATGGTGAAGGCTCTGTAAGGTGACCTCTGTGCTATATAACATCAGGCCAGGAATACATGTGTTCTTTCTACGTCTGTGTGATGTCTCCCCTGATTCTTTTAAAGCACCAGAAATCAATCACGGGGACATCAACCTACTAGCCCAATTGAATTCAATCATTTCCCACTACTAAATGGCATATTTGATTAAGTTTTCACCCTCTTAATGCCATTAACATAACACCATGAGGATGGCACTCTAACATGAATCTGGGGGTACAAAATATATCCAAATCATTGCAACAACCAGCCATTATCCCTCCTGAAGGAGAACAAAAGCATACAACAAATCGGGAAGCATTTGATCATGAGAAACTATTGATCTTTGAACAAGAACAGTGGACGTCTTAGTTGTACTTATCCCTGCTTAGTTGTCTTTGCTAGCTCTCTTGGGCAGCACAGGCTGTGAAAACCAGAACCTTTGCTGCTATAGGGGATGGGGCAAGCACTAGCACTGAGGATTATCTGGGGATTACATTGGGAGACTGGGAATTGACAGCCATAAATAGATTTAATAAGCTCAGCCCATATCCCTAAGGAAAGGGAGGCTGTGTCCAGGCTCAGCAGAAACCAAGCAGGATATGAATCCAAAAGGTTATCGAGATGTGTAGTAGAACTGAAAAACCGGAAGACTTAAAAACTTCTTGAACTTTGAATATTCTCCCGTCTATACACAAATTCAACAACAAAGGTTTATGGACAAGTTGAAGATTCTGGAGTAGAATTTCTGTCCAATCAATGGCTTAAGCCATTCAGGCACAACTCCTAGGAATTTGGTTTTAAAATAAAACAATATAACAATAGTAATATTAATCATGACGACAATAGGAAAAAAAAACTGGGGCCGGTGGTGTGGTGCAGCAAGTTATGGTGTGGTCCTTAGCACTAGCATCTCATATGAGTACCAGTTCTGTGGATGATCCTGTGCCTGGCTTGGGTACTGCCTGCCTAGCCCATACAGGAGGTTAAGAGGGCATGGCACACCATGTCTCCCAGGAAAGACCCTGGTCTTTCTGACCACACTGAGACCCACATATGACCTGACTGCTGGCAGGCAGCAGGGGCCTTAGGCACATTTCCCCCACCCCCACTTCCTGCTGAGGGGCCTTGTAAACAGCTCCCAGGTGTGTCCCAGTCCCATAAGATCACCTGGAAGGCTACATAGGCTACATGACCTTCAAGCTGACTGGAGAAGCGTAGAGGTGCCAATATCTGTTGCTACCCTGAGCTAGCTACTCCTCTTTGCCTGCCCTATAAAAGTTTGTGCCTGATTGTTAATAAAGGGACATGCTCACCAGAACTGTCTCTGGTGCTTCTTGTTGAAGAACTCTCACTCCACCATCCCAACAGTGTGGGCCTCAGAGGATGAATCCACAAAGTTCAAGTCCTGGCTCCTCCACTTCTGATTCAGCTCCCTGCTTTATGTGCCTGAGAAAGTAATGGAAGGTGGCCCAAGTTCCTGGGCCCCTGTCATCCATGTGGGAGAGATGGATGAAGTTCTAGGCTCCTGGCTGTGTCCAGGCTAACTCTTGGTAGTTGCAGCCATTAGGATAGTAAATCAGCAAATGGTAGATCTCTCTCTCTCTCTCTCTCTCTCTCTCTCTCTCTCTCTCTCTCTGCCTGTATCTCCTTCTTAGTGTAACTATGCCTTTAAAATTAAAAAAATATATATATTAAAGAGAAAATAGAAAACAACTGAGCAGAGATATCCATTTTCATATGCCATAGGAGGGATTTCCAGTTAGGAGAAAACATGAATACAGTTTTGCTACGCGTATTATCTAAAGCATTTAGGCTTCCACCAAAAAATCTGTCACATGCAAACCAACAGGAAAATCTGATCTATACTCGGGCAGAAAACAATTAGATGAAACAGTCTCTCAGAGACCCTTGAAATTTTATTTAGTAAGCAAAGACCTTAGAGCTCCTATCCCAAACATGCTCAAAGAACTACAAGAGATTGTGGTTACAGAATTAATGTGCAGCTCAGAAAATAACGTCAATAAAGAAGTAGAAATTAGAAATTGGCACTGTTGCATAGCAGGCATGGCTACCGCCTGTGAAGAGAGCATCCCATATGGGCGCCAGTTCATGTTCAGGCTGCTCTACTGCCTTCACTCCACTTCCTTACTTCCACTTCCCTGCTACTAGTCTTGGTTAAGCAGAGGAAGATGTTCTAAGTGTTTGGGCCCCTGCCACTCATGTGGGAAACCCAGATGAGATTCCTGGCTCCTGGCCTCAGCCTAGCCCAGCCCTGACCATTGCAGCCATTTGGGGAGTGAATCAGCAGATGGATGATCTCTCTCTCTCTCTCTCTCTAGCTGTGTGTGTGTGTGTGTGTGTAACTCAGGCTTTCAAATAAACAAATCTTTAAAAAAAAGAAGTAGAAATTACAAAATTAAGCAAAGAGAAGTCATGAAGTACAAATGAAATAAGAAATTTACTAGTGATTCTAAATCAGCAAAATGGAATGTAGACAAAAGAAAATGTAGTTCAAGTTTTTAACTCATTTTAGGAAGTTACATTTTGTTTTCATGCTGGATAAGGAAGTCAGGTAATTGGATGAATGGTTTTCTAAATCAGGGCACAGGCTTTTGGCGTTTTGGATTTCAAGGTTTGCTTTATTGTTTTGGGTGCATCAGCTGATTTTGCCTTTGTTTATCAGCAATTCCTTACATTCTAATCCTTCTAATCTGAAGAGCAGAGAAGAAAAGATGCAAAGAGAAATGAACAGAGCCTTACCTCAGAAACCAGAAGAACATCAAGTGAGTCAACATATAGAAAAAAACCAAGTGAATCGCTATATGTGAAATGGGAATCAGTGAAAATATAGTTGGGGCTGTGAAAATATAACTGAAGCAGTTAAGACCTCCAAACTGCTCAAATGTGAAAAGGCTTTAATGTGCAGATCCAAGAAGCTCAACAAACAGTAAATTATGAGGAATAAAAAGAGACCCACACTCAGACACATTATAGCCACTGTTTTCTCAGCTAAACTAAAAATACAATCTTGAAAGCAGCAAGAGAAGCATTAGCTTGTCACAGTCAGGGTGGCCTCGCTCTCAACAAAAATGGAAGGCAGAAAGCAGGGGTGTCATCTTCAAAATCCTGAAAGGAACTAAATGTTAACTGATAAAATTATATATGGAAAACAAACTTACAAAAATGAAGATGAACTGCATTAAAAATATTCATAGATAAACACAGACAGACAATTCATGGCTAGCAGGATGAGAGGATGTCACTAGGTGGTACCTTAAATCAATAGGAAAAAAATGAAGAGCACTGGAACAACCTCAGATTTACCAGCTCATAAGAAAGTAATAAACTTAAAATTACAAAGTAGGTTCTACAACCACCATGGAACTAAACCAGGATCAAAACAAGAATAAAACTGGAGAAATCCCCAGACATTTGGGGAATTTGAAAATGTTTGTAGGGGTGGGAAATCTGCCTAGCTGTTAAGACAATGGTTAGAATACCTGCACCCAACATGAGAGTACCTACATTCTATACCCATTCTGGCACCTAACACCAGCTTCCAGTTAATGTAGGCTCTGGGAAGCAGTGGTGAGGGCTCTAGTAATCAGGTTCCTGTCATCCATGTTGAATATCTGGATTGAGTTCCTAACTCCCAGCTTCAGCCCTGGTCCAGCCCTGGTCATTGCAAGTATTTGGAGAGTGAATAAGTGGATAAGAAATCTCTCTCTCTCACTCTCTCTCTCTCTCTCTCTGATAAGAAATCTCTCTCATCTCTCTCTCCCTCTTCCTCTTCCTCTCCCCCTCTCTCTCCCCCTCCCTCCCTCCCTTTCCTCTAACGTGCAATACAAAAGTTTAAAAAAAATTAAAAATATTTCTAAATAAGCAATGGATAAAAAAAGAAACCAAAGAGGGGATTAGAAAATAATTTGAGGGGTAGGTGTTATGGTCCAGCAGATAAAGCTGCCTCTCAGGAAGACCACATCTCATATCAGACAGAGGACCTGGATCAAGACTTTTCTTCTAATCCAGATTCCTGTTAATGTGCCTTAGAAGCAGTGAATAATGGCTTAAGTACTTGGGTTCTTGACACATATCTGGGAGAGTCTGGTGAATTTCCTGACTCCTGGCCCAGTGCTGGCTATTTCTGGCATGGAAGATCTCTATTTCTCAGTCTCTCCCTCTTTCTCTGTCATTCTGCCTTTCAAATAAATAAGTAAATAACTTTTAAAAAAATAATTTGAACTGAATAAAAGTGAAAATAAGATGCAAGAAATGCAATTCAATTAATGCTTTGAGAAAAATATATGATTTTAAATGTCTATTCAGTAAAAGGTCTCAAATAAATAACCTAAATTTTCAGTACAAGAAGCTAGAAAAAAAAGAGATAACACAAAATAAGTGTGACAGAAGTAAATTATACTTAAACCAGGAATCATTAAAACAGAACTCATAAACAAATAAAATGTAACATAAAGCAAAAGTTGAACCTTGGAAAAGATTAGCAAAGCTGATAAATCTTCAGTCAAATTTACCAAGGGAAAAATTTGAAAAGTCATAAATGATCAAAATAAGGAATGAAAAAAAAAAGCAGGCATTACTATGACCAAGAGAAATGAAGTGTATAATAAAATATTGTGAATAAATTTCTGAGAAAAAAGCTGGATGAAACTGGCACATTTGTAGAAAGACCCAAATTATCAAAATTGTATCAAGAAGAAATATAAAAATCTCAATAGACTGACAGCAACTAAAGATATTGAATTAGCAACTAAATGTCTTACCATAGAGGAAAGCTCACAGAGCTGGTGTTTAGCCTAATGGTTAAGATACTCTGTATCATCGTTCCATATTGGAGGTGCCATGGTTCAATAATCTGCCCTTGGCTCTTGATTCCAACTTCCTTCTAACGCTGACTCTTAACAGGCAGCAGAGATCACTCAAATAATTGGACCTGTCACCACATGGAAGACCTGAACTGACTTTCTGGCTACGAGTTTTGACCTGGCTCAGCCCTGGCCATTGTGTGTATTTGGAGAGTAAGTCAATAGATGAGAGTTCTTTCTCCCACTCTCTTTCCTTCTCTGCCTCTCAAATAAAGAAATAAAAGTTAAAAAAAAAACATAACAGCAACAAAATGCAAAGTAAAAAAAGTAAAATAAAAAGATAGGCTGACAACTTCACTGGAAAATTCTATCAAATATTAAAAATAAACAATACTAATGTTAATTCCTGACCTCACAAACTCTTTTAGAAAAATAGAGAAGGGAACACTTCCCAACAAATTTTATAAGTCTGGTATTATAAGTTCACTCAAAGACACCACAAAAAAAGAAATCATCATGAACATGAACACACGACCCTTAATAAAGAAAATTGAACCAAGAAGAGTATAAAAGTCATATACACCTCCAAAAAAGAAAAATCATCCAAGGACTGCAAAGTGTACTAAACATCTAGAAATCAATTAAAATGTATAATTAATAGCAAAAGGACAAAGAACATGTGAATCACCTCAAATATACAGTAAATATGTTAGACAAAACCTCCTATGCACTTATGATAAACTTTAAACAAACTAGAAATAGAGAGAATATGCTGAATCTAACTTGTCACCTACACCAAAAGTATAGGTAACCTCATATTTGTAAAGACTGAATATTTTACCCAAAGAGTGGCAATGAAGCAAGTATGTCTACTCTACCACTTTATTTAACATTATACACAAGTTTTAGTATAATGGGAAAAATCATATTCAAATTATAACAGTTATAATGCAATTATTTTATTGTATAACAGTGTAGCAAAGACAGCCAATTCCATTCTTTCACTTTTCTTGTCCCTGAATCTTTTATTAAATGCCTCCACCAGTTTTGCACATTCACCAGCACATTCAAAGATCTATAGGAGGTTTTTGTACTTTTACAGAGCAGCAATGCACCATATTATTCCTTCGGAGCCGCACTTCCCACAGCCATAATTTAGCTTCAAATGACTTCATGTTGGCAAGCATGGAGCTGAGAAGCTCACTGGACACTTCAGTTTGACGTTCAGCTCTGAGAAGTACTTGGTCACATCCACCATGAATGCTAGAGCACACAGCCACTTGCTACCACTGAGTTCTCTGACAAGTTTTGCCTTCATCTCCATGAATGCCTTGACTTGATACCGTAGTTCCTAAAGCATGTGCCACAGCTTAGCTACAGTACTTCATGGTGATAAACAAGATCACAGTACTTGCAGATAAATGAAAAAAAAAAAAATCACACAGTAACTACTTAAACTGGTGGTTTGGTGGTTGTTACACTCTCTGTTTTTGACAAAAATTATGTGTGACACTACAGTCACAAGGTCACACCGTTGAGCCACAATAGCTGTGCAGAAAAATTTGGTGTATGTTGCACCAGCATATAATTAATTGACCTGTATCAAGTCTGAGAGGATTCAGTTCTTTCTTGACAAATGAAACCCTGTGAGGCAAACATGGCTGGAGCTCCATTTATAGTAAGGTCACTCAAGTTTTCAAATGATTGGGAGGGCGGCAAGATGGCGGAATAGGCAGGAAGCACACTATTAGGCTGGAGAGAGAGACAGGTTAATATAAGTGGAGATACTGCAGTGTCAAGGAAGAGTAGGGGATAAAACAGCATAGGAAACTCTTCCGGAACTAGAGATTCACAGTGTACCTGCGTGGAGAGCGTGGGAGCCCAAGTTCGGGACACCAGCAGCAGACTCAACGCACCAGCGCTGGAACGCGAGGTGAGCCGAACCTCAATAGCCCGAGACACCAGCAGGCAAGCGGAAAGAGGAGGCTAGAGGGAACGAGCCTTGAAACTTCGTGGGGAAAAGTTCACCAGGCTAACTTGAAGAGAGAGAGGAAAAAAAATTTAAAAAAGCGACCGATACGGACACAAGTTTCTCTCTCTCTGCTCACCTCTCAAAGGCGAGCAAGACAGAGCAGGCGCCATTTTGGACATACGTCATAAGCAGGGCGACCTCAGGTCTGCGCCAGCCCTGAGCCTAGCAGAAAAACCTGACTCTGGGGGGAGGGGTGAAATAACAGGAGATTAGCGTCTAACTTGGCAACCCAGTGGGAGATTGCAGGAGAATTGGTGCCCACACTGAGGGCAGCAGAGATTCCCTGTGTGGTCCTTGGGAAAGAGCTTCCGATCTCTGGCTCCTGTGGGTATATCATTTGCCTGCTAACTACCTCCAATTACATTCAGCTGTGCGGAATTACTTCCCTTTTGAATCAAAAAAGAGAGAGATTTACCACACCTAAACTGGGAGTCTCATCTTTGACACACCCTCAGCCCTGAGGAACCAAACACAGCTCTCAGTCCACACTCATCTCAAGCCTCTAAGGCACCACTGAAAGCAGAAAGTCCACTTAATATAGAGCCATAGTGTAACAAGAAAAAACACCACAGTGAAGAAACCAAATATCTCCAACATGCCAAACAACAAACGCAGAAACCGAGCTAACAAGAACAAGGAAGACACTATGACACCCCCAAATGAAAAAGACACCCCAATTCAAGATTATGAAGATGGGGAGATTGAAGAAATGCAAGAAGCAGATCTCAAAAAATTGATAAGAACATTAAGAAGTTCTCAAAAACAAATTCTTGAACTACAGAAATCCTTCATGGACAAGATAGAAAATCTCTCTCGTGAAAATGAAATATTAAGGAGGAATCAAAATGAATTGAAACAACTAGTGGAACAAGAAATGGTGATAGTGATGAGAAATCATAATGAAATGAAGAATTCAATAGATCAAATGACAAACACATTAGAGAGTCTTAAAAACAGAATGGACGAAGCAGAAGAGAGAATATCAGACTTAGAAGACAGAGAACAGGAAAGGAAACAATCAAATCAAAGAAAAGAAGAAGAAATCAGAAATCTAAAAAATACTGTCAGGAATCTACAGGATACTCTTAAAAAACCCAACATTCGGGTTCTAGGAGTACCTGAAGGCATGGAGAGAGAGAAAGGATTAGAAGGCCTTTTTAGTGAGATACTAGCAGAAAATTTCCCAGGTTTGGAGAAAGACAGAGACATCCTAATACAGGAAGCTCATAGAACCCCTAATAAACATGACCAAAAGAGATCCTCACCACGACACATCGTAATCAAACTCACCACAGTGAAACACAAAGAAAAGATCCTAAAATGTGCAAGAGAGAAACGCCAGATTACTCTCAGAGGATCTCCAATCAGACTCACAGCTGACTTCTCTTCAGAAACCCTGCAAGCTAGGAGAGAATGGCGAGACATAGCCCAGGTGCTAAGAGAGAAAAACTGCCAGCCCAGAATATTATATCCTGCAAAGCTCTCATTTATGAATGAATGTGAAATAAAGACCTTTCACAGCAAACAGACATTGAAAGAATTTGTCGCCACTCTTCCAGCCCTGCAAAAGATGCTTAAAGATGTGTTACATACAGAAACACAGAAACACGGTCACCAATATGAAAGAAGGTAAAGGTAGGAAACCTCACACCAAAAGATCACAGGAATCTCAAACCATATATTAGAAAGTATCTTTGGCTAATGGCAGGGCAAAGTTACTCCTTCTCAATAGTCACATTGAATGTTAATGGCTTGAACTGTCCAGTTAAAAGACACCGCTTGGCTGATTGGGTTAAGGAACAAAACCCATCCTTTTGCTGCTTACAAGAAACCCATCTATCCAACAATGATCCATACAAGCTGAGAGTGAAAGGCTGGAAAAAGATATACCACGCCAACAGAAATGAAAAGAGAGCGGGCGTAGCCATCTTAATATCGGACAACATAAACTTCACCACAAAAACTGTTAGGAGAGACAAAGAGGGGCACTATATAATGATTAAGGGATCCATTCAACAGGAAGATATAACGATTATCAACGTATATGCACCTAATTACAGGGCACCAGCTTATTTAAAAGACTTGTTAAGGGACTTAAAGGGAGACTTAGACCCCAATACAATAATACTGGGGGACTTCAATACTCCACTCTCAGAGATAGACAGATCAACAGGACAGAAGATCAACAAGGAGACAGTAGATTTAAATGACACTATAGCCCAAATGGATCTAACAGATATCTACAGAACATTTCATCCTACATCTAAGGACTTTACATTCTTCTCAGCAGTACATGGAACCCTCTCTAGGATTGACCACATACTAGGCCATAAAGCAAGTCTCAGCAAATTCAAAAGAATTAGAATCATACCATGCAGCTTCTCAGACCACAAAGGAATGAAATTGGAAATTGGCAACTCAGGAATCCCTAGAGCACGTGCAAACACATGGAGATTGAACAACATGCTCCTGAATGAACAATGGGTCATAGAAGAAATTAAAAGAGAAATCAAAAATTTTCTGGAAGTAAATGAGGATAACAGCACAACATACCAAAACCTATGGGATACAACAAAAGCAGTGTTAAGAGGAAAGTTTATATCAATAGGTGCCTACATCAAGAAATTGGAAAGGCACCAAATAGATGAGCTTTCAAGTCATCTCAAGGATCTAGAAAATCTGCAGCAAACCAAACCCAAACCCAGTAGGAGAAGAGAAATAATTAAAATCAGAGAAGAAATCAACAGGATTGAATCCAAAAAAACATTACAAAAAATCAGCCAAACGAGGAGCTGGTTTTTTGAAAAAATAAACAAAATTGACACCCCATTGGCCCAACTAACTAAAAAAAGAAGAGAAAAGACCCAAATCAATAGGATCAGAGATGAAATGGGAAACGTAACAACAGACGCCACAGAAATAAAAAGAATCATCAGAAATTACTACAAGGACTTGTATGCCAGCAAACAGGGAAATCTATCAGAAATGGACAGATTCTTGGACACATACAACCTACCTAAATTGAGCCAGGAAGACATAGAAAACCTAAACAGACCCATAACTGACACAGAAATTGAAACAGTAATAAAGGCCCTCCCAACAAAGAAAAGCCCAGGGCCAGATGGATTCACTGCTGAATTCTACCAGACATTTAGAGAAGAACTAACTCCAAAACTTCTCAAACTATACAGAACAATCGAAAAAGAGGGAATCCTCCCAAATTCTTTCTATGAAGCCACCATCACCTTAATTCCTAAGCCAGAAAAAGATGCAACATTGAAAGAGAATTACAGACCAATATCCCTGATGAACATAGATGCAAAAATACTCAATAAAATTCTGGCCAATAGATTGCAACAACACATCAGAAAGATCATCCACCCAGACCAAGTGGGATTCATCCCCGGTATGCAGGGATGGTTCAACATTCGCAAAACAATCAACGTAATACACTACATTAACAGACTGCAGAAGAAAAACCATATGATTCTCTCAATAGACGCAGAGAAAGCATTTGATAAAATACAACACCCTTTCATGATGAAAACTCTAAGCAAACTGGGTATGGAAGGAACATTCCTTAACACAATCAAAGCAATATATGAAAAACCCACGGCCAACATCCTATTGAATGGGGAAAGGTTGGAAGCATTTCCACTGAAATCTGGTACCAGACAGGGATGCCCTCTCTCACCACTGCTATTCAATATAGTTCTGGAAGTTTTGGCCAGAGCTATTAGGCAAGAAAAAGAAATTAAAGGGATACAAATCGGGAAGGACGAACTCAAACTATCCCTCTTTGCAGATGATATGATTCTTTATTTAGGGGACCCAAAGAACTCTACTAAGAGACTGCTGGAACTCATCGAAGAGTTTGGCAAAGTAGCAGGATATAAAATCAATGCACAAAAATCAACAGCCTTTGTATACACAGGCAATGCCACGGCTGAGGAAGAACTTCTAAAATCAATCCCATTCACAATAGCTACAAAAACAATCAAATACCTTGGAATAAATTTAACCAAAGACGTTAAAGATCTCTACGATGAAAACTACAAAACCTTACAGAAAGAAATAGAAGAGGATACCAAAAAATGGAGAAATCTTCCATGCTCATGGATTGGAAGAATCAATATCATCAAAATGTCTATTCTCCCAAAAGCAATTTATACATTCAATGCAATACCCATCAAGATCCCGAAGACCTTCTTCTCAGATCTGGAAAAAATGATGCTGAAATTCATATGGAGACACAGAAGACCTCGAATAGCCAAAGCAATCCTGTACAACAAAAACAAAGCCGGAGGCATCACAATACCTGATTTTAGGACATACTACAGGGCAGTTGTTATCAAAACAGCATGGTACTGGTACAGAAACAGAAGGATAGACCAATGGAACAGAATAGAAACACCAGAAATCAATCCAAACATCTACAACCAACTTATATTTGACCAAAGATCCAAATCTAATCCCTGGAATAAGGACAGTCTATTCAATAAATGGTGCTGGGAAAATTGGATTTCCACATGCAGAAGCTTGAAGCAAGACCCATACCTATCACCTTACACAAAAATTCACTCAACATGGATTAAAGACTTAAATCTATGACCCGAAACCATCAAATTATTAGAGAGCATTGGAGAAACCCTGCAAGATATAGGCACAGGCAAAGACTTCCTGGAAAATACTCCAACAGCACAGGCAGTCAAAACCAAAATTAACATTTGGGATTGCATCAAATTGAGAAGTTTCTGTACTGCAAAAGAAACAGTCAGGAAAGTGAAGAGGCAACCAACAGAATGGGAAAAAATTTTCGCAAACTATACTACAGATAAAGGATTGATAACCAGAATCTACAAAGAAATCAAGAAAATCCACAACAACAAAACAAACAACCCACTTAAGAGATGGGCCAAGGACCTCAATAGACATTTTTCGAAAGAGGAAATCCAAATGGCCAACAGACACATGAAAAAATGTTCAAGATCACTAGCAATCAGAGAAATGCAAATCAAAACCACAATGAGGTTCCATCTCACCCCGGTGAGAATGGCTCACATTCAGAAATCTACCAACAACAGATGCTGGAGAGGATGTGGGGAAAAAGGGACACTAACCCACTGTTGGTGGGAATGCAAACTGGTTAAGCCACTATGGAAGTCTGTCTGGAGATTCCTCAGAAACCTGAACATAACCCTACCATACAACCCAGCTATCCCACTCCTTGGAATTTACCCAAAGGAAATTAATTTGGCAAATAAAAAAGCCATCTGCACCTTAATGTTTATTGCAGCTCAATTCACAATAGCTAAGACCTGGAACCAACCCAAATGCCCATCAACAGTAGACTGGATAAAGAAATTATGGGACATGTACTCCATAGAATACTATACAGCAGTAAGAAACAACGAAACCCAGTCATTTGCAACAAGATGGAGGAATCTGGAAAACATCATGCTGAGTGAATTAAGCCAGTCCCAAAGAGAAAAATATCATTTGTTTTCCCTGATCGGTGACAACTGAGCGCCAAAAGGGAAACCTGTTAAGTGAAATGGACACTATAAGCAACAATGAACTGATCAGCTCCTGTCCTGACTTTAGATGTACAATGTAATACTTTATCCTTTTTAGTATTTGTTGTTGTTGTTGTTGTTCTAGTACTATTGGTTGAACTCAGTAATTAACACACAATTATTCTTAGGTGTTTAAATTTTAACTGAAAAGTGATCCCTGTTAAATCTAAGAGTGGAAAAAGAGAGGGAGGAGATGAACAATTTGGAACATGCTCAATCGGACTGGCCGCAAATGGTGGAGTTAGAAATGTGCCAGGGGATTCCAACACAATCCCATCAAGATGGCATGTACCAATGCCATCGCACTAGTCCCAGTGATCAATTTCAGCTCACAATTGATAGCTCTGATAGGTCTAAGAGTCAAAGAGATCACACAAACAAGACAAGTATCTACTAATACTAACTGATAGAATCAAAAAGGGAGAGAAAGATCCAACATGGGAAGTGGGATACACAGCAGACTCATAGGATGGCAGATGTCCTAAACAACACTCTGGCCTCAGAATCAGCCCTCAAGGCATTCAGATCTGGCTGAAGAGCCCATGAGAGTATAGCAGGCATGGAAAGCCAAGATATCATGGAAAAAAAAAAAGACCTAAATGAATGATCTCTGTGAGTGAGATCCCAGTGGAAAGAACGGGGCCATCAAAGAAGGAGGTACCCTTCTCCGAAGGGAGGAGAGAACTTCCACTTTGACTATGACCCTATCGGAATAAGTTCAAAGTCAACGAACTCTAAAGGCTTCCATAGCCCTGGCAACTCATGACTAGAGCCTAGGGAGATTACTGACGCCATGAACAGGAGTGTCAAATTGTTAAATCAGCAACAGGAGTCACTGTGTACTTACACCCCATGTGGGATCTGTCCCTAATGTGTCGTCTAAAGCCAAGTGATGCTATAACTAGTACTGAAACAGTATTTTTATACTTTGCGTTTCTGTGTGGGCACAAACTGATGAGGTCTCTACTAATTATATACTGAAGTGATCTTCGGTATATAAAGAGAATTGGAAATAAAAAAAAAAAACAACCTGGTGTTCAAATGGAAATGGCATAGAAAATTAATTAATTTGAAAAAAAAATTATGTAGGATCTCTGTCTTTAATGTGCTGTACATTGCTATTTAATGCTATAATTAGTAATCCAATGGTAGTTTTTTCACTTTATGTTGCTATATGGGCAAAATGTTGAAATCTTTACCTAATATATACTAAACTGATCTTCTGTATACAAAGAGAATTGAAAATGAATCTTTACATGAATGGAAGGGGAAAGGGAGCGGGAAAGGGGAGGGTTGCGGGCGGGAGGGAAGTTATGGGAGGGGGGAAGCCATTGTAACCCATAAGCTATACTTTGGAAATTTATATTCATTAAATAAAAGTTTAATAAAAAAAAAAGTTAAAAAAAAAGTTTTCAAATGATTGCTCAAGTTTTATTCATTGATAAAACAAGTCATCTTGTGGCACATTGGCTTTAGTGAGAGTCTCTCATGTGTCAGACTCTGCAGTTATCCCATGAATGAAACTGACCAGTTGTTCAGTATCTGTTATGTCTGTTTTCTCATCACAAGCCAGAGAGGAAAACTGGAAATCTCCCACAGAATCTTTCAGTGGCTTTTCAATATCTCATGCTAAGTTGATGGATGGAAGATCTCTCTCTCTCTCTCTCTCTCTCTCTCTACCTCTTCCTCTACGTAACTCTGCCTTGCAAATAAATAAATAAATCTTAAAAAAAAATCAAGTTGAAGAAGGAAAAAGGTAAAATAGCACCTAACCACACCCAAGAAGACACATCTTGAAGACAGGCGTCAACTGTCAACTATGATATGGGGGAAAGTTAAACCCTTAGCTACTGCTGACTGAAAAATAACATGGTACACTTAACTGGGAAACTGTTTGGCAGTTTCTTAGCTAAACAGAAAATAAGTGTACAATCCAGAAGTTTCACATCTCAGGAAACTTCTCAACAAAAATAACATAATTATACTGACAATTTTATGCAAATTTTAAAAACTAGGAAAAATCCAATGGAAGGACAAAATGCAGAATATTCAAACAGTAAAATACACTTAGCAATGAAAATTGCATATCTTATGATTCCATTTGTGTGAAATCTTAGGAAAGGCAAACTTACAGAGACAAAATAAATCAATAGTTACTTGTGGCTGGAGAAGAGACATAGGAAACAGATATTGTGATCAAGCTCAAGGAAACCTTTTGTAATGACAGAAATTTATAAATTTATAAGTCAAGATTTTGGTAATGGATATACAACTCCATAAGTTTATTAAGGTCATTGATTTGTACATGAACAATGAGTATTTATATTACACCTAGATAAAGCTGTTTAAACGATCATAAAATAAGATCCAATGAAATCTTTTGTAGTTTTTCTCCAGTTTCTAAAAACCCCAAAGATGGTGACTAATGAGGAATAGAAAATTTCCCAAGAAGAAGCTGCTATCTTCTGAAACATAACAGCGTTTTTAATGTTCTTCACTATTATAATTGCTAATTAGTTAATTTAGTCTTGCAGATGTAGCCAGTCCATTATGGAAATGTACATAGCAAATGCCTTTTTTAAATCAGAAAAAAAAATTTTTCTCTGGTTTGTTTCAAACAGCTGTGGAGCCATAGATGGAGTTCTAAATTGAGACAGACAGATAGAGAGAGACTCATTTCTTGAGTGTTACATTTTGTTTTCTTTTTCCATGTTCATTTCTTTTTTGAGGAAGAAGAAATAGCTTTTGTTGAGTGTGCAGTTAGTATAAGATTCTGTGTTAGGTTCATTGTAGTTTTGTAAGATACATAGAGGATTTCTTATTTTATGGATGAACATATTCTCAAGATTTAAATGGGTATTAGAGCTGAATTCTACCACAGATCTTCATGATTCCAAACCTCATGATCTATTCTGTGCACTCTCCTGCCTTGTGCCTGGTTGAATAGACATGTCGATGATTCCATGAAGGTGGAATAGACAGGGTAGTCTGCTCTAGATTAGTGGAAATTAGTAGAGAAAGTGAATTCTCAGGAAAGAGCTGGAAGGAAAACTGCAGTGGAGATTCTGTGGAAGCAGGAAAGGTGGGACGTGCAGTGACAAGTATAACAAATGACCCCAGCAAAACTACACCAGACAAAGTGAAGTGCCAGATTTGGACAGCAAGATGAGATCAGATTGCAGCAACCTGGCCTGTGCCACTGCTGATATAGCTGGAGAGAGAGCCTAGCTGACTACAGTGTCTGAGTCTGTGCCAGAGCTCAGAAGAGAACAGGGGCCTGCTCACCCTGAGAAAAAGAAAAGGGGTATGTCTCTTCCCATCCTCCTGACAACAGCACCCAGCAACTGGCTGAGAGAAGGCAAGTGCAATTTTGACGAAAGTAGGTTGCAGCTGCTGCAGGTCTTGTGCACCCACTTAACAACTGGCACGGACAGTCACCATCTCATCAGCCGAGGCAACTGCAGCAGGTCCAGTGCACCCACCTGGCAACAGACAGGGAGACGGAGCCATCTCGACATTAGTACCCACTGCAGAGTCTCCTGTACATGCCCTGCGTGATTGTGAAATGAGTAGGGTTGTGGCCAGTAGGTATTGTGCACACATGTGATCCAGGGATTTTACCAAAGAGAAAAATCATGTTCCCCACTGATTTGGAGTTTGGCTTGGAGGATCGACACGGGGCTTGGCTCCCACATATGGCTGTGAAGTGCCCTGATCCTCAACATATCACAGGCTCTGGGGCTCCAGGATTCAAACTGCCTAGGTGGAGCACAAACAGGCAGCTGGCTCTGGGAATATCTCAGCCTCTCTGTGTATGGAACAGGCTAATAGGTTAGAGTGGATCCTCTGCACCCCGTGACTGTGGGAGCCCGCTGAGACTGTGGGAACTCTATGACTGCAAGAGAGGGCACAGGGTGTGGTAGGTCTCTTGGCAATCACTATGAATGGCTCCCCATGGTCAGGGCTTCCTGATTGCCTGGGATGGGTCATTGCAATGAGATCCATGCTCCTCTGAGGACTGCACAGATCCTTTGCGCAGTTCATGCAGAAGTGTGGATGAGAATTATATTCATGGAAGACTAACACCTAGGCATTGATCACCTTGGAAGAGAAGGGGTGAGGTTGTGATAACACCAACAGAGATGATCATACTTGCCATTCTGTTAACAAGAGATTAACCACAGTCAACATGGGTGTCACCTGGTTACTTTTCCACCTTGGAGGACTGACCAGAGCCCCCTGGCCACACCCAACACATACCTCTGGGTATTCACTGAAAGAGCAAAATTTCTACTAAGCCACAGAGGCACAGTTCAATGACAAAAACCCATCCAAGGAATAAAACCAACAAGAACTCCACAAATGCCTAAAAATAAATGCACAATTCAAGAAACAAGATTAAGGAAGACAACATGAACACTATGAATGAACACAGCAACACTTTAATATTAAAATGTGAAGATGAAGACACTGATGCAATGCCCTAAAAGGCATTCAAAAGATGAATCATAGGATTACTCAGAAGCAATCAGAAGCAAATCCACAACTTAAAGAAATAAATAAATGACATGAATGAAAATGTTTCCCATGAAATTGAGATTTAAAAGGGAAATCAAAATGAAATCTTGGAAATGAAGAATTCAATAGGTCAAATAAAAAATTCAGCGGTAAGCCTAAACAACAGACTCTGTGAGACAGAAGAAAGAATATCTGAGCCAGAAGACAGATAAAAAAAGAGTAAGAAATTAGATAAATTAAAAACAGTGTTAAGAGATTTATGGGGTACTATCAAGCAACCCAGCATATGGGTCTTAGCAGTTCCTGAAGGTATGGAAAGAAAGAATGGAATAGAAGGCCTATTCAGTGAAATAATTATAGAAAACTTCCCCAGTTTGGAGAAAGAAAGGGATTTCCAAGTACAGGAAGCCCATATAACTCCTAATAGACATGACCAGAAAAGATCTACACCATGACACATTGATAAAGAAAAGATTCTAAAACGTGTACAAGATAAATGCCAGATTATGTCAGAAGATCTCCAATCAGATTCACAGATCACCTTTCATCAGAAATTCTACAGGCTAGGAGAAAACGGAAAGACATAGTCCAAGTGTTAAGAGAAAAAATTGTCAACCCAGAGCTATCCTTTATGAATGAAGGTGAAATAATGACTTCCATAACAAATTGAACTTGTCACCACACCTCAAGACTTGCAGAAGATGCTTAAGGGTGGCTACACAGAGAAACACACAAAGGTAGTCATCATTACGAAAGAATGTGAAGACAGCAAACCTCCCAGTAAAAGTACAAAGGAAATCCAAAGTAAACAACAGGAAATATTATGGAAAAATGCCAGGGCCAAGTCATTACTTATCAATAGTAACCTTGACTATAAATGGCATAAATACTCCAGTTAAAAGATACAGACTGGCTGAATGGATTAAAAAACAAGACCTATCTACTTGCTGCCTACAAGAAACACACCACACCAACAAAGAAATGTGCAGATTGAAAGTGAAAGAATGGAAAAAGATACTCCATGTTAATGGATGGCAAACAAGAGCAGGTGTAGCCATTCTAATTTCAGACAAAATAGACTTTAACACAAAATTTGTTAAAAGAGACAAAATGGGCACTATGTAATTATTAAGGGATCAATTCAACAGGAAGATGTGATTATAATAAACCCAATCCCAGGGCGCCTAGATCTAAAGGGAGACATATACTTCAATACAATAGTAATGGGGGACTTCATCAATTGACAAACTAGACAAGAAAAATCTACAAAGAAATAGCAAAATATAAAATTCATGAAGTTAGGGCCAGCATTGTGGCATAAAGGGTAATACCACTGCCTTCAGTGCCAGCATCCCATTTGGGCGACAATTCGAGTCCTGGCTGCTCCTCTTCTGAACCGACTCTTTGCTATGGCCTGGGGAAGCAGTAGAAGATGGCCCAAGTCCTTAAGCCCCTGCACCCCTGTGTTAATTACACAATTATTCTTAGGTGTTTAAATTTAACTGAAAAGTTATCTGTTAAATATAAGAATTGGAATAAGAGAGGGAGGAGATGTACAATTTGGGACATGCTCAATTGGACTTACCCCAAATGGTAGAGTTAGAAACGTGCCAGGGGATTCCAATTCAATCCCATCAAGGTGGCATGTACCAATGCCATCTCACAGGTCCAAGTGATCAATTTCTGTTCACAATTGAGCATAATGATAGGTCTAAGAGTCAAAGGGATCACATAAACAGGACTAGTGTCTGCTAATACTGATAGAATTAAAAAGGGAAAGAACGATCCAACATGGGAAGCGGGATACACAGTAGACTCATAGAATGGCAGATGTCCTAAGCAGCATTCTAGCCTCAGAATCAGTCCTTAAAGCATTCAGATCTGGCTGAAGAGCCCATGAGAGTATTTTAGGCATGAAAAGGCAAGACACTCTGGCAAAACAAACCAACAAACAAACAAAAGAGGACCTAAATGAAAGATCTCTTTGAGTGAGATCCCAGTGGAAAGAATGGGCCATCAAAGAAGGTGATAACTTTCTCTGAAGGGAGAAGAGATCTTCCACTTTGACTATGACCCTGTCGGAATAAGATCGGAGTTGGTGAACTCAAGAGGTTTCCATAGCCTTGGCAACTCATGACTAGAGCCTAGGGAGATTACTGTTGCCATAAACAAGAGTGTCAATTTGTTACGTCAACAACAGGAGTCACTGTGCACTTACTCCTCATGTAGGATCTGTGTCCTTAATGTGTTGTCCAATGTGAATTAATGTACTCAAACAGTTAAAGTACTCAAACAGTACTTTACACTTTGTGTTTCTGTGTGGGTGCAAACTGTTGAAATCTTTACTTAATATATACTAAATTGATCTTCTGTATATAAAGATAATTGAAAATGAATCTTGAAGCGAATGGAATGGGAGAGGGAGTGGGAGATGGGAGGGTTGCAGGTGGGAGGGAAGTTATGGGGGGAAAAAGCCATTGTAATCCATAAGCTGTACTTTGGAAATTTATATTTATTAAATAAAGGTTTAAAAAAAAAAGAAATGGGTAAAGGATTCAAACAGGCATTTTTCAAAAGAGGAAATTCAAATGGCCAACAGACACTAAAAAAATGCTTAGGATCACTAGCCATCAAGGAAATGCAAATCAAAACCACCATGATGCTTCATCTCACCCAGTTAGAATGGATCTCATACAAAATGGATCTCAACAAATAACAAATGCTGGTGAGGGTGCCCTAATCCACTGTTGGTGGGAACATAAACTGGTGCAGCCACTGTGGAAAATTGTATGGAGATACCTCAGAAATCTGAATACACCTAGTATATTTTTCAGCCATCCCACACCTGGTAATTTACCCAAAGGAAAAGAAATCAGCACATGAAAGACTGATCGTGTTTATTGCAGTTCAATTCACAATAGCAAAGATATGGAACCAACTAAGATGTCCAGCAACTGATGAATGGATAAAAAAATTATGGTATACATACACTATTGAATACTGCATAGCAATAAAAAAAAAAGAAAAAAGAAATCGTTATTTGAAACAAAATGATTGCACTGGAAACCATTGTGCTTTTGAAATAAGCCAGTTCCAAATAAACAAATATGATGTTTCCCAAATCTGTCATAACTAATATCAGTATCTACAGGAAATCGATGAGTGAAATTGACACTTTTAGATTCAATGATTTTTTTTCAATTTTTTTTATTTAGTAAATATAAATTTCCAAAATACAGTTTATGGATTACAATGGCTTACCCCCCCCATAATTTCCCTCCCACTCGCACCCCTCCCATCTCCTGCTCCCTCTCCCATTCCATTCACATCAAGATTCATTTTCAATTATCTTTATGTACAGAAGATTGATTTAGTATATAATTAGTAAAGATTTCATCAGTTTGCACCCACACAGAAACACAAAGTGTAAAATACTGTTTCAGTACTAGTTATAGCATTACTTCACATTGGACAACACATTAAGGACAGATCCCACATGAGAAGTAAGTACACAGTGACTCCTGTTGTTGACTTAACAAATTGACACTCTTCTTTATGGCAACAGTAATCTCCCTAGGCTCTAGTCATGAGCTGCCAGGGCTATGGAAGCCTTTTGAGTTCGCTGACTTCGATCTTATTCCGACAGGGTCATAGTCAAAGTGGAAGTTCTCTCCTCTCTTCAGAGAAAGGTACCTCCTTCTTTGATGGCCCCGTTCTTTCCACTAGGATCTCACACACAGAGATCTTTCATTTAGGTCTTCTTCTTCTTCATCTTTTTTTTTTTTCCAGAATGTCTTGGCTTTCCATGCCTAAAATACTCTCATGGGCTCTTCAGCCAGATCTGAATGCTTTAAGGGCTGATTCTGAGGCCAGAGTGCTATTTAGGACATCTGCCATTCTATGAGTCTGCTGTGTATCAATGATTTTTTTTTAACAGCTCTTGTCTCAAATGTTAAGGAACAGTGTTTTTCTCTTCATACTATTTGTTGAACTCTTTATTCAATGTAGGGTTAATCTTACGAGTATAAAGTTAAATGACAATAGATCTTTATAAAACAAAAAAGATTGGGAATAGGAGAGGGAGGTGCAAGAAGGATGGGAACACAAACCTGAGGGATGGTAGGATGGAAAGTATCACTATGTTCCTCAATCTCTATATAGGAAATAAATGAGGTTTGTTTACCTTAAATGAAATTAAAAAAAGACTTCCAAAACCACTGCACAGTTGTTGATAAACACTTATACGTATATCCTTGAAGTTTACAGGTTACACATTAGAGGAATACTTTTTTTAAAAAAATGTGGACCATTCAGTAAGTGATTGTATGCATATAATATTCTCTGCATACATTACACAATTATAAATTATAGTGCATATGTATATTTGTAGGTATAACACTTCTACATATATAGATGTGTGTATAAACAATGAAATTAATAAATTCCTTGGCTTTGTCTCATTTATTCCTAAAATTTATGAGAATATATATTTTTATTTTAAGTCCCCATATCATATTAGAATAAGTTGAAAATCAAGAACTTTACTGTATTTATTTTATAAATCTAGTATCCAACACAATTTAGGTTATAGCATGAGTATGAAATGGATGAGAATCAAGGAATAAACATTTAAAAATGCATCTATCATGAGTAATAGAAACTTTTACAAATTATCTTTTATATTACATAAGGCTTTTGAATCATGAAAAAAATAAAGACATGGGAATGCTAATGATGTGGATTGGATCAGTATGCTCAATATGCATGTATTAAAACATCACACCAGGCCGGAGCCGTGGCTCACTAGGCTAATCCTCCGCCTTGCGGCGCCGGCACACCAGGTTCTAGTCCCGGTCAGGGCACCAATCCTGTCCCGGTTGACCCTCTTCCAGGCCAGCTCTCTGCTATGGCCCGGGAAGGCAGTGGAGGACGGCCCAAGTCCTTGGACCCTGCACCCCATGGGAGACCAGGATAAGCATCTGGCTCCTGCCATCGGATCAGCACGGTGCGCCGGCCGCAGCGCGCCAACCGCGAAGGTCATTGGAGGGTGAACCACGGCAAAAGGATGACCTTTCTCTCTGTCTCTCTCTCTCACTGTCCACTCTACCTGTCAAAAAAAAAAAAATCACACCATCTTTGATGCCCCGAGTGTTGTTTAGGACATCTGCCATTCTATGAGTCTACTGTGTATCCCGCTTCCCATGTTGGATCCTTCTCTCCCTTTTTGATTCTATCAGTTAGTATTAGCAGACACTAGTCTTGTTTGTGTGATCCCTTTGACTCTTAGACCTATCAGAGCCATCAATTGTGAGCTGAAATTGATCACTTGGACTAGTGAGATGGCATTGGTACATGCCACCTTGATGGGATTGTGTTGGAATCCCCTGGCACATTTCTAACTCCACCATTTGCGGCAAGTCCGATTGAGCATGTCCCAAATTGTACATCTCCTCCCTCTCTTTTTCCACTCTTAAATTTAACAGGGATCACTTTTCAGTTAAAATTTAAACACCTAAGAATAATTGTGTGTTAATTACAGAGTTCAACCACTAGTACTAGAACAACAACAACAACAACAACAACAAATACTTAAAAGGATAAAGTATTACATTGTACCTCTAGAGTCAGGACAAGAGCTGATCAGTTCTTTGTTTCTTATAGTGTCCATTTCACTTAACAGGTTTCCCCTTTGGTGCTCAGTTGTCACCAATCAGGGAAAACAAATGATATTTGTCTCTTTGGGACTGGCTTAATTCACTCAGCATGATGTTTTCCAGATTGCTCCATCTTGTTGCAAATGACCGGGTTTCATTGTTTCTTACTGCTGAATAGTATTCTATGGAGTACATGTCCCATAATTTCTTTATCCAGTCTACTGTTGATGGGCATTTGGGTTGGTTCCAGGTCTTAGCTATTGTGAATTGAGCTGCAATAAACATTAATGTGCAGATGGCTTTTTTATTTGCCAAATTAATTTCCTTTGGGTAAATTCCAAGGAGTGGGATAGCTGGGTTGTATGGTAGGGTTATGTTCAGGTTTCTGAGGAATCTCCAGACTGACTTCCATAGTGGCTTAACCAGTTTGCATTCCCACCAACAGTGGGTTAGTGTCCCTTTTTCCCCACATCCTCTCCAGCATCTGTTGTTGGTAGATTTCTGAATGTGAGCCATTCTCACCGGGGTGAGGTGAAACCTCATTGTGCTTTTAATTTGCATTTCTCTGATTGCTAGTGATCTTGAACATTTTTTTCATGTGTCTGTTGGCCATTTGGATTTCCTCTTTTGAAAAATGTCTATTGAGGTCTTGGCCCATCTCTTAATTGGGTTGTTTGTTTTGTTGTTGTGGATTTTCTTGATTTCTTTGTAGATTCTGGTTATCAACCCTTTATCTGTAGTATAGTTTGCAAATATTTTTTCCCATTCTGTCGGTTGCCTCTTCACTTTCCTGACTGTTTCTTTTGCAGTACAGAAACTTCTCAATTTGATGCAATCCCAAATGTTAATTTTGGCTTTGACTGCCTGTGCTTCTGGGGTCTTTTCCAAGAAGTCTTTGCCAGTACCTATATCTTGTAGGGTTTCTCCAATGCCCTCTAATAATATGATGGTTTCAGGTCGTAGATTTATTTATTTTTATTTTTATTTTTTTATTTTTTGACAGGCAGAGTGGACAGTGAGAGAGAGAGACAGAGAGAAGGGTCTTCCTTTTGCCGTTGGTTCACCCTCTAATGGCCAGGGTGGCTGGCGCGCTGCGGCTGGCGCACCGCGCTGATCCAATGGCAGGAGCCAGGTGCTTCTCGTGGTCTCCCATGGGGTGCAGGGCCCAAGGACCTGGGCCATCCTCCACTGCCTTCCCGGGCCATAGCAGAGAGCTGGCCTGGAAGAGGGGCAACAGGGACAGTATCGGTGCCCCTACCGGGACTAGAACCTGGTGTGCCGGCGCCGCAAGGCAGAGGATTAGCCTAGTGAGCCGCGGCGCCGGCCTCAGGTCGTAGATTTAAGTCTTTAATCCATGTTGAGTGAATTTTTGTGTAAGCTGAAAGGTAGGGATCTTGCTTCTTGCTTCTGCACGTGGAAATCCAATTTTCCCAGCACCATTTATTGAATAGACTGTCCTCATTCCAGGGATTAGTTTTGGGTCTTTGATCAAATATCAGTTGGCTGTAGATGTTTGGATTGATTTCTGGTGTTTCTATTCTGTTCCATTGGTCTATCCATCTGTTTCTGTACCAGTACCATGCTGTTTTGATAACAACTGCCCTGTAGTATGTCCCAAAATCTGGTATTGTGATGCCTCCGGCTTTGTTTTTGTTGTACAAGATTGCTTTGGCTATTCGAGGTCTTCTGTGTCTCCATATGAATTTCAGCATCATTTTTTCCAGATCTGAGAAGAAGGTCTTTGGTATCTTGATTGGTATTGCTTTGAATGTATAAATTGCTTTTGGGAGAATAGACCTTTTGATGATATTGATTCTTCCAATCCATGAGCATGGAAGATTTCTCCATTTTTTGGTATCCTCTTCTATTTCTTTCTGTAAGGTTTTGTAGTTTTCATCGTAGAGATCTTTAACGTCCTTGGTTAAGTTTATTCCAAAGTATTTGATTGTTTTTGTAGCTATTGTGAATGGGATTGATCTTAGAAGTTCTTCCTCAGCTGTGGCATTGCCTGTGTATACAAAGGCTGTTGATTTTTGTGCATTGATTTTATATCCTGCTACTTTGGGTCCCCTAAATAAAGAATCATATCATCTGCAAAGAGGGATAGTTTGAGTTCTTCCTTCCCAATTTGTATCCCTTTAATTTCTTTTTCTTGCCTAATAGCTCTGGCCAAAACTTCCAGAACTATATTGAATAGCAGTGGTGAGAGTGGGCATCCCTGTCTGGTACCAGATCTTAGTGGAAATGCTTCCAACTTTTCCCCGTTCAATTGGATACTGTCCGTGGGTTTTTCATAAATTGCTTTGATTGTATTGAGGAATGTTCCTTCTATACCCAGTTTGCTTAGGGTTTTCATCATGAAAGGGTGTTGTATTTTATCAAATGCTTTCTCTGCGTCTATTGAGAGAATTATATGGTTTTTCTTCTGCAGTCTGTTAATGTAGTGTATTACGTTGATTGTTTTGCGAACGTTGAACCATCCCTGCATACCAGGGATAAATCCCACTTGGTCTGGGTGGATGATCTTTCTGATGTGTTGTTGCATTCTATTGGCCAGAATTTTATTGAGTATTTTTGCATCTATGTTCATCAGGGATATTGGTCTGTAATTCTCTTTCAATGCTGCATCTTTTTTTGGCTTAAGGTACCTTTCTCTGAAGGGGGGAGAGAACTTCCACTTTGACTATGACCCTATCGGAATAAGATCAGTCAGTGAACTCTAAAGGCTTCCATAGCCCTGGCAACTCATGACTAGAGCCTAGGGAGATTACTGACGCCATGAACAGGAGTGTCAAATTGTTAAGTCAGCAACAGGAGTCACTGTGTACTTACACCCCATGTGGGATCTGTCCTTAATGTGTTGTCTAATGTGAAGTGATGCTATAACTAGTACTGAAACAGTATTTTTATACTTTGTGTTTCTGTGTGGGTATAAACTGATGAGATCTTTGCTAATTATATACTGAATCGATCTTCTGTATATAAAGATAATTGGAAATGAAAAAAGAAACAACCTGGTGTTAAATTGGAAATGGCATAGAAAATTAATTTTTAAAAAATATTATGTAGGATCTCTGTCTTTAATGTGCTGTACAGTGTTATTTAATGCTATAACTAGTACTCCAACAGTATTTTTTTCACTTTGTGTTGCTATATGGGGGCAAACTGTTGAAATCTTTACCTAATATATACTAAACTGATCTTCTGTATATAAAGAGAATTGAAAATGAATCTTGATGTGAATGGAAGGGGAGAGGGAGCGGGAAAGGGGAGGGATGTGGGTGGGAGGGAAGTTATGGGAGGGGGGAAGCCATTGTAACCTATAAGCTGTACTTTGGAAATTTATATCCATTAAATAAAAGTTTAATAAAAAAAATGAAAAAGAAAAATGAGACGGAGAAAAAAAATCACACCATACCCTACAAATGTGAACAGTGATTATATATTAATCAAAAAGAGAAAATAAAAAACATGGAGAAAAAACTGATTTACTCCTTTTTAAATATTTTTTGCAAATATCTTTACAACAATTGCTGTCAATTTTTTGGTTTCAAGAGCTATTTATCTCTTTAAAATTACTGAGAATCTTTAGCATTTTTGGTTTTCTATATACAGAATTACAGCTTATGTGTATTTTCTGGCTGGTGAATTTAAAATAAGAACTAACATTTAGTACTTCATTTGAAATAAACTCATCACATTTAAAATAATTCACATATTTTCATAAAAATAACTCAAAGAAAAATTAGGATATTATTTTACATTTTTCTAATCTACTTAATTTGGGCTCAATATGAGTTCTCATAGTTGCTTCTGCATATAATCTCTTGTGCCATCACACATCATGCAGCCTCTAAGAGTCTCCACTCTATATTCACAGGAGGATAGGTGGAAAAAAGATTAATGCTGCCTTAACGTTATTGGGAAAATAATTTTGACCTCATGGACCCTCTGAAAGAATCTTGGTGATCATAATAATACTACCGTCTATATTTTGAGAATTAGAGAGAGGAAATGACTTTAAAAAACACTCTTCATTCCTGGTCCTCAAATCATTTTTCTTTCTAGTAAATATAATTATTATTTATTTTATTTACAAAGTATCCTTGTTTTATGTAGTTGTTATAAAATATTATAGTAGTTGTGCAGTGTTTCTACAGTGCATGATTTTATTCCTTTTCACTTCACTCTGGGAGAGCAGGTGTACTACATTTCATTCCTCACTTTTTCCTTGTGCACAACCTTATCTTTTTTTTTTAACAAAGGAAGTTAAATTATTAGCTTTTCTAGCTTTGCCACTATTGATGAAGCTATGATACACTTCTCTGTAGCTCTGAACATGAAAAGCAAATCGGAATTAAAAAATGTATTATGGAAGATTTCATACATATAAAAAAGTAATGATGAGATTACAAAATACACTGTGGTTAACATTCTAGCTTCAGCAATCAGCAATCATTGCTAATTCTGTTTCATCTTTATTTCCAATAGTCTCTACACTTAGCTAATTTTGAAGTAAATCTCATATATGATATCATTTTATCTGCAAATATTTTGGTATTCTTCTCTAAAAGAAAACTCAATGGTGACTATAGTTAAAACAACATATTATAGTTCTGAAAAATACCAAGATAGTGGATGTAAAGGATCCTCAGCACAAACATAACTGTTTGAAGTAATATATATGTTGACTACCTGATTTAATCATTCCACAAGGTAAATATACTTCAAAACTTCAGGTTGTACATGATACATACAATTCCAACTACCAACTTAAAGGATATAATGATTTTTAAAATTAAATTCATGACAATCATAGTTAAATAAAACAATCAATTCCTAATATCACCAAGTATTTAGTCAATCACGCTAGGCTTTTGGTTGGGCAGCAAATCACATAGGGGCTATCTAATATAAATGTTCCATGACAGGGTTTGCCTGCTACCAGTTTAGAAATTCTGGACATTGTTTGCCCAAGACTGTCATTTCTGACTCTAGTTTTGCATATATATATATATATATATGCAAAATATATAATATATAATATATAAAATATATATGCAAAATTTTATATATATAAATATATATATAAATATATATAAATAATATATATTTATTTTTATATTATTATATTATTATATTATTTATATTTATAATATATATAAATATATATGCAAAATATATAATATATATTATATTATATATTATATATTATATATAATATGTATTATATATAATATATTATATATATTTATATATATAAATATATATTATTTATATATAAATATATATAATATATAATATAATATATTATATATTTTGCACATATATATTTTATATATATTATATAATATATTATATTTTATATATTATATATTATTATATATATTATAATATATATTATAATATATATTATATATTTTGCATATATATATATGCAAAACTAGAGTCAGAAATGACAGTCTTGGGCAAACAATGTCCAGAATTTCTAAACTGGTAGCAGGCAAACCCTGTCATGGAACATTTATATATATATATTCAGAGCAATTAATGGACTGAAGACTTATTTGAAAATGACACGGATTGCTTCAAAGCATTAACATTAGCATGGGACCATATTTATTAAGGTATGGAAAATAAATTCAGTAATAATCAACACAGGGTAGGTATAATAGGGAAGCTTAAGAGGTAAAATAGGGAAACATTTTTATTATTATTTTAAGTAGATGCTAAAGGAAAAAGGGACACATAGAGACATGAAATAGTACATTGCTAGCAAGTTTACTGTTCACAACAATAATCCTTGTTCTCATCCTGTAAAATCTATACACAGAGGAAACTGAATTTAACTTTGGGCTAGAACAGTTATAACAAGGAATTGATAACACTTATTTTCACATTCATTTTTCTAATTGAAGTAAAGGAAGACACATATTAGGAGTTGCAGAAGATAACAGTAAGGTAGAGAGGATGATTAATTTACTACAGCATAAAACTAATAATACAGTTGGAAATGATATATTAATAATCATGATATATTAAATCATATAGCTTTTAAGCTTTAGGCAAAAAAGATTTGAAGATTACTATCATACCTTCTGAAAAAAATAATTTTGTCCTTGCATGAAAGCATTATATTACTTTGCTTTATGAGCTGAAAGAAATTCAAAGAGTTTTCAGCAAGTATTATTTACATAAAAACAGCCCCTGGATTTTAAGATTCACTCTTGGAATTTTCATCATTACTTAAAATACAATCTAAATAGTAATAAAACTATGAAACGTTGAATTATCTCTCTCTGGATGATATAAAATTATCTAATCTCAAAGGAGACCAAGAAGATTAGACTACTAATTAGTTCATTATCTATGAAAATAAAAAGAGTAAAATGGCTCAAAGCAAAACCTATTCTATATTCACATTACATGGCCTAAAATCTATAAGGAATATCAGCAGTTGCACTGAAAAAATGCCTTCCTTTGTTGTTTGTTGTATAAGTGCTTAGAATAAAACCAGCAATATATATTGTTAGCTCTACTGCTTACACATACCCATATATGTATATTTATGAATAATTTCTATTTATATATAGTGTCCATGAGAAATAAAGGATACACTCGAGAGAGACCATAGTTATTACCCATGTTTTGAATTTCATTGACTTTGGAAAAATATATATTTCATCTCACTGACTTAAATAATGGGACATTTTTAATAGGAAAAAATATATTATCTTTTAAACGTTTCAAAGTTATGAAAGACAAAGGGAGACATGAGGAATGATCAGATTGGAGGCATAGGAATCATGAAAATTAAACACAGTATGAGATCCCCGGTTGGGTCCTGGATCAGGAAAAAAAAATGGGCTAGTGGAGAAACTAAAAATTTGGATAAGAATTATAGATGTTTTAATAGCATCATATCAAGATTAATTTCCTGTATCTGATCATTTTAATGGGATTAGATATATGGTCACATTAGAGAAGCAGGGCAAAGGATGAGAAAAAAGCACTGTGCACTATTTTCTGGGAGTATGAAATTATTTCAAAATAAACAGTTTAAGAACATAAACAAACAAAAACAGCATAATTCACAGTGTTCAAATCAAGTAGACATAGGAAACTTTATTCTTTTAGATAAAATCAAGGTGTTTTTAGCTTCCTGTACAAGAATGGTCTATAAATCTAAAACCAATGACTTCAATTACTAACAGAGCAGTAAAGTGAAACACTATAACACTGACCACATTTAAAATGCAGTTAATGAAAAGAATGATCTTAACAGTAACTTTTCATATTAATGGTTATGTAATTAACATATTTTATGTTCAAGGATAGAGCCTCCACATTTTCTGAACTGTAACTTTTGAAATAAAGGCAGTGTTTTCTAACATTTCATGATCCATCTAAACTGAAATCTAATACATAGCTCAGTCTAAAATTAAAATTGCACACTAGCTTATTTGCGCTGCTTACCTGAAACTGTGTGATCCTTAGAGTCTCTTGTTATTTTTATCCTGGCATGAGGAAAGATGTAGTGCATAGTCTTCCCGTTCATCTGGATAATCTAAGACATACACAAGATAAGGTGAAAATCAATGTTAAAGACATCTAAAGTACAGTACAGAGAATTATTCAATTCTAATGTCTTTCAAAAAGTATATTGATTATATTGATGAAAAAGTCTTAGGAGCTCCCAAATTATAATTTAAGCACCTTAAACACTACGTATATGATACTGGTTTCTAACTTCATTATGGTCTTCACATTTTTAACCAATGGCTCTTGCAAGTTGATTTACTGTATTTGGGAAACTGATGAACACATGTAATAGGTTCTGAAGGACACCTGTTATTTCAGTCATGTGTAGTCAGTATTAATAAGACAGTGTATATGGAAAAATGCCTGCTCTGGGTAGTCTAGGTATGGAAAGGTGTTTTTAAGTTTCTGCTGTTAACTGATGCTTAGGGCAGAAATGTTAGAGGAGATTCACTACTCCACATCTCTGTCCTTGTAATGAATCCCTCTGCTCTGTGGGGCCAGCTTTGCAGAAAAGCAGGCTGCCACTAGTAATGCCCACATCCGAAAGTTCAGTCCATGCTGCTATACTTTCCAATCCAGCTCCCTGCTAAAGTGCCTGGAAAGGGAGCAGAAGATGTTCAAATGCTTGGGCTCCTATCACCGATGTGAGAGAACTAGATGGAGCTCAGGGCTCCTGCCTTTGGCCTGACCTAGCCCTGGACATTGCAGTTACTGGAGGAGTGAACCAGCAGATGAAAAGCTCTCTCTCTCTTTCTCTCTCTCTCTCTCTGCCTTTCAAATATTTTTTAAAAAGAGACAGCTTTATGCTGCTTGATTTTCTTGCTGAATCAAACCTCTGCTAAGTATTTATAAGTTTCAATCTAAATTCTGACTAGTTCAGCATAAATAAAGCAAGGTTTTTTCTCATTTTAATATTATCTGAAGAATTCTTTGGATTCAAGGGTTTTGATATTGATGGCGTTACTCATCATTTACTGTGGAAGTTCCTTACAGAAGAAGAAATAGCACTTAAAGAAAACATTGCAAGTACAGTTTCAACTCACATTATGGAAATGAACATGAGAACACTAAAGATTGCATTATCTTTGTTTCCATCCAGTGAAATGAGGTTTCTGAAACAAAAATGAATCAGGAAATGTAAACTTGGGCTTTAAATATATGTGTGTGTATGTGTTTATGTATATATATATATATATATATATATATATATATATAAAGATTTATTTATCTGAAAGTCAGACCTACAGACAGAGGGAAGAGTAAGGGAGGGATGGAAGTGGGGGGGGGAATCTTCTATCTGCTGGTTCACTCCCCAGATGGCTGCAATGGCTAGGGCTGGCAGGAGCCAGGAGCTTCAACTGGTTCTCTCTAGTGGGAGTGCCGGGGTTTAAGCACTTGCACCATCTTCCACTGATTTCCCAGGCACATTATCAGGGAGCTGGGTCAGAAGTGGAGCAGCCAGGACACAAACTGTATAGAATGCAGATTGCAGCTTTTCCTGCTACACCACAACGCTGGCCCCATGCTTTAAATTTTATAGAACTTTGTTTTCAAAAGAGATTTGTGAAATAATGAATATGGAAAGAGTAAAATATTTATTCACATATATTAACAATGATTGTACTTTTATGGAATCTTGTATCCATTGCTCTAGGAAAATTTTCAACTTAAATTAGAAGTGAAAGAAGATTTTTAAGACAGACATTTCATACTGTGTATTTTAGTTATTTGTTTAAGAATGATATGAAAGTACCAACACAAGATACTAAACAGAATTAGAACCAAAGAGATCCTACTACCTCCTCTCATCTTTTCTCTTTCTTCTTCTTTCTTTCTCTTCTCTAATGTGCATTTGAAGATCTGTATTTTTTAAATTAGAATTAAACTGTGTGCACTGAAAAGTCTACAACTGTTAGGTTCATTTTGTGAACAAAAGACCTTGGAAAACTCAAATGAACTTCATGTGCTCTAGCAAATCCAGCTTCAAAATTGCTAGAATCTTGGATATTAAATGAGATATTGAAAAAAAGGCAAGTTACAATTACAGCCGTTTGCTTTTATTCTCTTGAGGAAAGAATATGCTTAATCAGACCTCAGATGAAGTGTTCTCAAACAACAGCAAAATACTGTTAAGTAGACAAAATGTAATATGAACTCTACATAATAAAACCAAAATACTGTTTGCAGGATAACAATTTTTTGCATTATAAAAATATTATGGTTGGGGTAATCAGTCAATGCAGATAATTTATATGAATGCTTTGTAAACAGCTGGAACTTATAGTTCTTTTCGTCCCTGTCTTACCTCCTGTTCTCTCTTTTTCCCTTCGTTCTTCTCTTCTCTCCTCGGCCCTCCTACTTCCTGTTCTGATCTTGTGTCCTTCTACATCCCTTTTCCTCTTTCTCTCCTCCTAACTTGCATTTTAGGATCTTTATTTTTTTGTTGTTAAAATCAAAATGTGCATATTGAAAATTCTACAACTATCAGGTAAAAATGGATATTCTATATATTGCTTCATTTTAAGCATTTTATCATTTCATTTATTATTTCTTAATTTTTGAAAAGTCATCCTTTAAAAAATAAAGCCCAAAACACAATTTTGCCTTCTGGTATTCTTTCCAGTTTTGGTGTTGGGGAGAAGATGATGTAATATCACAATGCATCTATTCTTCTATTGCACAGTTTAGGGAAGTAGTCATTTCCTAAATTTTTAATCAGTGATTTATCATCCAGTCAGGTATCACCTTTTAATTTATACCTAGGATGTCAGTGAGAGAAATATTGAACATCATTATTTTCATGAGTGTGGCGTTCAGAGCATGCTACACATATTTTGCAGATTCTGAGACTGTCTACAACCAGACTCATGAGTTCTATTTAACAAATCAAAAACATAAACTATCACAGTTATGGTCAAGGGTTATAGAAAGCAGAAGTATGTCTCTGAAATATAAACTTGATGGTTCTGAGCTTTTTAAGTCACCACTATAAGGGAATGTTGACTCTTCTAGCAGATGAGTTATACAATAGGGGTTGCTTCTGCCAAATAAAAGTAGGAATAAGGTTGGGGGCAGGACTGATGTCAAGTAGTTCCCTAACTCTCTCCTCAAGGAACTGGTTTCTGGTAGCACTGTCTTTTGACAATTCTGCACTCACAGAACGATTGCAGGTATGTCCCCCAGAAAAAGGATTCCCCACTACCAATGAGTACTTCAAAAGGAGTAATTTTATTGAATTGAGAATTCATATTTATGAAATAAATTTTGTGTCAACATACATTTTATTTAGATAGACATTTGTCCAGTACCTCACTTAAATATTACATATTGCTAGAAGCTGGGGACAGTGCACTCTGATGCATTCTGCTGGGCAGTGTATACCTTCAACATTATGGATGGAATAGAGATCTGCTGCCCTCTAGGTGCCCAAGAGTTGCACAGGGCATGACTGAAGCACAAATAACACAGTTTTGGGAAGAGGTGGTCATAGTGTCAGAGAAGTCTTCTTGCAAACAGGAATGTGTACATAGAAACTGTGTGACAGCAAGGTTAGCCAAAAACAGGACAGGAGGAACAATGTCCAGTGAGAGGAAACAGAGCATTCAATTGTTCAGCATGAACTGTGGCTCTTTCCTAGGATCTTAATGACCTCAGAGCTACAGATGAGTCGGAATTGCTGAGGAGTGGGTGTCAGCCAGATGGTGGCGCATTAGTAATAGTCAAGATGTGTAGACCTACACAACCATCCTATACAGGGTATTAGTTCTATTTATAGATTAAGTGGCTAAAAACAAAATTAACAAGATAAAAGAGGTTAGGTGATGCAGAAGTTAAACATAAATATATATTTTTGAAAGGAAACATACGGTTTTGAGGATTTGTCTTATTTATGTAGCTAATATGATTGTGGATCTGACAAAAAATAATTTTCCCACTCTTCTACCCCTAGACTGGATGTTTTACATAAAATATTTTAAAGCAATTAGTGTTCACATTCATCAATTTAGTCATTACTTTTGCCTCAAGAGCAGTTTATAACTATAAATTCTTGTTATGCATGTTTTCAAATAAAAGCATCGGAGTTTACTGGTACGTAGAGCTCAATATTATCTTTTTATGATTAGAGATGAAAAAAGGTGAATAAAATGAGAAAGTCATTTTTTATTTCCAGACCAAAATATAGTTATAATGAATTAAAGAGAAAGACAGCATATGCAGATAAATATTAATACCAAAAGCATGGATTTTGAATTATATATAACTAAACTTTGGATCTTTATGTAGTAAGTTAAGCATATTTTTTCTATGTAGAATCTATTTAGAAAATGCAAATAGGCTGATTTTTGTGACAAGAAAGACAAGGAAATTATTGTCACAAAAATCAGCTTATTTGTTGCCTGATTGGGAAAGGGAGAGATGATGATCTGAGAAGGGCATTTGAGGGTTTTTGGGTCAGGCACTCCTCTCTTTCTTAGCCTGGGGTGGTGGTCTGGCTGTTCACTTTCAAGTAGTTTGTAACAGTATATAAAATTATAGTTTTTATAACTGCATATATAATTTCTATATTTTAGACACCAAAGCTAAAAAAATTTAATTGTTGAGTTTTTTGTCACAAAAATATACATAAATATTCTGCTACATTCACCTAGGAAGAGTACTTATGTTTTCTATTTTACCAAACATAACAAGAAGTTTATTAAATATCTGTCAAACATACCACTCTGCTTAATTTGGGCATTATATTGGTCTAAAATGTATCTTGTTTAGAATACAATGTAGTATAAAGGCACTTCATAAAGTCTGTGGAAAATAGAATTAAAAGGTAAGTTGATATTAGTGTAAAAATTTTGAAATCCATGTCTATAGAAAGTTATGGAAAAATATACATTATGAAAAAATTATGACTGTTTTTCAAAATGTTTTTATACTAAAACTTACTTTTAAAAATTATTTATTTATTTACTTGAGAGAAATCCCATATTCTGGATGACTCCCATAACTCCCCTCAACAGTCCTCTGTGGGAAATCAGTTCATGTCTCCTATGTGGCCAAGGGGAGGAATCTCATTACACCTCCCAGGGTCTGCTTTGGCTGTAGTGAGGAGCAGATCTGGGTATCAATCAGTAGTTCATTTAACTGGTTGGTCTCTCTCTCTCTCTCTCTCTTAATGTTTATTTATTTGAAGCCAGAGTTACAGGGAGGGACAGACAGAGAAATCTTCCCTCTACTAGTTCACTCCTCACATAGCCTAAGGGCCTGGGCTCAGCCAAACCAAAATCAGGAGCCAGGAGCTTCATCTGAGTCTCCCACATGAGTAGCAGGGACCCAAACACTTGGGCCATCTTCCTCTGCCTTTCCCAGTCCAAAAGCAGGGAGCCAGATTAGAAGTGGAGCAGCTGGGACACGAACTGGCGTCCATATGGGATGCTGGTATTACAGGATACTGCTAGGCAAAACTTCCACTCATAAACTAATCTTTTAATTCCAATCTCCATAAAAATTCTAAAGTACCCTTGTTTATCTTAAGTTAATAACAACTTTGTATCTGTATAGAGCAGTAACAGAAATTGGGAACAAAAAATGTCATTAGGCATGTCCATATTTCCCTTGTGTCTCATATAATTTTTTTTAAACTTCTATTTAGTGAATATAAATTTCCAAAGTACAGCTTATGGATTACAATGGCTTTCCTCCCCAAACTTCCCTCCCACCCGCAACCCTCCCCTTTCCTGTTTCCCTCTCCCCTTCCATTCACATCAAGATTCATTTTCAATTCTCTTTATATACAGAAGATCAGTTTAGTATAGATTAAATAAAGATTTCAACATATAATTTAAGAAAATATTTTGGGTAGATAATAGTACTTAAATGTAACCCCAAATAATACTCTTTGGATAAATTACATAAGTCCACTACGAGTATTAATGCAAATAGTAATGTTGAGTGATAAATGTAGGGGAGTTATTAATTTCTCTAACTCTCCAGTTGATATAGTCCATCTCATTATGATTTTGTTACTCATCATAGTTTACATTTTTATTGTCAATTTAGGTTTGTGAGAAATACTAAATTTCAGAAAAATAAGATGGGCAACAAGTCTGTCATTACAAGAGAGAGTCTTAAAACACATTCAAGGAAGTTATTTTCAACTGAAAAATTTATTACTTTAGTAAATGCAGATTGAAAGAGATAAATTTTAAATTTTTAAAATCAATTTTTTACTTCCCAACCATATCTTTTTTATAAAAGTTGGAAAGTAACTATGAAAGCAATTTTACAAACAAAAAAAAAGCTAAAAATAACTCACCAAAGTTAGATATAATACCATGAAGTAGAAAGAAATGGAAACACGTTGATATATTTGCAGAGGTAAATACAACCATAATCAAAAAAAGGATCAAATATATAAAGTACTACAGAGAGAACATAAGTAGAGAAGATTCCCAAGAGTGCTGGCAAAGAAGATAAACATAGAAACACAAAAGAGTACAAAATTCTGAGAAAATGAAATTCTACTGAATTATTCAGAATTTGTCCACAAGAACTGACATTGCTTAGGAGGAAATAAAATCTAAGAGAACTGATAATTTTATTTTAAACAGTTCTTACACATGTAAATGTATTTTAATATAACAATCATGGGATTAAATTATAGGAGGTTCGTGCAGAATGTAGGTTCTTGTTCAGAATATAGTTATCTTTTATAAAAATGAATCACCACACAGGATTTAATGTAAGAGAAATAAATAATTAAGTGAAATAAATCATTTCTTTTGTGGATATTTTAATGATCAAAATGAGTACACAGCCTGCAAATACCCGATCTGCTAACACTACTGTTTCAGGGACACATGGTTTACAGTGGAATTTCCTTCAACTTATCCAACCATTAATCTCGTGTTTCTGAAAACTGAACTCAAACATTACCTGATTTGCCGTAAAGTGGGAACATGGATTTTGTTGTCATATTTGTCAAGTTGTAAAAATCACCTCTAAGTTTCAGTCTCTTCATTTCTAACAAGATATAATCTACTTTATATGAGTTGTTCAGTGGATAAAATCCAAAAATTAATGCAAAAACTGACACTTTCATATAGTAGACTCTAAAGTATCAGTTCTTTTCTCCTCAAGTGAAACTTTACTTCTCTCCTAGCTGACTTGAATTGTTTACTTTTTTTATATTCTTGTAACCCTGAGATATTGTTAGAAAAAAGCACTGAAAATTACCCAAATCTATTTCACCCACTATTCTGTAAACTCTTCAGGACATTTCACAGGCCTAATAATTATCTACTGTAGGAATGAATCACTTAAAATGCCTGGTAAGTACTACAGCTATGTGTCAAGGCCAATCCATCATGTGTGATAAAGTGGTATGTTAGTTCTTTGTTACTGAAAAAAAATTATTCAAGAATTTGGTTTACAAACACCCCATTCGTTTTCAGATACCTGAGACCATTAAAGAGTAGAGTTCAGTCTTTTCTTGTTGATAAATCTAAAAGGGACTGTTAAATATAGCACTTACTTGCTCTTGATGTTGACTGAGTGGTCTAGAGTGGACCAATCTTTCTGGCAGTTTTCGGTCCAGACCGTGTCCATTTTCCAAACGAGACTCCCTGGGTTTATCAAACCAATCTGTTTCCTCACGACGCAGGTGATAGGCTTTGGAGACCAAGGAAATATCAAACATTGCAACCAAAGCTTGTACAGGTGACAGGGGGCAGTAGACGTTCTGCAGTTACAAACATGCACTAGGCTTGTTAGCCAGACATGCGTTTCAAATACAACTCTCGACAGGATCAGGAAAAGGCAGTTTTATTATTATGTCAAAAACAAAAAAATGTTAAAAATTTTGTACCACAGGATAACCTAAAACAACAATGCACACAGATCAAAGCCGATAAAACAAAGAAAACCAAATTTTAAATCAAGAGAAAAGGGGAATTTAGACAGTGAAGGAATAAATGAATAAGCAAATATTCCTGAAGAGTCATTTTATGTAAGCTCAGTCCATCAGTTCCATCTCCTCATCTTTACCTCCAACTCACCACTAATCATCAAAAGGATTTATTGAGTTTGGAGATTTCTGTTGCCTTCCTACTCCTATATTAACCAAGCAGTAATATGGGACTGTCAGAATTACCACAAAGTAATTTTTTTGGAAATATGACATTCCCAAGTAAAGAAAAGCATTTATTTCCAAGAGAAGACCAAGTGTTACTGCCAGGAGGATGTGTGCTATGAGTATTTCAGGTCTAATATTAAAAAGATCAGAGTTTTATATAATAAAAATGAAATGATTACTGAAAAGAACACTGATATTAGAATTAGAGCTGATTGAATGCTTTTCACACTTACACTGTTATAAAATTTGACATCATAAAATACTTTTGTGAAATTGCAATATTTAAAGTATATAACAACTTCTAAAATTTTCATCTCATTCATTAGTATTTCTTAGCTCTGTTAAGTCTGTATTATGGTAGCTAAAAATCCTTTTATCTAATCTAATGCATATATAACCTAATATATAGAATCTGGTTTACTATAAATTGTTCTATTCTTTGTAAAAGGGTCTCTAATTAATAGTTGCTAGAAATACACTGCTGTTTCCTAACTGGCAGATGGAGCAACCCTCCTCATGAGCTTATCCTGAAAGTTCTGTTGATGATACTGTCAACCTACATCTTCTTGAAACTTCAGCTTCTACACTATTGAGTTCTTCTCTCTGTCTCATTATAGCTTTATTTTTTCTGTCCCTAACTGCTTTCTCTCCCAAAATTTACTTGCAAGGCAACTTCCATTGTTTCATTGCCAGCAGAGCTGGCAAACCCACAGGACACACACCTTTACTCACCTCTACACCACCTGTGATCTTGGTCAACGTTGCTCATCAATCAGAGCACTGTCCTCCAATAAACACGGAATGAGAGATGATGTCTCATGGTCTAGCCAGTCTTAGTTTTGAGGAAATAACAGTAGCACATACCTGATTTGTGGTTGCATAGGTACTTGACTGATTCACCTATCAGATCCTAAGCTGCTTAAAGTCAAGCATCACCCAACACTAAAAACAATGCCTTGCAATGTGGTATAACATTCAACAAGTACTTGTGGAATGAAAAAATATAGAATAATTAAGTATCCTGACTACTTTTAAGTAAAAGATCTGCCTCTCGAACCTCATTAAGGGGTACACAACCTTTTTAAGAATCTACTCAATAATTACTATGGTTTTCATAGCCTTAACTTAAAGCCAAGTGACTAAACCTACAAATATTTACTTTAATAGACATTGGGTAAATAAATACAAAGCAAATCCATTACCAACTACGTCTTTGAAAACTTCTTTGATTTTCTCCACTCACCCTAACATTATTTTATTTTACTGCTTATGTACTATATTTATATATTACAAGAAAATAATCTTCTATACTGTTTTAATAAATATGCTGAATAATGCAGTATGTGATTTCATATAAATACATAATTTTCCTAATTGTATTTGAAATACAATTCTTTAAAACATGTTTTCTGTGCCATGTCTGTACAAATAAGGCAAAACTGCAACCTGATACAAATTTTATCAGTTTGTTTCCAAATCTAATTATATACTTTGCTTTTCTGTTATTTCATATAACGATCCTACATTTAAACTAATGGGGATATCTACTATCCTTAGCACAGGAATTTAGAATCAACAAAGGAGAACCAGACTAAATGAGTCTATTTTTGTATTAGACTCTGTCTTTCTCATATAAAGCCAGTTGTACAGTAAATGCTAAATTTTTAGAACTGCATTATAAAATGGCAAAATGGCACTTTAAAATTTTAATTCTATAACAATAACATTTTCCTAATTAAATAAGTTACTTGTTATTAACATAACCTTTTAAACTTGGTAATATTTTCTTGAATCTTAAATGTAAAATAGAAATTTTGCACATAGTGCAAATGTTACATGCATAGTGTAAACCTCAGCATCAAATACTGGTAAGACTTGTTTTATAAAACTTTATATGTTGATACTTTGGGGGGGCAGAGGGACATATGATGAAGTACATTATGAAAGAATGTTTTCAATAAAAGACTTGGGGCAGTAGAAATAAATATCATATGACTGTTTCTAGTTTAGCCTCAAGCTGACAACCATAAATATTAGATAACACAAATAACATCTATCTAGATTTTATCTTAAGTGAGAGATTTCAAAATTAACTAGTACCCTACAGACACATCTGAAAAAAAATCTTACAGTCAATAATCTAGAGTTTACCTGAATTTACAGGATGCATATTTTGAGTTAAATTTGTTTCATCTGCATAATAGTATATTACCTACTATATGTTATATTGTTAAGTTATGTTAGCATTCAAACACAAATATAAGATATATTTGCTAAAAATTCATTTTAAATATCCCTAACATTCTGATTTGATAAATTTCAGCAGTTGTGTAACTGGGAAGACACAGTTTCTACTTTTTCCATTGAATACCCAAGGAATTCAATATTTCAAAAGAAAAGTAGATCATTATTCACCATGAGAAAATTAGTATGTTTATGTGATATAAAAGCACAGAAAATATATAACATTTTACATACATCTTTTAAGGAAAGTCATCACACTTCACATACATAATATTACATCTATAATTTGTTATAGTGTGCTTTGTCTAATCTTATATCAACATAATATAAATGAGAAATAAAATACCCAGGTACTTTTAAATGGTTGTATGTAAATAAGCGCCACACACTGGGATATCCAGAAAGATCTCCACATCTGGCAACACTATGACAAAATATCTTTGCTGATTAAATCAATTCATTAATCTCTTATCATGATTAGTTATGCCATAGACTCTCTAGAATTTTTGTCTTATTGTGTCATTTTACAGATATGAATACTGAAGAGTTTTCTTGTTCTTCTGCAACATTTTTTCTGTATAAAATGGTTTAAAATGTGGATTACAAAAAACAAACATTAAAGACTATCTCCATATCACAATTCTTGCTTAACTGTGTAGATTCATTCAAACAATTGGCTGAAGAAAAAAATCCACAAATTGAGTGTTTTATTTAATTAAATAACTGTCACTAAAAACTGTCAATCCAACAGCTGTTCTAGAGGAAAACGAATCAGAAAGTGATAAGCTTGTTGGAATGTCATAAAGAAAGAAGTTTGTCTTCCTTCAGGACCATGTGATTATTTTAGTTCTATAAAATATTTAGGTTTACATTTCAAGAATCATAACTGTGTTAAGATCCAAAAGTAGAAAGGAAATCCTTTTCATTTAAACACACTTTCGACAAGTTCTCAAGAATGTTCATGTTAGCTTACTCCTTGGGAGCCTCAAAAGGCATGAAGTAATAATGATTTTATTTCATTAGAAATATTTTATTTCCAGAATTCCAATCACACCTACTTTCCAATGTAGGCCACAGAGGGAATATTTAAAAGGATCCAAGAGTCAGGAGTCCCTTTGGCATGGGCAGGACACTTCACAGCCCTGTACCAACCACTTCTCCCTTATCTTCAAAATTAGACCTGACCAGATAATTTTCTAAAATTTTATAGTTCTACATGATTTAACAAAGAAGTCTCCCTTAAGCCATTTTTAATTAAGTGTGTGCTTGTTGTAAAGTACTTGTTCAATATGAAAAATTAGCAAAACAACCTAGGGCAAAAACACAGGATGGTACAAGGTAAAGTCAAAGAAAAGGGTAAATAGGTACACCAGTAAGGCATGGACTTCAAATGACTAAAATCACAAAAGCAGCTCAGAAATTTCAATTTTAAATCTAAAGAATTCTTCATATGTACTCAGAAAATTATCTATACTCAATATCTTATTTAGTACTACAGTTTCTAGCATAAAATGCAAAGTGAACAAATTTTTCAATATTCATGAGAAAAATAAAAACATTTTATTTAATGAGATTATAAAATTCTACATTAAGCTAATATGTGTTTCTATCTAAAAGTTCTCAGAAAGAAGTCCTTCAAACTAATAAACAATTATCTCATGAAAGTAACATAAATAATTCTGTCTTTACAAAGTCTAGCATAATAATATTTAATGGCTGTCAATAGTTCAGTACTTTATAATTTTAATAATGTCACAAAGTGAAATAAAATGATCATTAAATTTAAAACATTTTAAATAATTAAAGATACATACAATGAAAAATTTTACAACTACAGATTTAAAGGATGAGGATATTTTATTGATAGAATTATTTGATAATGGTTTTAGAAAAGCAGACACAAAACAAATCAACCAAACAATCAGGAAACAGAACAATAAAAGAAGAAATTAAAAATGAATAAAGAAAAGCATGCTACAAAATCTATACAGAAGGTAAAATTTCCATTTACACAAAATCAAATTGAAGTAAACATGCAAAAGACGCACCAAGAAAGGTAGACTACATCTTTCAAGAAGGAAAATTAAACATGCAGAAAAATAAGAGTTTGAGTTTTGAGAGTAACAGGGAGCTGTGAGGCCCAATTTACCTTCACTATCTGACATGGCATGTTGGAAGTCATCCATGATGAATGCTATGTCACGGTCATAGCCACGAGTCCTTGATTCTTCTCTCATATGTTGCTGAACTTCAGGCAATGAATGACTTGACCCAAACTGATCCCTGGTATCTGCTGATATTGGCGGCAAGGGTCCAGCTGCAGCCCTTGCCATTCCCATTGGTTGGCCAACAGGACTGAGTGGACTTTCTTCTTCAGAATTCTGGGCCACGATTGGTATTCTTCCTCTACTCTGGCTAATTGGCAAACTAGTAGGCTTAGTTCTTGCAGATGATGAGGCATGAGTGAAGGAAACATCTAGAGCTTCAGCCTCTTGAGCTTTCAGTCTTAGTGAGGAGCTGGAAGAATCTCTTTTAATTGACAAATCAAGCCCGTAAACAGAAGAAGGTCTGGAGGAAGGTCTGGACCTGCTGCCACTACTGTAAGGCTTATCTGCTTCATCCTGCAGAGCTGACCGTATAGTATTCCCTAATGTGCTCAGTCCTGTGCCAAGAGATGATCCCATAAATTTTTGCTGGTCTGTAATATTTTTTCTAAGGCCAAAAGTGATGTCATCTTGAAGAAGCCTTGCCCTCGAAGAAATCCCACCAATAGATGAAGTACTCGAAGTCATATAGCTTGAATAATCAGGTTCTAGGTCTCTACTTTCTTGAATAGGTGAAAATTTTGACATTTTGGGGTCAATTAGTGATTTCTTATGCTTTGACTGCTTTTGATACAGTATGGCTGCTGGTAGCTGTTTTGCTGCTTGTTTTTCAAGTGTGAGTCTACTAATGCTATATTTTTCAGATTTTGGAAAATGTCTATAACTAGTATCTGCATGATAATAATGCGAGAGACCAGCAAGGTGATCTAAACTCTCCGTCCCTCTACGGAATTCTTGTTTAATCTGCTGTTTCAGAAGCTTTAACTCATATGGATCCTCCATTGGGTCTTCCTCTGCTTTCACATAACTATGTAACCTGGAAGAAGTCTGTAAAGGTGCTAGGAAATCTGTCACTTCTTGAGATCTACGAGTCTCAGTGGTTCGGAGCAGACGGTCCGTTTTTGACAGATCCTTCTCATGAAGACTAAATGCAGTGCTTAATGCTGCTGTACCTTTGGGAATTTCTCCAATGTCATCAATTAGAACATAGTTACGTGAAGTATGATGGTCAATATCTGCATAGAAAGAATCTGCAGATATGCTGGATATAGGACTGCTTGCCATGCTACTTCTTTCCTCCAAACCTATTCTCAAGTCTAAAGTATTGTACTTACTACCAAGATGGGAAACAGCATATGTGTTATCAGTAGAAGCAGGTGCTATCATGAGGGGCTGGTTGCGAATCACTTCATAGTTTGAAGTTATCTTGGGCTCCAGATACAATGCAGTCTGCCGTGGCTTCTGCTGAATTACCATCATGTGTGACGGTAACTGGTAAGAAGGTTGTGGGGTTGGTGTAGGTTGCGCTTGAGGTGTGAAGGACATTGTTGCCACAGCTTGGAATGTTGGTTGGGTCTGATAAGGTGAAACCTGCTGAGTGTACAACGTTTGTTGCTGAAAATGGGATTGCTGGGTGTATGGGGTGGGTGCTTGGGTAGGAAGAGGAGGGGAAGAGTATTGGTATTGTGTGTAAGGACTTGTAGGAGGAACTAGCTGAGATTCCGTTTGGGTTTGTGGTGGTATAAACTGGGTGAATTCAGGTTGAGGAGCAGTTCTGGGTCGCTCAATGCCATGCTGGCTTTCTATTCGGGTTGGTCTGGCAGTGCTCACTTCACTGTCAGACATGTAATCACGATCCTCGGCTACGCCTTGCAGGTAGGCTCGCTCTCTCTTTTCTCTCTCCTTTAGTAATGCCTCTTTCCTCCTGTTAATTCCCATTTCCAAGTACCGCAGCTTGGCATCAATCTCCTTTTCTTCTTCATCAAGTTCCGCTTGTTTCTTTCTAAGCTTCGCAGATTCCCGTTCCACAAGATCAAGCTCTCTGTCTATGTCCTGGAGAATCTTGGCTCGAGCCATCGTATTGGTTCTACAGATCCTTCTCCTGGAAACGGTGCCCATTGTGCTGTACGTTGACTGAGCTCCTGTGGAAGCTTCCTCAGGAGGTGGATTTGGCAGAGTTCTCTTAACTTTTTTCTGAGTGCCAGATGGTGTCACGGTTTGAGAACCCTTTGTCTATAATACAGGAAAAAAAATACAGTCCTTTGTTATCAAGTGAAAATAAAGGCGAAAAAAATCTTCATAAATTGCATTCAAATAAAAATGATTTTACATGTTTCAGCTATCACAGCATAATTTTTAAAATTATGTATAATTCATGGTCCCAAATGCAATGAACTGAAAAATTCATTTTCAAGAATTTCATTTTCAACAATTGAAAAATATTTTTCTTCTCTAGGTGAATTTGTTATTTATTATTATAATCCCTGGAACTTGTTGTCAAATCAAGCACTGAACTCATTGCTCATGTATGTACATGTATATGTTTTATATATTTATAACCTTATTATTAATTTTATTAGAAGCACAGTGATACTTCCCACCCTACCTTCCCTCCTCTTTCATTTATTAGTCTTTTAATTTTTACAATGAAATATTTTCAGCTTATTTTATAATCTTAACTCTCCACTAAGAATTCAACAAAAAGGAAAAAAAAAAACACAGAACAGGAGAGACAAGGGCTGTAAACAATAATCAGTTCTCAAAATGTCAATTTTGCTAATATATGCTACATTTTGGGGGGCATAAATTTTACTAAGATTCTAAGAAGAACTCTAGAACCTTAATTTCCATCTATCTTTTTTTTTTTTAATTTATTTGACAGATAAGAGTTAGACAGTGAGAGAGAGAGACAGAGAGAAAGGTCGTCCTTCCGTTGGTTCACCCCCCAAATGGCCGCTAAGGCTGGAGCTATGCCAATCTGAAGCCAGGAGCCAGGCACTTCCTCCTGGTCTCCCATGCGTGTGCAGGGGCCCAAGCACTTGGGCCATCCTCCACTGCCCTCCCAGGCCACAGCAGAGAGCTGGACTGGAAGAGGAGCAACCAGGATTAGAACCAGGTGTCCATATGGGATGCCGGTGCCACAGGCAGAGGATTAACCAAGTGAGCCACGGCGCCGGCCCCTCCATCTATCTTAATAGACACACAATTTAACTGGATCTACTCCTAGTGTATCTATGCTAATGATCTAAAATTGAAGGTAAGTTTTTTGAAGATGTTAGTTTAGCATGCTATATGCTATATGGTATCTAACTTTCCCTTCTCACTTTTACTCCTTGGAGGGACTGTCATTCCTATTCCAATCCTGAACAATTTCAAAGTAAAACCCTCAAATTCTTTTGGGCCTTCCTGTTGCATATTTTTTACAAGATGGGTTCTTTCTCTTATAATCCAAAGATATTAATTTCTCCTTTTCCCACCACTCAGCAAATGTTGAGGACAGAAAAAACAATAAAAAAGTGAGTCCATGAATTTTGATCTAAAAATTAAATCTTATGAATTAGAGCACATTTGTCCAAGATGTCATGGTCTCAATGTCTTTTTTTTTAATTTCTAACTTTGTTTCCTTCACGGTTTTCAATCTGCTTTCTGATAACATGTCTGCTCCTTTTACACGCCCTGTTTCTTTAATAAATACTACACTGTAAAACTTCCTAAGGATTTCATGAGACTTATGCATATTTCCAACATTTGAAATACTTGATAAATTGAATAAATGTCACCAGTCTGAGAAATTGGGTCCAGTGATGTTGAAATTGTAGTTTGTGCCTCCTGAGAGAAAAATCTCAAAGAACAGGGAGAACTGGAGCTTCTGTAGGCAGCTGTTTGGCAAATTATTTATGTCCCTCTCATCCTAAATTGTTTTCACTTTATCTAATACTCAGTTAAGTCAGGGTCACTATGAAGATCAAGTGAGACAACAGTATGAAACAACAGACACCTATTTTTGAAAAACCCACATTCCATATTTTAAAAAAATTACTTGTAAAAAATGTACATAGATCATAGCAGTTTTCCTTTGTATGTATGTGATAGATGCCTTAGAATTTAAAAATGTACAATACTGTCCTATACTACATATATTGTGTTGGTGAAGTGGTTGTTTATGTTATCTTGGAAGTATTATGGTACTGAATAATGGAGACATTACAGAGGAAAAATTTTCCTTTGCAGCAAAGGAGATGGATATGTTAAATATCCTGAATTTATTTTTAAAAGTAGTATAGGTACTTAATAAATGGCTGTGAATATTTGTTTAGTGAAAGAATGAAGATGTGAAAAATTAAAATTAGATCTTGTGACTATTTTTAAATGCTCTGATTCAAATGATGAATTTTTCAGAATTCACTGAATAGACCTGGAGTATACAACACAAAGACAATTATTTGCCACACAAAGACAATTATTAAAGTAAATGTAATCCTTGGTGGGGTATAATTGATATATTGTTATTTGTTCACATTTTGTACATTTTTATAATAAGTTAACTTCATTTAACTTTCATAGCTTTCATCTGAGAGAACAGGCCTAGTGAAACAACTGTTCTATTTTTTTAAAAGCTGTCCCAGGTAAAAGAATGTAATTTAAAAAAAAGAATGTATTTGAAATTAAACATCAATGTTCTTGTCCACTCAGAAATTTATTTCCATTATATTATATTAATACTCTATTAATAACTTCCATTTTGTGTCTGTTCTTTCCACTTGGATCAGCATTTAGTTTTTAATTAATCAGTGAATTTTCTCCCCTTTTTCTTTTTTCTAACTTTGTTTTTAATTGACACAAAACTATTTATTTATGGGATTCTGTGTATTGGGGATTTCTAATGATACTCCATGGTTGCAAATATTAAATGAACCATGGCATGTGTTAATTAATATTTTTGGAGCCTTGGGTATGAGTCATGAGAACACAAGACAGCAGGTGAGTAGAACTAACCTACCTGTCCTCCCAGTCTCCAGATACTGAAATAACTTTTATCCCAGTTGAAAAAAAAAAGTCACAAAGGTGTAGACTTGCCACGGTCTCAGCAAGCTCCCTCACAATGAGAGGCATTGGAACACAGTGATTGAAGGCTTAGTCTTCAATCCTAGTTCTGCCTTTTAGGAGCTGTGAGAACTTCAGCCAGTTGCTTAAACTCCTTGGGCATTAATTCTTTTATATGCAAAAGAAGGTTAATATTTCTTCTTACAATATTGGTTTGTCTAAGGAGTAGATGAATTAACTTAAGGCTCTAGATTAGTTCTTGGCCCATATATTTATATATGAATAACTGCTCTCCAACATTTTACTGAACAGGTACTTGAATGGAAGTTGCCCTACTTAACATTTCAGTCAAGTCCTCCTCCCAAATTGATCAAAGTACAAAGTATTGGTTTTCAATAAAATTTTCTGATAGAAAATTCCATATAACAACACAGTTGATTTAATTCTGAAAATCATGATTTTTAAAAATTTTTTTTTATTTTTTATTTTTTGACAGAGTGGACAGTGAGAGAGAGAGACAGAGAGAAAGGTCTTCCTTTTGCCATTGGTTCACCCTCCAATGGCCGCCGCGGCTGGCGCGCTGCGGCCGGCGCACCGTGCTGATCCGATGGCAGGAGCCAGGTGCTTCTCGTGGTCTCCCATGGGGTGCAGGGCCCAAGCACTTGGGCCATCATCTACTGCACTCTCTGGCCACAGCAGAGAGCTGGCCTGGAAGAGGGGCAACCGGGACAGAATCCGGTGCCCTGACCAGGACTAGAACCCGGTGTGCCGGCGCCCCAAGGCAGAGGATTAGCCTAGTGAGCCACGGCGCCGGCGAAAATCATGATCTTTAACTTGTTTTTAAAAAATCAAAAGAATTATGAGTCCAGAGAAAAAGAAGTACTGTTTTCAAACTTAAAAACTTTTCAATGAAACTAGTTGTCCAATGTCAGGCCTCTAACATTATCTAAGGAAGACCTATCTCACACTATTTGAAAAGTGTTCTGCAAGTGTATTGTAGTCAGTGAAAAGACAGTCTAATCTCTCCTAAATTACAACAGATGCTTTCCTATAAAACAATGAGCTCTACATCAATGAAGCGGGATAAGTCAGGGAGACAGATTAAGTTCATGATCTGGAAGCCACACCTTACCTATTTCGTGTAATCATATCCAATGACCCCTTCCCCAGGAAGTACTTCCCCTTAATCAGGACCTGGAGGCAGTACCATGTTAATAGTTTCATTTCTAAACTCATAAGAAGTCAGGTAAAGTTGAAGCTCTCTCTCTCCTCATGGACCCAGAGGGAACAGGTACTGAAAATCTCTCTCTTTACCTTTCCTGGCCCACTCTCCCTAAATGAAACCCACATGTGCGTGTGGGCACTCTATAAATAAATGTTATCAGGCTGCATGTCCTGTTTGTGCCTGTACTTAGGAATGCTTCTTTAAGTAAAAGGCAAGAGTCTGGAATAGAAATTTAGGCCCAACCTAGCCCACAAAAATCCCTATCAAGACAACTCAAGTCTCCTTGCTTTAGTGAAAGCCTTGCCATTACAGTTCAAAATAAACTAAATTTTAAAATGTAAATTGGCCATGAAGAATAATGGAAATTATTTTGATTAAAAAAGAAAAAAAACAGGGGCTGGCACTGTGGCACAGCAGGTTAAAGCCCCAGCCTGAGGCACCGGTTCGAGTCCTGGCTGCACTACTTCAGATCTACCTCCCTGCTAATGCAGCAGAGGAATGGCCCAAGTCCTTGGGACCCTGCACCCACGCTGGGGACTGGGAAGAAGCTCCTATCTCCTGGCTTCAAATGAGCTCAGCTCTGGCCATTGTGGCCATCTGGGGAGTGAACCAATGGATTGGAACACCTCTCTCTCTCTTTCTGTCTCCACCTCTTTCTGTAAATCTGTCTTTCAAATAAATAAAATAAACCTAAAAAAAAAAAAAAGCAAAAACCAGTCAAGTGATTTATATCCATTAAATAAAAGTTAAATAAAAAAAAAAAAAGAAGTAAACCTTAAAAAATGGTTCTACTTAGCAAATCAAAACATCTTGCCGGCGCCGTGGCTTAACAGGCTAATCCTCCGCCTTGCGGCACCGGCACACCGGGTTCTAGTCCCGGTCGGGGCACCGATCCTGTCCCGGTTGCCCCTCTTCCAGGCCAGCTCTCTGCTGTGGCCAGGGAGTGCAGTGGAGGATGGCCCAAGTCCTTGGGCCCTGCACCCCATGGGAGACCAGGAGAAACACCTGGCTCCTGCCATCGGAACAGCGCGGTGTGCCGGCTGCAGCGCGCCTACTGCGGCGGCCACTGGAGGGTGAACCAACGGCCAAAAGGAAGACCTTTCTCTCTGTCTCCCTCTACTGTCCACTCTGCCTGTCCAAAAAAAAAAAAATCTTCACTCTAGTCCATTCATTCACTTAAGCTTCCCTTCAGCAAAGTAAATAATTGCCGGCTACCATACGCTGGGGACACTGGCACAAAATGATTATTATTTACTGCTATTATCAACTAGTATCTCTCAATATAAAGCACAAGTTAAAAAATCAGTGAAGACTCTCAGAAATTTAAGAAGCTATTTTTCCTTCAATACAAATGACAACCACTTAATGTATTCTGACAACTGGCTGATTCTTACAGTATTTCAGACATCCAGATCCTTGGTTTAGGAAAAGGGACTGGTTCACATTATGAGAATATGGGATTAGCCAGGGTGAGCACTGAAGGAGATAATGCCTAACAAAGATGCAACAGAGAGGAGGAGGTCTAATGAAAATATTAGTTGAACCACTTTTTTCCCTAGGATTCATTTTCCATCACTATGCGGGTTCTTTAGATGTGACACCCAAGAGCATATATTAAATACAATGAATAGTAATTGTTTATGTATTAATCTCCAAACAAAAGAGGTAATAAAAACTACCCTGCATATAAGATCAATATATAACTACTTGTCATGTACATTTCAAAAACTCAGTTCTTTAAACTACAACAACATTGAAAGTAGTAGTATTTATATTGCTGGTGGTGATAAAAACATCAAAACAAAAATGTAGGTCATATCAGGGAAGCTCTCTGGGGATAAAAACAGAGCATAGGCCAAAAGCCTTACAGAGGTCAGAAGGTAACAGGGTAAGGCAGCTTACCACGGGATTAGTGAAAACAGAAGCACATACATTGAGCTGAATGTTTAAGTCCCATCTGTTAAAGTCAGTTCCAGAAATCTGCAGTCATGAAGAAATGGGAGGCCCAATGTTGTGACATCTTTTGTTTTGTTCAAGAAAAGTAGGAAATCTGGATTGAACAATTTTGTTTTCTATTTTGAACGGCTTTAGGTTGTTGAGATCAAAGCATCCAGGCTTTGGGATGCACTGGGAGTCTGAAATCTCTGTTCCAAAGGAGCATTTTCTAGCATATGTAGGGTGCCCACTGAGAATCCATTAGAGGGTCAAACATGGCACTAATGACTAGTTGAGAGGCAATAGGTTTTCAACAGTGAAGGAAGATGAGGGCAGGAGGATACAAGAGCCCTAAAGACAAACAGTCCTTTATTACATTTTATAGAGTTTTCATTCATTCTCTTTGATTAAATACTTTTGGACTTATTTATTTACTTGAAAGGCAGAGAGAGAGAGAGAGAAGAGAGAGAGAGAGAGATCTAACATCCACTGTCCACTTCCAAAATGGTTCCCCCAACAACTAGGGCTGGACCATGTGGAAGCCAGGAGCCACAAACTCCATCCTGATATCCCACATGGGTGGCAGGGTCACAAGTACTTAGACCATCATCTGCTGCCTTTTCAGGCCCATTTGCATGGAGCTGGACTGGAAGCAGAATAGCTAGAACTGGAACCAGCATTCCAATATGGGATGTCAGTGTTGCACGCAGAAGTTTAACCCTTTGTACTCCAATGGCAGACCCAATTTAAATCCTGAATATGAACTTTCATGTATTTTTCTCCACTGTCTACTGATTTCTTTACTATTATCCCTAAAATATGCATAGCTCTTGTATTCACTCACAAAGTTATTAAGTACCTGCTCTGTTCAAAGCACTTCGTAGGCATAAACAGAACTCAAATTACAGAATCATTAAAAAGTCTTAGATTTAAATTGAAGTATGTGCCTGTGAGGGGTGGAGGGAGGTGTGGTGGCTGCTGGTGGAGGCACTTTGTTTTATAGCTGATTAGTATCATTTAACATGAAAGACAGAAATATAATAGACAATTGAATGATGTCTTCCCAACTTATAATTTTAAACATTTTTGATTATCAAAGCCATAAAACATATTCTAATCTAGATATTTGATTCCAATGAAATCAACAGAATATAAAATGATGGAGTTCAGAATTCTAAATAAGAAAATAAAAAGAGAACAATCAAATTAGCCTTGAGGGGAAAAAATAAGCATTGTAAAAAAGAAATTTTGTCATGATTAAAGGTAATCAAGCAATTGTAAGCCACAATTGAAGGTGACAGGACTGTTGTCTAGAAAAAAGCTTGTCATCCACTAAAGTGTTCTCTGTTTACCATCTTGGTAAAGGTTTTGGGTTTTTTCTTTTTTTTCCCAGATAATGCTGGTGTCCTTAATCTGAAAACAGTATTATATTAAATGACCTAGATTTTTAAAATAAAAATAACTAAATATTGTAACACAGCTATGCAAACAATAGGCAAAAGGAAACAAAAAGAGAATCTTAATAAAATGGGAGTTGAAGGAGGACTGGAGTAACAGCTAATTAGATAACACAATACCAAGGACTTAATTGACATAAAAAAAGAGCTTCAAGATAGACCGGCATCCCATTTGGGTGCCAGACCAAATCCTGGCTGCTTTAATTCCAATCCAGATCCCTGCAAATGGCCTGGGAAAAAGTTGCAGAAGATGGTACAAACGTCTGGGCCCCTGTCACCTACGTGGGATACCCAGATGAAGCTCCCAGCTTTTGGTTTCAACCTGACCCAGCCCACGCCAATACAGCCATCTGGGGAGTGAACCAGTAGATAGATTTCTCTCTCTTTCTTTATTTCTCCTCCCCTCTCTTTGTAATAATGACTTTCAAATAAATAAATCATTTTTTAAAAAAGCAAAAAAGACAAGTTTTACTGTCTAAATTATTTTTAAAAAACATTTTTCTCATGGGAGCTCATTTATATCATATAATTTGCAGGGCAAATGAAAGGGATTTTTGCTTCTTCTGCACATCAGGAATATTAATAAAAACAATTATAGCTAAGGTATATGGATCACTATCCTAAAGAGTTTAAATATGTGTATGTACATTATCTGTCAAAATAACCCAAACTGGGGCCGGTGCTGTGGCTCAACAGGCTAATCCTCTGCCTTGCGGCGCCGGCACACTGGGTTCTAGTCCCGGTCGGGGCGCCAGATTCTGTCCCGGTTGCCCCTCTTCCAGGCCTGGAAAGGCAGTGGAGGATGGCCCAAGTGCTTGGGCCCTGCACCCCATGGGAGACCAGGAGAAGCACCTGGCTCCTGCCTTCAGATCAGCATGGTGCGCTGGCCGCAGTGCGCCGGCCACGGAGGCCATTGGAGGGTGAACCAACGGCAAAGGAAGACCTTTCTCTCTGTCTCTCTCTCTCACTGTCCACTCTGCCTGTCAAAAAAAAAAATAAATAAATAACCCAAACTGTATCAGAGGATGAGAATTTTTTTTTTTTTTTTTTTCAAAAAGTTGAGCAATGAGGCTGGCGCTGTGGCGCAGTGGGTTAAAGCCCTGGCCTGAAGCACCAGCATCTCATATGGGTGCCGATTCTAGTCCCAGCTGCTCCACTTCTGATCCAGCTCTCTGCTATGGCCTGGAATAGCAGTAGAAGATGGCCCAAGTCCTTGGGCCCCTGCACCCACGTGGGAGACCCGGAGGAAGCTCCTGGCTCCTGGCTTCAGATTGGTGCAGCTCCGGCCATTGCAGCCATCTGGGGAGTGAACCAGTGGATGGAAGACCTTTCTCTCTCTGTCACTACCTTTATCTGTAACTCTGTCTTCAAATAAATAAAATAAATCTTAAAAAAAAAAAGTTGAGCAAGTTAAAATTATGTAAGGGCTACTATTTAGAGGCAGAGATGCTAGACCAAAATTATTTCCCTACTGATTTATATATTACATATTTAATATGGAAAAAGTTTAATAATTTATTTAAATAGTTGTTAAGCATCCTTCTAAAATGTACTGTTTTAGAGACTAAATGCATGAAGTCAAGAGGTTAGAGATAGGATATATCTAGATCTTGCCCACAAAGAAAGAACTTACAAATTAGAAATATTTTTTAGAAAATTGCTAAATGAAAGAACTATCTCAGTATCAAATAGCTCTAGTGCAATATCAAAGATAAACTTGTACAGGAGTTCATTTAATATATATATTTATATATAGAGAGAGTCATCCATTATATATATAATATATATAGTCATCCCTGCTGTTGAAAATGAAAATAAATGATATATATATAGTAATCCATCACATATATATGTATATATATATATAGTCATCTCTGCTGTTTAAAATGAAAATAAATGTTCATCATAATAATATTTTGGATTTTCAGGTTTGTTCTTTCAGCAAAGCAAGAAATTTTGTATACAGGCCCTTTTTATATGATGGAGATTTGGGTACATTTAAAAAAATATTTTATGGCCGGCGCCGTGGCTCAACAGGCTAATCCTCCGCCTTGCGGCGCCGGCACACCGGGTTCTAGTCCCGGTCGGGGCACCGATCCTGTCCCGGTTGCCCCTCTTCCAGGCCAGCTCTCTGCTGTGGCCAGGGAGTGCAGTGGAGGATGGCCCAAGTCCTTGGGCCCTGCACCCCATGGGAGACCAGGAGAAGCACCTGGCTCCTGCCATCGGATCAGCGCGGTGCGCCAGCCGCAGCGTGCCTACCGCGGCGGCCATTGGAGGGTGAACCAACAGCAAAAGGAAGACCTTTCTCTCTGTCTCTCTCTCACTGTCCACTCTGCCTGTCAAAAATTAAAAAAAAAAAATTAAAAAAATATTTTATGTATTCATTTGAGAGGGAGAGCCATAGAGAGAGGGAGAGACAGAGAGATAGGTTTTCCATCCACTGGTTCATTCCCCCAAATGGCCACAATTGCCAGAGCTGGGCCGATCTGAAGCCAGGAGCCAGGAGCTTCTTCTGGGTCTCCTACATGGGCACAGGGGCCCAAGCATTTGGGCCATCTTCTACTGCTTTCCCAGGTCATACCAGAACGCTTGATAGGAAGAGGAGCAGCTGGGACATGAACCAGCACCCATATGGGATGCAGGCACTGCAGGCAGAGGCTAAGTCTACTACACCACAGCAGCGGCCCCATGTGGGTACATTTTTAAACAGTGTCAGTTCACAAGCATTTATTGATAAATATTTTGATACATACAAAGATCATGCATACGACAGGAAGTGAGCAAGAAGAGTATAGCGTTTGAGCTTGGGGAAGGAAGAATGACAAGACAGAAAGCCTAGCAGTTAAAGAGTGGATGGAAGAGTCTTCTCTAAGTTAAGGGACATTTCAGAAAAATATCAAGAATAGTCTGGTTTCATTTGGAGCTGGTGATGCATTAATACCACTGAGCTGTAAATACACACAAAGAATGTTCTCTACAAACAGGAAAAATTGAAGGGCAAATGAAATAAATAAAAAATTAAAAAACAAATCCTTGAACACTGTATCTATAATAAAATCTCAATTCACCCACTTTTCTTCTACAGATTGAAAAAGCAACCTTGGTTGTTACCTACTGGTCACATTAACTCTATGTGCCATACCAGGGTGAATTATCAAACTGTAAATGTGCAATCGCTGACAATGATTTGCAAGGGAACACACTAAGTTGTAGTTTTATCAAAGAGGAAACTGTGAGAATGCAATTCAGTTTCCTGCAGTAACAACTTGGCAGCCCATGTAGATAACACAGCCGAAACAGATATAATCTAGCAGTGTGCATCAGCAGAACATTTAATGTCTTCCCGTGATAGTTATCATCAGAGTTTAGGCCATCAGAACAGAAAGTGTTCAGGGATCTGTGTATAGACCAGGACTTTTAGTGGTCCAGCATCAACATTTGTAATTAATCAATGTTCCTTACCGTTGGCACTAATGACATAGGGACCAGGTAGTTCTGAGTTGTGGAGTGTGATCTGTGCATTATAGGAGGAGCTGTACCACTGACCTGTATCTACTAGATATTATCAGCTATTGTGCCAATCAAAAATGTTTTCATGAGTTGTCCAACATCTCCTGGAGGCAGCTGGTGTGCAATTTTTTTTTATTTATTTGAATAACATAAACTAATATTTGAAAGCTACTCAACTAGTTTTATATTTCATATATTATGGAACAGGGAGAAAATAATCCAGGTGCCTTCAATTATGAGAATGAATCCACTCAGTGTAGAAGATTAATCTTTTTAATCTTAACTCCATAAAAATCACGGGAAGTTTCCACAACTGCCATAACTATGAAAAAATCAGGGTGTTGGGAATTGCGAGTCTGATCAAAAATTTACCTACATGCTAGCACTTTGTTGAAATTTGCCTGCTATTCTTAAGTTTAAAAGAAGGATCAATGCTGAAAGTAAATTATATTAAAAGCTTAAGAAGAAAGGATAATTATTTAGTTTGGGAAATTAAATACCAGAATAATTAAGAGATATCAGTTGGACAACTAAGCCCAATTTTAAAATCAAGAAATTTCTGGCTTTTAAAGAGTAATTTAAGAAAGAATTAGAATATATAAAAAATTTTTGAAAGCCTGGGGAAAGTTAAAAAAAATTTGAAAACATTTATAAAAACAAGAAACACAAGCTATTCACTGTACTCATGTAATAATGACATTATGTTAATGAGTAAGAAGGGTCTCCACTCTTTATGTAATAAAATATACAAATCTTGAGAACAGAAATTGATTTCAGGGTCTTTTGTCTCATCCTAATTAGAGTCTTTTCCACTCAGCAATTGCTTTTGCTCTGAAGATGAGACTTTTTTTTTTCCTTTTTAAATCTTAGTAAGGAGCATGATACTTGAACATACTATCTGGCTCTCTGACTTTAGTTTCTTCTATTCTGTTTCTGGTCATTTATTCTTCATAGGGTGTAAAGATCACCTAAAAAGAGTTTTGTCCCTTGAGCATGAGATGAAATATGTAGGGTTTTTGATCCCTCTGAACAAGATAGCTCTGAAAAATACAGAAATGTAAGTCAATCATTCCTTTAACTTTGGGTAGCTAAGGTTGAGGACAATGGGAAAGCTGCTGCAAGGTGAGCATAAAGTTGATGGCAAGCAGAGCTTTACTTTCTGAAATATGGATTAAAATACTGATATATCTTCAGGGGCCCTCTCTGGCCCTGGCTGGTAGCAGTTTTCAGACGTTGGACAAAAAACAAAAAAGGTTAAAATAGAAATACTCAGTAGTTTATCCTAGTACTGTATCATTAATACTGTGTTCCTCAAATAGACCCATTATTGAATATCATTCCTCTATCCTCCACTCCCACCCCTACAGAGCTAAGACCTATAACATGTTTATTATAAAGGAAATTCTCAATGATACCACTTAGGGAAAAATACTCTAAGTACTACTAAGACATTTTAAACCTATTAGGCACTGCAATAGACACAGGAAATTGCCTACATACAACAGAGCCACTTCTTCACCTAGAAAACTGTGGGTGCTGGCACTGTGGCCCAGCAGGTTAAGCTGTAACCTGAGACACCAGCATCATATATGGGCACCAGTTCCAACCCCAGCTCCTCCTGTTCTGATACAGCTTCCTGTTAATGCACTGGGGAAAGCAATGGAAGATGGCCCAAGTGCTTGGGCCCTCTGCCACTCATATAGGAGACCTGGATGGAGTTACAGGCTCCTGGCTTCAGCCTGGTCCAGTCCCAGACATTGCAGCCATCTGGATTTCTTCATGGACAATTCCTCTCTCTCTCTCTCTCTCTCTCTCTCTCTCTCTCTCTCTCTAGCTCTGCTTTTCAAAGATTTATTTATCTTCTTTTTTGAAAAACATTTAACAGTTTAATAATTGTTTCCATGAATAACACACTAGATAAGCAGTATTATTATCATCAGTATGAGAATATTTTTAAATTACTGAAAAATTAGACATCTTTCCCAATGAACTTCCACTACCCCAGTAAAGGAATTACCATTTAGAATTCCAATTGTTAAATAAGTGAGCTAGTTTTTCTCTAATTGTTAAGAATCTAATGGCAAGGAGCTCTCTTGACTCTGCTCCCTGCTCTCTTGGCCTCTCTTCTCCCTCCTTTCTGTCTCTCTCTCTTACAGTCTCCTTCACTTTTTCCTTCGCCGCCCCTTCACTCCAGTCTGCAGGGTGTTCCCCAATAAACCCTTTCCCTTACTCCGGTGTCTGGTGTGCTTTGTGACGGCTAACATTAAGATGTAACATTGGTGCCGTGACTCGGATTGCCTTATATTGGTAATCCAGCATCCTCCAGTGCTCTGGGGTCCTGGATTTTTGCCGATCGCGAAGCACACCTCCGGAACTCTTTCCAAGCCACCGAACTCTCTGTGATCTCCACCACACATCAGCCTTCCACATTTTGAGGTAAGACGTGGAATGAAAATTCCTCACGGCAACTGCTATTTGAGTGGTGGTCTACTGTCGGATACTCGCCTGATTACTCTCGTAAAGGTCGTAGTATTGGGCTCTAGCCACCACTCCTACTTCTCCTACTTAAGGCCTTTAGCCTCTACGGACACTGTGTCCAGGCAACAGTGGGTGTGAGTGACAACTCCATCTCTGTTCGCCTCTTTACAGGTGAGGCCCTGGGCTCCAGTGGGCACTTGGGTGACAACCCCGCCTTCTGCTCCCATTCCTCTCCTAGTCAGATGGCCAGGACTTCAAGGACACTTGCAATCCACCGATCTGACCTACTGAGTCGCCATGGGAAATTCTTCCTCCTGTGTTCCATCTGATTCTCTTGGTTGCCTTTTAAGTAATATGGTCTCTCAAATTGGCCCCAGCCCTCAAAAAGCGGACCCTCCATGGTGGCGCATTTGGCCCTGAGGGATCGGAAGTGGGAGTAGTTTGACCCTGATAACATCTTTATCACTTCCGTGAGTGTTCGGGAAAATGGAAGGAGATTCCATACGTTTAAGCCTTTTCCTATCTTCGAACTAAACCTTCCCTGTATACTTCTTGCTGTCCCGCTCAAGTCCTTCTGGTCTCCAAGATTCACACTAGGGGGCAGAAGCCTGAGCAAAAAATCCTTTCTTCTGCCCCGATCCTGTTCCCGCCACTACCACAACCTCCTTTGATCCTGCAGATGAACCTCCCCCTTACCACTCCAATCTACAGGCCCTGGCTCAGCCGCCTCCTGTGGCCTCAGTGGCTGAAGTTCCACACCATTATCTCCCACGCAGCAGCTCTGGCCCTGGCTGTGTCCTCACCTCCCCCTCCCATCGAATTCCAGGGGGCGGGGTCAACCTCTACTCCCACCTCCACAGCAATCTCTTCCATCTTATCTCAAGCCTCTTGGTTATCTATTCCTCAAAGCCATTCTCTTCCCACGTGTACTTCCTCCCTAGCTCCTACCCCCACTCTCACTGTATCGCCCCCTCCCACCTAGAAATTCTGACTTTATCTTAAAACCAGTCCTGGCCCAAAGTCTACTATCTTTGTCTTATCAGTTTGGAAATGGCCTTCTCCACGGTCTCCAACTGGTCTTTTGTCCCTCTCTTTTCCTAGTCTTACCATAAGAATAGCAAGGGAATGGTAGTTCCATCCTTTTGGGCTCCCTGCTTATTGAGAAACAAATTAGGTATCCCACAGATTTCCTGCATAGACCTGGCCCACTGTAACTAATTTTTCTTTAAATCTAAAAAGATCACTACCTTTAAAAATATTGCTTTGTAAAATGCTGAACTTATTTTGCAATTTATTTTAACAGGTTTCCGGGTAATCAGTACTCAATGAAACAGCAATGGGTAATTAGTACTTCTCTTAGATGAATGCAATTTTAATTTTAATTAAATTCAGATAAAATATATCAGCACCTTAAGTCATTTGGGTGTAACTGCTCATTTAAATTGGGTAAAGGCGAGTAAAATGTGTCTAAATGTAAACTTTTGTATACTCAACATGTTCTATAAAAAACTATTTGGGTTAGCTCATAAACTGTCTATGAAAATAGTTCAACACTGTTTAAAGTAACTCAGGCAAAAATTTGATGTGTTACCTTAATCTTAATTTGAAGATTTTTAACAGGTTATCTCAAAATGTAAATCAAGGGCATTGGCAGATGGAAAACATCACAAGTATACTAATCTATTCCTCTTTGACATAGAATTAAAATCTGATTCTCTGTTAAAGCAATAAGTTAAAGTAATCTGTTATGTTCTTTTGATGTCTGCTAAATTCTAATTGTTTAAAAACAGCTAAATTTTTATTAAGAGCTATGGGTTATTTAAATATGAGCTTATTTTCAAATATTTAAATAATCACCTTGTAACAGTGATCAAATTTGGTCTATATTATGTCATGATTTTAAGGAATCTTATTTCAACCAGATATTTTGGATTTTGAGCCTTCTTGACCTTCTTTACAGACATTCAAAAAATCAAAAATCAAAGTTTCAAATAATTTGGACTCTGAAATTTCCAATAAATTCTGGACTTCAGTTTTTCCAGTTCAGGCCCAACTGAAAAAATTGAAGGACTTATGTCTCTCATCTTGTAGACACACCAATTAATCAGACTATTTGGATTATATTAGAAGTACTGTCAAGATGTGAAGTGGTATTAAATTTTAAGTTTCTATAATATAAAATGCTGTTGACACAAATGTCTGAATATTAAAAAGTCTAATAATCTTGTATTACTAGACATGATGGTTATCTTAATGAGAAAGCCCCAGAGGCCTAAAGATGGAAAATGCTTTGTAAAATCCTACAGGTGCTTTCAAAAATACTGTGTGCAGTAAGCAAATGCCTCTTGTTGGTTAATGAGTTTATAATTTTAAATGTGGCAACTTAAAGTTTTGTCATCCACAGTTTGATATCAAAATTGCTGCTCATAAAACTAAAGCATTGTTGGTTCTGTTTAGCTGTCCTCCTATAGGTTCTGATGGAATTTTTCCAGCCACATGTATTGTATTCAGTACTTTGGGATGACTCTAAACAGATGAAACCAATAATATATTAAAGGTACCAACTGTAAAAAAGTGTGGTTAGCTGAGGTTACTAAAACAAAAAGTAATTCAAATCAATTGATAATTTACAAACAGGAGTTAGATTCTCTTAAAAAAAAGCTATTAAAACTGCTATATTGGTCTATTATGTTATGTTATATGTGTATACATATTGTATGTCTATATGGAAAAATTTATTGAGTTTTATTTTTAATTGGCTTATAGATAAAAGATTGTCCATGAATTTAAATAGCTAAAATTATTCAAAGATATATTTTAATTCATGTGACCTAAATCTCTGTATCATATTTTAAACTTGTTGGTAAAAAGAAACTAAAACATTTTATATGTTTGTGCTTAAATTTGCTGGTTAAACAAGCTACATCATGTTAGATATTTAAGAGATGTTTCTAAATATGTATTTTTAATATTTATGGAAGGCATTGGGCCTTCTGGTAAATGTTTTCTTAAGTTGTTATCTAACGCGTAAAACTGCTTTCTAAGTTTTCACGTGATATTGCTATTGTCAGTAAGCGATCTGGCACTTGCTCCCTCATTTCTCTATTCTGAGCCCAACTTGTTCTTTCTCTATTCTCTTCGAGGTAGAAAACTATTTCTATTATGAAGGAATCTCCAAGATTCAAAATTTAATTTTAGATCCTATAAAAAAGAGATGGCTAACATTTTTCTGTAATAGCATAGCCAAAATAAGAGCTTAAATTATAATCTCTTAGCTAGATTTACTTTGCCATCAGCGAGGTAAACAGTAAACAGAAAAGACCTCCCTTTCAAAACAAAGGGAAGAAAGTTTTAAAGTGAAAATATAGTTTTCCTCATGGGCATTGTCTGCCTCAACATAAACTACTACAGAACATGCCTGTGACTACAGAATTCTAGTTTAGGCCACCGAAGATTAGAGATGGGACTTGAGCACCCCCTTGACTTGCTGGTCTGCTTTAACAAAAATCAGGAGAAAAAGAAAGCTAGGCATCAGAAAAGTAGAGATAGGTGGCAGGCCTATTAAATGTAGCTCTACACAGTGATCTGCCCTCAAGGAGACCCAAAAGGCCAGTCAACTGCAGTGCCTTTCAATGTGGCAAGCCTGGGCTTCAGCAGAAGTCAGCTATGAAGAGCCCTGGCAGCTCTGCCAGCCAAGAGTTGGATCACTGGAAATGGACCTGGCCTGGAATCGAAGGACGCCCAGGTCAGTGCCACAGATCTTATTGGCTCTAAGCTGAAAAGCCCTTCATTCAGCCCAGCTTCCAAGGTGACCACTGCTGCTGAGGAGACAGCTGAGAAGGCACCTGCACAACCAGCTTTTACTATGCCTTTATTATCCATTGTACTAGTGCTATCATTATTTCAATGTAACCTAAAGCGTAACCACGTTAGCTTGTTAGGCAACCATTAGTAAAAAGAAGCAATGCTAGACTTTATAATATGTATTATGTTAGGTGATGAGTTAAGTAATCCAGTAACTATATTAAGTTGATTATTGTACGATCTGAACCGCTGCCCATTCCTGGCACTCGTTATTGTACCCTCCCCTTCCCTCCATCTGGCCAGATGTGACCCTACCCTGACCCAGGCCCAGGAATGTAAAGCAATTATCTATACCTATAGGGTTCAAAGCTTTAGATAACAACTAGCCACTACCCCCGGAGTCAGCAGCTGCAATGCCTGGACTTATCAGAAGTGTCAACTTGATCTACAGCATCCCCTTAACACTTGCTTGTAAGGGATAATAAAAACTCTGTAACAATTAGGCTCGGGGCTTCTCGGGGGGCTTCCTCTCCTGGAAGCACTGAGAGGCCCGAGTTCGAACTCGAAATAAAAACGACCCTGCTTATTAGCTTCAACTTTGGTCTCTGGTGGTGTGACTTTCGGGGGATCACGGACATGGGGGCATAACACAGCAATATAGGGTCAGTAACACTGCAGGCAGAATTGTATATTTCCTTTTGGACTTGCCACCTGCCTTTACCTGGCCAGCTCTCCTCCCAGGCCAGCTAGGTAATGGAAGTCAACATGGTGCCTTCCCAAGGAGGTTCACACCTCCCTTAGGATGTAGGCTATATGAAGAGATAGATGAGTCTGAGCCTCATAATTTACAATGCTTTAAAGCCCACCTGATTATTATCAAGCCCCTTCTGTCAGGTTCTATTTGCCTCTCAATCAGAAAATTTAGTTGTAGCTTAGCACCTGTGTCCTCTGTATCTAACCCATTTGGGACTCATTTGTAACCATAGCCTCTACTCTACCACCAATGGCTCTACTCCCAACCTGTGTGTACTTATGGTCCTCTTCCCCACTTAATGTTGTATGATTGTTCAGAATTCCTCTACAGACAAGCCCAGCTACCTGCAAAAGTTAAGTGGCCTTTTCTCCCAGTCTTGGCTGGGACCAGCTTTAAGCCACATCCATCAAACTGCCCCCACAAGGGTCCATTTCCTCTCCTCTATGAAATGGTTAATACTACTCTTAGGATCATTGGTTTCTAGTCTCAACCCTGTCTTTTATACTACAGTGTCTAAGTGTTTACAGCAAGTTATAATGGAACAAACGAAGGCCTTCAACAACCAGGCGGTCAACCAAATGCTGCTACAGGAATATACTCGGCTCCCCACCCAGGAGACAGCGGCCTGAGACATCGCCCCATGCCAGCAAAGAGTACCACCCCATGTCAGCAGGAAGTAGCTCTAAGGACAGATCATCCTCCCTCTACCCCTCCTGGACTTTTGGGACTAATGTAATCCCATACAAATCCTGCTTTATAAAAAACAAAAGGGGGGAATGTTAGGAAACTGGCACAGTTTTAGCCAGGTGGTCACACAGCCCAGCTACCTGAGCCAGGCTCCACCCCCATCCTAATGGGATTCGCTGCTCCAGCTTCCCTGCCCGCCCTCAGACAGAGTTTTTAAAGGGCCTGTTCCTGAACATGTGCTCTCTTGGCTTTTCTCCTCCTCTCTGTCTCTTTCTCTTACAGTCTCCTTCTCTTTTTCCTTCGCTGCCCCTTCACTCAGGTCTGTAGGGTGTTCCCCAATAAACCCTTTCCCTTAAAAAAAAAAAAAGAATCTAATGGCAAGGAAAAAGTAAATTATATTATGCTATTAATAAGAGAATAAAAGCAAAGTTAACAGTCATATTTAATAATTGCAGATTTAACAAATTATTTCTCAAGTCTAGTAGTATAAACAAACATGTTCTCCAATTACTATTTTGCAAAGAGGTTTCACTATTTCATCATCCATTCTGAAGCTTTTCTTTCATGCATCTCTATTGTGTTTCTTTGTTTTTTTGTTTTGTTTTGTTTTGTTTTCTTGCTGAAAGTCATCGCTCTTGGGCCAAGCAGTCAAGCAGAAAACCTGTTTCTGCCTCACTGGACCGAGCATCAGTGCCAGCCTGTGACAGTTATTGCCTTATATTTTCTGGAAAGCCCCAAAGAGAGTAAATCTCTTTTCTTTATAAAACATTTTAGTAATTTCTCTTGGTAACTTTCATAAGGTGAGCATTTTTGTATGTATGTTTGTCTACATATTTTTCCTCCTTCCTTAGATAGGACTTTTTTTTTTCTTCAACTATCACACATTCACATATTTAGACATAAAAGGAAATATTTATGTCCTATAACAAATCTCCTCAGTGTAGTGTTTTACTTAGAGTGCTTTAGGAGAGAGATTCGTTCTGAAACTCATTACTGTCAAACAGCAGTTCCAGGATCCTAAGAAATGTGAATTTCATCTATTACTTTTAACATTTATGTCCAAAGTGTACAGTAAAAGCAGTCATTGCAATATGATCCTGACTTCTCAAAAAATCACTCTGCTAATTACCACCCAGTTCACAAAGAGGTGGTTGCTCTTTTGAAATGTGCATATTCACTCATGCTTTCAAACTCTCACACTCTTTGGTCTTATTATTTCAAAATTGGACAATGAAAACAGCTTTCTACAGGGCCTCTTAGCTCTGAGCCCTGTCTGAGAGATCACAATAAATATGTTAATCCTTTTAATTTTCTCCAAATTTCTCTACAGGTAACTTTATGGCTATAATTAATTAATTATATCCAAATTTTTTTCTGCCAGGATTTTAAGGATGTAGTAACAAACTCACCAAAATATTATGGTTAGTTTTTCTTTTCATTACGGTTTATTAAATCTCACTTTCACAAAACTGACTGCATTCTCACTACTTGTTCTTTCTTGCATGGCATCTTTAATATACCAATTAGTGTTTCTTCAGAATTAACTTACATTTGCATTCCCTTGCACAAATATGTGAAGGTACATTAAAAAGTGTATGGAATATGGCATTAAAAGATAAGCTTATGGCCGGCGCCACATCTCTATAGGCTAATCCTCTACCTGCGGTGCCAGCACACCGGGTTCTAATCCCTGTTGGGGTGCCAGATTCTGTCCCAGTTGCTCCTTTTTCAGTCCAGCTCTCTGCTGTGGCCCAGGAAGGCAGCGGAGGATGGCCCAAGTGCTTGGGCCCTGCACCCACAAGGGAGACCAGGAGGAGGCACCTGGCTCCTGGCTTCGGATTAGCGCGATGCGCCGGCCGCAGCGGCCATTGGGGGGTGAACCAATGGAAAAGGAAGACCTTTCTCTCTGTCTCTTTCTCTCACTGTCCACTCTGCCTGTCCAAGAAAACAAACAAACAACAACAACAAAAAAGAGATAAGCTTATTTGGGCAGAAAAAATGGTGAAATCCATGCATACAAGAGGTTTTCAAAAAGGTCATGGGAAATGTGTATTATGAAAAAACAATGCATGGATTTGTTTTTGGATTACAATAAACTTATAATGCTACTTTCTCCACAGATATTTGGAAGTGCCATCATATTTTTCAATATATATCACCATGAGCATCTTTTACCTATCTTTAAGTGTATAACATATTTTAAGTAGGATACACAGGCCAAAGCTCAAAACTGAGGATAAGGTTTATAGCTAAACATAAAGCCAAAGTTTTCATGCTTTTAACATTAAAACAGGGCAGCAGAGATTCAAATTTAGTTTTCCAGAAAGAAAAAGGAGAGGGGAGGAGAGGAGAAGAGAGGGGAGGGTGGAGAGGGCAGGGGAAGAGAGAGGAGAGGAGAGGATAGAGGAGAAGGGAAGACAAGACATAAAGTAAGGAAAGGAGAGTGGGAGGGAAGGAGGGAGGGAGGGAATATACTTATATTCTTAGAAGTGTATCTATGGGCCGGCGCTGAGGCTCACTTGGCTAATCCTCCGCCTGAGGCACTGGCACCCCGGGTTCTAGTCCCAGTTGCCCCTCTTCCAGTCCAGCTCTCTGCTGTGGCCCGGGAAGGCAGTGGAGGATGGCCCAAGTGCTTAGGCCCTGCACCCGCATGGGAGACCTGGAGGAAGCACCTGGCTCCTGGCTTCCGATCAGAGCAGCACAAGGGCCACAGCGTGCCGGCCATAGCGACCATTTGGGGAGTGGACCAATGGAAGGAAAACCTTTCTCTCTCTCTCTCACTGTCTAACTCTGCCTGTCAAAAACAAAAAACAAAACAAAAAAAAGAAGTGTATCTATGAACTAAGCTGAATGTGTTAAGAACTAAAAAACTGGAGCTGGTGCTGTGACCTAGTAGGCTAAGCCTCTGTGGCATTAGCATCCCATATGGGTTCTAGTTCCTGTCTCAGCTGTTCCTCTTTTGATCCAGCTCTATGCTACGGCCTGGGAAAGCACTGGTGGATGGCCTAAGTACTTGGGCCCCTGTACCTGCATGAGACCTCGAAGAAACTCCCGTGGCCTGGTTTCAAATCAGTCCAGCTCTGGCCATTGCAGCCATTTGGGGAGTGAACCAGCAGATGGAAACCCTCTTCCCCATCTCTCCCTCTCTCTCTGTGTAATTCCACCTCTCAAATAAATAGATAAAACCTTAAAAAAACTAAAAAAACTAACATAAAAAATAAAATGCTAAATGATAGAAACTCAGGCATGATAAAAAAAAAAGAACTGCAAGGAAACAAACATAAAATAAATTTATTTTTCAATTATAAAACAATCACCTAAGCTAAAATTTATTTACTTATCTGTATCTATGAAAGTAGTCTTCTTCAGCTTCCATTATGTGACCTCTTTATGGGCAAGCAGATGAAAAGCCACACTAATCAAATTTTTGACAGATATTATCATTTAGGATAACATTACAGAATAATATATTGAGGTTTTCAATTTGTCTTGTAGTTGATATCACATGATTTATGATTAACAATGGCTAGACACTCAACACATGCTACATTTACCTTAAACAAGTATTGAAAAGAATAATATCTTTGGAAGAGTACACTCACATCTAACAAAGAAAATGTTGTATTTCTGTCAATAATTTAGGTCAACTTATATATAATCTTTTATTTATTTATATAATAGCATGCACTCATACCAAATGTATGAAGTACAAGTATATGTTGGTTAAGAAACTGGTTAGAAAAATAAAAAATAATAATAAATGAAATAGTTTAATGACATAATAAAATTAACTGGCATAGGAAACAGGAATATTTTAGACATGAGTACAGGAACAAAGTGAAATAACTCTGAGTTGGAGCAATCAGAGTCTACAGGAAGCACAGGTGGTAGAAGCAAAATGTGATTGCTTATCCGTGCCACACACTATACAGGTGTCACAAGGAGGGAGCTTTTAGACACAGCTTTTGATTTATCAAAAATTTCTTGGTGCTTCAGGGGAAAGCAGTTTTGGCAGAGCAATTATTTACCAGATTAAAGAATAAGTGATGGAAGAGAAAGCAACGTGAGGAAGGACTCTAGAGCCTTGTGACTAACACATGGAATGGTGTGTGAGTGAGTGTTCTGAGAAGAGAGTGTTCTTTAGGAAAAAGAGGTAGAAGCAAGATAGAGATGGAGGGTAAAGGGCAGAGAAGAGGAAGTAACTGAAAACATGCAAGAGTCCTTCAAAAAGTTTGTGGAAAAACAGAATTAAAAGACAAATTTCCTTGAGTGAGGAAACATTTTGAAACCCATGCAAGGTTTTTTCATAATAAACAATTTCCATGAACTCTTTTGAAGCTTTTCATATGCATGGATTTCAATTCTTTTATGCCAAAATAAACTTACATTTAAATTGTTTATTTATTTGAGAGGTGGGGGAAGGGAGGGAGAAAGAGAGACAGAGAGACTGACTAGCCAGGCAGAGACAGACAAGTAGAGAAAGAAAGAGAAAGCTCCCATCTGCTTGCAAATAGCAGGGTTGGGCCGAGGCAAAAGCTAGGAATTCAATCCAAGTCTCCCAAGTGGGTGGCAGGAACCTAATTACTTGAGCTGTCCTTGTTGCCTACCTATTTGTGGGTAGCTGGAGTCAGGAGTTGGAGCCAGGAATCAAACTCAAGCACTTGATGTGGGACAAGGGTGTCAACTATTAAGTTAAAATAAACTTACCTGCTCCTAAATTTATCTTTTAATACATGTTTCCATGAACTTTTTGATGTACTACCATAAAAGCTGACAAGCCTTTATATAATAATATCATTGATCAAGGATAATACATGTTTCATAACTAAAAGATTAATATTTTAAAATAGATCAAAACTTACCATGTATGGAGAATTAAGAGTTTCATATATAATGTCTTATTAAGTCTCTAACACAACTTTATTGGACTATTCTATTATTAATTCCAGGTTTCAGATATAAATTTGGATGCTTTACATAACTTGGCCATGCTCCCATCACTAATGAATGGCAGAGTGGGATAAACTTAGTCCATGCCTGTCTGATGTTAATGTTCATGTTTAAGTACAATGATACTTATTTAAAGTTCAAATTAAAAAAGTAAAAATAATCTACAATGCAATTTCTGCATTAGCAAATGAAATAAATGATGAACATATGTTACAACAACATGTTCAAATCTGATGCATAAAATCATGCTGCATGGCATGGTACTGGTACAGAAACAGATGGATAGACCAATGGAACAGAATAGAAACACCAGAAATCAATCCAAACACCTACAGCCAACTTATATTTGACCAAAGATCCAAATCTAATCCCTGGAATAAGGACAGTCTATTCAATAAATGGTGCTGGGAAAATTGGATTTCCACATGCAGAAGCTTGAAGCAAGACCCATACCTATCACCTTACACAAAAATTCACTCAACATGGATTAAAGACTTAAATCTACGACCCGAAACCATCAAATTATTAGAGAGCATTGGAGAAACCCTGCAAGATATAGGCACAGGCAAAGACTTCCTGGAAAATACTCCAACAGCACAGGCAGTCAAAACCAAAATTAACATTTGGGATTGCATCAAATTGAGAAGTTTCTGTACTTCAAAAGAAACAGTCAGGAAAGTGAAGAGGCAACCAACAGAATGGGAAAAAATATTCGCAAACTATACTACAGATAAAGGATTGATAACCAGAATCTACAAAGAAATCAAGAAAATCCACAACAACAAAACAAACAACCCACTTAAGAAATGGGCCAAGGACCTCAATAGACATTTTTCGAAAGAGGAAACCCAAATGGCCAACAGACACATGAAAAAATGTTCAAGATCACTAGCAATCAGAGAAATGCAAATCAAAACCACAATGAGGTTCCATCTCACCCCGGTGAGAATAGCTCACATTCAGAAATCTACCAACAACAGATGCTGGAGAGGATGTGGGGAAAAAGGGACACTAACCCACTGTTGGTGGGAATGCAAACTGGTTAAGCCACTATGGAAGTCTGTCTGGAGATGCCTCAGAAACCTGAACATAACCCTACCATACAACCCAGCCATCCCACTCCTTGGAATTTACCCAAAGGAATTTAATTTGACAAATAAAAAAGCCATCTGCACATTAATGTTTATTGCAGCTCAATTCACAATAGCTAAGACCTGGAACCAACCCAAATGCCCATCAACAGTAGACTGGATAAAGAAATTATGGGACATGTACTCCATAGAATACTATACAGCAGTAAGAAACAACGAAACCCAGTCATTTGCAACAAGATGGAGCAATCTGGAAAACATCATGCTGAGTGAATTAAGCCAGTCCCAAAGAGAAAAATATCATTTGTTTTCCCTGATCGGTGACAACTGAGCGCCAAAGAGGAAACCTGTTAAGTGAAATGGACACTATAAGCAACAATGAACTGATCAGCTCCTGTCCTGACTTTAGATGTACAATGTAATACTTTATCCTTTTTAGTATTTGTTGTTATTGTTGTTGTTCTAGTACTATTGGTTGAACTCAGTAATTAACACACAATTATTCTCAGGTGTTTAAATTTTAACTGAAAAGTGATGCCTGTTAAATCTAAGAGTGGAAAAAGAGAGGGAGGAGATGAACAATTTGGAACATGCTCAATCGGACTGGCCGCAAATGGTGGAGTTAGAAATGTGCAGGGGATTCCAACACAATTCCATCAAGATGGCATGTACCAATGCCATCGCACTAGTCCAAGTGATCAATTTCAGCTCACAATTGATAGCTCTGATAGGTCTAAGAGTCAAAGAGATCACACAAACAAGACAAGTATCTGCTAATACTAACTGATAGAATCAAAAAGGGAGAGAAAGATCCAACATGGGAAGTGGGATACACAGCAGACTCATAGGATGGCAGATGTCCTAAACAATACTCCGGCCTCAGAATCAGCCCTCAAGGCATTCAGATCTGGCTGAAGAGCCCATGAGAGTATAGCAGGCATGGAAAGCCAAGATATCATGGGAAAAAAAAAAAAAAAGACCTAAATGAATGATCTCTGTGAGTGAGATCCCAGTGGAAAGAACGGGGCCATCAAAGAAGGAGATACCCTTCTCCGAAGGGAGGAGAGAACCTCCACTTTGACTATGACCCTATCGGAATAAGACCAAAGTCAGCGAACTCTAAAGGCTTCCATACCCCTGGCAACTCATGACTAGAGCCTAGGGAGATTACTGACGCCATGAACAGGAGTGTCAAATTGTTAAGTCAGCAACAGGAGTCACTGTGTACTTACACCCCATGCGGGATCTGTCCCTAATGTGTCGTCTAAAGCCAAGTGATGCTATGACTGGTACTGAAACAGTATTTTTATACTTTGCGTTTCTGTGTGGGCGCAGACTGATGAGGTCTTTGCTAATTATATACTGAAGTGATCTTCTGTATATAAAGAGAATTGGAATGAAAAAAAAAAAAACAACCTGGTGTTAAAATGGAAATGGCATAGAAAATTAATTATTTTGAAAAAAAAAATTATGTAGGATCTCTGTCTTTAATGTGCTGTACATTGCTATTTAATGCTATAATTAGTAATCCAATGGTAGTTTTTTCACTCGATGTTGCTATATGGGCAAAATGTTGAAACCTTTACCTAATATATACTAAATTGATCTTCTGTATACAAAGAGAATTGAAAATGAATCTTTACATGAATGGAAGGGGAAAGGGAGCGGGAGGGGGGAGGGTTGCGGGCGGGAGGGAAGTTATGGGAGGGGGGAAGCCATTATAACCCATAAGCTATACTTTGGAAATTTATATTCATTAAATAAAAGTTTAATAAAAAAATAAATAAATAAATAAATAAAAAAAGAAAAAAAATATTAAAATAATATTGTAATCTGATCTTATATTTATTTATAGATGTCAAATAAACTATAACATTCAAGCAAAAGATTACATAAATAAAAATGTATAGACTATTGAATTATCAAAAATTAAACATGTTTTGGTCAAGAAATAAAACTTTTCCAGCAAAAAAAAAAAAAAAAAAAAAAAATCATGCTGCATGAAGAGATGGGTAACCTTTTTTTCTGATAAAGGCCATTTGGATATTTATAACATTTTCAGGTCATAAAAATTATCAACTTAAACATTGACCTGCTATAGATTTATTGAATTTTGAGTCCCACATGCAGTTGCTTTGGCAGGGCCAGACCAAACAATTTTGCAGGCCTTAAATGGCCCACAGGGTGGAAGTTCCCAATCTCTGATTTAAAAGTTCAGATAAAACAAATAATAACTATAAGAAAGTAAATAAACTCATTATCAATAGGAAACTTATTTTCAATTTGCTTTATACACTCATTTTTTCAGAAGTTAACTCTTGCTTTCCAAATATGTATATTTCCTACATTTCTTGAAGATACATTCAAAGCAAATTAGCATTATTTTATGAATTAAGTTGGAGTTAGTATGAAGGAGTCTAACATGAAATGCATACTTTAAGTTTGGGATTGGTGAATTCTAACTATTTAATTTTCTGTCCATCTATCCAGTAAATATTTGCCAAATCTGTTTAGTACCATATTGTGTGCTAGGCCATTGTGAGATAATGACCCTGGTCTTATATCAACCTTCTCAGAGTTAGAAAAAGTAATAAGAGACATTACACCAGGAATTATAAATTAACATGATAAGTTTTATAATAAAATGTCTATTTTCATAGTAAAAGTGATCATAGAATTTATATTTTCAGCAGCAATGTAAATTCATAAGAAGGCAAAGAATTTAAAGTATAAATAGCCATTGGAGAATTCCTTTAAAATAAATTTCATTAAGGCCGGTGCCGTGGCTTAACAGGCTAATCCTCCGCCTTGCGGCGCTGGCACACCGGGTTCTAGTCCCGGTTGGGGCGCCGGATTCTATCCCGGTTGCCCCTCTTCCAGGCCAGCTCTCTGCTATGGCCCGGGAAGGCAGTGGAGGATGGCCCAAGTGCTTGGGCCCTGCACCCACATGGGAGACCAGGAGAAGCACCTGGCTCCTGGCTTCGGATCAGCGAGATGCGCTGGCCGCAGTGGCCATTGGAGGGTGAACCAACGGCAAAGGAAGACCTTCCTCTCTGTCTCTCTCTCACTATCCACTCCGCCTGTCAAATAAATAAATAAATAAATAAATTTCATTAAATAATATGTCTTTGGGATGCCTATAACACTTTAGAACTTGTGTTAAGCATCAGTGTACAAAAGAGAATAAAAGGTGGTTGTTAACTCTCAAGGGTTCCAAATGTTTTCCGGGGAAAAAAACTTTTAGGCTCCCAGTTCCAAAACAAGGTAATTAGCAGCTTAGAAAAAGGCATACTGAGCTACGGAATAGAGATAAGGAAAGGTGGAATTCTGCTGACAGTGGCCTGAAGGTTTACCCAAAGAATCCCCAAAGAATGTGAGATATAAACTCAGTCTTGAAGAAACAGTAGGAATAGGAATTTTTCCAAATAACAAGGAAGAACAGTCCTAACAAGGGAGAAAATTATGTATACAGCCAAGCAGATATAAAAATTATAGAAGGGTATAGTAAATTGTGGTAACTGACAAGGAAGTATTATTAGCAGCACTACTAACATTTGATAACAAAGATCATGTAAAAATAATCCCCCAATTTATAAAATGTCTTTATAATAAGATTTATATGTGGTTCTAAGAGAATATGGAGGAAGGATTTTTTATCTTAGTGTGAGCTGATGCATGGAAGGGTTCAGAGGGCACCACCTGTATGGAAGTTCTCATTGCTGAGGGGAAACCACCACATCTAAAGGGAGATCTGGCAGCAGGATCACGGCCACACAAACGTTCTAGGACCTAGGATTCCTCCTGCACTGTGGTGAAGCATGTATGAAGAGAGACAGAAATAGCTTCAGGACATGAGTTAAGAGAGTAAGATACCAGACAACATAAGGTCTTGAACTCCATGCAAAGTTTAGATTTTATTATGTAACTAAGAGGAGTCACTAGGTACTGAGAAAAGAAAAGACACAATGATGACATTAGCTGGGGGGCAGGGGCAAGAAGGTGGTATAGCAGCGGGATGTTCTGAGTCGTGCGAAAAATGGATAGTTAGTGACCAGAGGGAATAAAAGTTGGCAGCAGAATCTGGAGAAGTTCCTTCAGAATGGCCCAGGAGTCTACCAGAGACATGCTCAGGTCCACACAGGGGGAGCAGAGAGGAGGGAGAGGTGATGAATGTGCAGCAAAGGAGTGGCAGAGGGATGAGTAAGGAGATAGTCACTGTCCCTCCCCTCCCCAGTAAACCAAGTGAGAGGTAGCAAGTCCACGGAGCTACAGATAACAGCGGGCAGGGAAACTTGGAAAACTGTGTTTGAAACTTCAAGCAGGAAGAAAGAGAAATTGTAGAGGAACAGGCAGAGAGGTTGGACATACCATGGTCCATCTGTGTCTCCCCCCTCTCCCCAACTGAACCTACAGCCAGTGGGGAGAAGCAATACTGATTGTTTACATTTTTGAGTGCAAGCAGGGGACTGCCGCGTTTGCCTCCCACACACAACCATCAATTATGGGGGCCACCTCACAACATGCCCCACCCAAGAACAAGGATCAGAACACTTCAGAGCAATTTCCTCCCTGACAGGCAAGCTATACAACAAGCAGTAATCCTAAAGAGCAAAAACCCAAGCACCAGTGAGGAGCAAGCCCAGCCCCAGTAGGCAGGGCTAAGTGCACCAAGGCCCTGGTACCCACCTCCATCATGAATCCAGAAGTAAACAGAGCTCCGGGAGGTGGGGCTGCCTGCTTCCACTTGCAACACACTGACACACAGCAGCTCATAGCGGAGGGAAATCAATTTGAAAATAAAATCATCCAGAAACCAACCAGAAATGCCAAAGAAAAAAGGAAAAATCCTGAATAAGGAAGAATTTATGAACTCCCCAAAGAAGCAATACAAATTGTCAATAATGGAGGCTGAAGAAGAAGAGATCGAGGATGAGTCAGAAAAAGAATTCAGAAAATTAATGGATTACTTAGAAGCAATCAGAAACAAAATTCAGAAATTGAGATTTTAAAGACAAGCCAGAATGAAAACACTGGAAATAAAGAATTCAATAGACCAAATAAAAAATATGGTGGAAAGTCTTACCAAAAGAATATATGAAACAGAAGAAAGAATATCAGGATTAGAAGACACACTTTAGGAAGTAATACAATCAGACCAAACACAAGAAGAAGAAATAGAAAATTAAAAATCATGGTTGGAGATTCACAAGATCCTATCAAACAATCCAACTTACGGGTCCTAGGAATTCTGGAAGATGTGGAAAGAGAGAAGGGATAAGGCCTTCTTAATGAAATAATAACAAAGAACTTCCACAATCTAGAAAAAGAAAGAGACATCCCAGTACAAGAAATACACAGAACTCCCGATAGACAGAAAAGAATTTCACCATGACACATTGTGGCAAAATTCACCTCAGTGACACACAAAGAATTGACCTTAGAATGTGCACAAGAGAAAGGACAAAGCACATTCAGAGGAAACACAATTAGACTCACCTTAGACTTCTTATCACAAACCATAGAGGCAAGGAGACAATGGTGAGATATATTCCAAGTCCTAACAGAAAAAAACTTCCAACCCAGAATACTGTACCCTGCAAAATTCTCATTTATTTTTTAAAGATTTTATTTATTTATTTGAGAGGTAGAGTTACAGACAGTGAGAGGGAGAGACAGAAGGAGAGACAGAAAGAAAGGTCTTTCTTCCACTGGTTCACTCCCCAGATGGTCGAACAGCCGGAGCTGCGCGAATCTGAAGCCAGGAGCCAGGTGCTTCCTCCTGGTCTCCAAAGTGGGTGCAGGTTCCCAAGCACTTGGGCCATCCTCCACTACCCTCCCAGACCACAGTAGAGAGCTGTATTAGAAGAGGAGCAGCCAGGATTAGAACCAGCGCCCATATGGGATGCTGGCGCCACAGTTGGAGGATTAACCCACTGTGCCATGGTGTCAGCCCCAAAACTCATTTATGAATGAAAGAGAAATAAGGATCATCCACAACAAGCAGAAACTGAAAGAATTTGTAACTACTGGCTCAGCCTTACAAAAGATGTCCGAGGATATGCTATCACAGAAACACAGCCAGGAACATCGTTACAAAAGAAGATGACCACAGAAAATGGCCCAGCAAAAGTACAAATGAAATCCAAAATACATAAACAGGACTATTTAAGGAAACATGGCAAGGAAACGCAGCATTTAACAGTGTCACACTGAATGTAAATGGTCTCAACTCCTCTGTTAAAATACACAGACTGGCTGAATGCATGGAAAAAGAAAATCCATCTATTTTCTGACCACAAGAAATACACTCTGCCAACAAAGATGGATGCAGACTGAAAGTGAAAGGATAGAAAAAGATAATCCATGCTAAAATAAACAAAAAAGAGTTGGGGTGTGGCCATACCAATGTCAGACAAAATAGAAGTTAATACAAAAAATATTAAAACAGACAAAGAAGGACACTATATAATGATTAAAGTATCAATTCAACAGGAAGATGTGACTATTATAAATGTATATGCACCTAATTACAGGGCACCTGGCTATTTAAAAGAATTGTTAAGGAATTAAAAGGGATATAGACTCAAATACAATAGTAACAGGGGAGTTCAATACCCCACTTTTAGCAAGCAATGTACAGACCTACCAGACAGAAAATCAACAAGGAAACAACAGTTAATTGACACCATGGACAAAATAAACCAAACACATATCTACAGAGCCTTCCACCTTATAGCCACAGGGTATACATTTTTTCTACAGTGCATGGAACTTTGTCTAGCATTGACCATATGCTAGGGCATAAATTGAGTCTTTGCAAATTCCAAAAAATCAAAACCATACCATGCATCTCCTCAGATCACAATGCAATGATGCTGGAAATCAAGAATCTCTAAATCATATGCAAACACATGGAGAATGAATAAGATGTTTCTGAATGAATAGTGGGTCACAGGAGAAATCAAAAGAGAAATCAAAAAATTTCTGGAACAGATGAAGATGACAATACAACATACCAAAGTTTGAGGGATACAGCAATAACAGTGTTAAGTGGAAAATTTACAGCAAATGGTACCTACATCAAGAAACTGGAAAGGCACCAAATAAATGAACTATCTATCCACTACAAGGATCTAAAAAACAACAGCAAACCAAACACAAAAATAGTAGAAGAAAAGAAACAATTAAAATTGGAGAAGAAATCAACAAAATTGAAACAAAAAAATACAAAAGATAAGAAAATGAAGAGCTGATTTTTTGGAAAGATAAACTAACTTGATATATCATTGGCCCAACGAATCAAAAAAGGAGAGAGAAGACCCAAATCAATAAAATTAGAGATGGAAAAGGAAATGTAACAACAGACACCACAGAAATAAAAAGAATCATCAGAAATTACTACAAAGAGCTGTATACCAACAAACTGGGAAACCTAGAAGAAATGGATGGATTATTGGACACATACAACCTACTCAAACTGAGCCATGACAACACAGAAAACCTAAACAGACTCATAACCAAGACAGAAATTGAATCAGTAATAAGGGCCCTCCCAACAAAGAAAAGCCCAGGACCAGATGGCTTTACTGCTGAATTCTACCAGACATTTAAAGAAAAACTAACCCAATTCTTCTCAAATTATTCGAAACAATTGAGAGGAAGGGAATCCTCCCAAATTTTTTCTATGAAGCCAGCATCACTTTAATTCCTAAACCCAGAAAAGATGCAACAGAGAAAAAGAACTGATTCTGGCGATTCCAAGAAGGCAGAGTAGGGAGGGAGTTTACTGATCTAGCCCAGGAGAAGATAATTTAAAAAAAAGAGAGAGAGATAGTTTAACCTTAGAGAAGAGTTAGGGAAAAAACAGCAGAGAGAACTCTACCAAAATTAGAGGGACACATGGAGGGCGTGGGTTCCCATGGGTAGTGACTCCAACAGCCAAGACTCTATGCACCTGCGCTGGAAAGTGAGGCAAGGCTGGCGCTGCAGCTCAATAGGCTAATCCTCTGCCTGCTGCGCTGGTACACCGGGTTCTCCACTGGGCAGTGGAGGATGGCCCAAGTCCTTGGGCCCTGCACCCGCATGGGAGACCAGGAGAAACACCTGGCTCCTGGCTTTGGATCAGCATGGTGCGCCGGCCGCAGCATGCCAGCTGCAGCGGCCATTGGGGGGCGTGAACCAACAGAAAAGGAAGACCTTTCTCTTTGTCTCTCTCTCTCTCTCACTGTCCACTCTGCCTATCAAAAAATAAACAATAAAAAAAAAAAAAGAAAGTGAATAGCCTGAGTCACCGGCAAAAAAATGGCAGGAACAGCTTAGAGGGAACGAGGCTTGAAGCCCCGTGGGGAAAACTGCACCAGCCTAACCTAGAGGAGAGATAAAAAAAAAAGGGACTGTACAGACAGGTTTCTCTCTTCCCTATCACCTCACCAAGGCATACAAGCCGATAGAGCAGGTGCCATTTTGGACGTATATAACAGCTGCACCAGCTCATGTCTGCCCCCAGCAGTTACCCCAGTGGAGACTCCTGACTCTGATAGGGGGAAATAACAGGGGTCTAGGAGCTTGTGACTGTGTGAAGATTCTGAATTGGGGCTGTGGAAAAAAAAAAAACTGAGAGTGTGTGGAAGAACTCATAGCATGGCTGAGACTTTGAGCACTCAGTGGGAGATGCTACAAGCTTGGGAGTTCCTGGCTATCTGGTGAGAGACATTGCTGCAGAATCTCAACTTACACTGAGGACTGCACAGATCCTTTGTGTGCTCCTTAGGACAGACCAGATGAATATAATACCCACTGGGGCTAGTGCTAAGGCACTGGTCTCCATAGAGGAGAAGAGCTCAGCTGAGCAGAATATACTTCCCTTCTGTTAAAAAAAAAACAGAGAGATTTACCATGCCAAACTTGGGTGTATCACCTTGGGCATGCACTTAACCCTGGAAAACTGAACAGGGCTTTCTGGCCACACCCAATACAAGCCTCTAGAGATTCACTGAAAGCAGGCAGTCCACTTATCTACAGAGTCATAGTTCAGTGATAAAAGCCACCACATTGGTAAAAAAAAAAAAAAAAAAGAAAAAAAGAAAAAGAAACCAATGAGTATCTTCACAATGCCAAACAACAAATGCAACAATCCAAGAAACAAGAATAAGGAAGACAACATGACGCTCCCAAAAGAACACAACACTTCAATACCAGATTATGAAGACGATAACATAGAAGAAATGCAAGAAATGGAACTCAAAAAATTGATAATAAGATTACATAGAAGTACTGAAATCCATGTAGGACATGAAAGAAAATCTCTCCCATGAAATTGAAATCTTAAAGAGGAATTAAAATGAAATGAAGAGTTCAATAGAGCAAATAAACAATGCAGTGGAGAGCCTTAAAAACAAAATCAGTGAGGCAAAAGAGAGAATATCGGACTTAGAGCACAGGAAAGTATACAGTTAAACCAAAGACAAGAAGAGGAAAATAGAAATCTAAAAATCACTGTTAGGAATATACAAGATACTATTAAAAAACAACAACAACAACATTCGGGTTCTGGGAGTTTCTGAAGGCATGGAGAAAAATAAAGGATTAGAAGGCCTTTTTAGTGAAAGACTAGCAGAAAGCTTCATCGGGTTGGAGAAAGAAAAAGATGTCCAAGTACAGGAAGCACACAGAACTCCTAATAGACACAACCAGAAAAGAACCACCCCACGACACACTGTAATCAAACTCACCACAGTGAAACATAAACAGAAGATTCTAAAATGTCCAAGAGAGAAACACCAGATTACTTTAAGAGCATCTCCAGTTAGACTCACAGCAGACTTCTGATCAGAAACTCTGCAAGGTAGGAGAGAATGGCGAGATATAGCCCAAGTCCTAAGAGAAAAAAACTGTGATCCCAGAATATTATAACCTAGAAAGCTCTCATTTGTGAATGAAGGTGAAATAAAGACCTTTCATAATAAACAGAAATTGAAAGAATTTATCACCTGCAAAAGATGCTTAAAGATGTGCTACAGACAGAAACACAGAAACATGGTCATCAACATGAAAGAAGACAAAGGAAGAAAATCCCTCAGTGAAAGATGAAAGGAATTTCAAAGTATAAATCAGGAATATCTTTGGAAAAATGGCAGGGCAAAGTCGTTATTTATTAATAGTCACATTGAATGTAAATGCCTAAACTCTCCAGTTAAAAGAAACAGACTGGCTGAATGGATTAAAAAAAAAAAAAAAACTAATGTATGTGTTGCCTACAAGAAACAGAACTCCAATTCTCATGATATTCAACACAACTGAAAGGGAGGGAAACCTGAACAGTCAACAGAATGATGAAAGAATGTTCAGGATCACTAGCCATCAGGAAAATGAAAATCAAAACCACAATGAGGTTTCACCTCACCCCAGTTAGAATGGCTTACATATAGAAATCAACTAACAACAGATGCTGGTGAGGATGTGGGAATGCGAACTGGTAAAGCCACTATGGAAGTCAGTTTGGAGATTGCTCAGAAACCTGAATATAGCCCTACCAAATGACCCAGCCATCCCACTCCTAGCAATTTACCCAGAGTAAATTTAATTGATAAATAAAAGAGCTATCTGCACCTCAATGCTTCTTGCAACTCAATTCACAATAACTAAGACATGGAATCAACCTAAATGTCCATCAACAGAAGACTGGATAAAAAATTATGGGATATGTACTCTATAGGATACTATACAACAGTAAAAAAAAAATGAAATCCGTTCATTTGCAACAAAATGGAGGAATCTGGAAAACATCATGCTGAGTGAAATAAGCCAGTCCCAAAGGGACAAATATAATATGTTCTCCATGATTGGTGACAACTAACTGAGCACTTAAAAGTAAACCTATTTAAGTGAAATGGACACTATGGGAAACAATGACTTGATCAGGCCTTGTCCTGACTGTCGAGGGACAACTTACTATTTTATTCTTTTTAGTATTTCCTTTTTTCTAATTAATATCATTGGCTGAACCCTTTACTTAACACAGAATTATTCTTAGGTATTTAAACACAATTGAAAATTGGTCCCTGTTAAAAATAAAAGTGGGAATAAAAGAGGGAGGAGAGGTGTACAGTTCAGGACACATTCCTTCAGACTTACCCTTAAGGATAAAGCTAAAAACATGCCATGGGACTCCAAATCCCATTAAGTTGGCAGGTACCAATGCCATCTTACTAGTTAATGTGATCAGTTTAAGTTCATGACTGATCATAAAGATAGGATTAAATGTCAAAGGGATCACATAAATAAGATCAAATGTCTGCCAATAATAATTGATAGGATAAAAGAGGAGAGAACTATCCAACATGGGAAGCAGGACACAGAGAAGACTCATAGAATCACAAATTCCCTAAACAGAACTCTGGCCTCATAATCAGCCCTTAAGGCATTTGGAGCTGGCTAAAAAGCCCATGAGAGCATTTCAGGCATGGAAAGCCAAGACACTGTGGCAAAAAATGACCTAACTGAGAGATCTCTATGAATGAGTTCCCAGTGGAAAGAAAGGACTATAAAAGAAACAGATACCTTTCTCTGAAGAGAAAATTTTGATTATGGCCTTGCCTAAATATTGTCAGAGTTTTTGGTCTCAAGAGGCTTCATAAAGCCTTCGACCGCTCATGAAAAGAGCCTTGGGTGATCACTTACTTCATAAATAAGAGCATCAATTGTTAAATCAACAACAGATGTCTCTGTGCCCTTGCTCCCCATGTAGGACCTCTGTCCTTAATGTGTTGTACTATGAGAATTAATGGTACAACTAGTTTTCAACCAGAACTTTATTCTTTGTGTGTCTGTGTGGGTGCAAGCCCTTGAAATATTTACTTAGTAGAGAGTTAATCTTCTGTATATAAATATAATTAAAAATGAATCTTAATGAAGAATGGGATGGGAGAGGGAGTAGGAGGTGGGATTCGTTAGGAGGAAGGAGGGCGGGTATTGGGGGAAAAACTGCTATAACCAAAAAGCTGGACTTTTAAATTTATATTTATTAAATAAAAGCTTTCTATTAAAAAAGAGGGAAAAAATAAAGAGAACAACAGACCAATTTCCCTGATGAACATAGATTCAAAAACCCTAAACAAAATTCTGGCCAATCGGATCCACCTACACATCAGAAAGATCTTTCACCTGGACCAAGTGGGATTTATCTCTGGTATGCAGTGATGGTTCAGCATTTACAAATCAATCAATGTGATATATTACATTAACAAATTAAAGAATAAAAACCATTTGATTATTTCAATAGATGCAGAGAAAGCATTTGACAAAATACAAAATACTCTTTCATGATGAAAATGCTAAGTAAATTGGTTTTGGAAGGAACATTCCTCAACCCCAATCAATGCAAGTTATAACAAACCCATCAAACTGAATGTTGAAAAGTTGGAAGCATTCCCACTGAGATCCAGTACCAGACAGGGATGCCCTCTCTCACCATTGCTATTCAATATAGTCGTGGAAAGTTTTCACCAGAACCATTAGGCAATAAAAAGAAATCAAAGGGATTCAAATTGGGAAGGAGAAAGTCAAATTTTCCCTATTTGAAGATGACTTGATTCTATATATAGGGGAGATTACTGGAACTCATAGAAGAGTTTAGTACATACACAAAAATCAACAATGTTTTTATACACAGACAATGCCATGGCTGAGAAAGAACTTATAAGATCAATCCCATCCACAATAGCTAAAAAAAAAAAATCAAATACCTTAAAATAAACTTAACCAAAGATGTACAAGATCTCTATGACAATAACAAAATTAAAGAAAGAAACAGGGCTGGCGCTGCGGCTCAATAGGCTAATCCTCCGCCTTGCGGCGCCAGCACACCGGGTTCTAGTCCCGGTCGGGGAGCCGGATTCTGACCCGGTTGCCCCTCTTCCAGGCCAGCTCTCTGCTGTGGCCCGGGAAGGCAGTGGAGGATGGCCCAAGTGCTTGGGCCCTGCACCCCATGGGAGACCAGGAGAAGCACCTGGCTCCTGCCATCGGATCAGCGCGGTGCGCCAGCTGCAGCGCGCCAGCCGCGGCAGCCATTGGAGGGTGAACCAACGGCAAAAGGAAGGCCTTTCTCTCTGTCTCTCTCTCTCACTGTCCACCTTGCCTGTCCAAAAAAAAAAAAAAAAAAAAAAAATCCCAGTCTTTTTTTAAAAAAAAAAAGAAAGAAAGAAATAGAAGAAGATAGAAAAATGTAAAAATCTTCCACGTTCATGGATCAGAAAAATCAATATCATCAAAATTTCTATTCTTTCAAAAGCAATGTAGAAATTCAATGTGATACCAATCAAAATACCAAAGACATTCTTCTCAGATCTAGAAAAAATGAAGCAGAAATTCATATGGAGGCACAGGACACCTTGAATAGCTAAAGCAATTGCATACAAAAAAACAAAGCTGGAAGCATCACAATACCAGACTTTAAAGCATACTACAAGGCAGTTATAATCGAAACAGCTTGGTACTGGTACAGAAACAGATGGATAGACTAATGGAACAGAATAGAAACCTCAGAAATCAATGAAACATCTTTAACCAACTTTTTATTGATCAAGAAGCTAAAACCAATCCCTGGAGCAAGGACAGTCTCTTCAAAAAATGGTGCTCGGAAACCTGCATTTCTACATGCAGAAGTAAGAATCAAGACCCTTACCTTGTACCTCCCACAAAAATCCACTCAACATGAATTAAAGCTCTAAATCTAGGACCCAACACCATCAAATTAATTGAGAACATTGGGGGAACCCTATAAGACACTAGCACAGGCAAAATTTTCCTGGTAAAACCTCCAGAGGCACAGGCAGTCAAAGCCAAAATTAAATGGGATTACTTCAAATTGTGAAGCTTCTGTACAGCAAAACAGTCAGTAAAGTGAAGAGGCAACTGACAGAATAGGAGAAATTATTTGTAAACTACACAAATGATAAAGAATTAATAACCAGAATCTACAAAGAGATCAAGAAACTCCACAACAACAAAATAAATAACGAAGTTAAGAGATGGGCAAAGGACTTAAACAGACATTTTTCAAAAGAGGGAATTCAAACAGCTAACAGATACATGAAAAAAATGTTCAGGATCCCTAGCTGTCATGGAAATGCAAATCCAAACCACAATGAGGTTTCACCTCACCCCAATTAGAATGGCTTTCATACACAAATTAACAAACAACAAATGCTGGAGAGGATGTGGGAAAAGGGCACCCTAATCCACTGTTGGTGGGAATGTAAAGTGGTAATGCCACCATGGAAGACCGTATGGAGATACCTCAGAAATCTGAATATACACCTACCATATGACCCAGCCATCCTACTCCTAGGAATTTACCAAAGGGAAGTTAAATCAGTAAACAAAAGGGCTATCTGTACCTCCATGTTTATTGCAGCTCAATTCAGAATAGTTAAGACATAGAATCAACCTAAATGTCCATCAATTGAAGACTGGATGAAGAAATTATGGGATATGTACACAATGGAATGCTACACAGCAGTTAAAAAAAAAAGAAAGAAATTTAGTCATTTAAAAAAAATGGATCAATCTAGAAAACTTGGTATTTACTGAAATAAGCCAGTCCCAATGGGGACAAAAACTATATGTTCTCCCTGATTGGTGAGAATTAATAGTGCACCAAAAACAAATCTGTAGAAGTGAATTTGACAATTTGAGAAACAATGACTTGAGCAGACCTCATCTTGACTGCTAAGGAACAGTTGTTTTTTTTATTTTTATGTTTTTATGTTTTATTATTTGTTCTTTTCTTCATATTACATGTTGAACTCCTTACTTAACATAATCATATTTATATAATTTAATGGAAAATAGATCCCAGTAAAAAATAAGAGGGGGGATAAGAGAGAGAGGAGGAAGTTTGTAACTGTAAAGCTATACAGTTCTACATACAGTCCTATGGACTTACTTCTAAGGGTACAGTTTAAAAACTTGTCATGGGACTCTAAATCCCATTAAAATTGGTGGTAAAAATGCCATCTTAATTGTTAAAGTGATCATATTAAGTATTGAAGTGAACATATAGACAGGATTAAATGTTAAAGAGATCATATAAATAGCATCAAGTGCCTGGTAATAATAACAGACAGAATTAGAATGGAGGGAATGTCCAACATGGGTAGCAGTCCACATAGCAGACTCACAGAATGACAATCACATTAAGTAACACTCTGTCCTCAGAATGAGTCTTTAAGACATTTGGATGTGGATAAAAAGCCCATGAGAGCATTTCAGGCATGGAAAGCCAAGACACTGTGGCAAAAAATATCCCACATGAAGGATCTCTGTGAGTTAGACCCCAGTGGAAAGAAGGGGCCATCAAAGAAGGATGTACTTTTCTCTGAAGGGAGAAAAGAACTTCCACTTTGCTTATGGCCTTGTCCAAATACTTATGGACTTTGTGGTCACAAAAGACTTCCATAGCCTTGGCAGCTCATGGCTAGAGCCTGGGGTGATCACTGTCATCATAAATAAGAGTGTTAATTGTTAAGAAGTCACTGTGCATTTACTCCCCATGTAGGACCTCTGTCCTTTCTTTTCTTTCTTTCTTTTTTTTTTGACAGGCAGAGTGGACAGTGAGAGAGAGAGACAGAGAGAAAGGTCTTCCTTTTTTCCATTGGTTCACCCCCCAATGGCAGCTGCGGCCGGTGCACTGCGTTGATCCGAAGGCAGGAGCCAGGCGCTTCACCTGGTCTTCCATGTGGATGCAGGTCCCAAGGATTTGGGCCATCCTCCACTGCACTCCCGGGCCACAGCAGAGAACTGGAGTGGAAGATGAGCAACCGGGACAGAATCCAGCGCCCTGATCGGGACTAGAACCCGGTGTGCCAGTGCCACAGGCAGAGGATTAGCCTATTGAGCCACAGCGCTGGCCTACCTCTGTCCTTAATGAGTCATACTATGAGAATTAACTGCAAAACTTGTTCTCAAACAGTACTTTATATGTTATGGGAGGGGGTGCAAACTGTTGAAATCTTTATTTAGTATAGAGTTGACCTTCTGTATATAAAGTAAAATTAAAAATGAATCTTAATGAAGAATGGGATGGGAGAGGTGCTATGATGTGGGACAGGAGTGAGTGTGGGAGAGTGGGTATGGAGGGAATAACCACTATATTCCTAACACTGTACCTATGAAATTTGCATTAATTAAATAAAATTTTTTTAAAAGACACAATGGTATGTATGCATTAGAAATATCTTTGACAGAATTTTCCTATTATAAATGGTATATTTTAACTTTAAAATTTATCAAAATGTTTGATACCAAATTTCCTAGGTTAAATGTTAGCTTAACAAAAATTCTTGGTTCATTTCCATGAAAGTAGAAAGTGATGCTCAAAGAGGTTATTGAATGCATGAACTATGATTTCCATGGTAGATAATTTCTTACCTATAATATTATAACCTTGTCTCTGATTTCCCATCTGATCTGGTTCCTCATTTTTCTAGGATAGTACCTTATTCTTATCAGGGCTTCACAATGAAAAGTTTACTAACATGTCATTTATGAAATTAATTTATGCAACATTTATGCAACTAATTTGTTGTGTTCTTCACAAGAATAGAGTATACTACGTTTTTAGGGAAGAGGGGAAAATAGTATACATTCGAACTATACTGAAAACTCAGATTTATGAGATGGAGGGAAAAAGAGAAAGCATGGCTAAAGAGAAAGGTATGGATCTAGAGTTGTAACTCAGTGTATTAAGCTACCACTTTGTGACACTGGCACCCCATGAGCACCTGATGGAGTTGTGGCTGCTCCATTTCCAATCCTGGGAAAGCAGCACCAGATGGCCCAAGTACTTGGGCCCCTGCCACCCAAATGGGAGACATAGACGGAGTCCCCAGCTCCTGGCTTTGGCCAGGTCCAGCCATGACTCTTGTGGTCATTTGGGGAGCAAATCTGTAGATAGAAGATCTCTTTCTCTCTCCTTCTGTCTCTCCTCTCTTTGTAACTGTGCCTTTTAAAATAAATGCACAAATCTTCTTTTTTTTAAATAAAGAGATTAATGTAGAAAAGGTCTGACATGGAAACAAGGGCAATTTGGTTGCTGCACAGAAGTTACTAAAAAGAAGGCCAATCCAATAGCTTGGATATAGTGATAGGGAGCTTACTATTTCACTTTTGAAATGCTAGTTTGCTTTAAATTTGGTGATTTCTTTTGATATAGTTCCATCTGTATTCACATATATATGTGTATATTTATACAGTTAAAATATAACTTCATATTTTTTGTTATACAAACATGCCTATATTTGAAGGTAACATATATTTTATGATTTAAGGTTTTAATGGATATGTATAAACATTCTTATGCCTCTCTCTTTGGTAGAATTTTTAGATATTTAAAGATTGTGTTAGTCCCATATTATTTCTTTTTTAAAAGATTTATTATTTATTTGAAAGGCAGAGTTACAAAGAGGCAGACAGAAAGAGAGAGAGAGATCTTCCATCCGTTTGTTCACTGCCCAGATGGCCACAACAGCTGGAGCTGTGCCAATCCAAAGCCAGGAGCCAGGAGCCTCCTCCAGGTCTCCCATGTGGGTGCAGGGTCCCAGGGACTTGGGCCATCCTCCACTTCCTTCCCAGGCCACAGCAGAGAGCTGCTTGGAAGTGGAGCAGCTGGGACTAGAACCAGTGCCTGTATGGGATGCTAGCACAGCAGGTGGCAGCCTTACCCGCCACACCACAGTGCCAGCCCCAGTCCCATACTATTTCTAACATTTACCTACATCTTTCCTTACAATTCTACCCCTGAAACCCAGTCTCTGCATTAGTCCAGGGTACCATTCATTCTGATGTTTACTGAGTGTACACTAGTATGTGAATCAAGTATCACTTTTGCCTTTAGAGAAACAGAGTAAGAGTCATTTGGCCCACTTTCTCATGAGAGAGAAATAGAGAAATTCATTGTAACATGCAAAATATTATGAAATGGGAGCTAGCTGGGGAGCATTACACAAAAATAAGTCAAGAGTCAGACAGGAATGTAGAGTATTTTATAAACTAAAGCTAGTAGGAGCGTATAAGCAAGAGGAGGATGGCATTGATGGGTCCAGAAAGGTGGGAAGGTTCCTGTAAACTGCATGTACATAAATTTAGCATAATTTCAATGGGAAGTCATTGTATAGGAATGCCTGGACCCATAGAATTCATATATGAAAAGTTATAGCTAGCTAAAGTGTAGAATGAACAGCATGGGAACAATAGTAAAAGTAGAAAACAAGTTAAAAGTTTTAATGATGATACAGGAGGAAAAGATGATACACCTTTGGAAACAGAAGGGCAGCAGGAGGAATTAGATTCACCACATATAAAATATTAAAGATTTTAGGTTTGTTCTTATTGCTTTGCTTATATTAACTCATTTCAACTTACATTAACCTTCTAAGGTGGGTACTATCATGATCCTCAGTCTATCAATGAATAAATTAAGGCATAGCACAGTCAAGCAACTTCCTCAAGTTCATATTGCTGGTAAATGGCATACAGGATTTTAACTAAGGACACATAAGATCTGAACTGGAGCTTTTCAAAAATCATGCTGTTATACAGAACATCATGCTCTTAAATTAACTGTATTTGTTACCTCTTGCCATGCAGCAAGGCACCTCAAAATTTCATGGCTTAAAACAACATTTGCTATCTTACATTTCCCTTGAGTTAGTGATACAGACACTGCTTAGCTGTGTCCTTTTGCTTAGAGTTCCCCATTAGCCTGTTATCAAGTTGCCATCCAGACTGTTCTATCATCTGAGGGCTGGACCAGGGAAGAATACTTCCAAGTTTACTCACATGTTATTGGTGGGATTCAATTATTAGAGCGTTGTTGGCTGGGGATTTCAATTCTTTCTTGGCCTTCCTTGTTACTACTCTCCATGTGGTCTTCTATAGAGCAGCATACAAAATGACAACTTGCTGTATCAAAGAATGCAAGGATGAGCCATTGATAGAGACAGAATTAACAAGGTGGGAGAAGTAGTCTTCTGTAACCAATTTTTGGAAGTGACATCCCATCATATTTTCATATTAAAGTCATAAGAAACAATTCATTAAGCCCACTCTACACCCAAGAAGAGAAAATTCCATGGCATGCATGCCAGGATACTGGATTCACTGGGAACCACAGGAAATCTGTGCACAGCATAAAATAAATTCTTTGCGTATGAAGTATATGGGAAAGTGCAGTCTACAAGAACATCTGGAAAGGATATAAAGATGACTAAATTTTGTGTCTAAAGATGAGGGAGGCCGGCGCCATGGCTCAATAGGCTAATCCTCCACCTGTGGCGCCGGCACCCTGGGTTCTAGTCCTGGTCAGGGTGCCGGATTCTGTCCCGGTTGCCCCTCTTCCAGGCCAGCTCTCTGCTATGGCCCGGGAGTGCAGTGGAGGATGGCCCAAGTGCTTGGGTCCTGCACCCACACGGGAAGCTAGCAGAAGCACCTCGCTCCTGCCTTCGGATCAACGCGGTGCGCCGGCCACAGCGTGCTGGCCGTGGCGGCCATTGGAGGGTGAACCAACGGCAAAGGAAGACCTTTCTCTCTGTCTCTCTCTCTCTCTCTCTCACTGTCCACTCTGCCTGTCCAAAAAAAAAAAAAAGTTGAGAGATACATTTTCATTGTAATGTAAAAAGTGTATCTATCCACTGCAATAAAGGCAGGGATTATCAGGGATTTGAGCAGAGTAGATGAGAAAGCAAGTCGCTAAACATTGTAGGAGTTTTGCAGTGGGATGGACTGATTGCCAGAGGTGAACTCTGGATTTTTTTTTTTTTTTCATAAATCACACTTCTGTGTCTTCCTCTGTGAGTGCTCATTAGGCAAGATGTAGACGAGAAAGAAGAAATCTGGGTGCACTCAGAGTAAATCCTTTTTCTGGGATGCAGATAAATTTGAGAAATGGCAAGAGGGCTGTTGATGTGGTGAATCTGGGACTATGTAAGGAGTAGAGGTAGAAGGGTTCATATACAGGGACATATTACAGGTCTCAAGAATTCGCACAAGGTGAACCTCAAGAACAAATAAGATGAATGTACTTAAGTAAATTTCAGACAAGGAAAGGGTGAACCTTAAGAAAAACTGGATGGAGGTATTTAAATGAGTAAGTTCCAGAATGCAAAGTTTACACATTGGTTGTATGTACAGTTTCTGAATTAGATAATTTTCCAGTAATTTCAAATAAGACAGCAAATTGTGGGAAAGGATAGCAATGCGGGATACTAACAATCACCGGGGATGAATTTTAGAAAGGCAGAGATGAATTTTAAGAGAAATTAGATGTTAGAACATCATCCTCAGGCCAGCGCCGTGGCTTAACAGGCTAATCCTCCGCCTTGTGGCGCCAGCACACCGGGTTCTAGTCCCGGTTGTGGCGCCGGACTCTATCCCGGTTGCCCCTCTTCCAGGCCAGCTCTCTGCTATGGCCCTGGAAGGCAGTGGAGGATGGCCCAGGTCCTTGGGCCCTGCACCCACATGGGAGACCGGGAGAAGCACCTGGCTCCTGGCTTCGGATCAGCACGATGCGCTGTCCGCGGCGGTCATTGGAGGGTGAACCAACGGCAAAGGAAGACCTCTCTCTCTCTCACTGTCCACTCTGCCTGTCAAAAATAAAAAAAAAAAAAGAAATATGCCTATAGATAAAACATACTTTTCTGCATATTGATGCAAAATTATTCTTCTAGAGAAAACAAATATCTCTGCTTAATATTTTCTTAAATTTTTTATGAAAAATAAGATTTGGGGTAATTTGATACCCAGCAATATAAAATAATATGTTTATTGATGTTTTCTACATTGTTGAAGTTCTGCACACAGGTCTGTTTATCTTGCTAATGATTTAGTTTCACTTATTTTGATAGTCCAACCATTCTGACAAGTTCTGCTTGTCGTGTTACCTGTGTACACTCTTCCTGATTTCTATCATGTTGCTTTTCTGGGTTATTTTCTGCTGCAAATTTTCTGTTTATTCAAGACCCAGAAATGACTCACTGTGGAGCCAGCAGGTCCCTCACTGGATTATTGCCTCAGCCTTCTTCCTTGGCTGAAGACTCCTATTAGGTAAGACTGGATAAGTCTCTCAGCTGTTTCCAGGATATGAGGATAATTTATTAGTTTGTTAATTAATCACCAAGGGAACACTTCCGTGTATTCATAGTACTTCAAAATTTTAGTTGAAACCTTAGTACTTTTTCTTTTGTGATGTGTCATGAGGTTTACAATTTTAAAGCAGGTTAGATTTTTCAGTGAAAATGATTTTAAATGTTCCTCATACTAGCTACTTTCAGAAAGAACAGTCATTTGAGAATACACTGGGTAAAATGTAGCTTTGAAGACTTCTATTTTCCGAACAGTCTTCTATCCTTACAGCCTCTCCTTACATTCATAGCTAAACAATGAAAGGCAGGGTTTGGCACTGTAGCATAGTGGATTAAGCCTCTGTCTTCGATGCTGGCATCCCTCATGGGCACCGGTTCAAGTCCTGCTGTTCCACTTCTGATCCACCTCCTTGATAATAGCCTAGGAAAAGCAATGAAGGATGGCCCAGGTGTTTAGGCTCCTGCCACCCATGTGGGAAACCCAGATGAAGTTCCTGGCTCCAGCACGGCTCAGCCCTGGCCATTGTGGCCATCTAGGGAGTGAACCAGCAGATAGGAGATCTTACTCTCTCTAACTTTGACTTTCAGGTAAATAAATGAATCTTTAAAAAATTCAAGGCTTGCTGGCACTTAAGAGAGGACCAGATTAATTTTTTATATTCCTGATACATAACAAATCAAGAAATGCTCGCAGTAAGGATATAAAACTGATATATTTTAAATATTGACACTGAGCAATTAATTATTAATTAATTATTAATTAAATAAATACAAATGCCCAATGACATATACATGAAGATGAGACCAAAGATTTAAAGTTTGAGACTTTTTGTCCAAAGCTAAAACCAAAATTGTCCCTTTAATCTCTCTCTGATTTTTCTTTCTATATAAGTGATTTTTTTCCTCATTAATTTGAAAATTTGATCTTTCTTGGAAATATGTAAAGGACAGTTTTGGGTGGGTGGGGATAGTCCTATGTTACTTAGCAAAATAAATCATGGAATGTCATTTAGAAGGATTACTATTTGGAAGGTTTGGTACAGTACTCCTCTGAAATCTCTGGACTTGCTATTAAAAAGTATGATTTTTATGAAATTAGCTATTACTCTGGGTTGTGTTGCATATTAAATGATATTAAGAAAAGACTTTTACAAGATATTGTAAAACCCAACCCAAAAACTTGGTAAAGGGCTCAAGTAGTCATTATCTCCAAATAAGTAATACAAATGACAAAGAAGCACAAGAAAATATGTGTGACATCATTAGACACCAGAGAAATGAAAATTAAAACCACTATTAGAGATATCAATTCACATTCACCAGGAGGGCTACAATATCTTTTTTGAAAAGGAAAATAAGCATTTGGAAAGATGTGGAGAAATTATAGCTCTCATATATTGCTTGTGGGAATACAAAAATATTCACATTGCTGGGAATAGTTTGACAGTTCCTCAAAAAGTTAAATATGGACATGTCAGAAATCCCACTCATAGGTATAAACACAAATAACTGAAAATAGGTACTCAACCAAATCCCTGTGCACTGATATTCACAGGAGTACTATTCTCAATAACCAACATATCCATCAACAAATGCATGGATAAACACAATTGAAATTGTGATAAACACAATGAAATTCATCTATCTAAAGAAATAAACTATTGATAAATGCAATATAATGGATGAGCCTGGAAAAAATCATTTGAAGTAAAAGAAACCAGATACAAAAGGTCTCTTGGCCGGTGCCAGCACCTCGGGTTCTAGTCTCGGTTGGGGTGCTGGTTCTGTCCTGGTTGCTCCTCTTCCAGTCCAGCTCTCTGCTGTGGCCCGGGAAGGCAGTGGAGGATGGCTCAAGTGCTTGGGCCCCGCACCCGCATGGGAGACCAGGAGGAAGCGCCTGGCTCCTGGCTTCGAATCAGTGCAGTGTGCTGGCAATGGCGGCCATTTGGGGGGTGAACCAATGGAAGGAAGACCTTTCTCTCTTTCTCTCTGTCTCTCTCTCTCTCTCTCTCACTGTCTAACTATGCCTGTCAACAACAAAAAAAAGTCTCATACTGGATGATTCCAGTTGTATGTATATCCACAATAGTGAATCAGACATAAAACATTTTGGTTGTTTCCAGAGGCTAAGAAGAGAAGGGAAAGGAGAGTGACTGCTGAATGGGGACTGTTCGTCATAGTAAAAACATTTTGGAGCCAGACAGAGGTGGCAATTGCTGTACAGCATTAATTAGATGAATGCCACTCAAATGATCATTTGAAATGGTTAACTTTGTTATATGAAAAAGTATTATTTCCCAAATTCTAGATATAAACAAAATCTGCTTATAAATTACTTTTTTTTTTTTTGACAGGCAGAGTTAGACAGTGAGAGAGAGAGAGAGAGAGAGGTCTTCCTTCCTTTGGTTCACCCCCCAAATGGCTGCTACATCCGGTGTGCTGCACTGATCGGAAGCCAGGAGCCAGGTTTTTCCTCCTGGTCTCCCATGCAGGTGCAGGGCCCAAGCACTTGAGCCATCCTCCACTGCCTTCCCGGGCCATAGCAGAGAGCTGGACTGGAAGAGGAGCAACTGAGACAGAACCCAGTGCCCCGACCGTGACTAGAACCCAGGGTGCTAGCGCCGCAGGCGGAGGATTAGCCAAGTGAGACGAGGCGCCGGCCAATAAATTACTTCTACTTCTGAAAAGTACATGTTTTTGTTACAATTGTATTTAATATACCATTTTTTTAGTATTGGCTATTAGTCTTTTGCATTTGTCAATAAATTTATACTTTGCATAAAATAATAAATTTTATCAGTCATAATTTTTAAAATATAACTATTATTTTTAAAAAAATACATGTGTTCAGCATCATGTTCAGACTATTACATTTCGTGATCAACAGCAAGGATTGTGAAAAAAGGGGGAAAAAACACTTTGTAGGAATGCTTTACTCTTCCCATAGAAGAGAAACTAAAATTAATCCATTACACAATTAGTCATAAATGTAGTCCTTGAGTTTTTTGTCCCAAATATACAAGTGTTGTCTAAAATATGTCTTTTTTACAGCAGCTAGGCCCTGCCCCACTGTACTTGGCTGAGTTCACCAATCTGTTGGGGCCTGTAGCTTCCCTGTCACCTCTCTGGTTCTCCTCTCCTGGTAAGTTTTCTTACTGACAGTTATTAAGACCTTCTGCCACTGATGCAACTAGAACCATTAGAGACGAACCATTAGAGCCACCTTGATTTTATGGGTTGGCAAAATACTGGCAACCACATGGAGGCAAGAGCTTATGTCTCCAAAGTTTCCTCCACTCATGCATCCAAAACTTGAAGACTGACTGTCGCAACTGCCAAAATTATTGTAACTTCTACCACATCTGAAATTGCTTCCATTATTAACAAATTTATTGTAACCATCTCCCTATGACACATCTACCACTGAAGCCACCAAGACCAGTGAAGCTTCCTCTATTAAGCAAAAGTTGTCATTGCCACCAAAACCACCCACCAAAGTTCCCAGAACCACATCAACCTCTTGGGGTGGAGGAAGCACTAGCCTGCTTTGTCAGGGTCATCCTGACATCATAGTCATACCTTTCACAATGTGGTATTTCTGAATGGCAATCTTACACTGCCTCCAGTAATCATCAGCTCAGTCATTTTGATTTTCCCATAACATTGAACATAGTCTCTGAGATGATGTCAGGTGATCCCCTGGTCTCTGAGACTATTTTCTCGAGACACTCCTCTTTGGTTCCACCTTGTGTGGCCTTGTATTCATAGCTGCAGCCACTTCCTTCATGGGGATATTAATGACTAATCCAAAGACTCTGGAGCCTTGGTGTTCTGATTTGTCATCATCATGTAGTCCATGAGCATTCCCATTGCTGAAAATGCTTCCTCAGACTCTCCTTGGTTGTTTCAAAGTAAAGCCCCTCCTAGGAAGAGTTTCCACAGCTATGAGGCTCTTTAGGAGACAATGATGGAAACACAGACTTTGCTGTTGCTTCTTCAGCAGCATCCATGGGCAGAAAACTCTTAATTATTTCTATAGTAGAAAACCAAATCCTCCAATTTCCACACTGCATCAGCTGCTTGAGCTACTCAAAATATTTTATACAGTACTACCTAGAATATTATAAAATGTACCTCTCATAGTTAGTCTAATAACAATCTGATACACTTTTAGAAATTTTGCCATTGCATTTTAAGTGTTCTGTGCTAGATAAATATGAAAAAAAAATCAAGTTTTCCCTTTTTATAATTTCACACATTTATTTCAGCCTCTCTGTTACTCAGGTAGACAATGTACTCAACTGCACCAATTACACAATGCCACTTTGAATGCCATTTGAATGATACTTTTGTGCTTCACAAATATTTGAACAACAAAGTATGATGTGGCCGGATAATGTACTGAAAATTTCAGTTGTATTTTGTTGTTGTCATGAAAGATTAGAATAATGAGAGGAGTCCTTCTTTGTTAACCACATGAAAGGATCACCATACTAAGTTCCAAGTTTGATGGGTCTTGTACAGGAGTACAGAATCCACCTAAGGTTATCTTCCTTTCCTTGTTATATACACATGTCAAGTCTGGATGGCAATGTCAGGTCGGAATTTTAAAAAGCCTCAGCTTTGGAAATCACAGAAAAGCACCCCGGCAAAAGCATGGCATCTAAACACAAGAGTTGTTCACTTCAAGGACTATGAAGACTAGCAGTAGCTAACACATCAGTGAGTGCTTCAGAAATGACCACATTGTTTTAAAGAAATAAAAGAAAAACTACCTTCCAACACTTCAGTGTTGTAAAGTAAAATGCCTATTAACTACAAAAGTACAGAATTTAAAACATGGCCAATATGAATGTACTAGAAATTAGACATTGTATTTCTAACTGTTATGTTTTTGTTAGGTAGATACATTGCTATTTGAGAATCAACCTCTAATTCTGGTTTGTTGCATTATTCAACATCACATTTCCTCAACTGTGTTTCCCCAGGAGGAAAAAATGCTTAAAGGGACTGAAGACTTCCCTTTTTTCTTCCTTTTAATCTGTCAATGTCAAGTTACTGCTAAGTTTAAAATCAATCTTTTTATAATCACTACTTCAGAAACTTATTGGGGGAGCTTTTGCCTATATGCCTTTAGCAATGTTGAAAGATCTGATGATCAGTCAGCACAGAGAGAAAAACTGAAGTAATTTAAAAGCACTGGCATAACTAGTAGGCTATGAAAATATGACTAATGTAAGTATTAAAGTAACACATCAGATCTCCAGATTTTCCCCTATCTTTATAACACGTGGTGTTACTGGGCTAGGATACTGAGTGCTATGTACAACTATCCAATGCGATTCCTTCTTCATGGGCAGAAATCATCAACATTTCTGATTTGCTGCAATCGCATCAAGGTAATATTCATCTATCAAAAATGTGTTAAATAGTTTAGGTGGCAAATCTGGAATAGAACAATAAATAAAAATTTATAAGGATTAACATGAAAACTAAAACTAAATGCATCTTCCTCTTTCTCTTTTTGGCAGTCAATTCTTTATAGTCCAGGATACTGAACATTTTGGTTCTCCCTGCCAGTGAATTACTTCATTTTGAGGACAAATTATTGGTCTATAATAAGAAACTAAAGCATTTCCAATGCTCACAGAAAATACTTATTGACACTCTCATCAGAGCAAGTTTTAAAGATTGCAAAATACAAGTCTCTAATTTTGTTACATCATGACTACAATATGGTATCTTTTCTAGAGCATCAGACTGTTGGCAGTTTGAAGAATGATTCAAAAGCTACCTACAAAACACCATGGAGAACACAGTGACCATTTTAATAGTGGTATAAATCCTTCACTAAATTATGTCGATATAACAAAAGTATTGTATACTCAGATTCTTGAAATGCCCAAGCAAAATTAACATGAATTTCTATTTATTTTTTTCTTATTGATAAAATATTCCTTGAGAAACCCTAGAAAAATCACATTTAAATAGTTCAGAGGTGTTCTTATCTACACGTTTGCAATGAATGAAATATTTCTCCCTCATAATGCTATCTTGTGTGAAACAGTTCCCCCAAATTAAATTAAATTAAATTTTTTTGGAAAGTATTCCATATATTCTACAGAAGCATTTGTTTCTATTATTTTTAAGTTTTAAAAATATTTTAAATCTACTATTTTATTTATTGGGTGGGGGAAAGAGGGAGAGAGAAATAGAAAGTTCTCTACTGGTTCACTCCCAGATGCCCACAATAGCTGGAACTCCCAGGCCAAGGCTGAAGTCAGGAGCTGGGAATGCAACCTATGTTTCACATAAGTGGCAGGAACCCAGTTACTCAAGAGATCACTACTGCTTCCCAGAGTCTGCATTAGCAGGAAGCTGGAGTTGGGAGCTGGAGCTGGGAATCCAAGTGGGACATGGGAATTTTAACTAGTCTCTTAACCACTAGGCCAAACACCTACCCAGTATTATGCTTTTGGTAAAAGTATTTCACTGAGCATCAGGAATATAAATTGGTTTCTCAGAATCATGTTAATTTGTGTATTTGAAAATATGGATGTATGGAAAGGAAAACAAAAAAGATTTAATTTTCTTATTTACCATACAAAGATCTGCTTTGAAATGGATCCTTAGATATTGATTATAATGAAACGACAATACTAACTAATGTATAAGAGATTGTGATAAACTTAAAACTTTCTGGCTTTCATTCAATGGCATTTGTATACATGTGTACATCTGTCTAAATCTACTTTTATTATATCCTCTCAATTACTAATTACTAAATTATTTTAATGCCATTTAGCTTGAAAAACACTGTAAAACAATATTTCCTGTTTTAATTTCAAAATAGGTGAATTTTTATTACTGTTTTTAAAAAGCACTATAAGAAGCCAATAATTAAAAAAAAAACTCTAATAAATATTATTCTTCAAATCCCATTTGGCCATCATAACCATTATTTCTCAAACTTTTATACTCTGGAAGAATTAACAAAAATAAAACCTCTCAATTTAGGTTATGAAAATTACTTTCAGAAATAGACGTTGAAGAGTTCCAAAAATCTTAAAAATAGCTATCAAAACAGCAATCAGAGGAGAAAAACATATTCTTGTAAAAATCAGCTTCTGAATACCATCTGCTTTTCAACAGAATCCTGGCTTAAACTCTAGGACAAAAAGATTTTAATATGGGGTTTGCTTTGTACTAGAAAACCTCTCAAATTGTTAAACAAGTCTGATAGTAAAATAAAACAGCTAGAACACTTAACAGTCTATGTACTTTTAAGGTCCTTTAGAGGTGACAACATTTTAAGGCAGCTTTTTCTTTTCAGGGCAAAAACATAACGTGTGTGATCACTGACAAAACATGAGCTCTTCCTGAAGTATGCAATCATTTGTGATAGAGAAATCATTAAACTATTATACTTTAAACTAAATAACTCTTAGGATTAATTAGATATGTCAAGCTCCAAACCAATTCTTTGCATGTACAATACTATTTCTCCCAATGGGTAATGTCACATTTTCCTCAGATTTTATAAAGAATGTGCTACAATAATCTTCTTCTTGAAGTTACTTATTATCTGGGGTACTGACACAAATCGGTTTTATTACATAGGGGAGAAAGGGTAGGAGGGATATATTCTGTGCTCTGGTTTATGAAATATTCACAGAAACGACACATGCAAAAATTTAAGTAAATTCTGAGAAAGCACAATGCCATACATTTAGGAAATGGAATAAAAATAGAGAAGAAAGTGAAAGGAAAAACTGTAACATTGCACTACACAAAAGTGGAGGATGAATATGGTTTTCTTCCCTCTTTCTTTTTCTTTTTTGCTTTGCTTTTATTTTCATTTTTGGCATGAGTGAGGATTTGTGACTCTCCCAGAAATGAAAATATTTTAATGGATAAAGAGGTCTATTTACTAACTCACTTATCAAATTAAATTTTGTTATATAGAACCTGTTATGAGCCAGGAATTTTTCTGGGCACTAGGCATATACCAGTGAACATAATAAAACCCTTCACCCATAACTTCTGGTGAGAGAAGGAAAACAAGGCATAAAACAACAAAGAAACAGATATTGTATCTTAGATGACAATATGTGACATGGGAGAAAAAACTAAGAAGGGCAAGAAAATGAGAATATTAGAATGAGGGGTGGTTTTCAATTAAAATTTGCCTATCAAGGAATAGCCAATGACCCCCTAAGTAAGTTTAAAAATGATTCAGGGAACAGGAATCTGAAAAGACCACCATTGCACACTCTGTGGAATACAAAGGGTACAGAATTATTAGGATATTTGAAAATTATTTCTACCAATCCAAAAAATGGAGTGCTTTAAAACTTTTGCAGAGGAAATACAAATATTATCAAATGCAATCTAAGAGAATGAACATTTATGGATATCTACAATTGCCAGCATTGGTGATGGAAAGGTTATACATGTTACTTCATTCAATCATTACAAATAAATATGAGAATACTTCAGGGATATGTGGAAAATGGAATTAAAAGGTACAAAAATTTTGAAATTCATGCATATGAGGGGTCTTTTAAAAAAGTTAGAGGAAAATGTGTACTATGGAAAAACTATGGATTTCAAACTTTTCTGTGCCAAAAATAACTTAACCTTTTAATTCTATTTTTCCATGAATTTTTTATGTAACTTTGCATGTGCTTTTGCCTTGGACTACTCACATCAAAGACAATGTAGTAAAGGTCCATGACAGAAAGACCACACCATGCCATGCAAGTTCACTCCTATTTATTGGAAATGGAATAGATGGGAGGGTTGCGGGTGGGAGGGAAGTTATGGAGGGGAAAAAGCCATTGTAATCCATAAACTGTACTTTGGAAATTTATATTTACTAAATAAAAGTTTTTTAAAAAATTGCAGAATCTAGACAAATGTATTGAGATTTCATTTGTAAAGGCAAATTCTGTAGTAATTAAAACTCTCCTGAAAGTCTATGAGATGGTTAGTAAAGAAAGGAAAAAAAAGTATGTGGAAAGAGGACCAAAGAGAAACAAAAATAGTGAATAAATAAACAGTACAATCAAGTACTTTGATAGACATTATGGGCTGACCTGTATGACTCTCTAAGAAGATATGGTAGAGTCCTAACCCTTGACAGCTCAGAATGTGAACCTATTTGGACACAGAGTCTTTGTAGAGGTAATCAAGTTAAAATGAGGTCACGGGCAGGGGCCCTGAACAATGTGACTGCCATACTCAAAAAAGGGGAAATTTGGGAACAGAGACAGACACATATACAAAGAAAACAAGGAGAAGAGATGCAAGGAAAACTCAGCCAATTGTAAGACAAGGAGGGTAGCAGGTGCCAGGAGACAGGTTTGAAACAGATCCTTCTCTGAAGTCCCCAGAAGGAACCATCCCTGCCCACACTGTGATTTTTGACTTCTGGCCTCTCCAATGGGGACACAACGACTTTCTGGTGTGTAAGTCAGCAAGTCTAGGGCACCTGGTCAAGAGAGTCCCAGAAAACTAATAGAATAGATGGGCCAGAAGACAATGACCCCAGTTGTAGGATGTCAAGCATAGATTCGACCCTGCCTCTCTGGTTCATCTGACACCTTTGGAGTTTACCACAATGTCTTGGAAAGAACAATTAGTGAAGAACTCAATGAGATAATGAGTGAATGCAAGGAAGAATGAATTAAAAACAAAACCAACAAACCAAAAAAAGGAGCAAGTCTAAGCGAAAGATATTTGGATGGGAAATTTAAGTACAGCAGAAGAATGAGAAGATAAAAAGACAGCCAATCAGGGCACTGAATCAGCAAATCAGTAAGTCTCAGAAAAGGCTGATAAAAGGATCACAGTTTTAACGTATGCAGTCCAGTATTCTAATTTTTCTAGGCTATTTAACAGTTTATCAGGGAACCATGGTAAAGCCACTAGCCCAATCTGGACCTTATTTGCTCATCTGTAAGATGTCGTGCTTTCTGAAACCATAAACTATTCAACTTGTGTTCAGTTTCAGATGTTTACAGTTAGCCCTTTCTTTCTATGGACTATGCATATTTGAAAAAAAAAAAAAACTGCACCTGTACTCAAAATCATATAGACTTTATAAAGACTTCTTGAGTCATTATTTCCTAAATAATACAGTTTAACAACTATTTACATAACATTTACATTATATTGGGTATTATGAGTCATCTAGAGATGATTTAAATTGTACAGGATGAGGTCTGTTGGTGGTATTCGGATATGATGCAATGACATAAGGGGATATGAGCAACCTTGGGGATTAATATCTATGGGGGATCCTGGAACTAATCTCTGGCAGATACCAAAGGAGGGCTGTACAAAAATAGGGTCCTTTTAAAAAGATTTTATTTATTTACTTGAGAGGTAGAGTTACAGCACAGAGAGGGAGAGACTGAGAGAAAGATCTTCCATACACTGGTTCACTCCCCAGATGGCTGCAACAGCCAGAGCTGGGCTGATCTGAAGCAAGGAGCCAGGAGCTTCCTCCAGGCCTCCCACATGGGTGCAGAAGCTCAAGCACTTGGGCCATCTTCTATTGCTTTCCCAGGCCATTGCAGAGAGCTGGATTGGAAGAGGAGAAGCCGGGACTAGAACTGGCACCCATATCGGATTCAAGCACAGGTGGAGGATTAGCCTACTATTTCACAGTGCTGACCCCCAAAATATGGTCTTTTTGACACTTTAAGCAGAGGAGATATCAAATTAGCTTCTCAACATGACTTGTGAGGATGGCCTCAGCATACATTAAGCCTCCAGAATCTTTCACTACTCACTCTTTTGCTTTAGTGCATATAAGCCCCCATTTAACACATTTATTCAATGAATCTTGAGGGCCTGCTTTGTGCCAGGGATTATTCAAGGCTCTTTAGACTGCAGCAGCAAACAAAGCAAAATTTTTGCTCTTACAGAGCTTATACTCTACTGGAGAAGATGACAGTCAATGAAATGAATAATGTGATATTATTAATAAGTAGTGTATACAAATGTGGAGGCAGAAACAGAGATCTGTGGAGACAGACAGACATATTTAGAGAAGCAGGTAAGGGCAGCCTATTTGTGGCAATGAAATCTAGGTAGAAACTTGTACACAGAAGCGAGCCTTGCAAAGATCTGGAGTGCAGAGAGAGATCCAGACCAGGCCTGGGTGGGGATGAGGCTGGCACATCCAAAGAACAGTGAGACACCTGGTACAGAATAAGTGGAGAGTGAAGAACGAAGTGGTGAGCTAGGAAGAGCCCCACCATGTGGAGCCTTCTAAAGAAATTTCTAATATATTCTGAATCTGATGAGACTCCAGGACAGGGTTTAATATGTACAGCAAAGGATATAATCTGATGTACAATTTAGAAAATCACTCTGGTTTCTCTTTAGAGAATTGACTGTAGGGAAAGAAAGAGTGGGAGGAGTCCATGGGCTAGTGCATAGTGTAAATAGAAACTTACAGTGCCTTTTGTCTGGGCTTCACATAGCCGTGGGAATGAAACCCAAACTCAGTGATTCAGCAAACTAGACTTGATCACAATTCTAGTTTCATTTACGGTAAATCCTTTTCTCCTCCACTGTGCTTTACATCTGTTTGCCAGTCTGAACCTTTGCACATTTTATTCCTTCTATTTAGAATGATCTCCATTTTTTCCTTCATTGTCCAACAGAGATTTCATCTTCATGTCTTTGAAACCTCTCCTGACCAAGAACAGAAGATGTTGGCACAAAATCTGACACAGTATAAAATGTACCTTTACACTGTATGATATATGTGTTGCTATCCTGTCTCTTGGCCTACTGAATACGTGCAGACTATGAAACAACAATTTATAAACTACTGAGCTAGACTTCTTAAATTTAATTGATAGCACTATGAGTATCACTTATAGGGTTATTCTTTTCAGTATAGCAAATAGTGAGTAACACATACTTATAATTAAGAATTAATTTACTTTAAAATGCACTTAAAGCTTGCTAGATATTGCATGGAAACAAACTACAAAATTAACTTCTTAGACTCAAAGTGTTAAAAACATTGTATATAAAAAGTACTACCTTGGGTATGCAAAACCTTTTAGTTTATATACAGTAATTCCAAATTAAATTATGCATTGAATTTAATCAGTTGGAAGAACCACTGAGTTGTGTTCTAAGGCTCAATCACCTCAGATATACCAATTCAGATTACTGTTTAGTAATTATATTCAATCTCCTTCATGATTAATCAATATTAGTGATGCAATCATTAATATAACCTATACAACCCAGTGTATGCTGGTTATCAAATTTCCAAATCCAAATACTGTGAGGAAAATTACTTGTAAGTTGAATTTTTCCTTAACTGAGGGCATTGGGACTAAGAGTTGAGGTATAAGTGAATGATCAACTTGAGAACTCTATTCTTCCTAATGATGAAAGTCTTGAAAATTGTATCTAAAAAGTACTGTCAAACAAATCTTAAAAATATGTAATTAAGTACATTTATAGACAAGTATAAAAATAAATATGTAAACACTAGAACTGAATTACAAATCACTTTTCACAATAGAATCAAATCTAGAAACAAAGTGATGTATGAAATAACCGTGTAAACTTGATGAAAACTCAGTGCACTGGTAGATACCGAACCCCATAGATCTGACCTGTGTCATGTGAGCAGGATTACTTTTTAAGATGTACTGTTTGAGAAAAAAGGCAATATTCAAAATGCTACTAGAAAACTTCAGGCCGGCGCCACGGCCCAATAGGCTAATCTTCCACCTGCGGCGCCAGCACACTGGGTTCTAGTCCCGGTCGGGGCGCCGGATTCTGTACCGGTTGCCCCTCTTCCAGGCCAGCTCTCTGCTGTGGCCTGGGAAGGCAGTGGAGGATGGCCCAATGTCCTTGGGCCCTGCACCCGCATGGGAAACCAGGAGAAGCACCTGGCTCCTGGCTTTGAATCAGCGCAATATGCCGGCCGCAGCGTGCCGGCCGTGGCGGCCATTGGAGGGTGAACCAACAGCAAAGGAAGACCTTTCTCTCTCTCTCTCTCCCTCTCCTACTGTCCACTCTGCCTGTCAAAAAAATTAAAAGAAATAAAAGAAAACTTCAAATGAACTTGTAATTTATTAATATTACCACTGGTATACCTACAAATGGGCCGATTTTTCTATTTAATGACTTTTTTTCCTGCTACCGCCAATTTTTAATGTATGCATCAGTGGAAATATAATAGTATCTCAGAAAAACCTACTAGAAGCCTCTGGCTTGAAGACTTAGTCCAGAAACTGCTGCATTAAGAGGACTTCCAATCTGAAAAAAAGATCTGTTCTAAACTGAACTAGCATATTTACTACTCACCCTTTGAAGACTTCAAATAAGATACACCTGCTTTTATAACTTATTATTAACATTTCCTGGTATCAATCATAGAGATAGCCACAAATGTGTCTAACATATATATATTTCTCCCTTGAAGAGTATCTACATATATTTCTAATAATCTCTAGAAGAGAAATAAAGTTTCTTTTTGCTTTTATAAACCCTAGGAAAAAGGTTTACTTGAGGTTAGATTAAGATAGTCGCCAGAAACAAATACACATGAATAAATGAACTGTGATGATTTTATTACTCCTTCATCTGCCAGCCCCAGGCATGTTCTCTTTTGATCAGCAAATGTTCTAAGCCTTTTTATGAAAACAATCTGGCTGGACAAAGAAGACACAGACCAGATCATCCCCTCAAGGGCCCTCCCAGTAATGAATCTGAGTATCCAGGGTATGAACTTATGGTCATTCTTTACCTTATCTGTTCATGTTTTATGTTTATTCCATCCATGTTTTAAAATGAAATTTCTATTCAATGAAAGCAGTCTGTAATTTATATAATGGGGGATTCTGATACTAGAGGAAAAAAAAGCCTTCCAACTTCATCAAGTCACAAAACAATAAACTTTTTCATTTAGCCTCACAAAAGGTATTTTCTTCCTTTGACACTTTTAAGTGTAAACATAGGTTTTCTACTTTCCCGCAAATTTCTATCGTAATGGTCCTTAATGGAACTTAGTATTAGAGTTCTAAGGTACCAGGGGCTTTGTTACCTTCTAAAGTCTGCAAACACATGATTAACATCAACTCATCCATTGTCTTCTAACTGTAAAGAATCACTCTTACCGTGAAGCCCTCGGTATACTGAAAAGGAGCCCTGGAACTTTCGTCTGCTGTTGGACTCAGAGGCTTGGGGTCAGACATAGAACGCTGCATCATCTTGGCTGTCTTAGGACTTGCTGGGGGAACTTTAGCCATATCTGGATGCAGTACTTTCTGTGGACTTATATCATCAGGGAGGGGTTTTTCATAAGGTACAAAGGCTGATTCTAAGGCTTTGCCTGGTGAAAGTGGTGAGATGGGTGAATAAAGGACTTTTGGAGATTTGGGTGGGGAAGGAGCCAGCTGCAGTGTGGAATCTGCCCGAAGGTGAGATGAATAACCGATCTCTAAAGGTGTTGGGCGTTTCTTGTCTTTAGGTGGAGATGTGGCACTCAGATATTGAGGACTTTGTGTGTCTGCATCTGCTTCTGTTTGACATCCTAAACTGCCCCCTTTGTAAGTCTTTTCAGGTGCTGAAATGTGTTTAATTATTTCTACCTTGGCATCCACTCGTGCTCGTATGGAAGGTGTTCTTATGGTTCCAACTGGTTCGGTTTGCACAGATATCTCTGCTACTGTTTGAACTGCTACGCTGGAGACCTTGGAAATGGGTTTGGTCTTGTCAGCCTCTGCTGTGCTGTCACTGTATTTCCCTACCCGAGCTTTTCTCCTTGCTCTAGAAGGCATATCCCATTCATCCTGATCTTCATCATCAGTTTGCACGCTGGTATCAACACTTTTTTTAGTTCTCCTCCTCCTACTCACATAACTCCGATCTGTGGCATCTTCGTCATCAGTTTGTACACCACTGTCCACTATCTTCTTAAAACATCTGGGATCGTCTGCCATATTTTCTCCTATCTCATCATACTGCCCACGGGCTTTGGCTCCAGAACTTCTCTTTTTGGGTTGTTTCTCCTCTTTTACAACAACATCGGTCAGAGGTATTTCTGACACGGTGCTCAGGATGCCAGGTGGGGCGATATACTGAGTGACACCGTCAGACTGAACTGTGTACCATCCTTGGCTCTGCGGTATTTCAATTGCCACCACAGCGGATGCTGTGGTGGTGGCATCTTCAGCTGCCCAAAACTGACTGCTTTCTGGGGCCACATACTGACCCTCCAAAATTGCCTGCTCTGTGGTAGTCTGTGGGGAAGCAGTTCCAGAAGGATCATAGTTATACTGGTAGATCTGGCGAATCTTCTGCTCCTCGAGCTGCTGGTGAAGCTGCTGCTGCAGCTGCTGAATCTGCTCCAGCTGCAGCTGCTGCTGAGCTAATGTCTCCTGCCTCATCATGAACTGCGCTTGCCGTTCTTCTTCCTGCTGATAGAGAAGGTGCTGCTTCATAGATTGCAGCTCCTCCAGCTTTTTTTGAACCATGATCTTTTCTTGTTCTCGAAACCTTTGGATCTCCTGGCGTTCCCACTCCAATTCCTCAGCAAAGCGCTGTTGCTTAATTTTCTCCAGTTCTAAGAGCTCACGCTCCAAGTCAAGTTGCTGCTGTTGTTTATCTTCCTCAGGGACAATTAAAAGAGTACTTTCATCTCCCACCACTTCAGAAAATACTTCAGATGCTGTGGTTAAAGTGGGAAGAGAGTCTATTGTTTCGGCAGTAAGAGTCTCCATAGCAATAGTTTGCAAACTGGCATTGATATCAGGGCCAGTTACTGCAATGTCTGTTTCGGATGCACCTGTTGTCATGAAATATGTTCTAGGCATTGGCTGGCTCTGTTGAAGGGCAGATAATGAAGCCACTGCATCCGTGGTATGAAGACCAGACAAATCCCTAACAGTAGTGCTGAAGATGGAGCCAGGCTGTGTGGTGATAGCAAATGTGGAAGGTATTGGAGTTGCTACTGAAGAATAGACAACACCATTAGATGACCTCAAAACACTCCCCACACCATACTGGGGTCCTGGAGGTGGAGTCATTCTTGCTGTGGAATACTGTGGGGTACTAATCCCAACTCCTGAAATGACTTGTCGGGTTTCTGGATATGGACCTGTCGTCTTGCTTGAATAGTCCATTACCTCACCTGAAATACAGGGTACAGTTATAGTCCAGTTCCAAGAATGAATGATGCCTTTTGGTTCTGAAAACCCTCTCATCTTGATGAACATATTGAATGGGACGGCATGCAAATCCATAGGTTAACCTAATTAGATGCAGAATCAAAGCAATGTTGCACATGCAGGCGCATGCAGGTGGGCTTTGGGCAGAATAAATTAAAAAAATGAAGAAACTAAAGCGCACATGTACTCCAAAATATGTTGCCAAACCATCCAAATAAAGAGAAAAGTAACAAAATTGGAAAATGGGATCTTATTTTCATCCTGAAATGAGATGAGGAACACCATAATGATATTTCAAAGAAAGGTCGGCTGCTGCTTCATACTGACCTGTAGTAATTCTCCCTGAAGTTAGATCTACTGCTGCATCAGTTCCTCCAGAATAATCAAAAGCATTCTTACTTTTATAGAAAAAGTGTCCAGCTTCCGCTAAGTTAGTGTCAGACATGGAAGGTTTCATTCCTCCAATCCCTCTATAACCATATGGCCCTGATCGGTCATATTGATAGTGGTCATCTCTATAACCAAAACGATCCTCGGGAAGAGTAGTTGCAGGCTGCTGTGCAGTGCAGCTCCTTCCAAAAGGTAACTTATAAACCACATCACAGCACACCGCTCTCCTTCCTGCAGTCAAATCAACAGGCTTTTCATCATCTTCTACAATTTTAGTCACCACACTTGAAGTAGATTCATCCATTGTTACGACAGTTCTGTGAGACTTTGTTGTACTGAGATCCACTACTTCTCCATCAGGGATTCCCTGGGATATGGTGCTATCAGACCATCCATTTGTGGCTCCAGGAGGCACGGTGACTGGTTTTGTAACAGCAGATGTCACGGCATGTGCTGAAGTACCTAGAGATAAGTTTATCGGTGCTTCCTCCCGAACCATAGGAAAGACCTGGCTACTTGGCATCCTGTATGGGGGTTCAGTATGCTTTGATGTGGTAAGCTCAAGTGGTTTTGTCATTGCGTGTTCTAAACTAACTAGGCTTTCTGTACCTGCAGTGTAACTTGCACTAGCTGCGCACGTGACAACTGTCACTGCTTCAGTGTCCAGGGATATCGGAGTCACTACTGATGAAGTTGCACTGAGATTTATAACAGAAGGTTGGACTGCACTGATTTGCCTCCCATAAACTTCACTGGATGTAGTCTGCCTTTTCACATCCATCGTGGGAGCAGAGAGATCCATACCTTTTTCAGTTGCTTTACCTTCTACTTTTGGTACTGTACGCAAATCAATAACATCACCAACCAGTTGCAATGTTCCATTTTCCTTATACTGAAGCGGCTCTGAATGTAGGTCGTCTAGAGCAAGAGGTTCTGGAGGGATCGATATAGAAACACTGCTAAGACTCACAGGAGGGACTGTGCTCCTGGCTGCCGAAACCTCCGCCTTGGAAACTGCGGCTGTGAGAAGCTGTGCAACTGATGGTGGCGCTGCTTGAAATGAAGGTGGCACTCTAACAGGGGCAGCAGAGAGTGTCTCCAGAACTCCTGAGCTATATTGTATCTGTTCTGAAGAACTTGGAATCTCTGCACCTGTCAGAGGAGGAAGCACAGAAAACACTGGCTCAATAGAAACCAGGTCTTTAGGGGGCGATCCCAAGGGCCAACTGGTGATTGCTTGACTAGCTGCAGAATCTGTTGGAGTCCCAGGTTCAGATGGCAGTGTAATAACCACGTAAGTTTCCATAAGGGATTTTGAAAATCTTGGTGAGGACTTGTTAGAGTGTGGGGAAAGTGGGGAAGTTGGGGAGGGTAATTTATAGTCTGCAGAAGTCACTAAATTTAAGGTCATACTTGAAGTTAAAGACAGACCTGCTGGTTTTGGCTGTATTTCTGTTGGTTTTTGTGTCATTACAGGAGGCTGAGGAATGGACGGTTTAGGGGCAATTGGAGGTTTGCTTGGCTCAGGCCTATGTGTAAATACAAGGCCAGATGGAATTGAAGAAGGCTTGGGAGGAACAGGAGGAGGCGCGGTGGCACATAATTTTGTTACAGGTAATCCACTACCCCTCTGCACAGCTGTGGTCTCGACAGTGCTAATGGCATCAACCAGAGGTGCAGCTGTAGCAGCTAGAGTCACTGGAGCTGTAATTGTTATTTTTTTTTTAGGATGAATAGTTGGTTTAGGTGAAGTTGGTGGAGGCAATGGAGGAGGAGGAGGGGGAGGGGGAGGCGGTGGAGGAGGAGGAGGAGGCGGAGGGGGAGGAGGTGGAGGTTGAGCTGATATGTCCAAAGAAGAACTTCGGAAGAACGGGCGGGTTTTAGTGGGAAGAGAGGTAACAGAAGGGCTGCCGGATGCTAACTGAGAAGCAGGTTTTTCCTGAGCAAAGACCTCTCCGGGTAAAAAGTACGGAGATGAAAGCTGCTCCTTCATGGGAGGGGCTATCATAGAAGAAGGTGGCTGGACAAATACGGTTTCAGGTGAGCTAATTTTTGTTAGCGCAGCCTCGGACTCCTTCTTTTTATCTTTGTAAGCTTCCAAAACTTCCAGAATAATTTCATTGCCAGTTTCCATCTTGGTTTTTTTCACTGAATCTTTTTCAGATGCAGGTAAGTGAGTAGAAACAGTGTCAGCCATTGGCTTCTCAGGTTTGGTTCCTACAGCTTCTGTGATAGAAGGTGCCATATCAGATAAGGAAATCACAATATGATCAGCACTAGTTCTACCTTCTGATGTGGCAGACTTATCTAAAGACATACTGATTTCCTCTGGGTAGTCTATAATGCTGCCTGGAAAGTAAGTTGATGAAGAAACTTCCTCGGAGTCTTCAAATTTAGGTATTGTGTCCACGGGCTCTGTATAAACTGTGGTTATGCTGTCTAGGGTGATGGGTGAGGAGCTATCTGTGGTGCAAACTGAAGAAACAGATGAGGTGAGAGAAGGCGTATCAGAGGGTGGGACAGATGCAGCACTTTCTGAAGGCTCTGAGTAGGTCAAAATCAGTGACTCATGGGCAATTATCTCCTGAATTTCTCTGGTGTAATCAGTGACATATTCATCTTCAATTTCTTCCACTGAAAAATGTTGGGTTATTTTAACATCTGGGATAGAGAGTGTTGCACTGCTGGTGGAATCTGTAAGAGATGCTCCAGAGAGAACACTGGATGTCAAAGATGCATCAGGCACTCTGTCAAAATCCACGGTGGACTCTGTCATATCGTCCACAACGGGCAGCTGCGTTGGGCTGGATCCAGGTGTTAACTGCATCTGTTGCCTCTTCATCAGTTCTTCATAGGCAGCGTCAGCATCCAGCAGCTTTTTTTCTTCACTGGTAGAAGTTACCATGGAACCCAGATCCACTATCTCATGGCTTTCTGGAATGATAAAGGAGCTTGAAACAATGTCTTCCTGAGGCACAACAGCATGCAAACTTTCCAACTCATAAAACTCTTTCTGGAGGTCTGCAATTTTCTGCATAGGATCTTCATAAATTTGTTCTTGAAGTCTTATTTTTTGCTCTCTTCCTCTCTGTGGTAGAAATCCATTTTCCTCCTCTTGCCTCGTTAGCAGACTGCCATCTACCGATCCATTGTATGCATCCTCTACTAACGATTCATAAATATAATCTTCTATCAACATCCCGCCGTACAAAGGCTCTTTTTCAAACACTTCGTCTCGTTCGTTTGCAGCTGGAAAAGCTTTATATTTGTGGGTTTTGTGCATCATTTCTTCATACATCTCCTCAGCACTTTTTAAGGCCTTTTGATCACCTTCTTTATGCATAAGAACTTGTTCGTCAGTTGGTGAGTATAAAGACACAGCTGTGGGCAATTTATACACTTTTTGTACTTCGATTATTTTTTCTGGGCTTATTTCAAAACCTTCGGGATCTGATTCTATGCTAGGTGAATATTCAGAACAAGAAGACCTGTGGAGCTCCTCCATTTCTGCAGCCTGACGTAATTCTTCCGTTGGAGAGGCATCCTCGATGGGAGAGAGGTTACTGGGTGGCGTCTTTGGTCTTTCTCGCCTTCTCTGAGCTCGGAGTTCATCCTTGTCTTTCTTGGATTTCTTACTCGAACTCTTTCTTTGTTGCTGTTCTAATTCCCGCTGCTTTTCCTGCTCTTTCAGCAACTCCTCCTCCTCCCTCAGTTCTTCTTCCTCCGAAGAATCTTCAATGGTAGGTAATAGAGGGCCGTGTGGTCTGTGCCGAGCCTTGCGTTGCTGCTTGCTCTCTCCTTTCCTGTGGCTGGGGCTACTGTCACTGTCCTCATCGAGCGATGACACTGATGTAGGGGACGTGCCAGGAGTGAAGCTGGAAGCATGGAGACTGGAAGATCCCTCGCCCCTGGACCTGTCTTCCGGTGAGTCCGTCAGACTTTCCATTTCTAACTCTGGCTCTTCGTCAAAATACAAAGTTGTTTTCTTCTGGGGAGGCTCAGCGGAATATTTCTCTGCTATTGTGCTGTTGAGTTCTATGGTTTTGAACCGACGGAGCCCACCTCCTCCGGTGACCACAAGTTCTTCACTCTCCTGACTTTTAGTCTCTCGGAATTTAAGCTCAGGACTCTCGTCGAATGTCTCATCGTCTTCATCATGCCATGAATGCCGTCTCCCTGCCTCATCGTCAAAGCTTGCACTGCTTTTCCGAGTTATCCTTCTGTGTTTGCCTGCTACTATCTTCCCTTTGCCTTTCATCTCTTCCTTCTTCTGGCTCTCAGTACTGCTGATCTCTTTGAGCTGGTTCCTGATAAACTCATCATCTTCAGACCCGGAGGCGTCTTCGTCAGCACTCATCTCTATGATTTGCTTCCGAATGAAGTCCTCCTCCTCCCCAGATCCTTGGCTGTCCTCTTGTTTATAGTCATCGCTGCTTGAGGAACCGACGCTCGTTCTCCGTTTTCTTTGCGGCACAGGCGAGTTTTCACTCTCACTACTGTCTTCCACGGAATCATAAAGCTGTCTTCTTGTACCTGTGTCCTCAACAAACTCAAACTTTGCTTTGTAGTCCTTACTGGCAGGAATGCCTTGCTGGGCATCTTTTTTAAATGTGTCTTTCTTTTCTTCCTGACACTCCTTGAGCTCCTCCCCTGAAATCGCAATTTCCAGGGTTTCAGGGGCAGTATGAATTTTTGGCTGGTCTGTAAGCTGCTCAGGTGAAATCTCATGGGGTTGTGATTTCTTTTCTGACTTCTCAGCAACAAATGTACTTGTCTGAGCTTCCAAAATGGAAAGGACTGTGCTTTCTAACTTAGCCAGATCTGAGGGGCTGGTAGGGCTGCTTTCTTGTGAGAAAGAGTCCTTTTTCAGTCCCCTGAGCAAATCCTTTTCATCACTTGGAATAAGGCTTGGAATTTCACCAAGTGAACTCGATATCCCATCAGAAGAATAGCCTGTGTCGCTTAGACCTTGTGGGCTTTTAGGTTGCTGAAGACTTGAGATGTCTGATTTGTCATCTTCCTTTTCCTAGCAGGGAGGAAAAGATACAGGAAAACTTAAAATGGTTAAACTAAAAACATGGCCTCTTCATTACTCTCAAATCACTTAAGAACTGGAGGGTGGCTGGTCCTGTGGCACAGTGAGTTAAAGCACCAGCCTGCAGCACCTGCATCCCACATGGGCACTGGTCCTGGCTGATCCACTTCCCATGGAGCTCCCTGCTATGCAACTGGGAAAGCAAAGGAGGATGGCCCAAGTCCTTGGGCCCCTGCACCCATGTGGGCAACCCAGAAGAAGCTCCTGGCTCCTGGCTTCAGATCTGCTCAGCTTCAGCTATTATGGCCATTTGGGGAGTGAACCAGTGGATGGAAGACCTCTCTCTCTCTCTCTCTCTCCCTCTCTACCTCTCTCCTGTAACTCGTTCAATTAAATAAATCTTTTTTTTAAAAAGAATTGAGGAATACTTATGGAGGGCTTTTCAACTATACCCCAGTATTGAGGGAAAGAATGAAAACAAAAGTGAAAATACTTTATGTAGAGAATTATGAATAAAATTTTACATATACATATAATTTTATATGCAAAAATATACAAAGATTGGTTTTCATTTAATCTGTTTAATTTAAATGTCATTTCACAATGAAATTTGATTTCTGTTCATTAATGCTCTATCCTTTTGTACTTCCATGCCATTTTCCTTCAAATATATGATTACCTTTTTTAGAACATTCAATTGGGAATAAAGTTAGCATTGTAAAAAAAAAATCTAAGGCTGATATTTTTCATTTACATAATTCATACTTTTGGGTATGCAGGGGCTGGGGTGGGGAAAGAACAAAGACAAAAATCAGAGGACAGGCTTTGTGCCTGGCCACAGGTCATATGATGTTGGAAAATTTGCCTAACAGAAATATGTTAACACATGCTATAATGATGCACGTACAACCTACCACAAGGGATTTGGTTGATGTGAAATTCAAAGAAGGTACTTCCTTTAAAGACATGTTAAACACTGTAAAAACTCATATGTACTTGGTGTCACTGAGAATATTATTACTCTTATATCACTTGGGATGAATGTTTAGAAATTGTAAGCTTCAACAAATTTATGCAATAATTGGTTTGACTCATAAGTTTAGCTAGGGAGAAATATCTGTTTTTTATATTTGTAGGGTTGCTACCATATTTACCTTCAGCATTCCACTTAAAGGAGTTTCCAAATACTACTTAGAAATGTCTTCTGGCTTTGGAACTACTTGATGTTTAAGCAGCAAAGGCAGCATCCTTTCCAGAGCAATAACTATGTTTTGTGAATGGAGGCACAGGCCTTTCAGGTGGCTCGGGCCCTTACTAGGTACATCACGGCCTTGACCTTTCTGCTTTCACTGTGCAATGATGAAGCCGCTCAAGCCATTTCAGTGCAACAATCAGAGAGGCCATAAAAGAAAATGCTAAACATAGTGACTTTTTGCTAATTGAAATGATCTATGAGCAAAAGGAAATCAATTCATCCATTGAAATGAATTCAAGGGCAGTGTCAGAATAGCCACAGCCCTAAGCAAAGAGAGGGTTAGGGAAAGAGTGGTCCTAAAGTATTGCCTGAGAGCAGCTGCATCTCCTCCTGGCTATGAGGTCCCTTGGTCCCACTAAGTCTGTATCATGAATTAAACATCTTGATATTTTTGGTGAGAGTGTGGGCTTAGGGTTCTTCTTACCTGTACACAGTCCAAAGGAACAGATGCTAAGTTTTTACAACAAGCATGCAGCAAACAGTCCCCTCTTCCTTCTCTCTGTCCCTCATTTCTCTTTTCATTCTATTTCTCCCTCTTCTAAGTACATAGTTCTTAAATATAAAAGTTATTGACTTTGTACTTGCTTTAATATTTTATAGCTCAATCTTTATTATATATGGTTGAAGATATATCCTGAGCGCATTCTAGGGTAAAATGGTTTTGCTGAATTTACAAAATTATTCTATTGAAAAAGACAGTCTGACATATTTTAGTGCAAAAAGAAATGCCTATTCTTTGATTTGCCAAGGATTAACAGTCCTGGACCATTTCAGATATATTTTGTACTACTTATTTGCAGTCATGAGACTACAGTAGCAGGACTCGGCTCTTGGGAACCCAACTCACTTGGATTCTTTTCTCCTATAAGAACTACACAAGAGGCAAGCAAAGACAAGTATCTTTCTAATGAAAGCCTTCAGGGTCTTTGCATCTCACCGCACCCCCAGACAATGCTAGAGCACTCCCTACCCCACTTTTTTGGGGGTGTCTAATAAGCTTTCTATGCTCTTCCTTTACCAAGTCCCATCCACCCTTCGATGAACAGTAGCAGTGCTCACGATGGGGGTCAAGAACCCAAGCACCTTGTAAAAAGATTTAGATAATAATCATTCAACATTCTGGTAGTGTCATTACACATTTGAGAAGCAAGTCAGTGGACAGAGGATATCTGTCAGTCTGTATGTCTTCATGCTTTCTCTGTTGCTCTTTCAAATAAATAAAATTTTCTAAACAGATAAAATTTATAAGAAGTTTAATTTCTATCAGGAGGACTGAATTGTTTCAGTGTAATATATATAGTGATGCTTAAATGGTATTCTGCTTAAGTACCTAGGCAAAAACAGAATTCTGTAGCAACATTACTAATATGATTTATATAACAACTGCACATATTCATGGGGTATAATATGATGTTGCTTCAATTGTGTAATGATTGATCACAGTAATGAGCATATCCATTACTATAAACTATTATCATTTCTTTATGATGAGTGCATTCAAAATTCTCTTTCAGAGCTATTTTGAACTATTGTTGTTAATAAGTTCACCATACTGTGCAAAAATTTTGAAAAAAAAGACAAACTTTTCAAAGTATGTATCAGGAATAATTTTAATTCAATTAAAAACACTTTGAAAAATAGGAATGAAGGCCAGCACCGTGGCTTAACAGGCTAATCCTCCGCCTTGCGGCGCCGGCACACCGGGTTCTAGTCCCGGTTGGGGCGCCGGATTCTATCCCGGTTGCCCCTCTTCCAGGCCAGCTCTCTGCTATGGCCCGGGAAGGCAGTGGAGGATGGCCCAAGTCCTTGGGCCCTGCACCTGCATGGGAGACCAGGAGAAGCACCTGGCTCCTGGCTTCGGATCAGCGAGATGTGCCGGCCGCAGCGGCCATTGGAGGGTGAACCAACGGCAAAAAGGAAGACCTTCCTCTCTGTCTCTCTCTCTCTCACTATCCACTCTGCCTATCCAAAAAAAAAAAAAAAAATAGGAATGAAGAGGAAAAAAAAAAGCACGGAGGGGCTGTCACTGTGGTATAGTGGGTAAAGCAGCCGCCTGCCGTTCCGACATCCTATATAGGTGCCAGTTCAAGTCCCGGCTGCTCCACTTCCAATCCAGCTCTCCGCTATGGCCTGAGAAAGCAGTAGAGGATGGCCCAAGTCCTTGGGCCCCTGACCCCTCGTGGGAGACCTGGAAGAAGCTCCTGGCTCCTGGCTCCTGGCTCCTGGCTTTTGATCAGTGCAGCTCCAGCAGTTGACGCCAACTGGGGAGTGAACCAGCGGATGGAAGACCTCTCTCTTTCTCTTTCTCTCTCTCTCTCAATGCCTCTCCTTCTCTCTGTGTAACTCTGACTTTCAAATAAATGAATAAATCTTTAAAAAAAAGACATGGCAATAAAGAAATGAAGACATCATACTGTAACAACATGCATGACACAACTAACCAATAAATGGATAAAATAATATAGCAATATTTAAAAAGTGAAAAATTACACAAATGTTTGGGATTGCAGTAAGAGTTGCTAAGAAAGATGGATAATTAATATAATGAAAAGTTAGTTTACTAGAAGTGTCATAGTACAACAGCACTCTATGCAACGGTTATACACAGAGCCTTTTTAGTCAGAACTGGATTCCAGAGGCTGAAAAGCCAAGCTAATTCATTCAGATGAAAATATGTACTATGAGGTGCACATTCTCTGCAGGTTATGCAAAATGGGCCAAATGGAGGGTAAGTGATTCACCTGTTGTTTGAAGAAGTGGCTTGGGATACTCACATCTCATTTCAGAGTGTCTGGCCCTGTTCCCCATTCTAACTTCCTGCTGTTGTGTACTCTGGGAGCCAACAGCTCAAATACTTGGGTACCTGTCACCCATGTGGGAGATACAGACTGAGTTCTTGGCTCCTGGTTCAGCCTGAGCTGGCCCCAACTGTTATGGGTATTTGGGGGGAGTGAACCAGTAGATGGAAAATCTGTCTCTGTCTCTGCCTTTCAAATAAAATAAAGTGAATAGAACATTTTTTAAATGACCTGATGTACTACAAGGAAAAAAAAAAACTAGGAGTTTTATTAATTTTTAAAATTGAAAGTAGAAAATACATTAAAATTTACTAACATTTAATAAATAGATTGGTATCAATATTATCTTACTTCTGGTCAGCGGATCACATCATCTGTGAGGAACCCCAGGAGAACCCTGGAAGTTGGACTCCAAGGAAGGAAAGTGAGGGAACTGCTTCATTCGCTCACCTCTACATTGAAGTTTACTGTTCAGCTAGGCAGATTTATAGCTTACATGACCTAATGTCAACCAAGTCAACTTTCCTATAATGGTTAAGGGAACGACAAAAGATTACTACACAGAATTAATGTGTTGATAAAAATAATGTAGGAAATACAATAATAGGAAAGCTGATATTTTTCATAGTTCTACAAGTATTTTATCAGCAACATAACAGTAAAAACAACTGATCATCAGAGTAAATCAGACAAAACATGAAGACAGTGAAAAATGTTTAACATCAAAAAAGCTGTTTGAAATTTTCATCTGCATCTAAACATACAAGGTACTTTAGAGTTATAGTCAATGATATTGAGACAAGATATTAAACTTCTATAATTTCCAGAATATGCAGGCATTTCAAAAAACTCACAGAGGTGTGGGCATTTACCATAATGGTTGAGTCTCCACTATGGATGCCTCATTCCATATTGGAGTTCCTGGGTTTATGTTTTGTTTGTGTTTGCAATTCTAGCTTCCTGCTAACACATATGCTGGAAAGATTCAGGTCATGGCCCAAGGACATGGGTCCTTAACACTCATGTGGGAGACCCAGACTGAGTTCCTTGTTATAGGTTTTGATATGGCCTAGACCCAGCTGTTGTGGGCATCTGAGGAGTAAATCGTGGAGGTACACTGATCTCTCTTTCTCTTTGCCTGTCGGCCACCCAAATAAATAACTTTTAAAATTTATGGAAAAATGGAATGAAAAGATAAGTTTATTTTGCTGTAAACATTTTTGAAATTCATGCAGTTTTTTCTATATTTTGGATTCCCCCTAAAATTTTTAAGACTTCTCATATAAAGTACTTTACAAATTTCTGTCAATGTACAAAATAAATCTTTGGCATCTACTTTAGGATTTTAATGTTTAATAGCAAAAGACAAGGAATTTACAGGTCATTTAGGAAAGCCTCTCTCATCATGGAGAAACAGCTAAAGTGATATGTTGAAAACAATATGATGACAAATCAAAATGTATGTTTTGTCAGCAAATGTTGTCAGCAGGAATAAATAAATACTTGTGAAAAAACTGGAGGAAATTAGTAGAACAAATTAAGAACCAAAAGTTTTAGTAATAATAGAATCAAAGTATAAATATTTCTAATGTTTTCAGCTCACAGCATTCCCTATTTCTGTTTCAATAATAAAATACTTAAGGAATTACTATTGTGAGCTCACAAGGAAAAATGGGTCAATGAAGATCAAATCTAAATACTGAGTTATTTGTTTAATAAAAACACATAAATATTTCATAAAAACCTATATATTAAATACTGAGTGCCTTCTCTGGTTGGCATTTTTATTTGTTAGTTTTTTTAGAGGCAGAGTGGGTCAGAGAGAGAGAGAGGTCTCTCCTCTGCAGGTTCAATCCCCAAATGCCCACAATGACTGGGCTGGGCCAGGAACTCAATCCAGGTCTTCTACTTGGGTGGCATGAATCTAACTACTCGAACTATCACTGCTGCTTCCTGTGGTCTATACTGGTGGAAATCTAGAATCAAGAACCTTGCTAGGAATCAAACTCAGGTACTCCAATATGGGCTGTGGGCACCACAACCAGTGTCATAACCACTAGTAAAAACACCTGTCTTGGACTTTTGTTTTTTAACAGAATAAAGTTACAGAGATAGAAGTATATGTGGAATTATTTCCTGCATCTTCTGCAAATAAACCAAAATAAGACAGACGGCTTCACAGGATGGTACTGATGCAACAGAGTGTATACTCATAAGCTCTTTATACTTTGTAGAGCCCTGTTAATATTTTGTAGTGTGCTAGAGATTAACTAAGAAATTATTTTAATCACAGCAGCTTACCGATTACCTCATGGGAAATGAGTTAAAAAGCTGCAGAATGTATATAATGGATGATTTTTAAGCAAAAATAGAAGATGGTGAAAAGTGCTTATCAGTAGCATACTATTTATTAGATACTTAGGAAGAAAGTATATAGCGGTAATCAGCAATATGCTACATAGTAGGTATTAGAGAAAAACCACTACCTGTTGTGTTGAGGAAAGTTTGATGCAGGCACAGTCTTCTGAAGATAGATATTTTTAAATCATGCGACTATGTTACATAAAAAATGCCACTTTTAAAACCTGTCACATCTTCTTATGTAACAAACTTTAAAACAGTATTTTAATATATGTAGACAATTTTCCTATGAAGAACTCAAGAACGGATTGTTTCAGAGGCAGACAGTGAGAGATAGTAGAAGTGCATGCATTTATGAGAGAGAGAGCCTGGGCCAGGTCAGAGCCAGGAGCACAATCCATGTCTCCCATGTGGTGGCAATAATTGCATTAGGCTGCATTCCAGCGTCTACATTGGCAAGAAGCAGGAGCCAAGAGCTTAAAATCGAGCAAGGTGCTCTGATGCAAGACAGTGTCCCAAACATTATACTAAATGCCCATTCCTCAGAACATTTATTAAAACCATTTATTAAAAAATATCTTTTAGAAATACACAATTTTGGGGCCAGCATCGTGAGATAGTAGGTTAAACCACCACCTGGAATGCCAGCATCCCATGTCAGCACCTGTTCATGTCTCAGCTGCTCCACTTCTGATCCAGCTCCCTGCTAATGGGCTCAGAAAAGCTGCACAAGATGGCCCAAGTGTTTGGGTCCCTGAATCGACTTGGGAGACCTGGATGAAGCTCCTGGCTCCTAGCTTCAGCCTGGCCCACCCTGGTCATTACAGCCATTTGGGGAGTGCACCAGCAGATGGAAAATATTCATTCTCTCTCTCTCATTCTCTCATCTCTCTCTCTCTCTCTCTCTCCCCCTCTCTCCCTCTCTCCCTCTCCCCCTCCCTCCTCCTCTTTCCCTCCCTCCCTCTCTCCATCCCTCTCTTCCTCCCTCCCTCCCTCCCTTGGCTCTCTCCTTCCCTCCCTTCCCTCTCTCCCTCCCTCTCTCTTTCTCTTTCTCATTCTCTTTTGATAACTCTACTTTCCAAACACATAAATAAATTTTTAAAAAATACATAATTTCTGATAGTTAATAGGAATGAATGATTGTCATTGGTGAATACTAACATTTATTTTTAAAATATACACATTTTTTCCAATAATTGTATTTGAACTTCATTGCTGGAAGACTTAGTAGATAGTTAAGCTTATGATTATGAAATAAACTGAAAGTATATCATTACGAAGATTGAAAGAAAGAATAAGAAAGGAGGAGGGAGGGTGGGAGAATGACTGGGAGGGAGGATAGAAGTATCACTAGGCTTCTAATCTTGTATATATGAAATATACGAAATTATTCACCTTATATAAATTATGTACCTATATATAGATGTATAAAGAAAATAGGTAGCAAGATTTGGTGAGAACAACCTTTGACCTCTATTCTTGGTACATCCTCATGAATTATCTTTTTTCTCCTATGGACATTCATTAAAAGTAAACATCAGAATATCAAACCTTAACTGTGAAGCTGGATTTCAAATAAATGTCATAAATTTTAGATTAAAATTTCTTAACTATTTATTTATTTATTTGAAAGGCAGAGTTAGAGAGAGAGAGACATAGAGAGAGATCTTCCAACAGCTGATAGACTCCCCAAATGGCTACAATGGCCAGAGCTGAGCCAATCAGAAGCCAGGATCCTGGAGTTTCCTCTAGTTCTCCCATGTGGGGGCAGGGGCCCAAGGACTTGGGCCATCTTCCATTGCTTCCCAGGCCATAGCAGAGAGCTGGAGCAGAAGTGCCAGTGCCCATATGGGAGCAGGCAAATGCTTTACCCACTACACCACAGTACTGGTTCCAGATCAAATTTTTTTTTAAATATTGCATATTGGGTATGACAGCTTAGATCTCTCCTGGGAGAGAGGTGACAGATGGAGCAATGATGGTGCCACCTTATAGAAAATCTGAAGCAGAAAGTACTTCCATAGAGAACTAAGACTCAGGCACACTGAGTTTGGGTTTACAGTGAGCAGAACCGTCTACTGAGCACCTCAAAATGCAGTTCTGACAGGCAAAATAGAGAGAGGGGTCAACAGTGGATTTAGCAATTGTTCATTTGGCTACTCTGGCGGAAAAGAGGATAGAACTCAAAAGAAAACCTTGCTATTTGGAGACTGGTAGATAGAAATAATGGAGATAGACAACTCATAAGCATTAGATCAGAAAGACAAAAAGAGAATTAAAAAGGGAAAGGTCATGAGAGTAATGGGTGCTTCTAAAAAGGGGGAAGCCATACAAAACACCCAAAAGGCATCAAATTTAGCAAAACAGACAGGAGAAGCAATGGGTGGTGGTGATGGTGGTGGCTGGAACCAGTCATTACATAGAGAATAAGCTGGCATCTGCTCTTTTGCCTCTAATAAAACACATTTATGACAAAGAAGACCAGGATTATCTAGTTAATGTGTGATGCATCATATACCAGAGTCAGGTAACTAGTTTAAAAACTGTAACCAGAAAAAAATGGAATTAGTCATAACAAAAAATAGTTTCTAAGTGAAGTTTTAATACTAATAAGTCACTTAATTTCTCTGTAAGTCATGGCTCTCCCCTGTGATTTAAAATTTCAATTAGATATTATGTAGGATCTCTGTCTTTAATGTGCTGTACACTGTTATTTAATGCTATAACTAGTACTCCAACAGTATATTTTTCACTTTGTGTTGCTATATGGGACAAACTGTTGAAATCTTTACCTAATATATACTATACTGATCTTCTGTATATAAAGAGAATTGAAAATGAATCTTGATGTGAATGGAAGGGGAGAGGGAGCGGGAAAGGGGAGGGTTGCGGGTGGGAGGGAAGTTACGGGAGGGGGGAAGCCATTGTAACCCATAAGCTGTACTTTGGAAATTTGTATTCATTAAATAAAAGTTTAATAAATGAAAAAAAAATTTCAATTAGATATGATGTAAGATCTCGTATAGCTAAAAAAGTCAAGAGTTTCTTTAAAAATGATACAACTAGGCCGGCGCCGTGGCTCAATAGGCTAATCCTCTGCCTTGCAGCACTGGCACACCGGGTTCTAGTCCCACTCAGGGCACCGGATTCTGTCCCAGTTGCCCTTCTTCCATGCCAGCTCTCTGCTGTGGCCAGGGAGTGCAGTGGAGGATGGCTCAAGTTCTTGGGCCCTGCACCCCATGGGAGACCAGGAGAAGCACCTGGCTCCTGCCTTCGGATCAGTGCGGTGCGCCGGTCGCAGCGGCCATTGGAGGGTGAACCAACGGCAAAGGAAGACCTTTCTCTCTGTCTCTCTCTCTCACTGTCCACTCTGCCTGTCAAAAAAAAAAAAAAAAAAAAGATACAACTGCTTATACAAAAATTGGGCAAACTGAGATACTCTTAAAAGTTTCCACTAAAGGAAAAGAAAATAATACATATTCCTCCAGATATGTTTGGATTATAAATAACTCTTCAGTTTTAAACATGCTGAAAAAAATTCCTAGTAGGTTCGGCACACCGGGTTCTAGTCCCGGTCGGGGCGCTGGATTCTATCCCGGTTGCCCCTCTTCTAGGCCAGCTCTCTGCTATGGCCCGGGAAGGCAGTGGAGGATGGCCCAAGTGTTTGGGCCCTGCACCCGCATTGGAAACCAGGAGAAGCACCTGGCTCCTGGCTTCCGATCAGCGCGATGAGCCGGCCGCAGCGGCCATTGGAGGGTGAACCAATGGCAAAAAGGAAGACCTTTCTCTCTGTCTCTCTCTCACTATCCACTCTGCCTGTCAAAAAAAAAAAAAAAAAATTCCTAGTAGGTTATATCACACTGTGTTAACTACTAAAACTACTTTGTGAAATTCTAAAATGATGTTTGTTCTAGATCTTAGTCATGTACTTTTTTGTTTTGCAATCACTTACATGGTCACTAAGTGAGCTTTCAAGTGGGAATATATGTATTGTCTCTTGTGAAACCAAGTGCCTAAGTGCAAGAAACTTACTCAAAGATACACTATTGGCTGGCGCTGCGGCTCACTAGGTTAATCCTCCGCCTGCGGCGTCAGCACCCCAGGTTCTAGTCCCGGTCAGGGCGCCAGATTCTGTCCCGGTTGCCCCTCTTCCAGTTCAGCTCTCTGCTGTGGCCTGGGTCCTTGGGCCCTGCACCTGCATGGGAAACCAGGAGAGGCTCCTGGCTCCTGGCTTCGGATCAGCGCGGTGCACCAACCAGAGCTGCCACTGGGGGGGTGAACCAATGGAAAAGGAAGACCTTTCTCTCTGTCTCTCTCTCTCACTGTCCACTCTGCCTGTCAAAAAAAAGATACACTATCTTGGGGCCAGTGCTGTGGCATAGTGGGTAAAAGCTGCTGCCTGCAGTGCCAGCATCCCATATGGGCGCTGGTTCGAGTCCCGGGTGCTCCACTTCCCATCTAGCTCTCTGTTTTAGCCTGGGAAAGCAGTTGAGGATGGCCCAAGTCCTTGGCCCCCTGCACCAGCATGAGATACCTAGAGGAAGTTCCAGGCTCCTGGCTTCAGATCGGCGCAACTCTGGCTGTTACAGCCAATTGGGGAGTGAACCAGGGGATGGAAGACTTCTCTCTCTCTCTCTCTCTCTCTCTCTCTCTCTCTCTCTCTTTCTCTCTCTGCCTCTCCTCTCCCTGTGTAACTCTGACTTTCAAATAAACAATCTTTTAAAAACAAAGATACACTTTCTTACTAAAGGGGAGCCTCATATTTCTGTCCATAGGAAAGGAACAAATAACTTAAAACAGTAGGAAATATCCCTCCAGATGATTTTCAGAAATTGACAGGCACATGAGACAGAAAATGAATTATACATCTATACACATTGTAAATCTGATTAAGTTGTCAAAAGTACGAATGCCTCATTTCAGCTATTGTTACACATGTCTGAAAGATGCCATTCATTGATTGAAATGCTTCACTTACATAGCTACCAATGAGCAATTCATACCTTAAGTTTAAAAAAAAAGTAGTCATTTCTACACGTGACATTGTAAGGAGCTAGGAGATCATGACTTACTGTTTTTTCTTTCCCTGGTTCCACCTGATCCGGCTTGGCCAAGCGCGCTGCCTGTGGTTTTCTGGCCTTCCTGTCACCTTGCTCAGGCAAAGTCGGAGGAGTGCCACAGGGCAGCTCTTCCTTCTGGGGCTGGGGTTCTTTCTCTTCCTGCACTGTCTTCAGAGCCCATCTGTCTTCAAGCTTTTCTTCAGCAACGTGGACCTGGGTTTGCTGCACCTCGTGTTTCTCTTCTTCTGGGGCCAACGCTTTTCCCTCTAAGGGTAACTTCTCGTCTTTGGGGAGTGGCTTTTTCTCTTTAGGGGCTGCCTTCTTGTCCTCTAGTAGTGGCTTTTTTTCTTCCAAGGGTAACTTTTCTTCCTGAAGACCTGAAGCTTTGTCTTTGTCCCCTGTGCTCATTTCTGGCTTCTGATCTCTGGTGACCTGAGGGGGAACTTTTTCAGTTGAAGGTGTTTCTTTTATTTGTTCTGGGATGAGTCTTTCGGTTTCTGTCTTTTCCTCTGGCTCCCTCTTTTTCACTGTTACTGAGGCAGGCACTGCTGTTTTCTGCAAGGGTGGCTCTGTAAGGAGAGGTGTAGGGGAAGCTTTGGGTCCCGTTGGCGTTGGTGGTATCTTCCCCATGTCTCCAAGCTGGCCTGACATTGCTCTCTGGGTCTGGCAGTTTAAACAAAGCCATTCTTGAATCTGCAAATAAAACAAGAATTAACAAATTAACTATGTTCTATTGTATCTGTTTCAGTGCATCTACCAAAGTGAAAATTTGTTTTCTAAATCAATGAAACAATAATTTTAAAAAAATTGCAAAATGGGGCCAATATTGTGGCTCAGCGGGTCATCCCAGCCACCACTTGTCATGCTGGGCAAAGTGTATCACAATTCCAGTTTGAGTCCTGGCTGCTCCACTTCCCATCCAGCTCCCTACTAATGCACCTGGGAGGGCAGCAGCAGATGGCCCTGGTGCCTGGGCCCCTGCTACCTAAGTGGGAGACCCCCTGAAGAAGCTCTTGGCTCCTGGCTTTGGCATGGCCTACCTCTCTCTGTTGTGGCCATTTGGAGAGTGAAGCCATGGATGGAAGATCTCTCTCCCTGTCTCTCTCCCTCTCTGTGTCACTCTGCCTTTAACATAAATAAATAAATAAATAAATCTTAAAAAAACCCAAACACTAACAAAGTCACAAAAAGAATATCTGAAATTGAAAAATGGAAAGGGGCCAGTGCTGTGGCATAGTAGGTAAAGGCACCGCCTGCAGTACTGACATCTTTATGGGCTCCAGCTGCTCCACTTCTGATCCACCTCTCTGCTATGACCTGGAAAAGCAGTGGAGGATGGCCCAGGTCCTTGGCCCAGGTACCATGTAGGAGACCTGGAGGAGGCTCCTGGCTACTAGCTTTGGATCAGCCCAGCTCTGGGCATTGCAGCCATTAGGGGAGTGAACCAGCAGATGGAAGATCTCTCTCTCTCTACCCTTGCCTCTCTGTAACTCTGTCTTTCGAATAAATAAATAAATATTTTTTAAAAATGGATGAAATCTCCAGAGACTTGCAATTCACTATCTTCACCATAAGAAAAAATAAAAGGACAAAAACTGAAGATTTCATGTTTTTGTTTTTTTAGTTGGGAAAGGGAATCTGCATTTGTTCCAAATAAACTTATTTGTAAGTCTAGTTCAAATTAGTATCTACAACAATAAATTTATTCAAACACTATTAAATTTTATAACAGCTTATTTTTAAAAATTTATATAAAAGGATAAAATTTATTGTATTTCATATATACAGTTTTGGGGTTTTTGTTTTTTTAAGAAAGTTTTTATTAAATAAATATAAATTTCATAGGTATAGCTTTTGGAATATAGCGGTTCTTTCCCCTATGCCCACCCTCTCACCCCCACTCCTGTCCTACCTCCTACTCCTCCTCCCATCCCATTCTTCATTAAGATTCATTTTTAAGTATCTTTATATATAGCACATATTGAATAAAGATTTCAACAGTTCGCACCCTCCCACACACACACGAAGTATAAAGTACTGTTTGAATACTAGTTTTACCATTGATTCATGTACTACAACACATTAAGGACAGAGATCCTACATGGGGAGCAAGTACACAGTGACTTCCGTTGTTGATTTAACAATTGACACTCTTATTTATGACATCAGTGATCACCCAAGGTTCTTTTTTTTAAATTTTTTTTGACAGGCAGAGTTAGACAGAGAGAGAGAGAGACAGAGAGAAAGGTCTTCCTTCTGTTGGTTCACCCCCCAGATGGCCGCCATGGCTGGCGCGCTGCGCCGATCCAAAGCCAGGAGCCAGGTGCTTCCTCCTGGTCTCCCATGCGGGTGCGGGGCCCAAGCACTTGGGCCATCCTCCACTGCCCTCCTGGGCCACAGCAGAGAGCTGGACTCGAAGAGGAGCAACCGGGACAGAATCCGGTGCCCCAACCGGGACTAGAACCCGGAGTGCCGGCGCCACAGGTGGAGGATTAACCAAGTGAGCTGCGGCACCAGCCACACCCAAGGTTCTCATCATGAGTTGCCAAGGCTGTGGAAACCTTTTGAGTTCACAAACTCCAACCTTATTTAGACAAGGCCATAATCAAAGTGGAAGTTCTCTCCTCCCTTCAGAGAAAGGTACCTCCTTCTTTGATGGCCATTCTTTCCACTGGTATCTCACTCACAGAGATCTTTCATGTAGGCCATTTTTTGCCACAGTGTCATATATACAGTTTTAAGAACATAATGATCACCCTATCCTCCCTCCTCCTCCTTTTCTTATTTTTCTTTTAATTTTTATGATACTTTCAATTTTCTTTATAACCAAAAGCTTACCCCTTCACTAAATAAAGAATTCAACAAGTAGTAAGTAGAGAAACCACTGTTCTTCAAGAGTATAGACAAGGGCTATAAATAATCAAGTCTCAAAGTTTCAACTTCACTGATTAGTGTTAACTAATATACAGAGTACAAAAAATTGTAATATATGTGAGCAAAACAACCAACTAATCCAAAGTTCTTTTATGATCTGGCCCATTAATGCTCCATCTTTTGGCATGCACCAAATACAATTCTATGCATGCAAGTACAGCCTTACAAGTGTAGGATCCTTTTCAAAAATCACTCGTGCATAGTTCTCTAACTGCTTTTGGGTTAAGATAATAATTTTAATCTTAATTTAAAGAATACAGTCCTCAGGCAATGGAACAAGGAGCACTCAAAAGATTCACATTATTTGGTATCTTCTCTCCAGAATGTTCTGACTTGCTGACTAAAACAGGTCCTTATAACTTTGGAGTACAGCCACCTGCACCAAGTCAACTGATGTGGTCATTAGATTCACTGGATTCTGGGAACTACACCAGAACTACTTTAGCAAGGATCTGAGAGTGGAAGAAACAGAATTTGTCCTGATAAGCTGTCAGGTTAATGATTTTGCAAACTAAAGACTAAACCTTACTCTGATAAGATCACACAAAAAAGGGTCACTCCTGATTGATGCATATTTTGTCTTACATTACACTTATTCTATTATCAGAAATAAAGGCTATACAGGTGACTTTAAACTGTTATCATTTAATGTGTACTTATTTTGTAAGGCACAGGGTTTGAGGGTTATACAAATAATACAGCATTCCTTGTTTTTTGAGAAGATCGACTTTTAATTGTGTTTCATACTTACGCACTTTTCAGTTGCCTGGCTTAAATTATCTGAAGACAAAAATTATGTATAGCTAGTTTTAAAATGCTATCAGAGGGGCCGGCACTGCAGCTCACTAGGCTAATCCTCCCCTGCGGCGATGCCGGCACCCTGGGTTCTAGTCCCGGTCAGGGCACTGGATTCTGTCCCGGTTGCTCCTCTTCCAGTCCAGCTCTCTACTGTGGCCTGGGAAGGCAGTGGAGGATGGCACAGGTTCTTGGGCCCTGTGCACCTACATGGGAGACCAGGAGGAGGCACCTGGCTCCTGGCTTCACATTGGCGTGGTGCGCCGGCCTCAGCGTGCCGGCTGTAGCGGCCATTTGGGGGGTGAACCAACAGAAAGAAGACCTTTCTCTCTGTCTCTCTCTCTCTCACTGTCTAACTCTGCCTGTCCAAAAAAAAAAAAATGCTATCAGAGGATCTAAGTGTCATTTCTTACATTAGCTTCCCATGTCTTGAGACATTAAAAATGTTCCTCATATCCATAACAGTTTTGCAATCTGTAAGCCACTATAGTTCTTATTTGCTGTTCTAAAAGAGTTAAGACAAGTCAATTTTTTAGCTTTAGCAAAACGCTGCCTATAAAACATGAGGAAGCATTCCGAGTTCATTTGCTCTTTAGGTAGATGACCACCCAGTAATAATTCCCTTATTAATCTCATGCGTAAGCAGCACTGAAGTGAATTGTGGCTTCGCTAGTTAATGACTTCATAATGAAAGTGGCGGGAAAGAAACTGATTTGGTCATTTCTGTCAAATACTAAAATCTCTAGCCCTTGTGTTGAACAGTTCCTGAACACTTCCACAATTCCTACAGAAAATCAATCTTAATCTATGTTGTGGTTTTAAAGACCATTACTTGGCTGAGCCACTGTTTAAGACATTTCCATTCAGAGCCAGTTTTTTTTTTTTTTTTTTAAACAGATTCAAATAGCTGCATCACTGAACTGTTTTGTCACTTGGACTCTAAAAATCAAGTGCAGGTGTGTATTAAGCTGCCTGTGAGGAATGTTCCAATGCAAATAAGTTCTAATGCAAATGTTAGTAATTTAAAAAAATTTATTGATTGATTGATTTGAGAGACAGACAGAGAGAGATAAGAGAGACAGTCAGAGAGCACTTGCATCCACTAGTTCACTCCTCAAATGCCTTCAATGGCTAAGGCTGCGGCTAGGCCAAAGTTGGAAACCAGGATCTCAATTCAGATCTCTTATATGAATGGCAGGGATCCAATTACTTGAAGGATTTCTGCTGCCTATGGGGGTACACATTAGCAAGAAGCTGGAATTGGAGTTAGAGCTGGGAGTTGGACACAGCCATTCTGATTAACATTTGTTTTATTGATTTGAAAGGCAGGGTTACAGAGAGAGGGTAGAGGAGACACACACAGAGACAGAGATCTTCATCTGCTGGTTCACTCTCCAAATGGCCATGATGGCCAGGACTGAACCAGACTAAAGCCAGGAGCCTGGAATTCCATCTGAGTCTCCCATGCAGATACAAGGGCACAAGCAGCTGGACCATCTTTCATTACTTTCGAGGCCATTAGCAGAGAGATGGATCACAAGTGGAACAGCAGAGACTCTACAAGCATTCAACTGGAATGTTGGTGTTGCAGGCAGCTGCTTAACCTACTGTACCCTGCATGTCTTAAACTGGAGTCTTAGTGTTTTAACCTCTACGCCAAATGCCTGCCTCTAGTTAGTCATTTTTTTAATATACCAGGAATGTGATTTTCATTTCACTGAAAAGTACGATTATTTTATCTTAGTTCTGGACACTAATTATTTTTATCAAGGGTTCATCTCTTGCTACTTAGCACATGTGGTACAATATAGTATATGGCACTTGTTGAAGAGAAAATGTGTTGAAAAAATGTAGCACAGTAATTATTTCAATAACCATTTCATTATTTTCATAACCATTTGAAATATAGGTTAAAGGGAAATAGTTATAATCTACTTAGTCTATTACAGCTAATAACATATTTTCTTTTCCCAATTAATTTAAATTCATACTTGGTGAACTATAAAGCAGGGATAACCACCATACTACTAAGGTTTGCCCCAGGAACAGAAGGCTGTAGCACTGAATCATATCTTAACAAGGATCTTATTTTGAGATCCTCAATGGCTCTTACAAATGAACATTTTGCTTAAATTCCCATCCATATTCACTTAAGCCTAAAATTTTTGCTCTTTGCTATTTTGTATTTTTTAAAAACATGATTTTGCTAAACTCAGTCCATAGAGTACATGAATGATTTTCATTGTGAATAAATAAGAGTGCCAATCCTAATTATGTGAGTTTACACTTTGATTAATTTCATTAAATTTATTTGGAAACTAATGTTTTTATTATGTCAAATAATGATAACATAATTTATTCATGTATCTACTGTGTATATATTTATAGTATATATACCATCTGGGAATTTTCCATCAGGGTATTTAATTCAAGTGGCAGAAATAAGACATGGGTAGACATAAGAACAATATGTAGTAAAAAGAGACACAAAGAGAGATACTGTGTTGCAATGCAGAAGAGGGAGAAATCATTTCTAGCCAGACATTTTCCAGGATTTGGCCTTGAGACAGATACATAAATAAATTGTGAAGGTAAAAGGAACTCATGCTTCCCTTTGCCAAAATTACTTGCTGTCACTATTTGACAAAACAGAAATATCAATTACAAAACTAATTTACATTCGGTGGCAAAAAATAAAGGCAATAGTGCCAGGCTACAGCCTTTTTATTCACATTGAAATTCAATCATTTTTTTAAAGTATGATATAGCAAAATCCCATAACACATGCTTTAAAAAAGGTGGTGATTCAAAACACTAGATTAACTGAATATTCATGGAATTTGAAACAATAAATTTGTTATATATATATGAAAGAAGATAATAGTAGGTAAAGTTCAATACAAGTTGACATTTTCTCTGATTAGGCATTTATTGACAAATACAGAACTTTTAGATACTTTCTGGAAGAAACCACGATCCAGTGGAGGTTTCTGTAAAAGGTTTCTGCTATATTAAGCTCACTCTGGCAGAACGTGGTTACCAACCTTATACTGGTAGAAATTACATATAGAGGAAAAAGGAATCCGGAATTATTAAAAGAAATAAAAAGGAAGTGATGGATGTAATTGGATCTTCTGATGAATTTGGTTTGAAACACAAGGAATCTGGTGAACTGTAAGTCAAAAACAATCAGAAATTCTAAACTCATGATCTCATAAGTGTATATTTTTTCTACAACCAAAATTAGAACATCAAAAAATTCAGCAAGCAGGGAGAGTTTTAATGTCAGTAAGGCAGTAAGGAACTGAAAAGAAAAAATCCTACAATAATGCCAAAAACTTTTAAAATTTTTATTTCTCTAAATATGGACATTTAAATTGTATTAAGAGGAAGCATAGGGGTGTCATTAGAGGAAAGAGCGGTATAACACATAATAAAAGTATGCTTCACCTATATTAATATTAAATACTTAAAATAAAACCCAAAAGCCTCCATACTATGAGGCTGATCACATTTTTATCAGTTCCCTTTCCAGTGCTTTCACATTAATAATCAGGATATAAAAATTCACCTTCAAGTAGGAAACATTCTGATAAACAAATAGTGTTAAAAAATCATTCCATGTTGATCCCAACAAATTGTCAGCTAGTACATATGAATAAAATACATTTATTTTAACATCTAATCATCAGAGCTTATTCAAAACAAAACAGCGTTCCAAAAACTCCATTAATCTTAAGAGGAAAGAAGGAAATGAAGGCAATAAAAACCCAGAAAAGGGATGCTGCTGTGCTACTCAGCATTTTTACATCAATAAGCAATTTGCTTTATATAACAGTTCAGCTGTAACTATAGCAACAATGCCATTAAGGAAAATCTCAGAACTTCAGGGCTGCCTATTTACTTTGCTAAGGATCTTTTTTGGAGCATAATAATAAGACCTGCAGCAAGTTGAAAGTTTTCTTTAGACTTAAAATAAGGAACAAAACCTATATGAGAATTCATATTTGTATCTGAGAAATCTTACAATAGTAACTTCACATGAATTTTCATTAAAAAATAAACTGCACTGATTTGTAAGCTTGCATAGTTTCCAATAATAGAATTACTTAAACATAGACTGTGTGGGTCTTATCTCAAAATCCTGTAAAGAAAAAGCATATCAGGGAATTGGGACCACATCACTGAGACCCTGCCTGCAATAATAATAATAATAATAATGATAATTTCATAAAATAATAAAAATGTTAGTTCATTTGCTTATCAGTCAGATAGCTATTTAAGCAGAGAAATAATTATATCAATATCTGATGGAAACCACCTTTTTACTCATTAAGACATCTATAAATTAAAGACCAATGGTACTTGCAACTTGTCACTCCACACACTGGTATTATAAACTTTTACTGGGTTTGTCCATTCCTAGATGTTGACTTCTCCTTTTATATTTATGTTATGTCTGTAAGACTCCTACAAATACCCCAATAAAGACTCTTTCTCTCATTAGAAAGTTGTAATATAACTTCTGATACAAAATAAAATATATTAAGAGATATTTCCCATAAATAGAAACATGCCAACTAAAATCACATATAACCAGAGATCAAAGCAATGTTTAGAATATAATTTCATATCCTTGATTGACATTGTTGCATTCTTTCTTTTTAAAGATTTATTTATTTATTTAAAAGGCAGAGTTACAGAGAGGCAGAGGCAGAGGCAGAGGGATAGAGGTTAGTCTTCCATCAGATAGTTCACTCCCTAAGTGGCTGCAATAGCTGGAGCTGGGCCAATTTGAAGCCAGGAGCCTGGAGTTTCTTTCTTTCTTTTTCTTTTTTAAAGATTTATTTATTTTTTATTTGAAAGACAGAGCTACAGAGAGGCAGAGGCAGAGAGAGAGAGAGAGAGAGAGAGACAGAGACAGAGAGAGAAAGAGAATCTTCCATCTGTTGGCTCACTCCCCAATTAGCCTCAATGACCAGAGCTGTGCTGCTCCAAAGCCAGGAGCCTGGAGCTTCCTCTAGGTCTTCCCATATGGGTGCAGGGGCCCAAGGACTTGGGCCATCCTCAACTGCTTTCCCAGGCCATAGCAGAGAGCTGGATCGGAAGTAGAGCTGCTGGGACTCAAACCAGCACCCATATGGGATGCTGGCACTGCAGGTGGCGGCCTTACCCGCTATGTCACAGCGCTGGCTCCAATATTCTTGTACTCTTAACTAAACAAGAATGATTTTTTTCATCACATTCTCATCCTAACTTACATTTTCCTAAACTAAAGAAGTAACAATTTGGGACATCAGACTTGCCCCAAATGGTGGAGTTAGAAATGTGCCAGGGGATTCCAATTCAATCCCATCAAGGTGACATGTACCAATGCCATCTCACTATTCCAAGTGATTGATTTCAGTTCACAATTGATCATACTGATGGGTCTAAGAGTCAAAGACTAGTGTCTGCTAATACTAACTGATAGAATCAAAAAGGGAGAGAATGATCCAACATGGGAAGCGGGATACACAGCAGACTCATAGAATGGCAGATGTCCTAAATAGCACTCTGGCCTCCAAATCAGCCCGTAAGGCATTCGGATCTGGCTGAAGAGCCCATGAGAGTATTTCAGGCATGGAAAGCCAAGACACACTGGCAAACAAACAAACAAACAAACAAAAAAACAAACAAACCTAAATGAAAGATCTCTGCGAGTGAGATCCCAGTGGAAAGAACAGGCCATCAAAGAAGGAGGTACCTTTCTCTGAAGGGAGGAGAGAACTTCCTTGTCTAAATAAGATCAGAGTTGGCGAACTCAAAAGGCTTCCATAGCCTTGGCAACTCATGACAAGAGCCTAGGGTGATTACTGATGCTATAAAACAAGAGTGGCAATTGTTAAGTCAACAACAGGAGTCACTGTATACTTACTCCCCATGTGGGATCTCTGTCCTTAATGTGTTGTACTATGTGAATTAATGCTATAACTAGTACTCAAACAGTACTTTATACTTTGTGTTTCTGTGTGGGTGAAAACTGTTGAAATCTTTACTTAATATATACTAAATTGATCTTCTGTATATAATGATAATTGAAAATGAATCTTGATGTGAATGGAATGGGAGAGGGAGCGAGAGATGGGAGGGGTGTGGGTGGGAGGGAAGTTGTGGGGGGAAAAAAGCCACTGTAATCCAAAAGCTGTACTTTGGAAATTTATATTTATTAAATGAAAGTTAAAAGAAAGTAACCTGAGTGTTTAATATTTTAAATATCATTATACAAACAACCTAAATACATATCTGAATTAATTAAAATTCCTATGAAATATTACACTAATACAAAATTTTAACAAAACTAGCTGAAAAAAATTATAGGCTTAGTGAGAGAGAGACAGAGAGATAAAAAGAGAGAGAAGAGTGAGAGAGAGAGACTGACTTGGTCCGCTTGGGTTGTTATGACAAAATACCCTACACTTGGTAGTTTACAAACTATAAAAACTTATTGCTGTAATCTGATTTCTGGGAAGTCCAAGGTCGAGACACTGATTGATTTGCTATAAATGGTTCACAGATGGTGCATTCTAGCTGTACTCTCTAATGGTAAATGAGCCAAGAACGTTTTCTCTAGTCTCTTTCATAAAGGCATTGATCACATCCATTAGGACTCCACTCACATGACCTTATCAACTCCCAAAAGGTCCTACTTCTCAATATCTATCACTACAGGCATCACAACTTTAACTTACGAATTTCAGGGAGACAGATGGACAGAGAGACAGACACACACATGTAGACACACACACACACTCACTCACACTGCCTGAATATACTGGAATGGTTTTTATTTCTACAAATACAAAGTAAATAATGTTCATTTCTCCTATAATCTCAATTCTCTTTCTCTCTCTCTTTCTCTCCTCTCTCTCTCATACACACTCTCACTCACTCTCTCTGGGTAGAAGGCAGCAGGAAGATAGGGTGAGCTCACCAAAAAATGTATCGTTCAACAAACTAATCTCTGGTTTTTGGATCTATCAGAGGCATTAGGATACCTGGTCACCCACCAGTGTGTGTAAAGGAAGTATTTCAAGGACTGGATGGTTTCTAACTAGTAATCAACACAACACTAAATTTAAGGATAATCATACATACTTACTGTGTTGGCTTTACCTGACTTTAGCAAAATTGTAAAGACTTAGGGTAAAGTCTTACCTGATGATTCACGGTGTGTGTGTGCGATTAATTGTTCTAGAACACTAAATTTTAGGCTGATATTTATGTTTTATAAGTGTAGTGTGAAACATAAATGAGTTTTAAATATATATAATTTTGTTGTCTGGCTGTCAAGTTAATGTCTTTTTTTTTAATTTTTTTTTTTGACAGGCAGAGTGGATAGTGAGAGAGAGAGACAGAGAAAAAGGTCTTCCTTTTGCCATTGGTTCACCCTTCAATGGCCGCCGCGGCCGGCACGCTGCAGCTGGCGCATCACGCTGATCTGAGGGCAGGAGCCAGGTGCTTCTCCTGGTCTCCCATGTGGGTGCAGGGCCCAAGCACTTGCGCCATCCTCCACTGCACTCCCGGGCCATAGCAGAGAGCTGGCCTGGAAGAGGGGCAACCAGGACAGAACCTGGTGCCCCGACCTGGACTAGAACCCAGTGTGTAATGTAATGTCTTTACATTAACTTGGTCTCTTCTCTCTGCTCTTGTATAGTTGTAGTTTGGTATATATCCATATTATAAGAGTTGTGCATGGATGGATTCTGCATGTGTGAATAAACACCAAAACCCACAAAATTGAAAAAAAAAATTCAATCTAAGTCACTACTCAACTAAAAGCAGTCAGTATTTTTTAAAACAGCATTAAAGATTCCATTTCCAATTCTCTTTATATACAGAAGATCGATTCAGTATATAATTAGTGAAGACCTCATCAGTTTGTACCCACACAGAAACACAAAGTATAAAAATACTGTTTCAGTACTAGTTATAGCATCACTTCACATTAGACAACATATTAAGGACAGATCCCACATGGGGTGTAAGTACACAGTGACTCCTGTTGCTGACTTAACAATTTGACACTCCTGTTCATGGCGTCAGTAATCTCCCTAGGCTCTAGTCATGAGTTGCCATGGCTATGGAAGCCTTTAGAGTTCACTGACTTTGATCTTATTCCGATAGGGTCATAGTCAAAGTGGAAGTTCTCTCCTCCCTTCGGAGAAAGGTACCTCCTTCTTTGATGGCCCCATTCTTTCCACTGGTATCTCACTCACAGAGATCATTCATTTAGGTCTTTTTTTTTTTCCCATGATATCTTGGCTTTCCATGCCTACTATACTCTCATGGGCTCTTCAGAAATGGCATAGAAAATTAATTAATTTTTTTAAAAAACTATTATGTAGGATCTCTGTCTTTAATGTGATGTACATTGTTATTTAATGCTATAATTAGTACTCCAATGGTAGTTTTTTCACTTTATGTTGCTATATGGGCAAACTGTTGAAATCGTTACCTAATATGTACTAAACTGATCTTCTGTATATAAAGAGAATTGAAAATGAATCTTTATGTGAATGGAAGGGGAAAGGGAGTGGGAAAGGGGAGGGTTGCGGGTGGGAGGGAAGTTATGGAGGGGGGAAGCCATTGTAACCCATAAGCTGTACTTTGGAAATTTATATTCATTAAATAAAAGTTTTTAAAAAAAAGATTCCAACAAACTTCACCACAAGGGAATCTTATGTTTGTTAACATTGCAATCAAAAATGTAATTGGAAGATTTTAAGCTCACTGTAACTGAATAGAATCTGTAGAATATTTTACAGGATTAAAAAAAATTGACCTCCACTTTTAAATTTAAGCATCGTTGTGGAAATGCCATTCAAAGACAGAATCAGCATTTCCCAAACTAGGGAACTTGAAATGCATAGGAGGGAGGGTTGCATTCAACTGGCTGGCTGATGGAGAATGGGTGCCAGGTGGCTGGAGAGACTGGTTAGGTGTTAAACCTTCCTGTATCGCAGTGGAACAAAATGTATTACTGCTGCAAAAGACAATGGAGCTTTTGCGAGTTGTATAATTTTCTAGGTTGAATTACACATTGCCTCCTTATAATGGTGCCCATTACAGGGTGTTAGGAGCAGTGCTGTTTGTGACATTTGAAAGGCAGGAAGGAAGTGGCAGTCATAGTATTTTTGGTGTGCTCGGAAGATATGGGCAGGGCCAACAGACACTTGGGAATTACACACATTGTCGTTCCAATCTTAGTATATATGCTGCCGAAGCGAGCACACACTTGTCACTTATAGGTCACATGCTCAGACTGGGATGGAGGCAGTGTTATTTTGGCCAAAGCTTAAGGGTTCCAATCTCTCCTGACTCGCCCCTAATTGAAATTCATCTTCCCTTTTTCTGCCTGCCTTTTGGATTTCAAGCTCTGGGAGCTTTGAGCAACTGCTTCATGAGCTCTCACAATTATGTAAGGTCAAATTCCTATAGCAAATCCCTGATTACATACATTCTATACCTCCTGGTGGTTTTGCTTTTCTTAAGGGATAAAGTGAGGCTAAGGCAACTGTGATTCGCAAGATGATGCTTGCTCTGCACTTTCATCCCTAATGTGTGTGTGTGTGTGTGTGCGCGCAAAGTAATTCTAACATTCTATTTTGGATCTGAACTTGCAATGCAAAGAAAGTGCACTTCACTGGAATTTAAGAGAAACAGGGACTGTCCCTGTCAGCCTGACATGCATAAATGGGTCATTTGCAAGGCTTAGGTTATTTGTTTGCTTGTTTTAAAATTATGGAGAGATATTTCAGAAATCAAAATAATTTGTGACAAATGAGGTGATAGGAATGGTAATCAGCAAAACTTAATCATTCCACATGTATACACGTATTGAAACATCACACTCTAGCCTTTAAGCATAATTATTTGGCAATTAAAAATAAAATGTTACCAATATTTTAAAAAAGGTGAATATCTATGTACCCACTATCCACTCCAGAATTTGTCTGTATTAGCTGATACTTGAGAGACAACCTGATGCTGCTATCAATAACAATAGCCTCTTCTGGGTCTCACAAGCAGGTGCAGGGGCCCAAGGACTTGGGCTACCTTCAGGCCATAGCAGAGAGCTGGATCGGAAGTGGAGCAGCCAGGACTCGAACTGTTGCCCATATGGGATGCTGGCACTGCAGGCGGCGGCTTTACCAGCTACGCCACAGCCCTGGCCCCAACATTCTATTATTTACTCTGCCAGAATAACCATTATTTTTTCATGGTGTTAGACTTCTGTTCTGTGCAATGGCTTTAATATTATGCACCCATTATGTGTTACTTCTGTATATATATCCAGAACTATATATATCCAGAATCATTTTGTTTTTCTTTTCTTTTTTTTTAAAGAAAACTTTGCCTAAGTATAAAAATCAACTATAAAATACATGTGAAGCATAAAGAATAACTTGAAAATGAATATTCATGAATCACTGATATATTTAAAATAATGGAATATTACAACTACAATTGAAACTTCTTTCTAATTCATTAATTTATATACTTTTATAGACCAGTGGAATAGAATACAAACACCATAATTCAATCCAAACATCTACACCAACTTATATTTGATCAAGGGGCTAAAACCAATTCCTGGAGCAAGGACAGTCTATTCAACAAATGGTGCTGGGAAAACTGGATTTCCACATGAAGCAAGACCCCTACCTTACACCTTACACAAAAACCCACTCAACATGGATTAAAGATCTAAATCCATGATCCAATACCATCAAATTACTAAAGAACATCAGAGAAACCCTGCAAGATATAAGGCGCAGGCAAAGACTTCTTGGAAAAGACCCAGAGGCACAGGCAGTCAAAGCCAAAATTAACAACTGGGATTATATCAAATTGAGAAGTTTCTATACTGCAAAAGAAATAGTCAGGAAAGTGAAGAGACAACCGACAGAATGGGAAAAAATATTTGCAAATTATGCAATTGATAAAGGATTAATAAACAGAATCTACAAACAGATCAAGAAACACCACAACAACAAAACAAACAACTCACTTAAGAGATAGGCCAAGGACCTAAATAGACATTTCTCAAAAGAGGAAATCTAAACGGCCAACAGACACATGAAAAAATGTTCAGGATCAGGGCCGGCACCGTGGCTCACTAGGCTAATCCTCCGCCTGCAGCGCCAGCATCCCATGTGGGCGCTGATTCTAGCCACGGTTGCTCCTCTTCCAGTTCAGCTCTCTGCTGTGGACCGGGAGGGCAGTGGAGGATGGCCCAAGTGCTTGGACCCTGCACCCGCATGGGAGACCAGGAAGAAGCACCTGTCTCCTGGCTCTGTCCGTCGCAGCCATTTGGGGAGTGAACCAACGGAAGGATGACTTTTCTCTCTGTCTCTCTCTCTCTCACTGTCTGTAATTCTACCTGTCAAATAAATAAATGAAAAAATCTAAAAAAAAAAAAAAATGTTCAGGATCACTAGCCATCAGGGAAATGCAAATCAAAACCACAATGAGGTTTCACTTCACCTCAGTTAGAATGGCTTACATATAAAAATCAACTAACAACAGATGGTGGAGAGGATGTGGGGAAAAAGGCACACTAACTCACTATTGGTGGAAATGCAAATTGGTAAAGCCACTATAGAAGACAGTTTGGATGTCTCAGAAACCTGAATATAGCCCTACCACACGACCCAGTCATCCCACTCCTTGGAATTTACCCAAGGGAAATTAAATTGGCAAATAAAAGAGCCATCTGCACGTCAATGTTTATTGCAGCTCAATTCACAATAGCTAAGACCTGGAATAAACCTAATGTCCACCAACAGAAGACTGGATAAAGAAATTATGGTATATGTACTCCATAGAATACTACACAGTGGTAAAAAAAAAATGATATCTGGTCATTTGCAACAAAGCGGAGGAATCTGGAAAACATCATGCTGAGCGAAATAAGCCTGTCCCAAATGGACAAATTTCATATGTTCTCCCTGATCTGTGACAACTAACTGAGCACCTAAAAGGAAATCTGTAGAAGTGAAATGGACACTATGAGAAACAATGACTTGATCAGCCCTTGTCCTGACTGTCAAGGAACAGCTTACTATTTTAATCTTTTTAGTAGTTTCTGTTTCTACTTAATACCATTAGTTGAACTCTTTAATTAACACACAATTATTCTTAGGTGTTTAAAGTTAACTGAAAATTGATCCCTGTTAAAAATAAAAGTGGGGATAAGAGAGGAAGGAGATGTACAGTCCGGCACATGCTCAATCAGACTTACCCCTAATGGTAGAGTTAGAAACGTGTCCTGGGACTCCAAATCCCATTAAGTTGGCATGTACAAATGCCATCTTACCAGTTAAAGTGATCAGTTTAAGTTCATAACTGATCATAATGAAAGGATTAAGTGTCAAAAGGATCACATAAATAAGACCAGTGTCTGCTAATAATAATTTTAGAATTAAAAAGGAGAGAACAACTCAACATGGGAAGTGGGATACACAGCAGAATAATAGAATGACGGATGCCCTAAACAGTACCCTGGCCTCAGAATCAGCCCGTAAGGCATTCATATCTGGCTAAAAAGCCCATGACAGTTTCGCAGGCATGGAAAGCCAAGACACTGTGGCAAAAAATGACCTAAATGAAAGATATCTGTGAGTGAGATCCCAGTGGAAAGAACAGGCCATCAAAGAAGGAGGTACCTTTCTCTGAAGGGAGGAGAGAACTTCCACTTTGACTATGATCTTGTCTAAATAAGATCGGAGTTGGCAAACTCAAAAATTTTCCATAGCCTTGGCAACTCATGACAAGAGCCTAGGGTGATTACTGACGCCATAAAACAAGAGTGGCAATTGTTAAGTCAACAACAGGAGTCACTATGTACTTACTCCCCATGTAGGTTCTCTGTCCTTAATGTGTTGTACTATGTGAATTAATGCTATAACTAGTACTTAAACAGTACTTTGCACTTTGTGTTTCTGTGTGGGTGCAAACTGTTGAAATCTTTAATATATACTAAATTGATCTTCTGTACATAAAGATAATTGAAAATGAATCTTGATGTGAATGGGATGAGAGAGGGAATGGGAGATAGGATGGTTGCAGGTGGGAGGGAAGTTATGGGGGAAAAAAGCCACTGTAATCCAAAAGCTGTACTTTGGAAATTTATATTTATTAAATAAAAGTTTAAAAAAATTAATCTCTAGGCCGGCGCCACGGCTCAGTAGGCTAATCCTCTGCCTGCGGCGCCGGCACACCAGGTTCTAGTCCAAGTCGGGGTGCCAGATTCTGTCCCGGTTGCCCCTCTTCCAGGCCAGCTCTCTACTATGGCCCGGGAAGGCAGTGGAGGATGGCCCAAGTCTTTGGGCCCTGCGCCCGCATGGGAGACCAAGTAAGGCACCTGGCTCCTGGCTTCGGATCATGAAGATGTGCTGGCCGCAGCGCGCCGGCCGCGGCAGCCATCGGCGGGTGAACCAACGACAAAGGAAGACCTTTCTCTCTGTCTCTCTCTCACTGTCCACTCTGGCTGTCAAAAAATAAAAATAAAAATAAAAAAAAAAATGAACCTCTGATACCTGTAATAAAAAAAAAGAAGCTTCCTTGGCAGCTCATGATAAGAGGCTCAGATTATTATTGATGTCATAAATAAGAGTGGCAATTGTTAAATCAACAGCGGAAGTCACTTGCACTTACTCCCCCATCTAGGATCTTTGTCCTTAATGTGCTGTACTATTGCGAATTCATGGAAAAACCAGTATTCAAACAGTACTTTCTACTTTGTGTGTCTGTGTGGGTGCAAACTGTTGAAATCTTTACTCAGTATATACTAAGTTGATCTTCTGTATATAAAGCTAACTAAAAATGAATCTTAATGAAGAATGGGATGGGAAAGGGAGTAGGAGATGAGATGGTTTGAGGGGGGAGGGTGTTTTTGTGGAGAAAACCACTATAATCCAAAACTTATACTTTTGAAATTTATATTTATTGAATAAAAGTTTTCTAAGAAATTTTATATCCTCTTTTGTGTTATCTAGTATACTGACTGTTGGTCTACCATTACAATATTTTTTGGCATATATTTACCCTGTGTGTTTGACTATACAAACAATGCATTGCTATTAAATGTTTTGCAAAACAATCTTTAAATTTCTGTACTCTTTTTTTATTCTTTATTATTATAGTCTTTTTTCATACATATATGTTTCAAAATAACAGCATTTCTCAAATCTACATTATAGTGCCATTACTAAGTGTTGAGGATACTTATAAATATGAATGTATGCAGTTATAGCTATATCTATACATATATACATACATATATATATATATATATACACACTATGTTAAATGAGCATTCATGACTCATCTAAACTCATTTTACTTTACTTTTTTAATATTAGGGAGACCAAACAAAAGACTTCTGTGTGAAATTCAGGGTAGGAGCTCCTAGTGTATACTCTCTTCATTTGACAAAATTTTAACTTAATACAGAGTGAAGATCCTACAATCTGAGTTAATGCAGATTATTCATGTAATAAGAGGCTATTTTTAAAAGAGAATATGATTATTAAATATTCAAAAAGGAACATAGTTTATAAGAATTTGGATACTCTATTTTTAGGTAGCTGTTTTTTATTTGTCATGTAATACTGAGAAACGTTTGTGAGACTTTGAAGTTTTATAATTCAATTCATTCATAAGATATCTATCATGTATTTCCTATGATATGTTTATTGTTCTAAGTGCTATGTATATGAGCTTGCTTTAGAGGAACCAAAACAATTACACAGAAACTGACAAAAATACATCAAATATATATTCATCTATAGTATATGCATACATATAAATAATATAAAGATTCTTGTCTATATCTGATTTAGTCAAATGATGTAATCAAAATAGGAATGATAAAACAGGATTGGAAAGGAAGTAACTAAATTGGCCAGTCATTAGGGAAACCTTAAAGAAATGGAATATATTATGAGCAGTGACAAATCAGCTGAATTCGGAAAACAGAAAGAAAATGATCAAAGCACCAGGGATGAGGAGATACATACATACTCAAACACAACCCCACAAATTAGGTGTCTTTCTTGCACTAGGATAACAGAAACAGGCAGAAAGTTTGCTGTAGAGTGAAAACAACATATGACTCATATACCTGTTGCAGAATTTAGGCTGAAATTGGAAAGGTTGGAAAAAAATTCAAATTAAAGAAAACTTTTAAGAAGGACTTAGTTCCTCAGTTAAAACATGACTGTCAGCATCTGCTTTAAAGCTAGATATTTATTCAATCTATTTATTTTCCAGTTGCCATTTACAGGCTTTAGGATTACAGTCTCATATAGTGAATCTGAAATAAATTAGTATTTATTCAAAAATATATAAATCTTTTTATCTATACATATTTTTATAGAAGTACTGCCCATTCATGGTGAAATTTTGAGAAATCTGAAACTATCATTAAAAATTACATTGAATTTTCTGTTGTCAAACAGATTTTGAGAACAAAATTGATGAAGGTCTGTTTACATGTATTTTTAAATTTTAATTCATTTATTTAAGAACAAAAAAAGAGAGAGAGTATCTTTCCATCTGCTGGTTTACTCCCCAAATGCATACAATGGCTGGGATTGGGCTGAGTCAAAGCCCAGAGCTGGGCTGGGAACCCAATCCAATCTCTCATAGGTGGCAGGAGCCCAATTACTTGAGCCATTACCCCTGCTTCCCAATGTCTGCATTATCAGGAAGCTGGAGTCAGGAGACACAGCCAGAGATGGAACCCAGGTACTCATAGGCATCTGCTCAGTGTGTCCTGGAAAGTGCTGAGTGCACATGTGGTAGTAAGTCAAGAGAGGAAGGGAGGAACAGAGAGGGAGGGAAGGAGGGAGGGAGCGAGGGACAGAGGGGAAGACAAAGAGAGAGAGACTGAGACAGGGAATGTCTCCTTTTTATACCTGCCCATGTTGCTGTCAGGGTTATTTCAGGAGCAGTGTTGCCAGGAGCAGGAGGTGCTCTGAAGACCCTGCAGCACAGAAGGTTTTGCTGCACAGAGGAACTGCCCTGGCTGGAGCCTCACTGCCTGAGATACTCAGCTGAATCCACTGAAGACTTTCCAAGTCAGAACATGGCATGACTGAGTCAGTTATCTTAGAATCTGATAAAGAAATCCCACCCTCAATCCCACCTGCACCTCCAGAACAACACTGCTTCCTGGGTCTTTGAGTGTGCATAGTATGCTTGGCTGAAATACAGAACTGTAAAAACAGAATTCTCATTTTTAACACGTAGCTGGTTTCCATTTTAGCATGCAACTTCCTCCTCAGGCTACGTGCATTTAAAGAGGACAAGTTTACCCTTAAGGCGTGACACTGCACTGCGAAGGTGCACACTTCTATCAGTGATGTAGGGCAGCAAAAAAAACTGAATCAGGGAACTCATATTGATAGGAAAAAAAGAAAAGCTGCCCTAATTCATGGGCGACATGGGGATTTAACAACAGAACAGTAGTATATTCTAGGTGTAAGATGGGTCAGAATAAGTTCAGTTTTAAGGATCCTGTGCATATGCTTCTTGTTTCATTGTCAGAGCCCCAGGAGAGTGTCTCTAATTATGCTCATTGCACAGATGAAGAAACTGAGAAGTAACATGCTGTTCAGCAGCCAAAGCTAGGTAGCTGTGAGATCTCAGAATGGGGACATCCTTTTAAGTCAGGCATGTCCAAGAGATATGTGCAGAAGAAAATATAAGCAGATTCTTAGACAATGGCTCCATTTAACAAATAACACCAAAAAAAAAAAAAATCCTAGCAAATATACGAAAGGGTCATTAAAGAAAATGGGAAGAAAACCAGTAGTTTTTAGTAAACCTGAGTGAAGATGAGAATTTCAAGAAAGTGACAGGTAATACTGCCAAATATTTTAATGACACATATCCCATAAAGGTTAACAAACTTATTTTTTGGCACAAATGAACTAAGTACTATTTATATGTTTCCTTCTTCATCTTTCACTTTGTGTCTCTCATTTTTGCAGTAATTATTCTGTTTTTTCTCAAGTAGCCTGCATAATTGGCTCTAAACATTTATTTTGCCTGTGATTCAATATGTATCTATACCTTAAAAATGAATTAGATATAATTATACTGCTTTATCTTCATGTGATGAGAATAAGCACCTAAACACAAAAATGAAAAGAAAGTAAAGAGTTAAAATTCCCCATATGAAAAAAACTATTTCTAACATTAGATTTTAAAGTAAAAATTTATTTGCTGATATTATCTTTTCCTTCTAGAGTACTGAATAATTACACTTTCTATAAACATTGGCTGTAGAATGTAATTCAATCTTTCTCCTATCTTTCTGTTATCCTAGTTTTTAAAATGGAAAAACTTATTTAAAAAGTAAATAAGTGGGCCAGCGCCGTGGCTCAACAGGCTAATCCTCCAGCCTAGTGGCGCTGGCACACCGGGTTCTAGTCCCAGTCGGGGCACCGGATTCTGTCCCAGTTGCCCCTCTTCCGGGCCAGCTCTCTGCTATGGCCCAGGAGTGCAGTGGAGGATGACCCAGGTCCTTGGGCCCTGCACCCGCATGGGAGACCAGGAGAAGTACCTGGCTCCTGCCTTCGGAACAGCACGGTGCGCCGGCCGCAGTGGCCACTGGAGGGTGAACCAACGGCAAAGGAAGACCTTTCTCTCTGTCTCTCTCTCTCACTATCCACTCTGTCTGTCAAAAAAAAAATCATAATAAAAAAAAGTAAATAAGTGAGACTATCCTATATGCTTCATATATGATGCATAAACAGAAATACATCAGAGGTCTTTATTCCTAGAGAAAGGAACTAGATATAACAATGCATAATTCACTTAATTTATCATTACATGTATATTCACCACTCTATTGGATTATGTTAATAGAGAGTAAAGCACAGTTGCTTATCACAAAACTCCAAAGTCTAGCAGGAAAAAAACAAAACACAATATCACTATTTTATTTTTCTCTTTTAAAAAGTTTTTGATTTATCTTAATTTAATTTTATTAGAAAGCCAAAGACACACATAAACACACACACGCACAGAGAGAGAGAGAGAGACAGAGACATAGGCAGAGAAACAGATGGAGAGAGGTCTTCCATCTGGTGGTTCACTCCCTCAAAAGCCCACAACAGCTAGCCCTAGGCCAGGCTGAAGCCAGGAGCTGACAACTCCATCCAGGTCTCCTAAAAGAACCTAGATTAGGACCCAAAGTACCCACATAGTTGAGCCATCACCAGTTATCCCTTTTTTCTTTGTATCTCTGCCCTTCAAATAAATTAATTATTTTTTTAAAAAGTATTCAAAATTAATTAAGTCATGCTCTTAAATAGAGTTATAGAATTTATTCACCTCAAGTACATGGAATTGCCTTTTGTCAACAAAGATTATTTACTAATCATAAAATGTAGTTTTATGCCCATTTTAAAAATATTTGTTTATCTTCATTTTATTTGAAAGGCTGAGAGAAAATATTCTTTCTGATTTTATGAAATTTGCTAACAATTAGAAATTTTAGAAAAGGTGTATTATTTGCATTAATATTTTGTTAAATGATACATAATATGGTCTTGGCATAAATAATTCAATCTAACTAAAAGCTATATTTTAATGTATTAGCCAAGACTTTAAGTATATACATTTATTTATATGCACATAGGTATATATAATTCTCTAAAACAAATAAAGTTTATGAAATGTGTCATTCTGTTGGAAGGTATGAAAAACAACAAAGCAGCAAAATGAGTTATGCATTACATCCAAGAACAAAATCAATGCTTAATTAGGAGAATTATTCTTCCAAATGTATTTCATTTACATAGTAGTTTAATTTCTGCATAAACGTCAAACCAGGATAATCTCATTGCATCACTCCTAAGAAAATTGAAGATGCTATCACCCTGGACCGAATAGTCTACTTTAAAACATGAATCTATTTTGGTAGTTCATAGGAAGATAAATTAGATTCAGAAAAACTGACACCTTGAACTAAGTTGTATTCAGTTTTACTTAGTTTCAACAAAATGCTTATTGGATTTTTAGATAAATGAAAAAAGTATCATTTTTCTTAATAATCTTCCAACATCCATAACCATGACACTATAGGAAATATATAAAATTTACATTTTATGAGGAAATTAACGTCAATAATAACACAACATCCAGACATGTTAAAGGACAATTTTCTAATGTGAGAAATTTCTTTCCTTTTTCAAGGATTACTTAATTTTATGCCCTTTCTCAAATATTAAGATTCTAGGAACGTATTTTCTTTAATCACTTAATCATTTTATCTTTTTAATAAATATCACCTTGAACTATTACAAAATGGGCTTTAATTATAATGGTCATGTCAACATTGTCCATTTTCAATTTATTTCAAATGATGTGTGTGTGTGTGTCTGTGTGCATATGCTGTGGAAGGCAGAAGATTAATTAAAATGGACACCAAAGCAAATCAACATTGTGGCCAAATGCCAATGTACAGATGTTCTACACAGAATTTCAGAGAAAAATGGCCCTATTATCATAGCTTTCAGGAACAACGTTACATTATTCCTCATGTGACAAGGTCCCATCACGTGGCCTTCAACTATGTTTTGTTTTTTATAGCTTGCTGCCAAAGATTTGCCTCAGCTACAGTTAGTACTAGTCTTCTTAATTTAATCTTTAAATAACACATTATTTCTTCCATCCCTGGGAAAAGTTGTCTTTCACTGAAGCCTGGGCTTGCTTCTAGCTCCGAGACCATGCTGGGAAACTAATAATTAAAATAAGTGTTAGTTTATTTATTTTTAAAGACATATTCTTATTTATTTGAATGACAGAGCTCCAGAGAGAGACAGAGATATCTTCCATCTGCAAGTTCACTCCCCAAATGGATATAATGACCAAGGCAAGGCCAGGCTGAAGCCAGGAATCAGGAGATTCATCCAGGTCTCCTCAATAGCTGCAGGGTACCAAGCACTTGGGCCATCCTCTGCTGTTTTTCCCAGATGCATTAACAGGGAGCTGAATCAGAAGTGGAGTAGCCGGGAATCAAACCGGCACCTGAATGGGATGCTGGTGCTACAGGTGACAGCTTTATCTGCTATGCCACAACGCTGGCCCCAAGTGTTAATTTAAATGATAAAATTAACTATAATTTAATTGGAAAATTATCCTTGAGTAGACAATGCATGTCAAATTGGACATACTCGTAGTGTGCAGGATAAAATTGAATAGGAAGCTGAAAACCTTTCCTAATGGCAAAATTGAAGGCCTATTAGAGTTATTACTTTTACTTCACCCTCAATTATTCTAAACCCAGAATTGATCCCTTATCACAACTGACTAGAACTATTCAGTGAAATGGTTGCTGGAATTAGATACTCAGAGACAGCACCTACTGACCCTGTACATAACTATTTTTCATAAAACGTCCTTTAAAAAGGCTGTGGGTGCAGTGCCAATGTTCAATGTTCATGAAAAGAAATACAGTAGCATGAAGGTGAGACAGGCAAAATAACGGTCCCCTAGCTTTCTCACATTCCATTTTAGTCCTAAATTACATTTAAGAAGATCAAAACAATGGACAGACAAAATACTTCAAACTGCCAGAGTGTTTATTTTGGCCAAGCTTTAAAAAACAAAACAAAGCAAAACAAAAGTAACCTCAGGATGATTCAAGATTGTACTGTGACAAGCACCTGGAGTGCAGTTACTCCTCGCAGCCAACTAACTGGGAAGCCATATGTTTTCATATTTAACCAAATGAGGGTTAGGAATGATATATTGATTTCATCGTGTGATTGTTGATTAGCTAAACTCAGGCATACGCTGAACAGCAAAGACTGTGTCTTTTAAAATTTTCTTTCTGTTGTTCTTTCCATGAAGCATTTGAAGTAAATATTTTATGAAAATCATCAATGCATGTGATAATAAAGCAACGTGAATCCAAAACTGCACATCTGGCTAGAGTACTAAAAATATTCTAGACTAAATGGGGGAAATATTAATGTTCTTCATTTTAAGAATACATATGGGGATACATTTGAAATTTTCTGTTTATTAAAAATATCTCCCAGTATTTACAGATCACTGTCTTAAAAATATTCTGCATTTCTACTTGTGCTTAAAAGTTGGAATTAATAATACTATGATCTCCCTATTCTCAGGTATATTTTTGCATGCTTGAATAAAATCTATTAAGGTAAGAAAAGAATGTTCATTTTAGTATCACCTTCACCTTCAAAAGATAAAAGAATCAAAAATGCTAAGTCGAATTTCTTTTTATTTCTCACATTTTTATATGATGATTACCATTACACTATAATTCAGGGTAAGTTGTCTGATAAGGTTAAGCTTTTCATATAGTTAATTAAATCATGAATGAGGTGATGACTGCATTCAAGAAGGATGAAGGAGAAAAAATTGTACAATAACAACTCGGTAATAATTCTGAAATGATCACTGGAATCAGAAAACAGATTATAGGTTGCCGTTGATTTTAAGCATCGTTAAACTTCATCATGACTTATTATGATCATTACAGTCATCTCTTCCCAAATGGCCTCATTCATTTATGATCTTTTATCAGTGTTCTTCATAAATGGATTTTAAAATATGCACCAAAATAAATTAGAAACATGTTCTGTAATAAATAACAAGATAGGGTACTTATTTTAAGTCCAAATTTTTTTTCTAAAATAGCAAGCTAATATATTCTCCTTAAAGACCAACTGTATTTGAGTGAGGAAGGGTTCTCTTAATTTTTATATGTTGATTATTGAGTTAAGATAACTCCATGGTTTAATTGACTTGTCACTCTCCGCTACCAGTATTAAAAATACTAAAAATACTAGGCATTTCACTCAATGGCTTATGTCGCTGCTGGGATGCCTGCCTCCCAATCTGAGTGTCCGATAGTGAGCTTTGGCTACTCTGTTTCTGGTCCAGTTCCCTGCTAATTTCCATTATGGAAGACAGAGGTGATAGTTCAAGTACTTATGCCCCTACCACCCATGTGGGAAACCCTGATAGAGTTCCAGGGGCTTGAGCTTGGTTCAACCTATTTCAACCTGCCTTTATGGGCATTTGTAGGATGAACCAGGGTATGAAAGCTCTCTCTGTGCCTGTCTGTCTCTCTGTGTTTAAAATAAAATGGATGTAAATAAAAAAAACCTTTAAAAAGAATATCTAATATCAGAAACATTCATTTAGATAACCCACAGATGCTTAAGCAATCCATTTGACTGAACTAAATATAAACATTTGAGAAATTAAATTTGTAGTATATTTAATTGAAAGCTCAGGTTCTTTATGTGTACATTGGGGATGGGATGACGAAGGACTGTTGTTATTTTCAAATTTAAATAGAATAATTCTCCACACACACATAAAGAATATTGGTCATATCATATAAACTTATTGCAATATAATTTTTAGCTACTCAGGAATTTTGTTACATCTAGAAATAAGTCTTATTCCATTAAATGAATCTGTGATGATACTTCAACAGTAAAATAATTATCCTAACAACCTTTTTTTTTTTTTTTTTGACAGGCAGAGGGGACAGTGAGAGAGAGAGAGACACAGAGAAAGGTCTTCCTTTGCCGTTGGTTCACCCTCCAATGGCCACTGCGGCCAGCACGCTGCGGCCGGTGCACCACGCTAATCCAAAGGCAGGAGCCAGGTGCTTCTCCTGGTTTCCCATGCGGATGCAGGGCCCAGGACCTGGGCTATCCTCCACTGCACTCCCAGGCCACAGCAGAGAGCTTGACTGGAAGAGGGGCAACTGGGATAGAATCGGGCGCCCCAACTGGGACTAGAACCCGGTGTGCCGTCGCCACAAGGCGGAGGATTAGCCTATTGAGCCACGGTGCCGGCCATCCTAACAAACTTTTAAAGATATATATTTTGTATACCAAAAAGAGTGAACATTAAGAAGGAAATATTCCATTTTATGAAGATTAAATATATTTTATACCTGTTGATTCATTGCATCCATATAGGCACATTAAATGCATATAATTCATAGACCCAGTTTAAGCTATCAATCAACTTCAATATATATAAATGTTGAGGATACCAGCACTTTAGCTGGAGTTTACAAAGAGCATTATAAAAAAGTGGTCAACACTGTGGGGTAGATAAGACATAATGTGAGGCCGGCACCATGGCTCACTAGGCTAATCCTCTGCCCATGGCGCCGGCACCCCAGGTTCTAGTCCCGGTTGGGGCACCAGATTCTCGCCCAGTTGTTCCTCTTCCTGTCCAGCTCTCTGCTGTGGCCCGGGAAGGCAGTGGAGGATGGCCCAAGTGCTTGGGCCCTGCACTCGCATGGGAGACCAGGAGGAAGCACTTGGCTCCTGGCTTCAGATCGGCGCAGCAAATCGGCCGCAGAGGCCATTTAGGGGGTGAACCAAAGGAAGGAAGACCTTTCTCTCTGTCTCTCTCTCTGTCTAACTCTGCCTGTCGAAAAATAAAAAAGACACAATGTGAAATTCTAATTTAATAAAATACATTGATTTCTACTTTCTAAAGTAGAAATAATATTCCCATCACATAGACTTTTAGGGATAAGTGAAATAATACATATAATGTGCTTTTCCAACTGATAGCCAATAACATGCCAGACATCTGTTGGGCAATACTTTGTGTGTGTAGAAAAATAGTAAAGAATATGAAGTTTAAATATTTGCTTTGTGTTCTAAGAAAGTCTTGTGTGTTTAGCATAAGTATTTCAATGGGTGAATACTGCAGTTACAGAAGGGACCTCTGGTTAATCCAGTAATACTTCAGCATCAAGCCAAATGCAGTGAAATTTTATTTATTTATTTATTTATTTATTTTCTTAATTTAAAAATTATTTTAATTTATTTGGAAGTCAAAGAGACTGAGTAAGAAAGAAACACATCTTTCATCTGCTGGCTCACTCCCCAAATGCCTGCAATTGCCAGGGCTGAGTGGGGTCAAAGCCATGAGACTCCATCTGGGTCTTCCACATGAGTGGCAGGCACCCAAATACTTCAGCCATTATCTGCTACTTCCCAGGGTGCACATTAGCAGATCTGGAACTCAAACTCAGGCATGCCAATAAGGGATGCAGCGTCCCAAGTAGCCTCTTAAGTGTCCTCAAATGCAATTTTAAGTAGCACTAAAGTGTGCAAATTTATAAAATTATAATTTGATCTCAAGGTTTATATTATTGTAATATGCTAGAATTTTATAGAAAAAAAATCCCCAGTGCAAAGAATTTTAAAGAATTATGTTTTTTACCTCATAATTTAAATCTTTCAATTTCCAACCAACAATCATCATAGTAGTTTCCTATGTTGAAAGGTAAAATGAAAAATGAAAATTATTAACCAGTTTGTTCTTCTGTGCCATGTTCTTAGTTCTCTAGTCATAGAGACACTTGGTTCTTACGTAATAAAGATGAGAGCTAAAAGCAAAAACAAGCAAACAAACATAAGTAACAGGAGGGACAATGTTAATGTGTAATGTGTTAAAGATGGCTAACACTGTGAACTATTTTAAAAAAAACATGAAGCTAGGGGCCAGAGCTGTGGCTTAGTGGGCAAAGCTGCCGCCAGCATTTCATATGGGCACTGGCTTGAGTCCCGGCCTCTCCACTTCTAATCCAGCTCTCTGCTATGGCCTGGGAAAGCAGTAGAAGATGGCCCAAGTCCTTGGGCCTCTGCACCCATGTGGGAGACCCGGAAAAAGCTCCTGGCTCCTGGCTTCAGATCAGTGCAGCTCCAGCCGTTGAGGCCAGATGGGGAGTGAACCAGCAGATGGAAGACCTCTCTCTCTCTGTATCTCTCTCTGCCTTTCTGTAACTCTGCCTTTCAAATAAATAAATAAATCTTTAAAACCAGGAGATAGCATAGTACCAAAGATGTAAAATTTAATGTATCAGATAATTATAACTAAACAAGATGAATGATTTTTGATACACCGGTTATACATATTTTTCATCTGCTAAATACTTAGGTTTTCTTGGGCTGTTTTACTCCTTATTTTTCAGAAGTTTAGAGATTGTTTTTGATTATTAATTTTGACAAAAGAAGGCTTAAGTCATGAATATTTGTTGACACTTTAAAGGCAAAAAGTAACAATTAAAATTCATAATAACTTAGAAAATGGGAGATGAAAAACAATCACACATGAATTTGTCATTCGTTACATTTTACTCCAATATATTTTCAAGCATATCTGATTTGAGATTCCACAATACTCATGATCTCTATCAATCATCTATGCAATGAGTGTTTATGCATATAGCTTTTCCTACATACTTCTGCTAAACCTTATTATGTGAACATGTATTATTTACTAATAACTTTGCTTAAATCATTGAAAATAATATCATATTCTAATATAAGAACATAAAATAATTTAACCATTCTTTATTATATACTTCAGATATTTTGTTTTCATTAAACAAATTATGTCCATAGGGGGCTGGCATTGTGGTAGAGTGAAGTTGCCACCTGTTACATCAGCATCCCATGTGAACTGGTTTGAGTCCTAGCTTCTCCACTTGTGACAGCTCCCTCTAATGCACCTGGCAAAAAGGTGTTTTTTGAAAAGTTACATTTAGATCTATTCTGAAGTTGTTCATTTTTAACAAATAAAATGTTACAGGTTTCACATGAAAAAAAAAAAAAAGGTGCAAAACAGCCCAAGTGACTGGATCCCTGCCATCCACATGGGAGACCGGATGAAGTTCTTTACTTCAGCTGGGCCAGCCCTGGCTGTTATGGCCATTTGAGGAATGAATCGGTGCACAGAAGATTTCTCTCTCTCTCTCTCTCTCTTTCTTTCGTTCTTTCTCCCTCTCTAATAAAAATATTTTTAAAGATATATGTCTCTACAGAAATCAAAAATCTATTTATAACAATGAGTTTGTTGAATCAATAACTTTTATTTCGAACATTTACTTCTCACGTGACTGAGTTGTTAAATTACATGCAAATTCTTCTAAGTAAAAAAAAAAACTAGATTCACTGTGAATTGTTAGTTGGTCAAAAAGTATCTTTTTCCTCTTTTTAGAAAAAGCAAAAAATTTTAGGGCAAAAAACAATCCAACGAGTTACTGATATAAAAGGATAACACTTGAATTTTCTAATCACTACCACATTCTCAACTCTCCAGATGCTAAAACACAATACAGTAAAATGAAATCCATTTCCAAATACCCCAAAGAATTATTATAATCCTTTGTTTTCCTCTGAATGTCTATCTCCTTAAGAGTATATAATTTATTCAAATGCCAATATGTCATTCTCAAAAAAAGAAGGGAAAGAACAGTAATTCAAGCTGAGATATTAATTTTAACATGCTTTTAAGTAGAGCTTAAGTATATTCAGTCATTTAATGTAACTTTAAATCTTCTAATACTACAACTTATTTAAGATAAAAGATAAAACATTTATAAAGGTGTCATATATACAGTCTCTGTAGCCAGATGCTATTTTTAAAATAACAGCCAATACTTTTTTTATGGTGGAATCTCCCCTTATCCTTTGTCTTTATTTCCATCAGACAGTGTATTCTCTATTCAGTCACAGGGAAGACTTATGACATGTTCAAAAGATATGGTAATCTGTTGCTCTCTCAAATGCATGTTTCTCCAAACCTCAATCCAGTAAGGAGATTGCATGGTGTGTCTGGGGGCATGATACCAGGAGAACCACAGATAAGAGAACATTAAAACCTCAGAGTGAAGGATTTTCTATTTACCAGAAAGAGATTTGTTAGACTCCAATGATGAGAGATACTGGAAGAAGTTTATGAGAGAATAAAGGGGGAGACAGATCTCAAATTGAACTTACTAGGAAAATGTGCAAATAAGTAGACATGAAGAAACCCTCCCCAGAGAGCATGAGAGACTTGAGGCTAAGAGCAGGAGAGACGATGGATTCACTGGGAATGTTTATAGGACCACTGATTGTCAGATGGAGTCCTATAAACCCCAGGACCACACCAAACCAGCAGAATTGTTTCTGTGTCTCCTTCATGGCCTCCTACACTAACTGAGCCATAGAAGCAGTAGAGGGGACTGTTTATTTTTTTTAAAGATTTATTTTATTTATTTGAAAGACAGTTACAGAGAGGGAGAGAGAGAGAGAGAAAGTCTTCCATCCACTGGTTCATTCCCCAGTAGCCGCAGCAACTAAAGATGTGCCGATCTGAAGCCAGGAGCCAAGAGCTTCTTCCCGGTCTCCCATGAAGGTACAGGGGTCCAAGGACCTTGGCCATATTCTACTGCTTTCCCAGTCCATAGCAGATATGCTGGATCAGAAGTGGAGCAACCAGGATTCAAACTGGTGCCCATATGGGATGCTGGCACTGCAGGGATCGTGTGTGGCTTTACCCGCTATGCCACAGTGCCGATCCCTTGGGGTTGTGTTTTAAAAGCTGTAGACTGGGGCCTAAGCTGGGGTGCAGTGGCTGCTCAATTTCTGATCCAGCTCCCTGCTAATGTGCCTGGGAAAGCATCAGACGATGGTCCAAGTACTTGGGCCCCTGCAGCCAAGCTGGAGACCTAGAAAAATTTCCTGACTCCTGGCTTCTGCCTGGTTCAGCCCTAGCTGTTGAGGCCATTTGTGAAGTGAGCCTGAAGATGGGAAATCAATCTCTCTCTCTTTCTGTATCTCTCCCCCTCTTTAGTTCTGCTTTTCAAACAAATAAATCTTAAAAAAAAAAAAAAAGAAGGATGTTTCAATAGTTACCTTACAGAAACAACTTGATTACCATAAGGTAATTAATCACCAGTCTCTGCTCATAAACCCACTAGATTTTGTACACAGTGGGCACTACTGTATGAGGATCCCAAACTGACTTAGATTAAGTTTTTTTTTTTGACAGGCAGAGTGGACAGTGAGAGAGACCGAGAGAAAGGTCTTCCTTTTGCCGTTGGTTCACCCTCCAATGGCCGCCGCAGCTGGCGTGCTGCGGCCGGCAAACCACGCTGATCCGATGGCAGGAGCCAGGTGCTCCACTGCACTCCCTGGCCACAGCAGAGAGCTGGCCTGGAAGAGGAGCAACCGGGACAGAATCCGGCGCCCCGACCGGGACTAGAACCCGGTGTGCCGGTGCCGCAAGGTGGAGGATTAGCCTAGTGAGCCGCGGCGCCGGCCTGACTTAGATTAAGTTTTAACCAACTTAATGAATGGGCTTGGTAATAGAACTTGAGTTTGGTTACAGAAAAATAGTTGAGTAGAAATTGTCATTTTCACAGTTGAGACTGTGGATTAAAATCATAAGTTTTACTAATAGAAAAGACCTTGCCCTCTACCAGGTCTTTAATAAATATTTTGTTTCAGAATCTGTGGTATGTTTGCAAGGTTAGAATTATTACTGAATTAATACAGAATTATTCTTAGGTGTTTAAACCCAACTGAAAATTGATTTCTGTTAAAAATAAGAGTGGGAATAAGAGAGGGAGGAGATATACAGTTTGGCACATGCTCAATCAGATTTACCCCTAAGGGTAAAGCTAAAAACTTGCCATGGGACTCCAAATCCCATTAAGTTGGCAGGTACCAATGCCACCTTACCAGTTAAAATGATCAGTTTATAAAGATAGGATTAAGTGTAAAAAGGGATCACATAAATAAGACCAGTGTCTGCTAATAATAACTGATAGAATTAAAAAGGAGAAAACGATCCAACATGTGGGATACACAGCAGACTCATAGAATGACAGATGCCCTAAATAGCATTCTGGCCTCAGAATCAGCCCTTAAGGCATTCATATCTGGCTAAAAAGCCCATGAGAGTTTTGCAGCCATGGAAAGCCAAGACACTGTGGAAAAAAAAAAAACACAAAAAAACCCTAAATGAAATATCTCTGTGAGTGAGATCCCAGTGGAAAGAATGGGCCATCAAAGAAGGAGGTACCATTCTCTGAAGCAAAGAGAGAACTTCCACTTTGATTATAGCCTTGTCTAAATAAGATCGGAGTTGGTGAACTCAACAGGCTTCCATAGCCTTGGCAGTTCATGACAAGAGCCACGGGTGATTACTGACATCATAAATAAGAATGTCAATTGTTAAATCAACAACAGGAGTCATGGTGCACTTGCTCTTCATGTAGGACCTCTGCCCTTAATGTGTTGTACTATGAGAATTCAAGGTAAAACTAATCTTCAAACAGTACTCTATACTTTGTGTATCTGTGTGGGTGTAAACCTTTGAAATCATTACTCAGTATAGAGTTGATCTTCTGCATATAAAGCTAACTAAAAATGAATCTTAATGAAGAATGGGATGGGAGAGGGAGTAGGAGATGGGATGGTTTGGGGGCAAGAGACTGGTGATGGGGGGAAGAACTGCTATAATCCAAAAGTTGTACTTTTTAAATTTATATTTATTAAACAAAATTTTCTATTAAAAAAAGAAAAAGAAAAAAATGCTATCTCCGAAGAGACATATAAATGTAATTATGCTCTGAGAAACATCAAGTATTATATAATTAAATATAGTTCATAAAATGGGAAAAAGCATTAGTAAAACACATCATGGTGTAAGAGGCAAATAAAATCATCACCAAACTCATACACATTCATAAAAGTAAAACAAGTTATCAAATGAAGCATTAATTATATATCTATTTTTTTAACTTTTATTTAATGAATATAAATTTCCAAAGTACAGCTTATGGATTACAATGGCTTTCCCCCCCCATAACTTCCCTCCCACCCACAACCCTCCCCTTTCCCACTCTCTCTCCCCTTCCATTCACATCAAGATTCATTTTCAATTCTCTTTATATACAGAAGATCAATTTAGTATATATTAAGTAAAGATTTCAACAGTTTGCACCCACATAGAAACACAAAGTGAAAAATACTGTTTGAGTACTAGTTATAGCATTAAATCACAATGTACAGCACATTAAGGACAGAGATCCTACATGGGAAGTAAGTGCACAGTGACTCCTGTTGTTGACTTAACAAATTGACACTCTTGTTTATGGTGTCAGTAATCACCCTAGGCTCTTGTCATGAGTTGCCAAGGCTATGGAAGCCTTTTGAGTTCGCTGACTCTGATCATATTTAGACAAGGTCATAGTCAAAGTGGAAGTTCTCTTCTCCCTTCAGAGAAAGGTATCTCCTTCTTTGATGGCCTGTTCTTTCCACTGGGATCTCACTCACAGAGACCTTTCATTTAGGTAATTTTTTTTTTAACAGAGTGTCTTGGCTTTCCATGCCTGAAACACTCTCATGGGCTTTTCAGCCAGATCCGAATGCCTTAAGGGCTGATTTTGAGGCCAGAGTGCTGTTTAGGACATCTGCCATTCTATGAGTCTGCTGTGTATCCCGCTTTCTGTGATGGATCATTCTCTCCCTTTTTGATTCTATCAGTTAGTATTAGCAGACACTAGTCTTCTTTATGTGATCCCTTTGACTCTTAGTCCTATCATTATGATCAATTGTGAACAGAAATCGATCACTTGGACTAGTGAGATGGCATTGGTACATGCCACCTAGACCTGGCACTTGCTTACAAACTGCTGGTTCAAAAACATAGATATATATAATATATATATATAGTATATGTTATATAATATATAATATATAATATATATCTATATTTTTGAAACATGATGCTCATTTGTTTTGTTTACTAATTTCAGAGTTACGTGGCACTTGCTCACAAACCAACAGTAACACAAATTCTGCAAAAAGAAGTCATCTGTTTTGGTCCTGCCACTTAGTAGTAGTTTGCTGTCGGTCAATTATTTGACAGTTCTAATTCTTTCTTACATGGTAGGAAAAATGGTGAAAAAATTAATTTAGCAGTAAAATAAAACTTTAAAAACTACTTAAATGTGACAACAAATTAGGACTTATTGTAATTAGAAGACAACTATTCAGAAGAAATAAAGCAGATTAAGAATCAAGGAATCACTAACTTGGGAGCTGGTGTTGAAGTGAGGGCAACAAGATATAGGACTAAATGTTGAAATTTTTTTAAGTGAAATGGACACTATGAGAAACAGTGACTTGATCAGCCCTTGTCCTGACTGTTGATGAACAACTTATTACTTTATCCCTTTTAGTATTTTTTTTTATCTACTTAATACTACTTATTCCTAGGTGTTCAAATTTAACTGAAAAGTGATCCCTGTTGAATATAAGAGTGGGAATAAGAGAGGGAGGATATGTAGAGTTTGGGACACGCTCAATCGGTCTTCTCCCAAATAGTGGAGTTAGAAATGTGCCAGGGGGTTCCAATAAAATCCCATCAAGGTGGCATGTACCAATGCCATCTCAATAGTCCAAGTGATCAGTTTCAGTTCACAATTGATCATAGTGATAGGATTAAGAGTCAAAGGGGATCACATAAACAAGACTAGCATCTGCTAATACTAACTGATAGCATTAAAAAGAAGAGAATGATCCAACATGGGAAGTGGGATACACAGCAGACTCATAGAATGGCAGATGTCCTAAACAGCACTCTGGCGTCAGAATCAGCCCTTAAGGCATTCGGATCCGTACTTTTCTCTGAAGGGAGAATAGAACTTCCACTTTGACTATGACCTTGTCTAAATAAGATGAGAGCTGGCGAACTCAAAAAGCTTCCATAACCTTGGCAACTCATGACAAAAATCTAGGGAGATAAGTGACGCCATAAAACAAGAGTGGCAATTGTTAAGTCAAAGACAGGAGTCACTCTGCACTTATTCCTCATGTAGGATCTCTGTCCTTAATGTGTGGTACATTGTGAATTAATGCTATAACTAGCATTCAAACAGTATTTTACATTTTATGTTCTGTGTGGGTGCAAACTGTTGAAATCTTTACTTAATATATACTAAATTGATCTTCTGTATATAAAGATAATTGAAAATGAATCTTGATGTGAATGGAATAGGAGAGGGAACAGGAGATGGGAGAGTTGCGGGAGGGAGGGAAGTTGTGGGGGGGAAAAAGCCACTGTAATCCAAAATCTGTACTTTGGAAATTTATATCTATTAAATAAAAGTTTAAAAAAAAAAGAAATTTTTAAATGAGAGGAAATTTTCTATTCCTGCATGAGGTACATTAAATTATAATTTTAGACTTAATATATAAGACAAAACAACAAATATAAAATATCTCCAAGTACACTAACCTATTTTTGGGGAAGCATCATTAGTTATTCAGTAACTATGATTGACTAACAGGTGCTCAGTGATTCAAGAATGAATACTCACACACAGCTTCTACCTTCACAGTGCTAACAACACGGTGAGGGAGGGAGATGGTAAAAAGATAAGCACACAATTAAAAATTAATTACAGCTGTAAATAGTAAGAGCCCACGTAAGGGAAATGCAAGTTAGGCATTCAGGAAAGGAAAGTCTTCCCAAAGGAGGTTATATATAAGCTACATACTAAGCAATGAAATGGGGAGCTGGAGTTTACAGATTAAGTGATATGATTACATATAGGGGGTAAAATCCCCAGGGCAGACATTGTAACTACATGTAGGATATGAAGTATAATATCACAAGCAGTTAAGAGGCCACCAAGGGGTGTTTATCCAGGCAATCACTTTATCAGATATCTCTTCTCCAAACATCACTTTATGTGGAAAATGGATTGAAGAGATACAAGAAAGGGTGATAGACCAGAGTGCCGTAGTAGGCCAGGTAAGAAATGGAATGTTCTATTTTGGTAGTGGAAAAAGGGATGAGAAATATGAAGGAGTCTGAGATAGATAGTACAAGTAACAAAACTTAAGTTTTTGACTGAATGTGGGCAAGGAGAGAGAAGTACGCATAAAGATTACTCCATAATTACTGACTCAAATTTCTGGGTGGCTTGTTGTATCATTTACTAAGATAGCAAAATGACAAAGATATTTGGACATCCCAGTATTTTAAAGATAGTTTTTAAGATATTAAGATGAGAGGTGGTAAAAGATGCTTCTGGGATCCCATATCCTGTATTAGCATGTCTGAATTTGAATTCCAGCGTTGTTCACTATCCCACCTTCCTGCCAGTGTGGGCACTGGGAGGCAGCTGGCCATTGTGTCCTTGTCACTGACATAGGAAACTCCGATTACATTCGGGGATACCGACTTTGACCTGGTCGGGACCGGGGTGTAAATATGGATTGTGAACCAACAAATTGGAGCTCTCTCTTTTCTCTCTCTCTACCTTTTGAGTAAAATAAATTTTAAAAAATTAAAAGCTATTAAGTGACCATGCTGAGGTAACTGGCTATTTTTGCAAGAAACTTAGAAAAAGAGATTTGATACCGAGATGTTTGTTAGGAATATGTGATGTTTTACACTATAGAAATTGATGAACTCTTAAGGAAAAGATGTAGAATGAGAAGATAAGAAAAGCCATGGACAATCCCTGACACCATAACTTTTAGAAGCTAAGTTGAAGACAAAAGGCGAGCACTGACAGCTGAAAAGAATGGGCAAAGGTACAGATAACACACAGGAAGAGTGGTGTACAGGAAACCAAGAGAAGAGTGGAGGAAGAGGAGTCCTTTGCGCTGAGCCAGTTGACAGCACAGATGAATTAGAGAATCAAATGTGTCTCCTGGATAGAAATTCACTGGACACTTTGGCAAGAACTAATGGTTTTGATAGACTGTTATGAGAAAGTCCTCAACTGGGTTGTGTTATGGAGTGGATGTTGTATGAAGAAATGCAATAATCAAATGTAAGTGGGTCTCCTGGGAAGTTTGGCATTGAAGGCATGAATGGAGTAACTAAGCAAGGTATAAGCAATATAGCATGCTTTTCAAGGTCACAAAATCTGGGAATAGATCATCGAGTTTGGACCCTGGCTCTCCTACTGCCTAGTTGTATTGTGTAGTCATAGATGAGTTACTTTAAAATTTATTTATGTATTAGGCAAAGTGACAAAGGGAGCAGGTAAGAAAAAGAGAGAGATTGATTCCGTCTACTGGTTCACTCCCAAAATGGCTACAAGAGCCAGGTCTGAGCCAGGCTAAAGCTTGGGGTCAGGCACTCCGTCTGGAGCTCTGACATGGGTGGCAAGGGTCTAAATATTCAAGACATCCTCCTTTCCTTTCCTAGCTGCATTATCAGGGATCTGGGTTGGAAGCAGAGTAGCTGGGACTCTGCTAGCACTAGAAGTAGCAGCTTAACCTGCTGTGCCTCAATGCTGGACACAAGATAAGATATTGCTGTGCTTCAGTACTTTTGTCTGTATTTGGCAACAATAATTGCATGTACTAGGTAAATAAAAAAATAAACTGACATACATAAAGTATTTAGAACAGATGCAGCACTGAAAGAGAATTACAGACCAATATCCCTGATGAACATAGATGCAAAAATACTCAATAAAATTCTGGCCAATAGAATGCAACAACACATCAGAAAAATTATCCACCCAGACCAAGTGGGATTTATCCCTGGTATGCAGGGATGGTTCAATGTTTGCAAAACAACCAACGTGATACACCACATTAACAGACTGCAGAAGAAAAACCATATGATTCTCTCAATAGACGCAGAGAAAGCATTTGATAAAATACAACACCCTTTCATGATGAAAACTCTAAGCAAACTGAGTATGGAAGGAACATTCCTCAATACAATCAAAGCAATTTATGAAAAACCCATGGCCAGCATCCTAATGAATGGGGAAAAGTTGGAAACATTTCCACTGAGATCTGGTACCAGACAGGGATGCCCACTCTCACCACTGCTCTTCAATATAGTTCTGGAAGTCTTAGCCAGAGCTAATAGGCAAGAAAAAGAAATTAAAGGGATACAAATTGGGAAGGAAGAACTCAAACTATCCCTCTTTGCAGATGATATGATTCTTTATTTAGGGGATCCAAAGAACTCTACTAAGAGACTATTGGAACTCAAAGAAGAATTTGCAAAGTAGCAGGATATAAAATCAATGCACAAAAATCAACAGCCTTTGTATACACAGGCAATGCCACGGCTGAGGAAGAACTTCTAAGATCAATCCCATTCACAATAGCTACAAAAACAATACCTTGGAATAAACTTAACCAAGGACGTTAAAGATCTCTACGATGAAAACTACAAAACCTTAAAGAAAGAAATAGAAGAGGATACCAAAAAATGGAAAAATCTTCCATGCTCATGGATTGGAAGAATCAATATCATCAAAATGTCTATTCTCCCAAAAGCAATTTATACATTCAAAGCAATACCAATCAAGATACCAAAGACCTTCTTCTCAGATCTGGAAAAAATGATGCTGAAATTCATTTGGAGACACAGGAGACCTCGAATAGCTAAAGCAATCTTGTACAACAAAAACAAAGCCGGAGGAATCACAATACCAGATTTCAGGACATACTACAGGGCAGTTGTTATCAAAACAGCATGGTACTGGTACAGAAACAGATGGATAGACCAATGGAACAGAATAGAAACACCAGAAATCAATCCAGACATCTACAGCCAACTTATATTTGATCAAGGATCCAAAACCAATCCCTGGAATAAAGACAGTCTATTCAATAAATGGTGCTGGGAAAATTGGATTTCCACATGCAGAAGCTTGAAGCAAGACCCATACCTATCACCTTACACAAAAATTCACTCAACATGGATTAAAGACTTAAATCTATGACCCAACACCATCAAATTATTAGAGAGCATTGGAGAAACCCTGCAAGATATAGGTACTGGCAAAGACTTCTTGGAAAAGACCCCAGAAGCACAGGCAGTCAAAGCCAAAATTAACATTTGGGATTGCATCAAATTGAGAAGTTTCTGTTCTTCAAAAGAAACAGTCAGGAAAGTGAAGAGGCAACCGACAGAATGGGAAAAAATATTTGCAAACTATGCAACAAATAAAAGGTTGATAACCAGAATCTACAAAGAAATTAAGAAACTCCACAACATCAAAACAAACAATCCACTTAAGAGATGGGCCAAAACCTCAATAGACATTTTTTGAAAGAGGAAATCCAAATGGCCAAAAGACACATGAAATAATGTTCAAGATCACTAGCAATCAGAGAAATGCAAATCAAAACCACAATGAGGTTTCACCTCAACCTGGTTAGAATGGCTCACATTCAGAAATCTACCAACAATAGATGCTGGAGAGGATGTGGGGAGAATGGGACACTGACCCACTGTTGGTGGGAATGCAAACTGGTTAAGCCACTATGGAAGTCAGTCTGGAGATTCCTCAGAAACCTGAACATAACCCTACCATTCAACCCAGCCATCCCACTCCTTGGAATTTACCCAAAGGAAATTAATTTGGCAAACAAAAAAGCTGTCTGCACATTAATGTTTATTGCAGCTCAATTCACAATTACTAAGACCTAGAACCAACCCAAATGCCCATCAACAGTAGACTGGATAAAGAAATTATGGGACATGTACTCCATAGAATACTATACTGCAGTCAAAAACAATGAAACCCGGTCATTTGCAACAAGTTGGAGGAATCTGGAAAACATTATGCTGAGTAAAATAAGCCAGTCCAAAGGGACAAATATCATATGTTCTCCTGATTCGCGAAAACTAATTGAGCACCAAAGGGGAAACCTGTTGAAGTGAATTGGACACTATGGGAAACAGTGACTTGATCAGCTCTTGTCCTGACTGTTGATGTACAATGCAATACTTTATCCATTTTAGTATTTTTTTTTTGTTCTAGTACTAGTGGTTGAACTCTGTAATTAACACACAATTATTCTTAGGTGTTTAAATTTTAACTGAAAAGTGATCCCTGTTAAATATAAGAGTGGGAAAAAAGAGAGGGAGGAGATGTACAATTTGGGACATGCTCACTCGGTCTTCTCCCAAATAGTGGAGTTAGAAATGTGCCAGGGGGTTCCAATAAAATCCCATCAAGGTGGCACGTACCAATGCCATCTCACTAGTCCAAGTGATCAGCTTCAGTTCACAATTGATCACACTGATACGTCTAAGAGTCAAAGGGATCACACAAACAAGACTAGTGTCTGCTAATACTAACTGATAGAATCAAAAAGGGAGAGAATGATCCAACATGGGAAGCGGCATACACAGCAGACTCATAGAATTGCAGATGTCCTAAACAGCACTCTGGCGTCAGAATCAGCTCTTAAGGCATTCGGATCTGGCTGAAGAGCCCATGAGAGTATTTAAGCATAGAAAGCCAAGACACTCTGGGGGAAAAAAAAAAAAAAAGGCGACCTAAATGAAAGATCTCTGCAAACGAGATCCCAGTGGAAAATACAGGGCCATCAAAGAAGGAGGCACCTTTCTCTGAAGGGAGGAGAGAACTTCTATTTTGGCTATGAGCCCATCAGAATAAGATCAAAATCGGCAAACCCTAAAGGCTTCCATAGCCTCAGCAACTCATGACTAGAGCCTAGGGAGATTACTGACGCCATAAACAAGAGTGTCAAATTGTTAGGTCAACAACAGGAGTCACTGTGTACTTACTTCTCACGTGGGATCTGTCCTTAATGTGTTGTCCAATGTGAAGTAATGCTATAACTAGTACTGAAACAGTATTTTTATATTTTGTGGTTATGTGTGGGTGCAAACTGATGAAATCTTTACTTAGTATATACTGAATCGATCTTCAGTATATAAAGATAATTGAAAATGAAAAAAAAAACCTTGGTTTTAGATTGGACATTGCATAGAAAATTAATCAATTTTTGAAAAATATCATGTAGGATCTTTGTCCTTAATGTGTTGTACATTGTGATTTAATGCTTTAACTAGTACTCCAACAGTATTTTTCACTTGGTGTTGCTATGTGGGTGCAAACTTTTGAAATCTTTACTTAATATATACTAAACTGATCTTCTGTATATAAAGAGAATTGAAAATGAATCTTGATGCGATTGAAAGGGAGAAGGAGCAGGAAAGGGGATGGTTGTGGGTTGGAGGTAAGTTATGGGGGGGAGGGAAGCCATTGTAATCCATAAGCTGTACTTTGGAAATTTATATTCATTAAATAAAAGTTTTTTTAAAAAAGAACCATGGCTGGTATACAGTAAACGCTTCATAAATGTTAATGTCTTGTTCAGGATGTAAAATCCTTTGGTAAACTCAAACGTCCATTGGAACAATCCAAAATAGGAATAAAAACAAATATATTGTCATACTTATTACTTCAGAGAGAGATATGAATGATTCTTATCATATTATATTTGCTTAAGAGTAGATATTTTCTATGATGAGCATATCATCACATAATAACAGCAAATATTATTTTTGAAGAATATGCAGTCATAAAATTATGTGGAATATGTTGGGAAAAGAATGACAAAGATAATAAAGTAGTAGGATAATTATTTTCCAATTTTGTTGGAAATCATACACACACATATACACCCCCACACAGATACACACACACTAATAGGAAAATTGCCAAAATATTAACTATTCTTAAGTGGCAGGGTTATAGATAGTACTTCAATTTTATTTTTGGTGCTCTTGGATATCTTTAAAATTATTATTGCAACTGGCATTATTATTGTTATTGGTAAGAGGAAAATGCTATTTAAAAATTTAAGGTTTTATGTTTTAGAAGGAGCCAAAAAGTCTACAAATTAGGGCTTCATCAGAGTACTTTCTTGATAAAGAAGTTCTGAACCCAACAGTCTTGGACCACTGAGTCAGCACCAGGCTTTCTATCCAAATTTTTCAGATTTGGCAAAAATTTTGTTGTGCATTGCTGTCCTAACCACCTTGAAAAAGTGAAAATCTGAATGAAGCAAACTCCTACATTGATCCACTTTCCTTATAAATGAAACAGCCCATTTGTAAGGCCCACCATGCACATTCAAAAGACAAATTTATACCAATTACACTTTCCCTCTTGCAGCTGAACATTTTTCATATGATTTCTTTGCCCAGAAGCCGTAGTTTCTTGTTTTGCCAAGTTCCTCCCGTTCTTTAAAGCATAAATTCGTTAGTGATTCTTGCACAATGCTGTGAGTTTTCTCTTTGTGTATGTCTCCCCTAAAAACTCAGCCACTTGCATGCATGCATGCGTGCACACACACACAAAATTTCTTTTCTTTTCTTTTCTTTTTGTTTTTTACAGGCAGAGTGGACAGTGAGAGAGAGAGAGAGAGAGAGAGAGAGAGAAAGGTCTTCCTTTGCCGTTGGTTCACCATCCAATGGCCGCCGTGGCTGGCGCGCTGCGGCCGGTGCACCACGCTGATCCAATGGCAGGAGCCAGGTGCTTCCTCCTGGTCTCCCATGCGGGTGCAGGGTCCAAGCACTTGGGCCATCCTCCACTGCACTCCCGGGGCACAGCAGAGAGCTGGCCTGGAAGAAGGGCAACTGGGACAGAATCCGGCGCCCCAACCGGGACTAGAACCCGGTGTGCCAGCGCCGCAGGCGGAGGATTAGCCTATTGAGCCACGGCGCCAGCCACACACACACAATCTCTTTTTTCTTTTTTTTTTTTTAACTTTTATTTAATGAATATAAATTTCCAAAGTACAGCTTATGGATTACAATGGCTTCCCCCCCCCCCCATAACTTCCCTCCTACCTGCAACCCTCCCCTTTCCCGCTCCCTCTCCCCTTCCATTCACATCAAGATTCATTTTCAATTCTCTTTATATACAGAAGATCAGTTTAGTATATATTAAGTAAAGATTTCAACAGTTTGCCCCCACATAGCAACATCAAGCGAAAAAATTCTGTACTAGTTATAGCATTAAATAACAACACACACACACAATTTCAATAACTAATCATCTAGCTGAAAACATTTTGCAAAATGAGTTGATTTAAGGCACACAGGTGTTTTGTGGACCTAAAGATTCGAAAGCCGTAGTGGAAATTTATAAACATTTATTCTACTTTCAAAACTACTGCTTAAAAACAAGTTTTTCAGTTTTTTTCAAGAACCTGGAATTTAAGTGGGAAAAGGATTTGAGTGGGAAAGTATAGAGTTGGGAATATGTTAGAGCCTCAGAACAAACACATGGAAACATTGCACATCATTGGATAAAACAGCTTGTAACACTGGAGAAAAACAGAAGACTAGCTGATCCCTATGACGGTACAGTTAAATAAGAAAGCAACAGTTTGTTAGGAGAAGTGAGTGCAAGGTTGAATATTGTTGGATCCATTCCAGATTGAATTTAAAGACTATCCTGATTATATCAGATAATTTTTTTCATTTTCAACAAGAGAAATAGCACCATGAGAGTCTGTCAGGAGAAACAATTTCCTTTTGTCATTTTCTTTTTATGGTTGTAAGCCTTCAAAGTTTGAATACCTCTTTAAAATATCTGTAACTATACTGATTAGTAAAAATAACTACAACTTTGAAGGACGAAAAAATGTCTTTGATCACTCTCTGTAAATTACACACGAGTAGGTAAAGATATGGAAACAAAAATGTTCATGATATAACACTCACAAACAACTTTATTTTTTTTTTATTTATTTATTTTTGACAGGCAGAGTGGACAGTGAGAGAGAGACCGAGAGAAAGGTCTTCCTTTGCCATTGGTTCACCCTCCAATGGCCGCCACGGCTGGCACGCGGCGGCCGGCGCACTGCGCTGATCCGAAGCCAGGAGCCAGGTGCTTCTCCTGGTCTCCCATGCGGGTGCAGGGCCCAAGCACTTGGGCCATCCTCCACTACACTCTGGGCCATAGCAGAGAGCTGGCCTGGAAGAGGGGCAACCAGGACAGAATCCGGCGCCCCGGCAGGGACTAGAACCCAGTGTGCCGGCGCCGCAAGGTGGAGGATTAGCCTGTTGAGCCACGGCGCCGGCCACAAACAAGTTTATAAAACTCACTCTTATGGGTTAAGGAGATGCTTGGCCCTAATGTAATGCATGGGTTTTTCCCTCAGTTCTGGTGACATGAGTTAAGACACCTAACAGAAAATTGTCACTAACAAATGAAGAAGCAGTTTAAACTCATTCTACTCCATCATTTAGATGGAAAACACATGCAAAGTGTGGGATGTATTAATATTTATATATCTCTGTTACCTCCAAATAAAAATCCTTCTACCTAACAGTTAAATTGCAATGGAACAAAAACTGAACACGTGATTTCTGGTTTGTGTTTCTGCGGGGTGAGGAGGTTGGCAGTTAGGATTCCACCCTAAGGACAAGTGGAAAAACAGATCTGAAAGCAGTCACACTTCTCTGACCTCTAAGAGAGGTCAAAGTTGAAATGGCAGGCGGGCAGGCAGGCAGACACAGATTATAAAGTGGCACAGCAGAAACTTCCGCTGGCATCTAGTGCTGGAGTAGGAAACAGTAATTAACCATGCATGGTAATTAACACACTGCTGAGGTCTTGGTGCGGCAAGTCTGAGAGTAAAGCCTTCCAGAGGGACCATATCATAGAGTGGGGAGCCATGCGTTTGTGAGTTTCATCTCCAGGAGCGCTGCTAGGTTTTCACAGTAAATATTAGAGAAAATTTCTCCATGCTTTTGGCAGAGGGCAGAGAGAAGGAAGCATCATGAAGTAAGACAGCATTCTGCTCTTGACCAGGTCTGTCATATTCAGCATCTAACATGCCAGGACTTTAACTGCCTAGGGGAAATGAAATACCCAACCACAGCCCACTCTACTCTCCCACACAGACGGAAAATACCATCCTAGCCATCCTGTCTCACCTTGCTTAAGTAGGCAGGCATACAGGTTAAAATCAACTAGGTTTGGCCGGCACTGTGGCTCACTTGGCTGGTCCTCCGCCTGTGGCACCCGCACCCCGGGTTCTAATCCTGGTTGGGGCGCCAGGTACTAGTCCCAATTGTTCCTCTTCCTGTCCAGCTATCTGCTATGGCCCAGTAGGCAGTGGAGGATGGCCCAAGTGCTTGGGTCCCTGCACCCATATGGGAGACCAGGAGGAAGCACCCAGCTCCTGGCTTCAGATCAGTGCAGCACTAGCTGTGGCAGCCATTAGGGGAGTGAACCAACAGAAGGAAGACCTTTCTCTCTGTCTCTCTCTCGTTGTCTATAACCCTCTCTGTCTCTCTCTCTCTCTCTCTCTCATTGTCTAACTCTGCCTGTCAAAAAATAAAAAATAAAAAAATCAATTAGGTTTGTGAACTGGAAGACTATGCCTTCACCACGCCCCTGTGTGACCTCATCCCCCTACCTGGCCACACCTGGGTGCCCACTAGCCAATCAGGTTAACCACTCCCCTTTGGAAGTGGGTTAAAAGCCTGGGACATGGTGTGCCTGGCCCCTCTCTTCTTCCTTGGCCTCTTGCCAGGAGGGGGCTGGCTATAGCCCTGCGCCTCTAGGGCGCGTGGCCTTCAGACCACCTGCCCTAGGCTTCCTGGCCTAGATGCTCCTCCACGTGGCTGGTTCCTGGTGCTCGGTATGAACCCAGATTTACCTCTCTCTCTAAAATAAAGCTCTCACTCATCTTTCTCACTAAATAAAGGCTTAAAATGTACCATACTGCCTGGCTTATCTGTGCCGGTATTTAGAATTCTTCTCTAAATATTAGGTAAGAACCCTCTCGGACTTATTAATATTGGGAATTTATTAATAAGCATATGGTGAAATCGTATGGCACCCCAAATTCAAGTAGCATATGTGATACCCCAGATGGCGCTTCTGGGGAACTTTAAAGGAGCACATTTTCATACAGATTTTAGGGGATCATCTCTGATTTCATTGCCCCAAGTGTGGACCTGCCACGTTCACAAGTCCAGAGGCAGAGGCACACCAAATGACTGAGATTTAACCTTAGAAGTATAGAATCTTCCTCTCCAGCTCTTTACCATCACATTACTAGAATCTTATGGAGAGGCGCCGGCACTGTGGCGCAGCAGGTTAACACCCTGGCATGAAGCGCCGGCTTCCCATATGGGCGCCGGTTCCAGTCCCGGCTCCTCCTCTTCCAATCCAGCTCTCTGTTATGGCCTGGGAAAGCAGTGGAAGATGGCCCAAATCCTTGGGCCCCTGCACCCATGTGGGAGAATCAAAGAAGTTACAGGCTCCTGATTTTGGATCAGCGCAGCTCTGGTCATAGCGGCCAACTGGGGAGTGAACCATCAGATGGAAGACCTCTCCCTCTCTCTCTCTCTGCCTCTCTTCTCTCTGTGTAACTCTGACTTTCAAATAAATAAAATCTTAAAAAAAAAAAGAATCTTATGGAGAACATTCTTTTTTGCCCAATACATCATGTCCAGATATCCAGGAAAAAATTACCAGGCATACTTAAAGGCAAAAAGAAACAAACAAACAAAAAAACACATCACAGTTTGAAGAAAACCAGCAAGGATCAGAACCAGGTATGGCAGAGATACTGTAATTATCAGACTGGAAATTTTTAAAAAAGATTTATTTATATATTTATTTATTTATTTGAAAGTCAGAGTTACAGAGAGAGGAGAAACAGAGAAAGCAGTCTTCCAACTTCTCATTCACTACCCAGATGGCCACAACTGCCAGGGCTGGGCCAGGCGGAAGCCAGGAGCTAGGAGCTTCCTCTAGTTCTCCCACAGGGGTGCAGGGACCCAAGCACCTGGGCCATCTGCAGCTGCTTTTCCCAGGCCAATGGTAGGGAGCTGGATCAGAAGTAGAACAGGGACATAAACTAGCACCATTATGGGATACCAGCATTTCAGGTGGCAGGTTTACCTGCTATGCCACAATACTGACCCCCAGAGTAGGAATTTAAAACCCGTATGGTTTATATGTCAATTGCTTGAATGGATGAACTAGAGAGCATGTAAGAACAGACTGGCAGTGTGAGCAAAGACATGGAAATCTTAACAAAGAATCACAAAAAAGAAGAAAAGAAAAGCTGCTAGAGATCAAAGACAATATACCAGAAATGAAGAATGCCTTTGATTTGGCTCATTAGAATGGCCTTGGGTGATGAAAGAATCTCTCAGTCTGAGAATACAGCAACAGAAAACTCACACACTGAAAAGCAAAGACAATACAGGCTGACAAGAACAGAATATAATATTCCAAAACTGCAGAACAGCTACAAAAATACATTTGGCGGGGGGACATAAGAAAGAAAAGAAGGGAAAGGAGACGGGGCCTCAGGGAACACTAGGCAAGATAAATGCAACAAGAACCAAGCAAACAAAACTACACTGAATAGTTTCACACATAAACTATAGAGAATCAAGGATGAAGAACATCCTGAGAGGAGCCAGAAGAGAAACTCCTTATTTATGGAGGAACAATAAAAATCACAAAGAATTACATCTGACTTCTCAAAAACCATGCAGGCAAAAAAAAGGAATGTAGTGAAATATTTAAGGGGTAAAATAAAAATAATCTAACAACCTATACTTACATAACCTTGAAATTATCTCTATAAGTAAAGGACAAATCGAAGCTTTCTTAGAAAAACAAAAATTGTGGAAATTTGCTGCCTGCAGATTTTCTCTCTCTTTCTCTCTAACTGTAAAACTGCATATAATACCAAATGTAAATGCTGTCACCATAAATGTAGTTATCATAAAGCTCTTAACACAGAACTGGGGAAACATGCTAATTTTTCTTAAAAATAATTCTTATTTCTTATGATTATTAACAGGATGACAAGGAGGCTTTACTTATGCCACAAGAAGGAAACAATTTTTGGAGCAGTTGGACAAACATATACTTTTCTTCAATTTCTATTATAATTATAAAAATAATCAGCTAAATAATAGAGACACTTTCCAGTCTTTTACTATGAATGAGAAGTAGAAGAAAAAGCAACAAGACAATGCCATCAGACAAACAAAACAGTATGGAATAGTAGTGCTGACTCACAGCTCCATGGGTTCCTGTCTCCAAATTATCACTATTTTTAAACTCCTCTCTAGCATAATGAGAGAAAAAATAAGTTATTGATTTTTTTCATGAAGTCAGACATTTTCAATTAAGGATACTATTTTGAAATCTTGTTCTTCCATCACTTCCCCTGTTAAAAATATCTACACATTTTCAAAATAATGCTGACAGCAGTTAGAAGGGAGTTTTTTTCTTTTTCTCTGTTTTCAGGTGACAAAATAAAAAAAACTTCACAAACTTACATGAGATTACATCAGTTCTGTCTTCAGCTGTAAGTAATTATGTCTCTATCGCATCCATTCAGGTTTTCATTGTAACAACTTTGTCATCCACCTCACAAAACTCATTTGTGATTCTAATAACTGATCAATTGCCAGGGTATCTCATTATTTGTCTTTCACTTTGATTTTAGTCTTCTATTCCCTACACCACCTTTATTTTATATTTAAAATTTTTTACAGATTTTACATACTTTAGAATCACCCTTCAATTTACTTCAACTTGACTTTAATACACATGACTCTGTTGCTATTCTAAGAGTGTTTTACTGTTAAAGCCTTAAAGATGCAACAGTAAAAAAACAGATCAAATAAAAGGAATACTATAACATAATTAAATAGTGATACTAATTTTGCTTCATTGATATTAATGGGTTCCACAGACAGTTGAAAATGTGATTAAAAAGCAGTCATTCATTTACTAAATATTTATTAAGCATTACTATATAAGTGCCAGGAATTATTTGATGTACTCAGATAAATCAATAAAAAAGTTATTAAAAATAGGAAAATAAGTAAATTGTTATCTATTATAAATATGTCTTCATTCTGAATTATTATCATCACAAATATTTTTTCCATTTGCTATTTTTAAATTTTTTTTTAAATTTGAATTAATTTTATTTCCCCTACAGTCAACAACTTTTCTGCATTTGAATTTTAAAGCAACAAAGTAAAATAAAATCCCCCAAATGTCAAGGTATCAGAAATCCAGATTTAGTTACACTTTATTTGTGAAAATGTTCAGCCATTTTATTGGTCTGTAAAAGAACCATCATCTGGGTCAAAAAAGGAATTCTATAAATCAAAGAATATTCTACCTTGAAAAAGAAAATCAGCAGTAACATTCTCACTGAACATTGTAAATTACAGTTTTCTTCATAAAAGGTACATACTATTCTGCACTTTTCCACCAAAAGCAGTGGTGTGTTATGCTTGTTTTATATATATATATATATATATATATATATATATATATGTATATATATATATATATATAAAGTTATATCCTGTGGCAGGAAAAACCTTTTCTCTTTCACTAAACAACTGGAGAAATTTTTCAAGTCTGTATAAAGTTGCCTATAAGCTGGAAAGTGAACATGTTCAATCTCCATTTATATTTTAGTGCATTTTTTGACAACTGTCATACTTAATAAAAGTAAGAAAATGCATATAGCACTAAAGAGTGTTTCATCAAATGGCAAAGGTATTAAAAAATATGGAGCAGAGAACAAAATCACTAATGGATGGAACTACTGTAAGATGAAAAAAAATCCAGGCAAAGTTTACAAATCCTTTGTCATTCTATAGAGTCACACAGAAGATGAACTTTGGATACCTTTCCACCTGAAAGGTGTCTTCCTAAATCTTGCATGTAAACATAGTGCTAATCTCCGTACAAACTGCTAAACTTCATCTTGGTAAGCAACATAGCCATTTGCTATTTTTAAATTTTTAATTTTTCCTTTTACCATATAACTTTCATAGAAAAATGCCTAAAATATCATACACTGACATTTTATCATCTATATTATATTTTATAATTTATCATACACTATAATTTAATCTATATTATTTATTTATTTATTTTTTATTTTATAATTTATCATACACTGTAATTTTGTCATCTATATTATATATTTATATATCTGGAAAATTTACATTTATAGTACATTTATATATTTTCTTTTCCATTAACACATATTTTTTCATAAAAGGAATATTTAAAAAGGTAATGGTTCATTGGTTTAACTCTTTAATTAACACACAATTATTCATAGGCATTTAAAATTAACTGAAAAATGATCCCTGTTAAATATAAGAGTGGGAATAAGAGAGGGAGGAGATGTACAGTTCAGCACATGCTCACTCAGACTTACCCTTAATGGTAGAGCTAGAAACGTGCCAGGGTATTCCAATTCAATCTCAGCAAGGTGGCATGTACCAATTCTATCTCACTTGTTAAAGTGCTCAGATTAAGTTCATAACTGATCAAAAGATAGGATTAAGTGTCAACGAGATTACATAAATAAGATCAGTGTCTGCAAATAATAATTGATAGAATTAAAAAGGAGAGAATGATCCTACATGGGAAGTGGGATACACAGCAGACTCATAGAATGGCAAATGCCCTAAACAGCACTCTGGCTTCAGAATCAGCCCTTAAGGCATTCATATCTGGCTAAAAAGCCCATGATAGTTTTGCAGGCATGGAAAGCCAAGACACCTTGACCAAAAAAAAAAAAAAAAAAAAAAAAGGACCTAAATGAAAGATCTCTGTGAGTGAGATTCCAGTGGAAAGAACGGGCCATCAAAGAAGGAGGTACCTTTCACTGAAGGTGAAAGCAACCCAACTTAAAAAAATGTAAGTCAAAACCACAATGAGATCCTAGCTCAAAATTGTTATAATGGCTACTATCAGAAAGTCAAATAATAAGTGTAGGAGGATGCCAAGGAAAGGGGGTCCTTAAAGACTGTTGGTGGTAATACAAATTGGTATAGCCATTACAGAAAACACTATGGAAGTTCCTCAAAAATTAAAAGTTATGTAATACAGAAATCAAGTTCTTGGGTATATATCAAGAGTATATGAAAGCCGGCGCCGTGGCTCAACAGGCTAATCCTCTGCCTTGCGGCGCCGGCACACCGGGTTCTAGTCCCGGTCGGGGCACCGATCCTGTCCCGGTTGCCCCTCTTCCAGGCCAGCTCTCTGCTGTGGCCAGGGAGTGCAGTGGAGGATGGCCCAAGTCCTTGGGCCCTGCACCCCATGGGAGACCAGGATAAGCACCTGGCTCCTGCCATCGGAACAGCGCGGTGCGCTGGCCGCAGCGTGCTACCGCGGCGGCCATTGGAGGGTGAACCAACGGCAAAAGGAAGACCTTTCTCTCTGTCTCTCTCTCACTGTCCACTCTGCCTGTCCAAAAAAAAAAAAAAAAGAGTATATGAAAAAGCCAGCTCCGTGGCTCCATAGGCTAATCCTCCACCTTGCGGCGACGGCACACCGGATTCTAGTCCCGGTTGGGGCGCCGGATTCTATCCTGGTTGCCCCTCTTCCAGGCCAGCTCTCTGCTATGGCCCGGGAGTGCAGTGGAGGATGGCCCAGGTCCTTGGGCCCTGCACCCGCACGGGAGACCCAGAGAAGCACCTGGCTCCTGCCTTCGGATCAGTGCGGTGCACCGGCCGTAGCGCGCCGGCCGCGGCGGCCATTGGAGGGTGAACCAACGGCAAAAGGAAGACCTTTCTCTCTCTCTCTTTCTCTCACTGTCCACTCTGCCTGTCAAAAAAAAAAAAAAAAGATTATATGAAAAAGAATGTCAAAGAGGGGCTGGTGCAGTAGGTTAATCCTCTGCCTGCGGTACCAGCATCCCATATGGGCGCCGGTTCTAGTCCCAGCTGCTCCACTTCCAGTCCAGCTCTCTGCTATGGCCTGGGAAAGCAGTAGAAGATGGCCCAAGTGCTTGGGCCCCTGCACCTGCATGGGAGACCGGGAGAAAGCGCCTGGCTCTAGACTTTGGATCGGTGCAGCTCCAGCCATTGCTGACATTTGGGGAGTGAAAAAACAGAAGGAAGACCTTTCTCTCTGTCTCTCCCACTCACTATCTATAACTCTTAACTCTCAAATAAAATAAATAAAATCTTTAAAAGAAAAAGAATGTCAAAGAGATATCTGAACTCCTATGTGAGAATGGCTTCCATATAATAGAATATTATTTGCCCTTAAACAGAAAAGGACTTCTGTCACTGGCAACAACATCAATAAAACTAGAGGTCAGTATGTGGTATTCAAGGTTAAGCCTCCATCTACAGTGCCAGAATCCCATATAGACACAGGTTCAAGTTCCGGCTAATCCACTTCCCATCTAGCTCCCTTCTAATGGGCCTGGGAAAGCAGAGGAAGATGGCCCAAGTACTTGGACCCTATATCCTCATGAGAGACATGGATGAAGCTCCTGGTTCCTGGTTTCAGGCCTGGCTGGCATTTAGGTAATGAATCAGCAGATTCTCTCTCTCTCTCTCTTTCTCTCTCTCTCTCTCTTTCATTGTCTCTTCTCTCTATATCTCTGCCTTGCAAAGACATTATGTTAAGTGAAATAAGTCAAATACTGAATGACTTCAACTATATGTAGACTCTAAAGTCAAAATTAGGGAAACAGAGTAGGAATGGTAGTTACCATCGGTTGAGAGTGAGGGATATGGTGAGAAGATCATCAAAGAGTAAGAAGTTTCATGTGCGCAGAATAAATAAGTTCTGTAGACCTCACATGCAGTATGGCGACAGAAATTATAACATGTACTTAAAATCTGCTATGAGAATATATCTCTAGGGTTCTCACTGAAAAAGGAAGGGAGGAAGAGTACATGAGGTGATGATGTATTAATTAATTTGATTGTGGTACACATTTCACAAGGTATAGGTATATAAAAACATCAGTATCCTTTGTATCCTTTAAATTGATATAATTTTCATTTATCAATTTTACCTCAAAGAAGTTAGAAAGGGGAAGCAGAATTAAATAGTCCATGTTTTTGTTTTAAAGATTTCATTTATTTATTTGAGAGGTACAGTTAGAGGGAGAGAGACAGACAGAGACAGAGAGAGAGGTCTTCCATTCAGGGGTTCACTCCCTAGATGGCTGCAATGGCTGGAGCTGAGCTGATCTGAAGCCAGGAGCCAGGAACTTCTCCCCCCACCACCAGTCTCCCACATGGGTGCAGGAGCCCAAGCACTTGGGCCATCTTTCACTGCTCTCCCAGGCCATAGCAGAGAGCTAGATCAGAAGAGGAGCAGCCAGGATATGAACCAGCACACATATGGGATGCGAGCACTGCAGGTGGAGGCTCAGCCCACCTATGCCTTAGCGCCAGCTCCAACAGTTCATGTTTTAATAAGGAAATTTAATTTCCAAAGGCTTTAGTCACCCTTTAAAATGGATATAATATAGACATTAAAGAACCCTGAGGATTAGGAAACAAAATGCAGTACCATCAGCTATAACTTGGAGTAAAATGTTTATTTCAGAAATTATAGTAAAATATGGGAAGAAAGGCGCACTCAGTCCTCTGCCTCTCTGCTGAGCCGCCCACCTGGCCTGCCCAGGTGTGTTCTCTCCACTCAACCATGTAACCTCGCTCTCCCCAGTCCGAGTGACTGGGTGCTCTCTCTCTGTCCCTTCCATTCTGTCGGATGCCCTATCCCCAATAAAGCCTTTTCACTCCGCTGGGGGAAAAAAAATATGGGAGGAAAGGCAAAGGTAGGAATTTTTTCTTCAGATACACTCCCAAACTCTTTTGTCTTGACAAACAGGACACTCGACTTTGTACAAAATGAAGTTAATGAAAGTCCTTACAAAAGGCAATTAACAAAGTCTCCCCAAAAGGATTTAATTAAGATAACAATATCAACCAGGAGCTTTGGATGCAAAAAAAACCCCCACAGCTTTATATACTTATTCTACATAATTTTAAATCATTTGTAGACTGGACTACACATTTTAAAGAGTATTAATAAGTATAGAGGCTAAAAATTTCAATTCACAAAATGTAGTACTTAAATTTGAATGAAATGTTTTACAAACCATAAGAAAACTAACAAAAAAGTAAAAACTAAAAGAACTGAATATATTTCACATGACTTGGTAAATAAAGTTAACAGATATTTTAAGGCTCACTTTACAAATATTTTCAAAAAAGATTCATTTTTTAAATTTGAAGTTGCAGACAGATGGAAAAGTAGTACAGATACAAATTAAAACATCCACAGTACATCTTATTGTACTGCTGTTTCATAAGAGATGCTGCATAGCAAAATAATAATTAATTTTCTCATTGGAACTTGGAGAGATAATAAAATAGAATTTAAGTAGAGACAGTATAAAAGGACTTCAAAAGGTTTGTGGGGAAATCGTATTATGAAAAATCTGTGCATGGATTTCAAAAATTGTTTGCAACAAAATAAACTTATATTTTAATTCCATTTTGATAAACTTTCCAAAGTACCCTCATATTATTTTTATTCAGAATCCCAAGCATACCCTTCTTTTTCTTTTGAATTAGATACTCCTAAGAATAGTATCATATAGTTGAACTTCTTTATAGAGTGGAAAAAGGAAAATTGCTTGAATCATTTTATAGATGGGTATTAATGCACATTTATAAACAGTTCCTACAATATTGAGTAAACCATACATAGCCTATTTTCCTTACCTGCTTTTTATTACACGCAATCATGTCAAGTCTTTACTTAAATATCTTAAATGATAACCTCTATTTAAAATTACAATTCTCCATCATTCTTTAGTCTATACACTCCCCATTATGCTGGCTTGGTTTTTTTTTTTTTTCCTATTTTTCACCTTATGACTTGCCACATTATTTTCATACTTAATATATTAAATTATTATCTATCTACTGTCACCAGACTATAAACTTCATAAGGACTAGGAATTTTTATTTCATTCATAGTTGTATCTCAAGATTTGTGACCACTGCATATAAAATAGTAGAGCTTCAAAAACTATGTACTGAAATAATTGTATCAGAAGGATGAGCACCTGTCTTCTCCTCATAAAGTTAAGAATTCTCCAACTGACAAGGCATTATGAATAGGAATGTCCCAAAGAAATACAGTGTAGAAGTACAACCTCACTAGAAATCAAAGAAATGCAAAGTGAACAGGGTTAAAAAAGTACTATAAAGTTTGTAAAATGAGGTAATACACTATGTTGGCAATGAATTAGTGAAATGACAATTAATTGATGGCAATGAATTCATAAAAATATATAGGTCATTTTGCTAATATACAGGGTAATTAAAATTCTAACTGGATAAATATAAAAATGAATGGTGTTACATATTTTGTAGCTGTGAAAAACTGATACAATATAATTTCCAACAAAAAGGAAGTACTTTGGCAAATTACATCTATAAAGAAGAATATTATATAGCAATTCTTAAAAATTGAAATGGTCAGATGTTACTACTGAAAGAGGTAAGTATACACAAGCATCATAAAATACTTATTAGAGGAGATTATTTAGATTAGAATGTGAGAGTATAGGCCTGAGGATTCAGCTTGCATTGTTTTAACTTCTCTTCTTTACCAATAGTATATGAAGTAGTGGCAAGTTACTTAACTTGGTACTATCTCTTCAAGACTTAGTGGGAGTGTGTGTGCGTGTGTGTACATATGTATATATATATATATATACACAAAAATGTATGTGTGTAAAATAAGGGCATAAAGGAATAATAGTAAGTACTTCAGAGAGTTGTTAGAATTGTTATTAGAATTATGTAATAAAATCCATGTAAAGCACAAAACAGAGACTGAAATGCTAATTAAATGTTAGCTACTGCTGTTTTTTTGTGATATATGTGTATGTAAAGACAAAATACAGAATATCAGGTAATAAAAAAATAATTGTGACTATTATTGAAAGACTGGTTATTGTGTTATTTTTACTTTACTTATTTTTAAAGCCTACTTGTCTTATATTACATGTAACCTGTCACTTGTATATAAACACACACACACACACACGATGTAAAATATATTATAATTATTTTTATTTGATTTTTCCTTCCCAAAACTATTCAATTAAAATGAATGGAAAAAGATACATGAACAAATGCCATTGGAACTACAGTAGTTCAGTTCAGACTTTAAGGCAATACTTCATTGTTCATAAAGTTGGGCACTATACAAATATATTGACAACAATAAAATGTTTATGGTAAAGAAATAAAAATTTTGAATTTATATGCATTTAATAGCATAAGCTAAAAATTTATGCATAACTGTTAGCATAAGCTAAAACAGCATAACTTTCAAACAAGAGGAGACAGAAAAATCACAAGACACAATACAGGTTAGAGATTTTAACTAATTTCTTAGTGATTGCTCAAGCTAATCAAAAGAATTGGTGGGCCGGCGCCACGGCTCACTAGCAATCAGAAAATTAACATTTTCTTAAAGTAGAATGGGTTATTTATTTAAAAACAAAGAGGGCAAGATATAATGCAAATATTAATACATTTTACAACTCACATATATAACTCATATCTGAAGCATAGCAAATGCTAGCTTCTGATCAATTTTGGTGGTATTTTTTATATTGTAGAATCTTTAAACTTTACTGCATGTTGCCATACCAGAGAGAGAGAGAAAGAGTTATCTAAAAGGAGGTAAGAAAAATGGCAAAGTGTATATGCAATGTATAGTTTTATGTAGAGCACTGCCTTAAAAAAAAAACTTGTCACTGGAAGCACTGAACCACTGAACCCAAATCTAGATGGCTACTGTTCATTTATATAAAGCAGGTTCTTATTTTTTGTAAATAATTGTATGAACTACATTTTGAATCCTTTAAATGAGTTTTACATTTTAAAATCTGGTATAAAGACTAAGAAAAAAATTTATTTCTAAATTAATCAATTTTTAAAAAATATCATGTAGGATCTCTGTCCTTAATGTGCTGTACATTGTGATTTAATGCTATAACTAGTACTCCAAAGGTATTTTTCACTTTGTGTTGCTATGTGGGTGCAAACTGTTGAAATCTTTACTTAATATATACTAAACTGATCTTCTGTATATAAAGAAAATTGAAAATGAATCTTGATGTGAATGGAAGGGGAGAGGGAGCAGGAAAGGGGAGGGTTGCAGGTGGGAGGGAAGTTATGGGGAGTGGGGAGCCACTGTAATCCATAAGCTGTACTTTGGAAATTTATATTCATTAAATAAAAGTTAAAAAAAATAAAATTAAAAAAAAAACAGGAAAAAAAAGCTTAGAGAAAGACAAATAAATAAATAAATCTTTAAAAAAATTTATTTCTACCCATCCATATCCCCTACAGAAAATCTCCTTCACCCTAATTGGTTGTAACTTACATTAAAATAGCCTTTTTAGTGGGTACAGGGTCTTCAGGTGAGAATATAATGATCATTTACTAAGGAGACCCTAAATACTCAATTAAACTACGTTTTCAGAATTACTTCTTTAACACAACAAGTCTGAACACTACGCTCTATGTTTCTTCACTATTTCCAGATACCATTTCTTTTTTTTTTCAGTTTGCTGCCTGTGTTTTATTGATAAAAAATCACACTTGGCCACTGCTCCACACTCATGCCCACAAAACATCACCTGAGACCAGAATAATGATGGAACTGAGAGAGGGCAACACAGACAACTACTGCAAAATCAACAGAGGTACTTTTTCAGTCATACACCACCTGGAGAAAAGGAAACCAGTCCTGCTTTTAACAATTTTATTTTTTTCTAATTTTGTTAATTGAATTTCCCTTAGCACCTTGGCAATGTTGAAAACAAATACAAATACAAGGATGTACTCAGTTTAACATTTTATGCATGAGCATGTGTCACACCATTTGGAGTGGGGGGTGGGGGTAGTTTTGACAACAGGAACAAACCTAAGCAATGGACAACACAGAAGCCAGATAACTGGTTCTGATCTCCACCCCCCACCCCAGCCCCAACATTTAAGAGATATCACTCAAGGGACACCTGAATCAGTTTAAAACAACAAAAATCCTTTGATGTGGTTATTTCTTTAAGTATACTACCAGTGTTTTGTGCTGCAAAACTGAAAATTAAACCATTTAACACACAGCCTGTTGATATCCGAGTTACACTTTTAGAAAGGGTCTACTCAAAGATTCATAAAAAGTTTGCAGCTTTTAAAAATAAACTTTAAGTTACTTAATAATCATGTGTTTTCAAAGAGAATTTGTTCTAACTTCAAAACAAATTTTCTTTCAACTTCTTAAAATGGCCTTATTCAGTTAATGAAAATTGAAATGTCTTGAAAGCTCAGACTAGATACATTAGCATATGTGAAAAAGCAGAAAGTTAAATTAATGGCCTCCAAATCTTAAGGAAATACAAAAAATAGGGAAAAAACTCCATTGTATACTGTAGTTTAGAATTTATAAAACCCCCTCAAAAGGAATACTGTCTGTCCTCTTTTATCTTTTTTGTTATAAAAAAAAAACACAGGTACTTTTAAAATATGCTTAATATTTATTGCTAACACAAATACCAGAGACTTAACCCCAGTGTTGTTCAACTGTGTCAAAGTAAAACCAGTGGACATTTAAACCAATTATTGACTAATTATTAAGGCCATAACTAATAAAACTAGAAGAAAGTGTGGAGAAACTTTTAAAAACTGCTTTCTGTCCCAGCAGCATTTTCCTTGTTCTCTTTTAAACCAGTGAGACGCTAACATTCCATCATTAAGCCTTTTGCAAAGCATACCTGGTTATTTAAAAAGAAAAGGGAATGTGAAACAATATTCAAGCTACCTTAATTTTAGGAACCAAAAAAAAATCAGAATTCTGTATGTCATTTGATCTCTTGCAAATCAAGCACATAAGATGGTAACAAACCCATTAACACAGAAAGCTCTTATCTTCCTCCAAGATCAAGTTGAAATAAATTTAGATGGATCATTATTTTAAATTCCATTGTCTATATCTGGCAAAAATAACATAAAATCAGATTAAAGACAGGTCCTAGATATTAGGAAAACTTCAATTATCAGGACAGAAAAGAGAGACATATTTTTGCAACGTCTCCATGGACCTTGTCTGTGAAGTGCAAGGTGATGAACTTGTATGACTCTTGTTCTCTTCATGTGTTAACAACTATGGCAGATCACTGTACCATACAATCAGTATCATCTCTACCTACTTTTAGCTTTCAACAGCCCAAGGAAATGTTAAGTCATAAGGGTGAAGAGAAAAATATATTTAAATCCCTCCATCTAAACAATCAAATAAATAGCTGAACTACAACACTCACCCTTCATCAGTTAGAGAAATGCTGGAAAAAAAGCCAACATCACTCAGGCATCATTTAGACACAAACCTTGAATCTGCTGTAATAAAATAAATGCTAAATATATACTGAGAATATATATATATATATACAGATATAATGTGCGTACACACACACACACACACACTCACATTCTTCCCTATATACCCCATCAAATGGGAACTATTAGATGTAAAGAGGCAAATTAAATTAAAAATACTATATTTTATAAGAAATTTAAAAATGGTCATGTCTTTAAAATTCCTACTTTTAATAACTTTCGGAGGAAAAGCAAGAATATACTTTCTTCAAAAAAACGACTTTTTCCCTTGTGTTTCAGTTAGAACCTTTAGATTTTTACAAGTTTGTGGACTACAGATAAGTCACACAAGCATACAAGTAATAAGTCTACGCCTCTGACACACTGTACAAAAAAAGTAATGTTTCATTTTAAGTGCAATAATTAAGTTTATAATCCTTGCCAAGTAAAGTTTAAAAAAAGTTTATTCTCTTAAATCCAATGCATTCACAGGGTGTTAACACTTCTAATGTTTCTCATTTCCACCAGTCGAGCATTATCTAAGTAAACCAAAATAAGCACTTTTTTCATAGGTGTAGTCAATGATCAATAATAGCTTTTTTTGTGAAGGACCTAAACTTCCCCCAAATTTCAGCACAGGTAGTGTTGTATGTTTCATTTAGTAGATGATTAAAAACAAATAGTGTATAGAAATGAATAGTTTCAAACTTTGTAAATATATTATACCATGTTATCAACCCACCAAATCAAAAGCAACTGCCAAGCTGAATAAGTTACAAAGAAATAAAAATTCTAGCCTGTAAAGAAATGTGCAGTGTTTTCAAAGCTCTTAACAGTTAGTTACCCATTAACACAGATCTCCAAAGCATAGAGCTGGAAGATGAGTTTCACAGTAACGTAATTTTAACCTCCATTTACATTCATTAATATATTACTAAGATGTTTATGCTATGTCACAATGGTGCTTTCCAGTGTTCACAATTTACAGTTTCCATTTGTACATATGTAACTCACTAAGAGATAGTTACTACTATTCCAAACTATCCCCTAAAATGAAAAACAAAATTCCATCTTACATAGAACTCTGAACATGGTGTGACTTAAAACAGATTAATGCAACATGGTTTTTAATATTTTAGCTATTTTCTAAATACCAGCATGTAAACTTGCCTATCTGAGAGCTACAATTTCTTACTGCTGAGCAAGTGTGCCTGGCCTCTGTTCTTCAGTTGGCTCCACATTACACTGTGGATAATGACCCTCAGAGGTTTGTTGTGAGGATTAAACTAATAGCTGCCACACCATGTTTACTTCTTATTATACGTATCCTTTTCTGCATATCAGCATTCCCTAAGACTCCACTTGGTACTACTCAAAGCCATGCACTATCAATTAATATCCTGGGGTCCAAATTCACATGTACAACTTGCTGTGACATCCCCAAGTTGAGTATTTTTCTGGCATCTCAGCTCATCATGCCCAAACAAATTCATAATTAATCCATATCTCTCTTTCAACAACACTATTCTCACTCTTGTGTCCAGCAAATCCAAACATATGGGCTAGCACCAACATTCACCCTATTTGACATCCACTTCAGAAAAAAATGAAATGACCTCACATTTAGCATCAATAATATTTGGCCATCAAACATGATAAGCCCACCTCCTAAGTATTGATTTACTAATTCACCAACCTATCACCTTCCTTCCTTGGCTCTCACTGCTAAACTACTGAAATAATCTCCTAATTTTTCTCCCTATCTGCAGTTTATCACGCAACTGCAGCACAAACTATCTACCCTTCACATATCTTCTTAGCTTGCTTCCTAAGCACCAACCATTTAACTTTAACACCATTCTTTACTTACAATATGAAAATGTCTCTTGCCTATGTAAAGAAGAAATCTCTTAATCTTTGGTTGAAGAAATCTTTCAATAATTTGCTCTATGTCTTGCCTAGTCTCATATCTTCCCACGCTTTCTCACTTCGTGTTCTGCTGTGGAGTCACATGAATACTTGTAATATACCAAGCTCACATTTTTTCTTTCCAAATTTCATCCTATATACTTTTCCCTTTAGCATAGCTGCCACTGCCTACCTATCTGAGAATCTCAGCACACACATAATCCTCCATCATGAAACCATACGTGATCATCCCCTTAAATCCTCGATGTGAACTTTTCAACTTTGATCTTTGCTAGAATCTTCAGAATAATTCTTTTTTTTTTCTTTTTTCTTTCTTTTTTTTTTTTTTTTTTTTGACAGGCAGAGTGGACAGTGAGAGAAAGAGAGAGAGAGAGAGAGAGAGAGAAAGGTCTTCCTTTGCCATTGGTTCACCCTCCAATGGCCGCCGCGGCTGGCGAACCACGCTGATCCGAAGGCAGGAGCCAGGTGCTTAACCTGGTCTCCCATGGGGTGCAGGGCCCAAGCACTTGGGCCATCCTCCACTGCACTCCTGGGCCATAGCAGAGAGCTGGCCTGGAAGAGGGGCAACCGGGACAGAATCCGGTGCCTTGACCGGGACTAGAGCCCGGTGTGCCGGCGCCACAAGGCAGAGGATTAGCCTGTTGAGCCACGGCGCCAGCCCCAGAATAATTCTAAGACTGTTCTTATTAAACTGCTCTGATAGTGTGCTTCTGTTGTTTCTTCAAGAAATAATAAAGAACTCATCTTAAGGTTCTGAATTCCCAGATTGGCATAATCCAGCCACTCAAAACACATCAAAAGAACAAATAAATGTAAAGATAAACAAATAAATGAATGAAAACCATACAGATCTGTATGTCCATGTATTTATTTACTTTAAGAAACGTAAATCATGTTTCCTACTTAAATATATAAAAATCTGTATTTTACATGTTTATATTTTTGATGGCATTATTATGTGATTTCATCTTTAATTTTCTATCATTAGTAACTTCCTCCTTATGTCCTAATTTGATTTGCTTTTTCACTTTTGTGTTTATAATTAATTTTATTTGATATTTCCTTCTCAAAGCTATCCAATTAAAAACTAGTTTTTTAATTTGTAAGTATTTATTTGAAAGGTGGATAGACGAGAGAGGGGAAGAAGATGGAAAGAAAGAAATGAGAATTTCCATCTGCTGGTTCACTTCTGAAGCACTTGCAATAGCCACAACTGGGTCAGGCCAAAGCCAGGAGACAGGAACATCATCCTGGTCTCCCATGTGGGTGCCAAGGGCCCAAGCAATTGGATCATGTTATGCTGCCTTCCTAAGGACATTAATAGGGAGCTGGATGAGAAGAAGTCAGATCTTGAACCCCAGCTCTCTGCTACAGGATACCAGTATCACAAGCATGGCCTTAACACTCTGTGCCATAACACCAGTCCCTAAAAAGAAAAACTTTCAACTTGTAAGTTTCATTCTTCGCATGTTTTAGCAAAATTTCAATTTTTAAAAAAAATCTATAGGTATTATATACATGTTTCAATTATTCTATATGATTACTTTTTATTATATTTTTGTTCCTTTATTACTTGTTAAATACTTGTGTATTTTAAAAACATGAATATATTCTACCAATAAAAAGTACCAGAATTAGACAAAACTTCTACTCTTCGCAATTTTTATTATGTGATTTTAATATGAGGAACTCACAAATATGCAATCAAAACAATATGAAATAAATCACAACACAACACACTCTACTTTTAAAGCTAAAAAAAATAATCCCCAGAAAATTCAAGACATAGTTTTCAAATTTGCTTCAGACTACTGACCTGACTCTCCTAAACTTGATTCTCTCAGATTTCATTTTCCTTTAAGTCTGGTATAAAAAAAACCACACACAACTAAAAATCAGAGTCGCTGACATGCACGTTAAAGATCTGTAGATTAGGGGGAGCCATTCTGAAGGTGCTGCTTGGAATACCTGCATCTCATGTTGTAGAGTGTAGATTCTAATCCCACCCCACTCAGAACCCCAGCTAATATGTACCATGGGAGGCAGAAGCTGATGGCTCAAGTAGTTGAGTACTTGATAGCCACCCACAAAACCCAGATGGAGTTCACAGCTCCTGGCTTCAAGCCTGGCCTAGTCTCAGTTGTTTGGAGACTACGCCGTTCAAATTATTAAAAAAATAAAAAAAATCCCTAGGTTAGCTTCTCACAGAGTTTACACTGAAATCTACAATGAGAATTCATTAATTACTCACTCAACCAACATCAAATATCTTCTGATTGATTCTCGGTACTAAGATGAGTATATCAGAGGTACTGTGTTCAAAAACTCCCACATAATAAATCATGAATCAGAAACTCAAAGAATCAACAAATGAGTAAGCAAATCAGATATTGGAAAACCACCCTACCCGCATAATGGTGAGTTTTGTGGATATTTTCAAGGATGCAATAGGAAATGATGTCGACTGCTGTGAATTAGAGAATATGCATCCTTTATAAGGAAGAAAATCACTACTAAGTTTGGATTGCATTTTAGATACAGATGTTCTCTTTGAAAGCCTCACCAAAATGAGTCTGTATCTTACTAACTCCTAAAGCAGCTGAACCAATGCAGAGAAGGGAGATCCACTTGCCTATGCGTCTCCATCATAGAAGGTGATGGGATCCCAACACACTGTGAGGTCAGTACTCATCGCCTATCCTATTCTTCCCCTTTGTAGTATTTAGCTTGTGGTGAGTTTTCTCATTTCTAAGATGATAAACAAGGTAATTCAAAAGGTCTGTGGAAAATGGAATTAAACATTAAGTTTATTTGGTACAAAATAAAATTTGAAATCCATGCATAGCAAGATGTGTTCAAAAGTTCAGGAAAATATGTACTGTTAGAAAGCTTATGCTTGGATTTCAAAGGTGCTTTATTTTTAAAAAGATTTATTTATTTATGTGTAAGGTGGAGAAAAACAAAGAGAGAGAAAAAAACAGAGAGAAATATCTCCGATCTGAGGGTTCACTCACCAAAAGGCCAGAATGGCTAGGTCTGGGCCAGGATGAAGTCAGGAATGCTGAACTCCATCTGCCTCTTTCACGTGGATAGTAGGGGCACAAGTACTTGGACCATCTTCTGCTGCCTTACAGGTGAATTAGCAGGGAGCTGGATTCGAACTGAAGTAGACTGGACTCCAAGGAAGCTGGTACTGACAAGGGATGCAAGTGTCGCAGGAGGCTGCTTAAATCACCAATGCTGGTCCCAAAGTTGTTTAAAATCAGAATAAACTTTTAATTCAATTTTCTACAGATTTTTGAAGTATCTTGGTAGATATGAGTATAATTTTCAGTTCATATATTTTTCCATATGGGAACATGAGTAAGAGTGAAAATATGAATATTTAGAGTGAAAATTTAAAAATTGATCACATGTGAGACACTCTATGCTGATAACAGAGTACATTTCTGCAGTAGTCTGATCTAAGTTGAAAACTCAATATGTATAAGTAAGTTCTATCTCTCAGTTCACCAAAATGTATGCAAATAAAGTGCTATAGAATTTCACAGAAAATATACCTTTGTTTATTGCATTAGTGTATGATGCCTTATGAACTCAATATTCCTTCTGTCAGATTCTAAACCTGAGGCAAATTTTGGGAATTTTTTTTCTTCCTTGGTTCTATTAGTTAATTGCATTCTTTCTCTCTCTCTCTCTCTCTCTCTCTCTCTCTCTCTCTCTCTCTCTTTATTTAGTAAATATAAATTTCCAAAGTACAGTTTATGGATTACATTGCCCCCCCCATAATTTCCCTCCTACTCGCACCCCTCTCATCTCCCACTCCCTCTCCCATTCCATTCAAATCAAGATTCATTTTCAATTATCTTTATATACTGAAGATCAATTCAGTATATACTAAATAAAGATTTCATCAGTTTGCACCCACACAGAAACACAAAGTGTAAAAATACTGTTTCAGTACTAGTTATAGCATTACTTCACATTGGACAACACATTAAGGACAGATCCCACATGAGAAGTAAGTACACAGTTGTTGACCTAACAATTTGACACTCTTGTTTATGGTGTCAGTAATCTCCCTAGCATCCAGTCATGAGTTGCCAAGGCTATGGAAGCCTTTTGAGTTTGCCGATCTCATTCAGACAGGATCATAGTCAAAGTGGAAGTTCTCTCCTCCCTTCAGAGAAAGGTACCTCCTTCTTTGATGGCCCCATTCTGTCCATTGGGATCTCACTCGCAGAGAGCTTTCATTTAGGTTTTTTTTTTCCCCAGAGTGTCTTGGCTTTCCATGCCTAAAATACTCTCATGGGCTCTTGACCCATATCCGAATGCCTTAAGGGCTGATTCTGAGGCCAGAGTACTATTTAGGACATCTGCAATTCTATGAGTCTGCTGTGTATCCCGCTTCCCATGTTGGATCGTTCTCTCCCTTTTTGATTCTATCAGTTAGTATTAGCAGACACTAGTCTTGTTTGTGTGATCCCTTTGACTCTTAGACGTATCAGTGTGATCAACTGTGAACTGAAGTTGATCACTTGGACTAGTGATATGGCATTGGTACATGACACCTTGATGGGATTGTATTGGAATTCCCTGGCACGTTTCTAACTCCACCATTTGGGGCAATAGATGCTGGAGAGGATGTGGGGGAAAAGGGACACTAACCCACTGTTGGTGGGAATGCAAACTGGTTAAGCCACTATGGAAGTCAGTCTGGAGATTCCTCAGAAACCTGAATATAACCCTACCTTACAACCCAGTCATCCCACTCCTTGGAATTTACCCAAAGGAAATTAATTTGGCAAACAAAAAAGCTGTCTGCACATTAATGTTTATTGCAGCTCAATTCACAATTACTAAGACCTAGAACCAACCCAAATGCCCATCAACAGTAGACTGGATAAAGAAATTATGGGACATGTACTCCATAGAATACTATACTGCAGTCAAAAACAATGAAACCCGGTCATTTGCAACAAGATGGAGGAATCTGGAAGACATTATGGTGAGTGAATTAAGCCAGTCCCAAAGAGACAAATATCATATGTTCTCCCTGATAGGCAAAAACTAATTGAGCACCAAAGGGGAAACCTGTTGAAGTGAATTGGACACTGTGAGAAACAGTGACTTGATCAACTCTTGTCCTGACTGTTGATGTACAATATAATACTTTATCCATTTTAGTATTTTTTTTTGTTCTAGTACTAGTGGTTGAACTCTGTAATTAACACTCAATTATTCTTAGGTGTTTAAATTTTAACTGAAAAGTGATCCCTGTTAAATATAAGAGTTGGAAAAAAGAGAGGGAGGAGATGTACAATTTGGGACATGCTCAATCGGACTTGCCCCAAATGGTGGAGTTAGAAATGTGCCAGGGGATTCCAATACAATCTCTCTCTCTTTTTCTACAATATTAATGTTAAGAGAACAGATTTCCCGCATTTCATAGATATAATTATAAAATGCTATTCATATTTCTCTCTCTCCATCCCTCCCTCCCTCACTCAATGCCCCTCTTTCCTTTCCCTCTTTTAACTTTTGCAAAAATATAATTTCATTCCACTCTATAATTACAGGCTGACTCATTTACAACAAATCACTTTGGATATAAACCATCTTTCATACTACCTATAATATCTCTTTCAAATACATATAAATGTATATACCTTACATTAAAATAAACATAAAATGGAGTTAGGAAACTCATAATGTCTAAGGCTTTATGGCACTATGCATATCCCCCAGAACTTTCTTTTGCATAACAGCATCTTAGTAACTGTAAATCACCAAGATAAGTGAAGTCCAATATAAATATGGGTAAAAGATGATTGACTTGATACATATGTCTAATCTTAGATTTCTAAGATTAAGAGATTGTTACATCACTGGACACCTGTAGGTGAAGTGGAGGTCAAAGAAAATGCAGTAGCAAAAGACAATCTTTTTTTTTTTTTTTTTGACAGAGTGGATAGTGAGAGAGACAGAGAGAAAGGTCTTCCTTTTTGCCGTTGGTTCACCCTCCAATGGCCACTGTGGCCGGCTCATCGCGCTGATCCTAAGCCAGGAGCCAGGTGCTTCTCCTGGTCTCCCAGCGGGTGCAGGGCCCAAGGACTTGGGCCATCCTCCACTGCCTTCCCGGGCCATAGCAGAGAGCTGGCCTGGAAGAGGGGCAACTGGGATAGAATGCGGCGCCCCAACCGGGACTAGAACTCGGTGTGCCGGCACCGCAAGGTGGAGGATTAGCCTGTTAAGCCACGGCGCCGGCCAAAAGACAATCTTAAAACACACTTTTCAAAATAAAAGGTGTAAACATTCTCATATAGATATATAATGACTATATGTCAGCAATTTTTGCTCCTGAGGAATCTAACAGATATTTCATTTGGTTAAAAAGAGAACTCAAAGTACCATATGCTTGTAGAAAGACAAGAATACTGAAATGAATTTACAAATAGATAAAAAAAAACTAGCAAATATTATGTACATTTCAATAAGCAATTGCAGTGCACAAGAAACATTTACTATGCATTTTCTAGAACTTAATTTTTTATCTCTACAAAATTGAAAAATAGACGGACAAGCAAAGCTGGAGATAACCCTGACTTAAGGGCTAATCTGAACACGCACTAAATTTCAAAGTCTTTCATCATCTTTCCTTATTATAATTAAAAACATTTTTGTATTTCAAAATTGTCTAAAACATTAACCCTGAACATACAATGCTGAACATTACCTTACACAGTTCCACAATAGAGACTAGTTTTAGAAATTTTAGTTCTATAGCTTCAAATTTTTTATTTGACTCAATAAAACCTAAAAATCTGAGAAAGAATTTTTTAAAAAAATGGGATTTCTAAACAGAAGAGACAGACGCAATCTCTACTAATTGAGTTTTCTTAATTAATATGGACATTTCATGCTTTCACCTGGATGTAGTCATAAGTGAATAAATCAGACACCTGATATTTGATTAGAGAAGACAACAACACTGGCAAACAAAACTGCACCCACTGGAGTTTAAAACCTAGCTCAGGCCGGCGCCATGGCTTAACAGGCTAATCCTCTGCCTTGCGGCGCCAGCACACCAGGTTCTAGTTCCGGTTGGGGCGCCGCATATTATCCCGGTTGCCCCTCTTCCAGGCCAGCTCTCTGCTATGGCCCTGGAAGGCAGTGGAGGATGGCCCAAGTCCTTGGGCCCTGCACCCGCATGGGAGACCAGGAGAAGCACCTGGCTCCTGGCTTCGGATCAGCGAGATGTGCCAGCTGCAGCGGCCATTGGAGGGTGAACCAACGACAAAAAGGAAGACCTTTCTCTCTGTCTCTGTCTCACTGTCTAACTCTGCATGTTAAAAACAAAAACAAAAAACAAACAAACAACCTAGCTCAGGCTAGAGTATTTGCTTTGGTACACACTCTCTATGTGATCATCTTCATTCAAAGCAGTGATTACCTTACTCTCTCAGGCTGGTGTTGAGATAAAATGAAAAGCTCACAGACAAGTGAATTGTAAGTAAGATGCTACTACTGGGTCAATGAGCTTACTGGATGCTTTCCAGAGCCAAATCTGGACGCCTGATGCCAGAGATGCTCATCTAAGTAAGGGACATCCCAGCCTCAGGAAATTTCACAGTATGAGATCTCTGACATTTTAGCTCACTTCGAACCAATCCAAAGGGAAAAAAAATCAAATTCCCTATGCAAGGAAAAAATTGGATGGAAACGCAACTTCTACAATAGCTTTCTTTGTATTTTAGTATTTCAATGGATTTAATATTTTAATGGATTTAAAAAGAAATATGTATGTGAATAAATAAAACAGCAAAGCAGTTAGTGTTTTTACAGACACCAGAATAATAATCATTACAGAATTATATTTAAAAATAAACCAGGTATTCATATTATGCAAAGTACTCTTTGCTTTAGACATACAGAATTTAGTTTTTAATTTTTCTGTTATTTTCCTTATATAGAGAGTATTTTATAGTACAGAAATTGTTATAAAAGTATGTGTACACTATCTAAATCACTAGCACCTGCAGAGCACAAGGAAGCAAACAACTCATGGTTTCATATAGAGACTCACCAAATATTTATTGAACATAGATCTGGGTCCAATTTTATCTATGGCATTAAGAGGAAAGGCAGGTGCCAGTGCTGTGGCACTGTGGGTTAAAGCTGTCATTTCAAGTGCTAGCATCCCTTATGGGGGCTGCTTCAGGTCCTGGCTGCTCCATTTCCAATCCAGCTCCCTGCTAATGCACCTGAGAAAGCAGCAGAAGATGGTCCAAGTCCTTGCCCCCCCCCCCCCCCCGCCACACACACACACACATGGAAGACCTGGAAGAAGCTCCTGGCTCCTGGCTTTGAATCAGCCCAGCTCCAGCCACTGCACCATGTGGGGAGTGAACCAGTGGATGGAAGATCTCCCCATCCCTTAACTCTATCTAAATAAATAAATAAATCTTTACAAAAAGGAGAGAGAGAGAGAGAGAGAGAGAGAGAGAGAGAGAGAGAGAATAGATGTATTAAAATGTCCCTTTCCTTAAGAAGTATACAATCTCCCTGAGAGGGAAAGAGGCATACCTGACTGAGGTAGATTTAAAAACAAAAACAAAAACAAAAACACTGAGGGTTTGGCGCTGTGGCATAATGGGTAAACCTGCTGCTGCAGTGCTGACATCCCATATGAGCACCAGTTTGAGTCCCGGCTGCTCCACTTCCAATTCAGCTCTCTGCTATGACTTTGAAAGCAGTGGAAGATGACCGAAATCCTTGGATCCCTGCACTCACATAGGAGACCCAGAGGAAGCTCCTGGCTCCTGGCTTCCGATCAGCACAGCTCCGGCCATTGCAGTCAATTGGGGAGTGAATGAGAGGATGGAAGACCTCTCTCTCTCCCTCTCCCTCCTTCCCTCCTTCCCTCCCTTCCTCTCTGCCTCTCTTTCTCTTTCTCTGCTTCTCCTCTGTATAACTCTGACTTTCAAATTTATAAATGTCTTAAAAAAATGAACTGAATGAATAAATGACAGAATGAGTGATATAAAGAGGGCCAGCCATGCCCCAAAATGAGCTCAATTAAATATCTAGCTTAGAGGCAGGCTTCTGACAGAGTGGTTAAGACACTTGCATCCCATATTGAAGCACTGGGGTTTGATTCCTATCTCTGGCTTCTAACTGTAAGATTCATGCTAATGCAAACCCCTAGGAAACAGTGGTGATGTATTAAGAGGTGTGTCCCTGCCACTCACATTGGATTGAATTTTTGGCTTCTGGCATCAGCCCAGCCCTGCCTTTGCAGGCATCTGGGGAGTGAACAAGCAGATGAGAACATGTGCTCGCTCATTTGCTCTCTCTCCAAGAAAAAAAAATGGTGCTAAAAAAATCTCTAGCCTATTTCACTGTCAAGTTCAGCAGATATTTTTCAGTTGCTAGGAATTTACAATAATGATCAATTATGCATTTATATATGGGTAATGAACAGAGTGCATGGGAGGATAAAAATAGCTTCTCCCCAAGAACTTGAGATAATAAGGCTGCTGGAAGAGATGTTCAACTATCAGATCAATACAAAATGGATCAAAGAATATATTTCTGTGAAAGTTCCAGACCAGGGCAAAATCTCCTGAAGTAACACACCCAAAAAAAGAATGTGTGAGTCACAAGGGAATGGAAGGTGATGTTTTCTCACAGTGAAAGAAAGAGAGGAAAAAAAGAATTTCAAAGTCGCAAAATCAACAGTGCTCATCTAAGCACCAACTAAGAGGACAGCCCTGATCCACAGTCTGACTGCTTCCTTTTCTGAGGCAAGGCTGTATCATTTGTGAAGGTTGATGCACCAAGCTACCTCTTCCTGAAGGCACTGGACAAATTACACAACCAAAAACCTGTCCTAATTTCTTGCCTGAAAGAGAAAAACTCTGAATAGCCATAGAGCTTCTTTGGTTGCTTCCCTAGTAAGAGCACAATGCTAGGGAAAGGAGCTGTGAAATGCCTCTTTTCAGTTGCAGTTATCACAATAAGAATAATTATACTAGGGGACACTTTCTGAGTAATTACCATGTGCCAAGCACTAAGTTCTCTACCTGAATTAATTCTTTAAACCATCAGAACAATCCTATGGGCCATGCAGTTATTATCCCTACTTTGCAAATGAGGAAACTGAAGGAGGCAGAGGTAACATGGATGGAATCACAGTAAGCCACAGAGACAGACAGTATTGACTCTATAAAATCCTTGATTGTTTATGAATCCAACTGCTTCTCACAGTAACTAATAACTGGCCTTATAATGTATACACAGTATGTCTGTAACACTGGTGGGCATAAATCGGCATCTCTGAATGCCTGGCCAATTCTATGCACTGTCAAGATCAAATTTCTGGACATTCAATGCTAAGTCTGGATTGGGAAAAAAAAATGACCTTCTGGTGGCCAATCATTCTCTTCCAAGTAGGATCTGAGCTTGACATGAGTATTCCTTTTTATAGTCCTGTGCACATACACTCTCCCAAAAGCTCATCTAGTTCTATATGATATAGATAAATCAGAATACTTTGTATTTCTGAAATAAGACAACATTTGGCTTAAGTGAACATATATTTTGGCAACAAAAATGTCAGTGATCTATGTAAATAAGATACTGCAGCTACTGCTCCCTGAAATACAGATGGGATCGGCAATAATCTATATGAAATGATCATTAGAATTTTCTACTGTGAAATCCAGGACAAATAAAAAACAGCACATTATCCATAAATACACCATTGTGAAGCAGATGATACATAGTCATTATCTTTCAGTTTGCTTAGCAGTGAAATATATCAGCTTACTGAATTACAAATTAGTTTTTTTAACCTTTTTTTTTCTTTTCCCCACAACAGTACAGGTTCTTAGGGAAAAACAAAACAAACAGAAAGTAATTACTTCATTGCATCCTAAGAAACACATGCTTTTTTGGTCTGCTCAAAAGCCAAGGATGAAAAGAAAGCCTTTCCTTAACATGATAGTTCTCTAAAGACTCCTTAATTGTGACATGTCACACATTTTGTGTCTATTTCTTAAAAAAAAAAAAGTTGAGACTTGGTAGCATTCAAGCGCCAGCTCCTGATTTGTTTCATGAATGTGCACAGTCAGGGTAGAAAAGCAAACATTTGGAGGCAGGTGATGTTCTTCCCAGCAGCTCACTGAGTTCCGCATGTGAAAAAGGACATGGCACAAGGCTGGACACCCAATATCAGAGGCCCAACAACAGATGGACTGAAGAAGAATTAGCACGGATGCCAAAATCTGAAAATGTCAAAATGAAATAAAATAAACACATAGGTTGAGTAATTTGGGGGAAAAAAAAGTGTGAAAATGCCAACCTGAAATTAGAACCCAATGCTGAGAGAAGCACAATTTGAAAATTTGATTTTAATTGCTATAAAAAGGACACATTTCACATCTTTGGGTTATAACAGAAAGAAGAGGGGTATTTATTTTTTGATATCTCTAAATCTCTGCCATATTATAGCTCTTCCATGTTTCTTAGGAATATAGAAGCAAACATGGAGATCTGGGCCATTAAAAAATAAGTATTCAACCTTGGGTTCCAAGGAAGGTTGCTGTCTAGACAACCAGTGTGGCTGGAAGAGAAATTTGCTATAGATAGTAGAACTGATTGTTTGAGAACTGATTTATCATGGGAGTTCCTGAATGCCAGACTCGTGAATGCAGAAGTGTGGCATAGTAAAAAAAAATAGGAAGAATATTAGTTGAGGTGTTCTATGGGATAGAGTGGCATGGAAAGAATGGAGGGTAGGCTCTGGTTTAGTGGAAAAATATGCTAGATACTGGGAATCTGACAAAACCCTACCTATCAATCATCTCTTTAGTCGGTGTAAAAGATTCGACCAACTCTTTCTTGGGAGACAGCAGAGCTAGGGGCACTTCAAATGCCTTATGGACCTGCTTAAACCATGTCAGCAAAGATCAGCCCTCTCTCGAGACTGGTTTAACGTGGGTAAAGGAGGAGACATGGGCTCTATTCTCTTTGTGAATGAAACATGGCTCCTAAAAGACTAAAGGAGAACAAAAATTGTGAAAAATTTGTTAGAGAATCAGAAAAAATAATTAGAAAATAATTTGATAATACAATATAGAAATTTTTTATGAGTTAAAAGTAGAAAGATCTGGAGAGGACAATGTATCAGCTGGGGAATCCAAGATGGCTGGTACGGTGTAGCCACAATAACTTACACTGCTCTGGGATATCAAAAGAACAAAGAATTGCTCCCCGGTCTTTTGGCTAAGATCGAGAACAAAGGAAGATTACATTTCCAGGTGTCTGGCTGACAGAATTTTCAGTGAAGAAGAAAAAAAAAAATGAAGACTCCAAGGACTGAGAAGAGGGAAGCCAGCCACCACCTTACTATATCAAGGGAAAAAGAAAGCACTGTGAGCCCGCTGTTCAGGTTCAGTGAGAGGGAACTCCGCAGGCACTCACTGACTTCTACTTCAGCCTGAAGAGCTCACTGGGGTCTCAGCAACTGTCAGGCTTGCAGCAGGGAAGCTGTGTTACAGGAAAGCCTTTCCACCCCTCCCACCCACACAGAGCACCATGCACCATACTCCACAGAGGAAAGTTGCATAGCATGCCTTTGTTCTCCTACCAGCATCAATTCAGAGTCAGGACAATGTGTGGAGCACAGGACAGCTCCCCAGCATCGTTCAGCTGTGCAAGTTTTTAGACATCAGCCCCTGAGGTATGCTCCTGAACTAAATGAGCCAGGTGGATACTCCTAAGCTGCTGGGGGCTAACAACAGAATCAGTCCAAAAGAAAAAAAAAAATCTGCTCTCACCCTGGGAGATTTGGGTAATGACGCTAGTATACCCTGAAACACCAGGACTGTAACAATTCATTCCAAATTTCTCAGTGCCACTGGAATTTACCTGGTGGACATAGACAAGAAGCCAAATCTTCTGTATACCTTTGTAATAACCACATAGGAATGAAACAGGGTTCAGTAAACATGCTCTCATACTAGGACAAGGGCTGTTGGTATTACAAGTCACAGCATCAGTTGGACTCTCCCATCAGGACCTGAGGAAGGCTCCATCTCCATCACACAGTCCTAGAGCTATACCAATTGGTGCCACAAACCCCGGCATCACTCGGGCATCAAGCGGGCAGCCACCTTTGTCTCCCTCAGCACCAAAAACTATCAGATTCACCAGGGAGACTTACACCACACTCTTGGTGGGCCAAAGATACAAAGTCAAGGAAACCTTTATTCATCTCAAAGCCACACATCTATTCCTATTAACTGCAAGAGACTAGGCCACTCTGACATCAGAGACACAGATGACATTGACTAACACAAAATAAATCATTCAGACACTACACTCCTGGGCTCACTAGAACCAAAGTCAAACCAACACACCAAGTGATACCCTGAAATCCAGCTAAACCACACATTATGTTCCATTGAAACCTACTCCATAAAGAAGAAGGGACGAGTACACCAGATGGGCAGACAGCAATGTTGGGACACAAGAGACGTGAAGAAGCAAGGTGGAACGACACCTCCAAAAGAACACAATAATCCTCTAAATTAGATCCTGAATTGAAGGAAATCCATGAAATGACAGATATAGAATCCAAAATAATGATTGTAAGGAAAGCCAATGAGATATGAGAGAATACAGATAGACAGATTAAAGAAATGAAGAAATCAATGAATGACATGAATGAAAATATTACCAAGGAGATACAAATCATTAAAAGCCAAATAGAAATTTTGGAGGTGAAATCTTCAATCAGTGAAATAAAATACACTATTGAGAGCTTTAACAGAAGAACAGACCAAGTGGAAGAAACAATTTCTGACCTCAAGAACAAGAATTATGAAATAACCCAATCAGACAAAAATAAAGAGAAAATAATTTAAAAGAATGAAGAAAGAATACCTGAAATATGGGATACCATTAAATGACAAAATATTAATTTTATATGAATTCCTAAAGAAGAAGAAAAGGAAAAAGGCATTGAGAACCTGCTAAATGAAATAATAATTGAAAATTTCCCAGGTCTTGAAAGAGGTATGGAAATCCACATATAAGAAACTCAAAGAACCCCAAGTTGAGTTTTCAACTGAAAAAGTTCTTCTCAAAGCCATATTACCCACAAATTGTCAAAAGATAAAGACAAAGAATACTAAATACAAGAAGAGAAAAACATAAAGTCACATACAAAGGAAAACCAACTAGGTTAACATCAGACTACTCAAAGGAAATTACAGGCCAGAAGAAAGTCGGGGGAGGGCGTGGACACTCACAATTCAGGACTCTACCAGTTGATTGCCTCCACACCAGCATTAAAGAGTGAGAGGCATAGTACAAAGATAAAAGCCACTGCAGCAAAAAAAAAAAAAAAAAGGAGAAAAAAAAAGAAACTAATGAATATCTCCACAAATGCCAAATAACAAATGCACTAATTCAAGAAACAAGAATAAAATAACATGATGTCCCCATAAGAACACAAGACTTCAATACTAGATTATGAATATGATGAAACTGAAGAAACTCCAGAAATGGAATTCAAAAAATTGATCATAAGATTACATAGATAATATTCAAAAGCAAATGCATGAACTATTGAAATCCATACGTGACTTGAAAGAAAATTTCTCCCATGAAATTGAGATTATAAAGAGAAATTAAAATGAAATGAAGAATTCAATAGAACAAAAAATATAGTGGAAAGCATTAACATCAGAATTGGTGTAGCAGAAGAAAGAATATCCAAATTCAAAGAAAGCAAAGGAAATTATAAAGTCAAATCAAATAAAAGAAGAGGAGGCTGGTGCCGTGGCTCACTTGGCTAGTCCTCCGCCTGCAGCGCCAGCATACCGGGTTCTAGTCCCGGTCGGGGCACTGGATTGTGTCCCAGTTGCTCCTCTTCTAGTCCAGCTCTTTGCTGTGGCCCGGGAGTGCAGTGGAGGATGGCCCAAGTGCTTGGGCCCTGCACTCGCATGGGAGACCAGGAGAAGCACCTGGCTCCTGGCTTCAGATCAGCGCAGCGCACTGGCTGCAGCACGCCAGCCGTAGTGGCCATTTGGGGGGTGAACCAACGGAAAAAGGAAGACATTTCTTTCTGTGTCTCTCTCTCACTGTCTAACTCTGCTTGTCAAAAACAAACAAACAAACAAACAAAAAAAACAAAAAGAAGAGGAAATTAGAAAACTAAAAAACACTGTTGGAAATCTACAGGATATTATCAAATGATACAACATACAGGTTCTAGGAGTTCTTGAAGCCATGGAAAGAGAGAAAGAATTAGAAGGCCTGTTTTGTGAAATAATAACAGAAAATTTCCCTAATTGGGAGAAAAAAAGGAAATCCAAGTACAAGAAGCACATAGAACTCCAAATAGACATGACCAAAGAAGATCTACACCTTGACACATAGTAATCAAACTTACCACAGTAAATAATGAAAAAAAAGGTTCTAAAAAGTGTACTAGAGAGATGCCAAATACTTTAAGGGGATCTCCAATTAGACTCACAGTGGACTTCTCATCAGAAACCCTACAGGATAGGAGAAAATGGTGAGATATATTCCAAGTCTTAAGAGAAAAAAACTGTCAACCGAAAATACTATGCCCTGCAAAGCTCTCATTTATGAAACGAGGTGAAATAAAGACCTCCGTGACAAAAAGAAACTGAAAGAATTTGCCACCATCCTTTCAGCATTACAGATGTTTAAGGATGTGCTACACACAGAAACTCAGAAACATGGTCATCACTACAGAAAAAGGTATAGGAAGCAGTAAAAGTACAAAAGAAATCCAAAGTAAAAAATAGGAACATTTAAAAAAAAATGGCAGAGCAAAGTTGTTACTTATCAATAGTCACCTTGAATATAAATGGCCTTAATTCTAGTTTAAAAACACAGACTGGATAAATGGATTAAAAAAACAAAAACATATCTATTTGAGCCTAGAAGAAACACATCTCATCAACAAAGATGCAACACAGACTGAAAGTGAAAGGATGGAAAAAGATATTCCATGCTAAAAGAAACCAAAACAAAGCTGTCTTAACCATCCTAATACCAGACAAAACAGAATTTAACACAAAAATTATTAAAAGAGACAAAGAAGGACACTATATAATGACTGAGGGATCAATTCAAAAGGAAGATGTGACTATTATAAACATATATGCACCTAATAACACAGCACTTAGCTATTTTTAAAAAAAATTTAAGGAATCTAAAGGGAGACATAGACTCCCCAAATATAATATTAATTGGGGATTTCAATACCCCACTTTCAGCAATGGACAGATCAACCACACAGAAAATCAACAAGGAAACAGCAGACTTAATTGACACTACAGACCAAATGAACTTTACATATATCTACAGAACTTCTCATCCAAAAGTTGCAAAATATACATTATTCTCACCTGTGCATGGAACCTTCTCTAGGATAGACCACACACTAGGACATAAAACAAGCCTTAGCAAATTCAAAAAAATTTAAATTATACCATGCATCTTCTCAGACCACAATGACATGAACCTGGAAATCAGCAACTCAGGAATCTCTAGTACGTATGCAAACATATGGAAACTGAACAACATGTTCCTGTTGGGTCATAGAAGAACAGTGTGTCATAGAAGAAATCAAAAGAGAGATCAATAAATTTCTGGAAAGAAATAAAGACAACAACACAAAATATCAAAACTCATGGGATACAGCAAAAGCAGTGTTAAGAGGAAAATTTACAGGAGAAATTTGGGAAGTCACCAAATAAATGAGCAATCAGTGCATCTTAAGGATCTAGAAAAAGAATAGCAAACCAAACACAAAACTAGTAGAAGAAAAGAAATAATTAAAACTAGAGAAGAAATCAACGAAATTGAAACAAAAAATACAAAACATCAGCAAAACCAAGAGCTGTTTTTTTAAAAAATAAAGAAAACTGACACACCATTGGTCCACCTAACCAAAAAACGCAGAGAGAAGACCCAAGTCAATAAAATTAGAGATGAAAAAGGGAATGTAACAACAGACACCACAGAAATATAAAGAATCAACAGAATTTAATACAAAGAGCTGTATGCGAACAAACCAGGAAGCCTAGAAGAAATGGATAGATTCATGGACACATACAACTTTCCTAAATTGAGCCATGAAGACATAAAAAACCTAAACAGACTTACAAAAATGGAAATTGAATCAGTAACAAAGGCCATCCCAAAAAAGAAAAGCCCAGACTGGATGGCTTCAAAGCTCAATTCTACCAGACATTTAAAGAAGAACTAACTCCGGCCAAAACCAAGGCTCAATAGGCTAATCCTCCGCCTGCGGCGCCAGCACACTGGGTTCTAGTCCTGGTCGGGGCACCGGGTTCTAGTCCTGGTTTCTCCTCTTCCTGTCCAGCTCTCTGCTGTGGCCCGGGAGGGCAGTGGAGGATGGCCCAAGTGCTTGGGCCCTGCACCCCATGGGAGACCAGGAGAAGCACCTGGCTCCTGGCTTTGGATCAGTGCGGTGCACCGGTTGCGGCGGCCATTGGAGGGTGAACCAACGGCAAAGGAAGACCTTTCTCTCTCTCTCTCACTGTCCACTCTGCCTGTCCAAAAAAAAAAAAAAAAAGAAGAAGCAATGAATTGAAAGAACAATAAAGTATTCCATCAAGGAAAAACCAGGGATCTATGGCTTTATTATTGAATGCTACAAAACATTCAAAGACAAGGTAACTCTAATGCTCTTCAGACTATTCCAAAATATTGAACAGGCAGGAACTCTGCCAAACTCTTTTTGTGAGGTTAGAATTACTTTGCTACCAAGAGCAAAGACATAACATGAAAAGAAAACTACATATCTATATCCATAATGAACACAGATGCAGATGCAGATTCTCAGCAAAACACTAGGAAACCTAGTCCAAAACCACATCAAAAAGATCATAAATCACAATAAATTGTGATTTATACAAAAAATGCAAGGGTGGTTCAACATTCATAAACCAATAGACATTATAAACCACATCAATAGAGTGAAGAATAATGGTCATCTAAACAGATGCAGAAGGAGCATTTCAAAAGATCCAATACCCCTTCATTATAAAAACCTCAACAAATAAGGCATGCAAGGAACATTCCTCAAATTTATAAAGCCTATATATCACAAACACTTTAAAGGGAGGGAATCCACCCAAATTCCTTCTATGAAGACAGCATACTTTAATTCCTAAACCAGAAAAAGATACAATGGAGAAACAGAACTATAGGCCAATGTCCCTGATGAACATAGACACAAAAATCATCAATAAAATATAAGCTAATTGAATACAACAATACTTCAGAAAGATTATTCATCTAGGTCAAGTGGAATTTATCCCTGGTATGCAGGGATTGTTCACAATCCACAATTCACTCAATGTTATACACACATTAACAAATTGAAGAACAAAAACTATATGGGGGCCAATTCTGTGGAATAGTGGGCTAAGTCTCCCCATATCGGTGCTGGTTCATGTTCCTGGAGCTCTGTTTCAATCCAGCTCTCTACTATGGCCTGGGAAGACAGTATAAGATGGCCAAAGCCCTTGGGCCCCTGTACCCGTGTGGGAGACCTGGAGGAAGCTCCTGGCTCCTGGCTCCTGGCTCCTGGCTCCTGGCTCCTGGCTCCTGGCTTCAGATCAGCAGAGCTTCAGTCATTGTGGCCAACTGGGGAGTGAACCAGCGGATGGAAGACTTCTCTCTCTCTCTCTGGCTTTCTTTCTTTCTCTGTGTAACTCTGACTTTCAAATAAATAAATAAATAAATAAATAAAAATAAAACAATATGGTTACCTCAACAGATGCAGAGAAAGCATTTGATAGAACACAACATCCTTTCATGATGAAAACCTTAAGAAAATTGGGTATAGAAGGAACATTCCTCAAAACAATCAAGGCAATTCATGACAAACCCACAGCCAGCATGCTACTGAATGGGGAAAAGTTGAAAACATTCTAAGATTCAGAACCAGAAAAAGATGCATACTCTCACCAGTACCATTCAATATATTTCTGGAAGTTTTAACCAGAGCCATTAGGCAAGAAAAAGAACTCAAAGGTACACAAATTGGGAAGGAGGAAGTTAAATTATCTCTATTCACAGATGACATGATTCTATTTATAGGGGATCCAAAAGACTCCACTAACAGACTACTGGAACTCATAAAAGAGTTTGGTAAAGTGGCAGGATATAAAATTAACACATAAAAATCAATAGCTTTTGCCTACACTGAAAATGCCATGGCTGAGAAAGCACTATTTTCTTGTTTTATTTTATTCATTTGAAAGACAGAATTAGAGAGAGGTAGATCCAGAGAGAGGTCTTCATTCTGCTGGTTAGAGTTGAACTGATCTAAAGCCAGGAGCCAGGAGCTTCCTTCAAGTTGCCCATGTGGGTGCAGGGACCCAATGAGTTGGGCCATTTTCCACTACTTTCCCAGGCCACAGCAGAGAGCTGGATTGGAAAAGAAGCAGCTAGGACTCGAACTGGCACCCATATGGGATGCCAGCACTGCAGGGCAGGGCTTTAACCTATTGTGTCATAGTGCTGGCCCCAAAAGAACTCCTAAGATCAATCCCGATCACAATACCTTCCAAAAAAATCAAATACCTTGGAATTAGTTTAGCCAAGGATGTCAAGTATCTCTATGATGAGAATTACAAAACAATAAAGAAAGAAATGTAAGAAGCAAAAAAAAAAAAAATGAAAAATTTTCTATGTTCATGGATTGGGGGGAACCAACACCATCAAAATGTCCATGCTACTGAAAGTGATTTACAGATTTAATAAAATGTCAATCAAAATACCAATGACATTCTTCTGAGAGCTAGAAAACACGGTGGTGAAATTTTTATGGAATAACAAGAGACCTCAGATAGCTAAAGCAATTTAATACAACAAAAACACACCTGGAGTCATCACAATACTTGATTTCAAGACATTCTATAGGGCAGTAAAACTCAAAGGAGCCTAGTACTGGCACAAAAAACTGACCAATGGAACAGAAAAAAAACTCCAGAAATTAATCAATGCATCTACAACCAATTTATCTTTGATGAAGGAGCTAAAATCAATCCCTGGTGCAAGGAGAGTCTCTTCAAAAAACGTTGCTGGAAAAACTGGACATCTACATGCAGAAGCATGAAACAAGATCCCTACCTTACACCTTACACAAAAATCTACTCAAAATGGATCTGAGACCTAAATCTATGATGAAATATCATCAAACTATTAGATAACATTGGGGAAATTCTTTTTTTTTTTTTTGACAGGCAGAGTGGAAAGTGAGAGAGAGAGACAGAGAGAAAGGTCTTCCTTTGCCATTGGTTCACCCTCCAATGGCCGCCGCGGTAGGCGCGCTGCGGCCGGCGCACCGCGCTAATCCGATGGCAGGAGCCAGGTGCTTCTCCTGGTCTCCCATGGGGTGCAGGGCCCAAACACTTGGGCCATCCTCCACTGCACTCCCTGGCCACAGCAGAGAGCTGGCCTGGAAGAGGGGCAACCGGGACAGGATCGGTGCCCCGACCAGGACTAGAACCCGGTGTGCCGGCGCCACAAGGCGGAGGATTAGCCTACTGAGCCACGGCGCCGGCCCAACATTGGGGAAATTCTACGAGACATTGGCATAGGCAGACTTCTTGGATAAGACCCCAGAAGCACAGGCAATCAAAAGCCAAAACTGACAAACTGGATTGTATCAAATTGAGAAGCTTCTACACTGCAAAAGAACACTCAGCAAAGTGAAGAGGCAACCACCCAGGATGAGAGAAAGTATAGGAAACTTTGCAAAATTGATAACCAGAATATATAAAGTGCTCAAGAAACTCAACAGTAACAAAACAAACAATCCAGTTAAAATATGGGCAAAGGACTTTAACAGATATTTTTCAAAAGAGGAAATCCAAATGGGCAACAGACACATGAAAAAGGATCACTAGCCATCAGGGAAATGCAAATCAAAACCACAATGAGGTTTCACCTCACCCTCTCACTGTCTGTAACTCTACCTCTCAAGTAAATAAATAAAATCTTCTTAAAAAGAACTAAAAGAAGCAATCCTAAAATTCATATGGAATCACAAAAGACCCAGAATAGTCAAAGCAATCCTGAGAGGTAGAGTTACAGACAGAGAGGTGAGACAGAGAGAGGTCTTCCATCCTCTGGTTCACTCCTCAGTTGGCTACAATGGCTGGAACTGGGCCAGTATGAAACCAGGAGCCAAGAGTTTCTTCCAAGTCTCCTATGTGGGTGCAGGGCCCCAAGCAATTGGGCCATTTTCCACTGTCTTCCCAGGCCATTAAGCAGAGAGCTGGATCCAAAGAGGAGCAGTGGGGACACAAACTGGCGCCCACGTGGGATGCTAGTGCTGCAGATGGAGGTTTAACCTACTACACCACAGCACTGGCCCCATGTTTTTGTATTCTTCTGTTGACGACGTATTAAAATACTTATTATGATCTGTCCTTAATGTGTTGTCTAATGTGAAGTGATGTTATAACTAGTACTAAAACAGTATTTTTACACTTTGTGTTTCTGTGTGGGTACAAACTGATGAGGTCTTTACTAATTATATACTGAATCGATCTTCTGTATATAAAGATAATTGGAAATGAAAAAAAAGAAAACCTGGTGTTAAATTGGAAATGGCATAGAAAATTAATTAATTAAAAAAATTATGTAGGATATCTGTCTTTAATGTGCTGTACACTGTTATTTAATTCTATAACTAGTACTCCAACGGTATTTTTTTCACTTTGTGTTGCTATATGGGGCAAACTGTTGAAATCTTTACCTAATATATACTAAACTGATCTTCTGTATATAAAGAGAATTGAAAATGAATCTTGATGTGAATGGAAGGGGAGAGGGAGCGGGAAAGGGGAGGGTTGCGGGTGGGAGGGAAGTTATGGGAGGGGGGAAGCCATTGTAACCCATAAGCTGTACTTTGGAAATTTATATTCATTAAATAAAAGTTTAATAAATGAAAAAAAATACTTATTATGTATACAGTCACAAAATAAGACTGTCTTTATGTATCACTAAACACTAGAAAAAACTTTTATATATTTTCTGAGAAATATACCTTTTAAAAAAGCTATAAACCCTGTTATAGGTCCCAAGAAACTACTTTTGTGACAGAGAAATATATTATATAATGCATAAAGATCCATCATTAATATTAACTCTAAGATTTTCATGGGGAAAACTACTATTTAAAAAAAAACTAAATTTATTCTTTTATCAGAATCTCTCATCCCCAAATGCAGAACATAATATATAGTAGCATTATTGATAGCATTATTGATAGAAATCCACATACGAAGCAAGTTGAAGTTCCACAATAAATTGTTATACACTGAATAAAGTTTAGGTATCAAAATGTCTACACAGTGATTTAAAGCACAGAATATGCTTCCTATATAATCCTGTTAAGAGAAAAAGACAAAAGAGGAACATATGTAAAGAATAACAAGTATGAATAGAATGTCAGACTAAATGTGAGGAATAAAGGAAACATGTCATGTGGCTTTACTTTCTTTTGTTTAATAATCTTCTGTGTCTAAATTTTCTATGATGAGCATACTGATAATCAGAATAAAATACATAGAAAAGAACATCAAATTTTGGCATTCTGTTGAAATAATTTGTGTATTTTGCTATTTGAGATAGAATCCATTTAATGTATTTCAGTTTTAGAATGCTACTATTGAATATCTAGAAATCATCATAAACCCTTTTTAGTCACAAATTATTCTGTAAACATATATAAGTTAAATATTCCCTTTTAGTTCAGAAAGGAATTAAATGCAGTATGCATGATTTAGTCGTTGGTTTTATTTGCCTTATTTTTTTTAACTAACATAATATGCTGACTTTTATATAAATATTTTGAAACTTAATCTGAAGTTTGTAAACAAAGAGAAAATAAGGGTACAGGAAGGACTGGTAAAGGTTCCATAATATGAAAGAATTGACAGCAAGTTTAAAAGACTTCTGTATTTTAAATATCACCATCTTTAGGATTTTGTTAGAATGCATATTAGAGGAAAAAAGCTTTTTAAAAATTTTAGTTATGCAGAAAATAAATATTTGGTTGGTGAAATAAAGGGGATGAGAATGGAACAAACACACTGGCACACACTAGGGCACATGATAGTGTCTAGTTACTCACATTTCACAGTGTTCCTATGAAATACTGTTCCCATAAACATTTCCGAAATCAATGCACTTATACGTGAATGGATGAATGAATGAATAAGTGAATGAAATTCCATTTTTGTGAACTGCTAAAAGAATCTTAGATAACTTTGAGTTTCCTTAATGTAAGTGTGTTTTGTTTTGCTTGTAAATAGTATAACTGCTTTAGTTAAATTGGATCAAATGAATTTAAATCTTTTGTAGTAGTGGGATAATGGAAAAAGTTAAACAGAAACAAAAGAATATTTTTTGTTTTAGTTTTAAATCTAACTTAGGCCTAAACCATGTTAAATTCCTGTTTTTTTCATATATAAAATTATACATGGTTTTTATTAGATCATTTAAAATAACTGAGATGATATGTTATTTAATTATTCACAAACTAGAAAGCATTAACATAGCATTTCAAACATGTAAAAAAAAAAAAAAACCTGTGTCTACTTGGATCCAGTTTCACCCCTAAGTTTTCATGTGATTAATTGCTTTGAAAGAAATCAGCATAAGGAAAAATATTGTTTTATGCATTGATGTATTGACGTATTCTATTACATTCCATCTTTCAGGGGTATGGAAATTTGCTGATGAAGCAAAGGGAGGCGGTATATCATATACTGTATAGAGGCATCTTCTCCAAAATATAATCACCAACCTGGTGGTTTTGGGGAATGATTCAGAATGGGATAGTGCTTTATGATGGGGCTAGAACGAGCTATTCTGCTATGAGGACACAGCCCAAAGGCCTTTTCCAGATACCTCACGCCAATGCCTTGCACTTGGACTACTAGGGCTCCAGAACTGCAAGAAATAAATTCAGTTGTTTACAAGTTACCTATTCTGTCATGCTTTGTGACAACAGCAGTGATGGAACAAAACAATGGCAATGACATTGAGAGGAACCATCAGAATCTGAAAACAAATGGCCAAAGACCCTGAATATAATTTCGGATTTTTCACATTTATTAGCAATGTGATTGTGGGCATTATATGAAATTATGGACTTCAGTTTTCTACTGTTTATAATGGAAATAAATATAGTTGCTTCTTCAGCTGATGTTCAGAATGAAATGAGTAAAAAAACTTTAATAACCAAGCACATTGCTATAATATGAATGAATCAGGAATTACCTTTCTCCCTCCCTTCTTCCCCTTCTTCTCCCACATGCATTTCTTGATATAACTGCCAAAATATAGAAATAAAAACACATTTTTGAAATATTTGGAGTGAGGTCAGCATGAAGTAAATGAAGGAAAATAGTATTGTGATTAAGAATAAGAATAAGGGTGTCAGTGCAGTGGAGCGAGAGGTTAAGCCACCACCTGCAGCACTGGCAACTCACACTGGAGCACTGATTTGAGTCCTAGCTGCTTCACTTCTGATCCACCTCCCTCTTAAGGCCCCTGGGAAGGCAGCAGAAGATAGCCCAAGTGTTGGGCCCCTACCACCCACAGGGAAGACCCATATAGAATTCCTGGCTACTGGCATCATCCAGCCCTGGCTGATGCTGGCATTTAGGAAATGAAGCAGCAGATAAAAGATCTTTCTTTCTGTCTCTGTCTCTCCCTCTCTTTCTGCCTTTCAAGTAAATAAATCTTTTAACAGAAAACAAAACAGTAAGTATAAGGTGTCTAAGTTTTAGGATGCCTCTTTAAAGCCATTTGTCATACATTATTTTATTTCATCTTCCCATAAAGTTAATACATAAACCTAAAATTATGACATTCATAAGAAAAATAAAATACATTTATATGATTTGTAAAAGAATGCTCATGAATTGTGTGTGATTTGTTATTTATATCGACCTGCAAGCACTGCATTTAGATGAAATCATCTAAACTAAGATTTTTACTTTTTGTATATGCTATGTTTGAATATTTGCATCCCCCCAGTACTCCTGAGTTGAAACCTAATTCCCAACATGCTTATATGAAGAGGCAGGACCTTCTGGGAGTAATTAAAAGGTAACAGTGGAGACCTCCACTGATGTCCTTTAAAAAGAGGCCTGAGGAGAATACTCACTTTTAATTTATTCAAAGGCCGGCTCCGCGGCTCACTAGGCTAATCCTCCGCCTTGCGGCGCCGGCACACCGGGTTCTAGTCCCGGTCGGGGCACCGATCCTGTCCCGGTTGCCCCTCTTCCAGGCCAGCTCTCTGCTGTGGCCAGGGAGTGCAGTGGAGGATGGCCCAAGTGTTTGGGCCCTGCACCCCATGGGAGACCAGGAGAAGCACCTGGCTCCTGCCATCGGATCAGCGCAGTGCGCCGGCCGCAGCGCGCCTACCGCGGCGGCCATTGGAGGGTGAACCAACGGCAAAAGGAAGACCTTTCTCTCTGTCTCTCTTTCTCTCACTGTCCACTCTGCCTGTCAAAAAAATAAAATAAAATAAAATAAAAATAAAAATAAAAAAAAATAATTTATTCAAAGACAAACCAAAGGTGCTATCTATGAGTAATGGATCCTCATCAGACACCACATCTGCTGGCACCTGTGTTAGATTTCTCAAGCTCTAAACTATGGGCGATAAATTCCTGTTGTTTATAAATTACTCAATCTAAGTTATTTTGTTTGAGACACTGAAACTGAAAAAGAAAGTATGTACAAATAATTCTTTATAAATTTTACTTGCATTTGCAAATTTTTGGTTCAAAAGCCAAGGAATATAGGGGAATATTGTGGAACAGAAGGTTAAGCCACTGCTTAGGACACTCATCTCCTGGATCAAGAGTCCCTGGTTGCAGTCCTGGCTCTTCTGTGCTGCTGATCCAGCTTGCTGCTTATGTGCCTGGGAAGGCAGCAGCAGATGAATGCTCAAGTACTTGGGCTCCTGCACCCACATGGGAGGTGCAAATGGAGTTCTTGGCTCCTGGCTTCAGTCTAACCTAGCCCTGACCACTAGTAGCATTTGGGGAGTGAACTAGCAGATGGAAGATCTTTCTTTCTATCAGAAAGTATTCCTTCCAAATAAATATTCTAAAAATATTTTTTAAAAAGTGATTTATACAAAGATAGCTGGAAAATAATGATAATTTTATATAAGATAAAAAAATACTAGGATTCTATTCTTCAGAACTAGCTCAGTCTTCACTGAAAGTCCACAGGATTATTTCAAGACTCACCATCTCCTTGTATTGCCAAATCCCACCTTCTATAAATACGAAAAAGATAAAGTAAACAACAAATATGGGTTGAATTGAATAGGTAATTAATAATACTCAGTATTTTCTTTCAAGACATATATCTGTCTTTCAGATTAATAAAGTAGAAAATATTTTGGCTGCAGGTCTTTTTTAAGCATTCTCTGTATGAGTTCTTTAAATTGGAAAAGGTTATAGCTCATTTCTTTGCCTTATTTAAGAAACACAGAACATCTTCTAAGTGCCTCTGGCATGAATGAACGATCTAAAAGCCTGGATATATGAGATACAAGTTTAATTTGTTGGTTTCCCAATAACTTTGATAGACTAAAGTTTAAAAGTAGTAAGTTAACTTTAGATTATACCATGCTCATAGACACATGATCCTGTCTTTAATTGGTGGGAGACAAGTATTATCTGTAAGTGCATACATCAAATCTTTAAAACTAATACCACTAGTTACGGTGACCCATAAATGTACCATCATGTCACAAAGGTGGGTGTTTGGTACAGTCATTAAGGTGCCACTTGGGATGCCCACTTTCCATACCATCCAAGTGCCTGGTTAGAGTTCCAACTCTGCTTCTAATCCAGCTTCCTGCTAATGTATATCCTAGGAGTGGATTGCTCAAATACTTGGGTCTCAATCATGGGAGACTCAGAGTGAGTTCCAGGCTCCTGGTTTCTGTTGGCCTCGTTCCATCTATTGCAAGCATTTGAGGAGTGAGATAGCAGATAGATTATCGCGCTCTCTCTCTCTTTCAAATAAATATTAATTAATTAATTAATTAAAAGGAATGTAAGGATCAGGCATTTGGGATACCTGCATCACATATCAGTCTCAGCTCTGCTTTTGAATCCAGCTTCTTGAAATGCAACACCCTGAGAGGCAGCAGGTGACAGCTCAAGAACCTGCCACTCAGGAACCTGCATTGAATTCTCAGCTCCTGAGCACTTGGGGAGTACTCTGTCTCTCACAAATAATATAAACAATTTTTAACACTTATTTTATTTATTTGAAAGGCAGTTACAGAGAGAAAAGGGGAGAGAGAGGGAGAAAGGGAGAGATACAGAGACAGATCTTCCATCCACTGGTTCACCCTCTAAATGACCACATTGGTCAGGGTTTGGCCAGGCCGAAGCCAGAAGCCAGGAACTCCATCAAGTTTTCCCACATGGGTAGCAGGGGCCCAAGTACTTGAGTCACATTAGAAGGAGCTGGATTGGTGTAAAATCTCATGTATTTCATATATACAGATTCAGGGACATAGGAATACTTTCCACCCCACCCTCCTTCCCACCTACTCTGCCACCCCTCTTCCTCCTCCCTCTCTTATTCCCATTCTTATTTTTTACACAGATATATTTTCAGTTAACTTTATACTTATAAGAATAACCCTACACTAAGTAAAGAGTTCAACAAATAGGATGAAGAAAAAGAAATTGTTCTTCAACAGTTGAGACAAGGGCTATTAAAAATCATCATGTTGCCGGCGCCGTGGCTCAATAGGCTAATCCTCCACCTTGCAGCGATGGCACACCGGGTTCTAGTCCCGGTTGGGGCGCCGGATTCTGTCCCAGTTGCCCCTCTTCCAGGCCAGCTCTCTGCTATGGCCCGGGAGTGCAGTTGGAGGATGGCCCAAGTGCTTGGGCCCTGCACCCCATGGGAGAGAACCTGGCTCCTGGCTTCGGATCAGCGCGGTGCGCCGGCCACAGCGCACCAGCCTCAGCAGCCATTGGAGGGTGAACCAACGGCAAAGGAAGACCTTTCTCTCACTCTCTCTCTCTCACTGTCCACTCTGCCTGTCAAAAAAAAAAATCATCATGTTATCACTTCTCGGCCTTTTGGCTAAGATCATGTGTAAAAAAATCATCATGTTATAATTAAGGAATACTTAGTACTATAAGGGACAAAACTTAATTGCTTTTAAATAGTTGTGTTTTATAAAAACAAAACAAAACAAAAATCCTTCTACTTTAGGCCTCTACATTTTTGGTACTACAAGTGAGGATCAAAACTGATAACTAATTCATTAATGTCATTGATAGCAGATATAACAGTGTCTAGGAAATATTAACACTTCTTAATATGACTTGAAATTCCAACAACTATTCCTGGAAACCATTTTCTGGAATGCATTTCATTATTTAGTTGCGTGTTGAGTAATTTCAGAGAGATGACTCATCTTATCCATTCTGTCACTCAACAGTCATTATTAGCCACTGGCTTTCTGCCAGTCACCAGCATGTTATGAGCTAATGATACATACTTAGATAAGAAAAGACTGCTCAGCTTTCAAGAGTCTCACAACTGATGGAGGGAGAGAGATATTTAAGCTGAAGTACAATATGCTGAGCTCATAAGTTGGTAACTACACCTGGTACTACAAATATAGCAGAGCACTACAAATAATCTTATCTGAATATTTTTTAAAAAGCTCTTCAGAGAATATACCATTGATCCAAGAAATGAAAAAAAGGGGGGTGGGGAGGGCTAGGATTTCACTAAGCTAAGAGGAAAGGAGATATAACAGGCAAATAGAGCAATGAAGGCCTTTATGAATTTATACATTTTTAAAAAGGCACAGAAAGAACTCCCATCCACTGGTTCTCTCCCCATGTTCCTGGGAGCTAGGAACCTAATCCAGGTCTCCCACGTGGTATAGGAGGCAGGAACCCAATTACTTGAGCTATCACATCTCCCTCCAAAGGTGCACAGTAGCAGGAAGTGGGAACCAGGAACAGAGCTCACACTTGAACCCAGGCAGTCTGAAATGGAATGCAGGCATCCCAAGCTACATCTTAACTGCTTTGTCAAATGACTGTTCAGACTTTTTCGTTGTAGAATTTGTAGATTTTTTTTTTACTTTTTCCACTTGATCTAGTCAGTGGGAAGGATATTTTGATACATGGTTATGATACAAGATTTTCTTTTTCTTTTTAAATTCTTATGTCTTTGAAAGGCACCGAGACAAATAGAGAAAGACAAACACTGAAAGGGGGGGTAGAAAAAGAGAGCAAGCTTCCACCCACTGATTCACTTCCCCAAATGCCTGAAACAGCCAGGATTGGGCCAGGAGCTCAGAATGCAATCTGGGTACACCACATGGGTGGCAGGGACCCAGGTCTGAGCCATCACCTGCTTCTTGCCTCCCAGGATGCACATTAGCAGGAAGCTGAAATGAGGAGCAGAACCAATACCTGAACGTAGGTGCTCCAGTATAGAAGGTGGGCATCCCAGTCATAACAGCTGCACTAAATCCTCACCCCAAATTTCGCTTTTACCCCAGGTCCAACAAGGTGCTGTGCAGGGGTCCACTTTCATCTCTGCTTTTAATTTGCTCTGGGATCCTGAGAGAGTCACCTAGCTCCTTTGTGTTGCAATGTCCATACTCAAACCAGGGATAATGACAACTGCCCTAAAAATGGAGTTATTGTGAGAAAAATAATTTGAAAGAGTTCTGTCAACTTAATCCACAGCTCCTACTATACCAATTTGTTCAATCTCAGATCATGTGCAACTCACAGGCATGTTATATCCATGTTCCAATCATCTATTTCATCCCACTCTATCAGAAATAGGCCACTGTACTCTTCCCTTAGCCTGGGGTTCTGAGCACAGAAACACAGGTTTTACCAGTAGACCGAAAGGATCTAAGGGCGCTTGATTTAAGAGTCTGCCTGAGGCCGGCGCCGTGGCTTAACAGGCTAATCCTCCGCTTTGCGGCGCCGGCACACTGGGTTCTAGTTCCCGTTGGGGAGCCGGATTCTATCCCGGTTGCCCCTCTTCCAGGCCAGCTCTCTGCCATGGCCCGGGAAGGCAGTGGAGGATGGCCCAAGTGCTTGGGCCCTGTCCCCATATGGGAGACCAGGAGAAGCACCTGGCTCCTGGCTTCGGATCAGCAAGATGCACCGGCTGTAGCGGCCATTGGAGGGTGAACCAACGGCAAAAAGGAAGACCTTTCTCTCTGTCTCTCTCTCTCTCTCTCACTATTCACTCTGTCTGTAAAAAAAAAAAAAAAAAAAAAAAAAAAAGAGTCTGCCTGAACAGTTATATTAAAGATACTGGGAGCTTTTAAAATTCAAGGTGAAAGCTATTGCTTTAAATTTTGTTCAGGCTTGCTCCTGGATGCCCTATGGGTACATTTCCAGATCCTCCTTCTTAAAATGCTATACAATATCCACAAAAGGAAGAGGTAAAATATGATATATTCCCTGAATACACACAAAGATATTCTGAATAGTCTTCTGAATCAGGTTTTAAACATACATCCCATTGCCTTCTCTTTAAGAATTACCACGCAATCAGGTACAGAATAAAAAGCTATCAAGAAATGAGGCTTCAAGGAAATTCTCTCTCTCGGACACACACACAAACACACACACATCAAATACTGGCTCTTATTTCAGACCCACTTAAAAATTAATTCCCTCAAAGAAGATCACTAACATTAAGCAGGCTTAAGACTACATTTTCTGTAATCTTTTAAATAATCCCCCTTGCTTCACTCTTACTCATTTCAGAACTACCCTTGACATGTCACTCTTCTTTGCTGAGATCCTAGGCTTTGTCTTCCTGTATTTGAATAGCTACTTTCTTAACATAGTTTTTCGGTTTCTAATAGTGCATTTTCTATTGCTAATAACACCATATCGCAGACTGGGTGTGCTGTAAAGAAAAGAGGTTTTATTTCGCTCCTCACTCTGGTCTGAGGTTCAGGGGCTGAATCTGGTGAGGATTTTCTTGCTGGCTGAGTCCTCTGGCAGCAGCACAGAATGGCACATGTCAAGAAACAGGGAGTGAGCCTGGGTATCTGCAGGTCTTTTTCTTACAAAGCCACCAGGATTCAATCATGTGGACTGAACTTGGATGGCCTCATCTAATTTTAATCCCTTCTCAAAGGCTCTATCTAAGTACTATAGTCAAATTAATTTTCTACACTCTTGGAGCAGGTGTTGTGGCCCCAAGGGTTAAGCCACAGCATGAGATACCAACATAACATATCAGAATACCCAGGATCAAATTGTACTTCTGCTTCCTATCCAGGTTCCTGCTAATGCACCTGGGCAGGCTGCAAATGATGGCTTAAGTACTTGGGTTTCTGCAATGCACAAGCAAGACCCAGATGGCATTCCTAGCTCTTGGCTTTGTCCTGGCCCAGCCCTGGCTGTTGTGAGCATCTGCGGAGTAAACTAAGGTAGCCGAAATCCCTCTCTGTGTGTGTGTGGGGGGGGGGGGGGATTCTTCCTTTCACATAAATAAAACTTTTTAAAAATGTTTCTACCACAGCGGCAAGATGGCTGAATAGGAAGGGAGCACACTGATAGTTCGGGAAGACACAGGTTAATAAAAGTGGAGATACTGCAGGGTCAAGGAAGAGTAGGGGAAGAAACAGCAGAGGAAACTCTTCCAGAACTAGTGATTCACAGTGGACCAGCGTGGAGAGCGTGGGAGCCCAAGTTCAGGACACCAGCGCTGGAACGCGAGGTGAGCCGAACCTCAATAGCCCAAGACACCAGCAGGCAAGCGGAAAGAGGAGACTAGAGGGAACGAGGCTTGAAACTCCGTGGGGAAGAGTTCACCAGGCTAACCAGAAGAGAGAGAGGAAAAAAAAAAGTGACCGATACGGACACGAGTTTCTCTCCGCTCACCCCTCAAAGGCTAGCAAGACAAAGAGCAGGCGCCATTTTGGACATACGTCATAAGCAGGGTGACCTCAGGTATGCACCGCCCCTGAGCCTAGCAGAAAAACCTGACTCTGGGGGGAAGGGTGAAATAACAGGAGATTAGGATCTAACTTGGCAACCCAGTGGGAGACTGCAGGAGAATTGGAGCCCACACTGAGGGCAGCAGAGATTCCGTGTGTGGTCCTTGGGAAAGAGCTTCCAATCTCTAGCTCCTGTGGGTATATCATTTGCCTGCTAACTACCTCCAATTACGTTCAGCTGTGAGGAATTACTTCCCTTTTGAATCAAAAAAAAAAAAAGAAAAAGAAAGAAAGAAAGAAAGAGAGGTTTACCATGCCTAACCTGGGAGTGTCATCTTTGACACACCTTCAACCCTAAGGAACCAAACACAGCTCTCAGGCCACACTCATCTCAAGCCTCTAAGGCTCCACCGAAAGCAGTCCACTTCATATACAGCCATAGTGTAATAAGAAAAAACACCACAGTGAAGAAACCAAACATCTCCAACATGCCAAACAACAAATGCAAAAACTGAGGTAACAAGCACAAGGAAGACACTATGACGCCCCCAAATGAAAAAGACACCCCAATTCAAGATTATGAAGATGATGAGATCGAAGAAATGCAAGAAGCAGATCACAAAAAATTGATAAGAACATTAAGAAGTTCTCAAAAACAAATTCTTGAACTACAGAAATCCTTAATGGACAAGATAGAAAATCTCTCTTGTGAAAATGAAATATTAAGGAGGAATCAAAATGAAATGAAACAACTAGTAGAACAAGAAACTGTGATAGTGATGAGAAATCATAATGAAATGAAGAATTCAATAGATCAAATGACAAACACATTAGAGAGCCTTAAAAACAGAATGGGTGAAGCAGAAGAGAGAATGTCGGACTTAGAAGACAGAACAGGAAAGGAAACAGCCAAACCAAAGAAAAGAAGAAGAAATTAGAAATCTAAAAAATATTGTCGGGAATCTACAGGATACTATTAAAAAACCCAACATTCGGGTTCTAGGAGTTCCTGAAGGCATGGAGAGGGAGAAAGGATTAGAAGGCCTTTTTAGTGAGATACTAGCAGAAAATTTCCCAGGTATGGAGAAGGACAGAGGCATGTTAGTATAGGAAGCTTATAGAACCCCTAATAAATGTGACCAAAAGAGATCCTCACCACGACACGTTGTAATCAAACTCACCACAGTGAAACAGAAAGAAAAGATTCTAAAACGTGCAAGAGAGAAACGTCAGATTACTCTCAGAGGATCTCCAATTAGACTCACAGCAGACTTCTCATCAGAAACCCTACAAGCTAGAAGGGAATGGTGAGATATAGCCCAGGTACTAAGAGAGAAAAACTGCCAGCCCAGAATATTATATCCTGCAAAGCTCTCATTTGTGAATGAAGGTGAAATTAAGACTTTTCATAGCAAACAGAAATTGAAAGAATTTGTTGCCACTCATCCTGCCCTGCAAAAGATGCTTAAAGATGTCTTACACACAGAAACACAGAAACATGGTCACCAATATGAAAGAAGGGAAAGGAAGGAAACCTCACAGCAAAAGATCACAGGAAGCTCAATTTCTCTTTGACATAGAATTAAACTCTGATGCTCTGTTAAAGCAATGTGTTAAAGTAATCTATTATGTTCTCTTGATGTCTGTTAAATTCTAATTGTTCAAAAACAGCTGAATTTTTATTAAGAGCTATGGGTCATTTAAATATGTGCTTATTTTCAAAGATTTCAATAATCACCTTGTAACAATGATCAAATTTGGTCTATGTTATGTCATGATTTTAAGGAATCTTATTTCAACCAGATATTTTGGATTTTGAGCCTTCTTGGCATTCTTGACAGGCATTCAAAAAATCAAAGTTTCAAACAAGCTGGACTCTAAAATTTCCAGTAAATCCTGGACTTTGGTTTTTCCAGTTTGGGCCCAACTGAAAAAATCGAAGGACCTATGTCTCAAATCTTATAGAGACACCAACTAATCAGGCTATTTGGATTATATTAGAAGTACTGTCAAGATGTGATGTGGTACCAAACTTTAAGTTTCTATAATGGAAAATGCTAGTAATACAAATGTTTGAGAATTAAAAAGTCTAATGATTTTGTGTTACTAGACATGATAGTTATCTTAATGAGAAAGCCCCAGAGGCCTAAAGGGTTAAATACTTGTAAAATCCTACAGGGGCTTTCAAAAATACTGTGAAGTAAGCAAGTGCCTCTTGTTGGTTGATGAGTTTGTAATTTTAAACATGGCGACTTAAAGTCTTTTGTCATCCACAGTTATATATGATTTGCTGCTCATAAAACTAAAGCGTTGTTGGTTCTGTGTTTAGCTGTCCTCCTATAGGTTCCTATGGACTTTTTCCAGCCACTTCTATTGTATTCAGTACCTTGGGATGACTCTGTAAACAGATGAAGCCAATAATGTATTAACAGTACCAACTGAGAGAAAGTATGGTTAACTGAGGTTACTAAAAACAAAAAGCAATTCAAATCAATTGGCAATCTACAAAAAGAGTTAAAGATTTTAAAAGCTATTATTAAAATTGCTATATTGGTCTACTATGCTATGTTATATGTGTGTACATATTGTATGTCCACATGGGGAAATTTTATTAAGAGTTGTATTTTAAATGGCTTATAGATAAGATTGTCCATAAATTTAAGCTGCTAAAATCAATCAAAGATACATTTTAATTTGTGGGACCTGAATCTGTGTATCATATGTTTTAAACTTGTTGGTAGAAAGAAACTAAAAACATTTTATATGGTTGTGCTTAAGTTTACTGGTCAAACAAACTACACCATGTTAGATATTTAAGAGGTGTTTCCAAATACATGATTCTTAAAATTTATAGAAGGCATTGGACCTTCTGGTAAATGTTTCCTTAAGTTGTTATCTAATGGTTAAAACCATTTGCTAAGTATTCATGTAATATTGCTATTGACAGCAAGCGATCTAGGACTTGCGCCCTCATTTCTCTATTCTAAGCCCAACTTCTTCTTTCATTTCTCTATTCTCTTCAAGGTAGGAAACTAATTCTATAATGAAGGAATCTGTAGGACGCACAATTTAATCTTTAGACCTTATAAAAGAGATGGCTAACATTTTTCTGTAATAGTATAGCCAAAATAAGAGCTTAAATTATAATCTCATAGCTAGATTTACTTTGCCATCAGCAAAGTAAACATTAAGTAGAAAAAACCTCCCTTTCACACCAAAGGGAAAGAAAGTTTTAAAGTGAGAATATAATTTTCCTCATGGGCATTGTCTACCTTAGAAAAACTACTACAGAACATGCCTCTGACTATAGACTTGTAGTTCAGGCCACCGAAGATTAGAGATGGGACACGGGCACTCCCTTGACTTGCATCCTCTAGTCTGCTTTAACACAAACCAGGAGGAAAAGAAAGCTCGGCATCAGAAGCAATGGGTGGCAGGCCTATTAATGGCTGATCTGTACAGTGATCTGCCCTCAAGGAGACCCAACAGGCCAGTCCACTGCAGTGCCTTTCAATGTGGTAAGCCTGGGCTTCGGCAGAAGTCAACTTGTGAAGAGCCCTGGCAGCTCTGCCAGCCAAGAGTTGGATCACTGGAAATGGACCTGCCCTGGAGTCGAAGGATGCCCAGGTCAGAGCCACAGATCTTATTGGCTCTAAGCTGAAAAGCCCTTCACTCAGCCCAGCTTCCAAAGTGACCACTGCAGCTGAGGGGATGGTCAAGTAGGGTCAGCAACATTGCAGGCAGAACTGTAAATTTCTTGTTAGAGATGTCCCCTGCCTTTACCTGGCCAGCTCTCCTCCCAGGCCAGCCAAGTAATGAGAGTCAAAGAGTGCCTTCCCCTAGGAGGTTCACACCTCCCTTAGGATATACCCCATGTGAAGAGATAGATAGGTCTAGGCCTCTGAATTTACAAGGCCTAAAGCCCACCAGATTATTATCAAGCCCCTTCTATCAGGTTCTATTTGCCTCTCAATCAGAAAACTTAATTGTAGCTTAGACAGCACCTTTCTTAGCTCCTCTAATAATGACTCTGTCCTTTGTTCTAGACCCTGTCAGGCGCACTTGGGCCTCATTCCTTTGTAATCATAACCTCTACTCTACCACCAATGGCTCTACTCCCAACCTGTGTGTACTGATGGTCCTCTTCCCCACTTAATGCTGTATAATTGTTCAAACCTGGTAAATGCCACTCTTAGGATCATTGGTTACTATCCTCACCCTGTCTTTTATGACCTTGTCTAAATATGATCAGAGTCAGCAAACTTGGAAGGCTTCCATAGCCTTGGCAACTCATGATGAGAGCCTAGGGTGGTTACTGGCGCCATAAACTAGAGTGTCAATTTGTTGGGTCAACAACAGGAGTCACTGTGCACTTGCTCCTCATGTGGGATCTCTGTCCTTAATGTGCTGTACATTTTGATTTAATGCTATAACTAGTACTCAAACAGTATGTTTCACTTTGTGTTTCTATGTGGGTACAAACTGTTGAAATTTTTATACTAAATTGATCTTCTGTATATAAAGAGAATTGAAAATGAATCTTGATGCAAATGGAAGGGGAGAGGGAGCGGGAGAGGGGAGGGTTGCAGGTGGAGGGAAGTTATGGGAGGGGGAAGCCATTGTAATCCATAAGCTGTACACTGGAAATTTATATTCATTAAATAAAAGTTAAAAAAAATGTTTCTACCCTCTCACTGATAGAATTAAACTTCAACGCGAATTTCAGAGCAGAAAAATCACACTCTAACAACAGTTTTGTGATTGTCTCAACAGTACAAGTTTCTTATTTCAATGTTTCTTGAAATACTAAAATTGTGACTGTTAGGATATGCAGTAGCATCAAGTTTTAATTTCCATCCCATGTCTCTTATATCCATTTGTCTACCAACCACTCACCCCTATTTCTCTTTCAATCTGGCTTCTAGTTCTCATCCTTACAAGGCTCTTAGGGATCATCCCAGATATCTCAAAATGACAAATTTATTATTCTTTCAGTACTGGACACTACACCAGTTACCCTTGGAATTCTCTTCTCTTCACCTTCTAAGTACGAAGCTCCCTTGGTTCTCTTCTTCATGCTGGCTAAACTGTCATTCTTTATTTGATATTTTTCTTTCTCTCTATTTTAGTATTAGTGTTCTCTGCAATAGTATTCTCTTCACGTCTTTTTTCCTCTTTACCCTAAGCTCAAATACCTCCTAAATTCCAGATAAAAATTGTTTTATGTTATTACTGAAAGTCTTCTTGTTATTTTTTATTACTATGACTACAATGGAACTCTTCATTTGAAGTGCCATCATCTTCCAAATCACCCAGCCACAAAATATTAGCATCATTTGTGACACAATGCCTTTTCCTTTATGCCAAATACTCCAGAATCCAGAGTTAAAGTCCATGCATTCCTACCTAATAGGACTGAGATCCTCTGCCTTCTAAGACTTATTTGCAATTATCATTATCTCCTGCTGCTTCCAAAGCAACTTCCAATGTCCAATATGTGAGGTTACCCTCACATCTTACAAGAGACCACCTCAGAACATTGTTTCTAAAACTTAACTATGCATTTTAATCACCTAGGAGTAGGCGCCTGGCACCGGGGCTGAATGGCCTTCAGGGATGGCGTCTGCCTGGACGGGTTGGCGGCGCTGAGCGCCTGGAGGCGCTGTGACTAGCGTTCCCTCAGCCGGAAAGCCTCCGCCTGCGCCCGCGCGGGAGGAGGGGTCCTCTGAGGGCAGCGGCGACCCCGCAGGCCCTGGTCTCTTTCCCTGGCAGCAGTGGCTTCTTCCGTTGGACAATATGTTCAAGAGAATGGCCGAATTTGGGCCTGACTCCGGCGGGAGAGTAAAGGGAGTAACTATTGTTAAACCAATAGTATATGGTAATGTTGCTGGATATTTTGGAAAGAAAAGAGAAGATGGGTACACACATCAGTGGACGGTGTATGTAAAGCCATATAGAAATGAGGATATGTTGGCATATGTGAAGAAAATCCGATTTAAATTGCACGAAAGCTATGGCAATACTTTAAGAGTTGTTAAGAAGCCTCCATATGAAATTACTGAAACAGGATGGGGTGAATTTGAAATAATCATTTAGATATTTTTTATTGACCCTAATGAAAGACCTGTAACCCTACATCATTTATTAAACTGTTTCAATCAGACACGAATGCAATGCTGGGAAAAAAGACAGTGTTTTTAGAGTTATATGATGAAATGATATTTCAAGATCCAACAGCAATGATGCAACAATTATTAACACCATCTCGTCAGCTAACATTAGGAGCCTATAAGCATGAAACAGAATTTGCAGAACTTGAAGTGAAAACTAGAGAAAAATTAGAAGCTGCCAAGAAAAAAACAAGCTTTGAAATTGCAGAGCTGAAGGAGAGATTAAAAGCAAGTCGTGAACTATAAATTGTTTAAAAAATGGAATCAGGAAACTAGAGGGAGATGATCAGACAAAAGACATATAAATGGTTTTGAAGAGAACTTGCTAAAAATAAGGTGGACTTTGATGGAGAAAAGGACTTAATGAAAATGCTGTGATGTTTCTTAGAGGAACTGTGTATATAGTTGTTGACTAGATTCTCGGCAATGGAGTCAAATTATTTGTACTGCTCAAGCAATCTTTAATGGGAAATATGTGTTAATTGAGGATCAATCCTGCATAGGATTTTACCAACCCATTTTAGGGAAATTCTATGATGTTAAGCACAATTTTTAAAATATTTTTATTTTAGTATATGTGTAGGTTATTGTCCTTTGACAGGAATCAAAATTTCATTATGAAGAATAACTTGTACAGATTTTGTGTGTATTTCTTTAGTAGTTAGAATTAGTGGTAAAATTAGCCTGTGTATTTAATTTCTCAAGTTCTTACATGCCCCCATGTTACCTGTCTTGTATATGGTGTGTCCAGTACATAGTCAATAAATGTAGTTTACAGAAAAAGAAAAAAAAAATCACCTAGGAGTCTGGGTAAAAACAGATTGGTGAGCCCCATGTCCAAAATTTCAGGATCAACGGGTATGGGTGGCAAAGAGAATCTGTAGTCCTAACATTTTCCCAGGCAATTTTGAGGAGCTCATCTGGAGACCACACTCTGAAAATCTTTGCCTTAGTTCACACAAATCTATCTTCTGCATGTTTATTTCTAGTTATTCTCAGTGAGGCTCTTGTTTCTTGATCACGATACTTCCACCCTCACCTACTATCTCTGGATGAGTCTCACTGCTCCTTCACCTCTGTTTGTCACCATGAAGCACCCATATTCTCACATGTTGTTATAACTGTAGATGTAAATATTCTGAAATGAATGTAACTTCAGCATTGCAAGTGATTCTTTGAACAGCTCCAGTACATAGCCCTGTGTATCACATCTGCTTTAACTCCAATGTAGGACAATTAAGATTTTCAGGAGTGTGGTGGGACATTGTCTTGGATGTTACCTCTCCACTGTCACAATGTCTGCCAAATATTACCCTTGACACAGCTACTAATGACATTGTTCTTACTGTCACACTATTGTATTGCTTCCATCCCATCCCCTGCTACTTCCTAGCTCAAAGGCTGATTCTTCATGACCAACCAGCATGATGGACACTGTGTTATTTTTCAAAGTTACTGGCATTGATGATTTATGGGGCCAGTGCAGTAAGTGGTTAAACAGAAATGTGAAATGAAGAAGTAACAAGATTTGTCATTCAACTGTCTGATGTTACCCTACTGATGTCAAGGAGAGGTAAACAGAAAAACATGCATTCATCTTGTGAGATAAAAAAGGAGGAGAAAAATAAAAGATGAAGAAATAGTGCTTTTTATTTATTGAAAAAAACAAAGCTGATTTGGCAGTTTAACAAACTAATTTGTGATCAAACTATAACAACTGCTAGCACACAGACATTGACAGCGGCCTGGCTTGCAAATATGCAACTTTCGGCCATATCATTTTCTAATTAGAAGATTTTTCCACTAGCCACCCAGCCTATTACCACATCATAAAACCAAAGTGTATGATGCTGTGTTAATAACTTTAGAATGGCAGATGGTTTGAAAAATTTGAAAATTTTCATAAATAATAATTTTTACTGGAGCTTGTTAGAGAATCTGACTGCGTTTACATCAGAAAGTGCACTCTATTTGTTTCTCACTGGTGGCTAACTAGAAAGAATTATTTCTGAGCTCTGCCAGGTATTGGCCAAAGGGAAAGCAGCAGGTACATTCAAAGTGATTTATCTTTTTCACAGCTTACATAAGTGGGATGCAATTCTGATGTGTTTTCTAATAAAGAAGGAAGGAAAGGCATATCCTGTGGCTTCGGTTTCCTCTAGCTCCTCTCATGTTACCCCAAAAATAACCTGAGGGGTTCAAAATGAAGGAGTGATTACTAAAAATTACTCAGTTTATACTCTTCACTCTCCATTTAGTAATATTTCTAAAGATATAAATTGTCTCATGGCTTTTTATTAGGACCACTGCCAAATAATGTTTGTTCTTTCTACAATTTGCTAACATGGATTAAGTTTTGAGTAAGTTTCCTGTGTTAGTTCAAGGATGTGTAGGTGTAGGGAAGAGGCTGTATTGCTAATTTTTTCTAATAGTTTTATTGAGATATAATTTGCCTACTATAAGTCCATCTAATTAAAGCGTAAAGTGTAATGGTTTTTAGTATATTCAGACATGTGTACCCATCATCCTGTCAATTTTAGAATACATTCATATCCTCAAAAAGAAACCCATACCCTTATTTATCAGCCCCATTTCTATCTCCCCACCCCACCCCATCCCTAAGCAACCACAATCTACATTGTGTCTCTACAGATTTGACCAGGCTGGACATCTCAGACAAATGGAATCATATGTGGTATTTTGTGACCATGTTCACATAGCCTAATGTTTTCAAGTCCACCATGTTTCAGCATGTATAGGTACTTTATACATGTTTATGGCTGAGAAATATTCCATTGTAGGGATATATCACATTTCACATTTCCTTTATCCATTCATCCACTAACAGACATTTGGGTAGTTTCCAGCTTTTGGATATGATGAATAGGGCTGCTACAAACATTCACTTGTAAGTGCTTGTGTGAATATATGATTTTATTTCTCTTGGGTATATATGCAGGAATGTAATTCTTGAATCTTGAGTCACATGACAACTTTACTTTAACCCGTAGAAGCTGCCAGACTATTTTCCAAAGCTGCTGGACCACCTTATATTCACACCAACAGTATAAATGGGATTTGTCCAACTTCTCGACATCCTCACCCATTTGTTTATTTCTGAGTTTTTCATTTTAGTCATCTTGGTGAGTACGTTTATATACCTGTCTATATCCTTTGGTCATTTTTTCAGTGGCTTTTTTTTTTTGTCTTCCTGACTTTTAAGAGTTCCTTTAGAATCTAAATACAAACCCCATATGAGATGTATGATTTGTAAATTTTTGTCACATTCTGTGTATTGTCTTCAGTTTTTTGATAGTGTGATATGAATTATAGAAGTTTTCAATGCCAATGATATCTAATTTATTAATTTCTGTTATTGTTGGTTGTACATTTACTATCAGATCTATGAATTCATTGCCAGATCTTACTTCACGGAGACTGACACCTATGTTTTCTTCTAAGAACTCTATAGTTTTAGCTCTTACATTTAGATCTTTGATCCATTTTGAGTAAACTTTTGCACCTACTATGAAGTAAAGCTACCATATCATTCTTCTGCTCATGGATTACAGTTTGTCCTGGCACAATTTGTTACAAACACAATTGTTAGCTAGCATTGCCATGGCAGCATCCTATATTAGAACATCACTTCAAGTCCCAGTTACTATGTTTCTAATTCAGCTTCCTGCTAATGTGCCTGGGAAGACACCAGAGGGTGCCTCTAGTGCTTGGGACCCCATCACTGATGTAGGATACCAGGATGGAGTTCCTAGCTGCTGGCTTTTGCCTGGCCCAGACCTGGCTGTTATAGCCATCTGGAAAGTGAACCAGCAGATGGAAGATCTCTCTCTCTCTCTCTCTCTCTCTCTCTCTCTCTGTTTCTCCCTCCCTCCCCCCTCCCTCCCTCCATGACTCTTACTTCTCTCTTTCAAATGAATAAATTAAATCTGTAAAAAAAAAAGATGAAGAGATAATTCTTTCCTGACATATGAGTTCACTTCTAGAATAATTAAGATATATGTATGCCTACCCTTTGCAGTACAACATTGTCCTGATTACTGCTGCTTTGTAGCAAGCTTTGACATCAGGAAATGTGAATCATCCAATTTTTGTATTCTTTTCTAAGATTAGTTTGGATATTCTGGATCCCTTGCAATCAATTTCACATGCATGTTAGGATTTTCTTACGCATTTCTATAAAAGAGCCAGCTTGAATTCTGATAGAGATTGATTGAATTGAATCTTTGGATCAATTTGGCAAATGTTGTCATTTTAACAGTCTAAATCTTTCAGCCCATTAATTTGTGATGTTATTTCAATTATTCGGGTCTTTAAACTTTTAACAATGCTATGTAGTTTTCAGAGTATAAGTTTTGCATTTTTGTTGCTAAAATGTTCTTTTTTAGCATTATTAGAATTATGTAAAGTTCTATTTGCATTGTTCATTATGAGTTTAGAGAAATACGTTTATTAATATAAAGAGAAGAGATTTCATGTAGTTCACAGATACAGCTCTAAAAATATAATGATACTTCCCTTCATCCCTCTTCCTTCATTCTTTATTTTTTTAATTTTTACAATAATCTATTTTAATTTACTTTATAATCACAGTCTTAATGTTCCACTAAATAAACAATTCAACAAGTAAAAAGTAGAAAAACCACTGTTAAGCAGAAATATAGAAAAGAGCTGAGATTTGATTACTGTTCATAATCCTTGTCTATACACCTGAGGAATGGTGGTTTTTCTACTTCCTACTTGTTGAATTCTTTTTTTAGTGGAAGGTTAAGCTTGTGATTATAAAGTAAGTTGAAAGTATGTCACTGATGGGGCCAGCGCCATGGTTCACTTGGTTAATCCTCCGCCTACAGCACTGGCATCCCATATGGGTGCCAGGTTCTAGTCTCGGTTGCTCCTCTTCCAGTCCAGCTCTCTGCTGTGGCCCAGGAAGGCAGTGGAGGATGGCCCAAGTGCTTGGGCCCCTTCACCCGCATGGGAAACCAGGAAAAGGCACCTGGCTCCTGGCTTCAGATTGGCGCAGCGCACCAGCCATAGCAGTCATTTGGGGGGTGAACCAACGGAAGGAAGACATTTCTCTCTGTCTGTCTCTCTCTCACTGTCTAACTCTGTCAAAGAAAAAGAAAAAGAAAGTATGTCATTACAAAAATTAAAAGAAAAAAATAAGACAGGTAGGAGAAGGCAGGGTAGTCATGAGGAAGAGGGGGTAGGGTGGGAAGTATCATTATGTTCTTAAAACTGTATATATGAAAAATACAAAATTTGTTCATAAATAAAAGAATTTTAAAGATGTCAATTTCACCCATATACACTAAGATTTTTTTGGTACCCTATTTACAAGCTACCACAAATCATAAAAACATGTGATAGTTGTCTTTTTGGGTCTGGCTTATCTCACTAAGCATAATGATCACTTGCATCCATTATGTTACAAGAGGCAAGATTTCATCCTCTTTTAATAATTTATTATTTTTATATTGATCTTTATCCTATAGCCTTACTGAACTTATTAGTTCTAACAGCTTTTGATGGATTCTTCAAGATTTTCTATTAACAAAGTCATGTTATCTGAAGATATAAGTCGTGCTTTCCCATTTTTTTTAATGTCTCCTTTTTTTGTTAAAAACTGGACATTTTAGGGATAGGTATTTGACACAGCAGTTGAGTCAGCGCTTGGGGTGCCCACTTCCCATACCTGATTTGAGTCCTGCCTACTCTGCTTCTGAAACAGCTTCCTGTATGCATATTCTAAGAGGCTGCAGATGGCTCAGTTGTGTTGGTCCCTGCCATTCATGTGGGAGACACGGATGGAGCTCCTAGCTCCTTACTTCAGCATGGCCCATCCATGACTATTATGGGCATCTAGGGAATGAATCAGTGCATGGAAGATCTCACTCCATCTACCTTTCTGCCTCTATCTCTCTGCCTTTCAAATAAAATAAATGAACATTTTTTAAAAGAAACTGGACATTTTAGGTAATAAATTATAGCAAATTTGATAGCCGGCGCCGTGGCTTAACAGGCTAATCTTCCGCCTTGCAGCGCCGGCACACGGGGTTCTAGTCCCGGTTGGGGCGCCGGATTCTATCCCGGTTGCCCCTCTTCCAGGCCAGCTCTTTGCTGTGGCCCGGAAGTGCAGTGGAGGATGGCCCAAGTGCTTGGGCCCTGCACCCGCATGGGAGACCAGGAGAAGCACCTGGCTCCTGGCTTCGGATCAGCACGATGCGCCGGCTGCAGCGGCCATTGGAGGGTGAACCAACGGCAAAAAAGAGGACCTTTCTCTCTGTTTCTCTCACTATCCACTCTGCCTGTCAAAAAAAAAAAAAAAAAATATATATATATATAGCAAATTTGAGTAATTGTTATCCTTCTGTGATTTATTATTATTACTGACTTTCAAACTGCTTAGAGACTTGCTAGGCTACTTCAATGAAGGTTTCTTTCCCAACACAGTGTGTATGGAAGCCTTTGGTGCTGCTCTTTGGGATAGGCTTACAGCCACGCTGCAGTGACATGGCCTTAAGCAGGGCACTCTTTGATTTTCTGTTTCTCTAGAATATATAAGCTATTAAACTCCACTGATTGCAGCTGATTCTTCCATTCTTTTGAACAGTACCCCGGAGCCTAAATTGTTTCACAGTCTATCTACCCAAATTTGAGTGTCTTTGAAGGGATGGGTCCCAAGGACAGTGTTTGAGGTTTATTCTGACCCCAGTAGGGTTCATCCCAGATGTCTCTTTGCCTATTTCAGTTCTCTCCTGAAGACCTATAGTCCATTCTATATTTTTGCTGACTCTATCAGGCAACTCCCAAATGTCTCCACTCTTTTTTTGTTGTTAATTTATTTATGAATTTATTTTTAAGGAATACAAATTTCATATATACAACTTTAGGAATACAGTTATTCCTCCCACCATACCTGCCCTCTCACCCATACTCCCACCCCTCCTCTTCCTCTCTCTCCCCTTCCTAGCCCCATTCTCCATTAAGATTCATTTTCAATTAACTTAGTACACAGAAGACCAACTCTATACTAAGTAAAGATTTCCACAACTTGCGCACACACACACACACACAAAGGAAAAACCGTTTGAGGACCAGTTTTACAGTTAACTCTCATAATACAACTCACTGAAGACAGAGATTGTAATGCATGGGGAGTTAGTGCACAGTGATTCTTGTTGTTAATTTAACAATGAGCACTGTTATGTATGATGTCAGTGACCATCCGAGGATCTTGACATGAATTGCCAAGACTATGGAAGCCTTCTGAATCCACAATCTCCATCATTATTTGGACAAGGCCATAAGCAAAGTAGAAGTTCTCTCCTCCCTTTAGAGAAAAGGATATCCTTCTTTAATGGCCACTTTTTTCTACTTGGGTCTCAACCACAGAGATCCTTCATGTAGGACTTTTTTTTTTTTTGCCACAATATCTTGGCTTTCCATGCCTGAAATGCTCTCACGGGCTTTTCAGCCAGACAAGGAAGCCTTAAGGGCTCATTCTGAGGTCAGAATGTTATTTAAAGCAATTGTCATTCTATGAGTCTGCTGTGTGGACTGATTCCCATGTTAGAAAATTCTCTTTTTTAATTCTATCTATTATTATTACCAGACACTTGATCTTATTTATATGATCATTTTAACACATAAAATGGTATTTTTTCCGCATAGCTTAATGGGATTCGGGGTCCCATGACAAGTCTTTAAACTGTACTCTTAGAAGTAAGTCCATAGGAATGTATGCAGAACTATACAGCTTTGCAGTTACAAACTTATTCCTCCCTCTCTTATTCCCACTCTTTTTTTCATGAGATATATCTTTAATTGACTTTATACACATATGATTAACTCTATGTTAAGTAAAGCATTCAAAAAATAGTATGAAGAAAAAAAAATGGAACAGCCAAAAAAAAAAAAATGAAACTGTTCCTCAACAGTCAAGATGAGGGTAGCTTAAGTCATCCCTTCTCAAAGTGTCAATTTCACTTCTACAGATTTTGTTGTAGGTGTTCTTTAGTTCTCACAGTACAGGGAGAACATATGGATGGTACTTTTCCCTTTGGGACTGGTTTATTTCACTGAGTCTGATGTTTTCCAGATTTTTCCACTCTTTTGAAAGCTTTCTTAGGCTAGACCTTCTCTTAACTCTATTAAAAAATATACCAGTTCCTTTGGTAAGGGATTGGGAGTTCTCTTCTTTTCATACACACACACATTCACACACACACACAGAAAGAGAGAGAGAGAGAGATGTCTTCCATTGTTTCACAGGGTAGTTCATTCTTCAAACAACCACACAAACAGAGCTGGGTCAGGACAAAATCAGGAGCTCAGAACTCCACTCAGGTCTCTCATGTGGGTGACAGGGAACCAACTACTTGAGACTTCATCTGCTTCTCAGGGGGCATATTAGTAGGAAGTTGAAATCAGAGGCAGAACCAGGACTAGAATCCAGGCACTTTGATGCAGGTTGTGGACACCCCAGGTGGAGTCTTAAGCACCGTACCAAAGACCAACCCTCAGGAGCTCATTGCTTCTTGTTTCTCTCTCCAGGTAAAATCTCTGAGCCTTGGCCTGGTGGTAGGCCCAAGGACAATTTGGGCTTCTCCTGGGTAATATTACCCCACCATTAGGTGGTGTGCAATGCACAGATGAGGGTGGTAGAGTCTTATCTTGCCTTTCTGAACCCCTACCCCACCAGTGTGAGGGTGAACAACCCAGAACTTATTCCCATTGTTGCCCTGCCCAAGACAGAGACTTTGTCTCACCAATCAGAGATTGACAGACAAAGGGAGCTGCCACTTCTTGGCAGCAATAGCCCAGTATTTAGCTTCAGAAATAGGTAGCTGGGGGAAAATGCTGCTCCTAAGAGGAAGACAGCCCTCTGACTGGGAGCTTAGACAAAAGGAGTCCTTTGCTCCTGGTTGTATCAGTAGAGAATAATACCATGTCACAGAGTAGAGCAAGGTTAGTAAGATGTCAGGCCTTGGCTCAAACACCATAAGCTCCTTCAGTTCTCACAGATGTTTCTTCATTGACTGCATGTTGCCAGACCATTTCCAAAGACTTTAAATGGTTGTTTTCCAAACAATAGTTGTTTGCTTGTTTTCCTCAATCTCATTAGCTAGCTCCTCATGCTGTTATGCCAAAAGTGGAACTCCTAGTGCTTTATTTTTAACAAGTTTGAGTTACACATCTTTTAACAAATTGGGAATGATTTTTATTTTTTATCAACAAGTACCAAAATAGCAAGCAGTTATAGTACAGGGGACAAAATGGTAAGTATATTGAGAAAGTTCCAGAAGGCACTAGAAAAAGCCAGTAGAGCTTAACACAGAAAATCAGAATTTAAGGGAGGACAGGGAAGAAGAAACAGGCATGCTTGATTGTGTTCTGGATTTTCAGACTAAATGGTAATATGAAAAATAAGGCCTTGATAGTAGATATATGAACACATATGCAATACAGCACAACTGAGGTCATTATATAATCAACAATGATATAATAGCTTTCATTAATAATTCCCTATTGAGCATTTTAGGTCTCTATACCATTAAAAACTTTTTTTATCTTCAACAAACATAATTAGTTCTGTGATTTTCTCTCTTTACTCCCAGAAAGAACAGGCAGAAGTACCATGCATATATTTTCAACATAGGTTAAATTATGGACAATTATATGATATACTGACTCAGTAAGTTATCCATATTAAATTGTATTCTCTCAGAGATAACCATTAATTTATTCTGACATGCAAACTTTAATGATAATATAATTTTCATAAGGCAGTCAATAATTCATTATGTTATATTCCTTTTTATATTTCAGGTACACATATACACACACAAGTTTTGCAGCACTGTATTAATCACATAGTAAACAGAATGGTATTTTTATTTATCCTGAGTTCTCATTTCTCCAACATACTTATGCCTCTTAAAATTTATTTTAAAGGACAATTTGGGGGAGAATATTTAAAATTTACTTTTTAAGCAATTCTGAAGTATACAATGCATACAGTCAGGCAGTACAGGGCATCTTTCAAACTGATTCCCATTTTCTAGCTAAAACTTTGTATCCTTTGAATGACATATCCCCATTCTCCATCACTCCCCCAATCTCTACTCTAAGAGGACCCTGATGGACATGTTAATTAGTATCTGCTTTAATCATTCCATAATGTAATACCAAATCAAAAAATCCCATTGTGACCCATGGGATATATATATATATATATATATATATATACACAATATATACAATTGTTGTGCCAAGTAAAAATTAAATATGCAATTATTGTGCCAAGTAAAATAAAAGGAAAATTTTGAAGATGTCAATTATGATTTTTACCAGGGAATATCTTTCAACCAGGAAATTTAACAACTAAGAAATGCCATAACTTGTAAAGTCACAGGAGTTATTATTTATATTTTTAAAATAATCATGGAGAGCTCATTGTTTCTTAGAAATATATCAATATCAGAAATACCATGCTAATAGTCAATATACTTCAAAATATAAAAGAAAATAAAAAATGTATCTTCTTAAAGCTTGGAATGATGTAGGTGGATACAAGGCTGTTAGAAGTGACCTGATAGTTTACTGCTGTAAGAACTTCGCTTAGCCTAAGCATAGCCAAGATGCCAGGGCCTGGTCCCAGGTACAAAGAGGGCTAAGTGGAAAAAAACCAATGAGCTCGCTTAGCGGAGATGACTGGAACAGGTTCTTGTCTTCATGTAAGAAAGAATTCAGACACGCACAAGAGAAAGGAGTGGTCAGCAAGACTGAATGGGGTAGGGCATCCATCAGAATGGAAGGGCACCTCTCCAGACAGGACTAGAGAGAGAGTGCCTAGTTGGCACTTAGACTGTGGTTTCTGAGGGAATGGGGCCCTATTCTTCCCACTGCTTCCTTCCCTCACTCTGGACAAAAGATTTGCTGACTATGAATTAGGTGTAATTCCTCCCAAGTTTTTACTACCTAGTATTAGACTCGGGGGACCCCACCTGGTACCAGGCAAAAACAATTTCCCCAGGTACCCTCCTTGGGGAAAGTTTTACTGCACTCTGTTATCAGGCTGAGTAGCCTGCCTCATGCTGAGGCAGAAGGGGTCCCTTTGCAAGGCTGGGACCACCTACAGAGCTACTGGGGGTATGGGCAGATCTTTGTAGTATAAAATACTAGGCTGCTTATAAGGTGTGCTTCCAAGGCTCCTGCATTCTTTTTTTTTTAAGATTTATTTTTATTTATATGAAAGACAGAGATAGAGAGAGAGGCAGAGACAGAGAGAGAGGTCTTCCATCTGCTGGTTCATTCCCCAGATGGCCACAACCACAGGAGCTGCGCCAACGTGAAGCCAGGTGCTTCTTCTGGGTCTCCCACATGGGTGCAGGGGCCCAAGGACTTGGGCCATCTTCCACTGCTTTCTCAGGCCATAGCAGAGAGCTGGATCAGAAGAGGAAGAGCCGGGTCTCGAACCTGCGCCCATATGGGATGCCAGCACTTCAGGCCAGGGCTTTAACCCACTGCACCACAGTGCCAGCCCCAGCTACATTCATTTTTGAAGAAACTTTTGTTTTCAGGCCCTGGCTCACAAATAGGCTAATTTCTAACTTCCTAACAGTTTCAACTATGTAACCACAGTGTAACCTCCCCTCCCCATCCTACCTGCCCAGCAACACCCACCCATGAATGCCTCCCCCTCCCATTACTTTAAGTGTCCTATTGCATTTAGGTTGTGACTCCAGAGTTGCTCAATGCATGAGGAACTGGGGAAAGGGATCCCTGCATAATAGACATAAAAGGGGCTAAATGAGGGCGATGCCTGCTTCCAGGAGTATCAGTAAACACCTAGCTTTCTGCTTCCTTTGTGTTTCTGAGTCTATCCTTTGGTGGGCAGGTAGTCTCAGGCGGGCTTATTTCCCACAAGGCCAATAAGAATTTCATGTCGACTAGTAGTTTTACCGTTAATTCTCATAGTACAACACATTAAGGACAGAGATCCTACATAGGCAATAGGTACACAGTGACTCCCGTTGTTGATTTAACAATTGATACTCTTATTTATGATGTCAGTAATCACCTGAGGCTCTTGTCGGCTGTGTGGGTGCAGTCTGTTGAAATCTTTACTTACTATATACTAAGTTGATCAACTGTATATAAAGATAATTGAAAATGAATCTTGATGAAGAATGGGATGGGAGAGGGAGTGGGAGATGGGATGGTTATGGGTGGGAGGGAGGTTATGGGGGGAAAAGCCACAACAATGCAAAAGTTGTACTTTGTAAATTTATATTTATTAAATTCAAAAAAAGAATTTCATGTTGAAAGGAACAAAGAGTAAAAAAACACCAAGTAATAAATGAATATGTGAAATGAGATTGCAGTTTCTGCCTTCAAAGGAACTGTCAAAGACCTGCTGTTCACCTCCTGCCATTGCTCCACAGGCTGCTGAAGTCTGTACTTTAAATGTACTTACATTTTCATAGCAGTGAAGCCGATTGCTGAATTCTCTGTCAGTTTAACTTTTAATTATTTGCTCAACTAGTAAGAGAAAATACAGTGAATAAATAAAAAAATTATAACTAAAATGGTATTTCATATCAATTAGTGAACAACTTATTCTTTTCTACTCACCCCCAAAACCAAATATTACAAGCTTAGTGTGAATTTATCATTACACACTACAAAATATAGTCAGAAAATATTTCAGAATAATATTAACATATGAGCACCAGCTATGGCCACAAAAACATGTGTTGGCATAACATGGACAAAATACAGAGGTAATGACATCTGCTGGAACTCAGACTCACAATTATCAAATTCAAATACATTTTGCAGTACATTCATATACTCTATGACACTATAAAAGAACTTGAACTGATACAGTAGTTATTTTAAAACACCTGTTTGTTTTAAAGAGGTACCATTAACTATTTTCTTTCTTCTCTTTAAGCTTTTTTTTTTTTTTTTTTTGAAAGGCAGAGTTACAGAGGGGCGGCAGGGAGAGACAGAGAGAGGGAGATCTTCCATTTGCTAGTTCACTCATCAAACAGCTGCAATGGCCAGGGCTATGCCAGGGCAAAGCGATATTTTTTCTGGGTCTCTCACGTGGGTGTAGGGACCCAAGCACTTTGTCCATCTTCCGCTGCTCTTCTAGGCACATTGGTAGGGAGCTGGGTTAGAAGTGGAGCAGCCACCACATCTTGAATCAGTGCCCATATGGAATGACAGCATTGCAGGTAGCAATCTGCCAGCCCCTAACTATTTTAGGTAAGGTCTGTGATGTTGTTTTTAGATTAATAGATCATATCACTATAAAGCATAAATACCAAGTCCTATATGTTTAAGTTTCTTTCAGTTTTTGTACACTGATGAAAAACAGCATGTACATCACAGTGGTATCTCTATGTTGATCAATATATATTGAAGATTTCTCCAAAATTATAAAATAAAAATGTCTATAACAATAATAGCTTAATTAAATGCTCTTAAAATATTTATTCATGTCCACTCCTCTTTTAAAAATGAGAAAAACTGAAATAAACTTGGTGAGATTTATAGACTCTGGGCTCTTGGCTGATGGATCCAATAAAAATATTTACATGGTAAAAAGGGAATGAGATGAAAGTAGGGAAATGACTCGTTGAAGATGATGACAAAGCCATCAAGCAGAACAGATGAAAATCTCTAGAACAATTATTTCTCTGTGTCATCTTTTGTCCATTCCAGTTACTTCCTTTCTCAAAGCAGAGTTTCCCAAATTCAGCACAGGTGACATTTCATGCTTAATGACTGTTGTAAGGACTGTCCTGTGCATGGAGGGTATTAACAGCATACCTGGTGCTAGGTAATGGATGCCAGAAGCACTTCATGTTCAGCTGTAAGAACCAAGGACATCTCTAGATATTGGTACATATTCCCTGGGGGTAGAACATACCCCAGTTTGTAACAACTGCCTTAGAATTGGTGAATCTGATATTATTGAGAAAGGCATCCAATTATATAAGAGCAAGAAAATAAAAAGCAGACCTGAAGGGGCCAGTGTTGTGACGCAGCAGGTGAAGCCACCACTGCAATGCTAGCATCCCATCCTGGAGCACTGGTTTGAGACCCCGATGTCCCACTTTCAAACCAGCTCACTGCTAAATGTGCTTGAGAAAACTCTGGAAGATGGTCCAAGTACTCGGACCCCTGAAATCCATGTGGGAGACTAGAGGGAGTTGTGGCCATTTGAGGGAGTGAATCAATTGATGGAAGATTTTCTTTGACTATCACTCTACCTTTCAAATAAACAAATGAATCTTTAAAAAAAATACTTAACATCCAAAGTTGATGGCCTGCTTCTCCATTTCCTTTGACTTTTCTGTCTAAATAAGCTCTTTGAACACAGGGCTGTCTCATGGATCCTTGTCCCTTCATAGTCATAGCATATTGAAGAGGTTCATTATGAATATGTGTTTGAAATAACATTATTTCAAAACAATGTGGTTATTTTTAGATGGGAAAAAGGAAATAAATATTTGATTACACACCCTCTTAAATTCCAACAAAGCATAAAGTCATCGAAAGACTACATTTATAACTCATAGAGCATCTGCTTACATAAGTGTGCAAGTGGTGAATTAACAGAGAATTGAAGTGGCATTAGTACTCTCTTTCACGCACCATTTGTATTGTATTCAATTCTCATTTGCATCCTGTATATCAGACTTCCTGTACCCCTGGAGCTCCCAAGGCTTCTGACAGTAACTTAAAGATTAAGATTGATCAGGGTTGATGGAAGCTTGCCACAAGCAGAAATAGCTGGAAGTGCTCCCTGTTTACAAATCTACCTCTAATGGTTTCCTCGCCAATTCTAGAAGAAAAATCAGAACGCTCTTTGTTCACATGAAGCACACAACACAGAATCAACCAAACCCTTAACTGATTTGGGTTTTTAATCTTAGATATTTGAATCCTGACTATTCCTAAAGTGTGCAAGTCTTAAGAATCTGAGGGGAGAAAAGCACTACTATTTCCATTTGAAGGGAAATGGGTGGTATCTTCAGGACCTGCAGGGAAGAAGGCCCACACTTCCTGGAATGGAAAGTCACTAAGGTCAACCAATGAGGATTAGACACTTCTCAACCCTAAACCCCCACGCCTGTGTCTATAAAAGTAGCCCTCCCAACCTCTGACTAAGGTCTTCCCCCGCCCCCACCCTGTTGGGACTGGTGAACCTTGCCCAAGAGCAGAATCCAAAAAAAAAAAAAAAACCTATAAATTGACTCATTTGGCTGAGAAGATTTGTTACGCACTGGACACCTTGCAATGGGTAATTATAAAATAGAAATCTTTTGAAGTACAGAAACTTCTCAATTTGATGCAATCCCAAATGTTAATTTTGGTTTTGACTGCCTGTGCTCCTGGGGTCTTTTCTAAGAAGTCTTTGCCTGTACCTATATCTTGCAGTGTTTCTCCAATGCTCTCTAATAATTTGATGGTTTTGGGTCATAGATTTAAGTCTTTAATCCATGTTGAGTGAATTTTTGTGTAAGGTGAAAGGTAGGGGTCTTGCTACAAGCTTCTGCACGTGGAAATCCAATTTTCCCAGCACCATTTATTGAATAGACTGTCCTTATTCCAGGGATTAGTTTTGGATCTTTGATCAAATAGTTGCATCAAATTGAGAAGTTTCTGTACTTCAAAAGAAACAGTCAGGAAAGTGAAGAGGCAACCGACAGAATGGGAAAAAATATTTGCTAACTATACTACAGATAAAGGGTTGATAACCAGAATCTACAAAGAAAGCAAGAAACTCCACAACAACAGAACCCACTTAAGAGATGGGCCAAGGACCTCAATAGACATTTTTCGAAAGAGGAAATCCAAATGGCCAACAGACACATGAAAAAATGTTCAAGATCACTAGCAATCAGAGAAATGCAAATCAAAACCACAATAAGGTTTCACCTCACCCCGGTGAGAATGGCTCACATCCAGAAATCTACCAATAGATGCTGGAGAGGATGTGGGGAAAAAGGGACACTAACCCACTGTTGGTGGGAATGCAAACTGGTTAAGCCACTATGGAAGTCTGTCTGGAGATTCCTCAGAAACCTGAACATAACCCTACCATACAACCCAGCCATCCCACTCCTTGGAATTTACCCAAAGGAAATTAATTTGGCAAATAAAAAAGCCATCTGCACATTAATGTTTATTGCAGCTCAATTCACAATAGCTAAGACCTGGAACCAACCCAAATGCCCATCAACAGTAGACTGGATAAAGAAATTATGGGACATGTACTCCATAGAATACTATACAGCAGTAAGAAACAACAAAACCTGGTCATTTGCAACAAGATGGAGCAATCTGGAAAACATCATGCTGAGTGAATTAAGCCAGTCCCAAAGAGACAAATATCATTTGTTTTCCCTGATCAGTGACAACTGAGCACCAAAGGGGAAACCTGTTGAAGTGAAATGACACTATGGGAAACAGTGACTTGATCAGCTCTTGTCCTGACTCTAGATGTACAATGTAATACTTTATCCTTTTTGGCATTTGTTGTTGTTGTTGTTGTTGTCCTAGTACTAGTGGTTGAACTCTGTAATTAACACACAATTATTCTTAGGTGTTTAAATTTTAACTGAAAAGTGATCCCTGTTAAATTTAAGAGTGGAAAAAGAGAGGGAGGAGATGTACAATTTGGGACATGCTCAATCGGACTTGAGCAAATGGTGGAGTTAGAAATGTGCCAGGGGATTCCAACACAATCCCATCAAGGTGGCATGTACCAATGCCATCTCACTAGTCCAAGTGATCAATTTCAGTTCACAATTGATGGCTCTGATAGGTCTAAGAGTCAAAGGGATCACACAAACAAGACAAGTGTCTGCTAATACTGACTGATAGAATCAAAAAGGGAGAGAATGATCCAACATGGGAAGCGGGATACACAGTAGACTCATAGAATGGCAGATGTCCTAAATAACACTCTGGCCTCAGAATCAGCCCTTAAGGCATTCGGATCTGGCTGAAGAGCCCATGAGAGTATTGTAGGCATGGAAAGCCAAGATACCATGGAAAAGAAAAAAAAAAAAAGAAGAAGAAGAAGACCTAAATGAACGATCTCTATGAGTGAGATCCCAGTGGAAAGAACGGGGCCATCAAAGAAGGAGGTACCTTTCTCTGAAGGGAGGAGAGAACTTCCACTTTGACTATGACCCTGTCGGAATAAGATCAAAGTCAGCGAACTCTAATGGCTTCCATAGCCCTGACAACTCATGAATAGAGCCTAGGGAGTTTAATGACGCCATAAACAAGAGTGTCAATTTGTTAAGTCAGCAACAGGAGTCACTGTGTACTTACTTCTCATGTGGGATCTGTCCTTAATGTGTTGGCTAATGTGAAGTGAAGCTATAACTAGTACTGAAACAGTATTTTCACACTTTGTGTTTCTGTGTGGGTACAAACTGATGAGGTCTTTACTAATTATATACTGAATCGATCTTCTGTATATAAAGAGAATTGGAAATGAAAAAAAAAAAAAACCAACCTGGTGTTAAATTGGAAATGGCATAGAAAATTAATTAATTTTAAAAAATATTATGTAGGATCTCTGTCTTTAATGTGCTGTACACTGTTATTTAATGCTATAACTAGTACTCCAACAGTATTTTTTCACCTTGTGTTGCTATATGGGGGCAAACTGTTGAAATCGTTACCTAATATATACTAAACTGATCTTCTGTATATAAAGAGAATTGAAAATGAATCTTTACATGAATGGAAGGGGAGAGGGAGCGGGAAAGGGGAGGGTTGCGGGTGGGAGGGAAGTTATGGGAGGGGGAAGCCATTGTAACCCATAAGCTGTACTTTGGAAATTTGTATTCATCAAATAAAAGTTTAATAAATGAAAAAAAGAAAAAGAAAAAAAAATAGAAATCTTAGTAGTTAAATAGTTAGCACCTTCCATAAAGTGATAATGAATTAAAATATTAACTGTTTTAGCAGATAAAATTTAGCAACAATTTTTAACTGAAATTAAATTGTAAATATTTCTCTTACCATAAAAATTACCACAGTCCTTAAATCAAATTTTGTTTTGTTCCTCATAAACCTGCTATACCCAACAAAATTCGTTGCAGGTTAAATGAGCAGAATGAGGCATAATGAACCAAACCAGAAAAATCAGAAGAAACAAAAATAACTATTCATTAATTGATAATTTGGAATGGTAAATTATAAATATTACATATACAAAATGAACCAATTATACATTGACTTGGTATCTAAAATAAGAAACTAAGTAGGCATTTTGGCCTAGCAGTTAAAACATTTGTGTCCCATATTGGAGTACCTGGGTTTGATTTCTGGCTCCAGCTACTGATTCCACCTTACTGCCCACGCAAACCGTGGGAAGAAGCATTTGATGGCAAACAGATGGGTTCCTAACACCCATATCTAAAACCTAGGCTGAATTCCCATTCTGCCTTGGCCTGGTGCAGCCATGGCAAACATCTGAAGAATGAACAAGCAAAAAGGAACACACTCTCTCTGCCTGTCAAGGAAAACCAAATAAAGTAAAAGAAGATTCTTCATATCATTATATGAACTAAAATTTCTTGCTTACAACTGATTTGGGACGTCTAGGTAGAAAGGACAGATTATTTGCCTATGGGAAGTTGAAGTCTAAGAAGACATTCCTCTTGCCACAGCATAAAACTACAATGATGGAATAAGGATCTTCCCAATTCCAGTGTACAGCCGAAATATTTACCAGAACATGCTCCTCTGATTCAGTATTTCTTATGAATTTGGCAGTAACTTCATAGGTTAGACCCTGTTTATTCTGAAGCATAAGCAGGCCTGATGTAAGTCCACTTCATATTAACTCCCTACTGAGTTAATATGCCAGTCCAATAAGGCTGAGATGCCCAATTGTCAGGATATATGCTTTGTTCTCCAATCTAACCTCTATCCTTTTGTAGAGAAGAGAGCTCCAAAATAGGAAAAGGGGCAAGGTATGAGGGGTGGAGAGAGAAGAAATTAGTTTTTTCATGAGCTCATCTTGCATATTGAGTGCTATTGTCATTTACTCTTTAAAATCCAGATTCTTTCCCTAAAATACAGCTACAGCCTTCTGCTACAAGGAAATGCCCTTAATCCACACTGTGGAACAGATAATACACATGATTTAGAGTTTTTTTTCCTCCTCAGAACTTGGCATTTATATCTGACAATACTGAATATATCCTGCTTCATATTACAGCCATTCGTTAGAGCTATTGCTCTACTACTTTGGGAACATTTCTGGGGCCTCAGTGACTCTCTTTGCACCTCTGGAACATCTAACATTCAATAATGTAATTTTTTTTCTTTCTCCATGCTAGTTGATCAGTCGGTGCTGTTCATGTTGTCTCCTCTTCTTATAAGAACACTAGTTATACCACTACCCACCATATTGATCCTATTTAAACTCAGTTCCCTTTTCAAAGCCTTATCTCCATACTCTTGCATTCTGAGGTGCTGGAGTACATGTGAATTTTTTTAGAAGATTTATGTTATTTATTTGAAATTGTTTGTATTTAAATTGTTTGTGCTTTTAGAACTTAAATATTAAATTTTCCAGGTTTTAAATATAAATTATAGGATATTAATATGTACAAACATTTTCTGAATTTTTATCACTTCTGGCCCCAAAATATCAGTTTTCTAAAAGAAGGAGACATTGCTCATACCAAGGCTTCAGACAAATATGTGTGCTTATACATTAGGGATTTAACTGCACAGCCGACAAATCAAGTTTCAAACACTAGCAGCCTTGGGTATTCTTGGCATTTCTTAGACCTTGTGTGTTAACTTGTTCACAAATAAGGAACGTTAAGAGGATAGCTGTGTTCTGCCAAGGGGCAATTACTTTTAAAATAAGAAGAAAGGGGCCGGCGCTGTGGCACAGCGAGTTAAAGCCCTGGCCTGCAGTGCCGGCATCCCATATGGACACCGGTTTGAGTTCCGGCTGTTCCTCTTCTGTTCCAGCTCTCTGCTAGGGCATGAGAAAGCAATAGGAGATGGCCCAGGTCCTTGGGCCCCTGCACCCTCATGGGAGACCCGGAAGAATCTCCTGGCTCCTGGCTTCGGATTGGCGCAGCTCCAGCCGTTGCAGCCATCTGGGGAGTGAACCAGCAGGGGGAAGACCTCTCTCTCTGTCTCTACCTCTTTCTGTAACTCTGTCTTTCAAATAAATAAAATAAATCTTTAAAAAAAATTAAAATAAAAAATTTTTAAAAAATAAAATAACAAAAATTGAAATGCAGCTGTAAGGTTGAGTAGAATTAAAGAAGGAAAAATACCAGGTTATTTTAAAATGCACCAGCTAGGTATACTTTCCTTATATGCTCTTTATTATCTTGAGAGCTACTAACACTTCACTACATATATAATGCAAAAGCAAAAAAGAAAAAAGGAACTAGCTCCAACTCTAAATATATAATATAGAAAAGCCTGGCAAATAGATCTTTCTCCTACCTAAATCACATCCACTTCCTGTTTTTGCCAGATAACAATGCCAGCACTTTGAAAAGAGTGACAATGAGCAATCTGACTTTATCTGATCATTTTTAAACATCAAAGTATGTTATGAGAGAACTACTATCTACAAATGAATTTCATCTCCACATCTGCGGACATGACATTTGTTAACATCAGAGGATATGTATGATCAATGTTTTAAGAGACTATACCGTTCCCACTTTAAAGCAAATGTGTTAATAGAAAATAAGATGTTAAGTGAAATTCTACATCTCTTTTATTGTCTAATCAATATTTACTAAGTTTGAAGATACTAGAGATATTTTACATTATCATAGCAACTTGATATTGAATTCAAAATCCATTTCCCTTGGTTTTCATATTAATAATAATGGAAAGAATCCATGATATATACAAACGATTGCAATCTTTCACTTTTTAGCACAAACATTAACAATTCTCAATTACTGAGGGTTTGCTATTTTCTAAGTAGTATGTTAAATGCATAAATACAGACTGTGTCTACCAAAAGACTCTTTTAAAGAACTGTTTCACTCATTATATACATAAAAAAATTATAGATTGTGGGTATGTTTTTTTCCTAAACATCTGAAAGACAGAGAGAGAAGTGAGAAGCTACCATCACTGGTTTACACCTCCCCCCAATATTGCAGTATTCTGCCTTCCACCCCTACACCCATACAAAAACCAGAAGCTGGATACTCAACCTGGGTCTCCCACATAGGTGGCAGGAACCCAGTTATATGAGTAATTACGGCCACCTCCCAGGATCTGCATCAGCAGGAAGCTACAGAAAGGTGCCAGAGCTGTGAATCAAATGTGTGACAGGAAAGTCTTAACTACTAGGCCAAATGCCTATCCTAGAATTACATTTAAAAAAAAAAAATCAAAGTACATATGAGTAACTTTATGTGAGGAGCAGGCCAAAGGTCCAAATCTGTTCCATCATCAATGCCTACCTCCATGGAGTCCAATATATTGATGCCTTCCTTCCAATATATTGATGCCTTCCTTCTCTGAACTTTGATAGAATTTATTCTCTAATCCACATATTTTAGCACTGAATTGCTTATTACCTTGTTATTCTGAAGTTCCATATGCATCTGTCTTGTCTTCCCATATTTATTTAGAACTTATATTTTAGATTGCTATGAGATTATACCATCTTTTGTTATGTGCTCATTGGTCTAATAAAATAGCAGTATGCCCAGCTTGCTCTTTAATAAACATGTTGCCAACTTGCATGTGTTGTTGATCCATTGTACAGTTACTAACCAGAAAGCCACATTGGTTCTGGTGTACTATATTAAATCACCCTGCTACCCAGAAAAGAAATTAGAATTAGATTATTGTTGAAGATGCCTTCCACTGATATAAAGTCAATCATACCATACATTGGCTGTCCTCTTCACCCTCAGTCCAGTCAGCAAGAATGCAACCCATCTATGGAAAGGTGGTCAGGCAGTTAGAACATTTTCTTTTTTCTATCATTTCCCACTAATATGATAAGCAATTCTCCACATTTACTTTAAAAGGAAAGCAGTATTCCCTAGAGAAGACAGCAAAGAAGATGATTGCCAGAGTATCCTTAGAGGTATAATTATGAGCCTGTGAAAGGAACACCCTGGGACTCTTACTTTCTCCTCTGTTTATGACAGCTTTAACATGCTCCAGTCCCTTTATTCCTGCCCTGCTAATGGTATAAAGAGCACAGTATTGCTAAGTCTCAGATAGTCTTCCTGATTTATTAAATTGCAACTCAGAAAGCTATTCTGAGCATACCACAACCCATTTATTTGATTATTTAACATTTTTTGATCATGTGTTTCTTGTTTATTTATTTGAAAAGCATAGACAAACACACACACACACACACACAAAGGGGCTTGAGGGGGATGGAAAGTGAGATTTCCCTTCTTATAGTTTACTCCCCAAATGCCTGCAATGGCCCAGGCTAGGCCAGACCAAGACAAAAACTCAATCTGTGTTTCCCATGAAGGTAGTAGCAATCTAAATAATTGAGTCACCATCAGCTGTGCCCCAGGGTATACATTAAAAGGAACCAGATTTGGGAGTGGAGCAGGGACTGAAACAAAAGCACTCTGATATGGGATGCCTGCATGGCATCCCAAGTGGCTTCTTAATAGATACAATAAACTCCCATCCCATTGCATTTCTTACCTTATACATTTACACCAGTGGGAAAGCTAAATTTCCTGCTTATAGAAGCTATTTGAACAGGTGACATAGTCATGGTTGACTGTCCTCCCAAAATGACAACAACACAACTTTTGTATTTGAAAAAGCTGACTTGGCCACATGCTGCTGACTTCTCACTAACCTAATTAACCTAATGCTCTCCTACAGTCATCAAGTTCACCTCTTAAAGAACAGAAAGAAAATGAGAAACTTCTAGTCAGCTCTGATATTCTCTAATATTTCAATAAAATCCAGCAGTGATGAACATGAACGATCAAAGTTTTATTTTACAAAAGATAAATCCACAGATCTCCTGACCTCATGATGCAACATCACTTTAATGTTTGATAATGTCATCCAATATGTGTTACATCCTGCTACTATAAGATTGAGTTCTCCTCAGTTTAATGTGAAAAATAAAAATATGAATCCCTATCTGCCCATACATTTACTCCAAATTTGCTATTTCTTCATATACATTTTTTTTTCTAATACATATATATTGCTCTTTCCAAAGCTCTGGCCTATCTTCTGAGTATCTCAGTCTACCACAGAAGATTCCAATCATTAACTTTTTCTGAAAATGAGACAATCTCAATCTCAGTCTAAAATCAAATTCAGAGGATATTATGTTAACATGCTGGTATTTCAACATTTCTCATCTGTAAAACTGCAATAAATATAACAGAAAACAGTGCTTGTATTTTGAATAAATATTTTAAATCACTTTGCATGAAACAACAATGCAAATTATTATTACTGAATATAATCTTAATCTGTATACTATCACTTCTTGGCTGCAAATATTACATCTTACTTTCAGTCCTTGACATTAACTATCATTTGTATATTATTTGCTCTCAAATCAAAATCTCTTTCCTAGATTACTGTAAGGGAATGACTAAAGAACCAGGCTCTCAATAAAATACTGCAAATTAAATCCAGTAAGGTTAAAAAGAAAATTATATATCATAAACAAATAGGATTTATCCAAGTATGCAACACTATACATCTCATGAAAAATCAAAAAAATAATTATAATCATATGATTGGAGGGACAAATATAATCTGACCAAAATCCAACACTTATTCATGATAAAAAAAAAAAAAAAACTCTCAGAAAACTAGGAATAGAGAGAAGGTTTTCAATTTGATAAAGAATATCTATGAAAATCCAACATACTTCATGCTGGGAGGCTACAATCTTTACCCCAGGGTAGGAGAAAAAACAGATATCAGCTCTCACCACTCCTATTGCACTAGAATTCTTAGCTAATGCAATAATACAAGGAAAGAAAACAAAATATATGCATGGGGGCCAGTGCTAGGGCACAGTTGCCTAAGCCTCCTCCTGTGGCACTGGCACCCCACATGGGTGCTGGTTCATGTCCTGGATGTTCTGCTTCAATCCACCTCTGTGCTTATGGTCTGGGAAAGCAGAAGACGGTCCAAGTACTTGGGTCCCTGTACCAGTGTAGGAGACCCCAAAGAAGCTCCTGGCTCCTGGCTTCGGATCGACCCAGCTCTGGCCATTGTGGCCATCTGGGAAGTGAACCCACAGATGGACGACTTCTCTATCTGTTTCTCCCTACCTCTGTGTAACGCTCTCAAATAAAACCTTAAATACATAGATAAATATATATATATATATATATATATACATGTGCATGTACAAGATGTGAATTAAGAAATAAAATTGTCTTTTTCATAGATGAAAAGACTATCTAGGTTAAAATCCCAAGAATCAACAACAAAAATCCTTCCAGAACTAAGAAGGAATTACAAAAAGATTACAGGATACCAGGTTGCACTGTAGTGCAGCAGGTTAAACCACCACCCATAATGTCAGCATCTCATATGAGACCATTTCCACTGCAGTTGCACCACTTTTCATCCATCTCCCTCTTAATGCACCAGGGAAGGCAGTAGAAGATGGGCCAAGTACTTGGACCATTGTGAGTCACACAGGAGACCCAGATGGACTTATCATCTCAAAGATTCAGCCTGGCCCAGATCCAGCCATTGCAGCCATATGAGAAGTGAACCATCAGATAAAGGATCTGTCTCTTCCTCTCTCTCCGTAATTCTGCCTTTCAAATAAATAAATCAATCTTTTTTAAAAATAACCTCCACAAACATGACCAACAGAGATCCTCACCACGACACGTTGCAATCAAATGCACCACAGTGAAACATAAAGAAAAGATCCTAAAAGGTGCAAGAGAGAAACGTCAGATTACTCTCAGAGGATCTCCAATTAGACTCACAGCAAACTTCTCATCAGAAATCCTACAGGCTAGGAGGGAATGGCAAGATATAGCCCAGGTACTAAGATAAAAAAAACTGTCAGCCCAGAATATTATACCCTACAAAGCTCTCATTTGTGAATGAAGGTGAAATAGAAACCTTTCATAGCAAACAGAAATTGAAAGAATTTGTCACCACTCGTCCAGCCCTGCAAAAGATGCTTAAAGAGGTGTTACACACAGAAACACAGAAACACGGTCATCAATATGAAAAAAGGTAAAGGAAGGAAACCTCACAGCAAAATATCACAGGAAGTTCAAAGCATATATTAGAAAATATCTTTGGGAAAATGGCAGGGCAAAGCTACTACTTGTCAATAGTCACATTGAATGTTAATGGCCTTAACGGTACAGTTAAAAGATACAGACTGGCTGATTGAATTAAGGAACAAAACCCATCTATTTGCTGCTTACAAGAAATACAGCTTTCCAATAAAGATGCCTGCAGACTTAAAGTGAAAGCTAGGAAAAAGATATTCCATGTCAACAGAAACCAAAAAAAAAAAAAAAAAAAGCAGTTATAGCCATAGTAATATATGACAAAATAAAATTTAACACAAAAACTGTTAAGAGAGACAAAGAGGGGAACTATATAATGATTAGGGGATCAATTCAACAGGAAGATGTAACTATTATAAATGTATGTGCACCTAATTAGAGAGCAGCAGTTTATTTAAAAGATATGTTAAGGGACTTAAAGGGAGACTTAAACTCCAATACAATAGTATTGGGGGACTTCAATACTCCACTTTCAGGAATAGACAGATCAACCAGACAAGAGATCAACAAGGAAACAGCAGATTTAATCAACACTATAGCTCAAATGGATCTAACAGATATCTACAGAACTTTGAATCCTACACAGAAAGAATTTTCATTCTTCTCAAAGGTGCATGGAACCTACCATAGGATTGACCACATACTATGCCATAAAGCAAGTCTCAGCAAATTCAAAAGAATTAGAATCATATCATGCAGCTTCTCAGACCACAGTGGAATGAAGCTGGAAAACAGCAATCCAGGAATCCCTAGAGCATATGCAAACACATGGAGACTAAACAACATGCTCCTGAATGAACACTGGGTCATAGAAGAAATTAAAAGAGAAATCAAAAACTTTCTGGAAGTAAATGAGGGTAACAGCACAACATATCAAAACTTATAGGATAAAGCAAAAGCAGTGTTAAGAGGAAAGTTTATAGCAATAGGTGACTGCATCAAGAAATTGGAAAGGCACCAAATAAATGAGCTTTCAATGCATCTCAAGGATCTGAAAAATCTGCAGCAAACCAGACCCAAAGCTAGTAGGAGAAGAGAAATAGTTAAAATCAGAGAAGAAATCAACAGGATTGAATCCAAAAAAACATTACAAAAAATCAGACAAACAAAGAGCTGGTATTTTGAAAAAAAAAAAAAATTGACACCCCATTGGCCCAACTAACTAAAAAAAGAAAAGAAAAGACTCAAATCAATACAATCAGAGATGAAAAAGGAAACGTAACAACAGACACCACAGAAATAAAAAGAATCATCAGAAATTACTACAAGGACTTGTATGCCAGAAAACAGGGAAATCTATCAGAAAAGGATAGATTCCTGGACACATGCAACCTAACTAAATTGAGCCAGGAAGACATAGAAAACCTAAACAGACCCATAACAGAGACAGAAATTGAAACAGCAATAAAAGCCGTCCCAACAAAGAAAAGCCCAGGGCCAGATGGATTCACGGCTGAGTTCTACCAGACATTTAAATAAGAACTAACTCCAATTCACCTCTAACTATTCAGGGCAATCGAAAAAGAGGGAATCCTCCCAAATTCTTTCTATGAAGCCAACATCACCTTAATTCCTAAGTCAGAAAAAGATGCAACATTGAAAGAGAATTACAGACCAAAATCCCTGATGAACATAGATGCAAAAATACTCAATAAAATTCTGGCCAACAGAATGCAACAACACATTAGAAAGATCATCCACCCAGACCAAATGGGATTTATCCCTGGTATGCAGGGATGGTTCAACATTCGCAAAACAATCAACATAATACACTACATTAACAGACTGCAGAAGAAAAACCATATGATTCTCTCAATAGATGCAGAGAAAGCATTTGATAAAAGACAACACCCTTTCATGATGAAAACTCTAAGCAAACTGAGTATGGAAGGAACATTCCTCAATACAATCGAAGCAATTTATGAAAAACCCACGGCCAGCATCCTACTGAATGGGGAAAAGTTGGAAGCATTTCCACTGAGATCTGGTACCAGACAGGGATGCCCACTCTCACCACTGCTCTTCAATATAGTTCTGGAAGTCTTAGCCAGAGCTATTAAGCAAGAAAAAGAAATTAAAGGGATACAAATTGGGAAGGAAGAACTCAAGCTATCCCTCTTTGCAGATGATATGATTATTTAGGGGACCCAAAAAACTCTACTAAGAGACTACTGGAACTCAAAGAAGAATTTGGCAAAGTAGCAGGATATAAAATCAATGCACAAAAATCAACAAACTTTGTATACACAGGCAATGCCACGGCTGAGGAAGAACTTCTAAGATCAATCCCACTCACAATAGCTACAAAAAACAATCAAATACCTTGGAATAAACTTAACCAAGGACGTTAAAGATCTCTACGATGAAAACTACAAAACCTCACAGAAAGAAATAGAAGAGGATACCAAAAAATGGAAAATCTTCCATGCTCATGGATTGGAAGAATCAATATCATCAAAATGTCCATTCTCCCAAAAGCAATTTATACATTCAAAGCAATACCAATCAAGATACCAAAGACATTCTTCTCAGATCTGGAAAAAATGATGCTGAAATTCATATGGAGACACAGGAGACCTCGAATAGCCAAAGCAATCTTGTACAACAGAAACAAAGCTGGAGGCATCACAATACCAGATTTCAGGACATACTACAGGACAGTTGTAATCAATGCAGCATGGTACTGCTACAGAAACAGATGGATAGACCAATGGAACAGAATAGAAACACCAGAAATCAATCCAGACATCTACAGCCAACTTATATTTGACCAAAGATCCAAATCTAATCCCTGGAATAAGGACAGTCTATTCAATAAATGGTGCTGGGAAAATTGGATTTCCACGTGTGGAAGCTTGAAGCAAGACTCATACCTATCACCTTACACAAAAATTCACTCAACATGGATTAAAGATTTAAATCTACCACGCAAACCATCAAATTATTAGAGAGCATTGGAAAAACCCTGCAAGATATAGGCACAGGCAAAGACTTCTTGGAAAATACTCCAGCAGCACAGGCAGTCAAAACCAAAATTAACATTTGGGATTGCATCAAATTGAGAAGTTTCTGTACTTCAAAAGAAACAGTCAGGAAAGTGAAGAGGCAACCGACAGAATGGGAAAAAATATTTGCAAACTATGCAACAGATAAAGGGTTGATAACCAGAATCTACAAAGAAATCAAGAAACTCCACAACAACAAAACAAACAACCCTCTTAAGAGATGGGCCAAGGACCTCAATAGACATTTTTCGAAAGAGGAAATCCAAATGGCCAACAGACACATGAAAAAATGTTCAAGATCACTAGCAATCAGAGAAATGCAAATCAAAACCACAATGAGGTTCCATCTCACCCCGGTGAGAATGGCTCACATTCAGAAATCAACCAACAATAGATGCTGGAGAGGATGTGGGGAAAAAGGGACACTAACCCACTGTTGGTGGGAATGCAAACTGGTTAAGCCACTATGGAAGTCAGTCTGGAGATTCCTCAGAAACCTGAACATAACCCTACCATACAACCCAGCCATCCCACTCCTTGGAATTTACCCAAAGGAAATTAATTTGGCAAATAAAAAAGCCATCTGCACATTAATGTTTATTGCAGCTCAATTCACAATAGCTAAGACCTGGAACCAACCCAAATGCCCATCAACAGTAGACTGGATAAAGAAATTATGGGACATGTACTCCATAGAATACTATACAGCAGTAAGACACAACAAAACCCGGTCATTTGCAACAAGATGGAGCAATCTGGAAAACATCATGCTGAGTGAATTAAGCCAGTCCCAAAGAGACAAATATCATTTGTTTTCCCTGATCGGTGACAACTGAGCACCAAAGGGGAAACCTGTTGAAGTGAAATGACACTATAAGAAACAGTGACCTGATCAGCTCTTGTCCTGACTCTAGATGTACAATGTAATACTTTATCCTTTTTGGCATTTGTTGTTGTTGTTGTTGTTGTCCTAGTACTAGTGGTTGAACTCTGTAATTAACACACAATTATTCTTAGGTGTTTAAATTTTAACTGAAAAGTGATCCCTGTTAAATTTAAGAGTGGAAAAAGAGAGGGAGGAGATGTACAATTTGGGACATGCTCAATCGGACTTGCCACAAATGGTGGAGTTAGAAATGTGCCAGGGGGTTCCAATACAATCCCATCAAGGTGGCACCTACCAATGCCATCTCACTAGTCCAAGTGATCAGCTTCAGTTCACAACTGATCGCACTGATACGTCTAAGAGTCAAAGGGATCACACAAACAAGACAAGTGTCTGCTAATACTAACTGATAGGATCAAAAAGGGAGAGAAGGATCCAACATGGGAAGCGGGATACACAGTAGACTCATAGAATGGCAGATGTCCTAAACAACACTCTGGCCTCAGAATCAGCCCTTAAGGCATTCGGATCTGGCTGAAGTGCCCATGAGAGTATTGTAGGCATGGAAAGCCAAGATACCATGGGAAAAAAAAGACCTATATGAACGATCTCTATGAGTGAGATCCCAGTGGAAAGAACGGGGCCATCAAAGAAGGAGGTACCTTTCTCTGAAGGGAGGAGAGAACTTCCGCTTTGACTATGACCCTATTGGAATAAGATCAAAGTCAGCGAACTCTAAAGGCTTCCATAGCCCTGACAACTCATGAATAGAGCCTAGGGAGATTACTGACGCCATGAACAGGAGTGTCAAATTGTTAAGTCAGCAACAGGAGTCACTGTGTACTTACACCCCATGTGGGATCTGTCCTTAATGTGTTGTCTAATGTGAAGTGATGCTATAACTAGTACTGAAACAGTATTTTTATACTTTGTGTTTCTGTGTGGGTACAAACTGATGAGGTCTTCACTAATTATATACTGAATTGATCTTTTGTATATAAAGATAATTGGGAATGAAAAAAAACAACCTGGTGTTAAATTGGAAATGGCATCGAAAATTAATTAATTTAAAAAAAAATTATGTAGGATCTCTGTCTTTAATGTGCTGTACGTTGTTATTTAAAGCTATAACTAGTATTCCAACGGTAGTTTTTTCACTTTGTGTTGCTATATGGGCAAACTGTTGAAATCTTTACCTAATATATACTAAACTGATCTTCTGTATATAAAGAGAATTGAAAATGAATCTTGATGTGAATGGAAGGGGAGAGGGAGTGGGAAAGGGGAGGGTTGTGGGCGGGAGGGAAGTTATGGGAGGGGGGAAGCCATTGTAACCCATAAGCGGTACTTTGGAAATTTATATTCATTAAATAAAATTTTAATTAATGAAAAAAAAGAAAGAAAATTACAGACGAATATCTCTGATGAACATAGATGCAAAAATCCTCAATAAAATACTTGGCAATAGAATGCAATAACACATCAAAAAGATCACCCACACAAACCAAGTGGAATTTATCCCTGATATGCAGGGATTTTTAAGTGTTTACAAATCAATCAATATGATACACCACATTAACAAGCTGAAGAAGAAAAACCATATGATTATCTCAATACATGCAGAGAAAGCATTCCATAAAATACAACACCCTATCAAGATGAAAACTCAAAGCAAATTGGGTATAGAAGGAACATTCCTTAATACAATCAAAGCAATTTATGAAAAACCCACGGCCAGCATCCTATTGAGTGGGAAAAAGTTGGAAGCATTTCCACTGAGATCTGGTACCAGACAGGGATGCCCACGTTTACCACTGCTATTCTATATAGTTCTGGAAGTTTTAGCCAGAGCCATTTGGCAAGAAAAAGAAATCAAAGGGGTACAAATTGGGAAGGAAGAACTCAAACTATCCCTCTTTGCAGATGATATGATTCTTTATTTAGAGGATCCAAAGAACTCTACTAAGAGACTATTGGAACTCATCGAAGAGTTTGGCAAAGTAGCAGGATATAAAATCAATGCACAAAAATCAACAGCCTTTGTATACATAGGCAATGCCATAGCATTCACTATAGCTACAAAAAACAATAAAATACCTTGGAATAAACTTAACCAAGGACGTTAAAGATCTCTACAATGAGAATTACAAAACCTTAAAGAAAGAAATAGAAAAAAGGCTGGCGCCGCGGCTCACTAGGCTAATCCTCCGCCTTGCGGCGCCGGCACACCGGGTTCTAGTCCCGGTCGGGGCACCGATCCTGTCCCGGTTGCTCCTCTTCCAGGCCAGCTCTCTGCGTGGCCAGGGAGTGCAGTGGAGGATGGCCCAAGTCCTTGGGCCCTGCACCCCATGGGAGACCAGGAGAAGCACCTGGCTCCTGCCATCGGATCAGCGCGATGCGCAGGTCGCAGCGCCAGCCGCGGCGGCCATTGGAGGGTGAACCAACGGCAAAAGGAAGACCTTTCTCTCTGTCTCTCTCTCTCTCTCACTGTCCACTCTGCCTGTCAAAAAAAAAAAAAAAAAAACTTTAAAAAAAAAAAAAGAAATAGAAAAAGATACCAAAAAATGGAAAAATTTTCCATGCTCATGGATTGGAAGAATCAACATCATCAAAATGTCCATTCTCTCAAAAGCAATTTACACATTCAATGCAATACCAATCAATATACCAAAGGCATTCTTCTCAGATCTGGAAAAAATGATGCTGAAATTCATATGGAGACACAGGAGACCTCGAATAGCCAAAGCAATCTTGTACAACAGAAACAAAGCCGGAGGCATCACAATACCAGATCTCAGGACATACTACAGGGCAGTTGTAATCAATGCAGCATGGTACTGCTACAGAAACAGATGGATAGACCAATGGAACAGAATAGAAACACCAGAAATCAATCCAAATATCTACAGCCAACTTATATTTGATCAAGTATCTAAAACCAATCCCTGGAGTAAGGACAGTCTATTCAATAAATGGTGCTGGGAAAACTGGATTTCCACGTGCAGAATCATGAAGCAAGATCCCTACCTTACACCTTACACAAAACTCCACTCAACCTGGATAAAAAACCTAAATCTACGACCTGACACCATCTAATTATTACAGAACATTGGAGAAACCCTGAAAGATATAGGTACAGGCAAAGACTTCCTGGAAAAGACCCCAGAAGCACAGGCAGTCAAAGCCAAAATTAACATTTGGGATTGCATCAAATTGATAAGTTTCTGTACTGCAAAAGAAACAGTCAGGAAAGTGAAGAGGCAACCGACAGAATGGGAAACAATATTTGCAAACTATGCAACAGATAAAGGGTTGATAACCAGAATCTAAAAGAGATCAAGAAATTACACAACAAAAAACAAACAATTCCACTTGAGAGCTGGGCCAACGACCTCATTAGACATTTTTCGAAAGAGGAAATCCAAATGGCCAACAGACACATGAAAAAATGTTCAAGATCACTAGCAATCAGAGAAATGCAAATCAAAACCACAATGAGGTTTCACCTCAACCCGGTTAGAATGGCTCACATTCAGAAATCTACCAACAACAGATGCTGGCAAGGATGTGGGGGAAAAGGGACACTAACCCACTGTTGGTGGGAATGCAAACTGGTTAAGCCACTATGGAAGTCAGTCTGGAGATTCCTCAGAAACCTGAACATAACCCTACCATACAACCCAGCCATCCCATTCCTTGGAATTTACCCAAAGGAAATTAAATTGGCAAATAAAAAAGCCATCTGCACATTAATGTTTATTGCAGCTCAGTTCACAATAGCTAAGACCTGGAACCAACCCAAATGCCCATCAACAGTAGACTGGATAAAGAAATTATGGGACATGTACTCTATAGAATATTATACAGTAGTGAAAAAACAATGAAATCCAGTCATTTGCAACAAAATGTAGGAATCTGGAAAACAACATGCTGAGTGAAATAAGCTAGTCCCAAAGAGACAAATATCATATGTTCTCCCTGAGCGGTGACAACTAACTGAACAAAAAAGAAAACCTGTGGAAGTGAAATGGACAGTATGAGAAATAGTGACTTGATCAGCTCTTGTCCTGACGGTTGATGAACAACTTAATACTTTATCCCTTTTAGTATTTTTTTTTGTTCTACTTAATACTATTGGTTGAACTCTGCAATTAACACACAATTATTCCTTGGTGTTTAAATTTAACTGAAAAGTGATCCCTGTTTAAATATAAGAGTGGGAATAAGAGAGGGAGGAGATGTACAATTTGGGACATTTTCAATCGGACTTGCCCCAAATGGTAGAGTTAGAAATGTGCCAGAGGACTCTCCTCCCAGGCCAGCCAAGTAATGAAAGTCAACAGAGTGCCTTCCCCTAGGAGGTTCACACCTCCCTTAGGATATACCCCATGTGAAGAGATAGATAGGTCTGGGCCTCTGAACTTACAAGGCCTAAAGCCCACCAGATTATTATCAAGCCCCTTCTATCAGGTTCTATTTGCCTCTCAATCAGAAAACTTAATTGTAGCTTAGACAACACCTTTCTTAGCTCCTCTAATAATGACTCTGTCCTTTGTTCTAGACCCTGTTTAGTACACTTGGGCCTCATTCCTTTGTAATCATAACCTCTACTCTACCACCAATGGCTCTACTCCCAACCTATGTGTACTGATGGTCCTCTTCCCCACTTAATGCTGTATAATTGTTCAGACCTGGTAAATGCCACTCTTAGGATCATTGGTTACTATCCTCACCCTGTCTTTTATGACCTTGTCTAAATATGATCAGAGTCGGGGAACTTGGAAGGCTTCCATAGCCTTGGCAACTCATGACGACAGCCTAGGGTGGTTACTGGTGCCATAAACTAGAGTGTCAATTTGTTGGGTCAACAACAGGAGCCACTGTGCGCTTGCTCCTGATGTGGGATCTCTGTCCTTAATGTACTGTACATTTTGATTTAATGCTATAACTAGTACTCAAACAGTATGTTTCACTTTGTGTTTCTATGTGGGTGCAAACTGTTGAAATCTTTACTTAATATATACTAAATTGATCTTCTTTATATAAAGAGAATTGAAAATTAATTTTAATGTGAATGGAAGGGGAGAGGGAGCGGGAGAGGGGAGGGTTGCGGGTGGGAGGGAAATTATGGGAACGGGAAGCCATTGTAATCCATAAGCTGTATACTGGAAATTTATATTCATTAAATATTCATTAAATAAAATCTGGTACCAGACAGGGATGCCCTCTCTCACCACTGCTATTCAATATAGTTCTGGAAGTTTTGGCCAGAGCTATTAGGCAAGAAAAAGAAATTAAAGGGATACAAATCGGGAAGGACGAACTCAAACTATCCCTCTTTGCAGATGATATGATTCTTTATTTAGGGGACCCAAAGAACTCTACTAAGAGACTGCTGGAACTCATCAAAGAGTTTGGCAAAGTAGCAGGATATAAAATCAATGCACAAAAATCAACAGCCTTTGTATACACAGGCAATGCCACGGCTGAGGAAGAACTTCTAAAATCAATCCCATTCACAATAGCTACAAAAACAATCAAATATCTTGGAATAAACTTAACCAAAGACGTTAAAGATCTCTACGATGAAAACTACAAAACCTTAAAGAAAGAAATAGAAGAGGATACCAAAAAATGGAGAAATCTTCCATGCTCATGGATTGGAAGAATCAATATCATCAAAATGTCTATTCTCCCAAAAGCAATTTATACATTCAATGCAATACCCATTAAGATCCCGAAGACCTTCTTCTCAGACCTAGAAAAAACGATGCTGAAATTCATATGGAGACACAGAAGACCTCGAATAGCCAAAGCAATCCTGTACAACAAAAACAAAGCCGGAGGCATCACAATACCTGATTTCAGGACATACTACAGGGCAGTTGTTATCAAAACAGCATGGTACTGGTACAGAAACAGATGGATAGACCAATGGAACAGAATAGAAACACCAGAAATCAATCCAAACATCTACAGCCAACTTATATTTGACCAAAGATCCAAATCTAATCCCTGGAATAAGGACAGTCTATTCAATAAATGGTGCTGGGAAAATTGGATTTCCACGTGCAGAAGCTTGAAGCAAGACCCATACCTATCACCTTACACAAAAATCCACTCAACATGGATTAAAGACTTAAATCTACGACCCGAAACCATCAAATTATTAGAGAGCATTGGAGAAACCCTGCAAGATATAGGCACAGGCAAAGACTTCCTGGAAAATACTCCAACAGCACAGGCAGTCAAAACCAAAATTAACACTTGGGATTGCATCAAATTGAGAAGTTTCTGTACTTCAAAAGAAACAGTCAGGAAAGTGAAGAGGCAACCAACAGAATGGGAAAAAATATTCGCAAACTATACTACAGATAAAGGATTGATAACCAGAATCTACAAAGAAATCAAGAAAATCCACAACAACAAAACAAACAACCCACTAAAGAGATGGGCCAAGGACCTCAATAGACATTTTTCGAAAGAGGAAATACAAATGGCCAACAGACACATGAAAAAATGTTCAAGATCACTAGCAATCAGAGAAATGCAAATCAAAACCACAATGAGGTTCCACCTCACCCCGGTGAGAATGGCTCACATTCAGAAATCTACCAACAACAGATGCTGGAGAGGATGTGGGGAAAAAGGGACACTAACCCACTGTTGGTGGGAATGCAAACTGGTTAAGCCACTATGGAAGTCTGTCTGGAGATTCCTCAGAAACCTGAACATAACCCTACCATACAACCCAGCCATCCCACTCCTTGGAATTTACCCAAAGGAAATTAATTTGGCTAATAAAAAAGCCATCTGCACATTAATGTTTATTGCAGCTCAATTCACAATAGCTAAGACCTGGAACCAACCCAAATGCCCATCAACAGTAGACTGGATAAAGAAATTATGGGACATGTACTCCATAGAATACTATACAGCAGTAAGAAACAACGAAACCCAGTCATTTGCAACAAGATGGAGCAATCTGGAAAACATCATGCTGAGTGAATTAAGCCAGACCCAAAGAGAAAAATATCATTTGTTTTCCCTGATCGGTGACAACTGAGTGCCAAAGGGGAAACCTGTTAAGTGAAATGGACACTATAAGCAACAATGAACTGATCAGCTCCTGTCCTGACTTTAGATGTACAATGTAATACTTTATCCATTCTAGTATTTGTTGTTATTGTTGTTGTTCTAGTACTATTGGTTGAACTCAGTAATTAACACACAATTATTCTTAGGTGTTTAAATTTTAACTGAAAAGTGATCCCTGTTAAATCTAAGAGTGGAAAAAGAGAGGGAGGAGATGAACAATTTGGAACATGCTCAATCGGACTGGCCGCAAATGGTGGAGTTAGAAACGTGCCAGGGGATTCCAACACAATTCCATCAAGATGGCATGTACCAATGCCATCGCACTAGTCCAAGTGACCAATTTCAGCTCACAATTGATAGCTCTGATAGGTCTAAGACTCAAAGAGATCACACAAACAAGACAAGTATCTGCTAATACTAACTGATAGAAACAAAAAGGGAGAGAAAGATCCAACATGGGAAGTGGGATACACAGCAGACTCATAGGATGGCAGATGTCCTAAACAACACTCTGGCCTCAGAATCAGCCCTCAAGGCATTCAGATCTGGCTGAAGAGCCCATGAGAGTATAGCAGGCATGGAAAGCCAAGATATCATGGAAAAAAAAAAAAAAAAGACCTAAATGAATGATCTCTGTGAGTGAGATCCCAGTGGAAAGAACGGGGCCATCAAAGAAGGAGGTACCCTTCTCCGAAGGGAGGAGAGAACCTCCACTTTGACTATGACCCTATCGGAATAAGATCAAAGTCAGCGAACTCTAAAGGCTTCCATAGCCCTGGCAACTCATGACTAGAGCCTAGGGAGATTACTGACGCCATGAACAGGAGTGTCAAATTGTTAAATCAGCAACAGGAGTCACTGTGTACTTACACCCCATGTGGGATCTGTCCCTAATGTGTCGTCTAAAGCCAAGTGATGCTATGACTGGTACTGAAACGGTATTTTTATACTTTGCGTTTCTGTGTGGGCGCAGACTGATGAGGTCTTTGCTAATTATATACTGAAGTGATCTTCTGTATATAAAGAGAATTGGAAATGAAAAAAAAAAAAAAACAACCTGGTGTTAAAATGGAAATGGCATAGAAAATTAATTAATTTGAAAAAAAAATTATGTAGGATCTCTGTCTTTAATGTGCTGTACATTGCTATTTAATGCTATAATTAGTAATCCAATGGTAGTTTTTTCACTTGATGTTGCTATATGGGCAAAAAGTTGAAATCTTTACCTAATATATACTAAACTGATCTTCTGTATACAAAGAGAATTGAAAATGAATCTTTACATGAATGGAAGGGGAAAGGGAGCGGGAAAGGGGAGGGTAGCGGGCGGGAGGGAAGTTATGGGAGGGGGGAAGCCATTGTAACCCATAAGCTATACTTTGGAAATTTATATTCATTAAATAAAAGTTTAATTAAAAAAAAAATATCCTAAAAAAAAAAATAAAATAAAAAAAAAAAATAAAAGTTAAAAAAAAAAAAAAAGTTAAAAAAAAAAAAAAAAAAGAAATGTGCCAGAGGATTCCAATTCAATCCCATCAAGGTGGCATGTACCAATGCATCTCACTAGTCAAAGTGATCAGTTTCAGTTCACAACATGGGAAGCGGGATACACAGCAGACTCAATGAATGGTAGATGTCCTAAACAGCACTCTGGCCTCAGAATCACCCCTTAAGGTTTTCAGATCTGGCTCAAGAGTATTCTAGGCATGGAAAGCCAAGATACTCTGTCAAAACAACAACAACAACAACAATAAAAAACCCTAAATGAAAGATGTCTGCACGTGAGATCCCCGTGGAAAGAAAGGCCAATCAAAGAAGGAGGTACCTTTCTCTGATGCGAGGAGAGAACTTCCACTTTGACTATGACCTTGTCTAAATATGATCAGAGTCGGCAAACTCAAGAGGCTTCCATAGCCTTGGCAACTCATGACAAGAGCCTAGGGTGATTACTGACGCCATAAACAAGAGTGTCAATTTGTTAAGTCAACACCAGGAGTCACTGTGCACTTACTTCCCATGTAGGATCTCTGTCCTTAATGTGGTGTACAATGTGTATTAATGCTATAACTAGTACTCAAACAGTACTTTACATTTTATGTTTCTGTGCGGGTGCATACTGTTGAAATCTTTACTTACTATATACTAAATTGAGCTTCTGTTTATAAAGATAATTGAAAATGAATCTTGATGTGAATGGAATGGGAGAGGGAGCGGGAGATGGGAGGGTTGCGGGTGGGAGGGAAGTTATGAGGGGGAAAAAGCCACTGTAACCCAAAAGCTGTACTTTGGAAATTTATATTTATTAAATAAAAGTAAAAAATAAATAAATAAAAATAAAAAATAAAAAAGTCAATTGCTTCATATATAGCATCATAAACATCTAGATTTTGAAATTAAAACATAATACCATTTACATTAGTAACCAAAAAAGTGAAATATTTAGGTGTAAATTTAACAAGATATACATAAGATCTAATACAGGAAAAATATACAACTCTTTCAAACTTTTCAAAGTCTATATAAATGTAGAGGCATTCTAAATTCATAGATAGGAAGATTATTTTAAAAATTAAGACATCAATTCCTGCTAATATGATTGAAAGGTTCAATGAAATCCCAATAAAAAGCCCAGCAAATTATTTTGTGAATAGAAGAAGCAGATTCTAAAGTCTGTATAGAAATGTGAATGATCTAGAAAAAGCAGTAGAATATTGAAGGAGAAGAAAGTTGGCTGATGTCCAGTTTCAAGATTTACTATAAAGCTATAGTGTGGTTTCAGTGAAAGGACAAACAGATCAATGGAACACTGAGTCCAGAAATAGGCTGACACAACTACAGTCAACCGACTTTAACAAAGGAGAAAAGCCAATACAATGGAGAAGAGACGGCTCTTCAACAGATGATGCTAGAAAAGCTGAACATCCATATTTAAAAAATGAATTGAGACTCAGATGTTGCATATTTCATATAACTAACTAAAAATAGATACAAACTTGAAAGTAAAATGCAGAATGATACAACTAATACAAAATATTGAGGAAAGGCCAGCGCCGTGGCTTAATAGGCTAATCCTCCGCCTTGTGGTGCTGGCACACCAGGTTCTAGTCCCAGTTGGGGCGCCAGATTCTATCCCGGTTGCCCCTCTTGCAGGCCAGCTCTCCGCTATGGCCCGGGAAGGCAGTGGAGGATGGCCCAAGTGCTTGGGCCCTGCACCCCATGGAAGATCAGGAGAAGCACCTGGCTCCTGGCTTCGGATCAACACGATGCACCAGCCGCAGCGGCCATTGGAGGGTGAACCAACGGCAAAAAGGAAGACCTTTCTCTCTGTCTCTCTCTCTCTCACTATCCACTCTGCCTGTCAAAAAAAAAATTTTTTTTTTTTTAAATATTGAGGAAAACCTTGATGGTACATGGTTTAGACATGGCTTTCTAGATATCCAACCGAGTAAGACCCATGAGAGATTTTAAAATGAGAGATTTTAAAATGAGAGATTTTAAAAAAAGATATCAATATTATCTCATCACACGTGATAATTGTATTGCACTAATGCAAGACTAATAAAAGAGGAGACTCGTGCTCACTTCGGCAGCACATACAATAAAAAAGGAAACTGTGGTGGATGGGGAGAACAGATGACAGGCAGGTATGGAAACTTCACTATCTGCCAAATTTTAAAAAATCTAAAACACCTCTGCAGTCAGCATTTGGTGCAGCAGTAATGACACTGCTTAGGATGCCCACATCCTGTGTTCCAGTGCCAGGTCTGCTTGTGTTCCCAGGTTCCAGCTAAGGCACACCTAGGAAGCAGCAGATGATACAAGTACTTGGGTCCTTGCCACCCACATGGTAGACTGAGGCTTCGGCCTCAACCAGCTGTGGCTGTTGTGGGCATGTGGAGAAGGAACCTGCAGATGGAAGATCTTTGTCTCCACCTCTCATTTTCAAATTAAATGAAAATAAATAAAATTTTAAAAGATTATATAGCTGCCCTTTAAAAAATAAGGTCAATTAATTAAAAAACAAAATAAAACACAAGAACTCTAGGGTTAGAAGTATTTGCCGCCGGTGCCGTGGCTTAACAGGCTAATCCTCCGCCTTGTGGTGCCAGCACACCGGGTTCTAGTCCCGGTTGGGGCGCCGGATTCTATCCCGGTTGCCCCTCTTCCAGGCCAGCTCTCTGCTATGGCCCGGAAGGCAGTGGAGGATGGCCCAAGTGCTTGGGCCCTGCACCCGCATGGGAGACCGGGAGAAGCACCTGGCTCCTGGCTTCGGATCAGCGAGATGCGCTGCCCGCAGCAGCCATTGGAGGGTGAACCAACGGCAAAAAGGAAGACCTTTCTCTCTGTCTCTCTCTCTCACTATCCACTCTGCCTGTCAAAAAATAAAATAAAATAAAATAAAGAAGAATTTGCCTACTTACTACTTCTTGAATTCTTTATTTAGTGGAGAGTTAAGCTTGTGATTATAAAGTAAATTAAAGTATGTCATTGCAAAAATTAAAAGAAAAATAAGAAAGCAAGGAAGAGCAAGAGAATGTAGGATGGGGAGTACCATTACATTCTTAAAACTGCATGTATTAATTAGATGAAATTTGCCCCCCTTATATAAATAAAATTTGTTTAATTAATAAAGAAGTATTTATCATTCATATTTTCTAGCTATTTTAGCTCTGGTATCACTTCTCTAAACCTACAGTACATCAGCAAAAAGGGAACTAGATAATACATGGGATAATACAAATCATATTGTTTAGCATAGTGTCTAATGGCTTTACCCCAGATTCATATTTGTAAACTACTTACTGGGCATCGAACATGAGTCATAAAAACCAACTAGTCCCCAAACTAATTTATCTCTATTCTTCTGCTTTCACATCTGCTCTGCTTCCTCTGCCCCATCTTATTTGTTGCTTCATAGCCATTCGTACAAACCATCTATAAATAAAATCTTAATTCCTCCTCCTCTACTCCACACAAATAATTGGTCACCAAATCTTTTTCATTCTAACATGTGGTAAGGTCTATAACCCAACCTTCTCTACACTGACTTTTCATATTAATTATCTCTCATCCGATTTACCACATAATATTCCAATTGAGATCTCGGGACTCAGTTAAACTTCACACTTCCTATTTGTCCTTCACAATATTGTCTGAATATTTTTTAAGTAAGTAATATTCTACGCAGGAGTCTTCTTCCCCAGTAGGATATAGAGGGTCTTCATGATCTGAGTTTGGCCTCAGCTGGCAGTACTACAGATTTGCATATGTTACTCAGTCATTTTATTCTCCCTGAAGTTTTCTATAGATTTTCTACTCCCTCATGTCATTCCTTCTTCTGAGCATGTTTCATATTCCTTTTCATCTGGATAATTCTTTATCTTTTGAACCATAGATCCAGCATCATTAATTTCCCTACCCACCTTGCTCTGACAAGGAAATGTGCCTTCCCTTCTGCACCACTCCAACAAACTGTCACAGGGCTGCCAAAACTGGATTTCCTATCCACAGGACAAGTGCTACCCAGAGTTCAAATCTATACCAACAGCCAACTAATAAAATGTGCTTATTAAAGATTTGTAAGTATTAAAAGAAATGAATGCAGAAAGAATCAGGTGGAGGAAAGCACAGAGAGAAAGAAGATGGTAAGGAGTGACAGAAGACAGAAAGAATGGAGAAGGAATTATGGCACAAACTATTTTTCAAAAATCATTTAAATAAACTGTAGTTTAATCAGTTCCATAGAGCGCAGGGACTTGAGGCAGGTTTTAGAGTTTCACAAATATCCACAGTATACAGGGAATTAATTCTAAATCCACTCATTCATCTTGAGTTTTCAGTAACTCTGCTCCTTTACATCTAAATAAGTATTTTAGATAAGTATTCCTTGAAGTGGAATAACACTGTCATATTTTATTTCATTGAATCTAAGATGGTATCTTTTTTAAGATGATAATAATTTGCACCCCCAAGAAAGGAAAAGAAACAACAAACTCCAACAATATTATAGGACACATCCTGAATTTAGAGATGTTGAAGTGTGAAAATACATACATTGTAGATTCTATGAAATATAAGTGCATATGAAAGTGAAATCAATGCTTCTAGACCATTCATTATGTATTCCAAAAGGATACATTTTTGGTTATGTTGTTGTACCAATGCAGATGAGCAAATATCAGTGAGAGAACAACAAAATGCACTCTGGTTCTAAAATTTTCAGTAATCACTGCCAAGAGAAAAACATTATACTTTACATGATTCAGAGGATCTATAAAATATTTTTAATCTCAGATGAATAAGTTATTCTAGCTGCATAAGAGAAAAATATAAGAGAAAAATAAAAATATAAGAGAAAAATTTCTAACACAGGTTGCCATTTTTAGGAGCTGGCTATCTTATACAAACAGCAATTCAATTCTGCAAAACCCAACACCTGGAAGTGTTCTTAGGCAATACAGATACAAAATTGTCTTAATGTAGTACATCTTAATATTGCAAATCAAAACAGTAGTTTTCTCCCCTTTTGTTTTCCTTTTCAAGGATCAGAACAATAAATGTCAATTATATTTATCTTCCACAGTAGTTGCTCCTCAATATTACACTAGTGTCTGATCCTATGTTTAATTAATTAGACACAGAGAATCGATTGTGTAACTATTAAATTTAAACATTTAAAAAAAAACTAAAACAAGAAAAATATTAGTTGTACTGTAGGAATCAGAGAATTAATTCAGACATTAAACTACTGGAATGAAGTGGCTGAACAAAAATTCTCCATACGGCCAAGATGCAACATAGGTTGAAATTTGCATAACAGCTCATCTGTATGAAATCAAAAGTCAATCAGCTAAAAAATGAGTACAATCTTAATACAAATAATTGCCAAGACAAGTGTGCATTAAAACAGAAGCATTGCCAATGAGGAGTAATCTCCTGCTGTTGAATAAGCATTTGTTAAATCAGTTGACCCATCTTATAGGTAACCATGTTAGCTCAAATGGAATTTAAGTAAGTTTGCAAATAGAAAATCTCGTAATTATTTCCTTCTCTACTTACACAGTTAATATTAAAAAATTGTGTGTCTTGCATATTTTTATGTGCTGAAAGAATTAAATCAGAGACATTTTAATTGCAAATTCAATCTCCCCACACCTGTGAATCTCCTGAAGGGTTTGTATATTTGCTGTGCTGTTATCATAACTTCATTACTACAGGGAGGAGTGCTTATCAAAACTTTATCACTATATGGAAGAGCATGTTTTTGCTAATAAAAAAAAATTTAACTCTCCCCCACCATTTCCAAAATATTAATAATCTCAAAATAAATTCAAACTGCTAAGCACTACACAGACTGTGGAATAAATGGGATCCTTTCATGGCCAGTAGGCAGTAAGAGAGTGATAATAAAGTGCCTAGAGAAGAATCTGACAGTGAGAATCAGAATGACCTGGGACATTCTGTCACACTCACTCATGGATTCCATCTGAAGAGATTCACCATAGTTTAGGAAAAGCAAAGTAAAAAAATGATGACCTTTTATTATCATTTTTTTGAACCAAGGAAGCTTATGAAGGATCTATTTTTATCTTAAAACACCAGCATTAAACTATTGACGTGATCCACAATCCCCAACATTGCATTTCCAGGGTTTATGTAGACTTTTTATGATTGTTTCCATCAGTCAGACAATGTTTACATCTGTTTGTAAAAGGTAGGTATTCGTAAAGCTGTCAGAGTTAATCATTTAGAGAAAGGAATGGCAAAAGAAGCTGTCAGTGGGTATAAGTGATTTTGCAAATTTGAGAATTTTCCAGAAAAAAATGGAAAGCATTTAGTATTTCTTAAAAAAATTAAAATATTCAGCAATATTTTAGTACTCTCCATAATTATTTTTTGAGATTTCATTTGCTTATAATGAAAAAAAAAAAAAACTGAGTAAAAAGAAAAAGAGGCCAATGTTAATCTGCTGACTGCAATGCTGGTATCCTATATGGGCACCAGTTCAAGTCCCAGCTGCTCCACTTCCAATCCAGGTCCCAGCTAATGTGCCTGGAAAAGCAGCAGAAGATAGCCCAAGAACTTAGTCCTCTGCCACCCATGTGGGAGACTAGGAGAGAGCTCCTGGTTCCTGTTTTCCACCTGGCCCAGTCCTGGCCATTATGGCCATTTGGGGAGTGAACCAGAGAGTGATCAATCTCTCTCACTCTCTCTCACTCTCACTCTCGCTCTCGCTCTCTGTAATTGCCCCTCTCAAAAAAGAACTAAATAAATCTTTTTAAAATGATGAAGAAGTTAGGGGCCAGGCTCACTTGGTTAATCCTCTGCCTTCAGCGCTGGCATCCCATGTGGGCGCCGGGTTCTAGTCCTGGTTGCTCCTCTTCCAGTCCAGCTCTCTGCTGTGGCCCGGGAAGGCAGTGGAGGATGGCCCAAGCGCTTGGGCCCCTGCACCCGCATGGGGGACCAGGAAGAAGCACCTGGCTCCTGGCTTTGGATTGGCACAGCACCGACCGTAGCAGCCATTTGGAGAGTGAACCAATGGAAGCAAGACCTTTCTCTCTGTCTCTCTCTCACTGTCTATAACTCTACCTGTCAAATAAATTTTAAAAAAAGATGAAGAAGTTAAAGATCTCTTTAGGGGGTGGTGCTGTGGCATAGTAGGCTAAGCATCTGCCTGCAACTCCTGTATCCCATATGGGCACTGACTCCATTTCTGATCCAGCTCTCTGCTGTGGCCTGAGAAGGCAGTAGAAGATGGCCCAAGTCCTTGGGCCCCTGCACCCACGTGTGAGATCCAGAAAATCTCCTAATTCCTGGCTCTGGATGTGCCCAGCTCTGGCTGCTGTGGTCATTTGAGGAATGAAGCAGTAGATGGAAAACTTTTTTTTTTTTTTGACAGGCAGAGTGGATAATGAGAGAGAGAAAGACAGAGAGAAAGGTCTTCCTTTTGCCGTTGGTTCACCCTCCAATGGCCGCTGCGGCCAGCACACTGCGCTGATCCGAAGCCAGGAGCCAGGTGCTTCTCCTGGTCTCCCACGGGGTACAGGGCCCAAGGACTTGGGCCATCCTCCACTGAATTCCTGGGTCACAGCAGAGAGCTTGCCTGGAAGAAGGGCAAGCGGGACAGAATCCAGTGCCCAGACCGGGACTAGAACCTGGTGAGCCGGCGCCGCAAGGTGGAGGATTAGCCTAGTGAGCCGTGGTGCCAGTGGATGGAAAACCTTTCTCTCTGTTTCTCCCTCTCTCTGTCTGAAACTCTGCCTCTCAAATAAATAAATAAGATCTTTTTTAAAAAAAGATAAAGATCTATGGCCGGCGCCGCGGCTCACTAGGCTAATCCTCCACCTTGCGGCGCCAGCACACCAGGTTCTAGTCCCGGTCGGGGCACCGGATTCTGTCCCGGTTGCCCCTCTTCCAGGCCAGCTCTCTGCTGTGGCCTGGGAAGGCAGTGGAGGATGGCCCAAGTGCTTGGGCTCTGCACCCCATGGGAGACCAGGAGAAGCACCTGGCTCCTGCCATCGGATCAGCACGGTGCGCCAGCCACAGTGCGCCAGCCGCGGTGGCCATTGGAGGGTGAACCAACAGCAAGGGAAGACCTTTCTGTCTCTCTCTCTCACTTTCCACTCTGCCTCTCAAAAAATAAAAAATAAAAAAAGATAAAGATCTCTTTAAGCTGAAATCCAAGTCAAATACATAAATGTTACTATTCCTAAGAAACCTAATGAATGGAATGTTTCAAGTCACATTGAGAAGACATCCAGCGTCTCTTAGGTAGGTGCTGTGATCTGCAGAGGTACAGACATTCTGATACAACAGTGTGTGAATCTAGAAATAGAAGGCAACATAAATTTGTTCTCTTGATATGGGTGATTTAAATGCATTTTTTAAAGTATGGGGCTTCTGAACCAGAATCATGTGAAGTGTTTATTAGAAATGGAGGTTTCTAGGCCTTACACCTCAGATTGAATCTCAGAATGCCTTTGGAACATTAGATATGAACAATTATATTCATCTTGGATTTCCACAATCCTACCCAGATCCTAATGCATAATAAAATCAGAGAGCTGCTGCATGAAAGCAAACTGTGGGGCCAGCGCTGTGGCGTAGTAAGTAAAGCCGCCGCCTGCAGTGCCAGCATCCCATATGGGTGCCAGTTAAGGTCCCGGCTGCTCTACTTCCGATCCAGCTCTCTGCTATGGCCTGGGATAGCAGTAGAGGGTGGCCCAAGTCCTTGGGCCCCTGCGCCCATGTGGGAGACCCAGAAGAGGCTCCTAGCTCCTGGCTTCAGATCGGCACAGAGGAGTGAACCAGCAGATGGAAGACCTCTCTCTCTCTTTGCCTCTCCTTCTTTCTCTGCGTAACTCTGACTTTCAAATAAATAAATAAATCTTTAATTAAAAAAAAAAACAAAAACAAATTGTATGTGTGCTCTCACAAAGGCTTATTCTACATTTCACCATGAAGAAGGATTACTTACTTTCATACTGAATGCCAACAAATACAGACTTAACAAATCCAAGAATTTTAATTAATTTGTACTCAAATATTTTTAAAATACACACTTTTATATGTAATTGCCCTCAGTCAAATATCAAGAGAAGTTATACAAACTAGGTAAAAAAAATCTGCATAGAGTGAAGATAATAAATGCACCATGATTGGTCAGATTTGAATGGTTAGAAACCAATCACTACCGATTCAAGACTCAATAACAGGCCGGCGCCGTGGCTCACTTGGCTAATCCTCCACCTGTGGCGCCGGCATCCCGGGATTCTGTCCCGGTTGCTCTTCTTCCAGTCCAGCTCTCTGCTGTGGCCCAGGAGTGCAGTGGGCCCTGCACCCGCATGGGAGATTGGGAAGAAGCACCCGCTCCTGGCTTCGGATCGGCGCAGCACCAGCTGTGGCGGCAATTAGGGTAGTGAACCAACGGAAGGAAGACCTTTCTCTCTGTCTCTCTCTCACTGTCTATAACTCTCTCTCTGTCTCTCTCTCACTGCCTAACTCTGCCTGTCAAAAAATAAAAATTAAAAAAAAAAGACTCAATAAGAGAAAACACTCAGTCGCAACACATTTATATGGATATTCTGAGGCTACTTTCAACAGCTTTAAAATATTTTTTTAGTCTCCAAGCTAATTAAAGATGTAGAACTTTAGAACCAGAGATTATATAGGAAGAAAATTCAGGGATCATTTAGGACAGCAGATTTAATCAAAAAGTGGAAATCTTCAAGGGTAGGCCAAAAGAAACAGCAGAATGCCAGAATTCATAATATCGCATCCATTACTGTTTACTGCCGGCTAGACCACACAACCTCCCTATACACTTGTTTTATAAGTTTCTGAAATAAAAAAATTTCTATTTCAATAGCTTTTAACGGTTGGGCTACTGAAAAAATATTTATATCTAATATTCTATATTCATCTAGCATTGCTCCAGATTGTTTATTCCATTCATTGATATAGTTCAGAGATGTTTTGTGTATCAGTACTTCATCAACATTTGCAGTATTAAGCTATACAGCTTCTTCACAAATGCCCATTCTTTAATCAGTGATTTTTTAAAATAACCTTTTCCTCAGGATTCTATACCTACACAATGATCAATCAACCTGCCTCACTTCAAAGATAAAATCGGATTTGGAGTTCATGAAAGATTTTAATGAAAAAGAAATCCAAATCTTATAATTTGCCTGTTTTATCATTTCACATAATTAAACACAAGGTATTAAGGTACACAGCTCTCAAACAATAAAGATTTGGAGAGTTTTATATCCACTTTTGAAATTAATATTGTTATTCTAAAAATAATACAGCCTGTGTTACTCCAAGTCATTTGGATAAAATGTTATTAGTGAATTTAATTTTATATGACAGACCAGAAAACTTGATGCTGATTCTGCTGCAATTTCCAAATAGAATAGAACAAAGTGAACTCATGTCCTAGAACAATAGAATATGGGAAGTCAAGTACTTCTAGCTTGCCTACAGAAATTTGTTTTCCAGAAGAGAAAAAAGGCAGTGGCAATTACTAACAATTCTCACATACATTTAAGGCTAGGTCTACTACCCATTGATTATTCTTAACCACCACCACCACCACCAACAGAAATGAAGTATACCTAAAATTTAGTCATGATAGAAATATCTCTAGCCAGTCTCTAGGCATCACTGACAAGGAACATGACAAAAGGGATAGAGCTGAGATCCACAATGAGTCATGGGTTCAGTTCAGCTTGGTAGTTAAGAAAGGAACTGGGGCTGGTGTTCTGGCCTAGCGGGTAAAGACAGTGCCTGCAAAACCAGCATTCCTTATGGGCACTGGTCCATGTCCTGTCTGCTCCACTTCTGATCCATCTCCCTGTTAATGGCCTGGGAAAAGCAGCAGAAATGAACCAGCAGATGGAAGAAATCTCTCTACCCACCCCCCTCCCATAACTCTGACTTTCAAATAAAGGAATAAATTGATAAAGAGAGAAAAGAGAGAGAGAGAGAGGGAGAGAAGGAGCGAGGGAGAGAGAGAGGAAGGAAGGGAGGGAGGAAGGGAGGGAGGAAGGAAGGACGGGCAAACTACAAAATCTGAATTACTATCAAGGTGAAACATTAAAGAGGTGAGGCAGATACCAACCCAGGAGGTAATCATCAAGCTTCTACAGTTAAAAAAGAGGCAGAAAAGGCAGCAGAATGATCAGATATAAAAAGTCACATAGCAACATAAACTGAATTAAAAAATCCTTTAGAAGTGTGCTGAGTCTGGTGTAGTATATGATGGGAGGTGAAGATGATGATGGTAGCATTATTCTCCCCAGCTTGGAATAATGTGAAGAGATATACAAATGGTCTTATTGATTCCATGGCTTCTAGGCAGCATTATTCATTTTCTTAAATCATCTTCACTATGGCAAGAAAAATGATGGATGGATAAACAGCTCCGGCAAAGTTATTTTGAATAAGCACAATTCAGGTCTTCAAACTGAAGACAGCAGGTAACATGTCATTCTCAAAAATCCCCAAACTCATAGTTATTCATCTGAAAGCCCTCACTGCTGAAATGGTCAGACTTTAGGCCCCTGTGAAACCATCCCAGATACAGGGCCTTCCTCATCAGGTGTCCCACATGCTCCTAGGGATGACGTCAGGATGCTGCTCCTGCTGGGCTCTGGCCAGGTGTTGGGGCTGCGGTTTTGTGACAGCCATTTAACTCTAAATCATTGCCAGCTGATGCACCAGAAATGTCACCTGACACTGCTCATAATTGATTGCTCCCTGCGGCAGCTTCCACCACATAAGAACTTGCAACCTGCCCCAGGTTGCTGTTCACACTACTCTCCTTGGCTTCCAGCCACTACTTAGCCCCTGTCTTGGTGTAATGACATTACCATTCTACTCTCTTCTCTGATGACAGTAGGAAACTCACTCTATCTTCTGAGTTCAACTCTCTTTGCATCTTTGGGACATGAGGTACAAAATGGGTCAATTTTTGCAATCTTAAGCAACTGTTTCTCCTAGCTGCCTAAAAGTCAGTGATTGTGGTGAACCACTGGCTCTAAGCAGAGTCAAGTTGCAATGAGCTGAAACACTATTCTCTTTGCTTCCTTTATCATGGTTGCTGAGTTCAGCTCCACAACGATGGTATCAGTAAAATTCAAATACACATTTTTTCCCATGAGTGGTGTAGTACACCTTAATATTGGCTTTCCATTACTGCTGCCAGGCACAAATCACTGGTCCACAAAAGTTGGCGATATATCCGGGTGTGTCTAAAATTCAATTTTGTAAAGTTCTATTTCTCCACTTTGTGGTCCCCATATAAATTACTGGGTACAAACAACATGGATTTATAGGAGTTATATTAATTGATACTGCTGTTAAATATATCAGAAAATCAGTAGCTTAAAGCAAAAAAAATTTTTAAGATTTATTTCAAAGGCACAGTGACAGAGAGGGAATGAGGGAGAGAAGGGGAAAGGGAGAAAGGGAGAAAGGGAATGAGAAAGAGATGAGAGCGAGCGAGCGAGGAGAGGGGCGGGGAGGAGAGGGCCTCACTTTCACACACCATTAATGGATCAGGCTTTCACCCTTAATCCATCAACCATTAATATTATTCCATCAACCACTAAGGTAACACTGGGGTTTGAATGTCTAAATTAGTTTGGGGAGCCAAATCATGTTCAGATCACAAGATCTTATCACAGGGTCTCCAGGAGGACAGAACACAACTCATAAAGAACAAACAACTATCAAAGTTCTCACATAACAGGTCATTATTGAGAATCAATGCCCTGTAGAAAAGCAATGGTTGACTTCACCAACGTTCATGGATAAAACAACAATATTCTGAAGTATAACACTCAGGGTCTCTCTAGAAAAACAGAAAATTGCATCTAAGCTCACAGTAAAGGGGCAAGGGATAGTCATCTGAAAATGTACAGAAACCCTACATTGAAGATGATAAAAATCATAGTTTATTTGTAACTCCTTCATATTTTTTCATGATATGATCTCTAAGTTGGGTATAAACAATACCTGACTCTAAGTGTAATAACTATTTAAATAAAGCAAAAATAGCCTTGCCAATTTTCAGTGCACAGAGAATGCATCCCATTCATCTTGCTTTTCAACAGCAGACATTCATTGAGGGACTCCTACATATAAGGCACACAGCAGATTCATTACTACCCTATTCAGTTTGAGGGTCTTAATTTCAAATTCAATTTCAACCATTGCTATTATAACAGTAATTAGAATAGCCCTTTTCTTTCATTCTCCCATTATACAGTTGCTTTAGTTCCTGACTTTGTAACCAGACTTAGACTTAAATTAACAGATAAATAATGCTTGCTTGAAAATTCTAGAAACGGCCTTGAGGAAGTCGATTGGAGTTGCAAAGTAATGTGGCCCCAGTCAGTGTGACCACAGAACTGAACCTGTGGCTGCAAGCTCTGCATAACCACTGTGACTACAAACAGGGCCTCACTGCCAGTCGAGCAGCCAACATGCAGCTGGAACTCTCCTATGTCACACTTGTTCCTGACTCACTCCTTCACTTTCCCTTTCTGCTCTCTTCAAAAGCTCTCCTGCCTATCTGAGAATCTGAGTTGCACTCCCTCTCCTCAGGATTGCTAGCCTCTTGAATACACCTGGTTTCCTTGCATAAACTCTTGTCTCCTTGAATTATTATTATTTGAAAGGGGCAAGCAGTCCCACCTTTGTTTTTGATAACACTACCATCATGCAGTCAGTCGTTCAAACTCAAAGCTTTATATTTCCTTCACACATTATCTGTATTCATGAAAACCTGGTCGAGAACTTCAATATCAAATTCATCATACATTTCCTTTGGTTTTTACTCTCCTGGCATTCTTGTTTAGAACACAATTCCAAGTACCTGGGAAAGCAGTGAATGTCATCCATGTGAAAGACCACAATGGAGTTCCTGGCTCCTGGATTCATCCTAACCCAGCCCTGAACCAGTGAATGGCCGGCAGGGAAGCCTTTTTTCCAGAGCAAGGTGAGATCAGTCTGCAGAAGCTATGATCCACTGGTAATCTTGCCTGGGGAAGAACCTTGCAGTCTCCAATGACTGAGTCCAGGTGGACAAGTTGGTAGGGGGCAGGATACCCACTTAACTCTGGGCACCTGGAGACCAGCAGGGGGAAGCACCATCTTCCTAGAATCTGCCCCTGGTGTGTGGTGGAATGAGAAGGTGAGAAGGTCATGCCAAGATGGCCACTGACAACAGAAACTGCCTGGCAACAGGCTGTGATTGGACAGCTTCGGAAACCACATGACAATAGAGCCTGACTGACAAGAGGCCATGATTGGATGGCTTCGGAAACCACATGACAACAGAGCCTGACAACAGGCTTTGATTGGATGGTTTCAGAAACTGCCTGGCAACAGAGCCTGACTGGCAACAGGCTGTGATTAGTTAGGGCATAGACCGCCCCTTGACCGGATTAGCTGCCTTGGCTATATAAGCAGCTATAGCAAATGAAATAAACGAGCCTGCAGGCTGCTTGCCTCAGGCCTGCTTTCACCCGACTCCCAGGGTCTGTGTGGTGACTCTGCGCCTCTTGCCCCCACCACATTCCTCCTCTCAGGAACAAATCCACCTCAACACTGGTGGATTTTGTCAGAGGTAGGAATTTGTGGTTCCCACTGATGCTGAGTTCAGCCTGGAGAACCAGTGATAGCAGGGTGTCCATGTGGCACACTGCTTCTCACCCCTCCTCCAACCAAAGAACCAGCTTCAACTTGCAGGGGTGAAGCATCAACTGACTTCTGTTGGGCAGGCAGCTGGCTCCAGGGAAGAAGCAACTTTCACTGGGGAGGTTCACAGGGCAGGGTAAATGCCCTGAAGACTGCACTCTGTGACTGTTGGAATTCTGTGTAATAGGCTGAGAAACTGATAAGGGCGTGGGCTGTGGCTGGTCTTTGGGAAATTACTGAGTCCAACTTCAGAATTTCCTGAGTGCTAGGAATGGACATTGCAGTGTGCAAACATTCTTGTGCTGTTCATGCACCTAAATGAGTAAGGGTGCAGGCACAGTTGGTTCAACCTGACACAGAGAATGGCAGAGGCAGTAATCACGTCAGCTAGGACGATCATCCCCTCTCAACTACTGACTACAGAGGAGATCTACAGTGCATAACTTGTGTGTCACCTGGACTTTTGACCCACCCACAAACGCTAGCCAGAGCTCCCTGGCCTTACGCAGCACGCACCTCTGGATATCCCCTAAAATTGCAGACATTCCACTGTGCCTAGAGGCACACTCTCAAGATCAAAGACTTCAGAAAATATATCAAGTGTTTCTCCAGATGTGTAAAACTAAGCATAGAAATACAAGAAACATGAAAAAGGAACACAATATCATGGTCCAAAAAGAACACAATTAATACTTTAATATTAATATGACTGTGAAGAGGATATTAAAGAATGCCTGAAAAAGAATTCAAAAGAATGGTTGCAAGGTTACTCAAAAAAAAAGAGAGGGCCAGCGCAGTGGCGCGGTGGGTTAATGCCCTGGCCTGAAGCGCAAGCATCCCACAGGGGCACTGATTCGAGGCCCGGCTGCTCCACTTCCCATCTAGCTCTCTGTTATGGCCTGGGAAAGCAGTGGAAGATGGCCCAAGTCCTTGGGCCCCTGCACCTGTGTGGGAGACACGGAGGAAGCTCCTGGCTCCTTGGCTTCGGATCGGCACAGCTCTGGCCATTGCAGCCAACAGGGGAGTAAACCAGAGGATGGAAGACTCTTTCTCTCTCTCTCTCTCTCTCTCTTTCTCTCTCTCTGCCTCTCCTCTCTCTGCATAACTCTGACTTTCAAATAAATAAATCTTAAAAAAAAAAAACACAGAGAAGCAATTACATAAGTTAAAGAAACCTGTGAATGTCATGGATAAAGAATTCTGCCTGGGGATCTAAATATTAAGGAAAAATCAAACTGAAATATTAGAAATGAAGAATTAAATGTCAGATAAAAAAATACAGTGGAAAGCTGAAGCAAGAGACTCAGTGAGGCACAATAAAGAATATCCAAGCTGGAAAACAAACTTTTTGAAATATCTCAGTCAGACACACGCACATACACACAGAGAGACAGACAGAGAAAGGGAGACAAAGAAGAAGAAAAAAAAGAAGAGGAGGAAAATACTGTGCTGGAAAAGCATGCTCCTGAATAAACACTGGGCCATTGAAGAACTCAAAAGAATAATCAAAAAATTCTTTGAAATAAATGAAGATGACAACATAACATATCAAAACTTACGGGATTATGAGATACAGCAAAAGTAGTGTTAAGAGAAACTTTCAGAGCAATTAGTATCTATATCAAGAAATTGGAAAAATATCAAATAAATGATCTAACAATGGATCTCAAGGACCTAGAAAAATAAGAACTAAATGCAAAATTAGAAGGAGACTAGAAATAATAAACATTGGAGAAGAAAAAACCAAAATTTAAATTTAAAAAAAAAATCACAGAAAAGATGAGTGAAATAAAGAGCTGTTTTTTTTGACAAAAAATAAACAAAACTGATAAAACATTGATGCAAATAACTAAAAAGGGGGGGTAGAAGATGCAAATTAGTAAAATCAGAAATGATTTACAACTGATGCCACTGAAATAAAAAGAGATATTCAGATTTAATACAACCAGCTATATACCAACAAATTAGAATATCTAGAAAAAAAGGATAGATTCCTGGATACATAAAATTTACCAAAATTGAGTAATTAAGACATAGAAAACCTAAACAGAGCAACAACCAAGATGGAGACTGAATTAATAATACAGACCATCCCAAGAAAGGAAAGTCCAGGAACAGAAGGCTTCATCGCTGAATTCTACTAAATGTAGAAAGAAAAACTAATCTCAATTATTCTTAAAATTAATGCTTACTATTAAAAAGATGGAAATCTTCCCAAGCTCCTTCTATGAGGCCAGTATCACCTTAAATACAAAACCAAAAAAATATATAACAAAGAAAGAGGACTATAGACCAATATCTTGATGAACATTGATACAAAAATCAACAGAATACTAGCTAATGGAGTTCAGCAAACTGCAAAGAGATCATCCACCCAGACCAAGTGGATTTATCCCAGGCATGCAGGGGTGGTTCAGCACATGCAAATCAATAAACCTTACATTGACAAACTGAGGAATAAAAAGCACATGATGATGTCAATAGATGCAGATAAAGTATTTGATAAAATACAGCATTTCATGATTTAAAAAAACTTAAGCAAATTAGGTATAGAGGAACATATTTCTTTTATTTATTTTTTTTATTTATTAAATATAAATTTCCAAAGTACAGTTTATGGATTACAATGGCTTCCCCCCCAAATAATTTCCCTCCCACTTGAACCTCCCCATCCCCCGCTCCCTCTCCCATTCCATTCACATCAAGATTCATTTTCAATTCTCTTTATATACAGAAGATCAATTTAGTATATAAAGGTTTCATATGTTTGCACCCACACAGAAACACAAAGTGCACAATACTGTTTCAGTACTAGTTATAGCATTACTTCACATTGGACAACACATTAAGGACAGATCCCACATGAGAAGTAAGTACACAGTGACTCCTGTTGTTGATTTAACAATTTGACACTCTTGTTTATGGCATCAGTAATCTTCCTAGGCTCTAGTCATGAACTGCCAAGGCTATAGAAGCCTTTTGGGTTCGCCGTCTTCAATCTTATTCCGACAGGGTCATAGTCAAAGTGGAAGTTCTCTCCTCCCTTCAGAGAAAGGTACCTCCTTCTTTGATGGCCCCGTTAGTGGAACATATTTCTTTTATTTATTTTTTTATTTTTTGACAGGCAGAGTGGATAGTGAGAGAGAGAGAAACAGAGAGAAAGGTCTTCCTTTTTGCCGTTGGTTCACCCTCCAATGGCCGCTGCGGGCGGCGCATCTCGCTGATCCAAAGCCAGGAGCCAGGTGTTTCTCCTGGTCTCCCATGCGGGTGCAGGGCCCAAGGACTTGGGCCATCCTCCACTGCCTTCCCGGGCCATAGTAGAGGGCAACCAGGATAGAATCTGGTGCCCCAACCGGGACTAGAACCCGGTGTGCCAGTGCCACAAGGCGGAGGATTAGCCTGTTAAGCCACGGCGCCGGCCCAGTGGAACATATTTCAACACAATCAAGGCAATACATGACAAATCCACAGCCAGCAAAACACTGAATAGGGAAAAGTTGGAAGCATTTTCACCAAGATGTGGAAGCAGAATAGGATACATGTTCTCACCATATTATTGATTACAGTTCTGTATGTTTTAGCCAGAATCATTAGGCAAGAAAAAGAAAATCAAAGAATACAAATTGGAAAGAAGAAAGTCAACTTATACCTCTTTGCAGGTGACATGATCCTTTATATATAAGGAAATCAACAGACTCTACTACAAGACTACTGGAATTCATAAGAGTCTGGCAAACTTGCAGGTTATAAAATCAACATACAAAAATCAAAACAATTTGTATACAAAAACAATGTCATGGCTGAGAAAGAACATGTAACATAAGCTGCATGCAAAATAGCTTCAAAAAATTTTAGACACCACAAATAAATTTAACCAAGGATGTGGAAAAAAAAATCTCCAATGAAAATTACAATACATTAAGGAGAGAAATAGAAGACACACACACATACATAAACACAAAGGAAAAAAATCTTCCATGATTGTTGACTGGAAGAATTAATATCATGAAAATATCCATACTACCGAAAGTAATTCACAAGTTCAATTTGATCCTAATCAAAATATCAATGACATTTTTCTCAGATCTAGAAAAAAAATGCTAAAATTCATATAGAAAAACAAGAGACCCTGAATATCTAAAGCAATCTTAAACAACAAAAATAAACTGGAGGCATCACAATACCAGACTTCAAGACTACTCGGAAGTTAGAATCAAAACAGCTTGGTTGTTGCACAAGAAAAACACATGTAGACCAATGGAACAGAATTGAAACCTCAGAGATTAATCCACACATCTACAATCAACTAATCTTATACAAACAGGCTAAAATCACTCCCTAGAAAAAAGACAATCTTTTCAACAAATGGTGTTGGGAAAACAGGATCCCCAGATGCAGAAGTATGAAACCAGATCCCTACCTTACATTTTATTACAAGAATCAACTCAAAATGGATCAAGGATCTAAACCTATGCCCTGGAATGATCCAATTTCCAGAGAAAAACACAAGGGAAACTCTAGAAGACATTGGCATTGGCAAAGACTTCTTGGAAAAGAAATCTAGAAGCACAGGCAATCAAAGCAAAAATAAACAAATGGGATTACATAAAAGCAAGAAACTCAACAAAAAAGCAAACAATCCATTTAAAAATGGACAAAGGGCATGAACAGGAATTTTTCAAAGGAGGAAGTACAAATGGCCAACAGACACATGAAACAATGCTCAGTATCTGTAACCATCAGGGAAATGCAAATAAAAATCACAATGAAGTTTCATTTCACCCCAGTTAGAAAGACTCTCATACAGAAATCAACAAACAACAAATGCTGGTGAAGATGTGGGAAGGAAAAGGTACCCTAATCCATTATTGGTGGAAATGTAAACTAGGACAACATTGTGGAAGATAGTACAGAGATGGCACATAAATCTGAATAAGGACCTGCTATACAACCCAGGAATCTCACTCCTTGGAATTTACCCAAACCAAAGGAAATCAACATATGAAAGATACTCTGGTTTCTCTTCAGATCTTAAAAATCTTTCGCCTTTTACATTTGAAAGAATTATCTGTACCCCCCATGTCTATTGCAGCACAATTCACAATAGCAAAGATATAGCATCAACCCAGCTGTCCATCAACTGAACTAAAGAAAATGTGGTATATATACAATGGAATACTACTCATCCATAAAACAGAATGAAATCCTGTCTTTTGCAACAAAATGGATGCAACTAGAGACCATTTTGTTTAGTAAAATAAGCCAGTTTGAAAAAGACAAATATCATGTTTTCTCTGATATATGTTAGTTAATATATATTAAAAAAAAAAAAAAACCTGGGGACCAGCATTGTAACACTATGGTGTAGTGGTAGAACCCCTGTGATGCTGGCATCCCATATGGGCACAGGACGAGTCCTGGATGACCACTAAAAACCTTGGATAGAACAGAAGATGGCCCAAGTGCTTAGCTTACACCTTACACCCATATCGAAAACCCAAAAGAAGATCTTAGCTACTAGCTTTATCTCAGCCTAGTCCCACCCACTGTGGCCATTTGAGGAGTGAATCAGTGGGTGGAAGATTGGAAGATTCTCTCTCTCTCTCTCTCTTTCTCTCTGTCTCCCCTTCTTTCTGTACAACTTTGCCTTTCAAATGAATAAATAAACCAAAACAAAAAAATGAAACTGATATCTTATTATTTGATTATTGTTTATAGTTCTTGTCTACATTCCCATGGGATTGTGACTTTTACTTTATACTTATTGAACATTATGGTTACTAGTGCATTAAGCCTGTGATTAAAACATAAATCAAAAGTATGTTATTGGCTGGCGCCGTGGCTCAACAGGCTAATCCTCCACCTTGCGGCGACGGCACACCGGGTTCTAGTCCCGGTTGGGGCGCCAGATTCTGTCCCGGTTGCTCCTCTTCCAGGCCAGCTCTCTGCTGTAGCCCGGAAGGCAGTGGAGGATGGCCCAAGTCCTTGGGCCCTGCACCCGCATGGGAGACCAGGAGAAGCACCTGGCTCCTGGCTTCGGATCAGCACGATGCGCCGGCCGCGGCAGCCATTGGAAGGTGAACCAATGGCAAAAAGGAAGATCTTTCTCTCTGTCTCTCTCTCTCTCTCTCTCTCTCACTATCCACTCTGCCTGTCAAAAAAAAAAAAGTATGTTATTACAAAAATTAAAGGAAAAAAGAAAAAGGAAGGAAAGAAGGGTGGCTTGGGGGAAGGAAGAAGGGAGAGTGAGAAGTATGGTTATCTTTTTAGAATGTTATCTATGAAATCTCTTCTCCTTATATTAATAAAATTTAAAAAAACAAATCTTTTAAAAAGAACAAACTATGTATAACAATGGTATATGATTGTGTTAGTTTTCCAATACTGAACTAGATTTGCTGTCTACAATCACTACTATTTGTAAATGTTCACATGTGCAACTGCTGAATTAATCTTCCAAAATTCTTAGTAGAAAACTTATGTTTTCTTTGTATTATATTTGAGTGCCACTTACCAGAGTGTGTTCTATCCACTTCATTATATATTTTGTGATTTAAAGCTTATAAAAACCTGTTGAACTCTTACTACTTCTATTTACATAGAATGACAGTGGATCAGAGATATTCCAAGGAATTTTCTTACAGTAGAGCCATGCACTTGACTATGAAACTACTTTCTTATCACCACTGTACTGCTCCCATGTAAATTAATCATGTAGAATAAAGCTCATTACCCATAAAGCTAAATGTGAATGCCTCAATCTGGACCTCAAATGTACTCCTTTTTATTCCCTGAAAATAAGTGTGCATCTCTCCCATCCCGCTCCTCTTCCTGTCACTTGAGTACCACTTTTACTACCAATTCCAAGTCATTTTTCATTCAGATTTATCTCAAGTTCTGCCCCTTCCATGAAGTCATCTTCAATCACCTGGGTATCTCCTCCTTTAAGCCTCTTAAATCTCTCTCAATCTCGATCTTTCTCTCTCTCTCTCTCTCTCTCATTATAAAATGTCTGCTTCCATTGTGATCATTTGGTAATTTCTCTGCACGATGTGAACTTTGCCTGACATAATATAGATTAAGAACATGGGTTTGTTCTAGTTCAATGCAAATATAATCAAGTAGTTTCCATGGACAAACTGCTACAATGAGAAGGGTAAAGTGAAGCCATCTATCTAGAGGTGAGTAAACATTATTGCTCAGTTTCCTTGTTTCAAACAACTTCTAGTCAAAGTATGGGATAAAGATCCATTAACTACAGACTCAAAGAAGCATTAGTAAAGGGGGAATGTTTGAGGGTGATAATAAGCCATAACATGGGAACAAAAAACAGCATTATGAGTAGGAATGCAGAGATATTGAGAGGAATGACTAGACTAGGCTGATGACAACGTAACACAGGAAACCAAAGGGTGGAGATTAATTGTACAATAGATGGAGCAAAGCAGCACCTTGAAAGGCAGGCTATTGATTCTGGATTCTCTTTGAGAATGCAGCATGTTTTGAGTATCAGTTCATAATGAACATAGCATTTCATCATACAGAGTTGCTATGATGATTAAAGAAAACACCAGCATGGTGCCTGGAAAATAACAAATATTCAGCAAAGGGCACCTTTTCATTGTTCACTGAATCAGTCTTGTACTTCACACAGAAATGATGGTGAAAAACAGAAGAGGTCAAGGCGAACTTCCAGCTGCGGTGTCTCTGCAAGATCAGCAGGTACAGCACTAAAACTCAACAAATACTTGTGGGTGCAATTAGAAAATTCTGTGTTCACATATCTTTCTTGAAAATGTCATAGACATCCATGCTCCTTTAGAGAGACATTAAAATGCTAGGAAAAGAATAAAAACTGTAATTTCTAAGTAGTCTCCCTTTTAAAGCCACTTTTGCTTTTCTTTTCCTAAAGAGAAAAAAAAAACAAAAAAAACAAAAAACTTCTAAAGGTGGAGACAGATACTGCAGAAAAAACAGAATACTTTTGCTTGGCCCTTTTTCTCAGAATCTCAAACAGTCCATTTCCTTCAGTAGAAATCACTCTTTGAAAATTACCTTGGGCTAATCATTTTTACAAATGCCTGACTTCCAAGAAATGAGACATTTTGAGTCCTTTGGTCTTCCAATTTTTGGAGGCAGACACTTCATTATGTACTTGAAACTTGTTGATGGCTCTCCCCTTCCACAATGAATAAGCTTCTTGTCGCCAGTCACTTCAGTGTCTTCTTTTATACTTGCTCCCCTATTGCTCTTCTGTTTAATTCCCATAAGCATTTTCATATATAATTATCTTGCTATAGTCATTCTCCTGCTATACTTCTGTGGCTTTGTTCCTAAGTTACTTGAGTGAAGGCTTTTTCAAACATTCCTAACATTTTAAGAAAATTAAACACATGATCATCTGGGGAATTTATTTAAGTTTATTTTACTCCAAAGGGAACAAAGAACTAAAATGCTTAATCTCTAAACTCCTTCACTGTTGCAAAAGTTTGTTTCCATTTGATTTGAAGTTTTCAAGGGAGTACTTTTCTGAAATGAGCTAAAAATGTGAAAAAATGAGGACTACTGTTTTAAACTGCCTGCTGAAGATTCCAAAAAGAGCTTAATTTCTCTTCTGTTCTGTGAAATATCACTTCATTTTCAAGTTAACTTTGTTATTAACGTAAAATATATTGTTTTGCAGAAACATGAAGATACAATGAAGAAAAAAATCAGCCAGAAGTATATAAAAATTGGCATTATACAACAGAAAAAGAAGTTTTCATTTGTCTTTTCAATGCCTCCCAAAATGAACAAATATAAGAAAATCAGAACATCAGTAGTTATAGTTGAATTGTGTGAAAAATCAGATCAGTATTTATGATGAAATATGGTCATGAGGCATTATCTCTAACAATGATAAAAAAAGGTCAAACTCATTACATCCTGTGGCTGCTTCTCCTTCATATATGCAATGACCTATGACAGAATACTCTGTTTCCTTAGCTATACTGCTGTACTCACATTTCCGGGAAGAAACTAGTCAAAGAAAATTTTTACTTGTGTGTTTTCCTCTGAAGATCTCTGGTTCCTGTATAACTTTCAAGTTTGTGGAATAAATATGATGTTCCAATTATCATATGTCCTCTTCTATGAGAAGTCGTTGCTAATCCAGTTACTTCTGGCTCTATAGGTCAAAGATTTTTTTTAAATAGTTTTATTTATATAAGGTAACCAAATTTCACGTATTCATACATACCAATTTGGGAGCACAGTGGTACTATTCTTTCCTTTAATTTTTATAATGACATAGCTTCGGGGCGGCGGAGCCAAGATGGCGGATAGTGAGGACGTGTGCCTTACTTTGGGAAAATAAACTTTCATAAAAGTGGAACTACTGTAGCCTCAGGAAAAGACTCAAGAAAAAAAACTGCAGAGGAAACGCTTCCGGATCTTGTGGATGAGACACAGAGGACTTACAGGGAACCCACCGCGTGGAAAACCAACCGAGACAAGCCGAGCGGCAGCTGCGGGAGCGGAGCCAGAGCCACAGAATCTCGCCAGCGCGGGAACCCAGGAGGGTAAGACAAAGACCTGAGAAGTCCGAGACATTGGGGGGAGGGGGAACAGAGGCCTCTCCCTTCACTCACCAAGCAAAACAAAGAGCACCGCGATTTTACATATGTAAAGCTCAGCCAAACTCAGTATCTTTAGCGAAACTGGAGAACACATTGAGGGCTGCATAAACTCTTTGTGTGGTCCCAGGGGTAGATCAAACGAATACTCACAGAGGCTAGATTTCAACTACCCTCAACTCCACTCCCAACTGAGTCAAAAGAAAAAAAAAAAAAAAGAGAGAGAGAGAGAGAGAGTATCCCAGCAAGGAGCAAGTATTCTTGGAGAGTCGCTCTTTACACAGCCTTAAACCTCAAGAAACAAGCATAGCTCTCTGGCCACACCCATCACAGCCCCTAAGGCTGTGAACAGACAGCTCACTTAAAGGCATAGTATAACGAGAGAAAAAACAAAAACAAAAACAAAAACAAAAACACCACAAATTATCTCCAACATGCCAAGCAAGAAACATAGAAGCGGAGGTACCAAGAACAACGAAAGCACTATGACGCCCCCAGGTGATCAAGACACGCCAATGCAAGATTATGCAGATGAAGAGATAGAGCAAATGCAAGAAGCAGATTTTAAAAAATTCATAAGAACATTAAGAAGTTCTCAAAAACAAATTCTTGAACTACAGAAATCCTTAATGGACAAGATAGAAAATCTCTCCCGTGAAAATGAAATATTAAGGAGGAATCAAAATGAAATGAAAAAATTAGTGGAACAGGAAACTGCGATACTGGCAAAAAACATCAATGAAATGAAGAACTCAATAGATCAAATGGCAAACACATTAGAGAGCCTTAAAAACAGAATGGATGAAGCAGAAGAGAGAATATCGGAATTAGAAGACAGAGAACAGGAAAGGAAACAGTCAAATCAAAGAAAAGAAGAAGAAATCAGAAATCTAAAAAATACTGTCAGGAATCTACAGGATACTATTAAAAAACCCAACATTCGGGTTCTAGGTGTTCCTGAAGGCATGCAAAGGGAGAAAGGATTAGAAGGCCTTTTTAGTGAGATACTAGCAGAAAATTTCCCAGGTTTGGAGAAGGACAGAGACATCCTAGTACAGGAAGCTCAGAGAACCCCTAATAAACATGATCAAAAGAGATCCTCACCACGACACGACGTAATCAAACTCACCACAGTGAAACACAAAGAAAAGATCCTAAAATGTGCAAGAGAGAAACGCCAGATTACTCTCAGAGGATCTCCAATTAGACTTACAGCTGATTTCTCATCAGAAACCCTACAAGCCAGGAGAGAATGGCGAGATATAGCCCAGGTACTAAGAGAGAAAAACTGCCAGCCCAGAATATTATATCCTGCAAAGCTCTCATTTGTGAATGAAGGTGAAATTAAGACCTTTCACAGCAAACAGAAATTGAAAGAATTTGTCGCCACTCGTCCAGCCCTGCAAACGATGCTTAAAGATGTGTTACATACAGAAACACAGAAACACGGTCACCAATATGAAAGAAGGTAAAGGAAGGAAACCTCACAGCAAAAGATCACAGGAAGCTCAAACCATATATTAAAAAATATCTTTGGCAAATGGCAGGGCAAAGTTACTCCTTCTCAATAGTCACATTGAATGTTAATGGCTTGAACTGTCCAGTTAAAAGACACCGATTGGCCAATTGGGTTAAGGAACAAAACCCATCCTTTTGCTGCTTACAAGAAACCCATCTATCCAACAATGATCCATACAAGCTGAGAGTGAAAGGCTGGAAAAAGATATACCACGCCAACAGAAATGAAAAGAGAGCGGGCATAGCCATCTTAATATCGGACAACATAAACTTCACCACAAAAACTGTTAGGAGAGACAAAGAGGGGCACTATATAATGATTAAGGGATCCATTCAACAGGAAGATATAACGATTATCAACGTATATGCACCTAATTACAGGGCACCAGCTTATTTAAAAGACTTGTTAAGGGACTTAAAGGGAGACTTAGACCCCAATACAATAGTACTGGGGGACTTCAATACTCCACTCTCAGAGATAGACAGATCAACAGGACAGAAGATCAACAAGGAGACAGTAGATTTAAATGACACTATAGCCCAAATGGATCTAACAGACATCTACAGAACATTTCATCCTACATCTAAGGACTTTACATTCTTCTCAGCAGTACATGGAACCCTCTCTAGGATTGACCACATACTAGGCCATAAAGCAAGTCTCAGCAAATTCAAAAGAATTAGAATCATACCATGCAGCTTCTCAGACCACAAAGGAATGAAATTGGAAATTGGCAACTCAGGAATCCCTAGAGCACGTGCAAACACATGGAGATTGAACAACATGCTCCTGAATGAACAATGGGTCATAGAAGAAATTAAAAGAGAAATCAAAAATTTTCTGGAAGTAAATGAGGATAACAGCACAACATACCAAAACCTATGGGATACAACAAAAGCAGTGTTAAGAGGAAAGTTTATATCAATAGGTGCCTACATCAAGAAATTGGAAAGGCACCAAATAGATGAGCTTTCAAGCCATCTCAAGGATCTAGAAAATCTGCAGCAAACCAAACCCAAACCCAGTAGGAGAAGAGAAATAATTAAAATCAGAGAAGAAATCAACAGGATTGAATCCAAAAAAACATTACAAAAAATCAGCCAAACGAGGAGCTGGTTTTTTGAAAAAATAAACAAAATTGACACCTCATTGGCCCAACTAACTAAAAAAAGAAGAGAAAAGACCCAAATCAATAGGATCAGAGATGAAATGGGAAACGTAACAACAGACGCCACAGAAATAAAAAGAATCATCAGAAATTACTACAAGGACTTGTATGCCAGCAAACAGGGAAATCTATCAGAAATGGACAGATTCTTGGACACATACAACCTACCTAAATTGAGCCAGGAAGACATAGAAAACCTAAACAGACCAATAACTGACACAGAAATTGAAACAGTAATAAAGGCCCTCCCAACAAAGAAAAGCCCAGGGCCAGACGGATTCACTGCTGAGTTCTACCAGACATTTAGAGAAGAACTAACTCCAATTCTTCTCAAACTATTCAGAGCAATCGAAAAAGAGGGAATCCTCCCAAATTCTTTCTATGAAGCCACCATCACCTTAATTCCTAAGCCAGAAAGAGACGCAACATTGAAAGAGAATTACAGACCAATATCCCTGATGAACATAGATGCAAAAATTCTCAATAAAATTCTGGCCAATAGAATGCAACAACACATCAGAAAGATCATCCACCCAGACCAAGTGGGATTCATCCCCGGTATGCAGGGATGGTTCAACATTCGCAAAACAATCAACGTAATACACTACATTAACAGACTGCAGAAGAAAAACCATATGATTCTCTCAATAGACGCAGAGAAAGCATTTGATAAAATACAACACCCTTTCATGATGAAAACTCTAAGCAAACTGGGTATGGAAGGAACATTCCTTAATACAATCAAAGCAATATATGAAAAACCCACGGCCAACATCCTATTGAATGGGGAAAAGTTGGAAGCATTTCCACTGAAATCTGGTACCAGACAGGGATGCCCTCTCTCACCACTGCTATTCAATATAGTTCTGGAAGTTTTGGCCAGAGCTATTAGGCAAGAAAAAGAAATTAAAGGGATACAAATCGGGAAGGACGAACTCAAACTATCCCTCTTTGCAGATGATATGATTCTTTATTTAGGGGACCCAAAGAACTCTACTAAGAGACTGCTGGAACTCATCGAAGAGTTTGGCAAAGTAGCAGGATATAAAATCAATGCACAAAAATCAACAGCCTTTGTATACACAGGCAATGCCACGGCTGAGGAAGAACTTCTAAAATCAATCCCATTCACAATAGCTACAAAAACAATCAAATACCTTGGAATAAACTTAACCAAGGACGTTAAAGATCTCTATGATGAAAACTACAAAACCTTACAGAAAGAAATAGAAGAGGATACCAAAAAATGGAGAAATCTTCCATGCTCATGGATTGGAAGAATCAATATCATCAAAATGTCTATCCTCCCAAAAGCAATTTATACATTCAATGCAATACCCATCAAGATCCCGAAGACCTTCTTCTCAGATCTGGAAAAAATGATGCTGAAATTCATATGGAGACACAGAAGACCTCGAATAGCCAAAGCAATCCTGTACAACAAAAACAAAGCCGGAGGCATCACAATACCTGATTTCAGGACATACTACAGGGCAGTTGTTATCAAAACAGCATGGTACTGGTACAGAAACAGATGGATAGACCAATGGAACAGAATAGAAACACCAGAAATCAATCCAGACATCTACAGCCAACTTATATTTGACCAAAGATCCAAATCTAATCCCTGGAATAAGGACAGTCTATTCAATAAATGGTGCTGGGAAAATTGGATTTCAATGTGCAGAAGCTTAAAGCAAGACCCATACCTTTCACCTTACACAAAAATTCACTCAACATGGATTAAAGACTTAAATCTACGACCCGAAACCATCAAATTATTAGAGAGCATTGGAAAAACCCTGCAAGATATAGGCACAGGCAAAGACTTCCTGGAAAATACTCCAACAGCACAGGCAGTCAAAACCAAAATTAACATTTGGGATTGCATCAAATTGAGAAGTTTCTGTACTTCAAAAGAAACAGTCAGGAAAGTGAAGAGGCAACCAACAGAATGGGAAAAAATATTCGCAAACTATACTACAGATAAAGGATTGATAACCAGAATCTACAAAGAAATCAAGAAACTCCACAACAACAAAACAAACAACCCACTGAAGAGATGGGCCAAGGACCTCAATAGACATTTTTCGAAAGAGGAAATCCAAATGGCCAACAGACACATGAAAAAATGTTCAAGATCACTAGCAATCAGAGAAATGCAAATCAAAACCACAATGAGGTTCCATCTCACCCCGGTGAGAATGGCTCACATTCAGAAATCTACCAACAACAGATGCTGGAGAGGATGTGGGGAAAAAGGGACACTAACCCACTGTTGGTGGGAATGCAAACTGGTTAAGCCACTATGGAAGTCTGTCTGGAGATTCCTCAGAAACCTGAACATAACCCTACCATACAACCCAGCCATCCCACTCCTTGGAATTTACCCAAAGGAATTTAATTTGGCAAATAAAAAAGCCATCTGCACATTAATGTTTATTGCAGCTCAATTCACAATAGCTAAGACCTGGAACCAACCCAAATGCCCATCAACAGTAGACTGGATAAAGAAATTGTGGGACATGTACTCCATAGAATACTATACAGCAGTAAGAAACAATGAAACCCAGTCATTTGCAACAAGATGGAGCAATCTGGAAAACATCATGCTGAGTGAATTGAGCCAGTCCCAAAGAGAGAAATATCATTTGTTTTCCCTGATCGGTGACAACTGAGCGCCAAAGAGAAAACCTGTTAAGTGAAATGGACACTTTAAGCAACAATGAACTGATCAGCTCCTGTCCTGACTTTAGATGTACAATGTAATACTCTATCCTTTTTAGTATTTGTTGTTGTTGTTGTTGTTCTAGTACTATTGGTTGAACTCAGTAATAAACACACAATTATTCTCAGGTGTTTAAATTTTAACTGAAAAGTGATCCCTGTTAAATCTAAGAGTGGAAAAAGAGAGGGAGAAAATGAACAATTAGGAACATGCTCAATCGGACTGGCCGCAAATGGTGGAGTCAGAAATGTGCAGGGGATTCCAACACAATTCCATCAAGATGGCATGTACCAATGCCATCGCACTAGTCCAAGTAATCAATTTCAGCTCACAATTGATAGCTCCGATAGGTCTAAGAGTCAAAGAGATCACACAAACAAGACAAGTATCTGCTAATACTAACTGATAGAATCAAAAAGGGAGAGAAAGATCCAACATGGGAAGTGGGATACACAGCAGACTCATAGGATGGCGATGTCCTAGACAGCACTCCGGCCTCAGAATCAGCCCTCAACGCATTCAGATCTGGCTGAAGAGCCCATGAGAGTATAGCAGGCATGGAAAGCCAAGATATCATGGAAAAAAAAAAAAAAGACCTAAATGAATGATCTCTGTGAATGAGATCCCAGTGGAAAGAACGGGGCCTTCAAAGAAGGAGGTACCCTTCTCCGAAGGGAGGAGAGTACCTCCACTTTGACTATGACCCTATCGGAACAATATCAAAGTCAGCGAAATCTAAAGGCTTCCATACCCCTGGCAACTCATGACTAGAGCCCAGGGAGATTACTGACGCCATGAACAGGAGTGTCAAATTGTTAAGTCAGCAACAGGAGTCACTGTGTACTTACACCCCATGCGGGATCTGTCCCTAATGTGTCGTCTAAAGCCAAGTGATGCTAGGACTGGTACTGAAAGAGTATTTTTATACTTTGCGTTTCTGTGTGGGCGCAGACTGATGAGGTCTTTGCTAATTATATACTGAAGTGATCTTCTGTATATAAAGAGAATTGGAAATGAAAAAAAAAAAAACAAAACAACCTGGTGTTAAAATGGAAATGGCATAGAAAATTAATTATTTTGAAAAAAAAAATTATGTAGGATCTCTGTCTTTAATGTGCTGTACATTGCTAATTAATGCTATAATTAGTAATCCAATGGTAGTTTTTTCACTTGATGTTGCTATATGGGCAAAATGTTGAAATCTTTACCTAGTATATACTAAACTGATCTTCTGTATAAAAAAAAAATAATAATATGAAACACTCAAAAACAAAAACCCAATGACATAAGTAAAACATAAGCACATTAAGAAAAAAAAAATAATGACATAGCTTCAGTTTATTTTATAATCGTATGCTTAACCCTCCACTAAGCAGAGAATTCAACGAATAGTAAGAAGAAAAAATAATTATCCTCAACATTAGACAAGGGCTTATTTTTTGAAACTTTTAAAATCCTTAGTCATTAGTCAAAATTTATTAATATAGTTCTTGATACCTTTATATTGATTTTCATATTTATTATATTATTACATTCAATTCTAGCTCTCATTCTCAGCTACTTTCCTGCTATGTCTACAATAGCATCTTTATTTTAATGGTCATTTTACTTCTCAAACTTTATGAGTCCAACAGAATTTTAAATATTTAAGAAAAACACATATATATTTGTTTACAGATCTATAAATACATATATACACATGAACAAATATAATACAAGTTGAAGAAAGTCAGTTTCAGAGACAGTAGGATTCTATCAATATTTCACATTCCATTTTAATTTATCTTTATTTTCCAAAAAGTTACCATCTTGATAATTTTAATACTTTTCTTTGTTAGCAAGCCAACATCTGTACCTTTAAGCATGTTAGGTTTCTAGTGGATTTAGATGATCAAAATATCTATAGAGCTATCTAACTGCCCATTTTCAGTTATATAGCATGTGTCATGTCAAGACACCTCAAAAAATTTACCTATGAGGAACACTGGATGGGGCTGAAGGAAAAATGGAAATAATGTGGAATAATCTGGGTTGGATAACTGTCCCTCACATAAACACGTGTTCTGTGCTTCCATTTTGAAATCTGTAAAATAACAATACTCATACCTACTTCACTGAGTTGCTCTAAGTATTAAGTAGATTATGTAAGAAAAGGGTAAGTATAGCAACTGGCTTTCCAAGTCCAGAGCCCTCCGCCTCTTTGCTTCCCACTCTTAAGTTTATTCATATTGCACGGATTTTCTCTGAGTTGCTTAGGACACGCCTCAGCATGAATTTCAAAGTGGAAGTTTCAATTATTGTTGCCCTCTCAGCAGGAGACTGATTTTGCCAATCTGTGTCTACAGGCACACCTGTTGAACCAGTTATTGTAATAAAGACAAGGAATAGAGTAGGAAGAGAATTCTTTATCATGGAGTGCCCTACATGAAGCCAGAGTGAACATTCTCACTCCATACACCAGTTGTTCCTTAGGTCCTCTCCGTTCAGCCACCAACTTGCCCTCTGTTAGCCATTAAAGAACCTTGTCTGCCTTCTGTAAGATGTTTTGTAGTAAGGTTCTTTCTTAGGATTTATCGTCTTTGTACATTTTCTTTGGTTCTGAGGCAATTTAACAGGAAGCTGGTGAAGCACACCTGGACTGAAGATGATAACAAATCCCACCTGTGCAAAAGAAGGGTCCCAAAAGCCAATTTGGGGAAAAAAAAAAAAGGAACCCTCATGGGCATAACTTACACATTTCATGTGTATATCTGTAACCAAGGCATGTTTCCTTTTATGCTTTAATAAAACTTTTTGTGGACATTTTAGTTAAGTTTCTTTGTTGTCTATCTTAAACGAGTCATATAATAAAAAGCAGTATTTTTAAAACATGTATACATATTGAGGAGTCCCCTTTCAACAATTTTGGTTAATATATAAGGCCAGACTCGTCCAGCCCTGCAAAAGGTGCTTAAAGATGTGATACACGCAGAAACACAGAAACACGGTCACCAATATGAAAGAAGGTAAAGGAAGGAAACCTCACAGCAAAAGATCACAGGAAACCCAAAAATGATAGGGCAAAGTTACTACTTATCGATAGTCACATTAAACGTTAAAGGCCTGAACAATCCAGTTAAAAGGACACCGATTGGCTGATTGGGTTAAGGAACAAAACCCATCTATTTGCTGCTTACAAGAAACACATCTTTCTAAAAAAGATGCGCACAGACTGAAAGTGAAAGGCTGGAAAAAGATATACCATGCCAACAGAAATGGAAAAAGAGCAGGCGTAGCTATCTTAATATCAGATAACATAAATTTTACCACAAAAACTATTAGGAGAGACAAAGAGGGGCACTATATAATGATTAAGGGATCCATTCAACAGGAAGATATAACGATTATCAATGTATATGCACCTAATTACAGGTCACCGATTTATTTAAAAGACTTGTTAAGGGAATTAAAGGGAGACTTAGACCCCAATACAATAGTACTGGGGGACTTCAATACTCCACTCTCAGAGATAGACAGATCAACAGGACAGAAGACCAACAAGGAGACAGTAGATTTAAATGACACTATAGCTCAAATGGACCTAACAGATATCTACAGAACTTTTTATTCTACACAGAAAAAATTTACATTCTTCTCAGCAGTACATGGAACCTTCTCTAGGATTGACCACATACTAGGCCATAAAGCAAGTCTCAGCAAATTCAAAAGAATTAGAATCATACCTTGCAGCTTCTCAGGCCATATAGGAATGAAGTTGGAAATTAGCAACTCAGTAATCCCTAGAGCATGTGCAAACATATGGAGACTAAATAACATGCTCCTGAATGAACAACGGGTCATAGAAGAAATTAAAAGAGAAATCAAAAACTTTCTGGAAGTAAATGAGGGTAACAGCACATCATACCAAAACCTATCGGATACAGCAAAAGCAGTGTTAAGAGGAAAGTTTATAGCAATAGGTGCCTACATCAAGAAATTGGAAAGGCACCAAATAGATGAACTTTCAAGTCATCTCAAGGATCTAGAAAATCAGCAGCAAACCAGACCCAAAGCTAGTAGGAGAAGAGAAATAATTAAAATCAGAGAAGAAATCAACAGGATTGAATCCAAAAAAAACATTACAAAAAATCAGACAAACGAGGAGCTGGTTTTTTGAAAAAATAAACAAAATTGACACCTCATTGGCCCAACTAACTAAAAAAAGAAGAGAAAAGACTCAAATCAATACAATCAGAGATGAAAATGGAAACGTAACAATAGACACCACAGAAATAAAAAGAATCATCAGAAATTACTACAAGGACTTGTATGCCAGAAAACAGGGAAATCTATCAGAAAAGGATAGATTCCTGGACACATGCAACCTAACTAAATTGAGCCAGGAAGACATAGAAAACCTAAACAGACCCATAACAGAGACAGAAATTGAAACAGTAATAAAGGCCCTCCCAACAAAGAAAAGCCCAGGACCAGATGGATTCACGGCTGAATTCTACCAGACATTTATTGAAGAATTAACTCCAATTCACCTCTAACTATTCAGGGCAATCGAAAAAGAGGGAATCCTCCCAAATTCTTTCTATGAAGCCAACATCACCTAACTCCTAAGCCAGAAAAAGATGCAGCATTGAAAGAAAATTACAGACCAATATCTCTGATGAACATAGATGCAAAAATACTCAATAAAATTCTGGCCAATAGAATGCAACATCACATTAGAAAGATCATCCACCCAGACCAAGTGGGATTTCTCCCTGGTATGCAGGGATGGTTCAATGTTCGCAAAACACTCAATGTGATACACCACATTAACAGACTGCAGAAGAAAAACCATATGATTCTCGCAATAGACGCAGAGAAAGCATTTGATAAAATACAACACCCTTTCATGATGAAAACCCTAAGCAAACTGGGTATAGAAGAAACATTCCTCAACACAATCAAAGCAATTTATGAAAAACCCACGACCAGTATCCTATTGAACAGGGAAAAGTTGGAAGCATTTCCACTGAGATCTGGTACCAGACAGGGATGCCCACTCTCACCACTGCTCTTCAATATAGTTCTGGAAGTCTTAGCCAGAGCTATTAGGCAAGAAAAAGAAATTAAAGGGATACAAATTGGGAAGGAAGAACTCAAACTATCCCTCTTTGCAGACGATATGATTCTTTATTTAGGGGATCCAAAGAACTCTACTAAGTGACTATTGGAACTCATAGAAGACTTTGGCAATGTAGCAGGATATAAAATCAATGCACAAAAATCAACAGCCTTTGTATACACAAAGCCGCGGCTGAGGAAGAGCTTCTGAATTCAATCCCATTCTCAATAGCTACAAAAACAATCAAATACCTTGGAATAAACTTAACCAAGGACGTTAAAGATCTCTACGATGAAAACTACAAAACCTTAAAGAAAGAAATAGAAGAGGATACCAAAAAATGGAAAAATCTTCCATGCTCATGGATTGGGAGAATCAACATCATCAAAATGTCCATTCTCCCAAAAGCAATTTACACATTCAATGCAATACCAATCAATATACCAAAGGCATTCTTCTCAGATCTGGAAAAAATGATGCTGAAATTCATATGGAGACACAGGAGACCTCGAATATCTAAAGCAATCTTGTACAACAAAAACAAAGCTGGAGGCATCACAATACCAGATTTCAGGACATACTACAGGGCAGTAGTTATCAAAATAGCATGGTACTGCTACAGAAACAGGTGGATAGACCAATGGAACAGAATAGAAATACCAGAAATCAACCCAAACATCTAGCCAACTCACATTTGATCAAGGATCTAAAACCAATCCCTGGAATAAGGACAGTCTATTCAATAAATGGTGCTGGGAAAACTGGATTTCCACGTGCAGAATCATGAAGCAAGATCCCTACCTTACACCTTACACAAAAATTCACTCAACATGGACCAAAAACTTAAATCTACGACCAGACACCATCAAATTATTAGAGAGCATTGGAGAAACCCTGCAAGATATAGGCACCGGCAAAGACTTCTTGGAAAATACCCGAGGAGCACAGGCAGTCAAAGCCAAAATTAACATTTGGGATTGTATCAAACTGAGAAGTTTCTGTACTGCAAAAGAAACAGTCAGGAAAGTGAATAGGAAACCAACAGAATGGGAAACAATATTTGCAAACTATGCAACAGATAAAGGGTTGATAACCAGAATCTACAAAGAAATCAAGAAAATCCACAACATCAAAACAAACAATCCACTTAAGAGATGGGCCAAAGACCTCAACAGACATCTTTCCAAAGAGGAAATCCAAATGGCCAACAGACACATGAAAAAATGTTCAAGATCACTAGCAATCAGGGAAATGCAAATCAAAACCACAATGAGGTTCCATCTCACCCCGGTGAGAATGGCTCACATTCAGAAATCAACCAACAATAGATGCTGGAGAGGATGTGGGGAAAAAGGGACACTAACCCACTGTTGGTGGGAATGCAAACTGGTTAAGCCACTATGGAAGTCAGTCTGGAGATTCCTCAGAAACCTGAACATAACCCTAGCATTCAACCCAGCCATCCCACTCCTTGGAATTTACCCAAAGGAAATTAATTTGGCAAACAAAAAAGCCATCTGCACATTAATGTTTATTGCAGCTCAATTCACAATAGCTAAGACCTGGAACCAACCCAAATGCCCATCAACAGCAGACTGGATAAAGAAACTATGGGACATGTACTCTATGGAATACTATACAGCAGTCAAAAAAACGAAACCCAGTCAAATATCATTTGTTTTCCCTGATCGGTGACAACTGAGCACCAAAGGGAAACCTGTGGAAGTGAAATGGACACTATGAGAAATAGTGACTTGATCAGCTATGGTGCTGACTGATGATGTACTATATAATACTTTATCCAATTTAGTATTTTTCTTGTGAACTCTGTAATTAACACACAATTATTCTTAGGTGTCTAAATCTTAACTGAAAAGTGATCCCGGAATTGCAAATTGGAATTGCCCCAAATGATGGAGTTATTAAAGTGCCAGGGGATTCCAATACAATCCCATCAAGGTGGCATGAACCAATGCCATATCACCAGTCCAGGTGATCAATTTCAGTTCACAACTGATCACACTGATACGTCTAAGAGTCAAAGGGATCACACAAACAAGATTAATTTCTGCTAATACTAACTGATAAAACCAAAAATGGAGAGAAGGATCCAACAGGGAAGGGGGAGACACAACAGACTCATAGAATGACAGATGTCCTAAATAGCACTCTGGCCTCAGAATCAGCCCTTAAGGCATTCGGATCTGGCTGAAGAGCCCATGAGAGAATTTTAGTCATGGAAAGCCAAGACACTCTGGAAAAAAAAAAAAAGAAGAAGAAGAAGAAGACCTAAATGAAAGATCTCAGCGAGTGTGATCCCAGTGAAAAGAATGGGGCCATCAAAGTAGGAGGTACCTTTCTCTGAAGGGAGGAGAGAACTTCCACTTTGGCTATGACCCTGTCGGAATAAGATCGAAGTCGGCGAACCGTAAAGGCTTCCATAGCCTCGGCAACTCATGGCTAGAGCCTAGGGAGATTACTGACGCCATAAACAAGAGTGTTAAATTGTTAAATCAACATCAGGAGTCACTGTTTACTTACGTCCCATGTGTGATCTGTCCTTAATAGGTTGTCCAAGGTAAGTAATGATATAGCTAGTACTGAAACAGTATTTTTACACTTGGTGGTTATGTGTGGGTGCAAACTGATGAAATCTTTACTTAGTATATACTGAAGCAATCTTCTGTATATAAAGATAATTGAAAATGAAAAAAAAAAAAACCTTGGTGTTAAATTAGAAATTACATAGAAAAGTAATCAATCTTTTTTAAAAAATATCATGCAGGATCTCTGTCATTAATGTGATGTACTACTGTTATTTAATGCTATAACTAGTACTCCAACAGTATTTTTTCACTTTGTGTTACTATGTGAGGGCAAACTGTTGAAATCTTTATATATACTAAACTGATTTTTCTGTATATTAAGAGAATTGAAAATGAATCTTGATGGGAATGGAAGGGGAGAGCGAGTGGGAAAGGGGAGGGTTGCGGGTGGGGGGAAGTTGTGGGGGGAGAAGCCTTTGTAATCCATAAGCTGTACTTTGGAAATTTATATTCATTAAATAAAAAAAATAAATAAAAACAAATAAATGCATGGAAACAGCTTGTATATTATATATATATATATATATATATATATATATATATATAGCCAGAATTTCAAATTAACATGGAGATTCAGATAACTTTCCAAATGTTGTAAACATTCAATAAAGGAAAAATTTTTCCTAACATTAGGTCCTTGCAAATGAAGAAAATAGTCCAACATCCAAGAGTTCTATTTAATAAGGTAACAAGAAAGAAAAGTTATTAATGAAAATCTTCAGTTAGATGGAACATATTTAAAAGATAAGGAAACAGGGGCTAGCATTATGTGCACCAAATTAAGCCACCACCTGCGACACCAGCATCATGTATTGGAGCGCTGGTTCAAGTCCCAGCTGCTTCACTTCTGAACTACCTCCCTGGTAATGTGCCTGAGAGGGCACAGGATGATGGGCCCTTGCCAACCACATGGGAAATGCACATGGAATTCCTGGCTCCTGGCTATGGCCTGGCCCAGCCCTGACTACTGCAGCCATTTAGGGAGTAAATCAATAGATGAAAGATCACTCTCTCTTGCTCTTTCTCACTCTCTTGCTCTCTCTTCTTCTGTCACTCTCCTTTTCAAATAAACAAAATAGATTTTAAGGTGCCAGAGCTGTAGTGCAGCGGGTTAATCCTTCGCACGCAGCATGCCAGCATCTCATATCGGTGATGGTTCTAGTCCTGACTGCTCCACTTCCAATCCAGCTCTCTGCTGGGGCCTGGGAAAGCAGTGGAAGAAGGACGAGTTACTTGGGCCCCTGCATCAGTGTGGGAGACCGGGAGTAAGCTCCTGTATCCTGCCTTCAGATCACCCCACCTCCAGCCACTGCAGCTATTTGGGGAGTGATCCAGCTGATGGAAGACCTTTCTCTCTGTCTTTCCCTCTCACTGTCTGTGGCTGTGCCTCTCAAATAAACAAATAAAATCTTAAAAAAAAAAAAGATTTTAAAAAGGGCCAGGGCAGGGGCCTTATGGTGTAACAGGTCAAGCCATAGGTGCCAGCATCCTATATGGGTGCTGCTTCATGTTACAGTTTTTTTTTTTTATTAAACTTTTATTTAATGAATATAAATTTCCAAAGTATAGCTTATGGGTTACAATGGCTTCCCCCCTCCCATAACTTCCCTCCCGCCCGCAACCCTCCCCTTTCCCGCTCTCTTTCCCCTTCCATTCATGTAAAGATTCATTTTCAATTCTCTTTGTATACAGAAGATCAGTTTAGTATATATTAGGTAAAGATTTCAACATTTTGCCCATATAGCAACATCAAGTGAAAAAACTACCATTGGATTACTAATTATAGCATTAAATAGCAATGTACAGCACATTAAAGACAGAGATCCTACATAATTTTTTTTTCAAATTAATTAATTTTCTATGCCATTTCCATTTTAACACCAGGTTGTTTTTTTTTTTTCATTTCCAATTCTCTTTATATACAGAAGATCAATTCAGTATATAATTAGTAAAGACCTCATCAGTTTGTGCCCACACAGAAATGCAAAGTATAAAAATACTGTTTCAGTACTAGTTATAGCATCACTTGGCTTTAGACGACACATTAGGGACAGATCTCACATGGGGTGTAAGTACACAGTGACTCCTGTTGCTGATTTAACAATTTGACACTCCTGTTCATGGCGTCAGTAATCTCCCTAGGCTCTAGTCAAGAGTTGCCAGGGGTATGGAAGCCTTTAGAGTTCGCTGACTTTGATCTTATTCCGACAGGGTCATAGTCAAAGTGGAAGTTCTCTCCTCCCTTCGGAGAAGGGTACCTCCTTCTTTGATGGCCCCGTTCTGTCCACTGGGATCTCACTCACGGAGATCATTCATTTAGGTCTTTTTTTTTTTTCCATGATATCTTGGCTTTCCATGCCTGCTATACTCTCATGGGCTCTTCCGCCAGATCCGAATGCCTTGAGGACTGATTCTGAGGCCAGAGTGTTGTTTAGGACATCTGCCATCCTATGAGTCTGCTGTGTATCCCACTTCCCATGTTGGATCTTTCTCTCCCTTTTTGATTCTATCAGTTAGTATTAGCAGATACTTGTCTTGTTTGTGTGATCTCTTTGACTCTTAGACCTATCAGAGCTATCAATTGTGAGCTGAAATTGATCACTTGGACTAGTGCGATGGCATTGGTACATGCCATCTTGATGGGATTGTGTTGGAATCCCCTGGCACATTTCTAACTCCACCATTTGCGGCCAGTCCGATTGAGCATGTTCCAAATTGTTCATCTCCTCCCTCTCTTTTTCCACTCTTAGATTTAACAGGGATCACTTTTCAGTTAAAATTTAAACACCTAAGAATAATTGTGTGTTAATTACTGAGTTCAACCAATAGTACTAGAACAACAACAACAACAACAAATACTAAAAAGGATAAAGTATTACATTGTACATCTAAAGTCAGGACAGGAGCTGATCAGTTCATTGTTGCTTATAGTGTCCATTTCACTTAACAGGTTTCCCCTTTGGCGCTCAGTTGTCACCAATCAGGGAAAACAAATGATATTTTTCTCTTTGGGACTGGCTTAATTCACTCAGCATGATGTTTTCCAGATTGCTCCAACTTGTTGCAAATGACTGGGTTTCGTTGTTTCTTACTGCTGTATAGTATTCTATGGAGTACATGTCCCATAATTTCTTTATCCAGTCTACTGTTGATGGGCATTTGGGTTGGTTCCAGGTCTTAGCTATTGTGAATTGAGCTGCAATAAACATTAATGTGCAGATGGCTTTTTTATTTGCCAAATTAATTTCCTTTGGGTAAATTCCAAGGAGTGGGATGGCTGGGTTGAATGCTAGGGTTATGTTCAGGTTTCTGAGGAATCTCCAGACTGACTTCCATAGTGGCTTAACCAGTTTGCATTCCCACCAACAGTGAGTTAGTGCCCCTTTTCCCCCACATCCTCTCCAGCATCTGTTGTTGGTAGATTTCTGAATGTGAGCCATTCTCACCGGGTTGAGGTGAAACCTCATTGTGGTTTTGATTTGCATTTCTCTGATTGCTAGTGATCTTGAACATTTTTTCATGTGTCTGTTGGCCATTTGGATTTCCTCTTTCGAAAAATGTCTATTGAGGTCCTTGGCCCATCTCTTCAGTGGGTTGTTTGTTTTGTTGTTGTGGAGTTTCTTGATTTCTTTGTAGATTCTGGTTATCAATCCTTTATCTGTAGTATAGTTTGCGAATATTTTTTCCCATTCTGTTGGTTGCCTCTTCACTTTCCTGACTGTTTCTTTTGAAGTACAGAAACTTCTCAATTTGATGCAATCCCAAATGTTAATTTTGGTTTTGACTGCCTGTGCTGTTGGAGTTGCTCAACTTCTGATCCAGCTCTCTGCTAGTGTGCCTGAGAAAGCAGTGGAAGATGGCCCAAGTAGTTGGGCCTATGGCACCCACATGGGAAACTTGGATGAAGCTCCTGGCTTCCCGCACTAGCCTGGCCCTAGCCCTGGCCTTTGCAGCCATTTGGGAAATGAACTAGTGGATTAAGATCTCTCTGATTCTCCTTCTATCTGTAACTCTTTCCAATAAGTAAATATTTTTAAAAGGGTAAGGGTAAAATAGCACTAATCTTAGTGAACTATGTATTATTTAAGAATTGCAAATTTACTTGTAAACCATGCATTTGATAAGAAAGCAATGTTCAAAATTACTAAGAATCTCCCATAGCACAATAGCATAACAACAACAAAACCCCCAAAATCAAATAATTTAATACAAAAATGGGTAGAGCATTCAAACAGACATTCTTCTAAAGACCTATAATCGGCCAATAAGTATATCAACAGATTCTTACATCACTACTCATCAGAAAAACACATATCAAAACCAAAAAGACAGATCACTTAGCACCTGTTAGAACAGCTATTATAAAAAGGAAAAAAAAAAAACAACAAGTTTTGGTAAAGGCATGAAAAAAGGGAACCCAAGTGTACTGTTGGTAGGAAAGTAATTTGGAACAGACATTATGGAAAATAGTATAGAGGATCCTAAAAAATTAAAAATAGAACAACTATATAATATAGCAGTCCCACTTCTGGATATACAACCAAACGATATGAAGTCAGTATCTCAAACAAATATCTGTACTCCCATATGCATTGCAGCATTATTCATAACACCCAAGATGTGGAAAAAGTCTAAATGTCCCAAGTGAACGAATGGTTTATAAATAAATCTGAGATACACGCAACATCATGGAATATTCTCTGGCTATAAAACAGAAGGGAAGTCTGCCAGTTGCAACAACGTAGATGAACCTGGAGAATACTAAGCTAAGTAAAATAAGCCAGTCACCAGAAAACTACTAGTACATGATCCCACTAAAATGTGAAATCTAAAAAAGTCAAATTCATAAAACAGAGATTAAAAATGGGGTGTTCAGGGGTTGTGGAGTAGGGAAATGGGGATATGTATATCAAAGGATATAAGGTGGTAGTTCTGAGAGGAATAAGTTCTGAAGATCTAATATACAGCAGAGCTGGTGCTACCTATTGAATTAACATGTTTATTAAGCTGGGTAATAATCAGCACATAATGTATACATATGCCATATAATGTATAGGTGTACATGCTGTACATCTTGGCTATATTCAACCTTTATTTGAAAATTAAATATTTTAAAAAATTTTAAAATAATTATCAGTTTAAAATAATTATAAGCTTAAAAATAATTATAAATTTAATCTTAAAGTTTATGAATAAAATTAGGAGCAGGTTTTTGGCCTACCAGGTAAGCTGCCTATGGCTGATAACTGAAGTCTTGCTTAGGTTCCATACCTGTATCCCATACTTAAATCAGCCTTTCTGTAAATGTAGACCCTGAGGGATAGCAGTGAGGGCTGAATTGGGTTCTTGTCACGCATGTAGCAGACTTGGACTCAGTTCCTGCCTCCTCCCAGGCCCAACCCTGGCTGATGCAGGCATTTGGGGCAGTGAACCAGTGGATGGGCTCTCTATCTCTCTGTGTCTCTCAAATCAGTAAAAACAAAATTAAATTTACAAAGTAAAGTTATATTCATATATCAACATTTTCTTACACATACAGATAGGACATACAACACTCTGTGACTTCAGTTTTTTTTAGATCAAAAATGTGTTGCTTATAATTTATCCAACTGTAAACAAGTAACTGCTGAACTGTAATATTTTCATATAAAGTAAGAATACATGAATCTTAAAGAATTATAGACAGGATTACAATAATAAACATATAGTACCTAGTTTAACGATTAGAATATATAAGGTTTTAATAGATATTTGAATAGATAAATACATACCATAATTCTTATATCATAGCTCTTCACAGCATACTCTGAATATTCTTTAAAAAAATTAAGACAACATACTAAACAACCATAGAAACAAAAAGACTCAAGGAAGGAGGATGGGAAAGTATACCTTTAAGCCCTAAAGTGGCTTTAAAAGTAAGTTGTCCAATGGGGCCGGCGCCCTGGTACAGTAGGTTAATCCTCCGCCTGCGGCGCCAGCATCCCATACAGGCGCCAGTTCTAGTCCCGGCTACTCCTCTTCCAATCCAGCTCTCTGCTGTGGCCTGGGAAAGTAGTGGAAGATGGCTCAAGCGCTTGGGCCCCCACACCCTGGCAGGAGACCAGGAAGAAGCACCTGGCTCCTGGCTTTGGATGGCCACAGCTCCAGCCATTGCAGCCATTTGGGGAGTGAACCAACGGAAGGAAGACCTTTCTCTCTGTCTCTCCCTCTCACTGTCTGTAACACTACCTCTCAGATAAATAATAAAATCTTTAAAAAATAAAATTAAAAAAGATAAGTTTTCCAATTATTTGGTGCTATTTTCCACAACACCTGAAATTTTTTTTTAACTTTTATTTAATGAATATAAATTTCCAGTGTACAGCTTATGGATTACAATGGCTTCCCCTTCCCATAACTTCCCTCCCACCCACAACCCTCCCCTCTCCCGCCCCCTCTCCCCTTCCATTTGCATCAAGATTCATTTTCAATTCTCTTTATATACAGAAGATCAATTTAGTATAAAGATTTCAACACTTTGCACCCACATAGAAACACAAAGTGAAACATACTGTTTGAGTAGTAGTCATAGCATTAAATCAAAATGTACAGCACATTAAGGACAGAGATCCCACATGAGGAGCAAGTGCACAGTGGCTCCTGTTGTTGACCCAACAAATTGACACTCTGGTTTATGGCGCCAGTAACCACCCTAGGCTGTCGTCATGAGTTGCCAAGGCTATGAAAGCCTTCCAAGTTTGCCAACTCTGATCATATTTAGACAAGGTCATAAAAGACAGGGTGAGGATAGTAACCAATGATCCTAAGAGTGGCATTTACCAGGTTTGAACAATTATACAGCATGAAGTGGGGAAGAGGACCATGAGTACACACAGGTTGGGAATAGAGCCATTGGTGGTAGAGTAGAGGTTATGATTACAAAGGATTGAGGCCCAAGTGCACTAGACAGGGCCTAGAACAAAGGACAGAGTCATTATTAGAGGAGCTAAGAAAGGTGCTGTCTAAGCTACAATTAAGTTTTCTGATTGAGAGGCAAATAGAACCTGATAGAAGGGGCTTGATAATAATCTGGTGGGCTTTAGGCCTTGTAAGTTAAGAGGCCCAGACCTATCTATCTCTTCACATGGGGTATATCCTAAGGGAGGTGTGAACCTCCTAGGGGAAGGCACTCTGTTCACTTTCATTACTTGGCTGGCCTGGGAGGAGAGCTGGCCAGGTAAAGGCAGCGGGCATCTCTAACAAGAAATTTACAGTTCTGCCTGCAATGTTGCTGACCCTACTTGACCATCCCCTCAGCTGCAGTGGTCACTTTGGAAGCTGGGCTGAGTGAAGGGCTTTTCAGCTTAGAGCCAATAAGATCTGTGGCTCTGACCTGGGCATCCTTCAACTCCAGGGCAGGTCCATTTCCAGTGATCCAACTCTTGGCAGAGCTGCCAGGGCTCTTCACAAGCTGACTTCTGCTGAAGCCCAGGCTTACCACACTGAAAGCCACTGCAGTGGACTGGCCTGTTGGGTCTCCTTGAGGGCAGATCACTGTACAGATCAGCCATTAATAGGCCTGCCACCCATTGCTTCTGATGCCGAGCTTTCTTTTCCTCCTGGTTTGTGTTCAAGCAGACCAGAGGATGCAAGTCAAGGGAGTGCCCAAGGCCCATCTCTAATCTTCAGTGGCCTGAACTACAAGTCTATAGTCACAGGCATGTTCTGTAGTAGTTTTTCTAAGGTAGACAATGCCCATGAGGAAAATTATATTCTCACTTTAAAACTTTCTTTCCCTTTTGTCTGAAAGGGAGGTTTTTTCTACTTACTGTATACTTCGCTGATGGCGAAGTGAATCTAGCTATGAGATTATTATTTAAGTTCTTATTTTGGCTATGCTATTACAGAAAAGTGTTAGCCATCTCTTTTATAAGGTCTAAAGATGAAATTGTGCATCCTACAGATTCCTTCATAATAGAATTAGTTTCCTACCTTGAAGAGAATAGAGAAATGAAAGAACAAGTTGGGCTTAGAATAGAGAAATGTGGGAGCAAGTCCTAGATCGCTTGCTGACAATAACAATATTACATGAATACTTAGCAAACCATTTCGACCATTAGATAACAACTTAAGAAAACATTTACCAGAAGGTCCAATGTCTTCTATAAATTTTAAGAATCATGTATTTGAAAACACCTCTTAAATATCTAACATGGTGTAGTTTGTTTAACCAGTAAACTGAAGCACAACCATATAAAATGTTTTTAGTTTCTTTCTACCAACAAATTTAAACCATATGATACACAGATTCAGGTCGCACAAATTAAAATGTATCTTTGATTGATTTTAGCAGCTTAAATTTATGGACAATCTTATCTATAAGCCATTTAAAATAAAACTCTTAATAAAATTTCCTATGTGGACATACAATATGTACACACATATAACATAGCATAATAGACCAATATAGCAATTTTAATAATAGCTTTTAAAATCTTTAACTCTTTTTGTAGATTGCCAATTGATTTGAATTGCTTTTTGTTTTTAGATTACTTTAACACATTGCTTTAACAGAGCATCAGAGTTTAATTCTATGTCAAAGAGAAATTGAGCTTCCTGTGATCTTTTGCTGTGAGGTTTCCTTCCTTTACCTTCTTTCATATTGGTGACCATGTTTCTGTGTTTCTGTGTGTAACACATCTTTAAGCATCTTTTGCAGGGCAGGACGAGTGGCAACAAATTCTTTCAGTTTCTGTTTGCTATGAAAAGTCTTAATTTCACCTTCATTCACAAATGAGAGCTTTGCAGGATATAATATTCTGGGCTGGCAGTTTTTCTCTCTTAGTACCTGGGCTATATCTCGCCATTCCCTTCTAGCTTGTAGGGTTTCTGATGAGAAGTCTGCTGTGAGTCTAATTGGAGATCCTCTGAGAGTAATCTGACGTTTCTCTCTTGCACCTTTTAGAATCTTTTCTTTATGTTTCACTGTGGTGAGTTTGATTACAATGTGTCGTGGTGAGGATCTCTTTTGGTCATGTTTATTAGGGGTTCTACAAGCTTCCTGTACTAAGATGTCTCTGTCCTTCTCCAAACCTGGGAAATTTTCTGCTAGTATCTCACTGAAAATGCCTTCTAATCCTTTCTTCCTCTCCATGCCTTCAGGAACTCCTAGAACCCGAATGTTGGGTTTTTTAATAGTATCCTGTAGATTCCCGACAGTATTTTTTAGATTTATAATTTCTTCTTCTTTTCTTTGGTTTGCCTGTTTCCTTTCCTGTTCTCTGTCTTCTAAGTCTGATATTCTCTCTTCTGCTTCGCCCATTCTGTTTTTAAGGCTCTCTAATGTGTTTGTCATTTGATCTATTGAGTTCTTCATTTCATTGTGGTTTTTTGTCACTATCACAGTTTCATGTTCTACTAGTTGTTTCATTTCATTTTGATTCCTCCTTAATATTTCATTTTCATGAGAGAGATTTTCTATCTTGTCCATTAAGGATTTCTGTAGTTCAAGAATTTGTTTTTGAGAACTTCTTAATGTTCTTATCAATTTTTTGAGATCTGCTTCTTGGATTTCTTCGATCTCATCATCTTCATAATCTTGAATTGGGGTGTCTTTTTCATTTGGGGGCGTCATAGTGTCTTCCTTGTTCTTGTTACCTCGGTTTTTGCGTTTGTTGTATGGCATGTTGGAGATATTTGATTTCTTCACTGTGGTGTTTTTTCTTGTTACACTATGGCTCTATATTAAGTGGACTGTCTGCTTTTGGTGGAGCCTTAGAGGATTGAGATAAGTGTGGACTGAGAGCTGTGTTTGGTTCCTCAGGGTTGAGGGTGTGTCAAAGATGACACTCCAGGTTAGGTGTGGTAAATCTCTCTCTCTTTCTTTTTCTTTTTTTTTTTTGATTCAAAAGGGAAGTAATTCCGCACAGCTGAACGTAATTGGAGGTAGTTAGCAGGCGAATGATATACCCACAGGAGCCAGAGATTGGAAGCTCTTTCCCAAGGACCACACACGGAATCTCTGCTGCCCTCAGTGTGGGCTCCAATTCTCCTGCAGTCTCCCACTGGGTTGCCAAGTTAGATGCTAATCTCCTGTTATTTCACCCCTCCCCCCAGAGTCAGGTTTTTCTGCTAGGCTCAGGGCTGGTGCAGACCTGAGGTCGCCCTGCTTATGACGTATGTCCAAAATGGTGCCTGCTCTTTGTCTTGTTCGCCTTGGAGGGGTGAGGGGAGAGAGAGAAACTCGTGTCCGTATCGGTCACTTTTTTTTTTTTTTCCTCTCTCTCTTCTAGTTAGCCTGGTGAACTTTTCCCCATGGAGTTTCAAGCCTCATTCCCTCTAGCCTCCTCTTTCTGCTTGCCCACCGATGTCTCGGGCTATTGAGGTTCGGCTCACCTCGCGTTCCAGCGCTGGTGTGTTGAGTCTGCCGCTGGTGTCCCGAACTTGGGCTTCCACGCTCTCCACGCAGGTCCACTGTGAATCACTAGTTCCGGAAGAGTTTCCACTGCTGTTTCTTCCCCTACCCTTCCTTGACCCTGCAGTATCTCCACTTTTATTAACCTGTGTGTCTTGCTGAACTATCAATGTGCTCCCTTCCTATTCCGCCATCTTGCCGCTCCTTCCACCTCGACTAACACCTGAAATTTAATTGCAGTCCACTTGAGAATCCCACAAAGTGAGGAACTAAAGCCCCTGCCAACAATAACACAAGAGAGTCTGCAAGAGTAACCTCTCTCCCACGCTAATTTTCAGAGACTACAGCCAAGGCCAGTAACTTGACTGCAAACTTATGAGAGACCTAGAGCAGGAATTATGTTGCTCCTAGATTCTAGACCCTCAGAATCTGTGAAGTAATGAACACATGTTCAACTTTACATTTGGCATCACTGTTTTGCAGAAATGGATAACTAACACATACCCTAAGTAATGACAACAAAAACTGATCCAAAGAAATAGTGGTGGAGTCAGACCAGAAAACTCAGAATTCTTAAACTGTGCTGAATTCAGCCATTTCAACATGAAACACCAGCTTGCTGGCTCTTCAATTGGGCACTGCTCAACCCCAGCTTCTCTATAAAACCCTAATAATATTTGGGGCGGAGCGAAGATGGCGGATAGTGAGGACGTGCGCTGATGGTCAGGAAAATATAGTTTCATAAAAGTGGAATTACTGTAGCCTCAGGAAAAGACTCAAGAAAAAAAACTGCAAAGGAAACGCTTCCAGATCTAGTGGATGTGACACAGAGGACCTACAGGGAGCCCACCGCATGGAAACCCAGCCACGGGAGCGGAGCCGCAGAATCTCGCCAGCGCGGGAACCCGAGGTAAGACAAAAGCCTCAGAAACCCGAGACATTGGTGGGGAAAGGCAGAGGCCTCTCTCTTCACTTGAGCAAAACAAAGAGCAGCCACCATTTTACATATGTAAAGCGGCAACGAGTACACAAACTCAGTATCTTTGGGTCTAAGGTGAAACTTGAGAACACATTGAGGGCTGCATAAACTCTTTGTGTGGTCCCAGGGGTAGATCAAACGAATACTCACAGAGGCCAGATTTCAATTACCCTCAATTCCACTCAGCCATTCGGAATTACTTCCTAACTGAGTCAAAAAAAAAAAAGAGAGAGAGAGATCCAGCAAGGAGCAAGGGAGAGAACAATCTGGGTGAGTTACTTTTTGCACAGCCTTAAACCTGAAGAATCAAGCAGTGCTCTCTGGCCACACCCATCACAGCCTCTAAGGATCCATCAAAGCAGACAGCCCACTTAGAGGCATAGTATAACGAGAATAAAATCACCACAGACAAAAAAAAAAAAAACCATAAATTATCTCCAATATGCCAAACAACAAACGTAGAAGCCGAGGTAACAAGAGCAAGGAAGACACTATGATGCCCCCAAATGAACAAGACACCCCAATTCAAGATTATAAAGATGAAGAGATAGAGGAAATGCACGAAGCGGATCTCCAAAAATTGATAAGAACATTAAGAAGTTCTCAAAAACAAATTCTTGAACTACAGAAATCCTTAATGGACAAGATAGTAAATCTCTCTCGCGAAAATGAAATATTAAGGAGGAATCAAAATGAAATGAAACAACTAGTAGAACAAGAAACTGTGATAGTGACAAGAAACCATAATGAAATGAAGAATTCAATAGATCAAATGACAAACACATTAGAGAGCCTTAAAAACAGAATGGGTGAAGCAGAAGAGAGAATGTCGGAATTAGAAGACAGAGAACAGGAAAGGAAACAGTCAAATCAAAGAAAAGAAGAAGAAATTAGAAATCTAAAAAATACTGTCAGGAATCTACAGGATACTATTAAAAAACCCAACATTCGGGTTCTAGGAGTTCCTGAAGGCATGGAGAGGGAGAAAGGATTAGAAGGCCTTTTTAGTAAGATACTAGCAGAAAATTTCCCAGGTTTGGAGAAGGACAGAGGCATCTTAGTACAGGAAGCTTATAGAACCCCTAATAAACATGACCAAAAGAGATCCTCACCACGAAACGTCGTAATCAAACTCACCACAGTGAAACATAAAGAAAAGATTCTAAAATGTGCAAGAGAGAAACGTCAGATTACTCTCAGAGGATCTCCAATTAGACTCACAGCTGACTTCTCATCAGAAACCCTACAAGCTAGGAGAGAATGGCGAGATATAGCCCAGGCACTAAGAGAGAAAAACTGCCAGCCCAGAATATTATATCCTGCAAAGCTCTCATTTGTGAATGAAGGTGAAAGAAAGACCTTTCACAGCAAACAGAAATTGAAAGAATTTGTTGCCACTCGTCCTGCCCTGCAAAAGATGCTTAAAGATGTGTTACATACAGAAACACAGAAACACGGTCACCAATATGAAAGAAGGTAAAGGAAGGAAACCTCACAGCAAAGGATCACAGGAATTCAAACCATATATTAGAAAATATCTTTAGCAAATGACAGGGCAAAGTTACTCCTTCTCAATAGTCACATTGAATGTTAATGGCCTGAACTGTCCAGTTAAAAGACACTGATTGGCTGACTGGGTTAAGGAACAAAACCCATCTTTTTGCTTCTTACAAGAAACTCATCTTTCCAACAATGATGCATACAGACAGAAAGTGAAAGGCTGGAGGGTTGTGGGTGGGAGGGAAGTTATGGGAGGGGGGAAGCCATTGTAACCCATAAGCTGTACTTTGCAAATTTATATTCATTAAATAAATAAAAAAACCCTAATAATATTCATCCCCATTCTACTCATCTTCAGGGTGAGTCCACTGGATAACTGTTAAGTATCACTACTGCCAATATCTGTATTTTTAAGTGAATCGACTTAAACCACTTAAAAATACTCCTATTTCTTAAAATGGAGTAATAGTTACATCTTCTTACATGCAATAATATTTTCTTTCCCTCTAAGAGTAGCTAAATTTAAAGTTTTTTTGAACATTTAAAAACTAACCTATTTCTTGCACCTGAAACCATCTGTTAGCCCTGGAAAAGATTTGGCAACTCCTTCTAAGTGGATTATTCCTCAGGAAACAAACAAATCAATGGCACACGGTGCAATAACAAATCATCATTTTAATCTCAATTTCTCTTTCCTTCCTTTTCTATGTCTGTCTTCAGTCAGATGAGAGAGCATCAAGTGCTTCCTTAATTAGACAATCATCAAGTTCTGTCACTAATAATACATCCTCTCTATTAACTACTAATAATGAAAAGAAGCTTTCCATGGGTGAGAGGTGGGCAACAACAAAAAAATTGTAATTTTTCTTCTTCTGACCTTGCTTCCAAATGAAGAGTAAAATAATCTTTATTTAGTAATTTGGGTAATGAAAAATATTATAAAGATATAATAATTACATATGCTTCACTTTAGAACATAATAATTCTGCTTAAAGCCCAACTGAAAAATGAGATGAGAGCTATTGCATACTAAGGGTTTTTGTCCATCACACTTGTGATGCAAACAAATTATATCATCCAAATTGTTTAGTTTTATCTTTTTTGTTAATTAAGATAATAGCTTAGTGCAAACTGAAGAGACAATTCTTTGAAAAAAAAGTTAATTTATCATAGCTCCTATTTTACAATAATTAACATGATAAAGGTTTTGTTGTTGGAGTTCTGTTGCTCTGCCTTCTATCACAAGTGTCCTGAGAAAAATGCATGAGAAAATTTAGATTTCATGAGAGAATTTCAATTATGGGAAGCACTTAAATATTTTATGAGGAACACATAACTACAGGAGATGTTTGACTACTGAAAATAAAGACAACAATTAAGATACACGGCCAGTGCAAAAAACAAATAAAATGAAAAACCCTTCTTTCCTTATTTTTAAACTAATACACACCAACATTTCCTGTGTTCTTTATCTTCCTTTTGCATCTGAAAAGAAATGCATTAGTTTTCTGATCTCTTCTTTCTTTGCATCATCTACCCAAAATACTAGAGATTGGGAAAAAATGAAACAGGACAGATGAGTATTCTAGCCTTACTTTCCAACTACCTATGGGACCTTGTTTCCTGGGACTTTCTTTATTTAGCTACCAAATTAAGCTTTCTACAGTTTTTGTTCAGCTACAACATTTTGTAAGTCTCAACTTTGATCTCCAGATCTTACATGTCTATGTTCCAACTGTTCTGGCATTTCTCCCTAACCATTCATTTTGCCACTTGCTATTGTCTCAAACGCAGATTTATTAAGATTTACAAATGAGCTGTAGTTACATAGTCATCCATGCTTTCCTTGACCAGGACATTATAATATTTTATTATGCAGACTTGGAAATCCATAATTCTTGACCCTATGTACTGGGAACGGCACTGTGGCATAGCAGGTAAAGCCACTGCCTGCAGTGCCCGCATCCCATATGGGAGCTGGTTTAAGTCCCAGCTGTTCCACTTCCAATCCAGCTCCCTGATGATGTGCCTGGAAAAGTAGCAGAGGATGACACAAGTGCTTGGGCCTCTGCACCCACATGGGAGACCCAGAAGAAGCTCCTGGCTCCTGGCTTCAGATCAGCCCAGGTCCAACCGTTGCAGTCATCTGGGGAGTGAACCAGTGGATGGAAGATCTCTCTCTCTCTTTCTCTCTCTCTATCCGCCTCTCTCTGTAACTGCATTTCAAATAAATAAATAAATAAATCTAAATAAATAAATATATATATATACACACACATACACACACACACATATATATATAATGAACTATATATTTCTCTGGGGAAAAAAGAAAACCTAGAAGAAAGCATTTTGAATGTTTTCACCATAAAGAAGTGATCACTGTTTGAGATAGTTAGGTTTACCCTGATTTGAGCATTATACAATGGATACATGTATCAAAATAACTCATGGTACTTCATAAGTATGTATACTTTTTCATATATCAGTTAAAACTGTTAAAATATTTAATTCTAATAATAAAAACAATTTATAGAAATCATGATCATGCAAGCAAAACTGTATATAGAGATGACAGAACTTTATGAGTAATTGAAACAAGCCCTATTTCAGATATTTGTTTTTAAATAATCAGTTATTAAATCTCTATACTGTTTTGGTAGCACTAAATGTAGGTACTTGATTAAGCACATTATTAAATATAAATTAAATACATTGGGACTGGTGTTGTGGCATAGTAGCTTGAGCTTCTGTCTGGGGTGCCAGCATCCCATATTGGTGCCAGCTGGATTCATGGCTGCTCCATTTCCAATCTAGCTCCTGCTGATGGCCTGGGAAGGCAGTAGAAGATGGCCCAAGCGTTTGGCCCAAGTATGCCCTCCACCCACACAAGAGACCCAGAGGAAGCTCCTGGCTCCTGGCTCCTGGCTTCAGATTGGCCCAGCTCTGGACATTGTGGCTGCTTGGGGAGTGAACCAGCAGAAGAAAGACTGACCTCCCTCCCTGCCCCCCATCTCTATCTATAACTCTACTTCTCAAATAAATAAATAAATCTTAAAAAATAAATACATACATTATAATTCTAGATAAATGGTCTACATTTCTAGAATATGTCTAGGTTAGCACTTTAGCCACTTAAAAAATTATAAGAAATGTCAAGTAACTCATTATTAATGTAATTTTGCAGGGCCGGCGCTATGGCACAGTAGGTTAGAGCCCTGACCTGAAACGCTAGCATCCCATATGGGTGCCAGTTCTAGTCCCAGCTGCTCCTCTTCCAATCCAGTTCTCTGCTATGGCCTGGGAAAGCAGTAGAAGATGGCCCAAGTCCTTGGGCCCCTGCAGCCGTGTGACAGACACAGAAGAAACTGTTGGCACCTGGCTTCAGATCAGCATAGCTCCAGCCATTGCGGCCATCTGGGGAGTGAACCAGCAGATGAAGGACCTCTCTCTCTGTCTCTACCCCTCTCCGTTACTCTTTCAAATAAATAAAATAAATCTTTAAAAAATATATAATTTTGCATTATATCTTACAATATTTCTACTATATAATACATGCATTATTTTTTATTACAAAGTTCATTCAGGCCAGAGAGACAATGACAGAGAGATAGAAACAAATACAAAGATCTCATATATATCCAAACATTTAGATTTGTTTCACAGGTAAAAACTGAATATACAAAATTTAACACATCCTACCATATTTACAAAGAAACTTCATTAACTAAAAAGTAACTGTAGGTCTATGAAACATAAGACTACTGAACATTTATGAGAAAAAATTACCTTTGATAGAAACCTAGTAAGAACATGACAGTATGCCCAGATAAGCTTAATGGACATCTCCAAAACCTAGGGTGAGTGTCAAAAAAACATAGCACATTAACTGTTCCACAGCAGCAATCAAAGTATTCTCAAGAAACATTTTACATGGGGAAAGTTAATGCAGCAATGAATGATTTATCGACTTCTAAGTGCTCAGAGCCATAGGACCAATGTAGGGAAGTTAGATGAATTATCACTAGATACTTGAAAATCATAAAATGATTAACAAAGCATGGTACTTCACAACCAAAAGAAATATCCATCTAGGAAAGGAGAATGTTCTTGATCTCAAACACACTTTGAGAGAAAATGGATCTTACCTATACCCAAATACCTACTGAGTTACTTAAAAAGGTAAGGACTAAAAAAAATTGCCTAATAAAACATTAAAAAAAAAAACCAAAAGTCTAAATGCTTCCTAGTGGAAACAGCAATTGAATACATTGAATTTATTCAATTAAGTCCAATGAACCACATCTGAAACTGCTCATTGATCATGTCACCAAGTTAGTATTTTAAGACTCATTAGAGACACATATAAAAATCACTGGTATTTAATGAAATATGCTCACTTAGAAAAGAATTTTTTTCAAAAAAATCAGTATGCCACTTATTTTTAACAAATAAAACTAAAAAAGACATAAAAATGAGAGATATAAATGAATAATACAAATATCTTCTCTGGAATAAAATTCACAGTGTTTAACAACTAAATTTCTTGTCCTGTATCAGCTATTAATATGATGGATTTGAGTTAGGAAACAATCAGGCTACAATGCAGGTGTTCAATTTGAGGGTCTCAATGACACTGGCCTTACGTTAATTCTAAGATGCCCCACCAAGATGAGTTGGTCTTTCGTTTCATGGCTTTACCCAAAAGACATCTCAGCGCTAAGTACATTTTCCACATTTTAAAAAATTAATTAATTAATGGAGGAATCTGGAACACATCATGCTGAGTGAAATAAGCCAGTCCAAAGAGACAAATATCATATGTTCTCCCTGATCGGTGACAACTAACCGAACACCAAAAAGAAAACCTGTTAAAGTGAAATGGACACTATGAGAAAGAGTGACTTCATCAGCCCTTGTCCTGACTGTTAATACTTTATCCCTTTTAGTATTTTTTTGTCCTACTTAATACTATTGGTTGAACTCTGTAATTAACACACAATTATTCTTAGGTATTTAAATTTAACTAAAAAGTGATCTCTTGTAAAATATAAGAATGGGAATAAGAGAGGGAGGAGATATACAATTTGGGACATGCTCAATCTGACTTGCCCCAAACGGTAGAGTTAGAAACGCGCCAGAGGATTCCAGTTCAATACCAACAAGGTGGCATGTACCAATGCCATCTCACTAATCAAAGTGATCAGTTTCAGCAGTTTCAGTTCACAATTGATCATAATGATAGGTCTAAGAGTCAAAGGGATCACATAAAAAAAAAAAAGACTATTGTCTGCTAATACTATCTGATAGAATTAAGAAGGAGAGAACTATCCAACATGGGAAGCGGGATACACAGCAGACTCATAGAATGGCAGATGCCCTAAACAGTACTCTGGCCTCAGAATTAGCCCTTAAGGCATTCAGATCTGGCTGAAGAGCCCATGAGAGTATTTTAGGCATGGAAAGCCAAGACATTCTGGCAAAAAAAAAAAAAAAAAAAAAACCTAAATGAAAGATCTCTGCGAGTGAGATCCCAGTGGAAAGAACGGGGCCATCAAAGAAGGAGGTACCTTTCTCTGAAGGGAGGAGAGAACTTCCACTTTGACTATGACCCTGTCTAAATAAGATCGGAGTCGGTGAACTCAAAAGGCTTCCATAGCCTTGGCAACTCATGACAAGAGCCTAGGGTGATTACTGACGCCATAAACAAGAGTGTCAAATTGTGAAGTCAACAACAGGAGTCACTGTGCACTTACTCCTCATGTAGGGTCTCTGTCCTTAATGTGTTGTCCAATGTGAATTAATGCTATAACTAGTACTGAAACAGTATTTTACACTTTATGTTTCTGTGTGGGTGCAAACTGTTGAAATCTTTACTTAATTCATACTAAATTGATCTTCTGTATATAAAGATAATTGAAAATGAATCTTGATGTGAATGGAATGGGAGAGAGAGTGGGAGATGGGAGGGTTGCGGGTGGGAGGGACATTATGGGGGGGAAAAGCCATTGTAATCCATAAGCTATACTTTGGAAATTTATATTTATTAAATAAAAGTTTAAAAAAATAATTAATTAAATTATTTATTTCAAAGGCAGAGAGAAAGAAAGACAGAAATCTCCTTCTGTTGGTTTATCCCCAAATGCTGAAAATAGCCAGGCCTGGTCCTGGCCTAAGCTGGGACCCTAGAATTCAATCCAGGACTTACGCATGAATAGCAAGAACCCAACCAATTTAACCATCACCAACAACTTCCCCAGGGTACACAGTAGTAAGCTAGAATTGGAAACAGAATCAGGACTTGAACCTAGGCACTCTGGCATGGGTTGCAGGCCTCCCAAGGGGCATCTTAACCAAACACACATCCCATATATATTTTTGATGCATAGAATGCAGAAAAGATAGTACACAGCAAACATCTATATGTTCTAAAACACGACGAATGCTTTACCTGTCCATACTTAATTAATTGACCCTAAGGATTAATAGGCTGTAAGTAGTATATTACTAAGAAATAATCTTTATATTTTCAATGCATTTTTAAACCCTACACATCAAAATAATAACTCACAGTGATGTTTTCTGTCCATAATGCCAAGTTAAAATTTGGAAAAATTATTCATATATTCTTTTGAGTTAGAATAATTAGAGCATTTTTAATAGTTATAAATGTCAACATAAAAATTCTTTTTATGGACTGTAAATAGATACATAGAATATGTCTAAGAGATTTTCTTTGATATGTCTTTTTTTCCAATAGGAAATAAGAGGTACAAATAGAAACAATCTATGTATTTAAGAAAAGACTGTTTAAAGGGAAGACCTTTATTCACTCTCAGACCATCTTGCATGTTTCAAAGCCATGATTTTACTATGAACATAAAGAATGATTTAAGCCTCCCAAATCTCAGCTGCCTCTCAAACCCTAGAGCAGGCGAGTTTTTTGGGATTTTTGAACAACTCCTACTTTTCACAGGTCTCCTATACCAGTTCATATTGAAATGCCATAAATAATTATATTCTCATAATTTATTCCTTCCATGCAGTTGGTTCAACCAAGGAATCCTTCTAACAGTAAATGGTTGAAAAATTCACTTTTTGAAACTTCTATGTAAAATACGGTTTTCTGTTCAATATTACTTTCCTCTGGCCAAAAAATAAATAAATAAAACTTATGGTCCTCCTAACTCTTTGTTTGGCAAACAATGATTGCATGGGGAATATTGACATTCTTATGGTTTAGGAACTACCCAATAATCAGCTCTCAAATCTGTATCTATTCTAGACACAATAAGGTGGAGATATGGAATAGTAAACTGTTGTTCCTATATCGAGAACATAAAATGCTACTTTAACAAGTTAAAAGTATAATACAAGAATTTTAAAGTAAACAAATGCACTGATGTAGGTTCATATGTATATATATTTATATGTAAAACTGCTAAGAGTGCCAAAATTCCTAATACTCTTTCTTTTAGACTAAAATATGATTATATTCTGCATATAGCAGTGATGGATATAAGCTACTGTACAGAGTTTAACAAAGAAATGATACTTCTATCACATTAAAAAGTCCTGCTACCATTGTCACTTCTCCTGGCCCCCACTGCTCTATTGATGTCACTTCCCTTTTGCAGCTAGTGTGACTGAAACAGGTCAAGAGAAGAAGGAAAGAGGCTGGTTCTCTGTTATTTTTAGACTTTTCAAGTGATTGCACCCTCAAAAAAAAAGAGTATAGAGCTGGAGCCAATACTGTAGGACTTCATGCCCAGCTTTAAAAATAAAAACATCTGATAACTCCAACTTCAAATTCAAATGTTTAAAGATTCTTTTAGTAAACAAAGACAATGGGATCTAGCCAAGGTTTCAATCAAATGCAAAGCACAGTTATTTATTAGCACTGGGAGCAGTACTTCCTGTTGGGTTCTGCTTTGAGTAGATTCCTCTTCTCCTGGATCTAACCACACCTAACTTAGTCTGTTCCACAAATGGATTATTGTTTTTCATAGAAAATCAATTAAGTAAACAACTAAAAAGAAGATTTATTCAAAGGAGATAATGAAAACAAAATCATGAGATCCACCAAAGAGCAATGTTCCAGGCAGAAAAGGCAAATCTAAAGATGCAGGAGCTTAGAGGAATCAATGGGAAGGATCCAGGGTAGCTCTACAGCCCATGGGAGAGGACCCAGCACAAAGGGCAGTCAGGACAATTCAAGTCAGGTGGAATTGTACAGCATTGCAGCAGCCAGGAGTGCAAGCATAAGCTCTGCCCTGCCCTCTGAGCTCTTGAGAATCTCAGATGCCTCCTAATAATTGCTATGGAGAGAAATAAATGATTAATTTCTCAAGTACAACCAGATAAATGGAAACTGAACCTATCATTGTCATCTTAAAATCAGCAAACATACATTATTAAAACATCAAAGTGATGGCATTTAGCTAAGAGATTTGCTAGATACCAAAAGCACTCAAGCCTTACTTTCAAGGAGTTATTTTCGAATAGAATTTTAGCTTGACAGCACTAAGCTGACTTATTTACTCCGAGAATAGCCTAAGTCAACATTTACTGTCCTATTTTTTAACAGGAATTGGAAAGATGCACCCAAAAATGAACTGAATTTTATGATACAATGAAAGTATACTTTTGCTTGCAGTTCTCATAAAATGATTTTTAATAGTCAAATAAATCTGACTCAAAATAGACTCCATATTTTTGTTGCATTATTAATTAATATAAGCCCAGTCAGAACTTGGCATTTATAAATTAGCACAAGCAAAGCAACTAGATAAGTTTATGAATATAGGTAGGTAACAAGTAATGCTTAAAGAATGCAAATTATTGAGAGATTTCTATCAAATCTCTTAAATTCAAGGCAAATAGAAGAAACAAGGTTAACAGACAAATATAAAGTGAATTATACATCAAACATCATTATTTTTGTATAACATTGATATAATGTTGCTCATGGAGCTATATATATTGGCAGAGTGATATTAAAATTAGAGGATACCTTAAAAACTGATTTCTACATTCCTCAATATAGTACCATTAAAGAATAACAATATGTGCCACAGCAATATATCCCAATAAAGTGTTAGTTGCTTAACTAGTGATAGCTTAAAACCTACATGAAAATTGCAGTATAGCCTATAAAAATAAGTCAGAAATTATTTTTATTCTTATTTCTAAACCAGGTCAGCTACAATAAAAATAGTAGTGGGGATGAATAATCAGCTCTCATTTTGCCTTCTTGCTATTTAAGGGGCAGAAATGACTGATAGAACCATTGAGAAAATAGGAAAAAAAAAACTCGCATTCTAACTTTAGCACTTCTCCCAGGTTTCCACTTTTTCAACTTTTTTCCAAATAATGTTTTGTTTGGCTATAAAATAACTACCTGGTCTCTGGAGGGTTCAGACTTGGAAACTAACACTAATATCTCCATTGAAACACAGTTTGTGTGATGACTGCTGCTCAGCAGATATATTATACTCTATTTAGTACCCAGGTTAAAAAAGTTATATGGTTGAATTTTTTTTTCACAAATAATGAATAATGTCACCTATTTTTCCTCAGAACATATTAATATATAGCTGAACTCGACACAGTCAAGCATAAAGATGAATGAGATGTCAATTTTCCCATGTCATTTGAATGCTCTCCACGGTATTGTGATCACTGCCTTCTTACTCTTCTCATCACTTTTTTTTTTTTTTTTTTTTTGACAGGCAGAGTGGATAGTGAGAGAGAGAGAGACAGAGAGAAAGGTCTTCCTTTTTGCCATTGGTTCACTCTCCAATGGCCGCTGCAGCCGGCGCATCTTGCTGATCCAAAGGCAGGAGCCAGGTGCTTCTCCTGGTCTCCCATGCGGGTGCAGGGCCCAAAGACTTGGGCCATCCTCCACTGCCTTCCCGGGCCATAGCAGAGAGCTGGCCTGGAAGAGGGGCAACCGGGATAGAATCCGGCGCCCCAACCAGGACTAGAATCCGGTGTGCCGGCGCCGCAAGGCAGAGGATTAGCCTTTAAGCCACGGCGCTGGCCAGATCACTCTTTTTTTAATATTTACCAGTTATGTCTTTAATAAAAATAAAGGAAAAGTTGGCCCACAGGTTTTCCAGGATAACGTCAGAAATATTTCCTAATTCAAAATATTACTTTTATTATATTGATATATATATTTTCATAATTTAAAAGAATAATTTGACAAAAGAAAATTGGTAAACTTTCAAAGTTTTAGAATCAGTGCACTTTCATTTGAATTAAAACCACACTCACACATACAAATACACATAAAATTAAACTTTAGACTATGGCCTGGGGCCCACAAGAATCAAGTTACTTTGATGGACAAATAAAGATTCTGCAATTGGGGGGGGCGGAATAATGTACATGTATTGCATTCATTATGGGAATCTGACAATGTACTTGACTATGCAGAGATGAACTGAATGTAATGATTCAATGAGTCCACACGTTAGACTCTAACAGCCTGTGCATCCCTTCATCATGGTGCCAGAACAACTAGAAGAAAATGGAAAATAGCCAAGCTAAAGTCACATATCCGAAATCGCAGAAAAATCTGAAAAATTAAAACTTGATAATACATTGAAATTCATATATTCTGCAAAATTCTTCTAAATAAATTCAACAATACATATTAAACTATAATTTTTTAAAAATACCTAGGCTAACATTAATATTTTTCCTGTGGTATTGTGACTACTACATAAACACAGTAAGTTCAGAGCTAAAAGGGCTGAGAGACTAGATATTTGAAACAGTCCTGGTTTGGTTAAAATGTTAATTTTTTAACTGAATTTAATATTTCCTAAAACCCATGCTAAATATGAATATATTCCTTTTAAAAAGATTTATTTTTATTTATTTGACAGGCACTGTGACAAAGACAAAGGGAGAGACAGAGAGAATGAGAGAGAAAGAGATGTTCCATCTGCTGGTTCACTCCGCAAATGGCCACAACTGGGACTAGTTCAGGCAGACATCAGGAGCCAGGAACTCTATCTGCATCTCCCACATGGGTGGCAGGGGCCCGAGCACTTGGACCATCCTCCTCGGCTTTCCCAGATTCAAAAGCAGAGCAGCTGGCACTCTAATATGGGATGCCAGCATCACAGGCAGCTGCTTAACCCACTGTATCACAAGGCAGGTCCTTGGATATATTCTTTACATTGCATAACTGCTCATATCAACCAAAATTTGAGCTTATAAAAAACAGTTGTTTTGATATCATATAATAACTAGAACATGCTGTGAAATATTTACCAACTGTAAAAGAGTTTTTAAAAATAAATCTTCTAAAAAGGAGGCTGTCAAGTTACTATTCTGTATTTATTATCATTAAACAGGATCAGGAAACTGCAGTTTCTGTTTATGTACAGAAAAACCACAAGGGATTAGATAAAAATTACAATTGGTTGTTTAAGAGAAGTAATTCCCTGAGGAATTTTTCCTCACTTAAACATTTGCTATACTATACTGCTTTATATAATATATACAGTGATATATACTTAAAAATACCATGTTACATGACACATATTTTATATATATACTACGTTGTTACATATTATGTATATTATATAATATACTTAACCATCAACAATGCGACAATTTCTATATAAGACAATGATCAATTAAAATATTTAATAGAGGGACTGGCACTGTGGTATAGTGGTAAAGTCTCTGCTTGCAAGTGCCGGCATCCCATATGGATGCTAGTTAGAGTCCCAGCTACACCATTTCTGATACAGATCCCTGCTAATGTGCCTGGGAAAGCAGCGGAAAAAAGCCCAAGTCCTTGGGCTCCTGCACCCATGTGGGAGACCTGGATGAACCTCCTGACTCCTGGCTTCAGCCTGGTCCAGCCTTGGCTAAATAAATCTTTTAAAAAATCTTTTAAAAACATCACTATCAATAATAATAATAAATCATTTTATTTTTAGCTCATTATACTTACATATTTTATGGATATTTCCTATGTAGAATATAGATGAAAGTTATCTTGTTTTATATAAAGGAAAAGCTAAATGAATAAGACTAAATGAATAGTCATAATAACATCATTTAATTTATCAAAATTAATTTGTAGGTTTAGGCCAGCTACAACAAAAATCCCATATATTTGGAACTTGGAAAACAAAGAATACCTGGAAAAATATGCAGGCAAAAAAGTTACAAAGACTTACAAAAGAATTATGTAAAGAAGCTGGTTCTTTGAACTAGAGTTTATAAAGTACTTTGTTTAAAACTGCTAGGAAGAACAAACTCACAGAACAGTTCTAGTAACAATGTTGAAAAGATGAATTTTATTTATTTTTTATTAAACTTTTATTTAATGAATATAAATTTCCAAAGTACAGCTTATGGGTTACAATGGCTTCCCCCCTCCCATAACTTCCCTCCCGCCCGCAACCCTCCCCTTTCCCGCTCCCTTTCCCCTTCCATTCATGTAAAGATTCATTTTCAATTCTCTTTGTATACAGAAGATCAGTTTAGTATATATTAGGTAAAGATTTCAACATTTTTCCCATATAGCAACATAAATTGAAAAAAACTACCATTGGATTACTAATTATAGCATTAAATAGCAATGTACAGCACATTAAAGACAGAGAACCTACATAATTTTTTTTCAAATTAATTAATTTTCTATGCCATTTCCATTTTAACACCAGGTTGTTTTTTTTTTTCATTTCCAATTCTCTTTGTATACAGAAGATCACTTCAATATATAATTAGTAAAGACCTCATCAGTATTTGCCCACACAGAAACACAAAGTGTAAAAATACTGTTTCAGTACTAGTTATAGCATCACTTCGCTTTAGACGACACATTAGGGACAGATCCCACATGGGATGTAAGTACACAGTGACTCCTGTTGCTGATTTAACAATTTGACACTCCTGTTCATGGCGTCAGTAATCTCCCTAGGCTCTAGTCATGAGTTGGCAGGGCTATGGAAGCCTTTAGAGTTCGCTGACTTTGATCTTATTCCGACAGGGTCATAGTCAAAGTGGAAGTTCTCTCCTCCCTTCGGAGAAGGGTACCTCCTTCTTTGATGGCCCCGTTCTTTCCACTGGGATCTCACTCATAGAGATCATTCATTTAGGTCTTTTTTTTTTTTTCCATGATATCTTGGCTTTCCATGCCTGCTATACTCTCATGGGCTCTTCAGCCAGATCCGAATGCCTTGAGGGCTGATTCTGAGGCCAGAGTGTTGTTTAGGACATCTGCCATCCTATGAGTCTGCTGTGTATCCCACTTCCCATGTTGGATCTTTCTCTCCCTTTTTGATTCTATCAGTTAGTATTAGCAGATACTTGTCTTGTTTGTGTGATCTCTTTGACTCTTAGACCTATCAGAGCTATCAATTGTGAGCTGAAATTGATCACTTGGACTAGTGCGATGGCATTGGTACATGCCATCTTGATGGGATTGTGTTGGAATCCCCTGGCACATTTCTAACTCCACCATTTGCGGCCAGTCCGATTGAGCATGTTCCAAATTGTTCATCTCCTCCCTCTCTTTTTCCACTCTTAGATTTAACAGGGATCACTTTTCAGTTAAAATTTAAACACCTAAGAATAATTGTGTGTTAATTACTGAGTTCAACCAATAGTACTAGAACAACAACAACAACAACAAATACTAAAAAGGATAAAGTATTACATTGTACATCTAAAGTCAGGACAGGAGCTGATCAGTTCATTGTTGCTTATAGTGTCCATTTCACTTAACAGGTTTCCCCTTTGGTGCTCAGTTGTCACCAATCAGGGAAAACAAATGATATTTTTCTCTTTGGGACTGGCTTAATTCACTCAGCATGATGTTTTCCAGATTGCTCCATCTTGTTGCAAATGACTGGGTTTCGTTGTTTCTTACTGCTGTATAGTATTCTATGGAGTACATGTCCCATAATTTCTTTATCCAGTCTACTGTTGATGGGCATTTGGGTTGGTTCCAGGTCTTAGCTATTGTGAATTGAGCTGCAATAAACATTAATGTGCAGATGGCTTTTTTATTTGCCAAATTAATTTCCTTTGGGTAAATTCCAAGGAGTGGGATGGCTGGGTTGAATGCTAGGGTTATGTTCAGGTTTCTGAGGAATCTCCAGACAGACTTCCATAGTGGCTTAATCAGTTTGCATTCCCACCAACAGTGGGTTAGTGTCCCTTTTTCCCCACATCCTCTCCAGCATCTGTTGTTGGTAGATTTCTGAATGTGAGCCATTCTCACCGGGGTGAGATGGAACCTCATTGTGGTTTTGATTTGCATTTCTCTGATTGCTAGTGATCTTGAACATTTTTTCATGTGTCTGTTGGCCATTTGGATTTCCTCTTTCGAAAAATGTCTATTGAGGTCCTTGGCCCATCTCTTAAGTGGGTTGTTTGTTTTGTTGTTGTGGAGTTTCTTGATTTCTTTGTAGATTCTGGTTATCAATCCTTTATCTGTAGTATAGTTTGCGAATATTTTTTCCCATTCTGTTGGTTGCCTCTTCACTTTCCTGACTGTTTCTTTTGAAGTACAGAAACTTCTCAATTTGATGCAATCCCAAATGTTAATTTTGGTTTTGACTGCCTGTGCTGTTGGAGTATTTTCCAGGAAGTCTTTGCCTGTGCCTATATCTTGCAGGGTTTCTCCAATGCTCTCTAATAATTTGATGGTTTCGGGTCATAGATTTAAGTCTTTAATCCATGTTGAGTGAATTTTTGTGTAAGGTGATAGGTATGGGTCTTGCTTCAAGCTTCTGCACGTGGAAATCCAATTTTCCCAGCACCATTTATTGAATAGACTGTCCTTATTCCAGGGATTAGATTTGGATCTTTGGTCAAATATAAGTTGGCTGTAGATGTCTGGATTGATTTCTGGTGTTTCTATTCTGTTCCATTGGTCTATCCATCTGTTTCTGTACCAGTACCATGCTGTTTTGATAACAACTGCCCTGTAGTATGTCCTGAAATCAGGTATTGTGATGCCTCTGGCTTTGTTTTTGTTGTACAGGATTGCTTTGGCTATTCGAGGTCTTCTGTGTCTCCATATGAATTTCAGCAGAGAGATGAATTTTTAAATGCATCATAATTCAAAAATTAGTAAGAAAATTATTTCATAGTTAACACTTTTATAATCAATTATGTCAAAAAAGTTATTTTTGAACTTCATTTTCCATCCTGTACATTAAGTAAGTCCTAGATGATTACTGTGGTCAAAATAAAAAATATTAAAAGTAAAAACAAGGGCAGGCATATGGCAAAGTGGTTAAGTTCCAACTTGGGATGCCTGCATCCCTTATGGGTTAGCGCCTGGGTTGAGTCCTGCTGCCTCCACTTCTAATCCAGCTCCCTGCTAATACACACCCTGAGAGGAAACAGATGATGACTCAAGTGCTTAGGTCTTTGCCACACACCTAGGAGACATAGATTAAATTCTGGGCTCCTGGCTTCAGCCTGGTCCAGCTGTGGTGTGGGAGCATTTGGGGAATAAACTATGGATAGATGAGCTTTCTCTTTCCCTGCCAAATAAAATGAAAATACATACATAAAAATTTTAAGAATCCTTTTTTTTTTTTTTTGACAGGCAGAATGGATAGTGAGAGAGAGACACAGAGAGAAAGGTCTTCCTTTTCCGTTGGTTCACCCTCCAATGGCCGCTGCAGCCGGTGCACTGCGCTGATCCGAAGCCAGGAGCCAGGTGCTTCTCCTGGTCTCCCATGCGGGTGCAGGGCCCAAGGACTTGGGCCATCCTCCACTACCTTCCCGGGCCACAGCAGAGAGCTGGACTGGAAGAGGAGCAATGGGGACAGAATCCAGCACCCGGAGAGGGACTAGAACCCAGGGTGCCGGCGCCTCAGGCAGAAGACTAGCCTATTGAACCACGGCGCCCGCCGGCCCAAGTGTTTCCCTTTCTAAAACATGCCAATAGGGAGCGGTTCTGTGGCGTAGCTGGTAAAGCCACTGCCTGTAGTGTTGGCATCCCATTTGGGTGCTGGTTCGAGACCTGCCTGCTCCACTTCCATCCAGTTCTCTGCTATGGCCTGGGAAAGCACTGGAAGATCGCCCAAGTCCTGGGCCCCTGCACAGACATGGGAGACCTGGAAGAAGCTCCTGGCTCCTGGCTCCAGGCTTCAGATAGCACAGCTCCAGCCATTGCAGCCATCTGGGGAGTGAACCAGCAGACGAAAGACCTCTCTCTGTCTCTCTGTCTCTCTCCCCCTCCCTCCCTCTCACTCTCTGCCTCTGCCTCTCTGTAACTCTACCTGTCAAATAATACATAAATAAATCTTAAAAAAAAAGGACACTTACTAATGAATGTTTATCTTATCAGATTACAAATAACTTCAATCTTAAAATGTTTAAGTAAGCTATGTTACAACTATATAATAAAATATATGCCCACTAAAATGCTTGATTGTTAATATGTAAAATAACTTTTGAAAGCAAGCTATAAAACTGAAAATTTCTCAACTTTATTAAACAGTATACAGAAATAAATGACAATCTAATAAAAATTATCTGTGAAATAGCAGCTTCTGTATTTTTGAAGGTTTCTTTTTACACTGAGGGAAGAAATTAAATATTCTAAGTTGAGACCTTCTGTATTGCACAGCATATCTAAAATTAATCCAGACGGTCTGCTTTCCCCAGCCCTGTGTGAACCATTCCTTGTGTGTGCAGCCTGATTACTCCCCAGCCGATAAAAAACACTCCATGTTTTCATGGATAAATTAGATTCACCTTTGTAACAGCTGGAGCCCCACCATGTTAAGCAGATGGAAAATTAGTCCATCTGTTTCCTATTAGTGATAGGTTTAAAAAAATGGTGAAATGTATCTGCCCTAAATCTACATGTAGATAAAGTAGAAACTGAGTTCTTGATCATGATTTTCGATAGCCCTAGTAATGACTCTTTCCCCTCAAAGAGGTTTCCAACTACTGGAACAGATTCTTGAAATTCCTCCACTAGGGATGTATGTCTCTGATGCAAATCTCTCTCCTTTTTTCAAAAAAAAAATTTATTTAAGTTATACAAGTTTCATGGGTTTCATATATATTTAGGAACATAGTGACACTTCCCCCCTACCCTCCCTCCCACCCAAGCTCCAACACTTCCACCTCCTCCCTCTCAGATTCTCACTCTTAATTTTTACAAAGATCTATTTTCAGTTTACTTAATGATTGTATAGTTAACCTTACACTAAATAAAAGAGTTCAACAAATAGTATGAAGGGAAAAAATAAACTATTCCTCTAGGAAGAGACAAGGGCTGTAAACAATAAATCTCAAAATGCTCCTCTAAACAAAAAAAGATCTTAAGAAGGAGCTGATACATTTGAGTTACATCCACCATAAAATTCTTAAGGTCTTCCTGAGAACAAGTTGGGAAGGGAGAAAGGAGGGCAGGGTTAACAAGGTAGCAACTGCTGTTTGGGAAAGTAGTCAGTGTAGCCCCATGGAAGGGAAAGATGGAAGCTGGATAAAGGGATGAGAATACTGAAGAGGATCTCTCCACAATACAGATCCTGAGGAAGCACAATACTGAAACAGCTATCATGACTGGAACTCATACACAAATATGTGATGTTCTTAATTTTGTGAGTTATACAAAAATAAATTTTATCAGCTTTGCTTCATATATACTATGCATTTTTAAATTTGACTTAGTGGTAGTGTAAAAGCATCTTAGATGGAAACCAGAATAACCATAAAGTAGTACTTTGAAATGACTGTCTTAAGATTCCAGAAAATGTGTGAAACTCTACAGTAGAAGATTGGGAGAAGCTATCCAGATACAAATGAAATAATTCATTGAAATTCACAACATTTACTTTTAGATGATATGCCAACTTAAAAGCATCTTGTCTGGGGGCTTGCACTGTGGCCCACAGGGTGAAGATTCCACCTGTGACACTGGCATTCCATAAGGGCACTGGTTCAAGTCCTGGCTGCTCCATTTCCAATGCAGCTCCCTGCTAATGGCCTGGAAAAACCAGGAGAAGATGGCCCAAGTTTCTGGGTCCCTACTATCTACCTGGGAGACCCAGATGAAGCTCCAGGCTCCTGGCCCAGCTCTGGTCATTGGAGTCATCTGGGGATTGAGCCAGTGGTTGGAAGCACTCTCTCTTGCTCTCACTTTGCTCTCTCACTTTGCTCTCACTCTCTCTCTCCCCCCTCTGCTAACTCTGACTTTCAAATAAATAAATTTTTAGCAAAACACCATGCCTCATTCTGCCTATAAGATGGTTAACATATGTTGGTACTCAACATAAACAATCAAAGTCTAGATTCTATAGTTAGCTGGAGTTAGACTGTATCTTTCAAAGCAACACAAAACCTATAAAGGCTGTTCCCTTAAGTTCAATGTATCCTCTAAATTGTCATTTCATTTGTTCCAGAGTATTCCGTTTGATCCTCTAACACACATGACTACACATACACGTTAGCAAAAGGATATTTTAAGGATTGATGCATGTTTTTTGACTAATTTTGTACACACTAGTACAGTTTAAATTAGCACCAGGGACAAAGTCTCCAACTTTATTTCTACTTAGATTGACAAAACAGAAATTTACCTATTTACTTATTAAACACATACTTAGCAGTTGTAAAACCCACTACAGTGGAATTTGAGAGACCAGAGAAGATACTTCTCTTTGAATATGATGCATGGAAAAATCATGTCAGGAATAATTTAGTCTGAGAAGATGAAAGAAAATCACCTTGTCTTCCTTGTACGCTTACCACATTTTGTTTAAGATCATAAAATCATGCACTAATAATGCACAGTATAGGAACACCCCAGCTCAAATTTAAATAAGCCAAGTTGTGGGCCAGCGCCGTGGCTCAACAGGCTAATCCTCCGCCTAGCGGCGCCAGCACACAGGGTTCTAGTCCCGGTCGGGGCGCCGGATTCTGTCCCGGTTGCCCACGGCGGCCATTGGAAGGTGAACCAACGGCAAAAAGGAAGACCTTTCTCTCTGTCTCTCTCTCTCACTGTCCACACTCTGCCTGTCAAAAAAAGTAAAAAATAAATAAATAAATAAATAAGCCAAGTTGCAACACTGCTGTCCTTATAGTTTTGCAAGAAGTCCAGCAAAGTACTATTTCAAGAGGAAAGAAACATGTAGTAGGAAATATGTGTTCAGTAATTTCAGTGTATTTCGGTCTAAGTAGTAGCTAACATTTATCTAGTACTTACTTTCCATGTGCTAAGACCACTAATTGTTATTACCTCATGCTTGAGGAACTTTTGTCAAGTTACTTTTACAAATGAGGGAATTGAGGCACACACAGTTAAGTACCTGGCCAAATGTCATACAACAGACAAAAACTGATGCAGTCTCAAAACCAGACAGTCTGCCATCACAGCCCATGTTCTTATCACATGCCTCAAAGTGGTTAAGTGGTATAGTATACTCAATCTTATTTCAAAGATATGGCGTTCAGATTTCATACTGCCAAGAATTATTTGGTAAATACCTGTTAGATAAATTCCCACCAATAGAAGTACTAACATAAAAAGAGCACTAATATAAATCTAATGTTCAAAAAATTCAGTTTTCATTTTAAAACATGGCTAAAATAAAGAGCTGGCAGTTAGCCCAGCAGTTAAGATGCTGGGATCCCATATTTGAGTTTGATCTCCAGATCTGGCTCCTGACTCCAGTTTCTTGCTGATGCAGACTCTGAAAGGCTGCAGTAATTGCTGAAACAACTGGATTCCTGCGACCCATGTGGGAGATTAAGTTCCTGGGTTCCAGCTTCAGTCTGGCCCAGCTCCAGTTGCAGCAGGCATGTGAGCAGTGAACCAGTGGATGGGTGCATGCTCTCTCTCTCTGTCTCTAATAAATAAATTAATTAAAATAAATAAAAATGGCTAATGGAGAGCTAATCTCATAATCTAACTCTTTTATATTATATGCTAATATAAATATTAAATAAGTAGATAATTCTGTCCTTTCTTTTTTTAGCACTGTAACCCAGACAAAATTTCAATAAAGTAGATTGAAATCTGACATAAATTCATTTCCCTTATATAATTTGAAGACAAAGGTGATGGTAAAGGTATATGATTTCAAATAATAATTGAGCAACTGATGTCGAGACACATTAAATCGGGGCTGGCACTGTGACACAGCAGGTAAAGCCACTGCCTGCAGTGCTGGCATCCCATTTAAGCACCAGTTCGAGTCCCGGCTGCTCCATTTCCATCCAGCTCTCTTCTATGGCCTGGGAAAGCAGTAGATCGCCCAGGTTCTTGGGCCCCTGCACCCACGTGGGAGACCCAGAGGAACCTCCTGGCTCTTAGTTTCAGATCGGCTCAGCTCTGGCCTTTGTGGCCCATTGGGGAGTGAACCAGAGCACGGAAAACCTCTTTCTCTCTCTCTCTCTCTCTCTCTCTCTCTCTCTCTCTCTCTCTCTTCTCTGTCACTGCCTCTCCTCTCTGTGTGTTACTCTGACTTTCAAATAAATAAATAAATCCTTAACAAAAAAAGACACACTAAATCTGAGAACTGCTACCTAAACACAACTTCTCTCCATATGAAGCAAAGTATGGAGGTAGTCTTTTTATTCCCAATAGCAAGTAGAAACATGCCAACTGACTACTGTCAAAGACAATACAGCTTCAAAAAAATTTCAGTAGACTAGCAATACTACATTTATGTAAAATTTATAAATAAAAAGCATAAATTATCTACAGATTTTAATAATGGTTAAATTTTATAATCTTATATTTTTTAAAATATTCTACTTTAGATATGAAGTTCTGTTACATTGCGAAAAATTAAACTAAGTAAATCAAATAAATATGTAAATCAAAATGGGTATATCAAACAAAAATTGGTATCTATCAAATTATATATTACTATGAATAACATATTTGATTAACATAGTTTTAACGTAATTCATGATTTCTGTACACTTTAAAAAAATGACTTAAAGCAACCTCAATTTTACAAAGGGGTTTTCATAGATTCTAGATATATTAAAACTGAATAGATTTAACATTTTATTTTGAAAGTCTATTCCAAATTTTATATCAATATAATCTATAAAGTGTCATGAGATGATTTTATATCAAGCATAAGGTAATCCTATTAAACAAGCCCTTCTAAATGTACATAATGTACAATATCTAAATTTTTCTTCCTTGAAACAAGCCCTCCCCAGAATTACTTTCTTCATTCTCTAATTGTTAAGTGTGAAAAGATACAGGTGGTGAAATGCCAACTTGCACTTTTTCTGGTGAACAAACAAAAGCAGGAATTTGGGGCGATGGAAAGTTGGTGAAAACAAAGAGGTGGGGGCTGGTGCTGTGGCGCAGTAGGTTAACCCTCTACCTGCAGTGTCAGCATCCCATATGGGCGCTGGTTCTAGTCCCAACTGCTCCTCTTCCAATCCAGCTCTCTGCTAAGGCCTAGGAAAGCAGTAGAAGATGGCCCAAGTCCTTGGTCCCCTGCACCCCCATGGGAGACCAGGAAGAAGCATCTGGCTCCTGGCTTCAAATCGGTGCAGCTCCAGCTGTTGTGGCCATTTGGGGAGTGAACCAGCAGATGAAAGACCTTTCTCTCTGTCTCTCCCTCTTACTGTCTGTAACTCTAACTCTCAAATAAAATAAATAAAATATTTATATATATATATATATGTACATATATATATATATAAAAGAAAACAAAGAGGTGGAAAAGGGACTTTCCAACAGCAGACAAGAGAATGAGACCGCTGCAGCCATGGGGAACAGTGGCAGCACTGTGTTCAGATAGAACCCAGAGAAAGAATATGCAAAAAGAGAGCAAACTGCTCAGACAAGTTCTTCTTAAGGTCCTGGAAGCCCCAGTGCATTTAAAAGTGATCCTCTTAACTACTAACCTACCTCATTATCTACTTCTTTGTTTCAATCCTTGATGCTTCTAGATCTATGTCAGCAGACTGGTATACTCAAATATGGGTAGATTAGCACCACCAGTTTATTGCTAAAGTAATTGATCAGCCATTCCCTCCCTGATTCATCTTCTCTCCACACTCAATACTGACCTCACAGTAGCTCCTCCCTCTCTCCTACCCACAGCCTTTCACTGGGGAAGTATGTTCCACTGCTCCTGGCTCTTGAATAACTATGAGGCCTTTTTTCTCGTTTTCACTTTCAGTGTCATTGCCTGTGTGGAAATGTCCTTGCTTAGCCCAGAGAAAACATGATGTTGCCTTCCTCATGAAGCCTCTCCTTACCTCATCTCAGTGTCCTCTCAGTGATCCTCCACAATACTGAAAAAAATAATCTTTAAAAATCAAAGTGATCATAAAAATCCCCAGAGATAAATCTTGCAATATCACTCCAATTCCTTCAGGATAAAATCCTAAATCTGTATTATGAATGATAAGCCCCTTCAACAGAATTACATTACACTCAGAAGACCATGCATGTGAGAGAAAACAAGTTCAGCTATGAATAGCATCTCTAAAATGTTATAACCACAATCTGGAAAGATGAAATACCCATTTCAGTATATTATATCTATTGAGGGCAATTTAAAAGTTCATGGCAAAATGGAATTTAAAAACAAAGCAGGATTTGGGTCCCCCAAAAATTGAAATTGACACATGGACTTTAATAAGACACATTTTCTATAAAAGTTTTGAAAATTCTTCATATACTAAGGTTTTATGTTTTAATTAAAGTTGTATTATCTTATTTTGGACTATATATTAAGTGTGGACAGACTTAGGGTCGTTTAAGCCTCTGAACTGCCTGAATTCTGCTCTGCCATTCTTTTTTTTTAATTAATTAATTAATTAATTAATTTGAAAGGCAGAGTTACCAATAGGGAGAGGCAGAGTCAGAGAGAGAGAAGTTTTCCATCTGCTGGTTCACTCCCCAAATGGCTGTAGTGGCCAGGGTGGGCCAGACAAAAGCCAGAAGCCAGGAACTTCCCACATGGGTACAGTGGCCCAAACACTTGAGCCATCTTCTGCTGCTTTCCCAGGTGCATTAACAGGGAGCTGGATTGGAAATAGAGCAGCCAAGATTCAACCTGGTACCCATATGGGATGCTGCCCTGCAGGCAGCAGCTTAACCCGCTACGCCACAGCCCCAGGTCCTATTCAGCCATTCTTGAAGCTTCTTTTTCCATCTCAAACAGCTTTCTCTGCACTTAGACACCCTGGCAATCCTCCCCAAATCCTTCCAAATACTTTCATATTCTAGAAAATCGTGTGTGCTCTCATGCCTCTAGAGTTTTGTATTTTTTTCACTTGAGTGATATGCTTATCTCCCTGTTCTTGAAAAATACCAACTAACTCAGTAAAACTTGGTTCAGGTAGCACTTCTCCAGAGGAGCACCCATGCCTCAGGCCTCAAACCACACATTGTTGCAGGTTAGACTTATTGTATGTCATAAAATCTTTACTACCCAGAGCATGCAGTATTTATCAAATTGTCTATTCAATACTTAGTATATCCTGGGGCTGGCACTGTGATGCAGTGGGTTAAAGCCCTGACCTGCAGCACCAGCATCCCATATGGGCAATGGTTCAAGTCCCAGCTGCTCTACTTCCCATCCAGCTCCCTGCTAATGCTCCTGGGAAAGCAGTGGAGGATGGCCCAAGTCCTTAGGCCCCTATACTCACATGCAAGACCTGGAAGAAGCTCCTGGTACCTGGCTTTGAATCAGCCCAGCTCTGGCCATTACAGCCATTTGGGGAGTGAACCAGCAGGTGGAAGACCTTTGTCTCTGCCTCTACCTCTCTCTGTAACTCTTTCAAATAAATTCTAAAAAAAAAAAAATCAAAAATATTTAATATATCCTTTTACTTACTTTGAGAGGGATTTGATGTGCCTCACTACCTATACCAGTGCAATAACTACTTTCAAGAACAGGTTGAATAGGCAGGCAGCTTTAGCATAAATGAACTGAGGTCACAGAGCAAAACCTGGGATGCCACTATGCTATGCTTTGGAAAGGTTCATGTGCTGAAAGCTAGGGCACTGGATGTAACAATGATGAAGGGGGTGTGGCTTTTATGAGGCAGGATCTTGCTGGGTGTGACTGGATCATGACCCTCTTCAGAAGGGATTAATGCTGGCCTCTCTTGGACTTTCCAAACTATGACATAAGTGAGTCCCTTTGCTTTGTAGAGTACCCAGTCTCAGGTATTTTGTTATAGCAACAGAAAATAGGTACCACATCAGGTCTATCATCTACCCTGACCTATCCCCAAGTCTTCCTGGCCTTCTTAATCACCCACCCTATGTTAAGACTACAGAGTTATGAGATACCACTCTAAATTTAGTATTTTCTTTAATTCTTAAATATTCAGTAGTTTATGTCCATTGTCCATGTAATTTTTGCAACAAACTCTCACAAAGTAACAGAATGTAAGAAGAGGTTAACAATTTTTATTTATTTTTACTTCCTTTATTTATTTGAAAGAGAGAGAGAGAGAGAGAGAGAGAGAGATCTTCTACTGCTGGTTCACTCCCTAAATGGCCACAATGGCCAAGGCTGGGCAGGGCTGGGCCAGGCTGAAGCCAGTAGTTAGAAGCTTCTTCCAGGTCTCCCACGCGGATGCAGGAGCCAAAGGACTTGAGTCCATCTTCCACTGCTTTCCCAGGCATATTAGCAGGGAGCTAGATCAGAAGTGGAGCAGCCAGGACTCAAATTTGGTGCCCATATAAGATCCCTGCTATGCCACAATGCCGGCCCCAGAAGTTAACAATTTTAACTTTCATTCATCAAGTCGTAGATAGATACTACCTACATAAATTCATGTGATTTATTGGCTGAAATATGCTACAGACATAAATACTTCAAATATGCTTATGGCTAGAAATCCAGGAAACTAAAATGTAAGTAAAAGGTGACATTTATTTCTCTCTTCAAAAGTTTAAGTCCTCTCAAATACTTTCTCAATTAGGAAGTCACTAGCATGACTGCATTTCAAAAAGTTTTCAACCAACAAGAAACATGAAATATAATAAATTTCAAACCATGAGTCCTGACAATCTGCATGAACTAGGCATGACATATGAACTCCTAAGTCTCAGTTTTCTTACTACTAAGTCAAGTAACCTATCATTGAAATCCTTCCCCAGATCTAAAATCTCATCATCCAATAACACACAAATCCATGTGATGGTACCAAGGCAAGAGTTAGGTTTCCAAAGGAACCAAGAAAGCCTACTAATTGACTATTTCCATTTTTATTTTAAGACTAAAATATTCTAAATTAGCATATTTTACCATTTATTTGAGCAACAGAAGCAGGCAGAAGGAGAAAGCACCCATCTGCTTTTTCACTTGCCAAATGCCCACAATGGCCAAGGTCAGGCTAGTGCCAAAACCAGAAGCTGGGAACATGTGATAGAAGGAACCAAGGCCGGCGCCGTGGCTCAACAGGATAATCCTCCGCCTTGCGGCGCCGGCACACCGGGTTCTAGTCCCGGTCGGGGCACCGATCCTGTCCCGGTTGCCCCGCTTCCAGGCCAGCTCTCTGCTGTGGCCAGGGAGTGCAGTGGAGGATGGCCCAAGTGCTTGGGCCCTGCACCCCATGGGAGACCAGGAGAAGCACCTGGCTCCTGCCATCGGATCAGCGCGGTGCGCCGGCCGCAGCGCGCTACCGCGGCGGCCATTGGAGGGTGAACCAACGGCAAAAGGAAGACCTTTCTCTCTGTCTCTCTCTCACTGTCCACTCTGCCTGTCAAAAATAAAAAAAAAAAAAATAAAAATAAAAAAAAAAAAAAAAAAAAAGAAGGAACCAAAGTTTTTGAGCTTAATCCTCCGCCTTGCGGTGCCGGCACACCGGGTTCTAGTCCCGGTCGGGGCACCGATCCTGTCCCGGTTGCCCCTCTTCCAGGCCAGCTCTCTGCTGTGGCCAGGGAGTGCAGTGGAGGATAGCCCAAGTGTTTGGGCTCTGCACCCCATGGGAGACCAGGATAAGCACCTGGCTCCTGCCATCGGAACAGCGCGGTGCGCCAGCCGCAGCGCGCTACCGCGGCGGCCATTGGAGGGTGAACCAACGGCAAAAGGAAGACCTTTCTCTCTGTCTCTCTCTCTCACTATCCACTCTGCCTGTCAAAAATTAAAAAAAAAAAAAAAAAAAAAAACAAAGTTTTTGAGCCATCACCACTGCATTCCAGGGTCTGCATTAGGAGAAAGCTGGAGTCAGGAGTCAGAGCTGGGATTCAATTCAAGTACTCTACTGTGGAAGCAGGTATCTCAATTGCTAGGTTAAATGTTTACCCTGACAAGGTATATGTCCTAATAAACTTAACACTGGAAGACTTATAGTTTCAGTGGAATTTCATTTTTATTAAGTAAATAAATACAGTTGCCTTAATCCTGTGCTAAATGTAGAAATACATTCTATCACTGTATCCCTTCCCTCATAGGACTGTGGCTATTAATAAGGTTACAGAAAATTATAGATTTTAGTTCCTGATGAATAATCTACAAAAGTGGTTCCTAAGTACAGAATATTTTTATACCAATTAGAGAATCAATACATACACAATGTTAAGTTCCTTTCCTAATAATGTTTTTAAAAAGCATTGAAGTATGCAGAATCAAACATCTATTTTTAGCTTCTAGATAATAATTTTAATACAGAACCTTGCCCTTTTTAAAATTACTGAAAAATAGTTCGTGTGTGTGTGTGTGTGTGTGTATATATATATATATATATATATATATATGGGAACTTCAAAATCTTCATGGAAGATTAGATTAAAAATAAGCTTATTTGGGGACAAAAAGTTTTTGAAAACCATGCATAGTTTTGTCACAACGTGAAATTTCCATGAAATTTTTGAAAATGACCCACCCCCCAAAAATGTAATCTTCACCAATAAATAATGGTTTGTTGAATGAGGGTATTAAAAAGAAGAAAAAGGCGGCCGGCGGCACAGCTCACTAGGCTAATCCTCCGCCTGCGGCGCCAGCACACTGGGTTCTAGTCCCGGTCGGGGCGCCGGATTCTGTCCTGGTTGCTTCTCTTCCAGTCCAGCTCTCTGCTGTGGCCCAGGAAGGCAGTGGAGGATGGCCCAATGCTTGGGCCCTGCACCCGCATGGGAGACCAGGAAGAAGCACCTGGCTTCAGACTGGTGCAGCGCGCCGGCCGTGGCAGCCATTTCGGGGGTGAACCAACAGAAGAAAGACCTTTTTCTCTGTCTCTTTCTCTCACTGTCTAACTCTGCCTGTTAAAAAAAGAAAAAAGAAAAAGAAGAAAAAGGAAATGTTCATTTCTTTAATGTAATCCATGCCTGGATGCGAGAGAAGAATCTACCATCTGAATATCAGCATGGTATACAACAATCATTTTGGTTTTTTGTTTTCATTTTCAATTATCTTTATATACAGAAGATCAATTTAGTATGAATTAAGTAAAGATTTCAACAGTTTGCACCCACACAGAAACACAAAGTGTAAAATACTGTTTCAGTACTAGTTAAAGTGTTAATTCACATCATACAACACATTAAGGACAGAGATCCTACATAAGGAGTAAGTGCACAGTGACTCCTGTTGTTGACTTAACAATTTGACACTCTTGTTTATGGCGTCAGTAATCACCCTAGGCTCTTATCATGAGTTGCCAGGCTACGGAAGCCTCTTGAATTCACCGACTCTGATCATATTAGACAGGGTCACAGTCAAAGTGGAAGTTCTCTCCTCGCTTCAGAGAAAGGTACCTCCTTCTTTGATGGCCTGTTCTTTCCACTGGGATATCACTCACAGAGATCTTTCATTTAGGTTTTTTTGTTTTTTGTTTTGTTTTGTTTTGTTTTGTTTTGCTAGAGTGTCTTGGATTTCCATGCCTAAAATACTCTCATGGGCTCTTCAGCCAGATTTGAATGCCTTAAGGGCTGAGAGATTTATCTAGGGGCCGGCGCCGTGGCTCACTTGGTTAATCCTCCACCTGCTTCACAGGCATACCATATGGGTGCCAGGTTCTAGTCCCGGTTGCTCCTCTTCCAGTCCAGCTCTCTGTTGTGGCCCAGGAAGGCAATGGAGGATGGCCCAGGTGCTTGGGCCCTGCACCCACATGGGAGACCAGGAGGAACCACCTGGCTCCTGGCTTCAGATCGGCGCAGCGCGCCAGCTGTAGCAGCCATTTGGAGAGTGAACCAACGGAACCAAGACCTTTCTCTCTGTCTCTATCTCTCACTGTCTAACTCTGCCTGTCAAATAAAATAAATAAATAAATCCAGAAAGAAAGAATACAAGGAGAAATCACATACAGAGCCTTGACCCAATTCCTCTCAAGGGCAGTTATCTTACAAAACCATGGTTCTGTATCACAACCAGGGTATGGATGCTAATCCAATCACAGCATAGAACATTTTCATCATCACATTTCCTCTTGCTCCCATTAAACTGTTTTCCTTCTCTAAAATTTTTCATTTCAAAAATGTTCTACAAATGGATTATACACTATGCATGCAACATTTTGGGAATGGCTTCTTTTTTTCCACTCAGCACAGTTCTCTGGAGACTCATTCAGGTTGATATGTGTGTCCATAGCATGGGTGGTGGCTGTTCCCTGAGTATTCCAGAGGATAGACAGACCACAGTTTGTTTGATAATTTACCTTCTGTAGGATATCCAGGTTGTTTCAGTTTGGGGCTATGATTGAAAAAGCTGCTGTAATTATTTAGTTCCAAATGCTTCTATGAACATGTCTTCATATTTCTGGGGCAGGTGTCCAAGAGTACTACACTGTTGGATTAAATGCAGTTATATGTTTATTTTTTAAAGAACTCATCATACTACTTTCCAGAGGGTACAGTTATTTTTATATGATAGTGGATTCTACTTGGTAGTACTTTTTAAGGAAAATCTAAAACCCTTATTAGATTAGAGAAATTGGTCTATAATTTTCTTTTTTTGTACTGTCTTTGTTTTGTTTTAGGATCAGTAATGCTAACTTCACAAAATGAACATGGAAATCTTTCTACTTTCTAAGAAAGCCTATATATATATATATATATATATATATACACACACACACACACACATACATATATATAATTCATGTGAAGTCTTCAAATGTTGATAGAATTCCTCAATGAAATCATCTGGGCCTGAGGATTTCCTCTTTTGGAAGTTCTTAAATTACAAATTAAATTCCCATAATAGTTTTGAAGCTGCTCAAATTATCTACTTCATACTGTGTGCTATGGTAATTTGTTTTTTGAAGAATTGTTCTATTCTGTGTTGTCATGTAAATGTTTGTAACACTTGCTCCGTTACATGCTTTTTGTGTATGAGGTCTGTGATGATATGCCCTATTTCACTGATGAAATTAGAAATTTGCATCTTGTTTTTTAGGTCAGTTTTACTAGACATTTGTCAAAATTGTTGATTGTGTTGAAGAATCAGCTCTTTGTTTCAATAATTTTTTCTAATTACTTTATCCTGTCTTCAATGTCATTGATTCCTGATCTTTACTATGTATTTTCTTCAACTTGTTTTAGGTTTATTTTGATTCTTTTCTTTTTTATGATTTATTTATTTGAAAGGCAGAGTTACAGAGAGGCAGAGGCAGAGAGAGAGAAAGAGGTCTTTCATTTGGTGTTTCACTCCCCCAAATGGCCGCAATGGCCGGAGCCATGCCGATCCAAAACCAGGAGCCTCTAGCTTCTTCCGGATCTCCCATGGAAGTGCAGGGGCCCAAGGACCTGGGCCACCCTACACTGCTTTCCCAGGCCATGATAGAGAGTTGGATCGGAAATGAACCAGCCAGGACACAAACCAGTGCCCTTATGTGATGCTGGTGCTGCAGGCAGTGGCCTTGCCCACTATGCCAAAGCACCAGCCCCTATTTTCTTTTTTTAAGATTTATTTCTTTATTTGAAAGGCAGAGTTAGAGTGAGAGAGAAAGAGAGAGAGATAGGGAAAGAGAGAGATTGATCTCCCATCTGCTGGTTCACTCCCCAAACAGCCACATGGGCAGGGCTGAGCTAGGCAAAAGTTAGGAGCCAGGAGCTTCTTCCAAGTCTCCCACTTGGGTAGCAGGGTAGCAGGCACCTGTGCCAACTTAACCTGCTTTCCCCAGGCCATCAGCAGAAAGCTGATTCTGAAGTGAAGCAGCCCGGACACAAACCAGCACCCATATGGGTTGCCGGCATGGTGGGCAGCGGATTTACCCAATATGCCACAACACTGGCCCATATTCTTTTACTTTCTTGGGGTAGGAGCATAAATTATTGATCTGAACCTAATTTCTTCTTTTATTATACATGCATTGTGTGCTGCAAATTTTATTCTCAACATTGTTGTGGGTATTTCCTACAAATTTTGATATGTTTTACTTCCAAATTCACTTAATATTAAATATATAATTCAGTGTTTTATATGGCTTCTCTTGGGGCTTCCACTTTGACCCAGAGATTATTTTACATGTGTGTAGTTTAGTTTTCAAGTTTGGAAATATTTTTGCTTTTGTTGTTACTGGTTTCTAGTTTGTTTTCCTAAGGTTAAAGAACATATAGTATGACTTAATCGCTGGTTTAAGTTTGATGAGCCATAATATGGTATGCCTTTAAATATGTTCCCTGGCTACTTGAAAAGAATATAGATTCTTCTGTTGCTATATGAGTACTTTATGAATGTATATTAGATCCTAGTTACAAAACCCACAAATAAAATTTCATTCTCCATAAACAAAGCATGCCCTTTCCCTAAATAAGGGACTTTACATCACAGTTTTGTTTTCTCAAACAAATTTAATGATACTGAACACACCTCAAATTAAACTTCCTAACACTACACTCTGAGACTTTACACGTTGTCATTATGTGAAAGACTGTAACTCACACTTCATTAGTTTTAGAGTGCTTTCTTTTTTTTTATAACTAACATGTTCTTCACACTACCCTGTCTGAAATATTTGCCTGCTAATGATTAAATACAATGCAGAGAGAGATAAGCCATAAGACCTTGCAAAAGAGACCTGGACTTATAATTTTTAAACCCTAGGGCCACAATTCTTCCACATTCTGCACTGCAGAAATTTAGTTGCTATCCAAGTTAGAGCAGAATAGCTAGACTTGGACCCTGTATGATTTACATAACATCCCCCTAACTCAATTTCCTCATCTTTAAAATAAACATGATGATACTATGTTCCACATGGGTTGTGTAAGAAACTAAAAGATTTCACACATATGAGAAGATCACACATATGGAGATCAGCTTCTGGCACAGCATGTAAGAGTGAGGTGAGACAATTATGACTGTGAATCACCTTTATGGACAAAAGGCAAGACCGTCAACAAAACTCAGCATGTTGTATCTTCTCCTGTGCGTTACATCTTCACTGAACTCCATATGATAAAGTAAGTTGGCAAGGTAAGTAAACCTAAAGGGAAAAGCCTGATCTCTTTTAGAATAGGAAGAATGCATATTTTCAATAAGTTGAAGCACTTACTCCTCAAACTTTTCACTGCTGTACTTTACAAACTGACCCAGAAAACACACTGTCAGATCTACTGTTAAAAACTGGCCCAGCATAATAGGAATAACTGAACTCCTTTGCCATGCAAAGTCTACAAAGCATGAGAAAGACCCTTCTCCAAGTATTAGCTATTAGTATTTTATTATATATTACACCTAGGTGAAAATCTCTAATAAATGACACTTAGATTAATATTATTTTATGATAAAATAGTAATATGAAAAGTGTAACAAAAATTTTAAAAGGAGGTTTCTATATTGCCTCATATTTCCACACTTTTGTCAGGGAAAGGAACTGCTATTCAGATAATTTAAGTGTATTCAGTGAAGGAAGCTAAGAGAAGTGTCTCTCAAGATACCCCTGATGGAGGTCAAAAACATCATTCTAGCTTCAGGGGAGTTACTAAGGAACATGTTAGTCAATGAGAGGCCACATAAACGATGGAGGTCCCAAAAGATGACATCACTTAGTGGTGTTGGACCTGTGCTCGTGGAGGTTGGCAAGAGAAGGAAATTACCTAATGAAACATTTCTTATAATGTAACCCCACTGATAAGTGATGCATGACCATAAAATAATTATGCATAAGCTTTATTGTAACAACTAAAAAAAAAAGTGCCTCTAAGATGAAGAACTCCAACAGCATCCCAGAAGCATAAAACCATGATCTTTCTAGTTTGGAAAGCTATAGTAGGACCATTTGGGGTCTGTTCAGCTAATTAAAGGAACACAGGCAGATCATTAAATGGAAATCACAGTTCCAGCTCAACTAAGATAATCTTGAAAGAGGTAGGGCCTCCTTCATTTCCAACACGCTCCTCCCCAGAGTTTTCCACTCTGGAAGAGTTAGGGGTAAATGGGTAAATAACACATGGTAAGAGAAAAGTTGTGGTCTGTGGATCTAAGTTCCTTCTATATCAATATTATGGTTCATAAGAATAGAAACACCAGAAAACAATCCAAACATCTACAGCCAACTTATATTTGATCAAATATCCAAAACTAATCCCTGGAATAAGGACAGTCTATTCAATAAATGGTGCTGGGAAAATTGGATTTCCATGTACAGAAGCTTGAAGCAAGACCCCTACCTTTCACCTTACACAAAAATTCACTCAACGTGGATTAAAGACTTAAATCTACGGCCCGAAACCATCAAATTATTAGAGAGCATTGGAGAAACCCTGCAAGATATAGGTACAGGCAAAGACTTCTTGGAAAAGACCCCAGGAGCACAGGCAGTCAAAACCAAAATTAACATTTGGGATTGCATCAAATTGAGAAGTTTCTGTACTTCGAAAGAAACAGTCAGGAAAGTGAAGAGGCAACCGACAGAATGGGAGAAAATATTTGCAAACTATACTACAGATAAAGGGTTGATAACCAGAATCTACAAAGAAATCAAGAAAATCCACAAAAACAGAACAAACAACCCACTGAAGAGATGGGCCAAGGACCTCAATAGACATTTTACAAAAGAGGAAATCCAAATGGCCAACAGACACATGAAAAAATGTTCAAGATCACTAGCAATCAGAGAAATGCAAATCAAAACCACAATGAGGTTTCACCTCACCCCGGTGAGAATGGCTCACATCCAGAAATCTACCAACAATAGATGCTGGAGAGGATGTGGGGAAAAAGGGACACTAACCCACTGTTGGTGGGAATGCAAACTGGTTAAGCCACTGTGGAAGTCAGTCTGGAGATTCCTCAGAAACTTGAACATAACCCTACCATACAACCCAGCCATCCCACTCCTTGGAATTTACCCAAAGGAAATTAATTTGGCAAATAAAAAAGCCATCTGCACATTAATGTTTATTGCAGCTCAATTCACAATAGCTAAGACCTGGAACCAACCCAAATGCCCATCAACAGTAGACTGGATAAAGAAATTATGGGACATGTACTCCATAGAATACTATACAGCAGTAAGGAACAATGAAACCCAGTCATTTGAAACAAGATGGAGGGATCTGGAAAACATCATGCTGAGTGAATTAAGCCAGTCCCAAAGAGAAAAATATCATTTGTTTTCCCTGATCGGCGACAACTAACTGAGCACCAAAGGGGAAACTTGCTGAAGTGAAATGGACACTATAAGAAACAATGACCTGATCAGCTCCTGTCCTGACTTTAGATGTACAATGTAATACTTTATCCTTTTTAGTATTTGTTGTTGTTGTTGTTCTAGTACTAGTGGTTGAACTCTGTAATTAACACACAATTATTCTTAGGTGTTTAAATTTTAACTGAAAAGTGATCCCTGCTAAATTTAAGAGTGGAAAAAGAGAGGGAGGAGATGCACAGTTTGGGACATGCACAATCAGTCTTGCCCCAAATGAAGGAGTTAGAAATGTGCCAGGGGATTCCAATACAATCCCATCAAGGTGGCATGTACCAATGCCACCTCGCTAGTCCAAGTGATCAATTTCAGTTCACATTCGATGGCTTAGACAGGTCTAAAAATCAAAGGGACCACACAAACAAGACAAGTGTCTGCTAATACTAACTGATAGAATCAGAAAAGGAGAGAAAGATCAAACATGGGAAGTGGGATACACAGCAGACTCATAGAATGGCAGATGTCCTAAACAACACTCTGGCCTCAGAATCAGCCCTTAAGGCATTCGGATCTGGCTGAAGAGCCCATGAGAGTATTGTAGGCATGGAAAGCCAAGATACCATGGAAAAGAAAAAAAGAAGAAGACCTAAATGAAAGATCTCTGTTAGTGAGATCCCAGTGGAAAGAACGGGGCCATCAAAGAAGGAGGTACCTTTCTCTGAAGGGAGGAGAGAACTTCCACTTTGACTGTGACCCTATCGGAACAAGATCAAAGTCAGCGAACTCTAAAGGCTTCCATAGCCCTGGCAACTCATGACTAGAGCCTAGGGAGATTACTGATGCCATGAACAGGAGTGTCAAATTGTTAAGTCAGCAACAGGAGTCACGGTGTACTTACATCCCATGTGGGATCTGTCCTTAATGCATTGTCTAATGTGCAGTGATGCTATAACTAGTACTGAAACAGTATTTTTACACTCTGTGTTTCTGCGTGGGTACAAACTGATAGATCTTTACTAATTACATACTGAATCGATCTTCTGTATATAAAGATAATTGGAAATGAAAAAAAAAAACCTGGTGTTAAATTGGAAATGGCATAGAAAATTAATTAATTTAAAAATATATATATTATGTAGGATCTCTGTCTTTAATGTGCTGTACACCCTTATTTAATGCTATAACTAGTACTCCAACAGTATTTTTTTTTCTTTTCACTCTGTGTTACTATATGGGGGCAAACTGTTGAAATCGTTACCTAATATATATTAAACTGATCTTTTGTATACAAAGAGAATTGAAAATGAATCATGATGTGATAGGAAGGGGAGAGGGAGCGGGAGGGGGAAGGGTTGTGGGTGGGAGGAAAGTTTTGGGAGGGGGAAGCCATTGTAACCCATAAGCTATACTTTGGAAATTTATATTCATTAAATAAAAGTTTAATAAAAAAAAATTATGGTTCATAATTAAGATTACTCAATAGCAATTGTGTTGGGTTTCACAAACAATGGACAATTGATGTAACTCTAGTATTGAAAGAATAGGAATGAGCTGGAAGACATTTTTAATTATTCAAAAAGCAGAGAGAGAAACAAAAATCTCCCATTCACCGATGAACTCCCCAAATGCCCATAACAGCCAGGGCTGAATGAGGCCAAATCTGGTAGCTGGGAATTCAATCCAATGTCCCAGGTGCATCTATCTGAGCCATCCCCACTGCCTCCCAGGGTGCACATGAATAGAAGGCTGGAATCAAAGCAGAACTGATAGCTGAACCCAGGCTTCATCAAAGCAAAAACTTAACCACTGAGCCAACACCTGTCCCATGTCATATATATATATATATATATATATATACACACACACACACACACACACACATATATATATATATATGACAGGCAGAGTTAGACAGTGAGAGAGAGAGAGATACAGAGAGAAAGGTCTTCCTTCTGTTGGTTCACCCCCCAAATGGCCACTACAGCCGGCACATTGCGGCCGGCGCTCTGTGCCAATCCAAAGCCAGGAGCCAGGTGCTTCTCCTGGTCTCCCATGTGGGTGCAGGGCCCAAGGACATGGGCCATCCTCCACTGCACTCCCGGGCCACAGCAGAGAGCTGGACTGGAAGAGAAGCAACCGGGACAGAATCCGGTGCCCCAACTGTGACTAGAACCCGGGGTGCAGGCATCCCAGGCGGAGGATTAGCCTAGTGAGCCGCGGGGCTCTCAAAGGCAAGCAAGACAAAGAGCATGTGCCATTTTGGACATATGTCATAAGCAGGGCGACCGCAGATCTGCACCGTGACTCTGGGGGGGTGAAATAACAGGAGATTAGGACCTAATGAATGTGTGGTGCTGGTGAACTGAGACTGTGAAAAAGGAGACAGTGGGGAAGAGAACTCACAGAATTCACGTGAGTGCTCTCCAGAGATACTACAGTTCGGTAGCCTTGGCAACCCAGTGGGAGACTGCAGGAGAATTGGAGCTCACACTGAGGGCAGCACAGATTCCCTGTGTGGTCCTTGGGAAAGAGCTTCCAATCTCTGGCTCCTGTGGGTATACCATTTGCCTACTAACTACCTCGAATTCCGTTCAGCTGTGAGGAATTACTTCCCTTTTGAAAAGAAAGAAAGCAAGAAAGCAAGCAAGCAAGAAAGCAAGAAAGAAAGAAAGAAAGAAAGAGCTTTACCACACCTAACCTGGGAGTGTCACCTTTGGCACACCCTCAACCCTGAGGAACCAAACAGAGCTCTCAGGCCATACCCATCTCAAGCCTCTAAGGCTCCATCAAAGCAGACAGTCCACTTAATCTAGAGTCATACTATAACAAGAAAAAACACCACAGTGAAAAAACCAAAGAATATATCCAATATGCCAAACAAACGCAAAAACTGAGATAACAAGACAAGGAAGACATTATAATGCCCCCCAATGAAAAAGACATCCCAATTCAAGATTATGAAGATGATGAGATCGAAGAAATGCAAGAAGCAGATCTCAAAAAATTGATAAGAATATTAAGAAGTTCTCAAAAACAAATTCTTGAACTACAGAAATCCTTAATGGACAAGATAGTAAATCTCTCTCGCGAAAATGAAATATTAAGGAGGAATCAAAATGAAATGAAACAACTAGTAGAACAAAAAACTGTGATAGTGACAAGAAACCATAATGAAATGAAGAACTCAATAGATCAAATGAAAACACATTAGAGAGCCTTAAAAACAGAATGGGTGAAGCAGAAGAGAGAATGTCGGACTTACAAGACAGAGAACAGGAAAGGAAACAGGCAAATCAAAGAAAAGAAGAAGAAATTAGAAATCTAAAAAATATTGTCAGGAATCTACAGGATACTATTAAAAAACCTAACATTCGGGTTCTAGGAGTTCCTGAAGGCATGGAGAGGGAGAAAGGATTAGAAGGCCTTTTTAGTGAGATACTAGCAGAAAATTTCCCAGGTTTGGAGAAGGACAGAGGCATCTTAGTACAGGAAGCTTATAGAACCCCTAATAAACATGACCAAAAGAGATCCTCACCACGACACATTGTAATCAAACTCACCACAGTGAAACATAAAGAAAAGATCTTAAAATGTGCAAGAGAGAAACATCAGACCACTCTCAGAGGATCCCGAATTAGACTCACAGCTGACTTCTCATCAGAAACCCTACAAGGAAGGAAGGAATGGCTAGATATAGCCCAGGCACTAAGAGAGAAAAACTGCCAGCCCAGAATATTATATCCTGCAAAGCTCTCATTTGTGAGTGAAGGTGAAAGAAAGACCTTTCACAGCAAACAGAAACTGAATTTGTTGCCACTCATCCAGCCCTGCAAAAGGTGCTTAAAGATGTGATACACGCAGAAACACAGTCACCAATATGAAAGAAGGTAAAGGAAGGAAACCTCACAGCAAAAGATCACAGGAAACCCAAAAATGATAGGGCAAAGTTACTACTTATCGATAGTCACATTAAACGTTAAAGGCCTGAACAATCCAGTTAAAAGGACACCGATTGGCTGATTGGGTTAAGGAACAAAACCCATCTATTTGCTGCTTACAAGAAACACATCTTTCTAAAAAAGATGCGCACAGACTGAAAGTGAAAGGCTGGAAAAAGATATACCATGCCAACAGAAATGGAAAAAGAGTGGGCGTAGCTATCTTAATATCAGATAACATGAATTTTACCACAAAAACTATTAGAGAGACAAAGAGGGGCACTATATAATGATTAAGGGATCCATTCAACAGGAAGATATAACGATTATCAATGTATATGCACCTAATTACAGGTCACCGATTTATTTAAAGACTTGTTAAGGGAATTAAAGGGAGACTTAGACCCCAATACAACAGTACTGGGGGACTTCAATACTCCACTCTCAGAGACAGACAGATCAGCAGGACAGAAGATCAACAAGGAGACAGCAGATTTAAATGACACTATAGCTCAAATGGACCTAACAGATATCTACAGAACTTTTTATCCTACACAGAAAAAATTTACATTCTTCTCAGCAGTACATGGAACCTTCTCTAGGATTGACCACATATTAGGCCATAAAGCAAGTCTCAGCAAATTCAAAAGAATTAGAATCATACCTTGCAGCTTCTCAGACCATATAGGAATGAAGTTGGAAATTAGCAACTCGGGAATCCATAGAGCACACGCAAACACATGGAGACTAAATAACATGCTCCTGAATGAACAATGGGTCATAAAAGAAATTAAAAGAGAAATCAAAAACTTTCTGGAAGTAAATGAGGATAACAGCACATCATACCAAAACCTATGGGATACAGCAAAAGCAGTGTTAAGAGGAAAGTTTATAGCAATAGGTGCCTACATCAAGAAATTGGAAAGGCACCAAATAGATGAACTTTCAAGTCTTCTCAAGGATCTAGAAAATCAGCAGCAAACCAGACCCAAAGCTAGTAGGAGAAGAGAAATAATTAAAATCAGAGAAGAAATCAACAGGATTGAATCCAAAAAAACATTACAAAAAATCAGACAAACGAGGAGCTGGTTTTTTGAAAAAATAAACAAAATTGACACCCCATTGGCCCAACTAACTAAAAAAAGGAGAGAAAAGACTCAAATCAATACAATCAGAGATGAAAAAGGAAACATAACAACAGACACCACAGAAATAAAAAGAATCATCAGAAATTACTACAAGGACTTGTATGCCAGAAAACAGGGAAATCTATCAGAAATGGATAGATTCCTGGACACATGCAACCTAACTAAATTGAGCCAGGAAGACATAGAAAACCTAAACAGACCCATAACAGAGACAGAAATTGAAACAGTAATAAAGGCCCTCCCAGCAAAGAAAAGCCCAGGACCAGATGGATTCACGGCTGAATTCTACCAGACATTTATTGAAGAATTAACTCCAATTCACCTCTAACTATTCAGGGCAATCGAAAAAGAGGGAATCCTCCCAAATTCTTTCTATGAAGCCAACATCACCTTAACTCCTAAGCCAGAAAAAGATGCAGCATTGAAAGAAAATTACAGACCAATATCTCTGATGAACATAGATGCAAAAATACTCAATAAAATTCTGGCCAATAGAATGCAACATCACATTAGAAAGATCATCCACCCAGACCAAGTGGGATTTCTCCCTGGTATGCAGGGATGGTTCAATGTTCGCAAAACACTCAATGTGATACACCACATTAACAGACTGCAGAAGAAAAACCATATGATTCTCACAATAGACGCAGAGAAAGCATTTGATAAAATACAACACCCTTTCATGATGAAAACCCTAAGCAAACTGGGTATAGAAGAAACATTCCTCAACACAATCAAAGCAATTTATGAAAAACCCACGACCAGTATCCTATTGAACAGGGAAAAGTTGGAAGCATTTCCACTGAGATCTGGTACCAGACAGGGATGCCCACTCTCACCACTGCTCTTCAATATAGTTCTGGAAGTCTTAGCCAGAGCTATTAGGCAAGAAAAAGAAATTAAAGGGATACAAATTGGGAAGGAAGAACTCAAACTATCCCTCTTTGCAGACGATATGATTCTTTATTTAGGGGATCCAAAGAACTCTACTAAGTGACTATTGGAACTCATAGAAGACTTTGGCAATGTAGCAGGATATAAAATCAATGCACAAAAATCAACAGCCTTTGTATACACAAAGCCGCGGCTGAGGAAGAGCTTCTGAATTCAATCCCATTCTCAATAGCTACAAAAACAATCAAATACCTTGGAATAAACTTAACCAAGGACGTTAAAGATCTCTACGATGAAAACTACAAAACCTTAAAGAAAGAAATAGAAGAGGATACCAAAAAATGGAAAAATCTTCCATGCTCATGGATTGGGAGACTCAACATCATCAAAATGTCCATTCTCCCAAAAGCAATTTACACATTCAATGCAATACCAATCAATATACCAAAGGCATTCTTCTCAGATCTGGAAAAAATGATGCTGAAATTCATATGGAGACACAGGAGACCTCGAATATCTAAAGCAATCTTGTACAACAAAAACAAAGCTGGAGGCATCACAATACCAGATTTCAGGACATACTACAGGGCAGTAGTTATCAAAATAGCATGGTACTACTACAGAAACAGGTGGATAGACCAATGGAACAGAATAGAAATACCAGAAATCAACCCAAACATCTAGCCAACTCACATTTGATCAAGGATCTAAAACCAATCCCTGGAATAAGGACAGTCTATTCAATAAATGGTGCTGGGAAAACTGGATTTCCACGTGCAGAATCATGAAGCAAGATCCCTACCTTACACCTTACACAAAAATTCACTCAACATGGACCAAAAACTTAAATCTACGACCAGACACCATCAAATTATTAGAGAGCATTGGAGAAACCCTGCAAGATATAGGCACCGGCAAAGACTTCTTGGAAAATACCCGAGGAGCACAGGCAGTCAAAGCCAAAATTAACATTTGGGATTGTATCAAACTGAGAAGTTTCTGTACTGCAAAAGAAACAGTCAGGAAAGTGAATAGGAAACCGACAGAATGGGAAAAAATATTTGCAAACTATGCAACAGATAAAGGGTTGATAACCAGAATCTACAAAGAAATCAAGAAAATCCACAACATCAAAACAAACAATCCACTTAAGAGATGGGCCAAAGACCTCAACAGACATCTTTCCAAAGAGGAAATCCAAATGGCCAACAGACACATGAAAAAATGTTCAAGATCACTAGCAATCAGAGAAATGCAAATCAAAACCACAATGAGGTTCCATCTCACCCCGGTGAGAATGGCTCACATTCAGAAATCAACCAACAATAGATGCTGGAGAGGATGTGGGGAAAAAGGGACACTAACCCACTGTTGGTGGGAATGCAAACTGGTTAAGCCACTATGGAAGTCAGTCTGGAGATTCCTCAGAAACCTGAACATAACCCTACCATTCAACCCAGCCATCCCACTCCTTGGAATTTACCCAAAGGAAATTAATTTGGCAAACAAAAAAGCCATCTGCACATTAATGTTTATTGCAGCTCAATTCACAATAGCTAAGACCTGGAACCAACCCAAATGCCCATCAACAGCAGACTGGATAAAGAAACTATGGGACATGTACTCCATGGAATACTATACAGCAGTCAAAAAAAATGAAACCCAGTCAAATATCATTTGTTTTCCCTGATTGGTGACAACTGAGCACCAAAGGGAAACCTGTGGAAGTGAAATGGACACTATGAGAAATAGTGACTTGATCAGCTATGGTGCTGACTGATGATGTACAATGTAATACTTTATCCAATTTAGTATTTTTCTTGTGAACTCTGTAATTAACACACAATTATTCTTAGGTGTCTAAATCTTAACTGAAAAGTGATCCTGGTTAAATATAAGAATGAGAAAAAGAGAGGGAGGAGATGTACAATTGGGGACATGCTCAATCGGACTTGGCCCAAATGATGGAGTTAGAAAAGTGCCAGGGGATTCCAATACAATCCCATCAAGGTGGCATGCACCAATGCCATCTCACTAATCCAGGTGATCAATTTCAGTTCACAATTGATCACACTGATAGGTCTAAGAGTCAAAGGGATCACACAAACAAGACTAATGTCTGCTAATACTAACTGATAAAACCAAAAATGGAGAGAAGGATCCAACATGGGAAGGGGGAGACACAGCAGACTCATAGAATGACAGATGTCCTAAATAGCACTCTGGCCTCAGAATGAGCCGTTAAGGCATTTGGATCTGGCTGAAGAGCTCATGAGAGTATTTTAGGCATGGAAAGCCAAGACATTCTGGCAAAAAAAAAGAAGAAGAAGAAGAAGAAGAAGAAGAAGAAGAAGAAGAAGAAGAAGAAGACCTAAATGAAGGATCTCTGCAAACGAGATCCCAGTGGAAAGAACGGGGCCATCAAAGTAGGAGGTACCTCTCTGAAGGGAGGAGAGAACTTGCACTTTGGTTATGACCCTGTCGGAATAAGATCAAAGTCGGGAACCCTAAAGGCTTCCATAGCCCTGGCAACTCATGGCTAGAGCCTAGGGAGATTACTGACGCCATGAACAGGAGTGTCAAATTGTTAAGTCAGCAACAGAAGTCACTGTGAACTTACGTCCCATGTGGTATCTGTCCTTAATAGGTTGTCCAAGGTGAAGTAATGATATCGCTAGTACTGAAACAGTATTTTTACACTTTGTGGTTATGTGTGGGTACAAACTGATGAAATCTTTACTTAGTATATACTGAAGCGATCTTCTGTATATAAAGATAATTGAAAATGAAAAAAAAAAAAACCTTGGTGTTAAATTGGAAATTACATAGAAAAGTAATCAATCTTTTTTTAAAAAATATCATGCAGGATCTCTGCCATTAATGTACTGTACACTGTTATTTAATGCTATAACTAGTACTCCAACAGTATTTTCACTTTGTGTTGCTATGTGAGGGCAAACTGTTGAAATCTTTATATATACTAAACTGATTTTCTGTATATAAAGAGAATTGAAAATGAATCTTGATGTCAATGGAAGGGGAGAGCGAGTGGGAAAGGGGAGGGTTGCGGGTGGGTGGGAAGTTGTGGGGGGGGGGAGCCTTTGTAATCCATAAGCTGTACTTTGGAAATTTATATTCATTAAATAAAAAAAAAACTGTATATTTCCTGTTGGAGTTGCCACTTGCCTTTACCTGGCCAGCTCTCCTCCCGGGCCAGCTAGGTAATGGAAGTCAACAGGGTGCCTTCCCAAGGAGGTTTACACCTCCCTTAGGAGGTAGGCTATATGAAGAGATAGATGAGTCTGAGCCTCATAATTTACAAGGCTTTAAAGCCCACCTGATTATTATCGAGCCCTTCTGTCAGGTTCTATTTGCCTCTCAATCAGAAAATTTAGTTGTAGCTTAGTCAGCACCTTTCTTAGGTTCTCTAACAACAACTCTGTCCTCTGTATCTAGCCCATTTGGGACTCATTCCTTTGTAATCATAACCTCTACTCTACCATCAATGGCTCTACTCCCAACCTGTGTGTACTGATGGTGCTCTCCGCCACTTAATATTGTATGATTGTCAGTATTTCTCTACAGACAACCCCAGCTACCTGCAAAAGCTAAGTGGGCTTTTCTCCCAGTTTGCCTGGGACCAGATTTAAGCCACATCCGTCAAACTGTCCCTACAAGGGTCCAGAGACCCCCCATTTCCTCTCCTCTATGAAATGGTTAATGCTACTGTTAGGATCATTGGTTACTATTCTCAACCCTGTCTTTTATTCTACAGTGTCTAAGTGTTTACAGCAAGTTATAATGGGACAAACGAAGGCCTTCAACAACCAGGCAGTCCACCAAATGCTGCTACAAGGATTTACTAGGCTCCCCACCCAGGAGACAGCGACTTGAGACATCACCCCATGCCAGCGAAGAGTACATCCTCGCCCCATGTCAGCAGGAAGTAGCTCTAAACACAGATCATCATCTCTCTACCCTTCCTGGACTTTTGGGACTAATGTAACCCCATACAAATCCTGCTTTATAAAAAACAAAAGGGGGAAATGCTAGGGAACTAGCACAGTTTTAGCCAGATGGCCACACAGCCCAGCTACTTGAGCCAGGCTCCACCCCTACCTAATGGGATTAGCTGCTCCTGCTTCCCTGCCCGCCCTCAAGCAAAGTTTTAAAAGGGCCTGTTCCTGAACACTTGCTCTCTTGGCTCGGCTCCCTGCTCTCTTGGCCTCTCTTGGCTTCTCTCCTCTCCTCTCTCTTCTCCCTCCCCTCTGTCTCTCTCTCTCTCTTACAGTCTACTCTTTTTCCTTTGCCGCCCCTTCACTCCGGTCTGTAGAGTGTTCCCCAATATACCCTTTCCCTTAAAAAAAAAAAATGCTTAAAGATGTGTTACACACAGAAACACAGAAACATGGTCACCAATATGAAAGAAGGTAAAGGAAGGAAACCTCAAAGCAAAAGATCACAGGAAGCTCAATTTCTCTTTGACATAGAATTAAAATCTGATGCTCTGTTAAAGCAATGTGTTAAAGTAATCTATTATGTTCTCTTGATGTCTGTTAAATTCTAATTGTTCAAAAACAGCTGAATTTTTATTAAGAGCTATGGGTCATTTAAATATGTGCTTATTTTCAAAGATTTCAATAATCACCTTGTAACAATGATCAAATTTGGTCTATATTATGTCATGATTTTAAGAATCTTATTTCAACCAGATATTTTGGATTTTGAGCCTTCTTGGCATTCTTGACAGGCATTCAAAAAAAATCAAAGTTTCAAACAATCTGGACTCTAAAATTTCCAGTAAATCTTGGACTTTGGTTTTTCCAGTTTGGGCCCAACTGAAAAAATCGAAAGACCTATGTTTCTCATCTTATAGAGACACCAACTAATCAGGCTATTTGGATTATATTAGAAGTACTGTCTGGCCAACGCCATGGCTTATCAGGCTAATCCTCCACCTTGCGGCGCCGGCACACCAGGTTCTACTCCCGGTTGGGGCGCCGGATTCTATCCCGGTTGCCCCTCTTCCAGGCCAGCTCTCTGCTATGGCCCGGGAAGGCAGTGGAGGATGGCCCAAGTCCTTAGGCCCTGCACCTGCATGGGAGACCAGGAGAAGCTCCTGGCTTCTAATCAGCGAGATGTGCTGGCCGCAGCGGCCATTGGAAAGTGAACCAACGGGAAAAATGAAGACCTTTCTCTCAGTCTCTCTCTCTCACTATCCACTCCGCCTGTCAAAAAAAAAAGGTACTGTCAAGATGTGATGTGGTACTAAATTTTAAGTTTCTATAATGGAAAATGCTATTAATACAAATGTTTCAGGGTTAAAAAGTCTAATGATCTTGTGTTACTAGACATGATAGTTATATTAATGAGAAAGCCCCAGAGGCCTAAAGGGTTAAATACTTGTAAAATCCTACAGGTGCTTTCAAATATACTGTGAGGTAAGCAAGTGCCTCTTGTTGGTTGATGAGTTTATAATTTTAAACATGGCAACTTAAAGTCTTTTGTCATCCACAGTTATATATGATTTGCTGCTCATAAAACTAAAGCGTTGTTGGTTCTGTGTTTAGCTGTCCTCCTACAGGTTCCTATGGACTTTTTCGAGCCACTTCTATTGTATTCAGTACTTTCAGATGGCTCTGTAAACAGATGAAGCCAATAATGTATTAACAGTACCAACTGAGAGAAAGTATGGTTAACTGAGGTTACTAAAAACAAAAAGCAATTCAAATCAATTGGCAATTTACAAAAAAGAGTTAAAGATTTTAAAAGCTATTATTAAAATTGCTATATTGGTCTATTATGTTATGTTATATGTGTGTACATATTGTATGTCCACATGGGGAAATTTTATTAAGAATTTTATTTTAATTGGCTTATAGATAAGATTGTCCATAAATGTAAGCTGCTAAAATTAATCAAAGATTTTTTTTTAATTTGTGTGACCTGAATCTCTGTATTATATGTTTTATACTGGTTGGTAGAAAGAAACTAAAAACATTTTATATGGTTGTGCTTAAGTTTACTGGTTAAACAAACTACACCATGTTAGATATTTAAGAGGTGTTTCCAAATACATGATTCTTAAAATTGATAGAAGGCATTGGACCTTCTGGTAAATGTTTTCTTAAGTTGTTATCTAATGGTTGAAACTGTTTGCTAAGTATTCACGTGATATTGCTATTGTCAGCAAGCAATCTAGGACTTGCTCCCTCATTTCTCTATTCTAAGCCCAACTTCTTTCATTTCTCTATTCTCTTCAAGGTAGGAAACTAATTCTATAATGAAGGAATCTGTAGGATGCACAATTTAATCTTTAGACCTTATAAAAGAGATGGCTAACATTTTTCTGTAATAGTATAGCCAAAATAAGAGCTTAAATTATAATCTCATAGCTAGATTTACTTTGCCATCAGCAAAGTAAACAGTAAGTAGAAAAAACCTCCCTTTCAGACCAAAGGGAAAGATAGTTTTAAAGTGAGAATATAATTTTCCTCATGGGCATTGTCTACCTTAGAAAAACTACTACAGAACATGCCTGTGACTATAGACTTGTAGTTCAGGCCACCGAAGATTAGAGATGGGACTTGGGCACTCCCTTGACTTGCATCCTCTGGTCTGCTTGAACACAAACCAGGAGGAAAAGAAAGCTAGGCATCAGAAGCAATGGGTGGCAGGCCTATTAATGGCTGATCTGTACAGTGATCTGCCCTCAAGGAGACCCAACAGGCCAGTCCACTGCAGTGCCTTTCAATGTGGTAAGCCTGGGCTTCAGCAGAAGTCAACTTGTGAAGAGCCCTGGCAGCTCTGCCAAGAGTTGGATCACTGGAAATGGACCTGCCCTGGAGTTGAAGGATGCCCAGGTCAGAGCCACAGATCTTATTGGCTCTAAGCTGAAAAGCCCTTCACTCAGCCCAGCTTCCAAAGTGACCACCGCAGCTGAGGGGATGGTCAAGTAGGGTCAGCAACATTGCAGGCAGAACTGTAAATTTCTTGTTAGAGATGCCCCCTGCCTTTACCTGGCCAGCTCTCCTCGCAGGCCAGCTAAGTAATGAAAGTCAACAGGGTGCCTTCCCCTAGGAGGTTCACACCTCCCTTAGGATGTACCCCATGTGAAGAGATAGATAGGTCTGGGCCTCTGAACTTTCATGGCCTAAAGCCCACCAGATTATTATCAAGCCCCTTCTGTCAGGTTCTATTTGCCTCTCAATCAGAAAACTTAATTATAGCTTAGCACCTTTCTTAGCTCCTCTAATAATGACTCTGTCCTTTGTTCTAGACCCTGTCTAGCACACTTGGGCCTCAATCCTTTGTAATCATAACCTCTACTCTACCACCAATGGCTTTTCTCCCAACCTATGTGTACTGATGGTCCTCTTCCCCACTTCATGCTGTATAATTGTTCAAACCTGGTAAATGCCACTCTTAGGATCATTGGTTACTACCCTCACCCTGTCTTATATGACCTTGTCTAAATATGATCAGAGTTGGCAAACTTGGAAAGCTTCCATAGCCTTGGCAACTCATGACGACAGCCTAGGGTGGTTACTGGTGCCATAAACTAGAGTGTCAATTTGTTGGGTCAACAACAGGAGCCACTGTGCACTTGCTCCTCATGTGGGATCTCTGTCCTTAATGTGCTGTACATTGTGATTTAATGCTATAACTAGTACTCAAACAGTATGTTTCACTTTGTGTTTCTATGTGGTTGCAAATTGTTGAAATCTTTACTTAATATATACTAAATTGATCTTCTGTATATAAAGAGAATTGAAAATGAATCTTGATGTGAATGGAAGGGGAGAGGGAGCGGGAGAGGGGAGGGTTGCGGGTGGGAAGGAAGTTATGGGAGGGGGAAGCCATTGTAATCCATAAGCTGTACTTTGGAAATTTATATTCATTAAATAAAAGTTAAAAATAAAATAATAAAAAAAAGTGATTAGATCATTCTGAGCCATCCATTGTCCTTTGGATTTGCAGCTAAAAACTACTATGAATATTAAAAAGGTCTGTCTCCAAAAAAGAGAAGAAACTTCCATCTTTTTTCCTTCTTAAATCAACCCCTCAAAAGTTGCCTTTTGTCCTACTTATCATATACATCATGCACTTATATTTCCCATGGCAAGCAAGGTGAAGAACACTCAACAGTGTCTACAACACTTGGCATCCAAAGCAGGTCCCTAAACTTTGGGGCCACAGAGCCTGGAAGGTGAGGAATGAGGAGAGTGAGGTTGTGTTCACTTATATTAACATCACAGTACCAAGGACATCACAGATGGGACTTAACAAGGCTCCAGGCAGTTTTTGCAGGGCCCTGGAGAAACACGTTTCATTTCAGATAAAGTCAACAGCATGAGTTAAGAGCCTTGTTTTTTTTTTTTTTTTTTTTTTTTTTTTTTTTTTTTTTGAAGCCTTTTCTGTTTGGCACAGGGTCTAAAACAGAAAAGAATGCCAAGGTTCAAATCCCTACAGAGCTCACATACTCTGGTAATAGAGAGGCTATTGTAAGTGCAGTATAAGAATGCCACCAGGGCTGGCGCTGTGGCACACTTGGCTAATCCTCTGCATGTGGCGCCGGCATCCCATGTGGGCGCCAGTTCTAGTCTTGGCTGCTCCTCTTCCAGTCCAGCTCTCTGCTGTGGCCCAGGAAGGCAGTGGAGGATGGCCCAAGTACTTGGGTGCCTGCACCCACATGAAAGACCAGGAGGAAGCACCTGGCTCCTGGCTTCAGATCGGCGCAGCGCGTTGGCTGTAGCAGCCATTTGGAGAGTGAACCAACGGAAGCAAGACCTTTCTCTCTGTCTCTCTCTAACTGTCTAACTCTGCCTGTCAAAAAAAAAAAAAAAAAGAATGTCACCAAAGTAAAATTGAGGAAAGTATCAGTCAAGTATAGTTATGGACAGGGTAGCCATGCTTAGACTATATGTAGATGTTAATGCAGAAGTTGAATGAAAATCTATTCTCCTTTTCTCTATAAGAAACTCATGCATACAATAGCTTCATTATTTAGCATTCTATTATCATTTACTAACACAACACAGATACTAAACAGTTTCTGTGAACTATCTTGCTTTTTGCGAGGTTATGGGGCCAGGAAAGGGAGAAAAGTAAGAGGAAGACTTCTTTTTTCTTTTTTTTTTTTACTTTTTTAATGTAATTGTCAATGTCTAAAGGAACGTTAGTGCCTGAGGGAATCAGCAACGCCCCTGTACACTAAAACTCAAAACTTTCATTAAATGCTTCTGACCCTTTTCTAAAATCAGTAATAACAAATGTCCCAGTTGGATCAAAAACCCCATGTGTTTATACTCAGAATAATCATCGTTCTTCTACTTCTGTGCTGAATGATATTTCTGGGCTAGGTCTCAGCAGAATAGCAAGATAGAGGAAAAGTATGAGGCAGGAGGGTACATCCGAGATTAAATTAGCCCACAGGGTCAACACAGGAATCATGCTTCCCAGGGCACATGTTACATAATTAGAAGTTTCTCCAGGAAGTGTGAATGAGCTCATCTTGAAAAATGTAACCAATAACTGGTGGAGCACAGGTAGCACTATGTCGACTCAGAAGAAAAATAAATTAGCCTCTGTGCCCTACCCAGATGTTATGCCCCAAAGAGGATGCAGATACCTTCTGTCTGGACCTTGCATTAATATCAGGATCTGTTTTATTACTACACAAGATACTCAGCAATATTTTTGCTTACTATAGGGTTATAAATTTAACCTCTCATTTGCAAGGATACATGCATGAGTTAAAAATTTTGCCAGATAAAATATACAAGGGGACATCAAAGCATTTGTGGAAACAGAATTAAAAGATAAGTTTCTTTGGTGCAAAAATATTTGAAATCCATGCATAATTTTTGATACACAATTTCATGATCTTTTGGAAGACCCTTCATATGCGTGCATTTCAATTATTTTCTCATTAAAATAAGCTTATCTTTTTAAAAATAATTATTTATTAGAAAGGCAGAATGGCAGAGAAGAAGAGATAGAAAGAGAAACAGAGATAGAAAGAGGTCTTATATCTACTAGTCACTCCCCCAAATAGCTGCAACTGCTGTGATATCAGTATGAGGTGCCATTTATATTTCTGGGTGTTTATTAATAAATCTGGAATATTAATAAGTCTGTGGGTTCTTTCCTAAATTCAGAGAAGAATTCTGAACACTGGCACAAATGAACAAGGCAGCATGATAAGATTTAAGCTTTTTATTCAGTGAGAAAAATGCATAAGGGAATGAGGGCTCTATCTAAGAGAGAGAAATCTGGCTTCATACCAAGCATCAGGAGCCAGCCATGTGGAGGAGCATGCAGGCCAGGAAGCATGGGGCAGGTGGCCCGAAGGCCACGCACCCCAAAGGTACAGGGTAGCAAGCGCCTGCAGTGGAGAAAGAGGCAAAAGGCAAAAAAAGGGCCAAAAAGGGCTGGGCCCACCATGTCCCAGGCCTCTTAGCCTCTTCCAAAGGAGAGTGGTTAATTAACCTGATTGGCAGGTGGGCACACAGGTGTGGTCAGGTAGGGCATGAGGTCACACAGGGGTGTGGTGAAGGCGTGGTCTTCCAGCTCACAAACCTGATCAATTTTATCCTGTATGCCTGCCTACAACAGCTGGATCTGGGCCAGGCTGAAGCCAGGAACCAGAAACTTCATCTAGGTCTCCCACATGGGTGGCAGGGGTTCAACACTTTGGACCATCTTTCCACTGCTTTCCCAAGAGCATGAGCAGTGGGCTGGATTGAAAGCAGAGCAGTCAGGATTTGAAGTGCATCATTACACTAAAGTTAGGTTCTAATTTGTTTTACATCCAAGAAAGAAAAGATGATTTTACATATCAATATGCAAATACTTATTAGGGTCATCTTGACTTCTGTATGATATTCTACCTAAAATCTACAAATGAGGGGCTGCCTTCTCCACTGCTGATCCAGCTTCCCGCTAATGTGCCTGGGAAGGCATTGGAAGATGGCCCAATTACTTGGTCTCTGCCACTCAAGTGAAGACCTGGATGGAGTTCCCGGCTTTGGGCTTTGGCCTGACCCAGACCCAGCTGTTAAAGCTATTTGAGGAGTGAGGTGGCTGATTAAAGAAACCTCTCTTTTTCTCTGCGTCTCCCTCTCTGTCACTCTGCCTTTCAAATAAATAATATTAAAAAAATAAAATCCGGCCGGCGCTGTGGCTTAACAGGCTAATCCTCCGCCTTGCGGCGCCGGCACACCGGGTTCTACTCCCGGTTGGGGCACCGGATTCTATCCCAGTTGCCCCTCTTCCAGGCCAGCTCTCTGCTATGGCCTGGGAAGGCAGTGGAGGATGGCCCAAGTCCTTGGGCCCTGCACCCACATGGAAGACCAGGAGAAGCACCTGGCTCCTGGCTTCGAATCAGCGAGATGCGCTGGCCGCAGCGGCCATTGGAGGGTGAACCAACGGCAAAAAGGAAGACCTTTCTCTCTGTCTCTCTCTCTCACTATCCACTCTTCCTGTCAAAAATAAATAAATAAATAAAATAAAATCCATACATGGAATGTACACAGGAATGAAAGGAATTAAATTATGCTAGAATAGAGACTAAGTGGCTTTTTTTTTATCTTGAAAGGGAAATATAACAATTGTAATATTTAGTCTGCAAAACCAGCACAATCTTCATTCTTACTATTTAAACTCTGAAATTTGAACACAATAGTGAATTCAAGTCTCAACCAATTTCAGCATGGATTAACTAACTGTGGCAATGATAAGTAAAAAGAATTTAATTTAAAAAGACAATAAATACATGAACCAATTTAGAAAATATCACCTGCTTTTGAATAATCAAGTTATTGGTATGATGGTCATATTCTCTAAAATACCCCTTAGTATCTCACTTACTGGCTGCTGGAATTTATCTTACAACCTCAAAATGCAGGAAATCAGAGGCAAAATATATGTACTGGTTAGCTATTCATTACTCCAGTCCAAAACCTAAGACAAGCTCCTTATGAATGAAAGAAGTCTCTTTTGGCTCACAGTTTTGGAGGTTCCCAGTACAAGCTCAGGAGGAGCCTCACTGTTCAATGTCTAGTGAGATGGGAGGATAGTTACAGTAGAAGGTATATAGAAGTATGATCACATGGTTAGCAAGCAAAGGAGAGCAGCACGGCCCAACTTGCCTATTATAACCCACTCTTTTGTAGAGCTACCTTTTGAGGGCATATCCACAGTGAACTTAAGGACTGCCCACTAGGATCACTTCCAAAACACCGTACCTGGATTAAGTTCCTATCCTCTCAGCACTGCCAATACAAGACTCTGGGGTTTAAACTGTAATAATATGCATGAGTTTGAGAGCCACATCCCATCAAACCATAGCAATAGTTACCTACATGATTGAAAAAAAATTGTAATTTGTGCAAAAATTTAATAATTTGTCAAACCTCATCCATCCACCTACTTAATGCAGATTACATTTATGACTCAAAATCAAGTGATGCTTCTTCTTTGAAAATAGCTTTTCCTACCTTCTATATAACTTTCCCTCACCCCCAGATATATAAAAACAAGGTTAAAAGAAACACAAAGAGACTCCAGAATCTGGAAGCTCTGAGGTTGAATTATGCCTCTGCCACTTTATGAAATGAAAATAAATACACCTCTTACATTCAACTATTTCAGCTGTCAAATTGAAATGGAGGGGCTGGCGCTGTGGTGTAGCGGGTAAAGCCGCTGTCTGCAGTGCCGGCATCCCATATGGGCACCATTTTGAGTCCCCGGCTGCCCCACTTTTTATTTTTTTTTTTAATTTTTGACAGGCAGAGTGGACAGTGAGAGAGAGACAGAGAGAAAGGTCTTCCCTTTGCCGTTGGCTCACCCTCCAATGGCCGCCGCGGTAGCGCACTGCGGCCGGCGCACTGCGACGATCCGATGGCAGGAGCCAGATGCTTATCCTGGTCTCCCATGGGGTACAGGGCCCAAGGACCCGGGCCATCCTCCACTGCACTCCCTGGCCACAGCAGAGAGCTGGCCTGGAAGAGGGGCAACCGGGACAGGATCGGTGCCCCGACCGGGACTAGAACCCGGTGTGCCGGCGCCGCAAGGCGGAGGATTAGCCTAGTGAGCCGCGGCGCCGGCCATGCCCCACTTCTGATCCAGCTCTCTGTTGTGGCCTGGGAAAGCAATAGAAGATGGCTCAAGTCTTTGGGCCCTTGCACCCATGTGGGAGACCCGGAAGAAGCTCCTGGCTCCTGGCTTCGGATCTGCACAGCTCCGGATGTTGCAGCCAATTGGGGAATGAACCAGCAGATGGAAGACCTCTTTCTCTCCCTCTCCCCCTCCCTCCCTCACTCCCTCCCTCCTTCTCTCTCTCTCTCTCTCTGCCTTTCCTTCTATCTCTGTGTAACTCTTTCAAATAAATAAATCTTTTTAAAAAATTGAAATTGAAATGCTCACTTTATAGCATACTGACAATTTGAATTGTGTCTCCTAAAGCAATTTTTAGAAACACATAATCACATATATTGAACAAATTTTAAAAATTTATTTATTTCAAAGGCAGAGCAATAAACACACATACACACACACAGAGAGAGAGATTGAGAGAGAGAGAGAGAGACAGAGAGAGTGGATCTTCCATCCATTGATTCATTTCCCAAATGCCTGCAACAGCCAAGGCTGGTCCAGGCCAAAGCCAAGGACTAGGAACCCCATCAAGATCTCCCATGTGAGTGGCAGGGACTGAAGTGCTCTGGCACTCATCACTGCCTTTCCAGGTGCATTAGCAGGGAACTGGATTTGAAGCAGAATAATAGGAATTCAAACTGGCCCTCTTACATGCAATGTAAAGCACTGTACCACATTTGTCCCTTGCATAAATCTCTTATTGATAGATACATTAAATTGCTCCTTATAAAACTTTGCATTTCCAATATCCCACTAAAATGTTAACTTTGTTTCTTAAATTTAAAAGACAATCTTATTTTTGAGTATGGTATGTTGTTACATCCACTGACAAATCTTTCCTCAACAAAACCTTTGCGTAGTTGATGATTACTCTCCGCATTAAGAAATTCTAGTGATGTTAGCTTATCAATGTAAATGACAAATTGTCCATATGTGTTAGGTAATGTGAAACTAAATATCTCATTTAAATGTCTTTTAGCATTCTATTTAAACTGAAAACAATTATAATCAACACAGTGGTTAGTAATTGACAAACAGTTAATGGATGGATGTTAACACATGTGGACATGAAGAATAATTTAAATGGTGCGCTTTACTTTTGGCACAAGAAACTGTGACATTTCAATGCCGCAATGACTGAAATCTGTTGCTTCTAAGAATAAATCTTCCAAAATTAACTTTGCCAATCACAAGGCAATCCTACCTCACACTGCAAAAAATTCTAAATTTGATTATTTCAAGATCATCCTCCTCACAGAGATTATGAAGTCTACCGTTTCATAGTAGACATCTAAGTACTCCAGTGATAACAGCTTAGATGCAATCCTACCCCTTTTTTTCTAAGAAAATCATGTCAGTACTTCTTTTTGTGACTCAGAGTCAAAAAGAACAATGTGATTTAATCAAGCAAACAAGTAGGCATGAAACAATACAAACAGCAGTTAGGGCCTTGAAAACTGGGGAGAGAGAGCTGCAAGATGGCGGAATAGGAAGGTAGCACACTATTAGTCCGGGGGAGAGACACTTTAATAAAAGTGGAGATACTGCAGGGTCAAGGAAGGGTAGGGGAAGAAACAGCAGAGGAAACACTTCCGGAACTAGTGATTCACAGTGGACCTGCGTGGAGAGCGTGGGAGCCCAAGTTCGGGACACCAGCGGCAGACTCAACACACCAGCATGGAATACGAGGTGAGCCGAACGTCAATAGCCCGGGACACCAGCGGGCAAGCGGAAAAAGGAGACTAGACGGAACGAGGCTTGAAACTCCGTGGGGAAAAGTTCACCAGGCTAACTAGAAGAGAGAGAGGAAAAAAAAAAAAAGTGACCGATACGGACACGAGTTTCTCTCTCTCCGCTCACCTCTCAAAGGTGAGCAAGACAAAGAGCAGGCGCCATTTTGACATACGTCATAAGCAGGGCGACCTCAGGTCTGCACCGGCCCTGAGCCTAGCAGAAACACCTGACTCTGGGGAGAGGGGTGAAATAACAGGAGATTAGCATCTAACTTGGCAACCCAGTGGGAGACTGCAGGAGAACTGGAGCCCACACTGAGGGCAGCAGAGATTCCCTGTGTGGTCCTTGGGAAAGAGCTTCCAATCTCTGGCTCCTGTGGGTATATCATTTGCCTGCTAACTACCTCCAATTACGTTCAGCTGTGCAGAATTACTTCCCTTTTGAATCAAAAAAAGAAAGAAAGAGAGAGATTTACCACACCTAACCTGGGAGTGTCATCTTTGACACACCCTCAACCCTGAGGAACCAAACACAGCTCATCTCAAGCCTCTAAGGCTCCACCGAAAGAGGACAGTCCACTTAATATAAAGCCATAGTGTAACAAGAAAAAACACCACAGTGAAGAAACCAAATATCTCCAACATGCCAAACAACAAACGCAAAAACCAAGCTAACAAGAACAAGGAAGAAACTATGACGCCCCCAAATAAAAAAGACACCCTAATTCAAGATTATGAAGATGATGAGATCGAAGAAATGCAAGAAGCGGATCTCAAAAAATTGATGAGAACATTAAGAAGTTCTCAAAAACAAATTCTTGAACTACAGAAATCCTTAAAGGACAAGATAAAAAATCTCTCTCGTGAAAATGAAATATTAAGGAGGAATCAAAATGAAATGAAACAACTAGTGGAACAAAAAACTGTGATAGTGACGAGAAATCATAATGAAATGAAGAATTCAATAGATCAAATGACAAACACATTAGAGAGCCTTAAAAACAGAATGGGCGAAGCAGAAGAGAGAATATCGGACTTACAAGACAGAGAACAGGAAAGGAAACAGGCAAACCAAAGAAAAGAAGAAGAAATTATAAATCTAAAAAATATTGTCGGGAATCTAAGGATACTATTAAAAAACCCAACATTCGGGTTCTAGGAGTTCCTGAAGGCATGGAGAGGGAGAAAGGATTAGAAGGCATTTTCAGTGAGATACTAGCAGAAAATTTCCCAGGTTTGGAGAAGGACAGAGGCATCTTAGTACAGGAAGCTTAAAGAACCCCTAATAAACTTGACCAAAAGAGATCCTCACCACGACATGTTGTAATCAAACTCACCACAGTGAAACATAAAGAAAAGATTCTAAAAGGTGAAAGAGAGAAACGTCAGATTACTCTTAGAGGATCTCCAATTAGACTCACAGCAGACTTTTCATCAGAAACCCTACAAGCTAGAAGGGAATGGCGAGATATAGCCCAGGTACTAAGAGAAAAAAACTGCCAGCCCAGAATATTATATCCTGCAAAGCTCTCATTTGTGAATGAAGATGAAATTAAGACTTTTCATAGCAAACAGAAACAAAGAATTTGTTGCCACTCGTCCTGCCCTGCAAAAGATGCTTAAAGATGTGTTACACACAGAAACACAGAAACATGGTCACCAATATGAAAGAAGGTAAAGGAAGGAAACCTCACAGCAAAAGATCACAGGAAGCTCAATTTCTCTTTGACATAGAATTAAACTCTGATGCTCTGTTAAAGCAATGTGTTAAAGTAATCTATTATGTTCTTTTGATGTCTGTTAAATTCTAATTGTTCAAAAACAGCTGAATTTTTATTAAGAGCTATGGCTTATTTAAATATATGTTTATTTTCAAAGATTTGAATAATCACCTTGTGACAATGATCAAATTTGGTCTATGTTATGTCATGATTTTAAGGAATCTTATTTCAACCAGATATTTTGGATTTTGAGCCTTCTTGGCATTCTTGACAGGCATTCAAAAAATCAAAGTTTCAAACAATCTGGTCTCTAAAATTTCCAGTAAATCCTGGACTTTGGTTTTTCCAGTTTGGGCCCAACTGAAAAATCGAAGGACCTATGTCTCTCATCTTATAGAGTCACCAACTAATCAGGCTATTTGGATTATATTAGAAGTACTGTCAAGATGTGATGTGGTACCAAACTTTAAGTTTCTATAATGGAAATTGCTATTAATACAAATGTTTCAGGGTTAAAAAGTCTAATGATCTTGTGTTACTAGACATGATAGTAATCTTAATGAGAAAGCCCCAGAGGCCTAAAGGGTTAAATACTTGTAAAATCCTATAGGTGCTTTCAAATATACTGTGAAGTAAGCAAGTGCCTCTTGTTGGTTGATGAGTTTATAATTTTAAACATGGCGACTTAAAGTCTTTTGTCATCCACAGTTATATATAATTTGCTGCTCATAAAACTAAAGCGTTGTTGGTCCTGCGTTTAGCTGCCCTCCTATAGGTTCCTATGGACTTTTTCCAGCCAATTCTATTGTATTCAGTACCTTGCGATGGCTCTGTAAACAGATCAAGCCAATAATGTATTAACAGTACCAACTGAGAGAAAGTATGGTTAACTGAGGTTACTAAAAACAAAAGCAATTCAAATCAATTCGCAATCTACAAAAAGAGTTAAAGATTTTAAAAGCTATTATTAAAATTGCTATATTGGTCTATTATGCTATGTAATATCTGTGTACATATTGTATGTCCACATGGGGAAATTTTATTAAGAATTTTATTTTAATTGGCTTATAGATAAGATTGTCCATAAATTTAAGCTGCTAAAATCAATCAAAGATACATTTTAATTTGTGTGACCTGAATCTGTGTATCATATGTTTTAATCTTGTTGGTAGAAACAAACTAAAAACATTTTAGATGGTTGTGCTTAAGTTTACTGGTTAAACAAACTACACCATGTTAGATATTTAAGAGGTGTTTTCAAATACATGATTCTTAAAATTTATAGAAGGCATTGGACCTTCTGGTAAATGTTTTCTTAAGTTGTTATCTAATGGTTGAAACTTTTTGCAAAGTATTCATGTGATATTGCTATTGTCAGCAAGCGATCTAGGACTTGCTCCCTCATTTCTCTATTCTAAGCCCAACTTGTTCTTTCATTTCTCTATTCTCTTCAAGGTAGGAAACTAATTCTATAATGAAGGAATCTGTAGGACGCACAATTTAATCTTTAGACCTTATAAATAGAGATGGCTAACATTTTTCTGTAATAGTATAGCCAAAATAAGAACTTAAATAATAATCTCATAGCTAGATTCACTTCGCCATCAGCGAAGTATACAGTAAGTAGAAAAAACCTCCCTTTCAGACCAAAGGGAAAGATAGTTTTAAAGTGAGATTTTTTCCCATTTTCCTCATGGGCATTGTCTACCTTAGAAAAACTACTACAGAACATGCCTGTGACTATAGACTTGTAGTTCAGGCCACCGAAGATTAGAGATGGGACTTGGGCACTCCCTTGACTTGCATCCTCTGGTCTGCTTGAACACAAACCAGGAGGAAAAGAAAGCTAGGCATCAGAAGCAATGGGTGGCAGGCCTATTAATGGCTGATCTGTACAGTGATCTGCCCTCAAGGAGACCCAACAGGCCAGTCCACTGCAGTGCCTTTCAATGTGGTAAGCCTGGGCTTCAGCAGAAGTCAACTTGTGAAGAGCCCTGGCAGCTCTGCCAAGAGTTGGATCACTGGAAATGGACCTGCCCTGGAGTCGAAGGATGCCCAGGTCAGAGCCACAGATCTTATTGGCTCTAAGCTGAAAAGCCCTTCACTCAGCCCAGCTTCCAAAGTGACCACCGCAGCTGAGGGGATGGTCAAGTAGGGTCAGCAACATTGCAGGCAGAACTGTAAATTTCTTGTTAGAGATGCCCCCTGCCTTTACCTGGCCAGCTCTCCTCCCAGGACAGCCAAGTAATGAAAGTCAACAGAGTGCCTTCCCCTAGGAGGTTCACACCTCCCTTAGGATATACCCCATGTGAAGAGATAGATAGGTCTGGGCCTCTGAACTTACAAGGCCTAAAGCCCACCAGATTATTATCAAGCCCCTTCTATCAGGTTCTATTTGCCTCTCAATCAGAAAACTTAATTGTAGCTTAAACAGCACCTTTCTTAGCTCCTCTAATAATGACTCTGTCCTTTGTTCTAGACCCTGTCTAGCACACTTGGGCCTCAATCCTTTGTAATCATAACCTCTACTCTACCACCAATGGCTCTACTCCCAACCTGTGTGTACTGATGGTCCTCTTCCCCACTTCATGCTGTATAATTGTTCAAACCTGGTAAATGCCACTCTTAGGATCATTGGTTACTATCCTCACTCTGTCTTTTATGACCTTGTCTAAATATGATCAGAGTTGGCAAACTTGGAAGGCTTCCATAGCCTTGGCAACTCAGCCTAGGGTGGTTACTGGTGCCATAAACTAGAGTGTCAATTTGTTGGGTCAACAACAGGAGCCACTGTGCACTTGCTCCTCATGTGGGATCTCTGTCCTTAATGTGCTGTCCATTTTGATTTAATGCTATAACTAGTACTCAAACAGTATGTTTCACTTTGTGTTTCTATGTGGGTGCAAACTGTTGAAATCTTTATAGTAAATTGATCTTCTGTATATAAAGAGAATTGAAAATGAATCTTGATGCAAATGGAAGGGGAGAGGGTGTGGGAGAGGGGAGGGTTGCGGGTGGGAGGGAATTTATGGGAGGGGGAAGCCATTGTAATCCATAAGGTGTACACTGGAAATTTATATTCACTAAATAAAAGTTAAAAAAAAGAAGTTTATGAAATAAAAAAAAAAGAAAAAGAAAACTGGGGAGAATTTCTGTTAGAGTTGAAGAAGGGTGCTCCTTGTAAACTGAACCTCAACATGGCACATTATGATTTATCTAATCACTCAGAATGAACAATTATTTATTTCTGATTGTGCATTGATTGCATAACAGCTTCTATAACTCATCTAAGTGATGATTCGTATTTTTGCAGATAAAAAAATAAGATCCATTTCCACAAACTTTAAACATTTATTACTTTGCATACTAAAAATATATGTTGCATTTTCTTCATAATGCTTAATGCTTTATAAACATAATCATAAGACATTCATAAATTTAATATGTCTACTAAAATATATCTTTCTGGGAAGGCATTGTGGCAGTGGATTAAGCAGTCAACTGTGATACAGACATCCCATATCAGAATGTGGGTTCCAGTCTAGTCTCTCTGCTTTTGATCCACCTTCCTGCTAATACCCATGGGAAGGCAGCAGATGATGCCCAAGAACTCATCAAAGGACATAACCTTCGTCACAAGATTACTTTTTAAAGCCTCTTGTTCTAACAGAATCTCTCTTTTTCAAAAAAAAAAAAAGATTTATTTTTTATGTGTTTGAAAGGCAGAGTTACAGAGAGAAGAGAGACACACAGAGAGATTTTCCACTCGCTGGTTTACTTCCCAAGTGGCCACAAAGGCCAGGGCTGGGCCTAGCTGAATTCTGGAGCCCAGAGCTTCTTCTGTTTCTGTCAGGTGGGTGTAGAGGCCCAAGCACTTGAACCATCTTCTGCTGCTTTCCTGGGAGCATTAGCAGGGAGCTGGATTAGGAGTGGAGCAGCCAGTACAGAAACCAGTTCCCACATGGGATACCAGCTTCACAGGCAGAGGCTTAACGTGCTATGCCACTATACTGGCCCCTCTAACAGATTTTCTAAGGAAATACAGTAGCAAGTGCAGGAAATCTAAAAAGAAATAACACTTTCTCATTTCAATTTATCTGCAAATATCTTGAGAATGTTGTTTTTAGGAAAATAAGAGAAACCCATTAAACAATAAAAATTATTGTTTAATTAATTTTTTCACTTTGTGTTGCTATGTGGGTGCAAACTGTTGAAATCTTTACTTAATATATACTAAACTGATCTTCTGTATATAAAGAGAATTGAAAATAAATCTTGATGTGAATGGAAGGGGAGAGGGAGCGGGAGGGGGGGTTTGCGGGTGGGAGGGAAGCTATGGGGGGGAAAGCCATTGTAATCCATAAGCTGTACTTTGGAAATTTATATGCATTAAATAAAAGTTAAACAAAAAAGGAACTGTCAGATATCTCAAGTTGTCCAGGGACACTATGAAAAAATAACTGAGAACTAAAAGTTCCATGAGCTGAGAAAACTTAGAAATCTGTCTTGGGCTAGTAAATGGATTTCCTGCCATCTTCTTTCTGGTTCAACAAGGAAGCCCTATATGCAGTATTTTCTTCTTTAACTCTACTTAATTTGTAGCACAGAAACAAGAAATACCCTGCCCTACAAATTCAACCTTTAAAGCTGAGGTAGTAGGCCCTTGCTTGAATTAGGCCCACCTAATTCTAACAAACAGGCATAAAAATGTATTATTTGAAAGAATAAAGTAGGGGCATTATTCTCAACATCGGCAGAAAGTTGAAACAACAGTTTGAGAAAACAAGGTGACAGGGCAATAGTAACCATGGTCAAGGTCAAGATGCAGAAGCTACCAGATAACAAAGCTATGTTGTCACTGCTGCCATAACTCCTTCATTCACTGTTCCAGTTAGACTGTTCCCCAAAAGGCAAGGGTGAATCCCACACTGCTCTACCTCAGCACCACTGGAGATGCAAAGGCCCTTGCAAGAGTCCCAGTAAATGAGCAAAGCTTCCCTTCCTCATCTGTAGTATGAAGTAAGGCTGCATTTCTGATCAAAGTTACCAAATGAAGCATTATCCTAAGTTGGAAGAATGTTCAGATTTGAGAAAACCCAAAGTACAGAAAATTACATAGCAAATGCCTTGTCCACATTCAAATTCCACTTTGGCCAACAGAATACTTAAGATTTGCTCAGCAAACTCATTTTTCTATTTTAAAATATTTTTTTTGTTTTTTTATTTAAGAGGTGTGGCCACAGGGTAGAGAGTGAGGAGGCCTCCCATCTGCTGGTTCACTCCTCAAGGGCTGGGCCAGGGTAAATCCAGGAGCCAGGATTTCAATGTGCGTCTCAAGCCTGGGAGTCAGGGACACAATCACACCAGCTATCACCTGCATGAACAGAAAGCTAGAAATGGTAGTAGAGCTGGGACATAAACCCAGGTACCCCAATATGGGATGCAGCCATCCCAATTAGCAATTTGTCTGCTAGACCAAACATCCACTCCCTACATTTTTCGTTACTATTTTTTGTACTCTTACTATAAAAAATTACTGTTTTCTAACTTTTATAAGCCATTTTTATGTGGTTTCCCATCTTACTGGACTATGATTTTTATAAGGGGATAAGTCATACCATTCCATTTTTTAAAAAAAAAATTCCATTGCACTTAATGTTTTCAAATATTTTTGTTTACTTGAAAGGCAGAGAGATAGACAGCAAGAGACAGTGAAGAAGAGTAAGAGAAAGAGACAGAAAATGCTCCAATCCCTTAGCTCACTACTCATATACCAACAATACCCAGGACTGAGCCAGGCTGAAGCAAGCAGTCAGGCACTCAATCCAGGTCTCCATGTGGGTGCAGGGACCCAATTACATAAGCCATCACCAGTGCCACCCAGTGTCTGCATTGGCATGAAGCTGGAGTCAGGAGCCAGAACTGAATTGTGAACCCAGCTACTCTGATGTGGGACAAGGGCATATTAATTGGCAAGTAAATGCCCCACATATGAAATAATGCAGTAAGTAGAAAACAGAAATGTAGGTATGTTTTATTCTCTATGGTTATTCAGTTTTGACAGATTCAAATAAATTTAAACTAGGTTAATACTTCCAGAAGTATGTCACAAATAACAAACATAGTTACATCATCATCAGCCAGGAACCCATGGTGCATCCTTGTCAGCGACCAGTGTAACAGGAAGAAAACAGATTTCAGCTATTTCACACCACCTCTGCCCTGCCTTCATGACTTCCATGTAGGAACCAAAGCAGTTAAGTGCTATGAAGAACAAAATTTAATATTCAATCTCTTTCACCTTAAGTCTATACTTTTGTCATTTGTCTAATATATAAACTACAATAACATTTGCTATATTTACCTCTTAGCTGATGTGGAAATATTAATTATAAATTAATCATGACCAAAATATGTAGTAAAAAGTCAATCCTTAATCACCATTAAAATTAATTAATCTTGAGGTAACATTTGGAGTTTTAATAGATATCTTAATATTTTAATAGCTACTCTATAGATTTTCATAGCTGAATTCATTAGAAAACTCATTCCTTGAAAGATAAATATATAATTCACAAAACTATAAATTATACATTTATAATATATATATACACATACATGTACACATAAGAGAAGGGGGAGAGTGAGAGATGATGAATATATAAAAAGAACGAACTCCAATGTTTGCAATTACAATGACTTTTACATGTTCCTTGGTAGTAGTTATGGCCACAGGTGGATCAACATAGATAAATATAATTTACATAAAGTCAAAGACATAGTTTGTGTGTCTATATGTATTTGTGCACAGATGTGACTGAGAACAAAAGCTTTATTTCTGAAAAAAACACTGAGGAAGAAAACAGAAAAACTCACCATAATGGGGAAAGTGAGATTTTTATTTTCCTTTGCTCTAATTTGTGCATTTGCTTGGGTAATTTTTATACCACACATATCTACTTTTACCCCAGCAAACAGCATCTATCTATCTACTTACTTATCTATTTTATTTTTGTTGCTGGCACTCAGTACAGGTTTATTACACATAAACTCCATACACACATAAACTGGATCTGAGAATGCAGGGCTACTTACTTAACTATTTATAGGCAATAATTAAGAAACACATCAGAGAAATAGAGATGGCTTTACATAAAAAGTTTAATCTAGAATTGCCATTTGAACATGAATTAAGCCACTGGATGTACTTTCAAAAGTTAAATGAAATCTCATACACAAATTTTATCTTTTGAAAATAATATTGCCCAAATGAGACATAAAATGTTTGCATACTCGATGCAGACTGAACTCCATGTTTAGTTTTTAATCATTAAAAAAGGGATGCATGCCAAGCATTTTTCATGGGGCACACTGTTTGTATAACTTAGTAAAATATATTCTCTCCAAATTTTTAACCTAAGGGAGGATTAATCAAGATATATAACCATTAATAATCACCATTATATGAATCAACCTCCTTTATTAATTTTCACCTGCATTACCAGCTAAATGTACTGGGAGGTAGAAATATGTGTGGTTGCTTGAAGTGGTTCTTACACAATTACTTTGAAAATGTGGATTCTTACTTAGTTCTCTGTAAACAACTCAGTCTCTCCCTTTCTCTCTCAGCTGCTTCACTTGGATGTGCCAAAAAACAATCATCACAGATCACAGCACCTGCTCCAACTTTCAAACCCACAAGTACACCCAAACCTTAACATCACCTTGCCAGATGGACTCAATCGAAACTTGCAGTCCTAAAAGACATTGCATGTTCCCAGGAGAACTCTGTTTTAATTCTACAACCTCCCCTTTTATGTTTCTTAACTGACAAGTTTTCCCTAATCATACTTTTTTCTTACTGTTTTCCAAAATCATCTGCCCAGCAGCATGATGGAGTTTGGCAAACTGCATTTCCTGCTCTCCACTGTCACTTTCCAAACACCATTCACTCTCTCGAAAGTCACTCTCCTCTTTGGAAATCTCTATTAGTTTGCCAATGTATGAATCTCTTTTCTATATATCTTTAGCATCTTCCCAGTAGCTTTCACCTTAACTGACAGCCCTTCTCCATCCTATCCTCTGTGACCTTGACATTAATGTAGTTGATCTTTCTAGGGTCTGGTTTCATGACAAACAAAATGCATCAGCTCCCATCTAGTTCAATGAGGTTTTAGCCAAATGCCCACAGGATACCCCTCTTATAATAACATCAAACCGTTCACATTCTAGCCAGCTGATTAGCCCCCAGCATGATCTACTGATCACCTCTCATTTTCTACTTTAAAAAGATTAAGAAAAAAATGAATATAAACCAACATTCTATTCCATTTATTTTCACCTGAGAAAGGTCTTTCCAGCCCTTATAAATTAATACAATAATAGCAAGATCACATTTTTATTTAGAATTATATTTTAAATATATGATATCCCCAAATGGAATTTATTATTTGAAAGGTTACATAGCATCCAGTCAAATTTTTAAAAAGCATTTTTTGGATGAGGGTTTCCAAATTTGGAGCCAATCTGGGATAAAATTTCTGTTCTTAAATTTACATTACATTGGGGCCTTAGACACTTTGAGTGTTCAAAATCCATAACTTATCTGCAGAATAAGGAAAGTAATACACATACAGTGCTTGGAACCTGGTATCCTAGTCAGTGCTTAATAAATATTAGATTGCATAAATTATAATGCATCAGCTTTCTTCATGTTATCATGTATATTACTGGAAATTTAAGTCTTAATAATTTGCTTTAGTTTTACCTGTTTTTTACTAAAGAAAATGCTGCAAAAAGCATAGAACTTTCCTCCTGTTCAAGCATATGTGTGGCTGGAGTCTCAATAATGATATTAATAAGATACAAGAACATAGATGCTTACATGCCTTTAAAAAAGATTTGTGGGGTCGGAGCCAAGGCACAGTAGGTTAATCCTCCACCGGGGGCACCAGCATCCCATATGGGCACCGGTTCTAGTCATGGCTACTCCTCTTCCAATCCAGCTCTCTGCCATGGCATGAGAAAGCAGTAGAAGATGTCCCAAGTCCTTGGGCCCCGCACCCACATGGGAGACAGGGAAGGGGCACCTGGATCCTGGCTTTGGATCAGCACAGCTCCAGGTGTTGCAGCCATTTGGGAAGTGAACCAATGTAAGGAAGACCTTTCTGTCTCTCCCTCTCACTGTCTGTAACTCTACCTCTAAAATAAATTTTTAAAAAAACAAAGATTTGTAACAATTTATAATTCAGCTATCAAGAGATCAATTTTGTCACTATGCAGGCAATGCCACGGCTGAGAAAAAACTTCTAAGATCAATCCCATTCACAATAGCTACAAAAACAATCAAATACCTTGGAATAAACTTAACCAAGGACGTTAAAGATCTCTACGATGAAAATTACAAAACCTTAAAGAAAGAAAAGAAGAGGATACCAAAAAATGGAAAAACCTTCCATACTCATGGATTGGAAGAATCAATATCATCAAAATGTCCATTCTCCCAAAAGCAATTTACAGATTCAATGAAATACCAATCAAAATACCAAAGGCATTCTTCTCAGACCTGGAAAAAATGATGCTGAAATTCATATGGAGACACAGGAGACATCGAAGAGCTAAAGCAATCTGTACAACAAAAACAAAGCTGGAGGCATCACAATACCAGATTTCAGGACATACTACAGGGCAGTAGTTATCAAAACAGCATGGTACTGGTACAGAAACAGATGGATAGACCAGTGGAACAGAATAGAAATACCAGAAATCAACCCAAACATCTACAGCCAACTCACATTTGATCAAGGATTCAAAACCAATCCCTGGAATAAGGACAGTCTATTCAATAAAAGGTGTTGGGAAATTGGATTTCCATGTGTAGAGCCATGAAGCAAGACCCCTACCTTTCACCTTACACAAAAATCCACTCAACATGGATTAAAGACTTAAATCTACCACCCGACACCATCAAATTGTTAGAGAACATTGGAGAAACCCTGCAAGATATAGGTACCAGCAAAGACTTTTTGGAAAAGTCCCCAGAAGCACAGGCAGTCAAAGCCAAAATTAACATTTGGGATTGCATCAAATTGAGAAGTTTCTGTACTTCAAAAGAAACAGTCAGGAAAGTAAAGAGGCAACCGACAGAATGGGAAAAAATATTTGCAAACTATGCAACAGATAAAGGGTTGATAACCAGAATCTACAAAGAAATCAAGAAACTCCACAACAACAAAACAAACAACCCACTTAAGAGATGGGCCAAGGACATCAATAGACATTTTTCGAAAGAGGAAATCCAAATGGCCAACAGACACATGAAAAAATGTTCAAGATCACTAGCAATCAGAGAAATGCAAATCAAAACCACAATGAGGTTCCATCTCACCCCGGTGAGAATGGCTCACATTCAGAAATCTACCAACAACAGATGCTGGAGAGGATGTGGGGAGAATGGGACACTAACCCACTGTTGGTGGGAATGCAAACTGGTTAAGCCACTATGGAAGTCTGTCTGGAGATTCCTCAGAAACCTGAATATAACCCTACCTTACAACCCAGCCATACCACTTCTTGGAATTTACCCAAAGGAAATTAAAATGGCAAACAAAAAAGCTGTCTGCACATTAATGTTTATTGCAGCTCAATTCACAATAGCTAAGACCTGGAACCAACCCAAATGCCCATCAACAGTAGACTGGATAAAGAAATTATGGTACATGTACTCTATAGAATACTATACAGCAGTCAAAAACAATGAAATCCGGTCATCTGCAACAAAATGGAGGAATCTGGAAAACATTATGCTGAGTGAATTAAGCCAGTCCCAAAGGGACAAATATCATATGTTCTCCCTGATCAGTGACAACTAACTGAGCGCAAAAGGTTCACAATTGATCACACTGATAGGTCTAAGAGTCAAAGGGGTCACATAAACAAGACTAGTGTCTGCTAATACTAACTGATAGAATTAAAAAGGAGAGAATGATCCAACATGGGAAGTGGGATACACAGCAGACTCATAGAATGGCAGATGTCCTAAACAGCACTCTGGCCTCAGAATCAGCCCTTAAGGCATTCAGATCTGCCTGAAGAGCCCATGAGTGTATTTTAGGCAGGGAAAGCCAAGACACTCTAGCAAAAAAAAAAAAAAAAAAAAACTAACTAAATGAAAGATCACTGCGAGTGAGATCCCAGTGGAAAGAACAGGCCATCAAAGAAGGAGGTACATTTCTCTGAAGGGAGGAGAGAACTTCCACTTTGACTATGACCCTGTCTAAATAAGACTGGAGTTGGCGAACTCAAAAGGCTTCCGTAGCCTTGGCAACTCATGACTAGAGCCTAGGGAGATTACTGATGCCATAAACAAGAGTGTCAAATTGTTAAGTCAGCAACAGGAGTCACTGTGTACTTACTTCTCATGTGGGATCTGTCCTTAATGTGTTGTCCAATGTGAAGTAATTTTTTATAACTAGTACTGAAACAGTATTTTACACTTTGTGTTTCTGAGTGGGTGCAAACTGGTGAAATCTTTACTTAATATATACTAAATCGATCTTCTCTATATAAAGAGAATTGAAAATGAATCTTGATGTGAATGGGAGAGGGAGCGGGAGATGGGAGGGGTGCAAGTGGGAGGGAAGTTATGGGGAGGGAGAAGCCATTGTAATCCATAAACTGTACTTTGGAAATTTATATTTACTAAATAAAAGTTAAAAAAAAGTTTTGTCACTATGATCACACTTAATTGATTATTTTCCCTTCTTAGGGAATATTTCTCTTTCCTTCTCTTTGCAAATTCTTTCTCCCAGTTTTCCCCTCTTTAGTAATTCCATATGTCATTTCTGCTTCCTTCCTCTTTCTTCACATTTGGCCCTTCCTAACTCTCAGATCTTACATTTCCTTTTTGTGTCCTTTGCTTCAGTATTATCTAATTTTATGACTTTTGATATCCTTCCTATTCTGATGACAGCCAAAACAAGATGACTGTCCCTCCCTAAAATATGAGGATTAAACCTGAATAACCTTACTTCCATCTGAACACCAGCCAGCCATCTTACTTGAACATTAATCGAATTTCACATGATTTTACAACTGCTGCCTAGGGTATGTGATTATACTTACTTTTCTACTTCCTCACATCCAACCAGTTGCTAAACCCTGGTACATCCACCTCCTCCTCCCTTAGAGGCAATCCTACAAATTAATTTTCAAGTTAACCTGGTTCATTTAATTAATTACAAATAAAATAGCAAAATAAGGTCAAGCAGTGAACTCTAAGTTCATATGGACCTTCCTCCCTCCTCCTACACCAAAAGAGAGTGAGAGTGAGAGAGTGAGAGTAAGTGTGAGTGAGTGAGAGAATGCTGCATTGTTAATTTTATGCCGAAGCCTTAAAGGAGAGATGTCACCATAAAAAGAACTTCTGGTACTGCTATAAGTCTATCTGGCTCCACCTGCTATGAGATTTGAGATAAATCAATTTCACTTTACGTCCATGTGTCAATGAACTAGCAATACAGATTCAAGTATGCATGCTCTTTGACAAAATCTTCACAGCATTTTCTTTTAACACATTCAATCACTGAGTTGGTGTGGCAGGCAGAATTCCCAGATGTCCCTCACCACCCCAAGATTTCTGCTTTATGGTTTACACACTGTGTTTGATTCCTTCTCCCTGGATGTGAGTGGAGACTGTAAGCATGATGAGATATCACACCAGATTAGGTTACTCATCAGTTGACTTTTGAATAAATCAAGAGAGACAGTGTGTTAGGTTCACTCTATTCAGGTGAGCCCTTGAAAGGGCTCTCAAAGCCCTTCCACAAGTCAGAAATTAGAAGAGTGAAACTGACTTCATGTGAGTGAAAAGTCTTCCTGCTGAAGATGAGGCAACTGTGAGGCAAAGAATGCCAGCAGCTGCAAGAAATGAGTGACTCACCTAGCATGCAAGAAAACACGGACACTGGGCCCCAGCCTTACAATCAAAAGGAACTGAATTCTGACAGAAAACTTAAATCATCCCAGATAGAAAACAGCCTTGATTTCAGTCTTGTTAAAGCCCTGATCAGAGAACCCTACCATGCCATACTGGACTTCCACTCTACAAAACTGTGAGCTAAATGGGGATTGTCTTAAGCTGGGGGAATTTTTGACAAATTGCTGCATATTATTAACATTTTTTTAAGTTTTTGCTTCAAAATTTAGAGTAACATCTGCTTTTAAATGGGCACTATATTTACATTAAATATTCACGTAAAGCCAGAAGAAAATCACATCATTTTTAAAGCACAAATGAATGCTTACTTTTGTGTAATTTAAGTGATATTTCTCTGCCAAAAAGTATATCTACAATGGCACTGAGAGTGACAGTGTTTTATTTAGGAAATGTCTTCTTTATTTTTAAGAACTGGGATAAATCATAAAAGAAATTCTGACTACTGCAAAATAGTCACTGTGCAAAAATTCATCCTTAAATCTAATTTTTTAGAAATACAAAAGCATGAACAATCTATTTAAGTGAAAGAAATCTCAGACCATATTGAATATGAATTAAGCCATTTTGCCATAAGTTGCAGTGAACGTTTCTCATGTCAATATATTCTTATTGGCAATCATTTCTCAGCAGTTTTCTAAGGTTTTCCAAATATATGCATTTTAAGCAAATTTATGATAAAACTTTTCCCAATGAAATTCCTTTCAAAAGCTTAGTGATCTTTGCTTCTTTTGATATGCAAAGAATTTACATGAATATGTCACAATCATGGAGAAAACCTCATTAAGTAAAAATAGAAACAGCACTGACATCACAAGTAAAAGAATACAGCAATGCCTGTGTTTTCACTTCAGTCAAGGACTGTTATATAACATTTCAAGGTTGGCATAAAAGCCCCCATTGGCCTTTAACATCCAAACTCATTTCATGAAGCAGCTCAAATCCTCTTGGAAGTGAAACTTCAATCAAAAAAGAACCATTTTTATCTTTTCTGTGTAATCAAAATTATACATTGATAGAATACAGTTTCTGGGCCAGCGCCGCGGCTCACTGGGCTAATCCTCTGCCTGCGGCACCAGCACCTGGGGTTCTAGTCCCGGTTGGAGCCCCGAATTCTGTCCTGGTTGCCCCTCTTCCAGTCCAGCTCTCTGTGGCCCAGGAGGGCAGTGGAGGATGGCCCAAGTGCTTGGGCCCTGCTCCCACATGGGAGACCAGGAGGGGGAACCTGGCTCCTGGCTTCAGGTCAGCGCAGCACACCCGCTGTAGCGGCCATTTGAGGGGGTGAACCAAGGGAAGGAAGACCTTTCTCTCTGTCTCTCTCTCTCACTGTCTAACTCTGCCTGTCCAAAAAAAAAAAAAAATACAATTTCTGGGCCTGGCAGCTACAGCCAGCTATAAAAGATAACATTTAGAGAACATTTATTGTGTTTTACCAAATGCCATCAACTGTTTTTAAAACTTTACATGTATTTGCTTTCCAGTCCTAACAACAGCCCTATGAAGTACATCCTCTTATCATCATGCTCACTTTTCAGATGAATACACCAAGTTCTAACAGCCAACAAGATCAGGAAGTCCAGGGAACATAGGTGCCTTCTGGCAACTCTGCAATACTTCCCTTTATGGATCACTAAACTCATTTTCCAAGGTACCTGGTGGAGCTCAGGGGATTAAGTCACATCTTGGGGGGCCAGCATCCCATATCTAAGTAGCTGGGATCAACTCACATCTCCACTTCCAATGCAGCTTCCTGCTAAAGTACCTGAGTAATTAAGTTTCTGCCTCACATGGGAGACCTGATGGAGTTCCTGGCTCTTGACTTCAGCCTGGCACATCTTTGGCTACCGTGTACATCTGGGGAGGGAACCAGCAGATGGAGGATCTCCCTGTCATTCTGCCTTTCAACTAAAATAAGTTAATGATAATAAAATGAAAAATAAAACCTAATGTCCTAAAAACCTGTTTTTCTTTGCTTGGAAGATTAGTTTCCTTTATTTATTCTTCAAACTTAACAGAAGACACATTACCCCTATAAGCCCAATTCTATGAGAATTTATCTAGAAAAAGTTTTTGAATATTTATTGTGTGTGCCTTTTCTCCTTGTTTTTTGAAATGAGGCATACTAGGATAAAGAATAGTAAGTGTTAACAATATTTTCGGAGCTGGTGCTGTGGTGCAGTGGGTTAAAACCCTGGCCTGAAGTGCATCCCATATGAGAGCCAGTTCTGATCCGGGCTGCTCCTCTTCTGATCCAGCTCTCTGCTGTGGCCTGGGAAAGCCAGGCCAAAGACGGCTTACGTCCTTGGGCCCCTGCATCCACGTGGGAGACCCCAAGGGGGCTTCTGGCTCCTGGCTTCCAATTGGCGCAGCTCCAGCCGTTGCAGCCATCTGGGGAGTAAACCAGCGGATGAAGGACCTCTCTCTGTGTCTCTACCTCTCTCTGTAATTCTTTCAAATAAAATAAAATAAATCTTAAAAAAAAAAAAAGCTATGAAGCTGACAAGCATTCTAGTTTACTTTATTCAGTACCTCATCTCTAGTAACTATATAGGATTAATTATTCCACTCTACAAGTATTTTTAGCGTCTACTATATGCGAAGCACTGGAAATAGTGACTTCCACTCATGCAATTTGCATTCTAGTGTGGTAGAGAGATATTTTTGTAAAAACAATAATAAATTAGATTAAGCTCTATGTTAAAAAGGTCATAAGAACTAAAAAGAAAAAAGTACAAGGTAAGAAAATGAAAGAGATGGTCAGGATAAGCCTCATCATAACTTGTAAGCAAATAATTTAAAATTTTCCCTATTTTTTATATATAAAAAATCCATCATCTTCATCATCCTTCCATACCTCAAATATACAAAGATACACATACTAGGACTTGACACATTTTACCAGGGCTTAAAAATCCTTGCAGCCAATCTAGATTTAAATAACTCAGTCTCAAGCCCATTTCAACTATAATTATAACTATTAACATAAACTATGAGTTGCATTCTACATGTCATTCACCTAAATGGTATTTTTCCACTAGGAACAAACATGGTGATCATCTACTATGTGCAGGCACTGTGATGGTACTCAGGAGACTAATTCTTTAAATTCCAGGGGTTCACATTTTTGTACAATCACATAAATAATCAGAGAATCATGATGAAATATAAGAGGGGTGACTGGAATAAGAGCCAAGGGCAAGTGATATTTGAGATGGACCTCAAAGAATGATAAGTAGATAAAGATGTGGGGTAGTCGAAGATATCTGGGGATGTGCAGAGGAACAGGGAATAAAGGGTTTCAGTAGAATGTTTTAAGTAAGAAGTTTAAGTCTGCACAAATAAGCAGACATTTTTGGAGGATGAATTTAGAACAACTCAGTTTCCTCAAATAAACAATTAAAGATGGGCTACAGTAGCAGAGATGGTAAATAAGCATGCAAGGCTATCATCATGAGGATAAGAAGCAGATAATAGATGAGCATTATCTTTAACAGGTACCACTGACAAGAGTTGAAAGCCACTGCTGCAGGGGTGGGGGGTTCAGTCAGTGAAGGAGAAAGTCTGGAGTCTGCAGTGGCTCAGGATTTGTGATGCTTTTCAGTACAGTAGATAATGCATGAAGACTATGTGGAGAAAAGATGATAAACTCAAAATAGAACATGAGAATGTAAAGTGTGTGTGGCATACACTTAAATGGAAATATTCCTGGGACTTTGCAATTTATGGCTCTGGAGGCAAAGCAAAGAATGTTAAGAATAAGAAAATGAACCCATGTTTATTGCAGCTCAATTAACAATAGCTAAGATAGAGAATCAACCCAGAAGCCCATCAATAGATGACTGGATAAAGAAAATGTGGTACATATACACTATGGAATATTACTCATTCATAAAAAAGAATGAAATCCTGTTTTTCACAACAAAATGGATGCAATTTTGGAGACCATTTATACTTAGTGAAATAAGCCAGTCTCAAAAAGACAAATACTATATGTTTTCTCTGATCTGTGGTAACTAATAGAGTATAAAAAAATATAATGTATATGGGCAAAATTGACATTTTGAGAACTGATTGCTGTTACAACTCTTGTCTCTACTTTTGAGGAACAGTGTTAGTTTTCCTCTTCTTATTCTTCTTCTTACTATTTGTTGTATTCTTTACTTAGTGGAGGGTTAATCTGATGATTATAAAATAAACTAAAAGTATGTCACTGTAAAAATTAAAAGAAAGAATAAGGAAGGAAGGAGGAGGGAGGGTGGGAGCTTGGATGGGAGGGTACAGTGGGAAGTATCACTACCCTTCTAAATCTGTATATATGAAATAAATGAAATTTGCCACCTTATAAAAGTAAAATTATTAAAAAGAAAAGATGTAATGTATTTAATATTTTAAAAAACTATTAGTGACAGGTGTCAGAATCTATGATGAGAATAGTAGATTATTTCAACAACTTCTCACTCTGAGTCCTGGCTATTTCTACTTTCACTCATTCATAAATGTTTATTGGAGGTCACTATGTGTCAGGTACTATTTAGGGCACTTCAAATGCTGCAACAAACAATGCCTCTGCCCCTGTGAGGTTATGCATCGATCACTCAAAAATCATACAAGCAGTAAAAAGTGTTAGGACTAGAACCCAGTTGTAAGAAGGATCAGTCATCATGCCATATTTTTCTGAGCGGGCACAGGTCAGAGTATTTAACATTTCAGTAAGAAAGCAAAAGGTCCCAAGAAAGCAACTGAAAGTACAGAAGAGAAGCTTTTGAGATCTTAACTGGTGTCGTGAAGAGCCACTGTTCAAGGTTAGCTATGATGAGATCAAGAGGAGAGGATGTTTTTTCTCCCACTGGTCTATGTGATTCATCCTGAACAGGCTACTTAATCTACTTGAGAAGAGCTACCTCATCTGTTTTGTTGCTGTTTCAAAATACACATGGTTTGACTACATAGGTTTTGTTCTTTAACTCAAGCAAACCTCTCTTATTCTTTTTCCATAACGACTGACGCATATCTCTAATCTCAGAATTTCCAACTGAATATCTTCTAGAACACTAGTTCTGCCAGGCAAACAAACAAAAGGATTATGTGGTAATATAAATTTTTGATATAATTGGCTAAACAAGGAGCTATAAGATTTTTCACAGCACTAATATACTAATACATGCAATTCACATCTCTAAGGAAAAATATGAAGTATTTTGCAACATTCTTGACTAAGGAACAAGTTTTTAATGAAATATATTTCTGAAAAAATAACTGTCCTGGGTTATACAGCCAGACATATTATCAGACTGTATTAAGGTCACTGATTAGGACAAGGTTACTTGAAGACACCCTCATATCTTTTACTAGTGCATGATTGCTTCTTTTTGAGAAACGTCATGAAGCACTACTACAAAGAGTCTTCAAAAAGTTCACAGAAATGTGTATTAGGAAAAACCTATTCATGTATTTCAAAAAAATGTGTTCAAATAAACTTAGCTTTAAACTCAGTTTTCAGGGTGAGTGTTTGATAACATACCTACATCCCACAGCAGAGGTCAATACTAGCTTCTGATTCCTGATTCCAACTTCCTGCTAATGTAGATCCAGGGAAGCAACAGTGGTGGCTCCCGTATTAGGGTCCCTTGCCACCCAAGAATAAGACTTGGATTGAGTTCCTGGCTCCCAGTTCTGGCCCCATGGCCATTGTGGGCATTTGGAAAGTGAACTACCAGAATCAAACTCTCCTTTTCTCTCTCAAATAAAAGAAAATGAAAAAGAAAAAGAAAATAATTCCATTTTTGCGGGAACATTTTTAAGTACTTCATATAAGGCTTTCTACTGTCTACAATACCGTGAGAAAACTGACTCTTATTGGCTTAGTATCCCAGTAAATGAGCAAGTTTTTTAAATAGAGGATGAATCCAATTATAGAAGTCACGAACCATATCCCATCTTTTGTTTTTCATGGCTCAGCTGACACTATTCACTTCTATCTATTTTAGTCTTATAAGTCTATTATTAAGAATTATATATACTTAGAAAATACCTACATAATTGCTTCTTTATGAATGTGGGGTTTTTTAAGGGCAAAGTAGCTATCATTCCAGTGTTACTCATGAGTTGCAATATGTTGATGAATTAAACAAAAATGGGACAATAAATATGTGATATATAATGGTTGTGAAAAGTCTATGGAGTTTCATGTAGCCTGAGTGATAGCTAAAAAAAAAAATTAAAATTATCATTTTTGCAGTCTACTCAATGAAAAGCTGTATTTTTTTACTGCTCTATTTAACTTTCCCTAGGAAGTGTAGTTCTGTCTTTAGAAAGTATAAAAGAAAACTGCCTGTGAAGTACTTTGAAATGAGAGTAGTGGCCATATGTGGCATGTACTGAAAGGCATGTAGAATATTATGAAACACTCTTCCTCTTGGGCCTGCCTCTGATCCAACTCCATGAACTCCTGTGACAGAGGACTACTTTTCAAACCTCCTACGTAAAGAAAATTAGGATCAGGGAAATGAAATACTTTGCCTAAGATTGAGGCCAGGTGGGTAAGTAAAAATATACTTTTCACGAAGTTGTTTTTTTTTTTTTTTTGTACCTCCATTTTAAAATAAATCTAACTGCAGGATTCAAAGACAAACTTCACAACCATTACTGACCTATGAACTTTACCAACTACTTAAATTACACTATTAGAGTATTTTAAAACACCCAGAAATGTTTCAAATGAACATGTCATCTTTCTTTGGCCTCTCAAATTGGTAAATTAAACTGGTAAGTTAGGGCCAGTGTTGTGGTATTGTGGGTTAAGGTACCACCAGCAATGCTGGTGTATGTCCAAACCCCATTTGGACAGATTTGAGTCCCAGCTGCTCCACTTACATGCCAGCTCCCTGCCAATGTGCCTGGGAAAGCAGCAGACGGCTCAAGTGCCTGGGCTCCTGCACCCACACATGAGAGCCACAGATGAAGCTCCTGCCTACTAACTTCAGACCAGTCCAGCCCCGGCTGTTGCAGCCATTTGAGGAGTGAAGCAGCAAATGGAAGATATCTCTCTCTCTCTCTCTCTCTCTCTCTCTCTCTCTCCCCCTCTCCCCCTCTCCCCCTCTCCCCCTCTCCCCCTCTGCCACTTCTCCCTCTCCCTCTCCCTCTCTCTCCTTCTCCCTCTCCCTCTCTTTCTCTCTCCTTCTCCCTCTCCCTCTCTCTCTAACTCTGCCTTTCAAATAAATAAAATAAATCTTAAAACTGCCACATCTTATATAAACATGCCTCTTCACAAAAATAAAGATATATGAGATATATATATATATATATATATATATATAATAAAGATATGCAATAGAAAGAGATTGGTCAAGTCCAATTTTAGGCATTCCACACATAGTGTTATGAAGTTATTTTATTCCTCTAGTTAATTCCATATGTAACCCATTATTTATTCCTCCTGAATATTACATTTCCCCTTGTCACTATAACTTACCTTCCAAAATTGACAAGGCAGATGTAATTTGCAGTGTATCATCCCTGAAAACAAACCTCATGGTATTTTAGATCCTAACTGATTTCCAGGGATTTTTTTCCCTTTACATCTAAAGTACACATATGAACCCGCACATGCATGTATGCATATATTCACAAACACCAGGATTCTTCAAAAAGTTTATAGAAAATTGCATTAAAAGATAAGTTTATTTGGGCGCCAAGTTTTTTTTTTTTTTTTTTTTTTTTTTTTGAGATCCATGCATACAAAGGATTCCATGCCAATTCCCTTTCTGGTTCTCTAAAAAAATGTTAAGTGCTCTCAATGCTGTCTTGGCATATTCCTACCTGCATAACTCACTGTCCCTCCTGCAGGAGTCTTGAAAAAGTTCGTGGGAAATGGAAATTGTGAAAAAACTACATATGTATTCCAAATGTTTTTGCAACAAAATAAACTTATATTTTAGTTCTTGATCACAGTCTGACTATACAGTTTAAATGTCACTAAATTTATTTTAGTATATGGAATTACATACATCACAAAAGGCTAATAGTAAACAGCATATTTTCTGTGAGAGCAGTACTTGTTTGAATAAGATTTAGAAGTTTCACAAATTTTCCATTTATTCCGATTTTTTTTAAATGGAGGTACAAAAAACAAATAGTGAAAAGTGTATTTTTACATACTAATCTGGCCTCAACCTTAGTAAAGTGTTTCATTTCCCTGATCCTAATTTTCTTTACGTAGGAGGTTTGAAAAGTAGTCCTTTGTCATAGGAGTTCATGGAGTTGGATCAGAGGCAGGCCCAAGAGGACGAGTGTTTCATAATATTCTCCTACATGTCTTACAGTACATGCCAACAATCCAAGGCCCAGGCTGCTCCTTTTTCCTGGCCGCATTTCAAGCTTATGTTTGCAACAGACAGTCTCAGGAGATGAGTTAGTAACTTCCTCTAAGACAAAGAGGAAGCTAGCTTACTGCTTTCAGTAAGAAATGTGGATTCCACAGTTGGGTATTCCTGACCTGGGATTCAAAACCCCAAGTTTCCTGTATGAGGCCCACATCACCTTGGAGTGATGTGATCCACTCCCCATGGGAGTGGAGCAAAGGGAATGTCAGCATCAGCATATGCTAACCCAGCAGGCAGCATAATTACAGGCAAATATAATGATACCTATGCATCCTGCTGTGCTATAATGGAGGTGTGTTTCTCTGATCCAGCAGTCTCATGTCTGTTGTTGGACTTCATCATACAGTAACAGGTTAATGCTAGATTACTTTTAGAGGATCTACAATTATACTCACAGCAGAATTCTCATCAGAAACTCTAAAGTCTAGGAGAGAATGGTGAGATATAGTTTAAATCTTAAGAGAAAAAAAATGTCAACCCAGAATACTAAAAACCTCTCATTTATGAATGAAGGTGAAAAAGACCTTCCATAACAAACAGAAACTGTAAGAATTTGTCACCACCCATTCAGCTGTGCATAAAATGCTTAAGGATGTGCTGCACACAGAAACATTGTCATAACTACAGAAGAAGGTAAATGAAGGAAAGCTCCCAGTAAAAGTACAAAGGAAATCCAAAGTAAAATAGGAATATTTGCAGAAAAATGTCAGGGCAAAACTGTTACTTATCAATAGTCACCCTGAATGTCAATGGCCTTAACTCTCCAGCTAAAAGACACAGACAGGCTGAAAGGATGAAAAAACAAAACCCTTCTATTTGGTGGCTACAAGAAACACATCTCACCAACAAAGATGCAGGCAGACTGAAATTGAAAGGATGGAAAAAGATATTCCATGCTAACAGAAACCAAAAAAGAACTGATAAAGCCATCCTAATATCAACAAAATAGACTTTAATACAAAAACTGTTAAAGAGACAAAGAAGGGCACTATGTAATGATTAAGGGATCAATTCCACAAGAAGATATCACTATTATAAATGCATATGCATTTATTTACAGGGCACCTGGCTATTTGAAAGAAATGTTAAGGGATCAAAAAGGAGACATAGACTCAAATACAGTAATAATGGGGGATTTCAATACCCCACTTTGAGCAATAGACAAATCAGACAGACAATCAGTAAGGAAACAGCAGAGGTAACTGGCATTATAGACCAAATGGACCTAACAGATTTCTAAAAACTTTTCATCCTATAGTTGCAGAATACACATTGTTCTCACCTGTGCAGGAAACCTTCTCTAGCAATGACGACATGCTAGGCCATAAAACAGCTCTCAACAAATTCAAAAAAATCAAAATCACACCATGCATCTTCTCAGACCACAGTGCAATGAAGCCAGAAATCAGCAACTTAGGAATTCCTAGAATATATACAAACATATGGAGACTGAAAAACATACACTTGAATGAATAGTGGGTCATAGAAGAAACCAAAGAGAAATCAAAAAATTTCTGGAAACAAATAAAGACAATACAACATATCAAAACTTAAGAAATATAGCAAAAGCAGTGTTAAAAGGAAAGTTTATAGGAATTGGTACCTACATGAAGAAATTAAAAGGCACAAAATAAATGAGCTATCAATGCATCTCAAGGATCTAGGAAAACAATAGCAAACCAAACCCAAAACTAGTACAAGAAAAGAAATAATAAAAATTAGAGAACAAATCAACAAAATTTAAACAAAAAAAATATAAAACATCAACAAAACAAAGAAATGGTTTTTTGAAAAAATAAACAGGCCAGTGCCTGGGCTCACTAGGCTAATCCTCCGCCTGAAGCGCCAACTCTCCGGGTTCTAGTCCCGGTTGGGGCGCCGGTTCTGTCCCAGTTGCTCCTCTTCCAGTCCAGCTCTCTGCTGTGGCCCAGGAAGGCAGTGGAGGATGGCCCAAGTACTTGGGCCCTACACTCTCATGGGTGACCAGGAGGAAGCACCTGGCTCCTGGCTTCAGATCAGCGCAACATGCCGGCCATAGCAGCCATTAGGGGGGTGAACCAATGGAAGGAAGACCTTTCTCCTCTCCGTCTCTCTCTCTGTCTAACTCTGCCTGTCAAAAAAAAAAAAAAATCTAAAAAAAAAAGAAAAAATAAACAAAATGGACACACCATTAACCCAACTAACCAGAAAAAGGAGAGAAGATCCAAATCAATAAAACTAGACTTAAAACAAAATGTAAAAACAGACACCAGAGAAATAAAAAGAATCATCAGAAATTACTACAAAGAGCTGTAGTACCAACAAACTGGAAAACCTAGAAGAAATGGATAGATTCATGGACACATAAAAACAATGTACCTAAATTAAGCCATGAAGACATAGGAAACATAAACAGGACCCATTACCAAGATGGAAATTGAATCAGTAATAAAGACCCTCCCAACAAAGAAAAGCCCAGGACCAGATGGCTTCACTGCTGAATACTTCTCAAATTATTCAAAACAATTGAGAGGGATGGAATCCTCAAAATTCTTTCTATGAAACCAGCATCACCATAATTCCTAAATCTAAAAAAAAAATGCAACAGAAAAAGAGAACTACAGATCAATTTCCCTGATAAATATAGATGCAAAAATCCTCAATAAAATTCTGGCCAATTGAATCCAACAACTCATCAAAAAGATCATTCACCTAGACCAAGTGGGATTTATCGAATGGTATGCAGGGATGGTTCAACATTCACAAATAAATCAATGTAATACATCACATTAATGAACTGAATAACAAAAAGCAAAGCATTTGATAAAATACAACATCCTTTCATGATGAAAACTCTAAAGAAACTGGGTACAGAAGGAACGTTCCTCAACACAATCAAGGCAATTTACGACAAACGCACAGCCAGTATTCTATTGAATGGGGAAAAGTTAGAACATTCCCACTGAGATCCAGAACCAGACAAGGATGTCCACTCTCACCATTGCTATTCAATAAAGTCCTGGAAGTTTTACCCAGAGCCATTAGACAAGAAAAAGAAATCAAAGAAATTCAAATTGGGAATCAGGAAGTAAACTATCCCTACTTGCAGATGACATGATTCTATATATAGGGTATCCAAAAGACTCCACCAAGAGACTATTGGAACTCATAAGAGTTTGGTAAAGTAGTAGGATATAAAATCAATACATAAAAATTAACAGCCTTTGTATACACAGACAATGCTACGGCTGAAAAACAACTTCTAACATTGATCCCATTCACAATACCTAAAAAAAAAAAAAAATCAAATACCTTGGAATAAATTTAACCAAGGATGTCAAAGAACTCTTTGATGAGAATTATAAAACATTAAAGAAAGAAATAGAAGAAGACACAAACAAATGGAAAAATCTTCCATGTTCATGGACTAGAAGAATCAATAGCATCAAAATGTCCACTTTTCTAAAAGCAATACACAGATTCAATGTGATCTCAATCAAAATACCAAAGATATTCTTCTCAGATCTAGAAAAAATACTGCTGAAATTCATATGGGAACACAGGAGACCTCGAATAGCTAAAGCAATCTTATACAACAAAAACAAAGCCAGCGGCATCACAACAACAGATTTCAAGACATACTACAAGGCATTTAAAATCAAAACAGCCTGGTAGTGATACAGAAAAAAAGATGGATAGACCAATGGAACATAATAGAAACGCCAGAAATCAATCCAATCACCTAAATTCCACTTGTATTTGACCAAGGAGCTAAAACTAGTCTCTGGAGCAAGGACAGTCTCTTTAAAAAAAAAAAAAATGGTGCTGAAAAAACTGGATTTCCACAGAGTATGAAACAGGACCCCTACCTTACACCTTACACAAAAATCCATTCAAAATGGATAAAAATCTAAATCTATGACCTGACATTATCAGATTATTAGAGAACATTGGGTAAACCTGCAAAACATTGGCACAGGAAAAGATTTCTTGGAAAAGACCCCAGATAGCAAATTGAGAAGCTTCTCTACTGCAAAAGAAACACTCAGGAAATTGAAGAGGCAACTGACAAAATGAAAGAGATTATTTGGAAACTATGAAACTGATAAAGGATTAGTAACCAGAATATATAAAGAGATCAAGAAACTCCACAACAACAAAACAAACTTAGTTAAGAGATGGGCCAAGGACTTAAACAGACATTTTTCAAAAGAGGAAATTCAAATGGCCAACAGATACATGAAAAAATGCTCAGGATCACTAGCCATCAAGGAAATGCAAATCTAAACCACAATGAGGTTTCACCTAACCCCAGTTAGAATGGCTTTCATACAGAAATCAACAAACAACCAGTGCTGGTGAGGATGTGGGGAAAATGGTAGCCTAATCCACTGCTGGTGGGAATGTAAACGGGTAAAACCACTATGGAAATCAGTTTGGATATACCTCAGAAATATGAATATAGTCCTACCATATGACCCTGCCATTCCACTCCTGAGAATTTATCCAAGGGAAATGAAATTTGTACCCTCATGATTATTATACTTACATTCACAATAGCTAAGACATGGAATTAACCTAGATGCCCAACAATTGAAGACTGGATAATTATGGGATATGTCCTCTATGGAACACTATACAGCAGTAAAAAAAAAATGAAATCCAGTCAAGATGAATGTGGAAAACATCATACTTAGTGAGATAAGCCAGTACCAAAGGGACAAATACCATATGTTCTCCCTGATCTGTGGTAACTAATAGAACACCTAAAAGGAAATCTGTAGAAGTGAAATTGATACTTTGAGAAGCAATGACTTGAACAGCCCTTGTCTTGACCATCAAGGAACAGTTCTTTTGTTTTTGTTTTTGATTTTTTCTTAATGGAAAGTGGGACTGGGAATGGGAGAGCGAAGAGGAAGTGGGGTGGGAGTGAGGGTGGGAAGGCGGGTATGGTGGGAAGAATCACTATATTTCTAAAGTTGTACTTATGAAATTTGTACTCATTAAATAAATGGTTTCTTTGGGGAAAAAATGCAATGTATAACACATGAATAGACATTTTACTGTAGCTCTGTTTATACAGTAGAAGTAATTGGAAAGACTCTCAATTTCTTACTTTTCAAGGGGAAAATGTATGTCATACAATGATATATTATGCAGTTATTCATAAATACTAGGAGGGAAGTTAATGAATGTTCACTTGAGAAAATTCATTATATAATTCTTAGTAAAAAAAGAAGTCAATGAAAATATGTTCAGTAAGACCATATAGTCATTTCAAAATAAATAATGTTAAATATAACTAGGTCATAAAACATTTTAAAAATTTAAACTCCTTACACATGTCACTATTTCCATATAACCATTATAAAAAAAACAAGTAAAAAGCAATAAAATACATGTTTGAATATATATTGAATACTAACATATGTGCATGGGTAAGAAAAAGCTATTCAATTTTTCTTGAGACACTTTACTACTCTATGGGTTGTTAATAAAAAAGGATATTACTTTTGTAATTCAAATTATCTAAACAAAGTTTTAAAATAAAATGAATGCTCAAGAAAGCAAGGAAGAAAACATGGACCAGGTAACACATTCCAGTTCAAGTATTCTGTATTTCTGAGTCTTCTAAGTAGCAATGGATCCTAAAACTGAAAGTGAGAGTATAAACAGAACCAATGAGAGAAATCATTTGGTACCAGAGGGCTGAGAAGAGCATATAGGCTGTTATAATAACCTAAAGATAGGTATGTCCACAGAACACTAGCAATAGTGTGGATGTTGCTTACTGAGGAATAGCAGGGCCTAGGAACTTCAATCCCTAGACTAGGCCAGGACCTCTCTACTATCTATCTGAGACCAATCTATGCAACAGAAATAACCAGTTATCTTGTGTAACAGAGGAAGTTGAGCCCTGGAAGAGGTAAGCAGATTGCAGCAAATATAAGAATATTCATGGTTTTCTTGTATAGAGAGAAAGAAAGATCATCACACACTAGAGTGCATGAAAATGCACCTGCAAAGTGAAATGATAAAAAGGCAATAGTAGCAGCAATATTTAAGAGGAAAAAAAAAGCCTTATCAGTATTAATTGAACTAGAGTAAATTCAGAACATGCCAAAGGCAACCTTACATACAGCCTTTGTAAATCTTAGAGATATTAGTTACTACAAGGATAAGCCCAAGATTAGGGAAATAAAAAAAAAAAAATAGTCTCCACAAAAGATCAGCTGAGAGCTGGAACCAGCAAAAAAGAACAGCTCATCAAATAATAATACTAACCTAATATACTAAAATAAAACTATTTCAACATAAAAATCAACACAGAAGTATTGCTGACTTATTTTGTATTATATCATAGTGAGCCTTTGAAATCCAGTGCATTTTATACTTACAGGACAGGTTAATTTGAGTTAGCCACAGTGCTCATGAGCATGTGTAGCTAATGACAACACTTCAAAAAGTTCACAGAAAATGGGATTCTATTTCTAGAAATCTAACTATTAAGAGTACACCAAACTGTTAACAGAAGCAGACCCAGTCACTACTATCACCAATGACACACTGAAATGTTTATTATTTTCATATAGTGAAGTCTTTGCCTGCACTGACAGGAAAAATAACAGCACTTGTTTGCAACTACAACAAATATGTTTTATGCTCTCACACTCAGTATATAAAGCATCATTTTATCATTGAGCTACTTGCTTTCACCTATAAATGCTGTCAGACTTATCCGGAAGGAGAAGCTGCATAATGATGCTGTTCTCCATGCTTCTGAACTTTTGGAATCATCCTGTTCTAAATTCAACAACTCCATGGCTCCTAAATGTTTCCTGGATTTGATATATACATGTCCAAATTTTGTGATATTAAAATTCTAGTTATTACCAACTGACACAATTTATAAGGAAAAGAGCACAGAGAAGTGGCATTTGTTACCTAGTTCCCTAAATTATTGAAATATTGTATAGTAAAGAGAAACACCAACTCAGCACTGAATTATACCTTTGCGACTTGAAACTTGCACCTTTCTGATATTCATTCTCCTAATCTCTAAAAGAGGTGTAAAACCTGCTTCATAGGTGAGAAAAGTGCCTGGCACAAAGAGTCTCACTTAAACCTAACCAAATCACAACACCTGTTAGAATTTTACAAAAAAAATAACAAATAAAAATAAAAAGCAGCATGATTTACATCAATTTACCTTTTAAACATTTCAGTGTTTTGTCTGAGTCATAATTAGGATCATCCATTTAAATTAACCTAAAATTAAAAACTCTCTGGCAAACAAAGAAATACTAATCAAGCAAAATTATAGCATGATTAGATTTCCAAACAAATAGTGTTTTAAATAATATTATTAAAGTTAGGAGAGGCTATGGTGAGGAAGCAATCACACATACCAGTGGTGGCAGAGAATGTGACACTCCAGGGCCTTTATGCTTTGATTTGGTGACCCTTCCATGAGCAAGCTTCTTTTGGGAAGCAGTTAAAATTTCAAGTATTTATATCCAAAAATGCTCATCTTATTTATAATAAAAAAGTTAGCTCTCTCTGCCTCTCTCTCACTGTCTATAACTCTACCTCTCAAAAAAAAAGTTAGCAACCTAAATTCCTGATATGAAGAGATGTATATCACAACACACATTCACTGAATTGAGTAATCATTATTTCAAATGGCATTTAAGCTGTTCAATCACATGTACTGATACAGAATTTCCATATGACTAGAATATGAACTATATAAATATGCATTCAAAAATGGATACCCATGGGATAAATTACATTTTTTAAAAATTTGTTTAAACAGAAACATCTCTTTACTTAAACCCTATTTGAACATGTTTAATAAATATTGACCAATAAAAAAGTGGCATATCAAATTTCTCCAGAAGTTAATGATTGAAATATTTTTCTAGAGACCTGCTGATCAGCATTTTCTGACAATTGCAAAGTGATATCAGCTGTCCTCTCTTTGCCTAGGGAACCAGAAGCTAGAAATTTCCACATATCACAAAGAACTCTATAATTCTCTTGAAACTGACTATTGGTAGGCTTCTTTTTCTTTTTGATCATTCTTGTAGCCTGTAAAGCTTCCTGGGGCAGGAGTGGGAGGCTTGGTCCTTACAGACCTTTAATTATTGGATGTATGCTTTTTTTTTTTTTTTTTTTGACAGGTAGAGTGGACAGTGAGAAAGAGAGAGAAAGGTCTTCCTTTACCGTTGGTTCACCCTCCAATGGCTGCCGCGGCCGGCGCACCGCACTGATCCAAAGCCAGGAGCCAGGTGCTTCTGGTCTCCAATGCAGGTGCAGGGCCCAAGGACTTGGGCCATCCTCCACTGCACTCCTGGGCCACAGCAAAGAACTGGCCTGGAAGACGGACAACCGGGACAGAATCCGGCACCCCGACCGGGACTAGAACCTGGTGTGCCGGTGCCGCAAGGTGGAGGATTAGCCTATTGAGCCGCAGCGCCGGCCGGATGTATGCTTTTTAAAGCATTAACTAATTATTATTAAAGTAAAGTGACACTAACTTGTGTTTGCCAAACACAAAGGTCACACATCTCCACTGGGCAGGCCGTCTTTCGAATTTGCTGGAGAATCCAGAAGCGCTTCCCCACTCTCCCCCCAGCCCAACTCTTCAGATACAGAGAAGGATCTGAGGTGTCACAAGTTTCACCAATGGATATTAATCAGAGCAAAAAATTCATCTGTTGCCTAGTTACAAATATATGCTTGGTGATTTCTACATCATTTACACTGTGCATAATTATCTTGCCATGGAAGCAAATTTCTGATGCTAGGATTTCCTGAAATACAAGGTAACATAGTTTTATTTCATAGTAAAATGTTACATTAGAAAGTGTGGAAAGATAGTTAAATATCCACTATGAGCATCTTGAATTCTTTTGCATTCAAATACAAGTAGGATTATTAGTGCCTGAACAACTTGGGCTATTTTTCTCAGAGTGCCTTGAAAGCATTTGAAATTCTGTAAAAGTGTCTCTTTCAGAAAGCCCTACTGCCACTTTTAAAACTTATTCTAACTTGATTAAGAATGGGATGGGAGAGGGAGTGGGAGATGGGATGGTTGCGGGTGGGAGGAAGGTTATGGGGGGGAAAAGCCGCTATAATCCAAAAGTTGTACTTTGGAAATTTATATTTATTAAATAAAGGTTAAAATTTTTTTTAAATTTAAAAAACTTATTCAAAGACAAAAGATTCCCTGAATTGGCAGAAATTAAAGCCTATAAAAGAATTGCCCCTTGCTATCAGAGGCTGATGGATTGTAGTGTCATTTATACAAACTGGGCATCAAACAATTAAACTGTAAAGCTGGTATTCATTCACCCCCTCCTGGCCAACAGGCAGCCAGCCCTCAGCCCCCTCAGGTGCACTGAGGGATGTTGTATAAAAGAGAAGGAGACCAGAAACAAACTTAGAGACAGGTGTATTTCATTAACAAGTGGGAGAAGAGGGATACTGGCTCTAGCTCCCCAACTCATGACAAACCACTCTTCTCACTACCACAGGAACAAAATAGTAGTAGAGAATGGGGAGGGGGGGGGAACATGTGCACATGTGTGCATGCGCACACACACATATGACACACCCCCATCCCTTTTTGGTGTCCCCAAGAGGAAAGAAAGTCCAGTTTCATAGCAGCTAGTATAGGAGCAGAAGAGGCTTGTAATAGAAAAGTAGGTTTTATTAGAAAATGTATGGAAATCCAGAATATTATTTCTTAAAATAATACAAAATCCAACAATTTTCAGAATGTCCCTTTTAAAATGAACACCAATGTACAGTAAAGAAAGAAGTAGAAAATGCTGGCTCACAAGAAAAACAACACCATCTGAATGAAGAAGAGAGAGACCAGGATCAAAGAGGAGACGCTTTCCTAACTTCCAACTGAGGGAAGTGAAAAAAGACTTAACAGGAACACCGGGATTACGGCACGAATTAAGTCCATCAATCATACTTAAAATTTGCTGGATATATATATACACCTATAGGTGTGTGTATGTAAAATAGGAATGTTTATATGATATACAAACATATGCATATGCACATATATACACATACATATGCAAACACACACCATTCTTTTCAACTAACTTCTTCCAGCATGTGCCAAAATCTATCTAATGATAATAATAATAATAATAGAAACATTCGTTAACTCAGCTCAGATGCTTACACACCCTTGATGCCAGGTTAGCCAGTGGACTTACCTTGAAACCAGAGGTTACTTCAAATCCTTATACTAACTGAAAACTTTTTACGGATCAGTACAGTTAGGATGAGCCATAAACACTGGTCATTTCATTACATCAGACTTTCTTTCCTGCTAAACTATGATGTTTCAAATTAAAAGACATTGCCATACAGCATAGTAATTAGGATAGTGACAAACTGTCTAAATCCCACTTCAAGGCAGTACCTCACTTAAATCATCTAACTATTTCAGACAATTTATATTTCCAACTCACTAAAATGTCAGGCATGTCCTTGGTAATTCTGTGTTTCATTCAAGAAATCTCCTTTTCAAACTACCACTTTCAACATAAAACCTACCAACATTCAGAAAATCAAAGATTCCCCAGGAAGGTCTATCGTCTCTCTACCCAAGCATTTCTCATTTCATACTTCTCAACAATGACAGGATTTCAGTAATCACTAGGGTCCATGTGTTTACATACACATGCAGAATACAAGTTACAGGTAGGAATACAACTACAGCATACAAAGTTCACATGATACTCCTTACCTTAGAACATTATATGTTATAGTACTCCCTGCACACTACAGAAAAAACATTTTAAACACAGAAATTAGTTTTGTTTTTAGTGGTACAGTTTGTTCTATAACTATTTATTTATTTATTTATTTAATTTTTGACAGGCAGAGTGGACAGTGAGAGAGAGAGAGAGAGAGAAAGGTCTTCCTTTTGCCATTGGTTCACCCTCCAATGGCCGCCGCGGTAGCGCGCTGCGGCCGGCGCACCGCGCTGTTCCGATGGCAGAAGCCAGGTGCTTCTCCTGGTCTCCCATGGGGTGCAGGGCCCAAGCACTTGGGCCATCCTCCACTGCACTCCCTGGCCACAGCAGAGAGCTGGCCTGGAAGAGGGGCAACCGGGCTATAACTATTTAAATTAACTGCACTGTGTTGATACTCCATCTCCTCAAAAAAGAGTACAATTATTTTAAATATGTGAAAGAGATACACAAGAAAAAAATTTTTTTTCTGGGGCCAGCATTGTGGCTATGTAGCAGGTAAAGCCTCTGCATGTGATGGTATCTCAGATGCACGCCAGTTCGTGTCCCGGCTGTTTAGATGCAGCTCCATGCTAATGGCATGGGAAAACAGTGGAGATGGCCCAATGTTTGGGCCCCTGCCATCCACATGGAAGACCTGAATGAAGCTCCTGGCTTCTGCCTGACCCAGTCCTGGGTGTTGCAGCCATTTAGGGAGTAAACCAGGGGATGGAAGGTCTCTCTCTCTCTCTCTCTCTCTCTCTCCATCTCTAACTCTTCCTTTCAAATAAATAGGTATTTTTAAAAAGTGAGGAAGGGGCCGGCACTGTGGCTCATTTGGTTAATCCTCAGCCAGCGGCGCCGGCATCCCATATGGGTGCCGGGTTCTAGTCCCGGTTGCTCCTCTTCCAGTCCAGCTCTCTGCTGTGGCCCGGGAAGGCAGTGGAGGATGGCCTGAGTGCTTGGGCACCTGCACCCGCGTGGGAGACCAGGAAGAAGTACCTGGCTCCTGGCTTTGGATTGGCGTAGCTCCGGCCGTAGTGGCCATTTGAGGGGGTGAACCAAGAGAAGGAAGACCTTTCTCTCTGTCTGTCTCTCTCACTGTCTAACTCTATCTGTCAGATAAATAAATAAATAAAGTGAGGAACAAATGAAGTCATCTTCAAGTAAAAAAAAGCTGAGGGAGTTCATTACCATTGTACCTGTAAGAAATGCTCTAGGGAGTACCAAAAGTGAAAATGAGAAGACAGCAGATATTAACTCAAGGTCATGCAAAGAAATAAAAAGATCCCAATAAAGGTAAATACACAAGTAATCAAAAAAAAGAAAAAAAAGTTTCTTCTTCATGAAACACAACCAAAGAACCAATCTGCTAAAAATTATAAAATAATTTAAGGTTTGCTTTTTGTTCTGCTTTTACGTTGAATCCAAAACTCTGTAATAACTATTATAGTTTTATCACTTGTGACATTGACAGAAATCAAAATTTATCTACTTTAAAATGGGTCTCAGGAAACATTATTTATCACACTTGCATTTGGTTAACAGGTAGGACAAATCAATCTAATGTCTTTAAAATAAAATACAAAATTGTTCTATAGTTTATTCCTTAAAAAATCATTTAATGCAAAAACACTACCAAAACTGAATTCTGATGCTTCTTTTATATACATGCTAAAATACATTCAACTTCTCTGTTCTAATGAAGGACATTGAATTGTTCCTTTAGAAATTCTATTTTGTATAAAAGCAATAGTTATTTTAATTTAATTCCCAAATGTTCATTTTTTAAAATTTATCTAAGACATCAGTGATTGTTTGCCATCCCTACCCTCCATGTCCCAAGATCCAAAAGTCTAACAGTTCTAATATGCCACTGATATCTGTGGATGCATTCTTTTGACTACATTAAGTAGAAATTCACCATCTACCTTTTGTTCATTTACATTGTAGAGAAAAAGAATGTTTTAAATTGTTCACATTAGTACAAAAACCCGTGTATTTTTATTTTCACAGTTCCTTGTAAAGTGTTCCATTATATTATCAGACAATATCTCAAATAGAATTATAAGAAGCTTACCCATGATATGTTTTCTACTAAGCAACACTGTTAACTTATACAAAGTATAAGTTTTTGTATAACAGATTTCATATCATTTATGGATCTGACCAGATACTCTATCTCTTTGTAATATATTAGTGTCTAGAAGGATTAGAGATCATGGAAACAGTTAATTACAGCTCTTATTTGGAGTTCTTAGGTGAAAACCAACTAATCGTCCAAAACTATAGGTCTTTAACTCATGAAGCATTAAGACCCATTATTTTATCAGCTAATTTCATCTTCTTACTTAGGGTGCATTATTAGCCCATAAAAGTACAAACAACATAAATTCCCAAGAAGGCAGGCACATAATAAGCCACTGAAACTTCTTCAAAGATATCAACATTCATTTGTTTTCTTCACTGGATATGCACATTTTGCTCAGAAATTTGCTCATCAAAACATTTCAGAGTAGATGCATACCCACATTCCCATGTAACATGAACTGCTTACCTCAGTCAAGTGTGGTGTGGGGTTGAACCCGCAGAGATTGCATACTTGTTTCTTGCACTCAGTGCAAGTGTTGAAGTTGGGAGGGTCCTGTGACCCCACGTTGAGTTCAGTTTTGCAGAGAGGACAGGCTGATTCTGGCTTGGGGATTTTCTTGGGTTCTGGAGGAAGGACAGTTTTTGGAGGCCCAGCTGCTGCTGAAGGTTTGCTATCCTTAGTTGCTGGGGGCTTCTTTTCTGCTTCTGTTCTTTTTACTGCTGGAGACTGCTCTGTTTTAGGTGCTGGTTTTTCTGCTACTGGAGCTTTTGATTCCTTTTTCCCAGGCGCAACCTTTGCAGGTGATGGCGGTGCCTGACCTGTGGATTTGGGTGGCCCCTGAGAAGCAGGTGGCTGTGAAGGGGAAGGGGCTTGTCTAGTTGGGGCCCCTGGCCCACCTTGTGAGTGAGGTGCAGGCTGGCCGGCTGTGGAAATTAAATTTGATGCCTGGCTGAAGATTGATGCTCCAAACCCAAAGAGTTTCCCAGTTACGGTTTCTTGAGGGGTTGTGGGCTGTGACTTAGGAACGTCAGTAATACTTCCCAGGGTCAGACTGAAACGCCTTGCCTGCTCCTGAGGCTTTGGGGGCTGCTGAGATGCAGGGGCAGTTTGGCCAGTGGTAGGTCGTGGGCCAGCAGGTGCAGGTGACCCTTTTGGCATTGGCTTGGCATCTGGTTTAGGACTCATTTTGGTTGGTGCCTTCTTAGGTTCTTCCTTCTTTTGAACTGGATCAACTTGTTTTTGACCTTTGCTCTCTGAACCAGGCCCCGGATGTGAAGTAAGTTTTGAATCTGATGCAGGTCGAGGGATGACCTGAGAATCAAATGCAGTGACTTTTTCCCCTGTTGGTGGAAAGCTTTGAGAAGGTTTGGCAGAGTCTGTTTTTGGAGGAGGGGCTGTTTTCACTGGAGTCTCTGATTGTACTTTGGAGCTCAGGGTATCAGGTTCTGTTGTTGCTGATGACGAAGCATCAACACCTGTGGGTGGCTGCGCTGTCTGGGGATGCTTTGATTTATCAGCATCAGCAGGGGCCTTGGCCTGTTCAGATGGGACAGAAGGCTCTTTGGGAGTGGCTAGCTTGGACGAGGACTCTGCCACAGGGAGCTGCTTGGTCATGGCTGGGGGAGAACCATGAAGGGTTGGCTGTTTCACTAGTGGTGGTGGCTTTTTAGATTCAGGAGCCCTTGGGATATCCTCTTTGGGTGCAATATCCTTCTTTGGGGAACTCTGCTGTGATGGTGGGGATGTCTTTCTTGGTGCTGCTGGAGAAGTAACAGGGGCAGTCTGTGGTTTGGGCTGCGGTGAAGATGGAAGGGGAGCCAGATCACCTCCCAGAGCTCTCTGCATCTGACAGTTTAAACAGAGCCACTCTTGTATCTAGAAATAACAGAAAACAACAGTCACTGAGATGATAGAGTAAAAGCCATTTTCAAAACATGAAAGGTACCCTCTGAAATGATTTCTCTCCTCATGCAAAGCATAAAATATAGACCAAATTATTGTGATTTATATTAAAATATAAAATGTGTAATCATATTAAAATATAAACAATGAGTCTCAGAGAACACAAAATCCTATATTTTAAGGAAAATAAAAGGTAAGAATCAATGTGTAATTTCATGTTAATTTTGTTATTGTTTGCCTTTGGCTTACTCAAATTCTAATTACTCTCAGAAGCAGAAAAACATAGACAATAAAACATGACTTTTAATTTATTATATTCCACTAATCAATTATATCTACTCTATTGATGACTAATAAACAGGTTTTAATCATACAGCCCAAAGTAGGCCTGTTAAATTACAAATATATTGCTACTTTCTTAAATTAACAAAGCATTACTTCCCCCTCCAAGGTGACATACTCAAATGTGTGGAAACAAACATAGTTAAACATTTTGGAGTAGAAAAAGAACATTCTCTATAAAGAAAGTAAATAAAAATAATTGTATCACCCGCAAACAATCATAAATAGGGGCGAGCATTCAGTACAGTGTTAAAATGCTGCTTGGGATGCCTGCTTCCCATATCTGAGTGCCTTGGTTGGAGTCTGATTCAGCTTCCTGTTTATACATACCCTTTAAGGCAGCAGTGATGGCTCAAGTGTTTGGGTACCTGCTGCTCACATGAGGGCAGACTGAGTTCCAGGCTCTTAGCTTCAGCCTGATCCAGCCATAACTGTTAAGGGACCTTGTCAAGTGAACCACAGTTTGAAAACTCTGTCTCTCTGCCATTCAAATAAGCTAAAAATAAATTTGAAAATTTGAAAACTATAACAAATAGCATGATTTAAAGGAAAAATATGGTTTCATTTTAAATTTTATGAATCTCTATGAAAGAGTGATATACATAAGTAATACAGGTATTTGGGTAAACATATATTATGGAGAGGGCTTCAAAAACCTGTGAAAGGGGCAAACATTGGGCTTAGTTTTTAAGTTACCTGCATCTCAACTTCGGAGTCCCTGGATTTGATACCTGCTTCCATCTCCTGACTCCAGCTTCTTGCTAAGGCAGATCCTGGGAGGCAGTGGTGATGGAACATGTTATTGGGCTCCTGCCACCCAAATAGGAGAGCTGGATTGAGTTCTCATCTCCCAGATTTGGCCTCAGCCCAGCTGCAAGTATTTGGCAAGTAAACTAGTAGATAGGAAATCTATAGCTTGATCGCTCTATCTATCCATCCCTTCATCCATCTATCTCTTTGCCTCTCAAAATTAAAAAAGAAATGTGGAAAAGTAGATAATGCACATTTCTACCAATTTTTAAAGCCTTCTTTGAACGTGTGTGTGTATGAGAGAGGTATATATCTGTGGGATATACCTTCTGTATATACATACAAACATAATTGCAATGGCTGTTTTCACATTGCATCCACTGTGAAAAGGAGATGAATGCTGAAGTTGATACTATATTTTAGAAGATTTTCAAAAGTTCCTATGTTCAAAATGTATGTGTTTAATTCTAAAAATGTTTGCTTCTTTAAAAAATGCTTTAAATATCACTGAAATAACTTATAATGACAAATTCTAACAAATCTACTCAAAGGAAAAAACAGTAATGATTGGAACTAAAGTTCTTTTTACAGAATGTTTCGTGGTAAAAAAAAAAAAAACTAAATATATGAAGGCTAAGCACAAGGAAAATTTCCTACAGTACAAAACTGTCAAATACTAGTTTTGCAAATAACATATTCCTATTTTCAAACAACTGACTTTGAAAATAAATTAATCATTCCTAAAGTTTTAAAATCTTCTCTAAAATTATTTAAACTCGTGAACCAGTACAATAAGGATTAATTTGCAGTCTCATAGAAAGCAAATTTACATTTGGAGAAGGTTAAAGGAGATGTGTGTTCAACTCAAACCAAAATGTTAAGTTTTTGATTTAAAGACAAAATCAAGGGCTTGACACTGTGGCACAGTAGATAAAGTCGCAACCCTAGTAATCCCATCCAGTTCCAGATGCTCCACTTCCAATCCAGCCCTCTGCTAACTGGCCCAGGAAAGCAGCAAAAGAAAGCCCAAGTCTCTAGGCCTCTGCACCCACATGGAAGACCCAGAAGAATCTCCCGGCTTCAGCCTGGCACAGCCCTGGCTTTTGTGGTCATTTGGGAAGTGAACCAGTGGATGGAAGATCTCTATCTCTCTTTGTCTCTCCTTCCCTCTGTAACTCTACCTTTTTAAAAAATCAAAAAATAAAATTATGGTATTTATTAAATATGGGTGGTAGGTACTTGGTGTTCATCACATTTGTGTTCAATATGAGTACTGAACACCTGTATATGCACTATATTCTTATTTTTACCTATCTATATGTTTGAAGCATTTTACAAAATAAATAACTCTTTAAACATAGCAATATTTAAAGTACTCAAACCATCAAACAATTGCTACTTTGGCAAATACCATGGCAAAAAGCAGTGTTAACACAGAAAACTTTTACTCCATTTTATCCTCCTCATGATAAAAAGGAAATAAATACGCATCTAACCACTCACAAATCTATATAGTATCTGATGATACTGTGATGAATCCTTCTTTCCTTCTAGTTTCTCTTTTATTTTGCCCCTGCAAATTTATGGGGGGGGGGGGGGGGCGGGGGCAGTGCATGTGGTTTTATTAGTAAAATTGCAAGTTTCTTTGCAATGTGAATACTGGAGCTTCATGGATAGTCAATCAATAGGCACTAACTCCTGTATGGACATTTGCAAAACAGAGCACTATCATGATATAGCATACACAGGCTGTACATCAACATATTTTATCCTATCCTTACTTCTAAATCAAATGATCTGCTGTGGTTTATAAATATATGTAACTATATCTTCATCTAAGCAGAGAGAGTTGGGAAATGGAAGGCAGAAAGCAGGAATCTCTGCCCCTTCACAGAGAGAGCACTGCTTTTCTCTTAAGGCACTCTTTTCTTGAATACATGCCATTGTTCTTTTGTCCTTTTAATGGCCACTTTTTTTTTTTTTTTTTTTTTTTTTGACAGGCAGAGTGGACAGTGAGAGAGACAGAGAGAAAGGTCTTCCTTTGCCATTGGTTCACCCCCTAGTGGCCGCTGCGGCCGGCGTGCTGTGGCTGGCGCACCGCGCTGATCCGAAGGCAGGAGCCAGGTGCTAATCTTGGTCTCCCATGCAGGTGCAGGGCCCAAACACTTGGGCCATCCTCCACTGCACTCCTGGGCCACAGCAGTGAGCTGGACTGGAAGAGGAGCACCTGGGACAGAATCTGGCGCTCTGACTGGGACTAGAACCCGGTGTGCCAGCGCCGCAGGCAGAGGATTAGCCTATTGAGCCAGAGCGTCGGCCTAATGGCCACATTTTCTAATTTTGATAAACAATACATAAGATATTTGATGCCTCAATGTCTCCCCTCACTGCTAGAATACAGATTGAAATCAGTGTCTACAGCTATCAGAATATGAAAAGGTTTTTTATCCTCTTAGGATGTTTTTTGAAAGAGCCTCCACTTTATTTAATTCTACTGACCAAATCTGTTGAAGACAGAAATGATTTTTATCTCAGCACTTAACAATCTTGTACTAAAAACAGAAGTATTTCCAATCCCATTTCACTGACAACAACAAAAACACTGCCTTTCTAAGCCACTGAAACCAGTCGCAGCATCAACATCACAAATCACCTTCCTCTTTGCTATCTCCAGGTCTTTCACCATGCATTTAGGGACAGCAACAAACTGCAGTAGTGCCACTGCCCTCTCAGTTATCAACCAGAAATTGTATTGTAATATCTTTACTGCATTCTCAATTATTCCCCAAGCTTGTCTGCATTGTTTGTGAAAGATAATTCCCCTTTCATTCTCACATTTCCAAAGTCACTCTCCTCCATTTGGCTGTCATCATTTTTCAAACATGTTACACTTCCACAAAAGTAAACTGTTTAAAACTAATATTGGTGTTGAATCCAACTCCTTCCCCTTAAATCTTAATGCCTCTCTAATCCCTACAAAATAGAAATTTTTACAAGAAATACATGATTTTTTTGGTGTTCTTATGCTAACACTTATATAATTTTATTTCCAGGTCTATACCTCCCTAAAGCAACAAGTGTTAAAGACCTTGTCAGAGTAGTCTTCCTATTGACCCCCAAGCTCTAATTGACCTTATACACATCACAGATGTTGACAAATATTATTTGAGCCAAACTGAATTAAACAAATTAACTGAGAATGTTTAACTGTGCTCTTCAAGCTACAGTATCTCTGTGTTTACTCTGCAGGCCACCCTGTTTACCTAGTCTGCACAGCAAGCAAGCTTTTGTCTTCATTGTCTGTTTATATGTCATGCTTCTCAGAATCCTATCCTATTTCTCTGCCCACTGACAATGCACCCCCATTTTTTGATTCAAACTGTAAAGTCTCCCATAATTACAACATCTGCAAACCTTATTTGGAGACAATTATTGTCTTGTTCCACTTCCAAAATCAAAACTGCAGCTAGAATTCTGAACAGAGATGTTCCTGAATGTACTAAACATCACTGCCTCAGAGACTTGTTGCCAATCACCCATGGTGCCCATTTCTATGGCACAGTTGGTCCCAAGTTTTTCCTTGATTCTGTTATAGCGAAGGATAACTATATTAAAATATTTTAGGCCTTAGCAACTCCTCCTCTTGCAATAGAAGTCAAACAGGCCAAGATGAGTCATACAAATCAACTTTCATGAAGATTCCATTAGGAACTTTACAAGTCATCTATCACAAGTAGCACCACCTCTCTTACATTATATTTTAATCATTCAGATCCTTTTGACCAATGGCAGGAGAAATGGAATAGAGTATACAGAACATCCTACAACTGTACCAATGTGTCCTGGAAGGATTCTTACCTTTAATATGTAAGCATTAAAAGGAAAAAAAAAAATCTAGCTTTATTATGTATGGCAAAGTTGACCTACTCCTAAATTCTAGATTTTATATGACAAATAAATAAAAATAGTCATCTTTCACTTACCTCACCAATAGACTTACTTGTAGAAAGTACATCAATGGAATTAAAGGCCTGGACACATAATCATTCAATGAGCTGCTCCAACTCAACTGGCACCACGGAAAATAGCCTAAGACCATTCATTCATTTAGTCTGCTTACTAAATATGGTACACCAATGAAGAATAAGTCCATTCTTCAGGAAAGCAACTTACAGATTCTATGCAATCTCAATCAAAACACCAAGGACATTCTTCTCAGATACAGGAAAAATGATTCTAAAATTCATATGGAAACACAGGAGACCTCGAATAGCTAAAGCAATCTTATGCAACAAAAACAAAGCCGGAGGCATCACAATACCAGATTTCAAGACATACTACAAGGCAGTTATAAGCAAAACAACCTGGTACTGGTACAAAAACAGATTGATAGACCATGGAACCTAACAGAAACACCAGAAATCAATCCAAGCATCTACAACAAAATTATTTATATTTGACCAAGGAACTAAAACCAATCCCTGGAGTAAGGACAGTCTCTTCAAAAAATGGTGCAGGGAAAACTGAATTTCCACATGCCGAAATATGAAGCAAGATCCCTACCTTACACCTTACACAAAAATACACTCAACATGGATTAAAGATCTAAATCTATGACCTGACACCATCAAATTATTAGAGAACATTAGGGAAACCTTGCAAGACATTGGCACAGGCAAAGAGTTCTTGGAAAAGACCCCAGAGGCAGAGGCAATCAAAGCCAAAATTAACAAATAGGATCACATCAAATTGAAAAGTTTATGCACTGCAAAAGAAACACTCAGGAAAGTGAAGAGGCAATTGAAAGAATGGGAGAAATTATTTGCAAACAATGCAACTGATAAAGGATTAATAACCAGAATCTATAAAGAGATCAAGAAACTCCACAACAACAAAACAAACAACCCAGTTAAGAGATGGGTCAAGGACTTAAGCAGACATTTTTCTTTTTTTTTTTTTTTACTTTTATTTAATGAATATAAATTTCCAGTGTACAGCTTATGGATTACAATGGCTTTCCCCCCCCCATAACTTCCCTCCCACCTGCAACCCTCCCCTCTCCCGCTCCCTCTGCCCTTCCATTTGCATTAAGATTCATTTTCAATTCTCTTTATATACAGAAGATCAATTTACTATAAAGATTTCAACAGTTTGCACCCACATAGAAACACAAAGTGAAACATACTGTTTGAGTACTAGTTATAGCATTAAATCACAATGTACAGCACATTAAGGACAGAGATCCCACATGAGGAGCAAGTGCACAGTGGCTCCTGTTGTTGACCCAACAAATTGACACTCTAGTTCATGGCGCCAGTAACCATCCTAGGCTGTCGTCATGAGTTGCCAAGGCTATGGAAGCCTTCCAAGTTTGCCGACTCTGATCATATTTAGACAAGATCATAAAAGACAGAGTGAGGATAGTAACCAATGATCCTAAGAGTGGCATTTACCAGGTTTGAACAATTATACAGCATGAAGTGGGGAAGAGGACCATCAGTACACACAGGTTGGGAGTAGAGCCATTGGTGGTAGAGTAGAGGTTATGATTACAAAGGAATGAGGCCCAAGTGCACTAGACAGGGCCTAGAACAAAGGACAGAGTCATTATTAGAGGAGCTAAGAAAGGTGCTGTCTAAGCTACAAGTAATTTTTCTGATTGAGAGGCAAATAGAACCTGATAGAAGGGGCTTGATAATAATCTGGTGGGCTTTAGGCCTTGTAAATTCAGAGGCCCAGACCTATCTATCTCTTCACATGGGGTATATCCTAAGGGAGGTGTGAACCTCCTAGGGGAAGGCACTCTGTTGACTTTCATTACTTGGCAGGCCTGGGAGGAGAGCTGGCCAGGTAAAGGCAGGTGGCATCTCTAACAAGAAATTTACAGTTCTGCCTGCAATGTTGCTGACCCTACTTGACCATCCCCTCAGCTGCAGTGGTCACTTTGGAAGTTGGGCTGAGTGAAGGGCTTTTCAGCTTAGAGTCAATAAGATCTGTGGCTCTGACCTGGGCATCCTTCGACTCCAGGGCAGGTCCATTTCCAGTGATCCAACTCTTGGCAGAGCTGCCAGGGCTCTTCACAAGCTGACTTCTGCTGAAGCCCAGGCTTACCACACTGAAAGCCACTGCAGTGGACTGGCCTGTTGGGTCTCCTTGAGGGCAGATCACTGTACAGATCAGCCATTAATAGGCCTGCCACCCATTGCTTCTGATGCCGAGCTTTCTTTTCCTCCTGGTTTGTGTTAAAGCAGAACAGAGGGTGCAAGTCAAGGGAGTGCCCAAGTCCCATCTCTAATCTTCGGTGGCCTGAACTACAAGTCTATAGTCACAGGCATGTTCTGTAGTAGTTTTTCTAAGGTAGACAATGCCCATGAGGAAAATTATATTCTCACTTTAAAACTTTCTTTCCCTTTGGTCTGAAAGGGAGGTTTTTTCTACTTACTGTATACTTGGCTGATGGCGAAGTGAATCTAGCTATGAGATTATTATTTAAGTTCTTATTTTGGCTCTGCTATTGCAGAAAAATGTTAGCCATCTCTTTTATAAGGTCTAAAGATTAAATTGTGCATCCTACAGATTCCTTCATAATAGAATTAGTTTCCTACCTTGAAGAGAATAGAGAAATGAAAGAACAAGTTGGGCTTAGAATAGAGAAATGAGGGAGCAAGTCCTAGATTGCTTGCTGACAATAGCAATATCACATGAATACTTAGCAAACCGTTTCAACCATTAGATAACAACTTAAGAAAACATTTACCAGAAGGTCCAATGCCTTCTATAAATTTTCAGAATCATGTATTTGAAAACACCTCTTAAATATCTAACATGGTGTAGTTTGTTTAGCCAGTAAACTTAAGCACAACCATCTAAAATGTTTTTAGTTTCTTTCTACCAACAAGTCTAAAACATATGATACACAGATTCAGGTCCCACAAATTAAAATGTATCTTTGATTGATTTTAGCAGCTTAAATTTATGGACAATCTTATCTATAAGCCATTTAAAATAAAACTCTTAATAAAATTTCCCCATGTGGACATACAATATGTACACACATATAATATAGCATAATAGACCAATATAGCAATTTTAATAATAGCTTTTAAAATCTTTAACTCTTTTTGTAGATTGCCAATTGATTTGAATTGCTTTTTGTTTTTAGTAACCTCAGTTAACCATACTTTCTCTCAGTTGGTACTGTTAATACATTATTGGCTTCATCTGTTTACAGAGCCATCCCAAAGTACCGAATACAATAAAAGTGGCTGGAAAAAGTCCATAGGAACCTATAGGAGGACAGCTAAACACAGAACCAACAACGCTTTAGTTTTATGAGCAGCAGATCATATATAACTGTGGATGACAAAAGATTTTAAGTCGCCATGTTTAAAATTATAAACTCATCAACCAACAAGAGGCACTTGCTTACTTCACAGTATTTTTGAAAGCACCTGTAGGATTTTACAAGCATTTAACCCTTTAAGCCTCTGGGGCTTTCTCATTAAGATAACTATCATGTCTAGTAACACAAGATCATTAGGCTTTTTAATTCTCAAACATTTGTATTAATAGCATTTTCCATTATAGAAACTTAAAGTCTGGTACCACATCACATCTTGACAGTCCTTCTAATATACTCCAAATAGACTGATTAGTTGGTGTCTCTATAAGATGAGAGACATAGGTCCTTCGATTTTTTCAGTTGGGCCCAAACTGGAAAAACCAAAGTCCAGGATTTACTGGAAATTTTAGAGACCAGATTGTTTGAAACTTTGATTTTTTGAATGCCTGTCAAGAATGCCAAGAAGGCTCAAAATTCAAAATATCTGGTTGAAATAAGATTTCTTAAAATCGTGACATAACATAGACCAAATTTGATCATTGTTACAAGGTGATTATTCAAATTTTTGAAAAAAGCACATATTTAAATAACCCATAGCTCTTAATAAAAATTCAGCTGTTTTTGAACAATTAGAATTTAACAGACATCAAGAGAACATAATAGATTACTTTAACACATTGCTTTAACAGAGCATCAGAGTTTAATTCTATGTCAAAGAGAAATTGAGCTTCCTGTGATCTTTTGCTGTGAGGTTTCCTTCCTTTACCTTCTTTCATATTGGTGACCATGTTTCTGTGTTTCTGTGTGTAACACATCTTTAAGCATCTTTTGCAGGGCAGGATGAGTGGCAACAAATTCTTTCAGTTTCTGTTTGCTATGAAAATTCTTAATTTCACCTTCATTCACAAATGAGAGCTTTGCAGGATATAGTATTCTGGGCTGGCAGTTTTTCTCTCTTAGTACCTGGGCTATGTCTCGCCATTCCCTTCTAGCTTGTAGGGTTTCTGATGAGAAGTCTGCTGTGAGTCTAATTGGAGATCCTCTAAGAGTAATCTGACATTTCTCTCTTGCACCTTTTAGGATCTTTTCTTTATGTTTCACTGTGGTGAGTTTGATTACAACATGTCGTGGTGAGGATCTCTTTTGGTCATGTTTATTAGGGGTTCTATAAGCTTCCTGTACTAAGATGCCTCTGTCCTTCTCCAAACCTGGGAAATTTTCTGCTAGTATCTCACTGAAAATGCCTTCTAATCCTTTCTCCCTCTCCATGCCTTCAGGAACTCCTAGAACCCGAATGTTGGGTTTTTTAATAGTATCCTGTAGATTCCCGACAATATTTTTTAGATTTCTAATTTCTTCTTTTCTTTGGTTTGCCTGTTTCCTTTCCTGTTCTCTGTCTTCTAAGTCTGATATTCTCTCTTCTGCTTCGCCCATTCTGTTTTTAAGGCTCTCTAATGTGTTTGTCATTTGATCTATTGAATTCTTCATTTCATTATGATTTCTATTTACTATCAGAGTTTCTTGTTCCACTAGTTGTTTCATTTCATTTTGATTCCTCCTTAATATTTCACTTTCACGAGAGAGATTTTCTATCTTGTCCATGAAGGATTTCTGTAGTTCGAGAATTTGTTTTTGAGAACTTCTTAATGTTCTTATCAATTTTTTGAGATCCGCTTCTTGCATTTCTTCGATCTCATCATCTTCATAATCTTGAATTGGGGTGTCTTTTTCATTTGGGGGCGTCATAGTGTCTTCCTTGTTCTTGTTACCTCGGTTTTTGCGTTTGTTGTTTGGCATGTTGGAGATATTTGGTTTCTTCACTGTGGTGTTTTTTCTTGTTACACTATGGCTCTATATTAAGTGGACTGTCTGCTTGCAGTGGAGCCTTAGAGGCTTGAGATGAGTGTGGACTGAGAGCTGTGTTTGGTTCCTCAGGGTTGAGGGTGTGTCAAGGATGACACTCCCAGGTTAGGTGTGGTGAATCTCTCTTTCTTTTTATTTAAAAGGGAAGTAATTCCTCACAGCTGAACGTAATTGGAGGTAGTTAGCAGGCAAATGATATACCCACAGGAGCCAGAGATTGGAAGCTCTTTCCCAAGGACCACACAGGGAATCTCTGCTGCCCTCAGTGTGGGCTCCAATTCTCCTGCAGTCTCCCACTGGGTTGCCAAGTTAGATGTTAATCTCCTGTTATTTCATCCCTCCCCACAGAGTCAGGTTTTTCTGCTAGGCTCAGGGCTGGTGCAGACCTGAGGTCGCCCTGCTTATGACGTATGTCCAAAATGGCGCCTGCTCTGTCTTGCTCGCCTTTGAGAGGTGAGCGGAGAGAGAGAAACTTGTGTCCGTATCAGTCACTTTTTTTATTTTTTTTCTCTCTCTTCTAGTTAGCCTGGTGAATTTTTCCCCACGGAGTTTCAAGCCTCGTTCCCTCTAGCCTCCTCTTTCCGCTTGCCTGCTGGTATCTCGGGCTATGGAGGTTCGGCTCACCTCGCGTTCCAGCGCTGGTGCGTTGAGTCTGCCGCTGGTGTCCCGAACTTGGGCTCCCACGCTCTCCACGCAGGTCCACTGTGAATCTCTAGTTCCGGAAGAGTTTCCTCTGCTGTTTCATCCCCTACTCTTCCTTGACCCTGCAGTATCTCCACTTATATTAAACTTTCTCTCCCCCCGGACTAAGTGTGCTCCCTGCCTATTCCGCCATCTTGCCTGGTCCTGAAAGCAGACATTTTTCAAAAAAAGAAATCCAAATGGCCAACAGACACATGAAAAAATGCTCAGTATCATTAGCTGGCAGGGAAACTCAGGGAAACGCAAAGCAAAACTACAATGAAGTTTCACCTCACCGCGGTTAGAATGGCTTTCATACAGAAATCAACAAAATACAAATGCTGGCGAGGATGTGGGGGAAAAGGTACCCTAATCCACTGTTGGTAGGAATCTAAACTGGTAAAGCCACTAGAGAAGACAGTATGCAGATACCTCAAAAATCTGAATATAGACCTACCATATAACCTAGCCATCCCACTCCTAAGAATTTACCCAAGGGTAATGAAATCAGTAAACCAAAAAAACTACCTATATCTCCATGTTTATTGCAGCTCAATTCACAATAGCTAAGACATAAAATCAACCTAAATGCCCATCAACCAAAGACTGGATAAAGAAATTATGGGATATGTACACATTGGAATATTACACAGCAGTTAAAAAAATGAAATCCAGTCATTTGCAACAAAATGGATGAATCTGGAAACCTAGTGAAATAAGCCAGTCCCAAAGAGACAAATACCATATGTTCTCCCTGATCTGTGAGAACTAATAGAGCACCTAAAACAAAATCTGTAGAAGTGAAATTGACACTTCAAGAAAGGATGACTTGAGCTGCCCTTGTCTTGACTGTCAAGGAAGTTTCGTGTGTGTGTGTGTGTGTGTGTGGTTTGGTTTTTTTTTTCCTTCTTCATAGTATTTGTTGAACTCCTTACTTAACACAGAGTTAATCATATGCATATAAAGTCAACTGAAAATAGATCTCAGTAAAAAAGAAAAAAAAAAGAAAATAGATCTCAGTAAAAAATAAGAGTGGGAACAAGAGAGGGAGGAGGAAGTTTGTAACTGTAAAGCTGTATACTTCTGCATACAGTCCTATGGACTTACTTCTAGGGGTACAATTTAAAAACTTGTCATGGGACTCCAAATCCCATTAAGATTGGTGGTAAAAATGCCATGTTAAATGTTAAAAGTGATCATATTAACTGCTACCTTGAACATATAGATAGGATGAAGTGTTAAAATGACCATATAAACAGGTTCAAGTGCCTATTAATAGGTAGAGTTAAAAAGAAGAGAATGTTCCAGCATGGGAAGCAGTCCACACAGCAGACTCATAAAATGACAACTGCTTTAAGTAACACTCTGACCTCAGAATCAACCCTTAAGGCTTCCTGTTTGGCTGAAAACCCCACAAGAGCATTTCAGGCATGGAAAGCCAAGACATTGTGGCAAAAAATGTTCTACATGAAGGACTCTGTGAGACCCCAGTGGAAAGAAGTGGTCATCAAAGAAGGAGGCACTTTCTCTAAAGGGAGGAGAGAACTTCCACTTTGTTTATGGCCTTGTCCAAATACTGATGGAGTTTGTGGACTCAAAAGGCTTCCATAGCCTAGGCAGCTCATGTCAAGAGCCGTGGGTGGTCACTGATGTCCTATATAAGAGTGTTCATTGTTAAATTAACAACAGGAGTCACTGTGCACTAACTCCCCATGCAGAACCTCTGTCTTCAATGAGTTGTAGTGAGAGTTAACTATAAAACAAGGCCTCAAACAGCTGTGTGTGCAAATTGTTGAAATCTTTACTAAGTATAGAGTTGGTCTTCTGTGTACAAAGTTAATTGAAAATGCTTTTTTTTTTTTTCGACAGGCAGAGTTAGACAGTGAGAGAGAGACAGAGAGAAAGGTCTTCCTTTTTCTGTTGGTTCACCCCCAAAATGGCTGCCACAGCCGGCGCGCTGCGCCGATCCAAAGCCAGGAGCCAGGTGCTTCCTCCTGGTCTTTCATGTGGGTGCAGGCACCCAAGCACTTGGGCCATCCTTCACTGCCTTCCTGGGCCACAGCAGAGAGCTGGACTAGAAGAAGAGCAACCAGGACAGAATCCGGCGCCCCGACCGAGACTAGAACACGGGGTGCCGGCACCACAGGCGGAGGATTAGCCAAGTGAGCCGCAGCGCCAGCCAAAAATGAATCTTAATGGAGAATTAGACTGGCAAGGGGAGAGGGAGGCAGAGGTGGGTTGGGAATGTGGGTGGTAGGGCGGGTATGGTGGAAAGAATAACTATATTCCTAATGTTGTACTTATGAAATTTGTATTCCTTAAACAACAAATTTAAAGAAATTTTTAAAATTTAAAAACAAAAAGCAAAAAATGAAACAAAACAAAAAAGATAGACTAGACAGGATTTCTGCTTAGTCTGAGTATTCTAATGTAGACCTGCATATAATTACTCTAATATACTTCCCTGTTTAATCAATCCCTAGGTTACCCTTTCAGCTCTAACAGCCTTTGTTAGGATTAGAGCTGTTAAACATGGTAATACAACTTCAGTGGCTAAAGCCTTTGTTGAGAAATCAAATATCTTATTTAGATATTTCAAGAGCTACTACTAAAAGGTTTAATTGTAAACTTCACATAGAGTTTTGATTAACAGGGCTACTTTTCAAAAATAAGTATCAAAACAATTATCAAAAAATATTCTGGTCTTTATTTTTTATTTTTTTATTTCAAAACTTTTATTTAATAAATATAAATTTTGAAAGTACAACTTTTGGACTATAGTGGTTTTTTTCCCCCCATAACCACCCTCCCACCTGCAAACCATCCCATCTCCCACTCCCTCTCCTATCCCATTCTTCTTTAAGATTCATTTTAATTATCTTTATGTACAGAAGATCTGATTTTTAATAATTCATGTTTTTCAATAACACAAGATAATCACCTCAATACATACAGTAAACTGATGAATTTGGGGACACCATAATTAAAACCTATTCCTGCTCAGAACTATTAATCTATTTAACTTCAAAACAGAATGAAAATCTCTCCAAACACTCACACACACACACACACACACCCCAAAACAAAAAGGAAACAAACAAAATACCTATCTGGAAGGCATCACAACTAAAATCTCCCAATCTCCTGTTTGGGGGCCAAACTAGAGAACTGAAATAACACATCTATGTAAGACTTCTAATGGAAGCTCTGCTCATTTACACATCAGTAGTACTTACAGCAATGGAACATCAAAAGAACAAACAGAATCTGTTTGCTGGTGTTCGTGCTGTTCACATTAACTGTTGAATAAATGCTCTTCAATCATGCTATCATCCTCTCTTTACTTCACGCCTCATCATAACTAAAATCTCTGCAAACCATAACATCTAAACGGACCACTCACTCCATCAAGACAATATTCTCACCTTGTCTTACCTGAGTCATGATTTGAGTCCACTGTGGGCTCTTCTCCCACTTAGCTAAATGCCATCCATCCTTTACAATCCATATTGAATGTCTTCCTTTATCACTTAATATTCTATCATTAATATCTGCTGCCTCTCAACTTTTACTACCATGGTCTGAACCACAGTACTTAGATTCAAACATATGTTGGTTTAATGTATTTTCCAATTATTTCTACCTCTCTCTTTTACAGACTTCAAAAAAAGGAGTAATCATTTCTCATGCTTACTCTTACTTCTGGATGGGATTCTATATAAATTATAGGTATCATTTAGTGAAGAACTATTCAAAAATTTTTTCCTATTTTTCATCAGATCATCTTACAATACTTACTAAAAGTCTTATAGTACTTTGTATATCATCTAAAAATATAATATAGCCCATCAAAAGGTCTAAGAAATCATAATTATAAAGTGGAAGTTGCTAAGTTCTGGTAACAGATTATGCTGTCAGTTTCTTACAGATTTTCCAAACCCCATGGCCTCCCAACAGAGGTAGTCTGTCTTCAGAAGGCTAAATGTAGCCAACAACTTTAGGTGGCATATTGGCACATGATTTATTTTAGCTGAAAACAGACCCCAGAATTCCTCAGAAGTGTGATAGCATGCTCATCACTTTGGTGAAACAATTTTATTTAAGACAGTCCATCCAGAAGTTGGACAGATACTTCTCTGAAACCTTACGAATTACCAGTTCTGCTGCATAATTCAGGAACCACAAAAGTCCTTGGATCACATAAACTAAATATACACCTTTGTTTCATATCATAAAACTCACAAAATTCTAGCAATATAAGTCTACAAATCTTTACAGATACAATCACATGGTGGCAGCATATTTTAGTACTCGTGAGCATATCACAAAACAAGAAAATTGACACTTTTTATCCAAGTACAATTAACAAATTATAGTACAGACACATAAGTACATCCATGCTCTATTACAGGTACACAAAGAGGAGGATGTCAAATCAATATACTGAACTTAACATAATACCTCTAAACTGTCTCCCTTTTGTTCAATTTATACTTTTATATCTCAACTGATTAAGATACACTTCAGGCTCACACCATTTTGTAGCCTATGATTCAAAGACTGCAATTAGTATTTTTGATTTATCTGAGTAGCTTATTTCATTGTTCTCTTACTACTTCATTTAAAAATGAAAAAATAAATCACATTAGCAAAAAGAATCAAAGGTCTCATAAAATTATAAAGAGACAAATACAAACTCATTATATATGCCCAAAGCAGCATAACCTTACATTCATTCAGATGCTCATTGGAATCAAACCAATTATTTGTGTGTTGACTTGTAAAGCAAAAAAATTCTTACAACTGAAATATTCAAAATGCTTAAAATATGTTCAAGCTTGTGTAAAACCTTAAAAGATCTGTAAGAGATTTTTAGCCTTTTTAACTATGTGAATGGAAGCCCCTTAAAACTTGTAAAAGTATTCAAATTTTACTTGGTTATGTACATTTATGTAGTTTTTAAGAACGTACTTAAGGAAAATATGAGTTTAAAAGTATACTTAGGGTCCAGCACTGTGGCACAGCAGATTAACGCCCTAGCCTGAAGCACGGGCATCCCATATGGGCGCTGGTTTGAGACCCGGCTGCTCCACTTCCGATCCAGCTCTATGCTATGGTCTGTGAAAGCAGTAGAAGATGGTCCAAGTCTTTGGGGCCCTGCACCCATGTGGGAAACCTGGAAGAAGGTCCTGGCTCCTGGCTTCGGATCAACACAGCTCCAGCCATTGCAGTCAACTGGGGAGTGAACTATCGGATGGAAGACCTCTCCCTCTCTCTCTCTCTGCCTCTCCTCTCTCTGTGTAACTTGACTTTCAAATAAATAAATATTTTTTAAAAGCATATTTAATCATATATTTATTTATTAAATATTAAAAAATTATTTATTTAGAAGTATTTTTAATCAGCTTTAATTTTTCCATTCTTTTCCACAGTTTCATCACCATATAGACCTATACACTAAAACATTTCTCAACAAATACAGTTAGAGGATTTCTAATCATATGTGCATGTAATCAAACCTGCTATTTGACCTCTGTTGTTTTTCATAAATTGAAATCTGTTATTAAGAGACTTGTATTTGGGGCCGGTGCCGTGGCTCACTTGGTTAATCCTCCGCCTTCAGCGCCGGCATACCATATAGGCGCCAGATTCTAGTCCCGGTTGCTCCTCTTCCAGTCCAGCTCTGCTGTGGCCTGGGAAGGCAGTGGAGGATGGCCCAAGTGCTTGGGCCCCTGCACCCATATGGGAGACCAGGAGGAAGCTCCTGGCTTCTGTAGAGGCCATTTGGGGGGTGAACCAATGGAAGGAAGACCTTTCTCTCTCTCTCTCTCTTACTGTCTAACTCTATCTGTCAAATTTTAAAAAAAAAAAAAAGACTTGTATTCAACCGAAAATTCTGAATTTACTGAATAAATGATAGATGTCATATTGCTATGGACTGTTTTACAATTTATAAAAAAAATGACTAAGGATAAAACATTTCTGAAAAGATTGTTTACTGTTTACATTCAGGCGAGACCAGGTCTCAAATATACGTTTTTTATTATATTTCTTTACAAATAAGATTCTGTCTTAAATTACTAAGTTATTTTCTCTTCTTCTGGCCTCTGAAATCTGTCTCTGACAATAAGCAATCTCAAATGCTAGCAGAGCGGCTGGCTCAGAGTAGGAGCTCACAGCTTTCTCAGAAAATAAAAGGAATGAGGAACTCTAAGATTGGGTGGTGATAGTGAATAGGAAGGTATAAAACTAGTGTTCCTGAATTCTTTTTTCACACTAAATATTTCAGAAATAAGCCTGCCAAAAAAGGTTAATTTCTTTTTAACTTTAAGGTTATTCAAAATTTACATTACACATATATACACTTTCAGTAACCTAGAAACTTAGGAAATAGTATAGTGAGTCAAAGTATCCAGTTAGAGATAATGTGGTCTTCTCCTCTAAAAAGGTGCTAAATTTGGATTCAGCACACAGAGCTCTTTGTATGGAATCCAACTGTAAGCAATTCTATGAACATTAAAAATTCACAGAATTCATAACCTCAGGGTTCTCACCTACAAATGGAGCCAATAATGATGGTACTTCTCAATTTGCCTACTAGAATTTTATAAACATTAATAGTAACAATGAATATATATAATTTCAATTTCAAAGCACTTACATTACACTGCCAAATATGATTTTTAATTAATGCATATTCTCACCTAACAAACAATAGAATATACACTTGGAAAAATAACGTGACCCACCAAATCATAAAACAAACAGTTATGCTACCATATTCATATCATCCAAGTCTAAAATTTCATATTCTTTTCACTTTTTCCAAAAGGTCAACTTATGACTAATTTATAAGGAAATACTGCAGGTTTCAAAACGCTTTAAATATGAATCTTATTTTTCTAAGTATATTCATGTTTAAAATGGGACAAGCACATTTAAAAGAGTGCTATAACTAGTACTCCAAAAGTATTTTTTCACTTTGTGTTGCTATATGGGGGCAAACTGTTGAAATCTTTACTTAATATATACTAAACTGATCTTCTGTATATAAAGAGAATTGAAAATGAATCTTGATGTGAATGGAAGGGGAGAGGGAGCGGGAAAGAGGAGGGTTGTGGGTGGGAGGGAAGTTGTGGGAGGGGGGAAGCCATTGTAACCCATAAGCTGTACTTCGGAAATTTATATTCACTAAATAAAAGTTTAATAAATGGAAAAAAAAGAGTGTTAAGTACAAAATGCATATAAAGTATCTAGTACACAGTTTCAAACCATCTCTCCTCATGACAAAAGAACAACCTCTTTTCTTACTATGGTAAGAAAAGGCTTTGCTGCCTTAATGAAGGTAATTGGTAGAACTTTGAAGAGAATTCATACTAAAATTAGCACCAATATGCATGTGTGGGGGCAGAGATAGGGCTAGCACAGATGGCTTGATGCCTTATTAATGCATTCGATATTATTATTACTTTAAGAGAAATCACCATAAACTTATAATAGACCATGTATATCTCTGTCTTCAATGTAATATCTCTGAAATATTTGTAAGTTCTCCTTTTTATCTAAAGTAATTAAGATATGGAATAGGGAAAAGAGTTCTAATATGTGTATTTTCTCAAGGGATTTGAACAATGAACAGGTTAATCCATCACTGCATTACACTTATCCAATAAATGATGCTGTTAATTGTGGAATCTACTTTCAAAGCACAATATCTAGTCTTACCCTGCTACATGTATCTTCAAATTTAATGTAACAATAGCTTACTAGATATCATAAAATCTCCCCACCCCTGCAGAAAAACACCTGACATATCTACTAATTTAAAAGATGAAAGTGAAAAAGAAGCTTTAGTTCTAAAGATTAAACTTATGGCCAGGAAACATCCAAACCCTAAGATAAACATTGTACATCAGACTTCATCAAATATGGCATTGGTACACATAAGTCATACAGATTTTTAAATGAATCAGCCCTTAAGGCATTCGGATCTGGCTGAAGAGTCCATGTTTTAAGAGTACAGTATTTTAGGCATGGAAAGCCAAGACACTCTGGCAAAACAAACAAACAAACAAACCCTAAATGAAAGATCTCTGCAAGTGAGATCCCAGTGGAAAGAACAGGCCATCAAAGAAGGAGGTACCTTTCTCTGAAGGGAGGAGAGAACTTCCACTTTGACTATGACCCTGTCTAAATAAGATCAGAGTTGGCAAACTCAAAAGGCTTCCATAGCCTTGGCAACTCATGACAAGAGCCTAGGGTGATTACTGACGCCATAAACAAGAGTGTCAATTTGTTAAGTCAACAACAGGAATCACTGTGCACGTACTCCTCATGTAGGATCCCTGTCCTTAATGTGTTGTACTATGTGAATTAATGCTATAACTAGTACTCAAACAGTACTTTATACTTGTTGTTTCTGTGTGGGTGCGAAAATGAAGCTTGATGTGAATGGAATGGGAGAGGGAGCAGGAGATGGGAGGGTTGCGGGTAGGAGGGAAGTTATGGAGGGGAAAAGCCACTGTAATCCACAAGCTGTACTTTGGAAATTTATATTTATTAAATAAAAGTTTAAAAAATAACAAAAAAATTTTTAAAAAGACCAAGTGTCCTTCCTTTAATTTAATTAAAAGCTATTTTTAAAACAATTAATTTTGTTATAATCAGGATATATTTGTTTTACTAGTTTTACTAGTATGAATGACCAGAAGGAGGATCATCACAGCACTGCAAAAAAACCAAGATCCTTTGTCTTCCAAAAATCTTACACACTTCAAACTTAGGTAACTTATTTCTCTTTATTGACTTCATATAAATATAGTGCCAGTCAAAGCACACATAGCTGTGATAAGCAAATAATGAGTAAAGAAACTGACCAAACCTGGCATCACTGGCATAAGGCATTGCAAATTTTCCATGTTGTTTACAATGTAAAATTCTTAACTTTTCATAAAATAAAATGTCAGCACTGAAGAGGTAAAAATCAAGAATTTAAATCCTTTATACATCCCTATAAAACATATACTTGTTAAACAAACCATTTGAATAATTAGAATTTTAGATTATTCCAGTGATTATTATAGTTACAGCACGAATTTATAAGATTTCTAAAATGTGAAAATATAGTGTAAAAGCCACTCTGTACCATTGAGGCTTACTCTCTAAAATCAATCAATATTAACTTTGCTGTTAGTTTTTCTGCAATTACTAATTTTTTAAAGATTTATTTATTTATTTATTTATTTATTTGAAAGTTAGAGTTACACAGAGAGAGGAGAGGCAGAGAGAGAGAGAGGGAGAGGTCTTCCATCTGATGGTTCACTCCCCAATTGGCCACAACGGTTGGAGCTGAGCCGATCCAAAGCCAGGAATCAGGAACCTCTTCTGGGTCTCCCACATGGGTGCAGGGGCCCAAGGACCTAGGCCATCTTCTACTGCTTTCCCAGGCAATAGCAGAGAGCTGGATTGGAAGTGGAGCAGCCGGGACTCGAACCGGCGCCCATATAGGACACCAGCACTGCCACAGTGCCGGCCCCTGCAGTTACTACTATAACACCGAATAATGCTTTCATTTTATTGTTATCTATAAAGTATTAAGTATTCTCATCTTTTTTATAGAGCTTTTTCTAAAAGTCAACCTTCTCAATACCTATTTTTAAGAATATGAATAACTCCCTATGCTATGGATTTCATAGAATGATCACTCCCCCAACTCCACATAACTGCAGACTGCAGCCAAGTAGGAACCTCAGAATTATACACAGCCCTGGGTGCATTTCCACTCATTCATTCCTTACCACCCTAATCCCTGACCCTCAGCCTCAGCTAGGACTACACTCAACAGTAAGACCTTTAGTCACCATTAAAAATTCTGGAATCCCAAGTCATAAAGCAACTCTCAGACCCAAACCCCATAACTGGGAGGGAGTCAGGGACTCTATCACACCTTCTCAGCCCTCTCTTCTCAGCCCACTAAAATCCTCCCTACTTCATTTTTCCCCATGACCATTATTACCATCTGTTCTGCCATGTTTGACCTGTGACCTTTACCAGGATAAATGCTCTGCTCCTATATCCCAGAATCTACAACTGGTGTGAGACATAATAGATGCCAAGTAAGCAATGGAATGATTTATATTTTTCCTTTTGTCTTTCAGTTGTATGATCTGAGAAAAGTCCTGGATCCTTATTTTCCAGGCTATCAACTGGGCCCATTTTTGCCCTCAACTAGCCCACTGTAGGGTAATTCAAGTAGGGTAGTTCTCAATAAAATGCCTTCTTAAATCTCAGAAACTCTAAGAATTTTTCTAAGTTTTTTGCTCCTGAACTCTCTCTTATGAAGTCAGGTGTTTTGGTTTGTTGTTTGTGCTATTACAGTTAAAATGTCCAGTTATATTCTTCAAAATACTCACATAATCTGGATGTCTCCATTATTTTGGGTAGGTAATTGACAGGGCCTTTTCTGTACTTGTAGGTGGCTGTTTCCCCTTTAGACCTATCTTCTACATGACAGGAAAGAAGACAGCAGAGGTCAGTGTCCAACAGGGACAGCTTTACCCTGATGGTTACAGATTTAGTGAATTGGACTTATGGTTGAATAGTGTTCTATTTATTTTTGGTTCCCTCCTTTGCAACCCTCTGTTATGGGTGAGTGGTATTACCTCCACTTCCTTTGAAGGCCCCAGGTTTCTCTCTTTTTTTTTTTTTTTTTTTTTTTTGACAGGTAGAGTTATAGACAATGAGAGAGAGAGACAGAGAGAAAGGTCTTCCTTCTGTTGGTTCACCCCCAAAATGGCTGCTCCAGCTGGAACTGCTTGGATCCGAAGCCAGGAGCCAGGTGTTTCTTCCTGGTCTCCCATGCGAGTGCAGGAGCCCAAGCACTTGGGCCATCCTCCACTGCCCTCCCAGGCCACAGCAGAGAGCTGGACTGGAAGAGGAGCAGCCGGGACTAGAACCGGAACCCATATGGGATGCCAGCGCTGCATGCGGAGGATTAACCAAGTGAGCCACGGCACCGGCCCCCCAGGTTTCTTATGAATACCCTTCCTCAGGCAAATCACCCCTTTACTGAGAGAAAATTCATTTAGAGAGGGGAGAAAAAAGCCTCTCTAAATCCCATCATCCCAAAGGAGATTAGAAGACTTCAGTCATCCTTTTTGTTCTTACTGAAACTCTTTAACTTATTCATTGATTACTACTACAACTCACTACTGCTTTGTGTATTTGTTGATTTCAAGTTCAGAGCTCCTCTGGGTTTTCCTCAAGAAGCCACTTGTACAGTGGTTTTCTTAGCTCTTTGTTAATTCTTCGTACTTTCTTTATTCCTTCTAAGAATCCTTCTGGATGCCAACTGACGTAACTGGTGCTCTTTCACGTTTTCTGGAAATACTACTTTCAGCCTTCTAGAAACTGAGACCCGCAGATAGAGGAAATGAATGTGTGCACTCAGTCCTTTTTAGAAGAAATGTTGTGGTAGTCCTTCCTTAGAATCAGAGGTGACAAGAATGTGCATTTAGCTTAGTAGTTAAGAAGCCCAGGTCCCATATCAGAGTATCTGGGTTCAAGTTCCAGCTCTAGCTCCTGATTCCAGATATCTAATAATGCAGACCATGGGAAGTAGCAAAGATGGCTCAAGTACTGGGTTCCTGCCAACCACACTGGAGATTATATTGAGTTCCTAGCTCCTGGCTTTGGCCAGGACCCAGCCCTAGCCACTGGGGGCATTTGGGTAGTGAATTTGCAGATGGGAACTCTCTCTGTCTCTGCCTTTCAAATAAATTTTAACAACAAAATTATAGTGCCAACAAAATTATAGTGCCAAAACAACTCTGTGGTTAAAAAAACACCCAGTAAACAATCAAGGAAAAAACATCCACCTTTTTAAAAGTTGTGTCAGTCATTCTAACATCAGGAATGTCTTATCGTTACAGGTAAGGAAACAGGGATTAGAGACAGAACTGAAGATAACATGTCACCATACCCTCTCTCTCCAGCATGCCTCTGAAACTTCTCCCATGCCTATGCTGCTGCCCAGAACCGGCGTCCATTGAAATATCCAACATGGCAGCTGACTACATCCTTGCAGTGACGTATAGCCTATCAATATCATTATAACAAAACCATCACAACTGACACTCCCACTCCCATCACACACCTGATGCTACAACATTTCCAAGACTTCCTAAAAAGACCAGAAGATGGGCAGCACCCAATGCCTGGAAATCCCTGTCATTTCCCAGAAAATTCTGCCCAAAGCACCCTATGCCTCCAAATCACATAAAAGGATGGTTCCAAATGAAATAAACTGTACCTTACTTTAAAGGCCAGCTCTCAGTCTTGAGTTTGTATCTTTACTTTACTAATGAATCTTTTTTTAAAAGATTTATTTATTTATTTGTAAGTCAGAGTTACACAAAGAGGAGAGGCAGAGAGAGAGAAAGAGAGAGAGGTCTTCCATCGACGGTTCACTCCCCAACTGGCCGCAATGGCCCGAGCTATGCCAATCTGAAGCCAGGAGCCAGGAGATTCTGCCAGGTCCCCCAGGCAGGTGCAGGAGCCCAAGGACTTGGGCCATCTTCTATTACTTTCCCAGGCCCTAGCAGAGAGCTGGATCAGAAGTGGAGCAGCCGGGATTCGAACTGGCGCCCATATGGGATGCCAAACACTGCAGGCAATAGCTTTACCGGCTCTGCCACAGCGCCGGCCCTGCTAATAAATCTTTTTAAGATGTATTTATTTATTTAATTTATTTGAAAAGTAGAGAGTCACAAAGAGAGAGCTCTCCAATCCACTGGTTCACTCCCCCAAAGACTCACAATAGCCAGGACAGAAACCCAGAATTCCATCGGGGCCAGCGCTGTGGCACAGTGGGTTAATGCCCTGCCCACATCCCATATGGGCGCCGGTACTAGTCCTGGCTGCTCCTCTTCCAGTCCAGCTCTCTGCTATGGCCTGAGAAAGCAGCAGAAGATGGCCCAAGTCCTTGGGCCCCTGCACCCATGTGGGAGACCCGGAAGAAGCTCCTGGCTCCTGGCTTCAGATCAACGCAGCTCCGGCCATTGCGGCCAACTGGGGAGTGAACCATCAGATGGAAGACCTCTCCCTCTCTCTCTCTCTCTGCCTCTCCTCTCTCTGTGTAACTCTGACTTTCAAATAAATAAATAAATCTTTTAAAAAAAAAAAGAAAGAAAAAGAAACCCAGAATTCCATCCAGTTCTCCCAAGTGAGTGGAGGGGACCCAAGTACTTCACCCGCCATTGGCTACCTTCCCAGGCATATTCGCAGGAAGCTGGATTAAAAGTGGAGTAGCCAGCCACAGGGCCAGTGCCGTGGCTCACTTGGTTAATCCTCCGCCTGCGGCACCGGCATCCCACATGGGCGCCGGGTCCTAGTCCCAGTTGCTCCTCTTCCAGTCCAGCTCTCAGCTGTGACCAGGGAAGGCAGTGGAGGATGGCCCAAGTGCTTGGGCGCCTGCACCCGCATGGGAGACCAGGAGGAAGCACCTGGCTCCTGGCTTTGGATCGGCATAGCTCCAGCCGTAGAGGCCATTTGAAGGGGTGAACCAACGGAAGGAAGACCTTTCTCTCTGTCTCTCTCTCTCACTGTCTAACTCTGCCTGTCAAATAAAAAAATATATAAAAAAGTGGAGTAGCCAGAACTCCAACCAGCACTCTGATAAAGGATGTGGGGTCCTCAAAGAGGCAGCTTAACCTGCTGTGCACAATGGGCATCCCATGCTACTAAATCTTATTCCTCTGCCAACCTTTATCTATGGCTCATCCTCAAATTCCTGAATTCATCCTCTCCACAACATTACTGGCTTTCCTTTTCCACAGGCTCTAGTCTCCTAACATTTGCCATGGCTTGACTTTTTTCCTAACAGCCCTTCTGAACAAATGTTCCCCATGTCCTGTTTCTCTTATTAAAAGAGAAGTAGGGCCGGCGCCGCGGCTCACTAGGCTAATCCTCCACCTTGCGGTGCCGGCACACCAGGTTCTAGTCCCGGTCGGGGCACCGATCCTGTCCCGGTTGCCCCTCTTCCAGGCCAGCTCTCTTCTGTGGCCAGGGAGTGCAGTGGAGGATGGCCCAAGTCCTTGCGCCCTGCACCCCATGGGAGACCAGGATAAGCACCTGGCTCCTGCCATCGGATCAGCACATTGCGCCGGCCGCAGCGCGCCCACCGCGGCGGCCATTGGAGGGTGAACCAACGGCAAAAAGGAAGACCTTTCTCTCTGTCTCTCTCTCACTGTCCACTCTGCCTGTCAAAAATAAAAAAACAAAAAAATAAAGAGAAGTAGGCATAATATGTACTTAAAAGAGGTGGTCAGGGGCTGGTGCTGTGAGATGTAGCAGGTAAAGCCACCGCCTGCAGTGCCAGCATCCTATATGGGCAATGATTCTAGTCGTGGCTGCTACACTTCCAATCTAGCTCCCTGCTAATACATCTGGCAAAGCAGCCACAAATGTCCCAAGTGTTTGGCCCCTGCACCCTTGTGGGAGACCGGGAAGAAGCTCCAGGCACCTCACTTCAGATCTGTCCAGCTCCAGCCCCTGCAGCCATTTGGGGAGTGAGCCAGCAGATGGAAGATTCTCTCGCTCTAGTCACCCCCCAACCCTGCCTCTCTGTAACTCTGCCTTTCAAATAAATAAATAAAATATTTTTTAAAAAGTGGTAAATTAAGCCTTTTTATCCATCTGAAAATGTTCAGTCAATTTTTGCTTTTTTTTTTAATAAGTGGAGGTTTATATATAAGTCTAGTATGGATCTTTTGTGAGTCGGTATTTATTGCAAAGCACAGAGCAAAGACTCAAGCAGCTACTGCTCAATAACTAGACTCCCTGAGGGATTAAAGGCAGTGACTCAGAGCTCAGAGTTGGGGATGAGCAGGGTGTGATCAGCCCACATGTGGGCCTCTGGTTGGGCCCCAATATATGTATGTGCTCTCCACTAGTCAGTGATAGGGACAGCATGTTTCCTTCGAAATGGCAAAGGTAGGTTTGCTTCTATCTAGGGTCTAAAGGTAGACTGGTATTACTTTGTTTGATCAGGGCCTCAGAAAAGAGGCTGGTATTATGATGTTAACTATAGGGGCAATCTGAAGTCTTTTATGAGTCACTCCTTAACTCAATGAGTTAATGTTTATGGAGGAACTACAAGCTAAAGAAGACACTAGGGCTTCAATTTTTGTTGTTGTTGTGGTTTTTTTTTTTTTTTTTTTTTGCTTGCTTTTAGCTTCTGAAAGGTGGCTATGTTTTTATTAATACAATATCTGATGCTAGCCAGAAGAATGATTCATATATAGGCCATCATGACAGATAAAAAATTACCTAAATCCCCATATAAATTCATCTTCATCACCAACATTTGGTTCATTGCCAACATTGTGAAAAGTAATCAGTTGCTTCACATATATTGCAAAATTCCCCAGGAGTCAGGAGAATTATCAAACACTAGAGATAGGCCTTAAAATTTCTATCCTAACATCTATCTTGCCTGAGGCTACATACCAAAAGAGGGAAAGTAAATCAACAAAACTCTGGTCACCACTTGGGAAGCAACACGCTCACTGTTTGCATCAAAAAGCATGATGCAAAGAAAAAAATCTGCATGGTAAAGGCTAATATATTATCTGACCAGCAAGAAGAGATAACAGCTATAAACCATTCTCAGCATCAAAAGTCTAGGCTTACTGTCAGTGTGTGCAACTGCTCACATCTCCACAGGCTCCAGAAGTGAAAGTTAATTTAAAGGCCATCCTCTCCACACAGTTGTTAGGGTTGTCTAAGGTGACTGTGCACACACACAGAAGTGAAGGGAAGGTCAGCAAATTCACAAGTAAGGAAGTAAACACATCCCTCAAACCTGTGGCTAAGCGTCCCTACCTCTCTATCCCTTCCTCCAAAGACCTGGTAGTCATTTAGAAGTTGGGATTGTCACAAGCAATACAGTAATAATTCTGATTTCCCAGTAACCAAAAATACCAGAAAGGGCTGGCGCCCGCGGCTCACTAGGCTAATCCTCCGCCTGCGGTGCTGGCACCCCGGGGTTCTACTCCAGGTTGGGGCACCGGTTCTGTCTCGGTTGCTCCTCTTCCAGTCCAGCTCTCTGCTGTGGCCTGGGAGTGCAGTGGAGGATGGCCCAGTTCCTTGGGCCCTGCACCCGCATGGGAGACTAGGAGGAAGCACCTGGCTCCTGGCTTTGGATCGGCGCAGTGTGCCAGCCACAACACACTAGCTGTAGCAGCCACTTGGGGGGTGAACCAATGGCAAAGGAAGACCTTTCTCTCCGTCTCTTTCTCTCTAACTCTGCCTGTCCAAAAAAAAAAAAAAAAACAGAAAAATCCTTAGTCTTTTCACGGAGCATTCTGTTTTACCCATAGACAACCAAAGTAGTTACAGGGGCCGGCACTGTAGCGTAGCGAGTGAAGCCGCTGCCTGCAGTGCCAGCATCCCATATGGGCACCAATCTAGCTCTGTGCTATGGCCTGGGAAAGTAGTAGAAGATGGCCCAAGTCCTTGGGCCCCTGTACCCTTGTAGGAGACCCAGAAGAAGCTCCTGGCTCCTAGCTCCAGATCGGCCCAGCTGCGGCCATTACGACCATTTGGGGAGTGAATCAGCAGACGGAAGATCTCTCTCTCTGTCTCTCTGTCTCTCTGTCTCTCTCTCTCTGCCTCTGCCTTTCAAATAAATCAATAAATAAATCTTAAAAAATAAAAATTAAAAAAGTAGTTATGGTGTTATCTGCATATAAACATCAAACTAGAAAATAATAAATTCATATAAATTAAAGTACTAAATAATGTCCAGCCTCTGTCACTATCCTGCATGGAAAGACTGTGGCTTTACTCAGTTGGAATATTTGAGGGAAATTTGACCAGAGGGATAATACCATCTAACTTATCTCCTGCAACAGAAGCTCTCAGCCGCTATCCAAGCTCTTCCCTCCCAGATATGACCCCCAGCCCAGTAATTCAAGACTTGGAGAAACTGGCCATTTAGCAGACAGGATTAGAAAAGATACCTTTCTAGAATTTTGAATTAGAACCTTGAATTAATTTGTCTTTATGGAGAGAAAAAAATTAATAGAAGTTAAAATGAAATGTTATCATTAATATTTTTGTTCATACAGCTTTAGATTGATACCTTAGAACTTGAAAAGTTATGACATAGTATCTATTTAAAAAATAAATCGCAAGTAAATTTCAAAAGACTAATAAGCTATAAATGTCAGAATTTCATTCTTTCTTAAGGTTGAATAATAATGCTTTCTGTATATCTTTATCCATTCACCTATTGATGGACAACAAGTTTGAGTCCATATCTTGGCTGTTGTGAATAGTGAAACAATGAACATGGAAATGCAAATCCTTTGACAGGTTGATTTCATTTCCTTTGGATGGAATAAGCCAATCACAAAAAAATAAATACTGCATATTGTCTCTCAAGTAGAAGTTTTACGAAGTCTATCTGAACTAAGAATGGTGATTGCTACTGGCTAGAAAGGGTGGAAGGAGTGGGGATAGAGAGAGTTGGGTAAGTGACACTAAAATGTGGTTCAATAGAAGGTATAGGTTCTAATTTTCCACAGTGTAGGGGGACAGCTGGAATATATAATAATATATTATATTCTGTACAAAGAACTAGAAGAAAGGAGCTGCTGGTAGAAAAGATAATGAGATGGAAATGCTACCTGCCTGATTTGATCAGTTTATACGCATATATGTGCTAAAAGACTACACATAAAATGTACAATATTGCTAGTCAAAATTGTTTAAAGTTAAAAAATCCAGATCTATTCAAAATATTAAGATCACCTGTGTTGCAATGTATTACAACTTCAGAAGCACTTCCATCTATTTAAGATTTTCAAATTTTGAGTTAATTCTGTTAACAATCCAATGTCTTTGACAAACAACATTATTTTCTTATTTCAAATGGTGCCATTGTAACAGAAAATATAGACTTGCCCAAGCTCTCCCAGTTAAAAAGGAGATGTTTTCTTTTACTTAGCTACTCTACCTGCCTCAATTCCACATTCCCAATCCCTAACATGACCATTTATGTGTACTGAAATTCTTAACTTTCCTCCAAATTCCCAGTTCTAATATTTCTCTTTTCATGAAGACACCTCCAATATTTCCAACTAACACTAAGAGTTTCCTCCTTTGACCTCACAGCACCTCATCTCTTTCCCCACCGACAGTAAATGGATTTGGAATCAAAATATTTGGTTTGGATTCTGCTTCATAATTTATTATTTGAATGAGTCTAACAACTAAACTAAAAGGGCCAGCATTGTGGTGCAGTGGATTAAGCCACCACCTGCAATGCCAGCATCCTATATAGTTTCAGTTTGAGTCTCGGCTTCTCTACTTCTACTCCAGCACCCTGCTAATGCACCTGGGAAAGCAGCAGAGGATAGCCCAAGTTCTTGGGACCCTGCCACCCACATAAGAAAGCCAGATAAAACTCCTGGCTCCTGGCTTTGGCCTGGCCCAGCCCCGGTCATTGTGGTCATTTGGGGAGTAAACCAGTGGATGAAAGATGTCTCTCTATCTCTCCCAATCTTTCTCTGTAAGTATACCTTTCAAATAAATAAATAAATAAATCTTTTTAAAAAATTCCCCATTTAAAAAAAAACTAAAAACAACAACTACTTGAATGACAGTTTCCTCATTAGTATAACAGAGGACATGGAATACATGTCCATAGAAGTATTTAGAAGTTTAATTTTATAACCAGACTTGCCGCAAATGGTGGAGTTAGAAATGTGCCAGGGAATTCCAATACAATCCCATCAAGGTGGCATGTACCAATGCCATCTCACTAGTCCAAGTGATCAATTTCAGTTCACATTCGATGGCTCGGATAGGTCTAAGAGTCAAAGGGATCACACAAACAAGACAAGTGTCTGCTAATACTGATAGAATCAAAAAGGGAGAGAAAGATCCAACATGGGAAGTGGGAGACACAGCAGACTCATAGAATGGCAGACGTCCTAAACAACACTCTGGCCTCAGAATCAGCCCTTAAGGCATTCGGATCTGGCTGAAGAGCCCATGAGAGTATTGTAGGCATGGAAAGCCAAGAAACCATGGAAAAGGAAAAAAGAAGAAGACCTAAATGAAAGATCTCTGTGAGTGAGATCCCAGTGGAAAGAACGGGGCCATCAAAGAAGGAGGTAACTTTCTCTGAAGGGAGGAGAGAACTTCCACTTTGACTATGACCCTAGTGGAATAAGATCAAAGTCAGCGAACTCTAAAGGCTTCCATAGCCCTGGCAACTCATGACTAGAGCCTAGGGAGATTACTGACGCCATGAACAGGAATGTCAAATTGTTAAGTCAGCAACAGGAGTCACTGTGTACTTACATCCCATGTGGGATCTGTCCCTAATGTGTTGTCTAATGTGCAGTGATGCTATAACTAATACTGAAACAGTATTTTTACACTTTGTGTTTCTGCGTGGGTACAAACTGATGAGATCTTTACTAATTATAGACTGAATCAATCTTCTGTATATAAAGATAACTGGAAATGAAGAAAGGAAAAACCTGGTGTTAAACTGGAAATGGCATAGAAAATTAATTAATTTTTTTAAAAAAATATATTATGTAAGATCTCTGTCAAAAAAAAAAAAGAAATATGAAAGAATCATGTGAAATGTAAAGCCCTAAAAAAAGTCACATTACATGTGTGTGTATATATGTATTTATATACATATATATTCTTCTGTACAACTTTTATTTCTCCTATGATTTAGGGAAGACTCCATATCTAACAAACATCTGTCATTGTACTCCATGGTGCTTTACAAAAAATTATTTATTCAAATTTATAAAAGAAATGTATGACTACATTAATCAAGTTTCATAAAGAAGAATGTTCACCATTACCTGCTAAATGTGAAAGACCAAAACCTGACTTCAACCTGTCTTCAACCTCATTGCCCATGTTTTTCCCATAACTCCAGCTAACCTAGATTATTCCTGACTCCCTAAATATGCCCTCACATTTCTGGCTCCAGGTCTTGGCCCAAATCTTAATCTTTCAGTTGTTTGTCTGCTGAAATAATACTCATCCTGGTATACCCAGCTCAAATGCCCTTTTCTCTAAGATGCTTTCCTTAACCTTCCCCATTAGAAACAAGTACTTCCTACTCTGAATTACATCACATTGTTCATATTTCTCACATATCTTCTCAGCTGGCAACATGTATTTCCTTGTGCATGCAATGTCAAATCTATTTAAATCATGCAAAGTTTAGCACTGCTTTACTTATCTTTATGTCCCATCAAATACGAAGCAAATTTCTGCATATTTTCATTCATGGAAAATAGCATTAAAAGATAAGCATAATTTGACTCAAAACAAATGTTAAATCTATGATTTTTTTTCACAATATGTAATTTTCATGAACTTTGATACAGGTATTAAAATATTCATACTATTTGTCTTCCATGTAACAGGTATACAAATAATACATGTACCTTAAATTTCTGACTGCATGTGTCTACCTAATAAAGTGCCACCAAAACATGACAAATCCAAACATTATAAAATTTTCATTTAAAGTCATTATTTCACATTCTTACTAAAATATATATTATTACTTATAATCTGATTTCCTCCATAATCTGCAGCATGTTCTTATAAACTGCATTTTTTTCAGTTTACAGAATGGCTTGTTTGAAAGTATTCAACATGACTTTTGTTCAAAAAAATTAAAAGAAATTTTAGAAAACCATCAGAGGTTGAAATGTTATAAAAGCACATAATTTTAATTTTTTCTCATAAGTATCCAAGTTAGCATAGGTTACCAACAATCATCATTGCTGTTATTATCAGAACACAGATTTCATTTATAAACAGACTACAAAGCCTTGTCTCTCAGGGATATTTAATCATCATATAATCCTTCAATGCCTGTTATCAGTTGCTTCCTGGGCCATTTGTGGACATAATGCATGGATAGCCCACTAACAGCTGTCTCCAGATAGATTAAACAAATGTACCCTCTCATCAAGTAAGAGGACTCAGATCTCATTAAAAACTGAACCTCTTCGGAGACCCTCAACTTCTTTATTACTTTACTTATATTATTAGTCCATCTTCACAGTATTATGTCTGAACTCCAGAGAACTTCTGAAGTTTTTGTGTGCTCTCTTGTTTTTAGGTCCCTTCCCTCTTAAATTCTCCCAATCTCCTATTAAAATGACTACTTTATTCTGGGCCTTTAAGTGCTAAGCTAATATTAACTGACCTAATGAGAATTACTTTCTTATCCTCAATCAGAGTAAACAGCCTAGTATGCATCAATGTCACTCCTGGCCCCTTAATGATTTGATGGGTTAGTAAAGCTTACTCAGGTATAAACCTTGGAAATACAAACTGTGATTCTCTGAGAAGACAGCCGTCTAGGCTGAACCTTCTCAAAGGACTTCAGTGTGTGACCTGATCTACACTGTTATTAATGACTGTCAAGGAATGAGGAATTGAAACCTCACTGGTATGTCAGAATTACCAACATGGAAAGGGATGTGCAAAATGAAAAACTTTACTCAATTTTATATTAAAATTGTACTTAGAATTTAAAAATCTTTCCCAGTTTTTTTTTTCCTGAACATAAATATGATCACAGTTAAGAATGAAATCTTGGTAGGCAGATGCACCAACTTAAAAGCTAAAGCAAAATCATTTAAATAAATGAAGAACATAGACCATACATGTGGAGTGAAATGAACAGTTGCTTAACATCTTGAAAGATGTCAATTCATATTTGTATTACGTTCCAAATTTTCGGAATATTGGCAATATTTTGGACTTACTATTGAAGAAAATGTGAAACAAACTCAAATATACAACTGACAGATTAGAAAAGAAGGAAAAAAAGAAACTGAGGGAGAAAAGGATCAGAGAAAAACAACTCCATTAGAATTGATAAGCACTATTTGCGGAAGTTGATGACATGACTCAGTGAATAAACGCACTCACCTCGGTTAAATGAGGATTGGGATTAAAGCCACAGAGACTACACACAGTGGTTTGACACTCAGTGCACGTGTTAAAATTGGCCTTTTCTGGAACATCCAACAGAAGTTCAGTGGTATTGCAAAGAGGACAGATGGTTTTAGGAAGGCCCTGTACTGGAGTCTGTGCTACAGATGGAGTTGCTGGTGCCTGCGGAGGTTTCCCAGGTTCCATTTGGCAGACTGTTTTTGTAGACTGCTGAGCTGAGGGCTTTAGCGGGCCAGGCTGTTGAGCTGGGGGCTTTGCTGGGCCAGGCTGCTGAGGCACAGGCTTTGCTAGCCCAGGTTGCTGAGGCGCAGGCTTTGCTTGTCCAGTCTGTTGAGGAGGGGGCTTCGTTTGACCAGCCTTTTGAGCTGGGGGCTTTGCTGGGCCTGGCTGCTGAGGCGGGGGCTTTGCTAGGCCAGGCTGCTGAGCTGGAGTCTTCACTGGACCAGACGGTTTAGCTGGAGACTGTGGTCCAGGTTGTTGAGCTTGAGGTTTCGGTGTCCCCGGCTGCTGGGCTGGGGACTTTGCTGGCCCGGGCTGTTGAGCTGGAGTCTTTCCAAGCCCAGAAGGCTGAGCCACAGATTTAGACCCAGGCTGCAGAGGTGAAGGCTTCTCTGACCCAGCCTGCTGAGTTGGAGGCTTTGCTGTCCCTGGTGGCTGGGCCAGGGGCTTCACAGTTCCTGGCTGTTGAGCTAAGGACTTTGCTAGCCCTGGTTGCTGGACAGGTGGCTTTGTAGCTCCAGGCTGTGGTTTTTCAGGTCCAGGCTGAGGTGGAGGCTTTGCAGAACTTGTATGCTGAACAGGAGGTTTGGATAAGGGCTTAACAGATTCTCCTTTTACTACATCTGACTGTTTAGTCTGAGGCCTCGTTGCATCTCGCTGAAGTGGCAGTTTTGCCTGGTCTGTCTGAGGAACCTGAGCAGGCCCCTGGACCGGCTTTCCTGTACCTGGAGGCTGTGATTTGATTCTTTCTGGTTGCTGAGAAGATGTTGACCTAGGAGAGCTGTCTTGCTGAATTGGGTCCCTAACAGGCCCTTGTTGCTTAGGAACTGGCTTGGGTGACTGTTGTGATGGAGCTTTTGTGATTCCTTCCGGTTTTCCTTGTTCCTTCTGAGCTACTTTTTGTTTCTTGGCGGTTTCTTCCTGTGATGTGTCAGAGTCTGATATCAAATCAAAAGGGTTGAATTTATTTACAACAGAGGAGACAGCACTTAAAGGGTTAACCTCTGAGAGGAAGCCAGGCATCATACTAGATTTGTGCTCTTCCTTAAAATCAGTCCTGGACTTTGATTCTTTCAAGCTAATAGTGGAAGGACTCCTTCCAGGCAATTTCTGCTCTGACCTCAAAGTGTCTGTAGTTCTACTTTTACTGAGACCAGGCTGAACTGGACGCCCAGGGTCTGGTGGTTTTCCTGGTTGCTTAGGAGGATGACTGCTATCCAACTCTTGTTTCCTAGAAGAGTGAAAGAAAAAGAAGTGAAAATAATGGAAGTTACTGCAAATCAACAATATTAAGCAGTATTGATTTCTTATATCCTCAAAATTATGATTGTATAACTAGGACCAGTTTTGTAGTATCCCATAAGCAATCATAAAACTTTTTAAAACTACTTTGAGAGGCAAAATGACAGAGAGAGAAAAAGACAGAACTACCATCTATTAGTTCACTCCCCAAATGCCTGCAGGGGCAGGGCTGAAGCCAAGAACCAGGAAATCAATCCAGGTTTCTCATATAAGTGGCGTGAACTCCATTACTTGAATCATCACTGCTGCCTCGTGGGGTCTGCATTTGCAAGAAGGTAGAGTCAGGAGGCCGGCGCCTTGGCTTAACAGGCTAATCCTCTGCCTTGCGGCGCCGGCACACCGGGTTCTAGTCCCGGTCAGGGCGCCGGATTCTATCCCGGTTGCCCCTCTTCCAGGCCAGCTCTCTGCTATGGCCCGGGAAGGCAGTGGAGGATGGCCCAAGTCCTTGGGCCCTGCACCCGCATGGGAGACCAGGAGAAGCCCCTGGCTCCTGGCTTCGGATCAGCGCGATGTGCTGGCCGCAGTGGCCATTGGAGGGTGAACCAACAGCAAAAAGGAAGACCTTTCTCTCTGTCTCTCTCTCTCACTATCCACTCTGCCTGTCAAAAAATAAATTAAAAAAAAAAAAAAGGTAGAGTCAGGAGCCAGAGCAGGAAACTGAACCCAGGCACTCTGATGGGGGATGAGAGTATCTTAACCACCAGGCCTGTTCCTCATCCTAAAATTTTGCCTTTGCTACATCTTTACATGGGTAGCAATTTTCAACAAGCACACAAAGAAAAAGCAATACTTGTTACGAGTGACAAAGAAAAAGTAATACTTTTAATGACTGATGAAAAAATTAAGATACATAGTTAGGAATTAGTTATAACAAAAAATAATTACCCTTAACAAGCTGCTCAGACTTAGAAACAAATTAAATATAAGTTTAAACTAAAATCTCAATAAATCAATGCCATATTATATGGCAGACATATGTGCCCAAATGGCATCTGAAGTTATGACTAAATAAAGTTAGTTCTCCAAATACCACCAGCATTCAGAAGGAAAACTATTCATTTTAAAAGAGATAAGATTTTTTTTAATTTTTTAACTTGATTTTGAGAATTTGTATTAGTTACATAAGGCACAATGTGACACTAGGGGAGTTTTGGTAACAGAAGTTACAACAGTCTTCTCCAAGAATACTGAGGAAACTAGAAATCAATCCAATTTTATTGTATTCTGTCTAGAAAGGTTAACAACTATAAAAGCATCCTTATTAAATCTTGTAGAATAAGAATTTCTACTTTCACTGCTTAGACACTGTTGAGGAAAAAAAGTCCCATCTTTCTTGTGGAAGAGCAATCATGTTTATTTTTGTTTTCTAATAGCTAAATATTACTCTGAATTTTCTATGGAAATTCATTTAATAGTTGCTTAAGGCATCCTGAGATATATCCTGGATCTAAATAGTAAAAAGCTGGTTGTGATCTTATTTTTGAAAACTGTCACTTTCCCAGATTGAAAGGAAAATACACAATGATCACTTTACTTAGTGTTTGCTACATCATTAGTTATTGCCACTGATAGATTAGTAATATTACCAATATTGAAATGATAAATAAGGTTTATTTTAATTCATAAATATAAAAGGTAGAGTTTTAAAAATATAAAAAAGCAGAGTTTTAAATGACTGTGATTAAATATTTAAAATAGACATTTGTTTATCATATATTTTTGACCAAAAGTTCAATTAAGTACAACAATCTTTTAAAGCCATTCTTCATTAATAAAGTTGCAAGTAAAAGAATATTCTGCATTAGAATTATGGAGAAAATCAGATAAATATTTTTGCTTGATTTTTAATTTTGCAAAAGGAGAAACAGTGATTCAGTAGCACCTAAAATATGATAGGATCATAATAAAGTTCTATAGATTATTCTGATCCAGTTTGTCAAAATTCACCTAATGGACCTGTCTACAAATTTTTAATTTCCTATGATTCAATGATTAATACAAATTAAGTTTTTCAGCACTTCCCATTAGGAAGATCTGAGCACAGATCAAGATATAAGACATAGTAGTAAAGCTGAGAAGCACTATTTACAAATAGCTAAGACTCAGGAAGAAAGAATAACCTATAAATGGCAATAAATAAACAAACTAATTTTCTGATAAAGTATGAATAAAGAGAATTCAGGGCCAGCACTGTGGCATTGTAGGCTAAGCCTCAGCCCACAACACCAATATCCCATATGGGTGCCAGTTCATGTCCCAGCTGCTCCTCTTCCAATCCAGCTCTCGGCTATGGCCTGGGAAAGCAGTAGAACATGGCCCAAGTGTTTGGGGCCCTGCACCCACATGGGAGACCAGTAAGAAACTCCTGGCTCCTGGCTTCGGATCAGCCCAGCTCCAGCTGTTGCATCCATATGGGGAGTGAACCTGTGGATGGAAGACCTTTCTTTCTGTTTTTCCTTTCTCTCTGAGACTCTACCTCTCAAACAAATAAATAAAACCGTTTAAAAAATAAATAAACAGAATTCTTAGTTTTGGAATTCCCTCCAGGAAAAAAAGTTTACAGAAGTATAAGCTGCATCAAGTCTCTTAAGTCTTTCCTTGAACAGGGAACTAAAATTACTACCCTGGTTGATTTCAACAGTTCCATGCTCTGTTTCAGAAAGCATTGCTATGTATCTCTTTTTGGGAAAAATCATTTTAGCATGTTTCTTTATAATCCTTCCTGTGTAATCACTTACATACAAAGGCAAAAACAGCCAAAGTAAACACCTAAAAATTCATTATTTTCAAAGAGGCACACTGGTCAGATCTTCACCAGTTTTCTACAGATATCCTAGATTCAATTAACTTACCACCCCCTCCTTCAACGGATTACATTATAAATGTGACTATGCTATAAGTAACTTTTTAGGCATTTGGTTGAATTGGCTAGAAATATTTCTTTAAAAACAAGACATTGGCCGGTGCCACGGCTCACTAGGCTAATTCTCCACCTGCGGCGCCAGCACCCTGGGTTCTAGTCCCAGTTGCTCCTCTTCCAGTCCAACTCTCTGCTGTGGCCTGGGAAGACAGTGGAGGATGGCCCAAGTGCTTGGGCCCTGCACCCACATGGGAGACCAAGAGGAAGCACCTGGCTCCTGGCTTCGTATTGGTGCAGCACGCCAGCCTTAGCAGCCATTTGTCAGGTGAACCAACAGAAGGAAAACCTTCTTTCTGTCTCTCTCTCACTGTCTAACTCTGCCTGTCCAAAAAAAAAAAAAAAAAAAGGCCAAAAATCTCTGTTCTTAATGTTACTAAATTGTCCTTTCCTGAAAATACTATTCAACATACTTTGGTAATTACTTTTTGATGTTATTTCACTTCACTACCATATAGAAAAATTATCATTAATAGCAAACATTTGTAGTAAAAGTAAATGCTAAAACTGAAAGCAAGCTAGTTGCATCAGAAATCATAATTGCATGTACTTCCAACAAATATTAAGTTGAACTACAGGTATTATAGAATACCCTGACAAAAAATACCTAGTCATAAGGCTACCCACAATTCTAGTTTTAGTTGCTATAGCTATGTAAATAAAAGCAAAACACAAAGTCTGTGATTTGGACATAAAAAGAAAATCATTAAGAGAAGATAATGGCTTAATAATGAACAAAAGTGTGAAGGTGCTAACAATGGTCTTTTGGTGATTTTGTTGTTGTTTGGTAAAACAGCTGTTAAGTCAGCAACAGGAGTCACTGTGTACTTACACCCCATGTGGGATCTGTCCTTAATGTGTTGTCTAATGTGAAGTGATACTATAACTAGTACTGAAACAGTATTTTTATACTTTGTGTTTCTGTGTGGATACAAACTGATGAGGTCTTTACTAATTATAGACTGAATTGATCTTCTGTATATAAAGAGAATTGGAAATGAAAAAAAACAACCTGGTGTTAAATTGGAAATGGCATAGAAAATTAATTAATTTTAAAAAAATATTATGTAGGATCTCTGTCTTTAATGTGCTGTACACTGTTATTTAATGCTATAACTAGTACTCCAACGATAGTTTTTTCACTTTGTGTTGCTATATGGGGCAAACTGTTGAAATCTTTACTTAATATATACTAAACTGATCTTCTGTATATAAAGAGAATTGAAAATGAATCTTAATGTGAATGGAAGGGGAGAGGGAGCGGGAAAGGGGAGGGTTGCGGGCGGGAGGGAAGTTATGGGAGGGGGGAAGCCATTGTAACCCATAAGCTGTACTTTGGAAATTTATATTCATTAAATAAAAGTTTAATAAATGGAAAAAAAAAGTGACTAAAGGGCAATCTGTGCCTCTTTTATAAGAGACTGTTAACTCCTAGAGAGAGAGAGCCTATTTCACTCATCCTTTCATCACTAGAACCAAGCCTGGAATCTAGTAGACAAGCATTAATGTTTGATGAATTAATGAATAAATGGATGATTAACAAGGAGCAGATGAATGAACATATCAGGTTTTAGTTTTACTCCAGATTAATGTTTTTTGAATTCTTTTCACTTCTAATTCTACAGACCTTCTCAGACGTAAGTGGAAATATCCTATATTAGAAGCTGGACTGTGCTGCTCCAGGGCTGGGAGGTTGGGGTGGGGTGGGCAGGGACAGGTGTGAAGGTATCTCTCCAGTAGGGAAAGCTGAAAGGAATTCTAAAGGAAATCATCTCATCAATCACAATTCATATAGAATATCTTAGTAATCATAAGTTTTTCAGTAAAGCCCTTCTCATATGACATATCCCTAATTGTAAATAAAATGATAAGTCATAAAACTGCACTTTGCTGATTCTATAATGAATCGAAAATCCAAGGGGTATTTTATATGTAATTCATCCTCTACTAACTTGTAGCTATTCAGGTTTAACACTATCTCCCTTTTCATTTCACTATTGTCATCTTCAGGTTACAGTTTAACAAATTAACGTTAACCTGTTTCACAAGTTAACAAAAAAAAAATTCAGATTAAATGATATAAATATATTATGTAGGAATGTAACAAGAGGTGGAATGATGATTTTTTAAAAATGAAACACAACAAGCAATGGCACTTGACAGTGCTGAGTCACGTAAAATTTGAAAATACCAGAAATATAAGCAAACAGAATTATCTATTCACTTTTTACTGTACAGGAATACTGGTTACTGGAAAAGCTAAGAAACTAATTCAAGGTCACAAAACTAGTTAGTCACAGATATCTAACATCCTGACTCCTGGTTAGTGATCATGATTTGCCTCCATCACACTGACATCTCCGTATGAAAGAAAACATAAATATATCAAAATAGCTCATAACAATGTAAAATTTGACATACAATTTATCTGTAGCCAACACTGATCATTTACTACTGATAATGATCTAATCACAATCTACATTTGAGGGATTCCCTTAAGTTAAAAAAAAATTAAATCCCAGTGATCTTCACAATAATTTTCTTAGACAGGTAAAGCAGTTAGTATTAGTCTTTTTTAGAGGCAAGCAACCTGAGGCATATATTGATGGAGAAATGTAAGTAGTTTGCCATGAGTCAGTTTAAAATCAGTAGGATAAGAATCTAACCTAGGACTTGGGACTGTTGACTCTTATTTCATAAAACAAAGAAACAAATCCTATCACGTCTAATTCAAATCACTTAAGCACTTGAAAATTTGAATTTGTTTTTGCATATATACATAAATTAAAGTGATTCTATTAAATCTAAATGACAAACCAAGTATTTCTTTCGTTATCATATATGAGCATAACACCTTTCCATTACAAAGTTATGTACCTTTTCTGGAACTCTTTCAGTGAAATGCAGTCACGTTGTAAAAATCAGAAACATGGTCTATCTGACTCTTTAGAGGAAGCTTTCATCAAGAACTGTTTAGGCTACAAATTGACTTTTAATAAGAATTCCATCAAAATATAATTATGAACAGAGAGCTTTAAAAGTATACTATCATCTGATACACAAATATTGCATAAAGCAATAATATTATAGACAAATAACAGTTTTAGCCATCCTCTGAACAGAAGTTAAGAATCTAGAAATCAAACATACTTTTCTTGGTGTTTGTAACTAGCATGCTTTACCTGTTGCTTGTGCCTGTTAGAAAAAGAATTTTAGAAGACCTGGCATATCTTCTTCAAAAGCTAATAAAAATACTGTACCTTGATATTACCCTATGGAAATCTAGTGAATGGACACAAATTTTTTTCCAAATCAATTTTTCACGAAGTAGACAAAAATATATTATTAATTGTACTATTTAAGATAATGGATAAGAAAGACAATACTAATAGTAAACCAATATACTTTATATTACTAGTTTAAATATTAAACATTTAATATAAAGGACAAGTTTTCACTAGTGGTGGTTTCCTTTCCATATGAATAGGGTTTTGACCTGATAGAATGTAGATGTCTAAGAGCATATGTGAAAATACTGCCATTAAAAAAAATCTATAAAGTACTTTACATTTCTCCTATATTACACTGACAAAGCTATAGATAATTAAACAACAGTGATTAAGTGAAAAGGATTTCCTTTTTATGAAGTAGAGAATAAGAATCTACACGTCTATGCCTTGGTATTTTGCATATTCAATATTCCAAAGGAAAACTGCAGTTTTCCCATGCCTTCATGCAACAGGAAGGGTTTCAGTACCTCGGACAGAGAACTGCTACTGGCGGGTGCAAAGTTAAAGGGTTTGTTTACAATAAAGGCAGGGCGGATGCAGTGATTATACCTTCTTAGAAAACAACTAATTTAATGGGACGAATGGAAATGCACAGAGGGAATGAATATATTAGCATTGCAGAAGACTATTCCAACTGCCTGTGCAAGTTGTCATTTATTTGATTTTTTTTAATGTGTACATAAAATTAATCTTAAGGTAACACAAATTCTCATATTCGTCCCTAAACTGAAAGTCACTTTTGCATTTTAAAAAAAGAGCAGCGGTTTAAAGACATCAGATGCGAATTCACAAATGCATGTCCAGCAGCTGCTCTGCTGTGACCACACCATCTGTTTAATGCCACGGGTCCCTCACAGGATAGGAAAGGTATATTCTGTCTGTGCCTTCTACCTAACAGCCTCTGTTCTCCTCTGAGGCTGGGGTGGGGAAGGAGCACAAATCACCTCCGGCGGAGGGGGTGGGGAGGGGATTAAAGGTGTCGTTCTAGCCATGACAGAGAAAGATCCCAAATGCTGGGGGGAGGAGGTTTCAACACAGGTAAACAGCCAGCCCAGCCACCCCCCGGCACATCCGTGTGGTATTCATGGAAGACTTCCAGATTAGTAGAGCGCCGGAGGGCGTCTCTCCACGCCGCCCTGGAGGGACCCCGCTCCAAAAAGGCAAAACACCACAACCCAAAACCACGGTGCCAAGAACGCAGCCCTCGGCCATCCCACCAGGAAACTCTACACTGCATCCTCTTTGATTCTGCCCCTCGACAGCCTCACGCGGTCCTCATGGCCACCCCCGGCAGGGAGAATCACACGCACGGAGGCGACATGTCTGCACGGCCGTGCCGGCACGTATGTGCATGGGAAAGCCCTCCGCACACGCCCGGACATAGACAGCATGCTGTGCGTGCCTGTGCGTGGAAGGCGACTCCGCAGCGGCCGGGGGGACGCCTCCCTTGGGCAGCCCCTGCGCCCTTGACATGACAGCGGCGATCTGTCTCCTCTCGTCTTCGCTCAACCGGCTCAGGTCCGCCTCCATGCCGGCCGGGAGCGCGGCGTGCGCGGGACTCGCCGCCGCCAGCCCTTCAGGCAGCCCTTCCCCTTCCAAGCTCGCCTCGTTGCCCATGGCTCAGGTGGACGCGGAGCCGCCGCGCTCGCTGCTGGTGCTGCGTCCAGAGCAGGGGTCCGCCGCGGGGCGTGCCGGCAGCTGCGTCCCCGGGCTCGGCTCGGGGCGCCGCGGCACGCAACGCCGGGAAGCGATCAGTCTCGCTCGGAGGGGACGCCCCAGGCCGGTGCCGCCTCCATGTTGGGCAGCGCCAGGCGACCGTGGCACAAGCCGCTACTCGCACGCCGCCTCAGCTCCCCGAGCCGGGGAGAAGCAGATCTGAGCGGGGCCAGCCGGGGCGCCGTCCGCCCCTCCCACCGCGCCCCGCCTCCTCGCGGCGCGCATGCGCCTCTCGAGACGGGCGCGGGCTGGGGCCGCGCCTGTCCCTCCTCGCCGCCTCGCTGTGCGTCGTCGGTATCTGCGCGCGCCCTCGGCGCCGATTTAAAGGCTCCCGGCCAGCGCGCCGCCGAAATCTGGGGCGAAACGGCCCGCGTTTCTCTCAGGCATATTTCCGGATGCCTCAACCTGAGTTTTGGCGGAGCCGACTCGGGGTGGGGGAGGGACGAGAGGGCCCGCGTCTTTTCCCGCGGTGGCGCACGGGATTTGTAGTCTCCTCATCCCATTCCCGCGGCCCCTTAGCCCACTTTCCCATTCTCCCGGACTCTCACTCTCCAAGTGCCCTCTCTTCCTTTCTCTTTTTTCTTTTTTCTTTTTTTTCTTTTTTTTTTTTTTTTTTTTTTTTTTTCTGTGACGGAAGGGTTTTAGGAGAGGATTCAGGTAACTGTAGGTGAACAAGACACCCCTGATTGCTGAGGCAGATTTTCTTCAAAGGAGCTACGGGGAAAGGGTGCTTTTCAGTCAGAAACTTCCCCCAATTAGATTTAAGTTAGTTAAAAGTATTCAAAGTAAGGTAAGAGTTGTAAACGCTGGAAGCTTAGGGTGCTCCCTGAAGGCACGACACTATACTAAAAGTAAAGGATCATGGGAAATGGTGGCGCCTGGCTCCTGGCGTGAAGCCCTTGTAGTTAAATATTAAAATGTTATGGGAATTATTGAAAACATGATTTAAAGCCACCCTCCTCTTTTTATTTAACAAATGGGGATAGAACTCAAAAAAGGAAACGAAGTTATCAACACGTGCTGGCAGCCTTGTGACACAGCTGGTTAGGACATTGGCTTGGGACACACACATCCCAGTGCTGGGAGTCCTAGCTGCTCCGCTTCAGGGCCAGCTCCCTGCTAATGCGCCTGGGAGGGCAGGAGGTGGCCCAAGGCCTTGAGCCCTTGCACCCATGTGGCAGCCGGGCTCCTGGCCATTTGTGAAACAGTAAATGGAAGAGTCACGTTTCTTTCTCCCTTTCTATCTTGCTTTCTCTCTCGCTCTCGCTCCCCACCCTCCTTTTTTCTGACACCCTCCCACCCAAACACACACACTGTTGCTATTCCATTTCCTCAAGGCGACTGGATCAGCCTCCCCAATTTTGCTGTCTTTTCTGATAATAGGGAGCTAATGTCACCACTGTTGACACTAAAAAAAAACATAACAGTTGGGAACAAATAAGTCATACGAGTAAATTTCAGAAAGTAATTTTCCTGGTTTTCGCAATAATCATCACATACTTTGATAGCAATTCTTCCACTTGCTTTAAAACTACATGGCGCAGTTTTAACAGTTTGCGACAATGCTGTTTTTAGATGACTAGTCATCAAAACATTAGTATTTGAGTGCATACAAAATTTTTGATTCTCCAATAAAATACTGAGATGCAACTTCCAATGGCAAAGAGGTACTTTATGAAGAAGGAAATTCTCTGGCTTTATATAAAGAGATCAACCCGAGGCCACCCAACATTCTGATGGCCAGATTTGCTCACACTTCTAGAAGTGTCCTTTCTTTGTTTCAGAGATGCATGAAATTAGGTTCATAATCCTGGATCAGGATACTTGTAACATTAACTTGTAGCTGCTCCATGGTGCAGGCTGCTCTGGGAATCAGTAACATTCAGATGAATGTGAGGAAGAGGAAGATGATTCACAAGCTATTATGTTCAAGTTTTGTGAAAAGGAAATTATGTTTGATGCCTTCTCATCTACACACCTCAAGTTTCAAAAACTTAATGGGTACTCTCTCAAACTCCAGCCCCAGAAAAATGATTAAACTGAGGAAGTATTTTAATAAACCTATATTCTGCTCAGTTAGACATGTAAGAAAGCCTGTGAAGCAATCAGAAAAAAGACATGATCATCAATATGCAAAGTAATGTTGATAGGCTAAGCAAAAGAGAATTTGTAAGATGGGAGCCCATTGTGTAAACATGTGTGTTCACCTTCTTCCCTCTCTTCCCTGGGAGCAAACATCACCTAAAAACAGGAAAATGGTGGGAAGAATAAATGGACTTTGAAACAAGAAATATGATGATGATGGCACTGGAAAATATTTTGATTGTTCATATTTTAAATTGTTTTGCCTTTGGGGACCTGAAGTTTGAATTGTGTCTTTTTGTTTGCTTGTTTGTTTCCCCTATTTATTTAAGCTGGTGGTTGCTTGTGCTTGGGAAATGCTTTTGTTCTGATGAAAAACATCAAGGCAGAATTCAGATATATTCTTTAAGTGTAATTCTCAGAAATATAAGGTACAAGGAAACAAGTCAAATGCTGCAGATAATTTTATGAAATTTCTCTTTGCACATCCAGAAAAATATCATAATTAGTTTCACTCTTCAAATAATTGATGATGCTATATTAAATATGTTTGTTGCTCCTTGTTCATTATATCATTAATGATCATTTTATCGAATTTATATGTAATTCAATGGGCTAGGAGGTGAGGTCTAATTCAGCCTTGCGGGTTGGTCATGAAAGGAATTTCTGAAATCTTCTAGTGTTATACTGTTACGTCACTTGAAAATAACCTATCAAATCCCAAAACACCAAATCTGCAAATCTTTTCCTTTTGTTTAATTCCTGCCACATTTTCCCAGGTAGTTTCAATTTTAGTAGATGATAAACAATGCAAGTGTGATGATTAACAACTAACAATGGCTAGATAATGATTGCTTGGAATGGGGTGGCCTAGTCTAACTAAACCACCTTGCATGGTTTCCTTGTAGAAACCATGCAACACAGTATAAAACCAAAAGACCATCTATGTGTGGCCATAAATGTCAATGCTTGAATGAATTGAAGACTTAGTAAAAATTTACACTTAAAATATCTCTCATAGAAAGATGTGTAGCCTATTTTTAAATACCTACAATTAAATTATATTGAATTAATTTAACCCATTTAAAAATAATGACATATTAATTAAAGTCTATTTAGCAAGTAATAACCTAAATATTGGATTATTTTTAAAATTTCTCTTCTGCCCCTATTAAAATCATTAGCATAATAATACTAGTGAGTATTATGTAAAATAGGCCATTTTCTAACCTAAATTTGAGAACATAACAGTAGCATTCAGGACTTCTGGGAAACAATTTAGTAATAATTGTCAAGAACCCTGGAAAAGATAATCTATGATATACTCCCGGATAACAGTACTAAAGAAATCGTTTGAGTTACAAAAGTGGCTTTGTGAAAATGATATTTACTGCATTATTTATAATAATAAAACAATCATTAGATTCTGAATATAGAGGAATGCAGAAGTAAAGTCTCACACAACTAGGTAATAGTATCTTCTGAAAGTACTGATTTAAAATGATAATTTAGAAAAGTGTACATTTGACAACACAGGAGGTAAATTTCTATAAATGTATATGATCATAAGCATGCAAAAAATAAAAGAAGCAATTGTATAAAAGAAATAAATGAAGCCAGGAAATAGTGAAAACATACAGAGGAGACTTCAAGAAGTTCATGGAAAACACATGTTATGAAAATGTTCTGCTGGGCTGGCACTGTGACAAAGCACTGGCATCCCATATGGGCACCAGATCTAGTCTCGGCTGCTCCTCTTCCAATCCAGCTCTCTGCTATGGCCTGGGAAAGCAGTAGAAGGTGGCCCAAGTCCTTGGGCCCCTGCACCCATGTGAGAGACCCGGAAGAAGCTCCTGGCTCCTGGCTTCGGATCAGGGCAGCTCCGGTGGTTGCGGCCACTTGTGGAGTGAACCAGTGGATGGAAGACCTTTCTCTCTGTCTCCATCTCTCTCTGTAACTCTGCCTGTCAAATAAATAAAATAAATCTTTTTTTGGGGGGGGGGCAGGCAATTAGACAATGAGAGACAGAGACAGAGAGAGAGTTATAGACAGTGAGAGAGAGACAGAAGAGAAAGGTCTTCCTTCCGTTGGTTCACTCCCCTAATGGCCACTATGGCCGGCGCGATGCGCCGATCCAAAGCCAGGAGCCAGGTACTTTCTCCAGGTCTCCCATGTGGGTGCAAGGACCCAAGCACTTGGGCCATCCTCCGCTGCCCTCCCGGGCCACAGCAGAGAGTTGGACTGGAAGAGGAGCAACCAGGACTAGAACCCGGGGTGCCAACGCCACAGGTGGAGGATTAGCCAAGTGAACCACGGCACCGGCCCAAAATAAAATAAATTTAAAAAAAAGAAAGAAAGAAAGAAAATGTTCTGCATGGATCTCAAAACTTTTTGAACCAAAATAAACATCTTTAATTCCATTTTTTCCAATGTTTTGAACTCACCTCACATAGTTAATGACAAGACTATAAGTGATCTTACTTTTTCCTTTTAATTTTCTGTAATTTCCAAATTTTTCAAAATAAATTTATAGTTTTTTGTTTATTAATATAAATAATTATTTTTTGACAGGCAGAGTGGACAGTGAGAGAGAGATAGAGAGAGAGAGAGAGAGAGAAAGGTCTTCCTTTGCCGTTGGTTCACCCTCCAATGGCTGCCACGGCCGGTGCGCTGCGGCCAGCGCACGGTGCTGATCCGAAGGCAGAAGCCAGGTGCTTCTCCTGGTCTCCCATGGGGTGCAGGGCCCAAGCACTTGGGCCATCCTCCACTGCACTCCCTGGCCACAGCAGAGAGCTGGCCTGGAAAAGAGGCGACCGGGACAGGATCCAGTGCCCCGACCGGGACTAGAACCCGGTGTGCCGGCGTCGCAAGGCAGAGGATTAGCCTATTGAGCCACCGCACTGGCCATAAATAATCATTTTTAAATACAACAAAAAATAGTATAGCCCATTATTCCAGGGAACCAAAATACCAATCATCTTTTGTAATTATGACTCTCACATTTAAGAAGCATTAGAAAAAGTGATATAGTGTAAGAGAGATCTTCAAAACATTCATGGAAGATGCATGCCATAATAAAACTGCATGTGTATCCATCCTATTGGTTATTTCTCTGGAGAACTCCAAGATAAACATGTATTTTTTTAGAGGGTAAGGGTCCAGTGTGAGGACATTAAAGAATGCAGAAATGTAGACCCAAGACTATACATATGATGGATAAAAGCAATATAGATTTTATATGCATACAAAGGAACTAGGGAACAAAGGGCATCTGACATCTGTATTTCATTCATTATTGTCATATGTGCTGAAGGCTAAAGTTTGTTACAGTTTTCAGAAAGCCCGGTAATTTCCCCCATGTGTTAATTCCAAGCTATTGGGAGAAAACTGGGAAATTTTGATGTTGAAGAGGTCTATATGCATGCAGAAAAAAAAAAGTATGCCTGAACTTTCACAGGGATGTGCAAAGTGAAATAGGATAAGAACCTGCAAATTATTCCTAGCAATGGTTAAAATCCTTACAGAACACCACATTTATCTATTGATATTTTGAAAACGTGAATATGTGGGCCTCACTTCAGACAAATTAAATCAGCATCTTGAGGAAAGGGGCCAGAATCAGTAATTTTTAAAGCTCCACAGATAGCTGGCTGTATTATACCACCTAGGTTGAGAACCACTGTTCTGAAAGTGCCATGCATTTTAATGTCAGAATCAGAAGGCCAGAAACAAGGAAAAGGCACTTGGGAGTCCGTATATTCCTTTCTTTGAAGATGCAGTCAAAGACATCGGTAACACAGTTGGCACCATTAGACATTGTTTTTGAAGCAAAATATAGAAGGTGTAGATTTACCTTTTTTGAAAAAATAGTGTATGGATATTTATACTTCTGATCACTGCAGTTTGCAAAATGTGTAATAGAGCCAGAGAGGGGCACAGAAAATTAAATAGAAGAGATGTAACCATTTTATTCTAAAAGATTTGAGAGGAATTCTAGGATTAGAGCTTTTTACTACAGAATGTGAATATGAAACTGAGAGGCTTTTTGGATTCGTGGAAAAATTGTGCTTAGTAAAATAATCAGGACCTAGTACATTTAATGTCTCTTTTCTCCATCTCTTACAGGTATGTATGACCTTGTAACCAAGCTCCATCTGATGACAATGTGCTGCTTCCAGGCCTGGCACAGGGGACTCTGGAGTGTGTGCCTTTCACTTTGCACATCTGGAGTGTGTGCCTCTGAGGCTGACAGATATGGAAACAACAGGTTTACCACCCAAGTGCCCCGGGTTGAAGATGGCAGATCCACTGGGAGGCGACCACCAAAAAGATGATCACATGTGGAATTCTGCCTTCTCCTACCGAGATCACTTTCTTTGGCCACTTTTATACATGAGGGGAGAAATACCTATATCATTTAAACAACAGGATTTTTTTGCTAAAGTTGTCAGTAGTGTTTTTACTAATACAAGATGGCAGGAGTGCCATGTTCAACTTTTCCTCAAACTGCTAGGATTGTTCTCTTGTCTCTGTTGAGGGCAAGCTCAAGAGCCAGTCACCATGATAAGAAAGACCTTTTCCTATTTTGGAGCCATTATAATTTTCAATTATTATTTGAGAATTTTACTATTCACTCAATATTTACATATAATCTGGCTGTATTTGCTTAGTTATTTTCAGTGCTAAGTTCTTAGAATTCTGTAAAAATATTTTTATTTCTTACAGTCCCATCAGTACCTAGTGTACACAGCAAATGTTCAAGACAACAGATATGAAATGCATTATTTAGCAGAAGTTTTTAGGTAAAAATGTGAGTGATGCAAAAACTGCAATTGATTGTTCTGTAGACAAAAATCTATAAGGGAAAAATAAGGATATGTTTTTACTGATGTTATGGAATTCTCTTTCTTAAAAAAGAACTTATTTGATAAACAGAGTTACAGAGAGACAGAAAGAGAGGAAGAGACAGAGAGATCTTCCATCTGCTGGTTCATTCCCCAAATAGCAATGGCCAGTGCTGAGGCAGTCTGAGGTCAGGAGCCAGGAACTTCTTTCATGTCTCCCATGTGGGTACAGGGGCCAAAATACTTGGACAATCCTCCACTGCTTTCCCAGGTGCATTAGCAGGAAACTGGATCAGAATTGGGGAAGCTGGAATCTGAACTGGTGCCCATATGGGATGATGGCACTACAGTGGTGGCTTTACCTGCTATGCCACAGCTCCAGCCCCTGGAATTCTCTTTTATAATGATATAATTATAACACATGAGTATCATATTATAGTTAATGCATTACCAAGATTCTCTGTTCAGTATTTTATCCATTTCTAATCTCAATTGATCCTTCTAACAATCTTGTCATATAACTGTTATTTTGACCATTTTATCAATAAAAATTAATAAAAGTTATTTAAATTTCTTAAGGCTAATTAGTAAAAACAAAAGAGGATTCAATCTTAGCTGCACATAAATCTAAAGCCTACTGCTTTGTCCACTATATTAAAGCACCTTCAACATCTAATTTTAAAGAACATATAGAATCATAGAGTGGTTCTACTTATGCCCACTTTCAGAGCTTGGATAATACATTAAGTATTTTTGGAATGTATATAATTTTTTAACAAGTCGACCAAAAAGTATGGTAATTTGGGCAATGATATATAGGATTTTAATTGTTTAAGAAACACTCCATGCAGCCAAAGATATTTTAAAAATTAGAATATGAGAGATTGGTGTTGTGGTTCACTGGGTTAAGCCACCACTTGAGATACCAGAATCCCATATCAGAGTGTCAGACTTGCTTCTGATCTAGTTCCCTGCTAATACGCCTGGAAAAGCAATAGATGATGGCCCAGGTACTTGGGTCCCCCTGCCACCCATGGGAGACCTGGGAGGAGTTCCTGGCTCCTGGCTTTTGCCTTGTCCAACCCTGGCTACTGTAGCATTTGGAGAGTAAACCAGGAGATGGAAAATCTCTCAAGTAAATAGATAAACCTTTTTAAAAGAATACTAAAATTATAATAACAACACTTGTGACTATTCAGATTTTATAAGATAAATCAGTAAGAAATTATCTACCATTATCAAGTTATCATGTTTTATTTGCATTTAGAACTAGCTAGCTTTACTTCAAATCATAGAGCAAAAATTTTATTGTACAACATTTCAGTAGTCATTTGGGGAATGTTTAATTTTATTCCAACTAAGCTACAGATTTCCTGGGTTAATTATTGATGAGTAAGCTGAGGATGGAAAGGATTTTATACAATTCTGCCTGGGGTTTCTTGTGTATTCCCCCACTCAGCTGACTGATCACAGAAAAAGATCAGTATCTGGTGTTGTCAGATGGTCCATAACCTGTCTGTAATAAGAATAGTTCATGTTTTCTAATGGCCTTCACTGCAGAGGTCTTAAACTTGAAAATGGACAGCCATACAATACCGTAACCACTAGCACAGACCTATTTTACAAATAGTTAAATTGCAGAAATGAATCAGGAACTACTCTTCTGCCTAACACTTGAATCACACTTGCCACTAGAGAAGTTTAATTTCTCACACATTTCTTTCTTATCATCCATCTCATTGGGCCAAAGACATACCAATCACTGATTCAAAATTTGAACTCTTCAAAGGAAAAAAAAAAGTATCTGCATCAATCTAATAAATGATACTCTAAGATAGATAATCATGGTCTTTTATGGATTTTCTTGCAATTCCTGGCAGGCAGCATGGCTATTTTTAATCATAGAGAGTAAAAGACTCAAAGAGAAACTGTTGAAGAGATTTTCCACAGAGGCAAGGCTCTTTCTGAAGAGAACAATATAGTTTCCAATATAGTTTCCTTCTAGTCAAGTTGTATGGTTCACTCTTTTTTAAATGTTCCCTGGGGAAAGACAAACCATGTGGCAGCAGAAACGTAACTACCCTTGAATCTCACCAGTTGGCTCGAGGTGCCTGCATGCCTTCCTCACCAGCTAGTGATGCTCTAGCTTTGCTCAGCAGCAAAGCTACACCATTCAGTGACCACTTCCTCAAGCCCCTCCCATGTGCTGATGCTAGAATTACACTGGCACACAAAGGATACCTGGTTCCTATTTGAACAAATTGTATTTGTTTGAACAAATTATTTGAACAGGACGGCGCCGTGGCTTAACAGGCTAATCCTCCGCCTGCAGCGCCAGGACACCAGGTTCTAGTCCCGGTTGGGTGCCGGATTCTATCCCGGTTGCTCCTCTCCCAGGCCAGCTCTCTGCTATGGCCCAAGAAGGCAGTAGAGGATGGCCCAAGTGCTTGGGCCCTGCACCCGCATGGGAGACCAGGAGAAGCACCTGGCTCCTGGCTTCGGATCAGCACAATGCACCGGCCGCAGCGGCCATTGGAGGGTGAACCAACGGTAACAAGGAAGACCTTTCTCTCTGTCTCTCTCTCTCACTATCCACTCTGCCTGTCAAAAAAAAAATTATTTGAACAAATCCCGTTGCTAGAAAAAATGAAGAAGTTGGACAGATTATGCTTCAAAGAATATACAGAGTCAGAGAGCGGCAAGATGGCGGAATAGGTAGGGAGCACACTGATAGTCCAGGAAGACACAGGTTAATAAAAGTGGAGATACTGCAGAGTCAAGGAAGAGTAGGGGAAGAAACAGCAGAGGAAAATCTTCCAGAACTAGTGATTCACAGTGGACCGGCGTGGAGAGTGTGGGAGCCCAAGTTCGGGACACCAGTGGCAGACTCAACACACCAGCGCTGGAACGCGAGGTGAGCCGAACCTCCTTAGCCCGAGACACCAGCGGGCAAGTGGAAAGAGGAGACTAGAGGGAACGAGGCTTGAAACCCCGTGGGGAAAAGTTCACCAGGCTAACTAGAAGAGAGAGAGGAAAAAAAAAAGTGACCAATATGGACACAAGTTTCTCTCTCTCCACTCACCCCTCAAAGGCTAACAAGACAAAGAGCAGGCGCCATTTTGGACATACGTCATAAGCAGGGCGACCTCAGGTCTGAGGTCTGACCTGAGCCTAGTAGAAAAACCTGACTCTGGGGGGAGGGGTGAAATAACAGGAGATTAGGATCTAACTTGGCAACCCAGTGGGAGATTGCAGGAGAATTTGAGCCCACACTGAGGGCAGCAGAGATTCCCTGTGTGGTCCTTGGGAAAGAGCTTCCAATCTCTGGCTCCTGTGGGTATATCATTTGCCTGCTAACTACCTCCAATTACGTTCAGCTGTGAGGAATTACTTCCCTTTTAAATCAAAAAAAAAAAAAAAAGAGAGAGAGAGAGAGAGAGAGATTTACCACGCCTAACCTGGGAGTGTCATCCTAGACACACCCTCGACCCTGAGGAACCAAACAGAGCTCTCAGGCCACACTCATCTCAAGCCTCTAAGGCTCCACTGAAAGCAGACAGTCCACTTAATATAGAGCCGTAGTGTAACAAGAAAAAACACCACAGTGAAGAAACCAAATATCTCCAACATGCCAAACAACAAACGCAAAAACCGAGGTAACAAGAACAAGGAAGACACTATGACGCCCCCAAATGAAAAAAACACCCCATTTCAAGATTATGAAGATGATGAGATCGAAGAAATGCAAGAAGCGGATCTCAAAAAATTGATAAGAACATTAAGAAGTTCTCAAAAACAAATTCTTGAACTACAGAAATCCTTAAAGGACAAGATAGAAAATCTCTCTTGTGAAAATGAAATATTAAGGAGGAATCAAAATGAAATGAAACAACTAGTGGAAAAAGAAACTGTGATAGTGATGAGAAATCATAATGAAATGAAGAATTCAATAGATCAAATGACAAACACATTTGAGAGCCTTAAAAACAGAATGGGCGAAGCAGAAGAGAGAATATCAGACTTAGAAGACAGAACAGGAAAGAAAACAGGCAAACCAAAGAAACTACACCATGTTAGATATTTAAGAGATGTTTCCAAATACATGATTCTTAAAATTTATAGAAGGCATTGGACCTTCTGGTAAATGTTTTCTTAAGATGTTATCTAATGGTTGAAACGGTTTGCTAAGTATTCATGTAATATTGCTATTGTCAGCAAGCGATCTAGGACTTGCTCCCTCATTTCTCTATTCTAAGCCCAACTTATTCTTTCATTCTCTTTTCTCCTCGAGGTAGGAAACTAATTCTTTTATGAAGGAATCTGTAGGATGCACAATTTAATCTTTAGACCTTATAAAAGAGATGGCTAACATTTTTCTATAATAGCATAGCCAAAATAAGAACTTAAATAATAATCTCATAGCTAGATTTACTTCGCCATCAGCGAAGTATACAGTAAGTAGAAAAAACCTCCCTTTCAGACCAAAGGGAAAGAAAGTTTTAAAGTGAGAATATAATTTTCCTCATGGGCATTGTCTACCTTAGAAAAACTACTACAGAACATGCCTGTGACTATAGACTTGTAGTTCAGGCCACCGAAGATTAGAGATGAGACTTGGGCACTCCCTTAACTTGCATCCTCTGGTCTGCTTGAACACAAACCAGGAGGAAAAGAAAGCTAGGCATCAGAAGCAATGGGTGGCAGGCCTATTAATGGCTGATCTGTACAGTGATCTGCCCTCAAGGAGACCCAACAGGCCAGTCCACTGCAGTGGCTTTCAATGTGGTAAGCCTGGGCTTCAGCAGAAGTCAGCTTGTGAAGAGCCCTGGCAGCTCTGCCAAGAGTTGGATCACTGGAAATGGACCTGCCCTGGAGTCGAAGGATGCCCAGGTCAGAGCCACAGATCTTATTGGCTCTAAGCTGAAAAGCCCTTCACTCAGCCCAACTTCCAAAGTGACCACCGCAGCTGAGGGGATGGTCAAGTAGGGTCAGCAACATTGCAGGCAGAACTGTAAATTTCTTGTTAGAGATGCCACCTGCCTTTACCTGGCCAGCTCTCCTCCCAGGCCAGCCAAGTAATGAAAGTCAACAGAGTGCCTTCCCCTAGGAGGTTCACACCTCCTTTAGGATATACCCCATGTGAAGAGATAGATAGGTCTGGGCCTCTGAATTTACAAGGCCTAAAGCCCACCAGATTATTATCAAGCCCCTTCTGTCAGGTTCTATTTGCCTCTCAATCAGAAAACTTAATTGTAGCTTAGACAGCACCTTTCTTAGCTCCTCTAATAATGACTCTGTCCTTTGTTCTGGACCCTGTCTAGCGCACTTGGGCCTCATTCCTTTGTAATCATAACCTCTACTCTACCACCAATGGCTCTACTCCCAACCTGTGTGTACTGATGGTCCTCTTCCCCACTTCATGCTGTATAATTGTTCAAAGCCTAGGGTGGTTACTGGCACCATAAACTAGTGTGTCAGTTTGTTGGGTCAACAATAGGAGTCACTGTGCACTTGCTCCTCATGTGGGATCTCTGTCCTTAATGTGCTTTATATTTTGATTTAATGCTATAACTAGTACTCCAACAGTATGTTTCACTTTGTGTTTCTATGTGGGTGCAAACTGTTGAAATCTTTATACTAAATTGATCTTCTGTATATAAAGAGATTTGAAAATGAATCTTGATGTGAATGGAAGGCGAGAGGGAGCAGGAGAGGGGAGGGTTGCAGGTGGGAGGGAAGTTATGGGAGGGGGAAGCCATTGTAATCCATAAGGTGTACACTGGATATTTATATTCATTAAATAAAAGTAAAAAAAAAAGAATATACAGAGTCATCAAAGAGTTGACAATGCAGTGAGATATTCCCAGGTCAAAACTCAGGAGAAACGGGAACTTCAAGCTACTTCTGTGCTGAGAATACTTGCTGATCAGAAAATCTGGACTTAAAGCAGGTTTCTTGGATGAGGAGGACTGAAATAAAAACCAAAAGGTCTGTACATAATAATGGATCTCTTAGGGCCATCGCTGTGGCATAGGGAGTAAAGCAGGCACCTGCAGTGCCAGCATTCCATCTGAGTACTAGTTTGAGTCTTGGCTGCTCTACTTCTGATCCAGCTCTCTGCTATGGCCTGGGAAAGCCGTGGAAGATGGCCCAAGTGCTTGGATCCCTGCACCAACGTGGCAGACACGGAAGAAGCTCCTGGCTCCTGGCTTTGGATCGGTGCAGCTCCGGCCATTGTGGCCATCTGGGGAGTGAACCAGCAGATGGAAGACTTTCTCTCTCTCTCTCTCTTTTCTCTCTCTCTCTCTCTCTCTCTCTCTCTCTGCCTCTTCTTCTCTCTCTGTGTGTAACTCTGACTTTCAAATAAATAAATAAATCTTTAAAATAAAATAATGGATCTCAGATGAGATCCTCCCACTAATAAGCTGTCACAACAAAGGGCTGCAGGATGAGTGTGAATTGGAGGAGGATCACTCTATTTTTTTTAAGATTCTATTTAATAAAAGGCTGAGTGATAGAGAGAGGGAGAGACAGAAAGAGTGAGCAATCATTTGGTTCACTCTCCAAATTGAAGTTGAAGCCAAAGGCCTAGAACCACATTCTGGTCTCTCACACCTGGGTGGCAGGAGCCCCAGTGCTTGTACCATCATCTGCTGCTTTCCTACATATATTAGCAAGGAGCTGGATGGGAAGCAGAGCATCTGGGACTCCAACTGGCATTCATTTGGGATGTCAGCATTGCAGGTGATGTTTATCCCACTGCACCACAAAGCCAGCCTCTTCTACATCAAACAACACCCATCAGGGAAGGGAACAGTGTTATGTACTTTTTTTGCTTAAGGTTTTGGTTTATAGAATGTAATCATGTAGACAGCACAGAGGGTTGTAGTGAAGGTATAGTTGGAATTCATTATATGAGTCTGGAACCAGTGCTCACCATGCTCAGCCTATCACTGAACAATCTTTTCTACATGTGATGAGTATGGCTGAGTATGGAAAATAATTTAACTAGGTTTTAAAATGTAAAAATGTTTATATAATCCTGATAAACTCCAGTGTTACTTTAAGCATGATGGCATGCCATTAAAATCGTTCACAACTTCTTTTTAACATCTGACAGTAGAGTACTGTGGTATGTTCCTAACACACTTGGAAACATCACTTCTAAAGAGAATATTAAAATAAAATCAACATTAAACAAAATAGGAAGTGAATAAATATTTTCATGAAATAAAGGTAGACAGAGTCAACTAGTGAATTGGGTTTATCTTTAGGAATTAGAATTGAGAATCTTTAGGAATACTTATGCAGTTACAGGTCAGGATAAAATGGTGGTCATGTCTCAATTTCCCTTTCCAGAGTGACTACAAATGACCAGTCTGCTTCCAGAGGTCTCAGTGTGGTCCACAGATACGCTTTGTTCCCCACACAGTAACTGTGTGTTTTGTTTGAGGTATTTACATTAAAGATATAGGGCAATTACCTATGCAGTGGGGTAGTGGCCTTCTCCTTTAGAACTCCTCCACTTGTCTCCTTAACTTATGTCCATGGCTACCTCCTGTGAAGATTTTGTCCATTTTGATCATTCTGCTGTCTCCATCTCTCCTCAAGAGAGAACACAAATTTGTACCAATCAGAAATATCTAGCCAGCACTTAGAAATTTCATTATTGACTTTTGACCTGTCAACTAAAGTACATTTTATAAAGATGGGGGACAAGATGCATAGTGTATTATACACACACACAAACACACACACATCAGATAGATGATAGATAGATTGATTGATAGATAGATAGATAGATAGATGATATCTAATGCCACTCTATATATCTTTACATCTCCACTGACTCCTATTACTGATTTACCTTTGAGGCACATTGGTTTATGTGCCTGAATTTTTATTAGTGACAGAATGAACTTCTCCACACCTCCATGTGTCAGAATTGCAATTAACAATCATGTAGAATAATAATGATGGCAATATATAAGGAAAAGAAAAATCTTCCTTCTAACATAATATTGAGGATTTTTATAGTGAATAATTTCCTTTGGTTGCAAGCAACATTTCCCTAGCAAATAATTTCTGATGAATGTTATATGTGAACCCACTTTTCATGTAACTATACTTATTTCTGGAAATCCAAGGTCAAGAATAAGCACTGGCTTGTCATCTTTTATAAACCCGTGTTTCTGTAGTTCATAAATTCTCCAAATCTTAGTAACTTTTAGAAAAAGTTAACAATATTTTAAAAAGCCTTACACTTTGAAAGATAAATATGCTGTCCATCTGACTACAAATTTATGTTAAAGTTCTATTGCTTTAAAATTTTATTTGTTCTTATCTTCTTGAAAGTTGTGCGTCCATGATTGCCCTTCCTATTGTCATCTCAATGGTTCACTTTAAAGGGTTTCCAGTCCAGGATGGGAAACTACTGTCTTCTGCCTGTAGCTCCCAGGCTGACTTAAGCCCATGTGGTCACCATAAAAATTCCTAAAGAGCTCGACATCACCGACCCAATCAAAGGAAAGCCAGGAGGACCTCTGACCAAGGGGGAACTTGGAGGTGAGCTGATCATTACTACACTTCCCCAATTTTAATATAAAAGAACCTTCACCCCTAAACTCAAGGAGGCTGAGATTTAAACAATAGCTGCCCAGCTCACTGCTCTGTGCTTCACAAATACATACATTCTTCCACCACCCAAATACATCAGACTCAAGGGGTCCTAGAGTTGGATCCATAGCAATTCCTTCAAATAGTTTAGGGAGTTACTCTGCAATACCAGAAGTGAGCCACTGAGATATCCTCCTTTCCTGAAGTGTGTTAGGTTATATTCATGTAAGCATACTCCACAATCTCACACAAGTATGCCTTTCCTGATTTGTTCCCCCTTGTTCCTTCAATGAACCTTTTTCTCTCTTTCTAGATGCGTCTCATAGTACCTTTTCTCTTTACCCATTCTCAGAATCCCTCAGTACTTATATTCTCATGCCCACTCCAGTCTACCTACCTCCTGCCCAGGCCTCAAGGACCTTCCCAAATGCATCTCCTCCCTGAAACTGTCAGGCAGATAATTAGGCATGAGGGAGTGGGGAAGGACGACAAGACCTGCATCCACGGGAGGCAACAGGGATGCTGATTTCCACCCAAAATGCACCCAAGAATGCCCATTTAGCAGTTTAACTTGTTCATATCTCTGAGCTGAACCCAGGTGCTGCCTCTGACACCAGCCAGGTCCTTGGACCAGGAGTCTCCAGGGTTATGGGCCCTGAAGCCCTAGGCCTAACTCCCTCCTCATCTCACCCACTAACCAAGTATTACAAGCCCCAAATGCTTCCCAGCCTGCCATGCTGGATGTACTCTCTGTGTCTATCTCTGTGTGGCACTAGCCTGTAAGACTAATTAGAAAACTCTGGTCTCTATCCACATGAACAGAGTCCAAAGTTTTGCAACTCCCAGATGTCAATTACAAATGTCAATCATGAGCATCAGGATCTACATCACTAGTCAGCGCCCCTATCTTAGGGATAGGAGTGCCAAACTAGAAAGAAAGGCTGCCAAGTTTTCTCTCAACTGGCCTTGTCCTCTATTGAAATTTATTTCAATAAACTTTTGCTCTGCTGTTGCTCTGTCAGTAAAAAGGAACTAAGGCAAACCAGCCATCACCACTGAGAAAATCATCCCTGTTCACGTTGGTACTAACATTTTGAACTAATCATTTGGTAACTATCCTATGTCACATTGAAATATTATTTGTCTTGTCAAGTAAACATGTTTTAATTTCTTAAGCAATATGCTCACAAACTAAATGGACTAAATTTCAATGTTCTTTTATTCCACTAAATTACTTTCCCTATGAAAGACTCCATAAAATACTCATCAACAGATAGCCTACTTTGGAGATCTAGTAGTTTAAATTAAAGACACAAGAAATTTTCTCTGGAGTGTCTTTAACAACAGCTGAAAAACATTCTGTATTCTCACCACGTTTTTTAAAAGTCTATGTTTTTTAAGACTATGTTTTTTAAAAAGAGAATAAATAAGCAAAATTGAAATAAAAAACACAGAAGATCAGTAAAATCAAGAGCTGGTTTTTTGAGAAAATAATTAAAATTGATACGCCATTGGTCCAACTAACCAAAAAAAGAAGGAGAAAGCCCAAATCAATAAAATCAGAGATGAAAAAGGAAATGTAACAACAAATACCACAGAAATAAAAAGAATCATCAAGAATTACTACAAAGAGATGCATGCCAACAAATTGAAAAATCTAGAAGAAACGGATGGATTCCTGAACATATATAATCTACCAAAATTTAGTCATGAAACCTAGAAAACCTAAACAGACCAATAAATAAGATGGGGATTGAATCAGTAATAAAGACCCTCCCAACAAAGAAAAGCCTAGGACCAGCTGGCTTCACTGCTGAATTCTATCAGACATTTAAAGAACTAATTCCAATTCTTCTCAAGCTGTTCAAAACAATTGAAAGGAAGACAATCCTCCCAAATGCCTACTATGAAGCCAGCATCACCTTAATTCCTAAATGAGAAAAAGATATAACAGAGAAAGAGAACTATAGATGTCCTGATGGACATAAATGCAAAAACCCTTAATAAAATACTAGCTAATCAAATCCAGCAACACATAAGAAAGATCATTCACCTGGACCAAGCAGGATTTGTCCCTGGCGTGCAGGAATGATTCAACATCTGGAAATCAATAAATGTGATACATTAACAAACTGAAGAACAAAAACAATATGATTATTTCAATAGATGCAGAGAAAGCATTTGATAAAATACAACATCCTTTCATGACAAAAACCTCAAGCAAACTGGGTATAGAAGGAACATTCCTCAACACAATCAAGGCCATTTATGACAAACTCATAGCCAGCATCTTATTTAATGGGGAAAAGTTGGAAGCATTTGCACTAAGATCCATAACCAGACAAGGATGCTCACTGTTACCATTGCTATTCAAAATATTCTGGAAGTTTCAACCAGAGCCATTAGACAAGAAAAACTAATCAAACAAATACAAATTGGGAAGGTGGAAGTCAAACTATACCTATCTGCTGATGACATGATTCTATATATAGGGAAACCAATATACTGCACTAACAGACAATTGGAACTCATAAAAGAGTTTGGTAAAGCGACAGAATAAAAAATTAACACACAAAAACAATAGCCTTTGAATACACAGACAATTCCATGGCTGAGCAAGAACTTCTAAGATCAATCTCATTCACAATAGCTACAAAAAAATTAAATGCCTTGGAATAAATCTAACCAAAGACATTAAAGATCTCTACATCAAAAATTACAAAATATTTAAGAAAGAAATAGAAGAAGACACAAAAAATGGGAAAAACCTTCCATGTTCATAGGTTGGAAGAACCAATATCATCAAAATGTCCATACTACTGAAAGCAATTTACAGATTCAATGCGTTCCCAATCAAAATACCAAAGACATTCTTCTCAGATCTAGAAAAAAATTATGCTGAAATTCTTATGAAAGCACAAGAAACCCTGAATAGCTAAAGCAAACTTATACAATAAAAACAATATTAGCTTTCAAGACCTAATTCAGGGCAGTGGAAAAGGTACTCTAATCCATTGTTGGTGGGAATGTAGACCGGTGCAGCCATTGTAGAACACAGTACAGAGATACCGCAGAACTCTGCATATAGACCTTCCATATGTCCCAGCCATCCCATTCCTAGGAATTTAGCCAAATGAAATGAAGTCATCATATGAAAGAGTGATCTGTACCCCCATATTTGTTGTAGCTCAATTCACAGTAGCTAAGATTGGAATCAACCCAGATGTCCATTAACTAGTGACTGCATAAAGAAATTATAGTAAATATACACCCTGGAATACTACTCAGTGGTAATAAAAAAAATGAAATCCTGACTTTTGCAACAAAATGGTTGAAACTGGAAACCATTATACTTAGTGAAGTAAGCCAGTCCCAAAACTACAAATACCATGTGTTCTCCCTGATATGTAGTAAGTAATAGAGTACCTAAAAGGTAATCTATAGGAGTGAAATTGACATTTTGAGATTTGATGATTGCTTATAGCCTTTGTCTTGATTGTGAGGAACACCACCCCCCCCCAATACTATTTGTTGAACACTTTACTTAGTGCAGGGTTAATCTTGTGAGTATAAAGTAAATTGAAAATAGATTTTGTAAAATTTAGCAGTGGGAATAGGAGAGGGAGGAAGAAAAAGGGTGGGAGCATGGTCGGGAGGGAGAGGTGAATGAGAAGTATCACTATGTTTCTGAATCTGTATTTATGAAATACATGAAACTTGTATACCTTAAACAAAAATTTTAAAAATCCTTTTTGAGGAGCTGACGTTGTGGCAAAGCGGGTCAATTTGTCACTTGTGAGGCTGGCATCCTATATTGGAGTGCTGGTTGAAGTTCCAACTGCTCTGCTTCTGATTTAGTTTCCTGCTAATGTCACCTAAGAAAGCTGCAAATTACGGTGCAAATACTTGGATCCCTGCCATCCATATGGGAGATTCAGGTGGAGTTCCCAGCTTCTGGTCCAGCCACGAATGTTGTTGCAGGCATTTGGAGGAGTGAACCAGGAAATGTAATGTAAGGTTCTCTCTCTCTCTCTTTCTCTCTCTCTCTCTCTCTCACTCTCTCTCTCTCTCTTTCCTTTCCTCTCTCCTACCGTCTTCCTCTCTCCTACCTTCTCCCTCTCTCCCTCTCTCCCTTTCTTCCTCTCTCCCTCCTCTCCCTCTCCCCCTCTCCCTCTGTCTCCCTCTCTCTGTCTCCACTTCTCCCTCTCCCTCCATCTTTTCCTCTCCCACTTTAGTGACTGCCTTTCAAATAAATAAATGAATCTTAAAAAGAAATAATCTTTGACCTAATTTCTACCTCAAAATACAGTTCATTTCTCTGCTACTTTTAATAGTGGAACTGATGGCTCCACTCAGATTTAAATGTCCAGCCTAAATGATATCTAGTAGTTAAATCAAATAAATGTCCAAAATAGTACTGATGTGCACCCACACCCCAAATGTACTAATCCATTTCCACTTCTCAATTAATAATAATTTCATCCCTCTAGCTGTTAAACCCAAATATCTTGGGATTACCTTTAATTCCTCTTTGTCTTATACAAAATACCTGACCCAGTGGCAAATTCTATTGTTTGAATTTCAACATTTTAATTAGTTAGTTAATGAATTAATTAATGAATTTGATAGATGCAGAAGGAGAGACAGAGAACTCTCATCCCATTCACTGGTTCACTCCCTCAGTGCCTGCAAGGGCTGGGTCTGGGCCAGGCCAAAGCTTAGACCTGGGAACTCAATCCATTTCTCCCACATGGGTGGCAGGAACCTTACTACCAGAGCCATTACTGCTACCTATCAGGGTCTACATTAGCAAAAATCTAGACTTGGAAATAGATCTGGGCCTCAAACCCAAGCCCTCCAATGTGGAATGTGGGTACCCAACAATGACTTATCCACTAGGTCAAATCCCCACACCATCTGACCTCAAAATGCATCTGGAATCCACACACTTGTCCTCTCTAACACTGCTGCTACTCATCTGACCATTCAATCATCTCCTGCTTGGAAAATTTTTTCCATTTTGTCTGCTAGCTTTTACTCTTGCCTCCAACTTTAGTCTATTCTTTGTGCAGTAAGTCAGAGTGCTGCTTTTGGATCATGTAAATCTTGCACCTAAAATTAATTCAATGGTTTTTCCTCTAGATCAAAAGAAATCCCAACATTTGGCAAGGTCCTGCAAAGTCCCATATGATCTTAAACTACCCCCTTTTTTTCCCCTTGGTACTCTCTCCTTCCAGCCAAATCGGTCAATTCTTTAAACATTCCCACACGCTTATGCCTCAGAGCCTTTGCACTTGACACTCCCTCTAGCTGGAATACTTTCTTCCTATGTCTACATAACTCCCTTGAAGAGTTTACTCCTCCATTGTTTGTTCAGTGTCACCTTTTCAATGAAACATTATATGAATTGTCTCTTTAAAAATGCTAACCTTACACTAGCACATCTCATCATCTGTCATTTTCTTTATGTCACTTGCATAATCTGGTATTCTGTTTATTTTACTTAGTCTTCCCAACTAGAATGTGTAATGCATTGGAGCAGAGGACTGATTTCTTTTTCTGGGCTGTTCTCTGATTTATCTCTAATGCCAAGAACATTGGTTGGCACATATAACAGATATTTTCTGAATATAAAAATAATGGATGAATTAATGACAGATTAGCAGCTTACCTATTGAAGAACTAAATTATAGATGGAACTGATTACAATACATTTCTTCTGATGAATTCAGAGGAAAATTTCCATGTTGCCTTTCAATGACAAATCACACTTTTTGGATTTAGATACTCCACATGCACCATTAACTTCCTAGAATTTGGGCTGGCACTCTGGCATAGCGGGTAAAGCTACCACCTGCAGTGCCAGCATCCCACATGAGAGCCAGTTCAAGTTCCAGCTGCTCCACTTTCATTCCAGCTCTCTGCTGTGGCCTGGGAAAGCAGTAGAAGATGGCCCAAGTCCTTGGGCCACTGTACCTATGTGGAAGACCCTGAGGAAGCTCCTGGCTCCTGGCTTTGGATCAGCGCAGCTCAGGCCATTGAGGCCAGTTGGGGAGTGAACCATCGGATGGAAGACCTCTCTCTCTCTCTCTCTCTCTCCCTCCCTCCCTCCCTCCTTCCCTCCCTCCTTCCCTCCCTCTCTGTAACTCTGCCTTTCAAATAAATAAACATATATTTTTTTAAAAAAAACTTCCTAGAATTTCTCGGCATCCCTCACTGTTCCTTTCATCTTTACACTCATTTGTGTGCTGGACAACGCACAATAAGGTTTCTTAGGCTCTGTAGATCCAACATGTCCAAACTTTATTGTATCCTCCTCAAGCTTACTCAGTTTGCTATGTTAACTAACTACATCAGTAAATAGCAAAGCTCTTGCACCAAGCAGATATAGGACAATTGTCTTAGAATTATTCCTCATCTAGTCAAAGCACATCTCATCACTTCAAAGTTAAGACTCGGAAGCATAGCACCACTTTATCTTTCAAAGCAATTGTGGCAGGATAATTTTTGAGAGATAAATTTCTATAGATTTTTCTGTATTTTCTCCTGCCATTTTTTTACTCCTAGCAGGAAGGTAGACATATAAGGGTTTTCTCACCAAAGGAAGTTTTCTTCAGGGTTGAAAGTAGAATCTGAATAAAGGCACAAAAAGATAAGTGTATTAGTCAGCTTTTCATCATTATTACAAAATGCCTGCAGCAGGTTACTTACAGACTGTTTTGGAGGGTCAGGGTATGGTGCTGGTATCCACTCAGTTCTGGTGAGTGTTCTCTCTCAGCTGTATCACATCATACAGATGGCAACAGTGGGAACATGTACATGAGCAAGTGATCCCATCCCAGAGAGGAAGCTAGAGAGAGATTCCAGGGTCAGGCTCAGGCTTTTACAACAGGTCACTCTCCTGAGAACTCATTCCAGCTCAATATTCCCCTCCAAGGACAGCACCCTCAATGACCTAGGCCCTAGCTCTTCAAGGTCTCACCACCTCAGCACTGCCACCATGAGTACCAAGCCTGCAACAAGTGGACCCTTGGTGGGAAAACCACATTCAAAGCATGTCGACAAGAAAGAAAGAGATGAGTGGCTATGGCATTAGAAGATAGTTCCATTGGGTATGTAGTGTTTCCAGAGAGGCACTGTGCTAAAATGGTTGTGCTCAGTCCTACATCAATCAAGACCTGGAAACTCAACAGCACTGTTAGTGATAACCAAGAGAACCAATGACCAATGACCCACCTTGTAGTGCTACATAAGATCTTGGGTGATAGCGATCACATAGAGCTCTGATTCCAACAATCACAGACTGAGTGGCCTACCAGCCTAGCACAATGGAGGCTCTGTCGTTTATGCTATGTAGCCAACACTCTCTGCTTCTCTTTTTAAGAAACAAAGATAGCAGGATGAGTAAAATTTCAGGTAAGGGCTTTATTTCAAAACAGCCAAAGAATTTTAAAAAGCAAACTTTGAAGCTCCAAGGACAGAAACTTTTCCTCATACCTTTTAAACTTGTGGGGGTATAGTGTCTTCTTTCATCTCTCATTTTTCCTTTAGCAAGTGACATTCAATAAGTAGAATTGTCCATGGTCACAAAGCAGAGCTCTGCACAGAATGGCATCAACTCATGTAAGGTCACAATCTCCCCAAGAACTGAAAATCTTATGAAAGCAATGAAGTAGAGAGTCTAGGAGGTGACAGCACCCGCAGAGGTGAAGCCAAGGGGAGGAAATGATGAGCTTGGGCATGTGAGTCTTGATTCAAGTGCTTTAATGCCTCCATTTTGACTAAGGATTATTTCTACTGTTGGCTAACTCATAAAGTTATTATTATTATTGCTTTTATTAGTCAATTGTGAGAAGCAAAGACATCCTCTGTGTTTTCCAGAATGATTCCCCTTGCAGCCTCCCACCTCTAAGGATAAACTGGAAGATAAGGCTTGATTGCAGAGAGCAAACAGGGTGGGGTAAGAACTGATAGTCACACAAACTATATTTAACCAAGATTCCTATAGTTTCCACACTCTTTGTTTTGTTTGTTTTTAAAAATATTTATTTATTTATTTATTTGAAAATCAGAGTTACACAGGGAGAGGAGAGGAAGAGAGAGAGAGAGAGAGAGAGAGAGAGAGAGAGAGAGGTCCTCCATCCACTGGTTCACTCCTCAATTGGCTGCAATGGCCAGAGCTGCACTGATCCAGAGCCAGGAGCCAGGAGTTTCTTCTGAGTCTCCTACATGGGTGCAAGGGCCCAAGGACTTAGGCCATCTTCTACTGCTTTCCCTGGCCATAGCAGAGAGTTGGAACTGAAGTGGAGCAGCCAGGTCTCGAACTGGCGCCCATAGGGGATGCTGGCACCTTAGGCCAGGATGTTAACCTGCTGTGCCACAGTACCGGTCCTCCACACTCTTCTGTCTCTAAGAGAACATCATTCATTCTAGGCAAGATACTTATTGGTTGAGAAGTCCTTTTTATATTGGATATCCTATCTTAATATTTTCCAATTTTTTAAAGATTTTATTTATTTATTTATTTATTTATTTATTTGAGAGGTAGAGTTACAGACAGTGAGAGAGAGAGAGAGAGAGACAGAGAGAAAGGTCTTCCTTCCGTTGGTTCACTCCCCAAATGGCCGCAATGGCCGGAGCTGTGCCAATCCGAAGCCAAGAGCCAGGAGCTTCTTCCTGGTCTCCCATGGGGGTGCAGGTGCCCAAGCACTTGAGCCATGTTCTACTGCTTTCCCTGGCCGCAGCAGAGAGCTGGATTGGAAGAGGAGCAGCAGGGACTAGAACCGACGCCCATATGGGATGCCGGCACCGCAGGCGGAGGATTAACCTGCACCACGGCGCCGGCCCCAACATTTTCCAATTTATCTCTCAAAAATCAAATGGTTTTATTACTTCCAAGGAATAAACAGAATTGTGTGCTTATCCATTATATTTAGTGTTTTTCTATTTGAAACTCTGCAAGACAGAAAGACCTCCCCTTTGTAGGCTTTCTGATTATGCTGACTTTGTGTTGCAGGGTTGTAAAAATTATTATTTGTATCTTTTGAAGAATGTTTGTGTGTTTACTTTTCAGTCTATTCCTCATTTTGAGATAGTTTAATGTTTTCTTATATTTATACTATACATTTTTGGCAAGCACACTACAGAAATAATGTGCATTGCCCAGTGCTTTTCACTCTGAGCTCTAGACTATATAGAACTTTCCAAACAAGTATTCTTTTTTTCTAGTTTCAAAGACTTTTCTTGGTATCACTGGTTAACTAGTCCATGCCTCATTCCTTCATTTGTAACATTTGGTTACCAACAGTACCTTGCTTAACAAAGTTGTTTTTGGTAATTGAGCAGAGGTACACTAATAAAATGTATAGCACAGTACCTCACACATAATAAACTCTCAATAGTAACTATTATTAATAGTCATTAATGGCCGGCGCTGCGGCTCAATAGGCTAATCCTCCGCCTGCGGCACTGGCACTCCACATTCTAATCCCGCTCAGGGTGCCAGATTCTGTCCCGATTGCCCCTCTTCCAGGCCAGCTCTCTGCTATGGCCCGGGAGTGCAGTGGAGGATGGTCCAGGTGCTTGGGCCCTGCACTCCATGGGAGACCAGGAGAAGCACCTGGCTCCTGGCTTCGGATCAGTGCGATGCGCCAGCCGTGGCGGCCATTGGAAAGTGAACCAACGGAAGGAAGACCTTTCTCTCTGTTTCTCTCTCTCTCACTGTCCACTCTGCCTGTTTAAAATTTTTAAAACAATTTTTTTAAAAGTCATAAATAAAATAAAAGGTTGACACACAAAAAAAGAACTTTCTGTGTTTACATTATTTGATTTACTTGAACCATAAAAGAATCATTTGTGGCCTAATTTATTTAAACCAAAAAACATATCAAATAGAAAAAATTATAATACCACAGTAACAACACAGGCAAGGTCTATCTATAGATGCTAAAATCAATGAGTAATAATGTAAGAAACAACAAATTTACATGGTCTCAAGCAGCCTGCCTCTATTTCTGTATAAGGAGGAAAAGCAGTAACATTACAAGGAGGACCCAGCCGACACTACTTAAACTGAGTGATTGAGGTTGATGTCACATGGTATACCAGCATCAAGTACTACTACCTATATGTGATTTAATCAGAAATTTACATCATTTGTGCCACTCCGTTGAAAAGGAGTAACCTCATTCTATTCACAAGAAAACATGAGGGGTTGGTGCCCTGGCGCAGCAGGTTAACGCCCTGACCTGAAGCGCTGGCATCCCATATGGGCGCCGGTTCAAGACCCAGCTGTCCACTTCCATTCCAGCTCTCTGCTATGGCCTGGGAAAGCAGTAGAAGATGGCTCAAGTCCTTGGGCCCCTGCACCCATGTGGGAGACCCAGAGGAAGCTCCTGGCTCCTGGCTTCAGATTGGCGCAGTTCCAGCTGTTGCGGCCAATTGAGGAGTGAACCATCGGATGGAAGACCTCTCTCTCTCTCTGCTTCTCCTCTCTCTGTGTAACTCTGACTTGCAAATAAATAAATCTTAAAAAAAGAGAAAGAAAACATGAGACACATCCAAAATTTCATTCTGCAACCTATTTCACCAGTGGTCTTCTGAAATATCAAGGCAATAAAAGATAAGAAAGGAATTAGGCAGTGTTCCAGACGGAAAAATATTAAGGAAGTGTGAAAATTAAACCCAGCATGAGACCCTTGGATGCATGCCATCCCAGAAAGTGTACATTAGTGGAAAGTGACATCAGAATATAATCTGAAGTTTAGTTCATAGTACTGTAGCTATGTCATTTTCTTGGTGTCAATGAATAAAATTGTCATGTAAGATGTTAACAGTAGGGGAAGCCTAGTGAAGTTTATATAAGAACTCTCTACTTAACTTTACAACTTACCTACAGGTCTAAAATTATTTCAAATGTATAAAAGCTTTGAAACTTCCAGTAAGTACTACCATTTACTGATGAGGAAATGAAGTAGAATGTATTAAGTTCACATAGCTAAGTAAATATGTGAGATAAGATTTAATCCAGGCACTTGGACTATACAGCCTGCATATTCAAAACTCCTTTATATGGCTAATGCATGAAATAGATACACACTGACGAATAATAATAATTGGAGTGATTGTAAAACTCACCTAGGTACTAGCCCAACTGTGATGATGTGTTTGTTTTTATACTTCATTTTTTTCTCATTATGTTAGCACTGCATATTAATATTAGAGGTCTTGACTCAAAGACTGCTTTCTGTGTAACAATCACATTTTTTCCCCCACTCGCAGCACCTACCAGCCTCCTTCCTTTTGTTTTCCTCTTTTTTTTTTTTTTTCGGCCAGGCAGAGTTAGACAGTAAGAGAGACAAGAGAGAGAGTTATAGACAGTGAGAGAGAGAGAGAGAGAGAGAGAGAGAAAGGTCTTCCTTCCTTTGGTTCAGTCCCCTAATGGCTGCTATGGCCGGCGTTGTGCTGATCCGAAGCCAGGAGCCGGGTACTTCCTACTGGTCTCCCATGCGGGTGCAGGGACCCAAGCACTTGGGCCATCCTCCGCTGCCCTCCCGGGCCACAGCAGAGACTGGACTAGCAAAAGAACAACCAGGACTAGTACCCGGCACCCCAAACGGAACTAGAACCCGGGGTACCAGCACTGCAGGTGGAGGATTAGCCAAGTGAGCCACTGCACAGGCCTTCGTTTCCTCTTCATCACTTATCTGACGCCCCTTTCTTTCCTTGCACCTTCCCTGACTTACTCATTTCATTTCTCCTCATCTCTACACATTTGAATGTTAGCAAAATGGTGTTCATCTGGTTTACCTACTCTTCCCAGGGGATAGTAAGTGATCAGTTTCCTGAGCCAACAGATAACTAAATTAAGAGTACGTTTCCTCATGGAGGTGCAACGGTTCCACATTTAAACTGAAGGGAAGACTCCATTGAGAAGAGGACACTCAGGTAAATATCTGAAGGAGGTGAAGAAGCAACCCAGGCATACAGTTAGAGACAGAAAATCTAGGCCAGAGAAAGCAGGCTGCCTTGCTTCTTACACACTAAGTGTGGCTAAGGCAGACAGAGAGCAAGTGGCCGAGGTGGTGGGAGGTGAAGGGAGAGGGACAATGGGGGTTAGGGACACATCAGAGCCAGGAGATTTTCAAGACTTTGGACTGACTGAGATGGGAATCTGGTGGAGGGCTTTGAGTAATCAAGTGTCAGTATTTCACTCAAATTTGTACAGGACCATTTTGGCTGTTATGTTTAGTTCAGTGAACAAAAGTTATAAGCCACTTCAAACATTTAAGCAAAATGCTACAGTGCCTGGACCAGTCTGCAGTGGTGGAAGCATGAAGAAATGGTGCCAAGGACTTGTCTATTTCTCAAGAGTCCTCTTCCACAACAAACACCTCCCATGTCCTAGAGAAAAATTCTGGCTTCCAAGGCCACCCCAGAAACTCCCTCACCTCCTGCTCTATCCTAGAATATGCTCTCTACTGATGCCTGCCTTGGACAAACATACCTCTGCCTGTACCTCTAGGATCCTAATTCAGAGAAACCATTTTCCTTTCCTTTCCACACTTTCTTTTTTTTATTTTATTTATTTGACAGGTAGAGTTATAGACAGTGAGAGAGAGACAGAGAGAAAGGTCTTCCTTCTGTTGGTTCACTCCCCTAATGGCCACCAAGGCCGGCGTCGCTGATCCGAAGCCAGGAGCCAGGTGCTTCCTCCTCATCTCCCATGAGGGTGCAGGGGCCCAAGCACCTGGACCATCCTCCACTGCCTTCCTGGGCCACAGAAGAGAGCTGGACTGGAAGAGGAGCAGCCGGGACTAGAACTGGCGCCCATATGGGATGCCGGCGCCACAGGCGGAGGATTAACCAAGTGAGCTGCGGCGCCGGCCCCTCCACACTTTCCATTGAAGTCTCTGGAGAGGCTAAAAACTTCTCCTGGATCCCATTTTCACAGGAGAAATGTGAAGAATGTGCCTTTGCTGTACTGAACACCTTATCCCCAACTCTAGAAACTCTATCCAAAAGAACACCCTCTCTTAGAGTGCCCTGCTGCCTCCAACTCCAACAGTCTTTTTGTTCTATCACTGTAGGAGCTGTGCTCTGGAAAGTTTAAAGGAAATATAACCAATGTGTAAGGAGTTAATGCTTTTCAGATGACACTTTTTTTTTTTTTCAATAAAATCCTGGATCTACTCCCCTTCCCTCAACACACACATACCCATAAGAATGTTCCACTTTGATATCCCTAATTGTGACCTTTGTATAATAACCCATGACTCAGGAACCATGACTTTGGATCCAACCATTTGTACAGGAGACTAAGCAGAAGCATGCAGCCCCACTGGGGGTAAGGGATTTGGTTGCCAAGCCAAAATTCACAGAAGAGAGTGCAAAAGTCTTTTGCCAAGTTATTCATTAAAATGGGTATATCCCAGGGTAGAAGTAGCAGTAAGTATTTGATGAAAGTCCTTTATCATGGAACTTACATTCTTGGAGATGAAATTTGTTACCCACCAATTAATACATAATTTATAAGAAATATACAGCTCTGGTTGAATATCAGGAGGTAAATAAATAGGAAAATGATGTATAGTAACTAAAGGAAGAAGCCTTGGATAGAGAAGGATTAGAATGTGTCTTCAAAGAGATGACATTTGAGTGGAGACTCAAAGATGGATATATGAAAACCTGAGGAGTTTTCTAAGCATCTCAAAGATTATCAAGCAGCAATGAACTTGATTAATTTGAAGAATAGAAAACAGACAAGCTTCTGTGGCTGGAAAGGAGACCATGATGTCTGAGATGAGGATGAAGTAAATAGTCAGAGACCAGATCATGCAGGGCCTTTAGGTTTAAGCAAGCAATTTGAATTTTATTCCAAGAGCAATGGGAAGCTGTTAGAGGCTATTAATTACAAGAGTAACATGGTCTGCTTTTCATTCCCAATTCCTCACAGAATATTGAACAGAAAATAAGTTACAATAAATGATGAAGTCACAAAACAATTTCACTTGAAAATTTATAGGCAAGCAAAGGGAGAAGTGTATAGCTATCCATGTGTTAATACATTAGAGTTGGATACATCAGCATAAATTCATGTCTAACAGCATAGACACAAGTATGTGCATATGAAATTATTTATAGATATTCATCTATAAGGGTTAGTATGTATAGACATTTTCTTGTTCTGTCTGAAGAGAAAGCTTAGAAGCAACAATATCCCAGTAGTAATGAAAACATCCAGCACTTAGTTATGGGTTTATACAAAATGATTCTTGAGCAACTTACACTGTTCAAAAATGAGAAAGTGAAAAAAAAAGTATCTCACAATGATTGGGTATGCTAAAAAAAAAACAGGAATCAATTAAAAGAACTTAAAGTTCACAGGTGGAAAAATATGAACAACAAAATAAAGTAGCACTGCATTATAGCACAAAGTATATAATAACTTTCTGTGAGTTCCCACTGATACAATCGAATGACAGAATGAATGTATAAATGGGATAGAAGAGAGAAATCTCTCTTGTGGAAGCATTTCAAATAACTCAGATAACCTGCTACAGGGTGATGGAGCACAGCTCCACTTTTTCCATGTGGGCTGCACCAATTACTTCTTTCCACATGGAACAATCTGGAAGGGGGTCAAAGGATTAAGGGTTGAAAGACCCAACAGGGGCCGGCGCCATGACTCACTTGGTTAATCCTCCACCTGCAGCACCAGCATCCCATATGGGCATTGGGTTCTAGTCCCAGTCGCTCCTCTTCCAGTCCAGCTCTGCTGTGGCCCAGGAAGGCAGTGGAGGATGGCCCAAGCACACCTGCACCCACATGGGAGACCAGGAGGAAGCACCTGGCTCCTGGCTTCGGATCGGCGTGCAGCATGCCAGCCGTAGCGGCCATTTGGGGGTGAACCAACGGAAGGAAGACTTTTCTCTCTGTCTCTCTCTCTCTCTCTGTCTAACTGTGCCTGTAAAAAAAAATAAATAAAGACCCAACAAGCAGTGATAAGTCATGCTGATAGTAGGTACACTTGATAGATCATCATTGCAAATGGCACTTTACCTCTATAGTCTTCTTTCCTAAAAACTATAACTTCAGTTGAATCATGAAAAAAAATCAGCAAATCCTAACTGAGCACCATATTAATAAAATCTCTGATCATTACTCCTCACATCTACCACGGTAATCAAAAAAATATAAAGAGAAAAAAACTGAGAGACCAGCATAGCAAAAGAGAAAGAAGCCTAAGAAGAGAAGGCACATTTAAGTTAATAATAAGATATCAATATTGATGCTTCAATTGTGACAATGTAAGATGTTAATAATGGGAGAAATTGGATGAGAAGTATATAAGAACTCTTCGTATTGCCTTTGCAAATTTTATATATATATAAAGATTTTTTAAAATATGAAGTTCATAGAGAAATTATACTAATAAAATATACTCTCTACTACATGGACTCAGCTTTGTCAAACTGATAAAGGGACTCTAATTAGGTTTGGCCAACCCCATCAGGAGAAATGCTAGAGGTAAATACTGGCATTACCAGCTGGAGAATTTGTCTGGAGGGGCTGATTCTTGACCCCAACCTTGAAGGCCTGTTCTAAATGCTAACCCATAACTTCAAGTCAGGAGAGAAACGGAGGCAGCTATGAGCTCAGCAAGTTTTTGTGTCATTGTGTTTACTGCAGCCCCAGAACCTTCAGCAGTAGCTGGCACGTAATAAATAGAAAGTATGCCATGAATCATTTTCAAAATATGAATGAGATATAACTTCATTAGAAAAACATTTTTAATCAATTTATTTTGCTTATTTGAAAGGCAGAGAGACAGAAAAAGCAAGGTAGAACGAGATCTCCCATCTGTTGGTTCACTCCACACATGCTTGCAACAGTTAAGGCAAGACCAGGCCCAACTTAGAACCCCAAAACTCAATCCAGGTCTCCCATGTGGGTGGCAGGGATGAAACGACCTGAACCATGACCTGCTGTCTCCCAGGATGTGGATCAGCAGGATACTGGAATGGGAATTAGAGCTAGGACTTGAACACAGGCATTACAGTATGGGAGTGGTGGTTTAACTGCTGTGCCAAATACCAACCTCTATGGTGAAGCTTTGAATATGGGAAGCCAAACATATTAACGTTTATGCACATATACTGTGGTGTCACATACTCACATTGGTCCTACATTTATGGTTAATAACTTTACTGTCATTTGGTAAGTTTCCTCTGCATAAAGCAATACAAAGCTTCTATTTTTGACTCAATTTTATTATCAGTTAAGGAGAATTTTAGTGATTCATCTGGTTATTTTTAAAATTAAGCAAAACAATGCATGAAAGTAATTAGCAGTGTTTTCAGCATATGAAGTGATGGAAACATGTTATCATCACAAGGATCAAACAAATACAAAATTGAATTGTGCTAGAACTTGTACCCTTTCTCCCATTTCTCTCTCCCACTACAGGGCAGAAATGCTCCATGTGAAAACCCCAGATTATTTTCCAGGTGACTGTTCCCTGGTTGAGGAACAACTTGAAGCTTCTACCTACCAGCACCAGGGAGTCCACGCTAGGAACCCACTGAGCAGAGCGTCGGCCAGTTATCTAGATTGTGAGGCCTTGGAATGGAGAGCAAACAGAAAAGTAGCAGAATGTATGAAGAAGGAAATCTTAACACCATTGGATCCTGGGACTCATAATTTTTAGGACTCAAGGTGGATTTCTGAGGAGGGGAAGATGATACTGTAGAACAGAAATGACTGTAGTATTTGGAATCAAAAATGAAGAACTGTATCCTGGGTTCTGTGTGTGCTTAAGAGACTTGTTTAAAGATAACACAAAGCACAAACTATAGGATGGTATCATTCTCACCCTTGCTGCCTTCTGCCTTCCCTGATTAAGCTACGCAGCTCAGATTTTGACAAACCATGTAGAAAGGACCAGCGCTGTGGCATAGCAGGTAAAGCCGCCGCCTGCAGTGTTGACATCCCATATGAGCACTGGTTCGAGCCCTGGCTGCTCCACTTCCAATCCAGCTCTCTGCTATGGCCTAGGAAAGCAGTAGAAGATGGTCCAAATCCTTGGGCTCCTGCACCTGCAAGGGAGACCCAGAAGAAGCTCCTGGCTCCTGACTTTGGATCAGTGCAGCTCTGGCCTTTGTGGCCATCTGGAGAGTGAACCAGTGGATGGAGGACCTCTCTCTCTCTCTCTCTCTCTCTCTCTCTCTGTAGCTCTAACTTTCAAATAAATAAATAAATCTTTAAAATTTTAAAAATAAAAAAAAATTTTTAAAGAAAAAAGAAGTAGAAAATTGGAGTCACCGGAACATAATGAGGCTAGGAAGGGAATGAGGATACAAGATGTCACTGAGTGGTCTTATTACTTAACATAAATTAATCAATAATTCAAAAGAAATTATGGGACATGTACTCCATAGAATACTATACAGCAGTAAGGAACAATGAAACCCAGTCATTTGAAACAAGATGGAGGGATCTGGAAAACATCATGCTGAGTGAATTAAGCCAGTCCCAAAGAGACAAATATCATTTGTTTTCCCTGATCGGCGACAATTAACTGAGCACCAAAGGGGAAACCTGCTGAAGTGAAATGGACACTATAAGAAACAATGACCTGATCAGCTTTTGTCCTGACTCTAGATATACAATGTAATACTTTATCCTTATACTTTGCGTTTCTGTGTGGGCACAAACTGATGAGGTCTTTACTAATTATATATTGAAGTGATCTTCTGTATATAAAGAGAATTGGAAATGAAAAAAAAAAAAAACAACCTGGTGTTAAAATGGAAAGGGCATAGAAAATTAATTAATTTGAAAAAAAATTAAGTAGGTTCTCTGTCTTTAATGTGCTGTACATTGCTATTTAATGCTATAATTAGTAATCCAATGGTAGTTTTTTCACTTTATGTTGCTATATGGGCAAAATGTTGAAATCTTTACCTAATATATACTAAACTGATCTTCTGTATACTAAGAGAATTGAAAATGAATCTTTACATGAATGGAAGGGGAAAGGGAGCGGGAAGGGGGAGGATTGCGGGCGGGAGGGAAGTTATGGGAGGGGGGAAGCCATTGTAACCCATAAGCTGTACTTTGGAAATTTATATTCATTAAATAAAAGTTTAATAAAAAAATAAATTAATCAATAATTCAGCTGCCTTTATTTTAACAGGAAAATGTAACCTTTTTATAAAGGTATGTAGAAGTGGCTGCATCAAGGTTTTCTGCTTCTCTGAGCTTCAGTTAGAACTTCGTGTTTTTTTTTCCTGCTCTGAGTTATCTGTCTGGAAAATCTCTGAAAATGTTCCACACATTTGTAAAGCAACGCTCCAATCTAATGATTTGAAAACTTGGACCTTTACCTTGAGAAATTAGAGCTATTAGAGAGTCACCTTCTTATGGAAATTAGTCGAGGTACCAAAGTGTGATTTTCTAGGAGAGCTTAGAAGTTGTCCTCTCTGGAGGAAATCATATTTTGAAAGATTTAGAATTTCTACAAGTTCTTTTTTCTTTTTTTTTTAAAGATGTATTTATTTATTTGAAATACAGAGTTACAGAGAGAGAGGGAGAGAGAGAGATACAAAGAAAGAGAGAATCTCCCATCTCTTGGTTCACTCCCCAGATGGCTGCAATGGCAGGAGCTGGACTGAGCTGAAGCCAGGAGCCAGAACCTTTTTCCTAGTCTCCTATGTGGGTTCAGGGGATGAGGTACTTGGCCATCTTTCACTGCTTTTTCAGGCGCATTAGTAGGGAGCTGGATCAGAAGTGGAGCAGCCAGGACTTGAACTAGCATCCATAAGGGATGCTGGGGCTGCAGACAGCAGCTTTACCTGCTACACCATAGCTCCAGCCCTTCCATTAGCTCTTTTTGAAAAAAAAAATTATTTATTTACAGACAATGAGAGAGAGAGAGACAGAGAGAAAGGTCTTCCTTCTGTTGGTTCACTCCCCAAATGGCCACAACAGCCAGAGCTACACCGATCCGAAGCCAGGAGCCAGGTGCTTCCTCCTCATCTCCCATGCGGGTGCAGGGGCCCAAGCACCTGGGCCATCCTCCGCTGCCCTCCCGGACCACAGCAGAGAGCTGGACTGGAAGAGGAGCAGCAGGGACTAGAACTAGTGCCCATATGGGATGCCGGTGCCGCAGGCGGAGGATTAACCTAGTGTGCCTTGCCACCGGCTCCTCCATAAGTTCTTAAACATAAGAATTCCTTTAGAATTCAAACACAAAAGAAAATTGATAAAATGTTACAATCACCTCTGCCACCATTTTTTTTTTGTCTTTCCTTCTTACATTGGAGTAAGAAATTTTAATTTTTTTTTAATGTAAACTCACAGCTCGTCCAACAAGTTAGCAGGAAGAAATGGGGTTGCTCCACAGGTATAATTTGAGGGATGCTATTCAAAGCATGAAACTCTATGCCCTACAGTGTATCTATTTGGTTTCATTTGAATGTCTGTCTCTCTCTCTCTCTCTCTCTCTCTCTCTCTCTCTGTTTCTCATAGACATCTAACTCTTGTCTGGGCTGGAGAGGCATATTTATACCTTAGTAGTTATTTTTAGATATTTTTAAAGATTTATTTATTTATTTGAAAGGCACAAATACAGGTAGGGGAGGGGGGGAGAGAGAGAGAGAGATCTTCCATCTGCTGGTTCACTCCACAAATGGCCACAAAGGCCAGGGTTGGGCCAGGCTGAAACCAGGAGCCAGGAGCTTTCTCTGGATCTCCCACTTGGATGCAGGGGCCCAAGCACTTGAGTCATCTCCCACTGTTTTCCCAGGTGCATGTGCATTAGCAGGAAGCTTTATTGGAAATTGAGCAGCCAGGATTTGAACCATCTCCCATATGGGATCCCAGCACTACAGGTGGAGGCTTAACCCTCTATGTCACAACACCGGCCCCACCTTAGTAGTTATTAACGTATCTATTAAACCACTTAGACGAATAAAATGAGGTACAGATAAGATGGCCAGAAAGACACTTGGAATAGAAGGAAAAGAATGTGAGCAAAAACTGAAGAATGAGAAGCGAATGCCCAGGATTTGTGAAGACCCTGGTGACATGGCACCCAGGGAGAACCAGATCTAAATTGAAGTCCTGAAGCAGAAAGTCAATAAATCACGTTGAATCTGATGCTATTCTACCCTCTGTTCTATCATCACCACTTCAGAGGACCTGAGTCCTCATAAGTTAAACTGACAAAGCTGTTCCCTCCTTTTATATAGCCATTGAAAGTATTCTTTACTTTCCTTTTGTTCAGCTACCACACAGTGCCCATAAATTCTCCTAGAAAACACATTTAGAAAAGAAGCTCACAAGGGATTTCTAAGATTGGATTCACCCTTTATATTAAAATAATATACCAGTGGCTCAGTGGTAGTAGTATTAGAACGTATTGTTAAAAATGAGAGGTGTATTTACATGGCAAACATAAAGTGTGATATAGAATATCACTCATTCGTGGAGTCAAATATTAATAAATGCTTTACAAAAATAACAATTTACAGAGCTTTTAACTTTTATGATAAAAACCTCCTAAAAGACTAGCTAATTAAATTTAGTGTCAAGAAAAATTTTGTAGTTTCTGAGATTTTAATACCTTAACACTTTTTATTTTTTAAATTTTTTGTGTATTAACCTGTATTTTCAAAGATTTATTTATTTTAAAGACAGAGCTACAGACACACCCACACACCGAGAGAGAGAGAGAATCTTTCATCTGCTGGTTCAGTTCTCCAACGTCCATAGTGGCTATTGGGCCAGATCGAAGCCAAGAGCCTAGAACTCCATTCAGATCTCCCAACACCTTAAATTTTTTGTTTTGAAGGTTTATTTATTTATTTTAGAGGCAGAGTTATAGACAGAGAGAGGGAGAGATGGAGATAAAGGTCTTCTATCTGCTGCTTCATTCCCCAAATGGCTGCAATAGCCAGAGGTGGGCCAATCTGAAGCCAGTAGCCAGGAGCTTCTTCTGGGTCTCCCACACAGTTACAGGGACCTGAGCACTTGGGCCATCTTTCACTGCCTTTCCAGGCTATAAGAGACCGCTGACAAGCAGCTGAGACACGATCTGGTACCCATATGAGATGCCAGCGGTTTAGCCCACTGTGTCACAGCACCAGTCCTGAACAAAGCCATAAATTTTTTAAAACGGGGCCAGCATTGTGGCATAGTGGATTATGCCACTGCCTGTGATGCTGGCATCCCATGTGAGCTCCGGTTTGAGGTCCCAGCTGCTCCACCTCAGATACGCCTCCCTTCTGATACACCTGGGAAAGCAGCAGAGGATGGGTCAAGGGCTTGCTCTTGAACCCCCACCCACCCACGCACCCACCTCATTGGAGACCTGGATGGAATTCCAGCCTCTTGACTTTGGCCAAGTCCAGCCCCAGCTATTGAGGACATTTGAAGAGTGGACCAGCACATGGAAGATCTCTTCATCTCTCTCTCTCCCCTTCCCTCCCCCCTCTCTGTAACTCTGCCTTTCATCTAATAAAAATAAATGTTTGCAAGATATTTAATGACATAAAAATGTACATGTTTATGGTGTACCATATGATATTTCAATACATGTATACATTGGGTAATGTCCAATCAGGGTAAAAGTATACCCATCTCTTCAAATATTTATCATTTCATGCTGGTGAAAACATTGAAGATAATTTCAGTTCCTAATTAAGAAAACAAATAAGAAAACTTTGTAATTATTTTTGATATATATTAGTGGAAAATGCATTATAAAAATATATCATATCATAATTGATTTGTAAAAAGCATGTGATGATATCCAAGAGGTTTTACTAGAGTTTTTGAAGGAGTCTATGTGATTCATAGTACTTTTGATTGATTATTCCTACATTTAGAACATGAAAAATACGTAAAACAACCAAAAATCCTCTTGAGATGTCACCTGTATTTTCCATACCTAAGATTCGGTCACTAAACTGCTTATCACTAGATGTCTGGGATCATTAATCTTGCATTTTAAGAACTTTTTATTGAGACAGGATATTTTAACGGGTAAAATGTCATACTTTCAATTCTTGTGATTCCATACATTTTGCTTACTGAGGCTGTTTTTAAATAAGGATTACAAGAACCATACCTCTTCTCACGATGTATATCCAATACAAGCAGATCAGACTGTGATATATTGATCTCACTAGACTCTTTAAATTCTCCTTAGAACAAATTAATGCATTATCTCATTCTGAATATAAATATGAATTGTGCAATAGGCAATTCTTTAAGAGAAAATAAATATGTTCTCTAAATAAGATTCCTTTAGAATAATTTATGAAATAAAATTAGAGTAACTGATTATGCTTTCAGTTAATGTCCAATTAAGACACTTGCTCAATAGATAATCTTATTGTAGGTTGTAAGCAGATGAGGTGTGCTTTTTGTATCTATATTCTGCAAGTAATATCACCTTTGGACATCTGACTTCCTGATTGCTCACAATCCCATTTCAGACAAGTGCAAACGCAGCTATAGACTAAGTGACCACATTTTATGTTGTGGATTTTGGTTAGCAGCTGTATAATTTGCATCTCATTTCCCTTGCCCAGAGCTCATGAGAGCTTTTCACATTTTTATATTATACACTTACTTATAAGTAGACATAATTAAAGCATGAAATAAAAAGACCAGGAATATTAAACTTGATTTTCCACTCAGTGGGCAGAGAACAGACCTTCAGAAAAGGAAAGGCAAACTTAGGTAGCCACGATACACCGGGTTCTTTCAGTTAAGAAACTGACATCTGTTCTAGGAATCTACATCTGAAACTGACATCTGTCCAGGAAGCTCCTGGCTCCTGGCTTCGGATCTGTGTAGCTCCAGCCGTAGTGGCCATTGGAGGGTGAACCAATGGAAGGAAGACCTTTCTCTCTCTCTCTCACTGTCTAACTCTGCCCGTAAAAAATAAAAATTAAAATTAAAAAAATAAAGAAATTAAGATTCCTTTATGGCTCCTTGTCTACTTTAGTAGGGGAGTTGAAATCTACTTCAGGTACTCTCTCTCTCTGGTACCCATGACGTGACTGACAACCCCATGCCTCTTTATCCCTACATTAGCTGTTGTATAAAATGAAAACATACTTAAGTACAGTTGTGTTCTCTGCTTATTGTCATAATAAATATAACTATAGCTAGATGGGTTAAAGCTTTTCTCATAATAAGTCTCAGATAAATGTAGACAATTGTTGGCAACAGAGTAGGTGGATTGCCTGGAATCAGAAAATGAAGCTTCAGAGGTTGTCTTGCTTTTATTAATTTAGATTTTGGCAACAGATTAATCAGAATTAGACTTGAAAATGAAGACACTTAATCCAGACCATTAATCATGTAAAACCTATAAGCTAATTTTGAAATATTAACTCCATTTAGTATTGCATAGAATTTTGACTTTTGAGAAAAACCTATGAAATATTAGGGGATTAAGCTTCTGCCTGCAATGCTGGCATCCCATCTAGACATGAGTTCGAGTCCTGGCTGCTCCACTTCCAATCTAGTTCCCTGCTAATGCACCTGGGAAAGCAGCAGAAGATGGTCCAAGTACCTGCCCCCACATGAGAGACCTGGAAGAAGTTCCTGGTTCTTGGCTTCAAATGGGTCCAGTCCTGGCCTTTGCAGCCATTTGGGGAGTGAAACAGTAGATGGAAGATCTCTCTCTCTCTCTCTCTGTTTCTCCCTCACTCTCTATAACTCTGCCTTTCAAATAAATAAATGAAAATATCTTTTAAAAAGTGCAGAAGCACAGTAGTGAGCAGAGACATCATCCATGAGTCCAACAGCTGGAGGCTGGAGGAGATACCAGATTCTGACAGTGACATGAGAGCAGACTACAGCAGCCAGTACCACTGGTGATATTGCCTGAGGGAGAGCCTTGCGGACTACACCGTCTTTGAGTATGGCCCAGAGCCCCAGCATGGGACAGGGTATCCCCTAATACAAAAAAGGAAAATCACATTTCTTTCTCCCCACCCCCCTATGAGAGCACCCGGCAACCAAAGGGGAGAAGGCGCCATCTTGACACTAGTAGAGGCTGCAGCAGCTCTCACACACATGACCAGGGGATTTTGGCAGAGGGAGAAATGTGTGTTTCCCACTGCCTTTGAGTCTGCCTGGGATGGTTGACAGGAGGCTGGGTACCCATTTAGGATTGTGGGATGCCCCCCATCCTTTCAACCTATCATAAGCTCCAGAGCTCAATCTGCCAATACAGAGCACCCACAGGCAGCTGACTCTATAATTAACTCTGCTCTCTCCATAGACAGAGCAAGGTTGCAGGGCAGAGATGGGATTCTCATTACCAAGTGACTGTGAGAGCCTTGTGCACTGTGACTGTTGGAATCCTGTGACTGCACAATAGGGTGTGGAGCATAGGTGGATCTCTGGGCAATCACTGAGTCTGGCATCCAGGTTCAGAGCTCCCTGATTGCCTGAATTGGGTCATTACTGAGGGTTCCAGGCTCACACTGAGGGTGGCACAGGTCCTTTGTGTGGTTCATGTGCCAGTGTGGGTGAGAGTTGTGTCCACTGAAGGCTAACCTTGGGCATTAATCACCCGGGAAGAGAGGAGGTGAGGTTTTGATTATTTCAACAGATGTGATCATACTCTCCCCTGATGACAACAGAAGATATCTACCATGCCCAAATGGGGCATCATCCTGGATTCTCACCTGACCTTTGAGCACTGACCAGAGTTTCCTAGTCCCACCCAGCACATATCACTAGGTATTCACTAAAGGAGTAGACACTCCACTAAGCCACAGAGGAATAGTTCAAAGATAACATTCATCAGTGGAGAAAACCAAGTGTTTCCACAAATGCCTAAAAATAAACTCAGAAATACAAGAAACAAGAACAAGGAACAGCACATGACTACTACAAAGGAACGCAGCAACATTTCAATATTAGAATGTGAAGATGAAGAAATTGATGAAATGCCTGAAAAGGAATTCATAGGATTTCCCAGAAGCAATAAGAAGGAAATTTGTGAGTTAAAGAAATCGAGAAATGACATGAATAAAAATTTTCCCACAAGATTGAAATGTTGAAAAGAACCTGAACTGAAATACCAGAAATGCTACTTTCCCAAACTGAGCATTGTGGCGGCTTGGCATTTCTTTGGAAGATGTGGACCGAGATCACTGTTTAAAAATGTTTTTTATTTTTCCTTCAGAATCATTCTATATTTTGGACAAGCAGACTTACAGATAGAGAAAGGGTACAGAGAGAGAGAGGGATCACTCACCCATCTGGTGATTTACTCCCCAAATTGCCAAAATAGCCAGGCCTAGTGTAGGCTGAAGCCAGGAACTAGAAGATTCTTCCAGGTCTTCTACCTGGGAGCAGGGTGCCAAACACTCGGGCCCTCCTCCACTCCTTCCCCAGGCTCCTTAGCAGGGAACTGGATTGGAAGTGCAGAAGCAGAACTCATTCCGGTGCCTGAAAGTGATGCCAGTGCTGCAGCTTGTGGCTGAACCAGCAGAGCCCCCATGCCAGGTGCCAATGTTTACCACTTGAAGCCTGGGGCTGGTTACCACACCCAGGAGGCCGTGATGTCACACAAGGGCTAACACAGGGGTGGGAGTTCATTTCCAACCCCAACCCTGGAAGACCAGATGTCTGGTGTATAGTGCACTGAACTATCTAGAAAAGCCTTGGGGTCTCCTGGTCCTTCACAGAATGCCCTAGGAGCACACAGCATCAGGAGTGGGTGGCAGTGAACCATGCCCAAGTTTCTTGTCCATCACCAAACCCTTTGTGTACGGGACACCCCAAGCCTGAGGCTACACACTAGATCCAGGAGTGCTTCAGTGCTAGAGACTCAGAAAAGGTATCCCAAACAGTTTGACCAGGCCTAGCTTGACAAGGCCTGGCGTTACCAGGAAAACACAGTTTCTAGATCAATGTACCCTCTTTGGAGTGGCTGGCACACTTCTTGGGACCAAGGGGTCAAGAGTATTCTTTAAAAAAGAAAAGATTTTATTCATTTGAAAGAGTTACAGAGAGAGGTAGAGATGAGAGAGGTCTTCCATCCACTGTTTCACTCCCCAAATGTCCGCAATGGCTAGAGGTGAGCTGTAGGAGCCAGGAGCTTCCTCCAGGTCTACCAAGTGGGTGCAGGGACCCAAGGACTCTGGCCATCCTCTGCTGCTTTCCCAGGTACATTAGCAGGGAGCTGGATCAGAAGTGGAGCAGCTGGGACTGGAACTGGCACCCATATGGGATGCCAGTGCTACAGGCCAGGACTTTAACCTGCTGCACCACAGAGCTAGTGCCTCATGAGTATTCTATTACTCCAGATTTCCATGGCTATTCTAGAGGCAGAGCCAAAACTCACTAGAGAAGAGGATGGCCAGACAGACACACTGAACTCTTTGGGATTCTCTAGACATGTGTGAGTGATATGGAATCTGAGGAGCCTGACAATTACCCAACAGACTCAAGGCCTCCCACTCATTCTTGGCATGCCAAGGGCTTCTTGGACATGCCTGGAATCAAGTCCTTAATGTCTTTTCATATCCTGCTTTAGGAAATATTGGCCTGTCCAGAGCTGACCACTGGCAAGGGTTTTTGGGGTTCACATTTAATCTGACACAGCTTCTTGCTCCTTTGGATCCTGTCGTGTCCTAGCTGTGTGACCCACTCTGAGAATCCTGGTATGGGGGGAATGCCATTTACCTTGAGCCTGTCCAAGGCTCCAGCATGCACAGGAACTCTGGCAGTGCCAGAACCTCTTTGCTCAGGCTCAGCCCAAAGCCGTGCTAACCAGAAAGCAACTCCCTTGTGCCCTGCAGGAACCTCCTGCCTGAGGAACTCTCAGAGCACCCTGGGATGTCAGGACAGCCAGCTCCATTCTCAAGAGTTTCGCGAGAGCAAGAATGTGCACTTCTGGGTTTTCCCAGTGAAACAGATCAGAACACATATCCTAAGGGCCCTGGTGTGCCTGGGAATTTCTGGATCTCTGAGTGCTACTCTCTGGGTTGGTGCCAGGGTTCAGATCCTAATCCTAGATCAAGGGACAAGACACCTCAGCCACGAGCCATAAACCCTGCAATAAAATATGGCCATTGAGAATCTCAGCAGGAGCATGCTGTCCCTTGGATTCCAGCCAAAAACTCCAACGAAGTTTGTGTGCCTGTTTCCCAAACAGCTCAGAGGCAGCTGGGCCTTTCTTCAGGAGATGTGGACCAGGATCACTGTTTACGTGTTCTTTATTTTTCCTTCAAATAATCATTTTATATCTTGAACAGGCAAACTTACAGATAGAGAAGTGTCACCCATTCAGTGGTTCACTCTCCAGGTGGCCAAAACAGTCATAGCTGTGCTAGGATGAAGCCAAGAAGCAGAAGCTTCTTCTAGATCTCGTACTTGGGAGCAGGGGACCAATATAACTGAGGACAGCACATCATGGACTTTTGGTGGTTCTCACCCTGCCCATTGCACACAAAGTGACCTAGGAGATGTTACTTTGGATGGAAAGGCACACAGTTTATTTACGCATGTGGGCTTGACTAGACTTGTGTCTCAAGAGTCAAGACCTGATCCTCTGTCTCTCACTACTTTTATACCCTAAATTTAGCAAGGCAGTAACGAGGTAGTTTCGGGGAGCACAATGTTATGTTATCTTAGGCTCTCAGGGATTAACAAATCACAGCTGCAAAGTAAGATAGTTTTAGGATATGAGAACAGTAAATTATAACTTTAAGGCAAGTTTAGGAGGCACACACTATCTCCCTTAGGTATGGGACTAGTCCTTTACAGCAGGTGGGGAACCAGTTTTTACAGTCAGTATTGGTTTGCTTAGACCCAACTGGCCCTTTGCTAGCAAGCTGAAGGGTGTCTGTAGCATTCACTCACTGGCTCCTTGAAGGTCCTACAGGAGAGGCTCTGTAACAGAGACACTGCACTAGAACTTGGGACATTAGATGAGCAATTGGGTCAGAGTCTACCATACTCATGCATTAGAAGCTCAATATACTCAAATCTTACTAGAAAACAGCCATGCTGGTTTGCTGGTGGAACAACGGCCTCAGAATGTGCATTCAAAGCCCACGCTACTGCAAACAATACAGGAGTTGGTGCAAGCACCTTAATGAGTTCACAGGTTGCCTACACATGCCAAGATACTGACACAGCATTTTAAAACACTCCAGGGGACTGCATATGTTTGTTTTTTTGAAAGTCTGCAAGGTGTGCCTAGTGACCACCAATACTTCTGGAGACTCCACAGGGGTTTTGCAGGTTCACATCCTGCCAAGGAATGCCCAGTGAAAACCCAGCCTTTGCAAATATTACTAGGGAATGCGCATGAGCATATAATGGGTCACAGGCTTCCCACACATATGCAGTGAGGATCCAGGCTTTTGAAAATATAACTAGGGGCCGGCGCTGTGGTGTAGCAGGCAAAGCCACCACCTGCAGTGCTAGAATCCCATATGGGCACCAATTTGAATCCTGGCTGCTCCTCTTCTGATCCAGTTCTCTGCTGTGCCCTGGGAAAGCAGTGGAAGATGGCCCAAATACTTGGGCTCCTGCACCCACGTGGGAGACCTGGAAGAAGCTCCTGGCTCCTGGCTCCTGGCTCCTGACTTAGGATTGGCCCAGCTCCAGCCATTGTAGCCACTTGGGGAGTGAACCAGTGGATGGAAGACCTCTCTGTCTCTCTCTCTCTCTGTAACTCTGCCTTTCAAATAAATAAATCCTTAAAAAATAAAATAAAATATAACTGGTGATGACAGGTCATATTTGGTGTCTCAAAGTCAACCATAAATATACAGGGTCGGACTACAATATGCAAATTCATCTAGAGATCACTCTTGTTGGTTAGCTGGTACCAAGGTGGACCATGAAAGTGCATTCACCACCAGGTGTTTGCAAATGCAACTTGGGATGGCTGTCCCTGCACATTAAGTGACTGTTAGCTTTTGCAAACACAACTGCAGAATACATAGGCCTTTTTTTTGGTTCTAATCTGCCAGGCATTTACAGTGATGTCCTCCACTACAGCTGGGGCTCACACATGCACAGTTGGCGATTCACAGGCTGCCCAGGCATGCCCAGTTATGGATCAACCCTTGGTAAATTCAACTGATGACCATGCATGAGCATTTGGTGCTACACATGCTGCCTGTGCATGCAAGGTGACCCAGGAGACAGTGCCAATGGAACTTGAGATATCAGATGCTCAATTGGGTCACAAAGTCTGCCATACTCATACAACAGAAGGCTCAATGTATTCAAATCTTACTAGAGAACAGCCATGCCTGTTTGCTGGCCCAATGGAGACCTCAGAATGTGCATTTAAAGCTTAAGGTCTTTCAAACAATACCGGGGTCATTAACAGATTCACAGGCAAACTATGAAGGCCAAGGTACTGACACAGCATTTTAAAGCACACCCCGAGGACTGCATATGCATGTTTTTTGTGAAAGATGAGGAGTGCCCAAGGACCTCTGCAAATTTGCAAATCCTACTGGGACCCCCACAAGGGTTTTTGCATGTTCACACCTTGCCCAAGAATGCGCAGAGCGGCAAGATGGCGGAATAGGCAGGGAGCACACTTAGTCCGAGGGAGAGAAAGTTTAATATAAGTGGAGATACTGCAGGGTCAAGGAAGAGTAGGGGATGAAACAGCAGAGGAAACTCTTCTGGAACTAGTGATTCACAGTGGACCTGCGTGGAGAGCGTGGGAGCCCAAGTTCGGGACACCAGCGGCAGACTCAACACACCAGCGCTGGAACGCGAGGTGAGCCGAACCTCAATAGCCCGAGATACCAGCGGGCAAGCGGAAAGAGGAGGCTAGAGGGAACGAGGCTTGAAACTCCGTGGGGAAAAGTTCACCAGGCTAACTAGAAGAGAGAGAGGAAAAAAATAAAAAAAGTGACCGATACAGACACAAGTTTCTCTCTCTCCGCTCACCTCTCAAAGGCGAGCAAGACAGAGCAGGCGCCATTTTGGACATACGTCATAAGCAGGGCGACCTCAGGTCTGCACCAGCCCTGAGCCTAGCAGAAAAACCTGACTCTGGGGGGAGGGGTGAAATAACAGGAGATTAGCATCTAACTTGGCAACCCAGTGGGAGACTGCAGGAGAATTGGAGCCCACACTGAGGGCAGCAGAGATTCCCTGTGTGGTCCTTGGGAAAGAGCTTCCAATCTCTGGCTCCTGTGGGTATATCATTTGCCTGCTAACTACCTCCAATTACGTTCAGCTGTGTGGAATTACTTCCCTTTTAAATCAAAAAAAGAAAGAGAGATTTACCACACCTAACCTGGGAGTGTCATCTTTGACACACCCTCAACCCTGAGGAACCAAACACAGCTCTCAGTCCACACTCATCTCAAGCCTCTAAGGCTCCACTGCAAGCAGACAGTCCACTTAATATAGAGCCGTAGTGTAACAAGAAAAAACACCACAGTGAAGAAACCAAATATCTCCAACATGCCAAACAACAAACGCAAAAACCAAGCTAACAAGAACAAGGAAGACACTATGACGCCCCCAAATGAAAAAGACACCCCAATTCAAGATTATGAAGATGATGAGATCGAAGAAATGCAAGAAGCGGATCTCAAAAAATTGCTAAGAACATTAAGAAGTTCTCAAAAACAAATTCTCGAACTACAGAAATCCTTAATGGACAAGATAAAAAATCTCTCTCGTGAAAGTGAAATATTAAGGAGGAATCAAAATGAAATGAAACAACTAGTGGAACAAGAAACTCTGATAGTAAATAGAAATCATAATGAAATGAAGAATTCAATAGATCAAATGACAAACACATTTGAGAGCCTTAAAAACAGAATGGGCGAAGCAGAAGAGAGAATATCGGACTTAGAAGACAGAGAACAGGAAAGGAAACAGGCAAACCAAAGAAAAGAAGAAGAAATTAGAAATCTAAAAAATATTGTCGGGAATCTACAGGATACTATTAAAAAACCCAACATTCGGGTTCTAGGAGTTCCTGAAGGCATGGAGAGGCAGAAAGGATTAGAAGGCATTTTCAGTGAGATACTAGCAGAAAATTTCCCAGGTTTGGAGAAGGACAGAGGCATCTTAGTACAGGAAGCTTATAGAACCCCTAATAAACATGACCAAAAGAGATCCTCACCACGACATGTTGTAATCAAACTCACCACAGTGAAACATAAAGAAAAGATCCTAAAAGGTGCAAGAGAGAAACGTCAGATTACTCTTAGAGGATCTCCAATTAGACTCACAGCAGACTTCTCATTTTAAATGGCTTATAGATAAGAATGTCCATAAATTTAAGCTGCTAAAATCAATCAAAGATACATTTTAATTTATGGGACCTGAATCTGTGTACCATATGTTTTAGACTTGTTGGTAGAAACAAACTAAAAACATTTTAGATGGTTGTGCTTAAGTTTACTGGCTAAACAAACTACACCATGTTAGATATTTAAGAGGTGTTTTCAAATACATGATTCTGAAAATTTATAGAAGGCATTGGACCTTCTGGTAAATGTTTTCCTAAGTTGTTATCTAATGGTTGAAACGGTTTGCTAAGTATTCATGTGATATTGCTATTGTCAGCAAGCGATCTAGGACTTGCTCCCTCATTTCTCTATTCTAAGCCCAACTTGTTCTTTCATTTCTCTATTCTCTTCAAGGTAGGAAACTAATTCTATTATGAAGGAATCTGTAGGATGCACAATTTAATCTTTAGACCTTATAAAAGAGATGGCTAACATTTTTCTGTAATAGCAGAGCCAAAATAAGAACTTAAATAATAATCTCATAGCTAGATTCACTTCGCCATCAGTGAAGTATACAGTAAGTAGAAAAAACCTCCCTTTCAGACCAAAGGGAAAGAAAGTTTTAAAGTGAGAATATAATTTTCCTCATGGGCATTGTCTACCTTAGAAAAACTACTACAGAACATGCCTGTGACTATAGACTTGTAGTTCAGGCCACCAAAGATTAGAGATGGGACTTGGGCACTCCCTTGACTTGCATCCTCTGGTCTGCTTGAACACAAACCAGGAGGAAAAGAAAGCTAGGCATCAGAAGCAATGGGTGGCAGGCCTATTAATGGCTGATCTGTACAGTGATCTGCCCTCAAGGAGACCCAACAGGCCAGTCCACTGCAGTGGCTTTCAATGTGGTAAGCATGGGCTTCAGCAGAAGTCAGCTTGTGAAGAGCCCTGGCAGCTCTGCAAGAGCTGGATCACTGGAAATGGACCTGCCCTGGAGTCGAAGGATGCCCAGGTCAGAGCCACAGATCTTATTGGCTCTAAGCTGAAAAGCCCTTCACTCAGCCCAACTTCCAAAGTGACCACTGCAGCTGAGGGGATGGTCAAGTAGGGTCAGCAACATTGCAGGCAGAACTGTAAATTTCTTGTTAGAGATGCCACCTGCCTTTACCTGGCCAGCTCTCCTCCCAGGCCAGCCAAGTAATGAGAGTCAACAGAGTGCCTTCCCCTAGGAGGTTCACACCTCCCTTAGGATATACCCCATGTGAAGAGATTGATAGGTCTGGGCCTCTTAACTTACAAGGCCTAAAGCCCACCAGATTATTATCAAGCCCCTTCTGTCAGGTTCTATTTGCCTCTCAGTCAGAAAACTTAATTGTAGCTTAGACAGCACCTTTCTTAGCTCCTCTAATAATGACTCTGTCCTTTGTTCTAGGCCCTGTCTAGTGCACTTGGGCCTCATTCCTTTGTAATCATAACCTCTACTCTACCACCAATGGCTCTACTCCCAACCTGTGTGTACTGATGGTCCTCTTCCCCACTTCATGCTGTATAATTGTTCAAACCTGGTAAATGCCACTCTTAGGATCATTGGTTACTATTCTCACTCTGTCTTTTATGACCTTGTCTAAATATGATCAGAGTTGGCAAACTTGGAAGGCTTCCATAGCCTTGGCAACTCATGACGACAGCCTAGGATGGTTACTGGTGCCATAAACTAGAGGGTCAATTTGTTGGGTCAACAACAGGAACCACTGTGCACTTGCTCCTCGTGTGGAATCTCTGTCCTTAATGTGCTGTACATTTTGATTTAATGCTATAACTAGTACTCAAACAGTATGTTTCACTTTGTGTTTCTATGTGGGTGCAAACTGTTGAAATCTTTATACTAAATTGATCTTCTGTATATAAAGAGAATTGAAAATGAATCTTGATGCAAATGGAAGGGGAGAGGGAGCGGGAGAGGGGAGGGTTGCAGGTGGGAGGGAAGTTATGGGAGGGGGAAGCCATTGTAATCCATAAGCTGTACACTGGAAATTTATATTCATTAAATAAACATTAAAAAAAAAAGAATGCGCAGTTAAAACCCAGCCTTTGCAAATATTACTGGGGAATACACATGAACATTTGGGGGGTCACCGACTTCCCAGGCATGCACCGTGAGACAAGTATTAAAAATATAACTGGCCGGCGCCATGGCTCACTTGGCTAATGCTCCGCCTGTGGCGCCGGCACCCCAGGTTCTAGTCCCAGTTGGGGCACCAGATACTAGTCCTGGTTGCTTCTCTTCCAGTTCAGCTCTCTGGTGTGGCCCAGGAGGGCAGTGGAGGATGGCTCCAGTGCTTGGGTCCTTGCACCCGCATGGGAGACCAGGAGGAAGTACCTGGCTCATGGCTTCAGATCTGCGCAGTGCCAGCCACAGCGGCCATTAGGGTAGTGAACCAATGGAAGGAAGACCTTTCTCTCTATCTCTCTCACTGTCTATAACTCTCTCTCTGTCTCTCTCTCACTGTTTAACTCTGCCTGTCAAAAAATAAAAAAAAAAGAAATGAAATGAAAATATAACTGGTGATGGCAGATCACATTTGGGGTCTCAAAGTCAGCCATAAATGGTGATCAGACCACAATATGCAAATTCATATAGAGGACACTCTTGCCAGTTAGCTGGCACCAAGCTGGACCATGAGTGTGCATTCACCACCAGATGTTTGCAAATGCAACTTGAGACCATATATGGGCCTTTAGTCATTCACAGGCTGCACACCCACACTAAGTGACTGAAATCAGGGACCTTTACTCAAAATTTATTTTAAGATTAATATTTTCGAGGGTTCTTGCCATATATTTAGTAAGAATTCTAACTATCAGCTGTTTCTAAATGAAACAGGCAGCATGGTAAGTTTTTAGCATTTATTCGGTGTGAGAAGTACATAGGAAAGTGGAGGCTTTATTTGAGGGAGAAAGAAGTCTAGAAATGTAAGTTGGATCTAAAATAGGCAGAGAGCAGGCTGGGAGCCACATGGAGCAAGCATGCAATTAGGTTCAGCCACAGGTAGGGTAGCACAGGCAGGGAAGCAGAGAGAGGGCAGCCAGAAGGCAGGGCACCTGGAGGCTGGGAACAACAAAGGAAAGGCTCACCATGCTCCAGGCCTTTTATTCTTGTCCAAAGGGGAGTGGTTACATAGTCTGATTGGCAGGTTGGCATACAGGAGGTCAAGAAGGGGCGTGAGATCACAAAAGGGGCAGGGTGAAAGCGTGGTCTCCAGCTCACAGATCTAATCAACTTAATCCTATCCGGCTGCCTATATCAACTGTGCTAGCTTTTGCAAACACAGCTGTGGAATACCTAGGTCTTTTTTTGTTCTTAGACTACCAGGCATACACAATGACCTGCTAAGCCTTTTCTACTACACCAGGGGACCACAGATGCACAGTTGGTGATTCACAGGCTGCCCACACATTCTCAGTTACCAATCAACTCTTTGTAAATACAATCAGGGAATGCTGATGGGCATTTGGTGTTTTACACGTTGCTACGCATGCAAGGAGGCCCAGGAGACAATGCTAATAGAATTGGGGATATCAAATGCGCAATTCGGTCATAAAGTCTACCATATTGATGCAACAGAAGGCTCAATATATTCAAATCTTACTAGAGAACAGCCATGCTGGCTTATTGGCTGAACAGTGGCCAAAGAATGTACATTAGAAGCCCAAGATATTTTCTACAAAACCGGGGTCAGCACAAGCTCATTAACAGGTACACAGGCAACCCATGCATGCCGAGACTGACACAGCATTTTAAAAGAACACCTGTGGATTGCCCATGCATGTGTTTTGTCAAAGAGTGCAAGGAATGCATAGTGACCACCTGCAACTTTGCAAATACAACTGAAGATCACTCAGGGGTTTTGCAGATTCACACTCTGCCCAGGAATGCCCAGTGATGACTCAGCATTTGCAAATATAACCGGACTGTGCATGAATATTTGGTGGGTCATGGGCTTCCCACGTGTGCCCAGAGAGGTCCAAGGATTTGAAAATATAACTGGTGATAGCAGACCATATTTGGGATCTCAAAGTCAGCCATAAATATACAGTGGTCAGACCATGACGTGCAAATGTAACCAGGGGGCACTCTGTTCAGTTAGCTGGCTCCAAAGTGGCCTGAGAATGTGCATTCACCATCTCCCACGCATGTGCAAATGCAACTTTGGACTGCAATGCACATTTAGTCATTCACAGAAAGTCATTCACAGATAGAACTGCTTTGCCTCATTTTACTTCAAGGTGTAGAGTTCGTGTCTCTAGTAGGGAACTGTTGCTGCATTTAGTCTTTATGTTCAGGTTATTTTGGGAACTTGAATACATGTGTTGTTAACACTATGTGCACTTTGTAAGCAATTTATTTCCAGTTTTTCAAGCATCATGTAGCATATTCCTATTAGAAGGAGATATTCCAAGATATTTCAGGGAAAATGTCCCAGAATATGGTTCTTACTTTCTTACATATTCACTTATTACTTTAGATATGGTTCCTTAAGAACCCAGGAAAATCTTTTTATTCATTTATTTATTTGAGAGGTAGAGTTATAGCAGATAGAGGGAGAGATAGAGAGAAAATTCTTCCATCTGCTGGTCCACTCCCCAGATGGCTACAATGGCCAGAGCTGAGCCAATCCGAAGCCAGGTGCCAGGAGCTTCTTCTGGGTCTCCCACATAGGTGCAGGGGCCCAAAGACTTGGGCTATCTCCTACTGCTTTCCCAGGCCATTGCAGAGAGCAGGATCAGAAGAGGAGCAGTCAGGACTAGAACCAGCACCCATATGGGATGCCAGTGCCACAGACAGAGGCTTAGCCCACTGCCACAGCACCAGCCCCTCTAGGGAAATTATCTTCAGATTTAATGTGTTTAGAATGGTAAACATGCCTAAAGCCTCAAACATCATGTAGATGAATTATAATGCAGATGAATCATAATAGAAAGATCAGTTGCACTTTAAATTATCTCAAGGAATAAACTTCTCTTTGGAATATAGCTGTTACTTTCAGTTTAACCTTTAAGTTTACAAACATGATTTTAAAAATTTGATGTAACTTAAACAGAGTGATTTTCCTGATGGTCTCCTAACGAGTGGAGTTGATACCCAGTTCAATACGAGATTACCACATTAGGATTCCATGAGAACCTAAACATAAATTTTTAATAACAATAATAACAATAATCTTTAATAATTGCTTTAAACAATCTTGCTATAAAGGTCTCATTTGCCTGAGGTGATTTCAAGAAATTGTTAGCTCCTAAAATGGACCGTGTTTTATATGCTCAATTATTGCTTTAGGCCCACAGCCTGTAATACATACAAAATTGACAAAACAAGAGATTTGAATGTTTTCTACTTACTGTTTACTTCGCTGATGGCGAAGTGAATCTAGCTATGAGATTGTTATTTAAGTTCTTATTTTGGCTCTGCTATTACAGAAAAATGTTAGCCATCTCTTTTATAAGGTCTAAAGATTAAATTGTGCATCCTACAGATTCCTTCATAACAGAATTAGTTTCCTACCTTGAAGACAATAGAGAAGTGAAAGAACAAGTTGGGCTTAGAATAGAGAAATGAGGGCGCAAGTCCTAGATCGCTTGCTGACAATAGCAATATCACATGAATACTTAGCAAACCGTTTCAACCATTAGATAACAACTTAAGAAAACATTTACCAGAAGGTCTAATGCCTTCTATAAATTTTCAGAATCATGTATTTGAAAACACCTCTTAAATATCTAACATGGTGTAGTTTGTTTAGCCAGTAAACTTAAGCACAACCATCTAAAATGTTTTTAGTTTGTTTCTACCAACAAGTCTAAAACATATGGTACACAGATTCAGGTCACACAAATTAAAATGTATCTTTGATTGATTTTAGCAGCTTAAATTTATGGACAATCTTATCTATAAGCCATTTAAAATAAAACTCTTAATAAAATTTCCCCATGTGGACATACAATATGTACACACATATAACATAGCATAATAGACCAATATAGCAATTTTAATAACAGTAAGTAGAAAAAAACCTCCCTTTCAGACCAAAGGGAAAGAAAGTTTTAAAGTGAGAATATAATTTTCCTCATGGGCATTGTCTACCTTAGAAAAACTACTACAGAACATGCCTGTGACTATAGACTTGTAGTTCAGGCCCCTGAAGATTAGAGATGAGACTTGGGCACTCCCTTGACTTGCATCCTCTGGTCTGCTTGAACACAAACCAGGAGGAAAAGAAAGCTAGGCATCAGAAGCAATGGGTGGCAGGCCTATTAATGGCTGATCTGTACAGTGATCTGCCCTCAAGGAGACCCAACAGGCCAGTCCACTGCAGTGGCTTTCAATGTGGTAAGCATGGGCTTCAGCAGAAGTCAGCTTGTGAAGAGCCCTGGCAGCTCTGCAAGAGCTGGATCACTGGAAATGGACCTGCCCTGGAGTCGAAGGATGCCCAGGTCAGAGCCACAGATCTTATTGACTCTAAGCTGAAAAGCCCTTCACTCAGCCCAACTTCCAAAGTGACCACTTCAGCTGAGGGGATGGTCAAGTAGGGTCAGCAACATTGCAGGCAGAACTGTAAATTTCTTGTTAGAGATGCCACCTGCCTTTACCTGGCCAGCTCTCCTCCCAGGCCAGCCAAGTAATGAGAGTCAACAGAGTGCCTTCCCCTAGGAGGTTCACACCTCCCTTAGGATATACCCCATGTGAAGAGATTGATAGGTCTGGGCCTCTTAACTTACAAGGCCTAAAGCCCACCAGATTATTATCAAGCCCCTTCTGTCAGGTTCTATTTGCCTCTCAGTCAGAAAACTTAATTGTAGCTTAGACAGCACCTTTCTTAGCTCCTCTAATAATGACTCTGTCCTTTGTTCTAGGCCCTGTCTAGTGCACTTGGGCCTCATTCCTTCGTAATCATAACCTCTACTCTACCACCAATGGCTCTACTCCCAACCTGTGTGTACTGATGGTCCTCTTCCCCACTTCATGCTGTATAATTGTTCAAACCTGGTAAATGCCACTCTTAGGATCATTGGTTACTATTCTCACTCTGTCTTTTATGACCTTGTCTAAATATGATCAGAGTTGGCAAACTTGGAAGGCTTCCATAGCCTTGGCAACTCATGACGACAGCCTAGGGTGATTACTGGCACCATAAACTAGAGTGTCAATTTGTTGGGTCAACAACAGGAGCCACTGTGCACTTGCTCCTCATGTGGAATCTCTGTCCTTAATGTGCTGTACATTTTGATTTAATGCTATAACTAGTACTCAAACAGTATGTTTCACTTTGTGTTTCTATGTGGGTGCAAACTGTTGAAATCTTTATACTAAATTGATCTTCTGTATATAAAGAGAATTGAAAATGAATCTTGATGCAAATGGAAGGGGAGAGGGAGCGGGAGAGGGGAGGGTTGCGGGTGGGAGGGAAGTTATGGGAGAGGGAAGCCATTGTAATCTATAAGCTGTACACTGTACATTTATATTCATTAAATAAAATTTTTAAAAAAAAGAGATTTGAATGTTACTGTAAAGTAAGGTTTATGAGAGTATATGGATACACCATCTGTATTAACACTATTGAGCTTAGTAAGCAGTGAATTTCCAATGCTTTGTAATCATTAGAGTCATTGTGCCAGAAGCCATTTTCTGGAATTCAATTAGTTTCTAAGAATAAACTTTCTGTGATATTTTCTCTGTGTGTTTACTGATTGCTTTACGTACACAGGTCTTAAAATGAAATAACTTCGGCCGGCGCCGTGGCTTAACAGGCTAATCCTCCACCTTGCGGCGACGGCACACCGGGTTCTAGTCCCGGTTGGGGCGCCAGATTCTGTCCCGGTTGCCCCTCTTCCAGGCCAGCTCTCTGCTATGGCCCGGAAAGGCAGTGGAGGATGGCCCAAGTGCTTGGGCCCTGCACCCGCATGGGAGACCAGGAGAAGCACCTGGCTCCTGGCTTCAGATCAGCGTGATGTGCCGGCCGCAGCGGCCATTGGAGGGTGAACCAACGGCAACAAGGAAGACCTTTCTCTCTGTCTCTCTCTCTCACTATCCACTCTGCCTGTCAAAAAAAAAAGTTTAAAAAAAAATGAAATAACTTCACAAACATGAGAACATAGGCAAAAGGAATGATACTGAAAAATTATTTATTGTTTGATGTTGTCTCAAGAAAAGGAGTTTGTATCCAGTTTAGCACTTGTTTTCATTCATTATTCAAAATAATGAAAGAATCCCTGATTTTAGCTCTTTTTCTTCTTGCATAGCAATCATTTTGATTTCTAGCATGAGAACACACTGTGTGTTAGAAATAATCAAAGGAGATGTTAAGCATGATGATTGGCACACAAAATGATTAACATTAAATAAGGACAGGCATAAATAAAACTTTTTGGAAAATTTTCCTGGGAAAATTAAATGGATTCTCTGCTATAATTACAATGTTCTTAAAAATGCAATTCCAATGCATCTAACATAGAGAAGAAAAATCCTACTTGAAAGAGTAACTGTGCTGGGGCCGGCGCTGTGGTGCAGTGGGTTAAAGCCCTGGCTTGATGTGCCGGCATCCCATATGGGCGCTGGTTCTAGTCCCAGCTGCTCCTCTTCTGATCCAGCTCTCTGCTATGGCCTGGGATAGCAGTAAAAGATGGCCCAAGCCCCTGGGCCCCTGCACCCACATGGGAGACCCAGAAGAAGTTCCTGGCTCCTGGCTTCAGTTTGGTGTAGTTCCGGCCATTGCAGCCATCTATGGAGTGAACCAGCGGATGGAAGACCTCTCTCTCTCTGTCTCTACCTCTCTCTGTAACTCTGTCTTTCAAATAAATAAAATAAATCTTAAAAAAAAGAGTAAATGTGACTGATTTTTCAAGAAAGGAAATTCAAATGGCCAACAGACACTTGCAAAAATGTTCAGGATCACTAGCCATCAGGGGAATGCAAATCAAAACCACAATGAGGTTTCATCTCACTCCAGTTAGAATGACTCACATGTACCAACAATGGATGCTGGTGAGGATGTGGGGGAAAAGGTACCTTGGATCACTGTTGGTGGGAATGTAATCTGGTGTAGCCACTGTGGAAAAGAGTATGGAGATACCTCAGAAATCTGAATATATACCTGCCATATGATCCAGCCATCCCACTCCTGGGAATTTACCCAAACCAAAAGAAATCAGTATATGAAAGTTATCTGTACCCCCATGTTCATTGTAGCACAATTCACAATAACTAAGATATGGAATCAACCCAGATGTCCATCAACTGTAGACTGCATAAAGAAATCACTGTATATATACACTATGGAGTACTACTCAGCTGAAAAAAAAAAGGAATGAAATCCTATCTTTTGCAACAAGATGGTCACAACTGGAAGCCATTATACTTAATGAAGTAAGCCAGTACCAAAAAGATAATTATCATATGTTTTCCCTGATCTATTGTAACTAATAGAATACCTAAAATTAACATATTGTAGTGAAAGACATTTTGAGAATAGATGATTTTTTATATAGCCCTTGTCTCTTACATCAAGGAACAACATTTTGTTTTCTTTTCTTTATTGTCACACTATTTGTTGAACTACTTTACTTAGAGTAGTGTTAACTATTCAGTCATTAAGTATACTGAAAATAGATCATTGTAAAAATTAAGAATGGGAATCGGAGAGGGGAAGGGAGGAAGGGTTGGAGCATGGGCAGGAAGGAGGTGGGGGGAAGCCTCACTATGTTCCTAAATCTGTATATATGAAATCTATGAAACTTGTATAACTTAAATAAAACTTTTTAAAAAAGAATAAATGTGCCTGAAAGCAAGCTTAGAGTTAGTGCATCAAAGAGAATTCACTTGTGACATGTAGTTTTTGAGTTCATATCAATCTGAAATTAACCCTAACCCTAAGGGCTATGTCAAACCCTAATGTTAATCTTAATCCTAAAAACAAAATTAGCCAAAGGCCACATCCAAACCTAGCTGTACATCTAGCTTTAAACCTAGTCATGGCTCTAAAACTAACCTTAAAAATAAACCTAGCCTTCACTTTCAAAATAAGCTCAACCATAGCTAGAACTTTAGCTCTGAGTAAAACTCCAGACCTAACACCACCCCTAACCATAATCTTACCCAAACCTTTTTTTTTTCCCAAAGAAACCTTTTATTTAATGAGTACAAATTTCATAGATACTACTTTAGAATATAGGGATTCTTCCCATCATACCTGCTGTCCCATCCTCATTCCCACCCTGCCTCCTCCTCCCTCTCCCATTCTCCATTAAGAAAAACAAAATGTTCCTTGACAGTCCAGACAAGGGCTGTTCAAGTTATTGCTTCTCAAAGTGTCAATTTCAGTTCTACAGATTGTCTTTTAGGTGCTCTATTAGTTATTACAAGTCAGGGGAAACGTATGGTATTTGTCCCTTTGGGACTGGCTTATTTCATTAAGTATGATGCTTTCTAGATTCATTCATTTTGTTGCAAATGAACGGTATTCTATATCCCCTAATTTCCTTTTTTTTGAGATTTAAAAGTATTTATTAGAATCAAAGGCCTCAAGACAGAGCAGCATGAAGGGGAGCTTCCAAAAGAGGAAAACCTAAAGGGACTGGTGGCGGTGGGCTTTTTAAGTACAACTTCAAAGAAAAAAAAAATTGACAATCAGATTGGCATTCAGTTACCAGGCAGGGAAAAAAACCGTCAAAAGTCCTCATTTACAATTCTCCATCCTGTCTGGCCTGCTAAGTGTGCCTGGTTTTCACAATTAGCTGTGAGCTCAGGAAGAGCTCCCTTACTCTCTTGGTAAATTTGGAGGTTCCGAAGGAAGGAGGGCAGCCTGTTTGTTCTCACTAAAGATAATGTTTTGGGAAATGAAGCAAATATTTTATACCTCAAATTCCACTGGGATCCCCTGACTGTCTATTAACCCATCTGACTCCTCACATTCCCACTTCCTGATGATGGGAACCCTAGCACCTGCTAGGGGGAACTGGGCAATGATCACTCTGGCTGCTTCATGCTGAAAAGGGGTGTCTTTGGGAAGGGAGTCAAGACAGGGTTCCAGCAGGAGGTAGCTTCTTAGCATGAGGTGGCTTCTCCAGGGGGATGCAGTGCTAGCTTGCAGAAACTTCTTCCCTCAGAGATTTCATGTGCATGGTCACCTAGAATTTTACTTTTTTTAAATCCGGAGAAAACAAATCTAATAAGCAGTTTAAATTCACAGGATCTAAAATCACAGGATCTAAAACAGAGGACAGAGTCATTATTAGAGTCCCTAAGAAAAGTGTCTAAACTAAGAGCAAGCTTTTTCATTGAGAGGCAAATACAAACTTACAGAAAGGGTTTGAAAATAATCAGGTGAGCTTAAGCCCTTGTCAGTTATGAGGCTCAGACCTATCTATCTCTTTACATGTGGTACATAGGGAGGCACCCTGTTGACTTCCATTACCTAGCTGGCCTGGGAGGAGAGCTGGCTTGAAGAGAAGGCAGGGGGCATTCCTAAAAGGAAAATATTTAGTAGTTAATAACAGTTAATATAATAGTTAATATACAGTTTTGTCTGCAATGTTGTTGACCCTACTTGGCCATCCCCTTGACAGCAGTGGTTACTTTGGAAGCTGGGGCAAGTGAAGGGCTTCTCAGCTTAGAGTGAACAAGGTCTGTGGCTCTGACCTGGAGCCCTTCGACTCCAGAGCAGGTCTGTTTCCAGTGACCCAACTTTTGGCTAGCAGAGCTGCCAAGGCTCTTCATAAGCTGACTTCTGCTGAAGCCCTGGCTTCCCACATTGAAAACCAATGCAGTGGACTGGTCTTTTGTCTCTTTGATGGCAGATCACTGTGAACACAGCCATTAATTTGCCTGCCACCTATCTTTACATTGCTTCTGCAACCTAGTTTCCTCTTCCTCCTTGTTTTCGTTAACACACACCAGAGGAAACCTTTAAGAGAATGCAAGTCAAGGGAGTGCTCGGTCCCTAAGCTTTGGTGGCCTAAACTAGAAGTCTGTAGTCACAGGCAAGATCTGATAATGGTTTCTTTGAGGTAGACAATGCCCATGAGGAAAGCTATGTCAAAAACGATGACCACTTTCTTTATTAAATTTTAATTCATTAGTAAAACTCTCCCTTTAGTTGAAAAAAAGGGAGGTTTTGCCTGTTTACTGTGCCCATGGCAAAGTAAATCTAGCTGTGGCATGATTTTAGCTATGCTATTATTACAAAAAAAAAAAAAAAAAGCTAGCCATCCCTTTTATAAGGTCTAAAGATCAAATTGTACATTCTAGAGAGTTCTTTAGAATGGAATTATCTTCCCATCTTTAAGAGAATAAAGAAGTGAGGGAACAAGTTAGGCTTCACAAATCACTTACAGACAATAACAATATCAAATGAAAACTAGCAAACAATTTTAACTATTAAGTAATAACTTAAACATTTACCAGAAGGTCCAATGACTTCTATAAATTTCAAAGCAAGAGGCACATATTTGGAAACATTGCTTAAATATCTTGGCCGGCGCCATGGCTTAACAGGCTAATCCTCCACCTTGCGGCGACAGCACACCAGGTTCTAGTCCCGGTCGGGGCGCCAGATTCTGTCCCGGTTGCCCCTCTTCCAGGCCAGCTCTCTGCTATGGCCCGGAAAGGCAGTGGAGGATGGCCCAAGTGCTTGGGCCCTGCACCCGCATGGGAGACCAGGAGAAGCACCTGGCTCCTGGCTTCAGATCAGCGTGATGTGCCGGCCACAGCGGCCATTGGAGGGTGAACCAACGGCAACAAGGAAGACCTTTCTCTCTGTCTCTCTCTCTCACTATCCACTCTGCCTGTCAAAAAAAAAAAATTTAAAAAAAATTTTAAAAAAATTGCTTAAATATCTAACACAAGTGTAACTTGTTTGACCAGCAAACCCAAGTGCAAGCACGTCAACAAATTTATAACATCTGATACAGAAATTTAGGTCACACAGACCAAAAAGATATCTTTGATTAACTTAGCAGTCTGAATTTATGAGCAATACTTTATCTATAAGTCCATTAAGACAGGTCTGTTAACAAATTTTCCCATGTAGACATACAATATGAGCACACATGTAACAACATTCAAGATAGAACAATACAGCAGCTTCAGTAACAGTTTTCTAAAATTTTTAGCTTTTTTTTTTATTATTACCATCAACCAATTAGAATTACTTTCTGCTCTTAGTAATCTGAGTTAGCCATACTTTTTCTTTTTCTTTTTTTTTATTTTTTTTAGTTTTCTTTTTATTCTTATTTATTTTTGACAGGCAGAGTGGACAGTGAGAGAGAGAGAGAGAGAGACAGAGAGAAAGGTCTTCCTTTGCCATTGGTTCACCCTCCAATGGCCGCCGCAGCCGGCGCTCTGCGGCTGGCGCACCGCACTGATCCGAAGGCAGGAGCCAGGTGCTTCTCCTGGTCTCCCATGCGGGTGCAGGGCCCAAGCACTTGGGCCATCATCCACTGCACTCCTGGGCCATAGCAGAGAGCTGGACTGGAAGAGGAGCAACCAGGACAGAATCCGGCACCACAACCGGGACTAGAACCTGGTGTGCTGGCGCTGCTAGGCAGAAGATTAGCCTGTTGAGCCACGGCACCGGTCATACTTTTTCTAAGTTGGAACTTGTAGTACATTATTGGTTTTATCTGCTTACAGACTGTCCAATGAATATTGGACATAATAAAAGTCAGGGAAAAAGAGGTCCTTTAGAACTTAAAAGGACACATTTAAACACAGAACCAACAATGTTTTAACTTCATGAGCAGTAAATCTGATTTTTAAGGTTTGAAAAATACAAAACTGTAGATGACAAAGGCTTTAAATAGCCATGTTTAAACTTATAAACTTATTAACTAACAAGAATAGGCACTTGCTTATTTAATGCAGTATTTTTGAAAGCACCTGTAGGATTTTATCATGTCAGATAGCAACAAAAGGTCATTAGACTTCTTAACTTTTGGACATTTGTATCAGTAGCATTTTACATTACCATAACAAAATTTAGCACCACTTCAGAACTTTTAATATAATCCAAATAATATAATCCAATAGATAGAACTTTTAAATAATCCAAATAGCCATATTAGTTGGTATCGCTATAAGATGAGAGATATATCCTTTGATATTTCCAGGGGCCCAACTAGAAATATCAAAGTCTCAAGAATTTGAAGCTTTGATTTTTCTGTTGTTGTTGTTTTTAAATGCCTGTCAAGGATGCCAAGAAATCTTAAAATATTTGGTTTAAATAGGATCCCTTACATCATAACATAATGTGGACCAAATTTGATCATTGATACAAAATGATTACTAAAATGATTTAAAATAATAGATATTTAAACAACCCATAGCTCTTAATAAAAAACTTAGCTGTTTTTAAACAATTAGAACTTAATAGAGAGCAATGAGTCGTTTCATTTGGAAGTGACAGGTGCCGCCGGGCAAGATGGCGGAATAGGCAGAAGCACACTTAGTCCGGGGGGAGAGAAAGTTTAATATAAGTGGAGATACTGCAGGGTCAAGGAAGAGTAGGGGATGAAACTGCAGAGGAAACTCTTCCGGAACTAGTGATTCACAGTGGACCTGCGTGGAGAGCGTGGGAGCCCAAGTTCGGGACACCAGCAGCAGACTCAACGCACCAGCGCTGGAACGCGAGGTGAGCCGAACCTCCATAGCCCGAGATACCAGCGAGCAAGCGGAAAGAGGAGGCTAGAGGGAACGAGGCTTGAAACTCCGTGGGGAAAAGTTCACCAGGCTAACTAGAAGAGAGAGAAAAAATAAAAATAAAAAAAGTGACTGATACGGACACAAGTTTCTCTCTCTCCGCTCACCTCTCAAAGGCGAGCAAGACAGAGCAGGCGCCATTTTGGACATACGTCATAAGCAGGGCGACCTCAGGTCTGCACCAGCCCTGAGCCTAGCAGAAAAACCTGACTCTGGGGGGAGGGGTGAAATAACAGGAGATTAGCATCTAACTTGGCAACCCAGTGGGAGACTGCAGGAGAATTGGAGCCCACACTGAGGGCAGCAGAGATTCCCTGTGTGGTCCTTGGGAAAGAGCTTCCAATCTCTGGCTCCTGTGGGTATATCATTTGCCTGCTAACTACCTCCAATTACGTTCAGCTGTGTGGAATTACTTCCCTTTTAAATCAAAAAAAGAAAGAGAGATTTACCACACCTAACCTGGGAGTGTCATCTTTGACACACCCTCAACCCTGAGGAACCAAACACAGCTCTCAGTCCACACTCATCTCAAGCCTCTAAGGCTCCACTGCAAGCAGACAGTCCACTTAATATAGAGCCGTAGTGTAACAAGAAAAAACACCACAGTGAAGAAACCAAATATCTCCAACATGCCAAACAACAAACGCAAAAACCAAGCTAACAAGAACAAGGAAGACACTATGACGCCCCCAAATGAAAAAGACACCCCAATTCAAGATTATGAAGATGATGAGATCGAAGAAATGCAAGAAGCGGATCTCAAAAAATTGATAAGAACATTAAGAAGTTCTCAAAAACAAATTCTCGAACTACAGAAATCCTTAATGGACAAGATAAAAAATCTCTCTCGTGAAAGTGAAATATTAAGGAGGAATCAAAATGAAATGAAACAACTAGTGGAACAAGAAACTCTGATAGTAAATAGAAATCATAATGAAATGAAGAATTCAATAGATCAAATGACAAACACATTAGAGAGTCTTAAAAACAGAATGGACGAAGCAGAAGAGAGAATATCAGACTTAGAAGACAGAGAACAGGAAAGGAAACAATCAAATCAAAGAAAAGAAGAAGAAATCAGAAATCTAAAAAATACTGTCAGGATTCTACAGGATACTCTTAAAAAACCCAACATTCGGGTTCTAGGAGTACCTGAAGGCATGGAGAGAGAGAAAGGATTAGAAGGCCTTTTTAGTGAGATACTAGCAGAAAATTTCCCAGGTTTGGAGAAAGACAGAGACATCCTAATACAGGAAGCTCATAGAACCCCTAATAAACATGACCAAAAGAGATCCTCACCACGACACGTCGTAATCAAACTCACCACAGTGAAACACAAAGAAAAGATCCTAAAATGTGCAAGAGAGAAACGCCAGATTACTCTCAGAGGATCTCCAATTAGACTCACAGCTGACTTCTCTTCAGAAACCCTGCAAGCTAGGAGAGAATGGCGAGACATAGCCCAGGTGCTAAGAGAGAAAAACTGCCAGCCCAGAATATTATATCCTGCAAAGCTCTCATTTATGAATGAAGGTGAAATAAAGACCTTTCAAAGCAAACAGAAACTGAAAGAATTTGTTGCCACTCGTCCAGCCCTGCAAAAGATGCTTAAAGATGTGTTACATACAGAAACACAGAAACACGGTCACCAATATGAAAGAAGGTAAAGGTAGGAAACCTCACACCAAAAGATCACAGGAATCTCAAACCATATATTAGAAAGTATCTTTGGCTAATGGCAGGGCAAAGTTACTCCTTCTCAATAGTCACATTGAATGTTAATGGCTTGAACTGTCCAGTTAAAAGACACCGATTGGCTGATTGGGTTAAGGAACAAAACCCATCCTTTTGCTGCTTACAAGAAACCCATCTATCCAACAATGATCCATACAGGCTGAGAGTGAAAGGCTGGAAAAAGATATACCACGCCAACAGAAATGAAAAGAGAGCGGGCGTAGCCATCTTAATATCGGACAACATAAACTTTACCACAAAAACTGTTAAGAAAGATAAAGAGGGGCACTATTTAATGATTAAGGGATCAATTCAACAGGAAGATATAACGATTATCAATGTATATGCACCTAATTACAGGGCACCAGCTTATTTAAAAGACTTGTTAAGGGACTTAAAGGGAGACTTAGACCCCAATACAGTAGTACTGGGGGATTTCAATACTCCACTCTCAGAGATAGACAGATCAACAGGACAGAAGATCAACAAGGAGACAGTAGATTTAAATGACACTATAGCCCAAATGGATCTAACAGATATCTACAGAACTTTTCATCCTACATCTAAGGACTTTACATTCTTCTCAGCAGTACATGGAACCCTCTCTAGGATTGACCACATACTAGGCCATAAAGCAAGTCTCAGCAAATTCAAAAGAATTAGAATCATACCATGCAGCTTCTCAGACCACAAAGGAATGAAATTGGAAATTGGCAACTCAGGAATCCCTAGAGCACGTGCAAACACATGGAGATTGAACAACATGCTCCTGAATGAACAATGGGTCATAGAAGAAATTAAAAGAGAAATCAAAAATTTTCTGGAAGTAAATGAGGATAACAGCACAACATACCAAAACCTATGGGATACAACAAAAGCAGTGTTAAGAGGAAAGTTTATATCAATAGGTGCCTACATCAAGAAATTGGAAAGGCACCAAATAGATGAGCTTTCAAGCCATCTCAAGGATCTAGAAAATCTGCAGCAAACCAAACCCAAACCCAGTAGGAGAAGAGAAATAATTAAAATCAGAGAAGAAATCAACAGGATTGAATCCAAAAAAACATTACAAAAAATCAGCCAAACGAGGAGCTGGTTTTTTGAAAAAATAAACAAAATTGACACCCCATTGGCCCAACTAACTAAAAAAAGAAGAGAAAAGACCCAAATCAATAGGATCAGAGATGAAATGGGAAACGTAACAACAGACGCCACAGAAATAAAAAGAATCATCAGAAATTACTACAAGGACTTGTATGCCAGCAAACAGGGAAATCTATCAGAAATGGACAGATTCTTGGACACATACAACCTCCCTAAATTGAGCCAGGAAGACATAGAAAACCTAAACAGACCAATAACTGACACAGAAATTGAAACAGTAATAAAGGCCCTCCCAACAAAGAAAAGCCCAGGGCCAGATGGATTCACTGCTGAGTTCTACCAGACATTTAGAGAAGAACTAACTCCAATTCTTCTCAAACTATTCAGAGCAATCGAAAAAGAGGGAATCCTCCCAAATTCTTTCTATGAAGCCGGCATCACCTTAATTCCTAAGCCAGAAAGAGACGCAACATTGAAAGAGAATTACAGACCAATATCCCTGATGAACATAGATGCAAAAATCCTCAATAAAATTCTGGCCAATAGATTGCAACAACACATCAGAAAGATCATCCACCCAGACCAAGTGGGATTCATCCCCGGTATGCAGGGATGGTTCAACATTCGCAAAACAATCAACGTAATACACTACATTAACAGACTACAGAAGAAAAACCATATGATTCTCTCAATAGACGCAGAGAAAGCATTTGATAAAATACAACACCCTTTCATGATGAAAACTCTAAGCAAACTGGGTATGGAAGGAACATTCCTTAATACAATCAAAGCAATATATGAAAAACCCACGGCCAACATCCTATTGAATGGGGAAAAGTTGGAAGCATTTCCACTGAGATCTGGTACCAGACAGGGATGCCCTCTCTCACCACTGCTATTCGATATAGTTCTGGAAGTTTTGGCCAGAGCTATTAGGCAAGAAAAAGAAATTAAAGGGATACAAATCGGGAAGGACGAACTCAAACTATCCCTCTTTGCAGATGATATGATTCTTTATTTAGGGGACCCAAAGAACTCTACTAAGAGACTGCTGGAACTCATCGAAGAGTTTGGCAAAGTAGCAGGATATAAAATCAATGCACAAAAATCAACAGCCTTTGTATACACAGGCAATGCCACGGCTGAGGAAGAACTTCTAAAATCAATCCCATTCACAATAGCTACAAAAACAATCAAATACCTTGGAATAAACTTAACCAAAGACGTTAAAGATCTCTACGATGAAAACTACAAAACCTTACAGAAAGAAATAGAAGAGGATACCAAAAAATGGAGAAATCTTCCATGCTCATGGATTGGAAGAATCAATATCATCAAAATGTCTATTCTCCCAAAAGCAATTTATACATTCAATGCAATACCCATCAAGATCCCGAAGACCTTCTTCTCAGATCTGGAAAAAATGATGCTGAAATTCATATGGAGACACAGAAGACCTCGAATAGCCAAAGCAATCCTGTACAACAAAAACAAAGCCGGAGGCATCACAATACCTGATTTTAGGACATACTACAGGGCAGTTGTTATCAAAACAGCATGGTACTGGTACAGAAACAGATGGATAGACCAATGGAACAGAATAGAAACACCAGAAATCAATCCAGACATCTACAGCCAACTTATATTTGACCGAAGATCCAAATCTAATCCCTGGAATAAGGACAGTCTATTCAATAAATGGTGCTGGGAAAATTGGATTTCCACGTGCAGAAGCTTGAAGCAAGACCCATACCTATCACCTTACACAAAAATTCACTCAACATGGATTAAAGACTTAAATCTACGACCCGAAACCATCAAATTATTAGAGAGCATTGGAGAAACCCTGCAAGATATAGGCACAGGCAAAGACTTCCTGGAAAATACTCCAACAGCACAGGCAGTCAAAACCAAAATTAACATTTGGGATTGCATCAAATTGAGAAGTTTCTGTACTTCAAAAGAAACAGTCAGGAAAGTGAAGAGGCAACCAACAGAATGGGAAAAAATATTCGCAAACTATACTACAGATAAAGGATCGATAACCAGAATCTACAAAGAAATCAAGAAAAAACACAACAACAAAACAAACAACCCACTTAAGAGATGGGCCAAGGACCTCAACAGACATTTTTCGAAAGAGGAAATCCAAATGGCCAACAGACACATGAAAAAATGTTCAAAATCACTAGCAATCAGAGAAATGCAAATCAAAACCACAATGAGGTTCCATCTCACCCCGGTGAGAATGGCTCACATTCAGAAATCGACCAACAACAGATGCTGGAGAGGATGTGGGGAAAAAGGGACACTAACCCACTGTTGGTGGGAATGCAAACTGGTTAAGCCACTATGGAAGTCAGTCTGGAGATTCCTCAGAAACCTGAACATAACCCTACCATACAACCCAGCCATTCCACTCCTTGGAATTTACCCAAAGGAAATTAATTTGGCAAATAAAAAAGCCATCTGCACATTAATGTTTATTGCAGCTCAATTCACAATAGCTAAGACCTGGAACCAACCCAAATGCCCATCAACAGTAGACTGGATAAAGAAATTATGGGACATGTACTCCATAGAATACTATACAGCAGTAAGAAACAACGAAACCCAGTCATTTGCAACAAGATGGAGCAATCTGGAAAACATCATGCTGAGTGAATTAAGCCAGTCCCAAAGAGAAAAATATCATTTGTTTTCCCTGATCGGTGACAACTGAGCGCCAAAGGGGAAACCTGTTAAGTGAAATGGACACTATAAGCAACAATGAACTGATCAGCTCCTGTCCTGACTTTAGATGTACAATGTAATACTTTATCCTTTTTAGTATTTGTTGTTGTTGTTGTGGTTCTAGTACTATTGGTTGAACTCAGTAATTAACACACAATTATTCTTAGGTGTTTAAATTTTAACTGAAAAGTGATCCCTGTTAAATCTAAGAGTGGAAAAAGAGAGGGAGGAGATGAACAATTTGGAACATGCTCAATCGGACTGGCCGCAAATGGTGGAGTTAGAAATGTGCCAGGGGATTCCAACACAATCCCATCAAGATGGCATGTACCAATGCCATCGCACTAGTCCAAGTGATCAATTTCAGCTCACAATTGATAGTTCTGATAGGTCTAAGAGTCAAAGAGATCACACAAACAACACAAGTATCTGCTAATACTAACTGATAGAATCAAAAAGGGAGAGAAAGATCCAACATGGGAAGTGGGATACACAGCAGACTCATAGGATGGCAGATGTCCTAAACAACACTCCGGCCTCAGAATCAGCCCTCAAGGCATTCAGATCTGGCTGAAGAGCCCATGAGAGTATAGCAGGCATGGAAAGCCAAGATATCATGGAAAAAAAAAAAGACCTAAATGAATGATCTCTGTGAGTGAGATCCCAGTGGAAAGAACGGGGCCATCAAAGAAGGAGGTACCCTTCTCCGAAGGGAGGAGAGAACTTCCACTTTGACTATGACCCTATCGGAATAAGATCGAAGTCAGCGAACTCTAAAGGCTTCCATAGCCCTGGCAACTCATGACTAGAGCCTAGGGAGATTACTGACGCCATGAACAGGAGTGTCAAATTGTTAAATCAGCAACAGGAGTCACTGTGTACTTACACCCCATGTGGGATCTGTCCCTAATGTGTCGTCTAAAGCGAAGTGATGCTATAACTAGTACTGAAACAGTATTTTTATACTTTGCGTTTCTGTGTGGGCACAAACTGATGAGGTCTTTACTAATTATATACTGAATTGATCTTCTGTATATAAAGAGAATTGGAAATGAAAAAAAAAAAACAACCTGGTGTTAAAATGGAAATGGCATAGAAAATTAATTAATTTGAAAAAAAAATTATGTAGGATCTCTGTCTTTAATGTGCTGTACATTGCTATTTAATGCTATAATTAGTAATCCAATGGTAGTTTTTTCACTTTGTGTTGCTATATGGGCAAAATGTTGAAATCTTTACCTAATATATACTAAACTGATCTTCTGTATACAAAGAGAATTGAAAATGAATCTTTACATGAATGGAAGGGGAAAGGGAGCGGGAAGGGGGAGGATTGCGGGCGGGAGGGAAGTTATGGGAGGGGGGAAGCCATTGTAACCCATGGGCTATACTTTGGAAATTTATATTCATTAAATAAAAGAAAAAAAAAGAACTTAATAGAGACAATAAGAGAACACAATAACTTCAACAGAACACAAAATCTGCCTTTGGTCATCCCAAGAATTATAAATAAAACATAAATTAGTTAGCACATGGAATTATCCCATAACTTAGAACAATTTTAACAGAATCAGAATTAGGGAAGAGAAAATAGCCTACTGGAGCTGGTTAGAAAAGTGACAGAGAGTCACCAATTAAACAAAACTATTAAAAGGAGATGCTGCAGTTTTTTTAAACAGATGTTAACACTATTTCAGAATGTTTACTAACATAAGTGCATTGCAAAACCCTCACTGCTTTAACAGAGGATCAGATTCTAATTCTATGCCAAAGAAAAATAGATTAACAGCTTTTGTATCCAAAAATTTCTTTCTTTCATAACCTTCTGTAACTTCCACACACCTTCTTCAACTTACTTGAAACATCCTATCATTTCCATTCCAGTCTAGAGTAAACTAGCCATCAGGATAATGTACTTCTTACAAACCATGTCCCTTTTTTAATTAAAAAAAAAATTCTTTCCTTCTTAACTTTCCTATCCAAGAACACATTTTTATACTTCTGACCTTTTCCATCTGCTGATTTCCTTGATTTATATTTTGAAATAACCCTTTAGAAGTCTCCAGACTAAGACAACATTTTCTAAATAAGATAACACATCAAATTTTAAGCTTAGTTACTCCCAAGTGGTGTTGAACTACTTTCATATGCACAATTTATGAAAACATGTGCTAAGATTATGTAAGTTTATATTTAGCGATTACACCTATATGACTGAAAATGCTGATTTTATATCATACTTCTATATGAATTAAGGTCAAAGTTACATTTATATCATTTAAATCAGTGACATTAAACCAGAGATTTTAAAATTTACCTTGGATCGGGGGGCCAGCACTGTCGCATAGTGGGTAAAGCCACATCCTGCAGTGCCAGCATCCCATATGGGTGCCAGTTTGAGTCCTGGCTGCTCCATTTCCAATCCAGCTCTCCGCTATGGCCTGGGAAAGCAGTAGAAGATGGCCCAAGTCCTTGGGCCCCTGCACCCATGTGGGAGACCCAAAAGAAGCTCCTTTGGATCAGCATTACTCTGGCCATTGCAGCCACTTGGGGAGTGAACCAGCGGATGGAAGATCTCTCTCTCTCTCTCCCTACCTCTCCTTCTCTCTGTATAACTCTGCCTTTCAAATAAATAAATAAATCTTTTAAAAAATTTACCTTAGTGGGGGCTCTAAAAGGCATTGATTACACATTACTATCAGAAACCTGTTAAACCAAGTTGTAAAACAAGCTTAGCAAGCTACAAAGCAATATTTTAAAGGCAGTGATCTTCCTAGATTCAAAAGAGACAAATTTCTTTAAACTCATCGTTCAGTTACAATTGAATCACGTTCTACTTACCAAAGACATCATTTTAGATTCTAACTGAACTTGAGTCTAGTTTTCCTTTTACTCAAAGGAAAAATTACCTCAGGCCATTGGTGCCTAGTCAGCAGTCAGCTACTTGGGACTGCCTCTGAAACAAACGATTTAGCAGCTGTGAGACGGGTCTCAAGGGTTACTGTAGGCTAGGGACCCATGTGCCAGGGACAAGAAGTACATTGGAGATCGCTCATCAGTTAGGTTTTAATGGGAGAGGGCATCCACCAGAGCAGGTGGCACCCCTACAGAGATTCCTAAGAAGAATCTGATAGGTGACAGAAGAGAGCAATTACTGCAAGAAGGCTCCTGTAAGAGCCCTCGAAGGGGCAGGGTAGAAAGAAAAAAGCTGGAGGCCCTGAAAATGTTGTAGGCAGACATATAGGATAGAATTGATCAGGTTTGTGAGCTGGAAGGCCACGCCTTCACCACACCCTGTGTGACCTCATGCCCTACCTGGCCACATCTGTGTGTCCACCAGCCAATCAGGTTAATAAACCACTTCCCTCTGGAAGTGGATTAAAGGCCTGGGACACGGTGGGCCCAGCCCTTTTTTTTTTTTTTTTTTTTTTTTTTTTTTTGGCCTTTTGCCATTTTGGGCCCATGCTGCCCTGAGCCTCCAGGGCACGTGGCCTTCGGGCCACCCACCCCATGCTTCTTGACCTGCATGCTCCTCTATGTGGCTGGCTCCTGGTACTCAATATGAATCCAGGTTTCTCTTTCTCTTAGATAGGACTCTCACTCTCCTATGCATTTCTCCCACTGAATAAAAAGCTTAAAACTTATTATGCTACCTTGTTCATTTATGCTGGTATTCAGAATTTTTCTCTGAATATTAGGCAAGAACCCACACAGGCTTATCAACATTGGGAATTTATTAATAAGCACATGGTGATATCATATGGCACCCCATATTCCGATATCACAAAGAGACAATAACCTTATACTCCAAAGCCAAAAGCCAATAGTTGACATGTCTAATAGTTAGCCTGTCAGTCAAACCAGTCTCAGGAATAAGGAGTCAGGTTGGAAGGTGTCCAAGAAGTCATCTTGTAGGTTAATCCATATGTATTTAATAGTATCTGGAAAATTGGACCTAGATTCTTGCCTAGAAACTTCCAGGCAAAATTAAAACAATGGAGGCAATTGTCATCTGATAAAAAAAAACTCCACTGGGATTAAAACCAACAGTCATAGGCAGTAACAGAAGAACCCTAGTGGCTCACTGAATAGACCCAAGGACTCTGTGACACTCTGGAAAAGAATGTAATGCATATCAGAGCACATGCAGGGTGATATAGGCAAGAGGTCTGTTAGGAGATGGAGTTCTGAGACGGGAAGTGAGACTAGAGGGGCTGGCCCTTTTTATAACTCACTTAAGCTAACTTCTCCAGTCTCCAGCTTGTAAACAGGCCAAGAGTAGTGGTGCAGGAAATGACATGGCATTTTTCTATAAGCTCAAGGGCCAAAGAAATAAAGTAAATGGTTTGCCTCCTGGCTAGAATGAGAGCATAAAAACAGAAGCGTACTTCAGGTCTTATAGCTCCTGAGTTTGAGACGTCTCTCAAAACTGTCTTGCTGCCTATAATGTCCAGACATGCACTGAAGCCCACAGGGAAGGGAAGAAGGTAAGGGTGGGGTTAGCACGTATATCACCCACTCTTACTCAGCCTTCCACGCCTGTAGCCTAGGGTATATATCTATCAGAACAGCACATGCAGGGAGTGATCAGTTCCCTTACTGGTGGTGTGCTAGACTGGGCCTCTGCCTGGTCAAATATATACTGTAGCTTTGTTCTTATACATAAGGAAATATAGTTGTTCTATGCCTCTCCTTGAGTCTTGTCTAATAGGCCTAATTTTGACAATGAGTTTTCATGGCAAGAGCCTTAGCAGAGGTGTTTGTAAGCTAGAGTGCCAGACCTGGCTACCATCTACATTGGTGATTACACAGGTAAAGTCACAAAGAAGCTGAGTGAAGATAAGTCTCCCCAGTAAAACTCCTCTGAGATAGCTGACAGTGGGGACCCGAGCAGACTGGAGAAGGAAGGTGGGGATAGCAAAGACATGCTGAGAGTTGTCTATGCCACGTGGGGATTGCATCTAATGGGAGTCTAGATCGAGAGACTGCCTGTCTGCAAACGAGATGGTTAGACTTTAACCTAGAATTAATGAACGAAATATCTAGGAGATACCCACTAATAAGACCAGGAAATCAAGTTTGTAGAATATGTGGAGACTTGATGAGGTATAGGAAGCACTTAGAGGAGCAGAGAGAAAGAGAAAGAGGTGAGATCTTGTTGAGATCTGGGGTAAAGGAAAACCCACTGAGGCATGCAGCCCAGAGCCCGTGGCCTCACTGCAGGCTGTGCCTAGTCTCACCAACAGATTAATCTCTGGGAAGGAAGAGCAGAATGCAGTTTTCAGCTGACACCCTAACGGGCCACTGGGATCTGATGTCCAGTTAGGGAGTCCTTGAAAAACGCCAGAGAGTGGCCCTGGCCTAAATTTCAAGGTTCCTCCAAACCTTTCTCCCAGTCCCATATGTTGGGCTGATCCCCACAAAAGGAAGCTGAGTTGGGCCCAGACCACCATTCCCAGAGCTGAGATGAGAAGCAAGAGTGGAGCCTCTGGCTTACAGCTCCTGAGGACTCCAAAAGGGCAGGGGACTGGCTCCCTGCTGGAAACTGCATTTCTGGACCCAACACAATTCCAGCAATCAGCCTGGTGCCCAGCCATGAGACCTTCTGTAAACACTGGAGCGTAGCCCCAGCCAGAATCCATCAGTTGTCACAGGCCTTCTTCCAGTCTCATGCAAAGGGCTGATCCACGCAAGGGGTGGGGAGGTGTTAGGATAGAGTCCCAGCTCCAGGGGATTGATCTGGCCTTAGTCAGCAAGCCTTGACAGAGTCTTAAAACCAGCAGCCACACTAATCGCTTTTAACTGGCTGACAGGGACCCGGTGTTTTAGGGAAAATGAGAGTTACTATGAGGGAGAGAAACGCTCTCAGAGAAAAAATGACAGTGGTCTGCATGCTCACTGGTCTGGCAGGATGATCCAACATTGGATCTGCATCACATAGGAGTTGCAATCCGAGTCATGGCACCAAAATGTTATGGGGAAACAGTGGCAGAGAAATGATTGTAACCCCAGTCCTTTGTCTCACATGGAAGAAGAATTTCCAAGCGGACAACAAAGAGATTTAAAAGTATTTATTAGAGTCAAAGGCCTCCAGCCAGAGCAGCATGAAGGGGGTCTTCCAAAAGAGGAAAACATGACCCCTAATTTCTTTATCCAGTCTTCAGTTGACAGGCATTTAGATTGATTCCATGTCCTAGCAATTGTGAACTGAGCTGAAATAAGCAGAGGGGGTGCAGATAACTCTTTCATTTGCTGATTTCATTTCCTTTGGGTAAATTTCCAGGAGTGGGATGACTGGGTCATATGGTAGGTCTATGTTCAGATTTCTGAGATATCTCCAAACTGATTTCCATAGTGGTTTTACCAGTTTACATTCCCACCAACAGTGGATTGGGTGCTCCCCCCCCCCAACATTCTTCCCAGCATTTGTTGTTTGTTGATTTTTCTATGACAGCCATTCTAACTGAGGTGAGGTGAAACCTCATTGTGGTTTTGATTTGTATGTCCCTGATGGCTAGTGATCCTGAACATTTTTTCATGTGTCTGTTGGCCATTTGGATTTCCTCTTTTGAAAAATGTCTATGACCTGATACTATCAAATTACTAGAGAACATTGGGGAAACCCTGCAGGCAAAGAGTTATTGGAAAAGACCCCAGAGGCACAGGAAATTGCAGCCATAATCAACAAATGAGATTACATCAAATTGAGAAGCTTTTTACTGCAGAAGAAATACTCAGGAAAATGAAGAGGCAACCAACAGAATGGAAGAAATTATTTTCAATCAATGCAACTGATAAAGGATTAATAACAAGAATATATAAAGAGATCAAGAAACTACAGAACAAACAACCCAGTTAAGAAATGGGCCAAGGACTTAAATCTTTAACCTTAATTCTAATTGTGGTCAAAAGTCAAGTCCTGAAACTACCATAATCTTTACCATATTCTGAATGCTAGCACTAACCCTAAATACAACATTACTCTTAACTCTAATCATAGCACTAAATATCACCATGGACCTAGTGAAGAAACTAACTCTAGGTCACATCTTACATCTAACTATTGGGTCCAGCCAAACTCAAGTCCTAGCCCTAATACAAACCCTTAGTTCTAACTTAGCCCTAACCCTAGTGTGTGCCCTAGCCCAAGTACTAGACCTAACCCTAACACTAGCCCTAATCTGAACTCTTGAATTAGCCCCAATCCTATCCCTAGCTCTAAACCAAACAGTAAGTCTAAACCTAGCTGTCTCCCTAAGCATACACTTAATCCTAAATTAGCCCTAGCCCTGACTCTAACACTTGCCCTAACCTTTACGATAGCTGCAGCTGTAACACTAACTCTAACCATACACTAGCTCTATTCCTAGCCCTAACTCTTGCTCTAGCCCTAAGGGTAGCCCTAGCTTTAGCCCTAGAGTTAACCCTAACCCTAACTCTAAATCTTGCACTAGTGCTAGCCTTAATCATACCCATAATCCTAAACCTAGAACTTTCTCTAGCTCAAACATTATCCACAGCACTATTTCTGGCCCTAACACTACTCTAGACAGAGTGCTAGAGCTAAAACTAGCTATAGTCCTAGCTCTAATCTTAGCTCTAGGCCAAACCCTAATCCTCTACCAGTCCCTAACCCTAAACCTAAACCAAACCTTAACTTAACCTTACTCCTAGCTCTAGCATTAAAACTAAACTAAAACTAAACTAGCCCTAGATCTACCCTAGCCTGAGCCCTCACCCTCTCCCTAACACTAACCCTGGTTCTAGCCCTAGCAATAGACCTATCTCTAACCTGAGCCTAGCTCTAATCCTAAACCTAGCCTGAGACCTAATCCTATCCCTAATCCTAAACTTACCCCTATCCCTAACCTTAGACTTTACCCTAGTCCTATTCCTCACCCTAGTATTTGTGTCCTAAACCTAATCCTAGGATTTACAGTAACCCCAAAACTAACCCAGAGCTAGCCTTAATCATAGCCCTAAACCTAAAATTAGCCCTAACCCTAGCATGAATATTTTCCCTAGCCTCAACCCTAACTATAACAATAACCTTAGCCTTTGCTCTACCCAAGCCCTAACCCTAACTCTAGCCTTTGCCTTAACCCTTGCCAGAGCATTAACCCTAACCCTAAACCTAGAACTAGCAATAACCCTACCCAAAACTTAACCAAATAATAGCTTTACTCTTAGCCTTAGCCCTAGTCCTAGCTATAGTCCTATTTCTTTTTTTTTTTTTTTTTGACAGGCAGAGTGGACAGTGAGAGAGAGAGACAGAGAGAAAGGTCTTCCTTTTGCCGTTGGTTCACCCTCCAATGGCCGCCGCGGTAGCGTGCTGCGGCCGGCGCACCGCGCTGATCCAATGGCAGGAGCCAGGTGCTTATCCTGGTCTCCCATGGGGTGCAGGGCCCAAGGACTTGGGCCATCCTCCACTGCACTCCCTGGCCACAGCAGAGAGCTGGCCTGGAAGAGGGGCAACCGGGACAGGATCGGTGCCCCGACCGGGACTAGAACCCGGCGTGCCGGCGCCGCAAGGCGGAGGATTAGCCTAGTGAGCCGCGGCGCCGGCCTATAGTCCTATTTCAACTCTAGCCCTAGACCTAGCCCTAACCCAACCCTAATCCTAAATCTAATCTTCACCTTAGCAATAGCCTTAGCCCTAAACCTACCTCCATGCTAGAATTGCACTTAGCCCTAGACCTAATCTTATACAAAGACCTAACCCTAACCTGAACACTAAACTAAACCCTAACCCTAATCATAAGACCATAAGACCCAGCCCTAGTACTAATACTCACCCTAAACCTAATCCTAGTCCTATTCTTAACCTTACCTCTAGCCCTAATCTTAGCCCTAACCTTAGCCCTAGCACCTAGCCCTGACAGAATCCTCACTTTAATGCAAACCCTCGTCTAAACATAAATCCAACTCTATTTCTGTCCTTAATCATAGCCCTAACCCTAACACTAACCATATCCTTTGCCATCTCCCTGGCCTAGGTCTAGGTCTAGCCCTAGCCCCAACCCTGACCCTAACCTAATGCTAATCCTAGTTCTAGCTTTAGTCATTTTAAAACTTTTTTTAAAGATTTATGTTATTTGGCCGGTGCCACGGCTCAATAGGCTAATCCTCCGCCTGCGGCACCAGCACACTGGGTTCTAGTCCTGGTCGGGGCGCCGGATTTTGTCCTGGTTGCTCCTCTTCCAGTCCAGCTCTCTACTATGGCCCGGGAGTGCAGTGGAGGATGGCCCAAGTCCTTGGACCCTGCACCGCATGGGAGACCAGGAGAAGCACTTGGCTCCTGGCTTCAGTTTAGCACGGTGTGCTGGCCGCAGCAGCCATTGGGGGTGAACCAACGGAAAAGGAAGACTTTTCTCTCTGTCTCTCTCTCTCACTGTACACTCTGCCTGTCAAAAAAAAAAGATTTATGTTATTTATTTGAAAGAGTTATAGAGTGAAAGATGCAGAAACAGAGAAAGGTCTTCCTCTGCTGGTTCACTCACCAAATGGCTGCAACAGTCAGGGCTGGGCCAGGCCAAAACTAAGAACCAGGAACTTATTCCAGGTCTCTCACATGGTTGCAGGGACCCAAGCACTAGGGCATCTACCTCTGCTTTCACAGTAACATTAGTAGGGAGCTATATCAGAAGTGGATCATCTGGGACCCAAACTGGTACCCATATTGGATGATGATGTTGCAGACAGCAGCTTGACCCACACAACACCAGCCACTAGCCCTAGTCTTAAATCTAACCTTTTATCTAGCCCTATCTCTAGACCAGACCTAGCCCTAAACCTAGTCCTAACCCTAGCACTAGCCCTAATTAGAGCCCTACCCCTAACCTGAACCCTGGCTCTAGCCCTAGACCTAACCCAACTATAACACTAATCATACAACTAGCCCAGTCCATAGCTCTAGCCCAAATCCTAGCTCTTACCCTAAACTTAACCCCAGCCCTAGCCCTAGCCCTAGCCTTAGCCCAAACCCTAACCATAACCCTAGCATAGACCTCACTCTAGCCTTAGTACTAACCCTAACCATAAATCTAGATATAGCCCTAAATCTAAACCTAACAATAACTCTAGCTCTAGCCCTACCATATATCTTGCCTTAGCCTTAACCCTAGCTCTAGGCTTTTCTGTAGCCCTAGCTCTAATGCTAAACCTAATCCTAATGTTCATATTAACTCTAGCTCCAGCTATAACCTTAGCCCTAGCCTAGCAATAGCCCTAGACATAGCCATAATAGCTGTGCCCTAACTATAAACCTAACCCTTCACCTAGCCCTAATGCAAAACATAACCCTAACCCTAAACCTAATCCTAGCCTTAAACCTCATCCAAGTCCTTACTAAGACCTAGCCTTAGCTATGGCCTTAACTTTAACAATAAACATAGCCTTAGACCTAATCCCAGCCCTCCTCCTAATCTTAACCATAGATTTAACCCTAATATCAACCCTAATCCTAGAATACTTGCCTTAACCTAAATTTAGACATTCCACTAACTCTAACACTGAACTGACCCTAAATATAATTTGAAGTATAACCCTAACTTTCCCTAGCCCTAATCCTAGCATGAGCTCTCACCCAAGCCCTAGTCCTAACCCTAAGCCATGCCCTAGCCCTAACACTAGTGCTAACCTTAACTGTAAGCTTAACCTAGACCAGCAAGAACCCTCACCCTAGCCCTAGCCTTAACCCCAAGTGTAAACCTTGCGCTAGCCATAGCCCTTATTCTAGCACTAAGCATAAGCATAACCCTAAACCTAGCCCTCAATGATGTTGCCCTCACTGTAACCATAGAAATAGCCATAGCTCAAAGTCAGCCCTAGTCCTTACCTTAGACCTAAACCTAACCCTAACCCAAAACCTAACCCTAACTCTCTCCTTAACCCTTGCCCTAACACTAAATGTTGCCCAAGAACTAACCCTTACCCCAATCTTTAGATCTGTCTAATACCTAGCCCTACTTCTCACCCTAACCCTCTCCCTAATCCTAATGCTAACACTAACACAAGCCCAAGGCTTCACCCAACACCTATCCCTAAGCCTAGCACTAGGCCTAATCTAAACTCTGAACCTAGCCCTAGCCCTAGCCCTAGCCCTAACCCTAACAGCAACCATAGCCCTAGCTGTAGGCCTAGCCCTAGCCTAGTCCTAACCCTAATTCTAAACCTAACCTTAGCTGTAGTCCAAGACCTAGCCTTAAAACTATTCCTATTACTAGCCCTAGCTCAGTCTTAACCCTAGCCATAAACATAGCCCTAGCTGCTTAACTTAAACCTAACATTGGATCTAGCCTATGCCCAAACCAAAACCTAACCCTAGCCCTGGCCCTAGTGCTAACCTTAGTCTCAGCCCTAACCATAGCCTTAGCCCTAACTCTAGCCCTAACCTAAACCTTATCTTTAGGCAGAGCCTTAACTCTAGCCCTAATTCTAATCCTAACCATAACCATAACCCTAAACCTGATCATAGCTCTAGGCCTAGCCTAGCCCTAGTTCTTTCCCTGTCCCTAGCAGCATCACTAACCCTAGTGCTATAATAACTGTAACCTGAACTGCAACCCTAAACCATGACTTATAACTAGCTCTAGTCCTAAAGCTAGCCCTCAACATAAGCCTAACCATAGGGCTAACACTAACTGAAATCCTAACTAGAGCCCTAAGCCTAGACCTAACTTAAAACCTAAACCTAGCCATCACCCTAATACTAGCTCTATCTCTAGTTAACCTCTAGCCACAACCTTAGACCTAGATCTAAACTTAGCCCTTGCCCTAATAATAACCCTAAACTTACACCTAACCCTAACACTAGCCCTAACCATAACACTAACCTGAGTTGTAAACCTAGCCTTCACCCTCAACCTAACCTTAGCACTTATCCTAGCTTAACACTAACTCTAACCCTACACCTTTACTTAGCCATAATCCTATCCATAACCATAACAATAACCACAAACCTAGCCTAAGTTCTAGGCCTAGGCCAAGTCTTAGTCCAAGGCCTAGCCCTGCCCTTGCTCAGCCTTAGTCTTGGCCCTGTCCCTAGCCCTAGCCCTAATCCTAATGCTAGCCCAAGCCCTAACACAAACTAGAATCCTAGAAGTAATTCTTGCTGTAGTCCCAGCCCTATCCCCATACCAAGCCCTACCAGGAGTATTCAAACTCTCCCTAGCCCTAGCCCTATCAATGATCTTTTTTTTTTTTATTTTTTATTTTTTTTTCCAAGCCAAACTGTATCCAGCTTTATTAAAGATTCTTTTCATAAACAATCATGGTATTTCAGGCAGGACATGGGCAGACAATCGTGAACAGTATACAACAACTTTCAACTCCCTTCTTCAATGGACGACCAAAATCAGAAAGCCACTATAAAACCCAATGAAGTCTCCATGACGCTCTGGAAAGGGGAAGTTTAGAGTGAGGGCTGACATTTCACATTTAGCATGTTGTTTAACAACTTTTCACAAGCCGACCCTGACTTTCAGGAAATGAAATGAAATGGCAGAATGGTCAATCTGAAGATCCACAAGCTAGAAAAGGAACCGCTGCTCTTTTCAGGGCCCCATCTCAGGGGTCACTGTGAAGTCCAGATTGCCCGTCATGCTGGTACCGAATTGTCTGGGGTCAGGTCCCAACAGGTCTCTGGGTTTGAGGGAGTTAAGTCTATGCTGAAGGCAGACGGGGGGAGGAAGAGGGCATAAAATCAAATTTAGTTTTTCCACACCGCAGGGTGTGTGCCCTGGTGGCTGTGTCAAAGGCAGGGAAGCCCTCCGGGGAGCCAAGAGCAAGTCTCCGGTGTCCCCCGTCTGTCCAGCTCCGGAGACCTTCTGCTAGTGACCTCTGCCCTTCCCCCAAAACAACAATGAAGTGTTCTGTGTACTAACAACAGAGCTTAAAAAAAAAGTAAAACAAAATTCTGCATTTTTATAAAACTTGATAAAAAATAGTATTTCAAACTGTACAGTCACCAGAAGTACACAGTTATCAAAAACGCACACACTTCACTTGGCATCTCCAGCACCTTCCGCTTTCTGTGCCTGGTCTGTTTTGGCGTCTCTGTTTTCTGCAGTGTTATTCCCATCCTTGCCAGCATCCGCTTTTCCCTTTTTCCCTTTGGGCACCTTCTCTCCCTTTTTTGCAGGGGCCTTTTTAGGCTTGGGTTCTGGCTTTGGAGGAGCTGGTTTAGCGGACAACCGTGCGGATCTTCTCTGTGGTTCGTCCTTCACCTTGGCCTTATCTCCTTTAGCATCCCCTTCAGCCTTTCTCTTGGGCATGGTGGCGGCGGCGGCGGCGGACGCAGGCGCTGGGCGCGGGGATGCAGCGGCGCGCGGGCTTTGGTCGGTCCAGGGGTCATCCTCGCCTCTTCTTCTTCACACTGCCTCAATGATCTTAACCATAAGCATAAACCTGTCTCTATCCCTAGCCCAAATCCTAGCCCTTACCTTATCAATACCCTTAAATGTATCCTTCATATATGATTACAAGATGGTAGAACAGGGAAGGAGTTTACCGCTCTAGTCTAGGGGCAATAATTTTTAAGAAGTGGAGAGAGCACAATCTCAGGGAAGACAGGGAGAAAACTACAGTGGAAACTACATGCAAGTTCAGGGATGCTGAAAATCTAAATGGAAGGTGTGAATGCGCAATACGAACATAGACACAACACAAGACCCAAGAAGCTGAGAGCCTTAGCACCAGCTTTGGAGACTAAGGTGAGACCAGACTGCAGCAGCCCATGCCACTGGCAATAAAGCTGCAGGGAGAGCCTAGTGTGAGTCTTGCTTGGAGCTCTGTGGAGACAGTGTAGCCTATCTAGAGGAGAGAAGGGGGTCATATTTCTCTTCCCTGACCACCCAACAACAGCATCCTATAACTAGCTGACAGAGGGTGGGTGCTATTTTGGACATACGTGACAGATGAACCAGCTTATGTCCGTGTACCCAGCAACCAGCCAAAAGGAGATGCCCAAGTTTGGCTGAGAGAACTGACAGGAGACTGGGCTCCTGTGACTGTGGAAGCCTTGTGTGCTAGGACTATGAAAACACTGTGGCTGCATGGAAAGACACAGGGTGTAGCTTAGTCTCAAGGCAGTCAGGTGGGTGGGTGGCTTCACACACTTAAGGCACAATGATTTCCTGGGGAGGGGCATTGCTGTGGGATCTGTGCCCATGCTGAGGACTACATGGATCCTTTGTGTGGTTCTGGATGACTATTGCACCCACTGGGGCTAGCACCTGGGCACTGGTCACCTTGGAGGTGAGGAATAGAGCATGAAATTACACCAACAGAGCTGATTAAAATCCTCCCATCTGATTAAAAAAAGAAAAAAGAGATTTACCACACTCAAGTTGGGTGTCACCTTGGAAACGCTACTCAACCTAGAGCACTAAACAGAGATCCCTGGCCACCAGCAGTACACACCTCTGGGTATTCACTGAAAGAGCAGACACTCCACTAAGCAACAGAGCAATAGTCCAAAGATAAAAGCCATCAGAAGAGAAAAAAAAACCAACAAGTATCTCCACAAATGCCTAAAAATAAATGCAGAAATTAAAGAAACAAGAATAAAAAAGATAATATGATTTCCCCAAAAGAACACAACACTTCAATACTAGAATGTGAAGATGAGAGATTGAAGAAATACTGGAAATTGAATTATAAAAAATGATCCTAGGATTACTTAGAAGTAATTAGAAACAAACCCATGAATTAAAGAAATCCATACAAGAATGAAAATTTTCCCATGAGATTGAGTTTTTAAAAAGAATTCAAAATGAAGTATTAGAAATAAAGAATTCAATAGATCAAATAAAAAAGTGGTAGAAACCCTTAAAAACAGACTCAAGTGAGTCAGAAGAAAGAATAACCAAATTAGAAGAAAATCCCTAGAAATTTTACAGTCAAACCATAAAAAGAAATTAGAAAAATTAAAAATAATGCTGGAGATTTATGAAATACTATCAAATTACCCAATATACAGGTCTTAGGAATAGCTGAAAGTGTGAAAAGAGAGAATTGATTGGAAGGCCTTTTCAGTGAAATAATTACAGAAAACTTTCCGAATGTGGAGAAAGAAAGGGATGTCCAAGTATAGGAAGTACATAAAACTCCTAACAAACATGAGCAGAAAAGATATTCACCATGGCATATTGTAGTCAAACTTTCCATAATAAAGCATTAAAAAAAAAGATTCTAAAACATACAAGAGAAATGCCAGATTACTTTCAGAAGATCTTCAGGCCAGCGCTGCAGCTCAATAGGCTAATCCTCCACCTGCGGCGCCAGCACACTGGGTTCTAGTCCTGGTCGGGGCGCCGGATTCTGTCCTCTTCCTGTCCAGCTCTCTGCTGTGGCCCAGGAGTGCAGTGGAGGATGGCCCAAGTCCTTGGGCCCTGCACCCGCATGGGAGACCAGGAGAAGCACCTGGTTCCTGGCTTCGGATCAGCATTGGTGCGCTGGCAGCAGCGCGCCGGCCACAGCAGCCATTGGAGGGTGAACCAACTGTAAAGGAAGACCTTTCTCTCTGTCTCTCTCTCTCACCTTTCACTCTGCCTGTCCAAAAAAAAAAAAAAAAAAAAAAACCAGATCTCCAATGAGACTCAAACTGACTTCTCAACAGAAACCTAATAGGCTAAAAGAGAATGGCAAGATACTTCAAGTTTTAAGAGGAAAAAAACTATCAACCAAAAATATTGTACCCTGCAAATTTCTTATTTATGAATGAAGGTGAAATAAAGACATTCCATAACAAACAGAAATTGAAAGAATTTGTTGTCACTCATCCAGCCTTACAACAGATGCTTAAGGATGTGCTACACACAGAAATGTGGTCATCACTATGAACGAATGCGAAGGCAGAAAATCTCCCAGGAAAGGTACAAAAGGAAACCCAAAATAAACAATAGAAATATTTATAGAAAAATGGAAGGGTCAAGTCTTTACTGATCAATAGTCACCTTTAATGTAAATGGTCTCAACTCTCCAGTTAAAAGGTACAGACCCACTGAATGGATTAAAAAACAAGACCATCTATTTGCTGCCTACAAGAAACACATCTCACTAACAAAGATACACACAGACTGAAAGTGAAAGGATGGAAAAAGATATTCCATGATAACAAAAACCAAAAAAGAGCTGGTATAGACAGCCTAATAACAGACAAATAGACATTAAGACTAAAACTGTTAAAAGAGATAAGGAAGGGCACTATGTAATGATTAAAGGATCAATTCAAAAGGAAGAGTGACTAAAATAAATGTATACACATCCAATTACAGGGTACCTGGCTATTTAAAATAAATGTTAATGAATCTAAAAGGAGACATAGACTCAATACAATATTAATGGGGGATTCAGTACCCCACTTTCAGCATGGACAGAACAGACAGAAAATCAGCAAGAAAACAACAGAGTTAATCAACACAATAGACCAAATGGCCCAATGGCTATCTATAGAACTTTTCATGCTATAGTTGTAGAATACACATTCTTTTCACCAGTGCATGGAACTACCTGGGATAGACCATATGCAGGGCATAAAACAAGACTCAGCAAATTAAAAAAAATTGAAATCATACCAAGCATCTTCTCTGACCACAAAGTACTGAAGCTGGAAATCAACAACTCAAGAATCTCTAGATCATATGTAAACACATGGAGACTGAACAACATGCTCCTGAATGAACAGTAAGTCATAGAAGTTATCAAAAGAGAAATCAAAAGTTCTGGAAACAAATGAAGATGACAATACAACATATCAAAACTTATGGGATGCAGCAAAATCAGTGTTAAGAGGAAAGTTTAGGTTGGCTTCCAGAATGGTGGCATAGAGAGAGAGCTTACTGCTCTAGTCTAGGAGAAAATAGTTTTTAAAAAGTGAAGAGAGTGCAGTCTCAGGGAAGAGTTAGGCAGAAAATGGCAGAGGAAACCCTACACAAATTAGAAGGACACAGTGGACCTATGAGGAAGGCATGGATGCCCACAACTCAGAACTCCAGCAACCTACAGCTTCTGCACCAGTGTTGGAGAGTGAGGTGAGACCAGACTGCAGCAGCTCAAGCCACTGGTGATAAAGCTGAAAGAAGAGCCTAGAGGGAATCCAGCTTGGAGCCCTGTCAGGGATAGTGTACCTGTTAAACTAGAGGAGAAAAAAAATAGAAAGGGCATGTTTCTCTCTCCTGGACCACCCTGCAATGGTGTCCTCTAACAAGCCAATTTGGACATACATAACAACTGCACCAGCTTGTGTCTGTGCCCAGCAACCAGCAGAGTAGAGACTCCTGACTCTGGTGGGGAGCATAAAGAGGGGGCTGGATATTTGTAACTGTGAAAAACTGAGGCTGTGTGAGAGGGCTTATGGTGTGGTTAGAACTTTGGGTAGTCACTGTGGGAGATTCCACACACTCAGGGCTCCCTGGTTACCTGGTGAGGGACTTTTCTGGGGAATCTGAGCTTACACTGAGGACTGCACAGATCATTAGTGTGGTCCTTATGGAAGAATGGATGAGTACTATATGCACTGGGGCTAGCACTCAGGCACTAGTCCCCTTTGAGGGGAGGAGCTCAGCTGAGTAGAATAAACCTCCGATAAAAAAAAATATTTACAGCACTCTGGCCTCAGAATCAGTCCTTAAGGCATTTGGATCTGGCTGAAGAGCCCATGAGAGTATTTTAGGCATGGAAAGCCAAGACACTCTGGAAAAAAAAAAAAGAGAAGACCTAAATGAAAGATCTCTGTGAGTGAGATCCCAGTGGAAAGAACGGGGCCATCAAAGAAGGAGGTACCTTTCTCTGAAGGGAGGAGAGAACTTCCACTTTGACTATGACCCTATTGGAATAAGATCGAAGTCGGCGAACCCTAAAGGCTTCCATAGCCTTGGCAACTCATGACTGGAGACTAGGGAGATTACTGACGCCATAAACAAGAGTGTCAAATTGTTAGGTCAACAACAGGAGTCACTGTGTACTTGACCTAGCCAAAATGCAAGCCCTGGCTCTAGCTATAACCCTATCTATAGCCCTATCCCAACCCTAAACTTCATTGTAACACTAGCCCCAGCCCTAATTCTAGCCTTAGCCAAACTGTATCCAAACTTTAATACTAACTCTAACTCTAGCCCAAACCCTATTCCTAGCTCTATCTCTAGTCCTCGCTCTAATCCTCACACTAGCTCTGGTCTTCACCCTAGCCCTAACCCTTGTCCTAGCATTAACCTGTGCTTACCTCAAACCCCTACTCTACTCTTAACCCTAGTCTTAACATTTACCCTAATTCTAGCCCTCATTAAACACTAACCCTAACCTTAGCCCTAACACTAATGTAAGCCTAAACCTAGGCCTAACACTAACCCTTGCCCTAACTCAAGCCCTCAACCCTACCCTATCACTAGCCTTATAACTTGGCCAAATCCTAAACTTAAGCATAACCCTAGCTCTAGCCCTAATCTTTGCACAGCTCTAGCCCTAACTATATCAGAGTCTTTGCCTTAATACTAACAGGTAGTATAACCCTAAACCTAATCCTTTCCCTAGATCTAGATCTATGTCTAGCCCTAATCCTAAGCCAAAACCTAACCTTTACACTAGCATTAGTCCTATCCTTAAACCTAGCCTGAATCTCATCATATCCATAGCATTAGCCCAACCTGAATCTTAACCCTAACCATATTCCTAATCTTAGACCTAGTCTAGCCTTAAGTCTAGCCCTGGCTCTAGCCCTAACCCTAACCAATACTCAAAACCTTACCCCAATCCTAGCTCAAGCCCTAGTCCTTGCCTTAAATCTAACCTAAGATCTGGACCTAATCCTAGTCCTAACCCTAACCCTACCCCTAAACTTAACTTTAACACTACCCCTAACACAAACCCTAACCCTTGACCTAGGCCTATGTTGCTGTGGATTTGTTCTGAGAAGAGGAGCGTGGTGGGGGCAAGAGGCATGGAGTCACCACACAGACACCAGGAGTCTGATGAAAGCGGGCCAGAGGCGAGCAGCCTGCAGACTTGTTTATTTCAGTTGGTGCAGCAGCTGATACAGCTGAGGCAGCCAATCCTGTCAAGGGGTAGTTTATGCTGTAACCAATCACTGCCTGTTACCAGGCAGGCTCCTTTGCCAGGTGGGTTCCGAAGCCATTCCTGAGTAACTTGCCAGTGGCCATCTTGGCATGGCCTTCTCATTCCACCACAGGCTTAGACCTAGATCTAGCCCTAGACTTAGCCCCAAACCAGGTCCTAGAACTATCTCTAACCCAAAAACTAATACTTACCATGACCCTAACCATATCCCTAGCTTTAGCCCTGGCACTAGCCCTAACCACAGTCCTGGTGCAAGCCCTACTCCTAGTCCTACCCCTAGCCATAGTCCTAAAATAAACCATAAACCAATCCCTAACCCTAATCTTAAACCAAAACTAACCATACAATCAGCTCTAGCACTAGCACTAGCCCTAGTCCTAGTTTAGTCTTAAACCTAACCCTAACATAAAAGCTGACCCTAATCCCCACCCAAGCCGTTACACTAGATAGCTTTAGCCCTAACCATAAATTTTCCCTAGCCCTAACCCAAACCTTAACCCTAGCTCTAACCCAACCCTAATGAGAACCCTAACACTAAACATAGCACTAAAACCAGCCCTAGCCCTAAACTTAGTCCTAATCATAATCCTATCCCAAAACCTAAACTTAGCCCTTGCCCTAAAACTAACCATAGACCTAACCCTAATTATTTTACCTTATCCCTAGTTCTAGCACTACCCCTAGCTCTTGCCCTAATCTTAACACTAACCACAGCTTTAACCCTAGCCCCAGGCCTAGACTTAACCCTAAACAGAGCACTTGCCCTAAACCTAACCACAACACTAGCCCTAATCAAACCCTAAACCTAACCTCAGCCCTAAACCAAGCCCAAGCCCTCACTGAGCCCTATCCTTAGCCCTAGACCTGGCCCTAGGAGTAATCCTATAGCCTAGTCTTAGCCCTAGCCCCAGCAGTAACACTAGCAGAAGTATTTATTCTAATTTAAGCCCTTGTCCTAACCCCAGCCATAGCCTTGGCTTTAACCTTAACCTTAACCTTAGCCCTAGCTCTCAACCTAGCCCTTGCTCCAAGTCTAAGATTACCCCCAGAACTAACCTTATGCCTACTCCAAATGCTAATCCTGCTCCTAAACCTAGCTCTAGCACCAGCTTTAACCATAATCCTAGCCCTCACTTCAAAAATAATCCTAGCCCTAGCCCTAATGCTAATCCTAATCTTGGCCCCAACTCTAGTCCAAGCCCTCAACCTACAATATCCCTAGCCATATTCATTGTCAAAAGCCTAAACCAGGGCCAGCGCCGTGGCTCAACAGGCTAATCCTCCAGGTTGTAGTCCCGGTCAGGGCGCCGGATTCTGTGCCGGTTGCCCCTCTTCCAGGCCAGCTCTCTGCTATGGCCAGGGAGTGCAGTGGAGGATGGCCCAGGTACTTGGGCCCTGCACCCCATGGGAAACCAGGATTAGTACCTGGCTCCTGCCTTCGGATCAGTGCAGTGCGCCGGCCACAGCGTGGCGGCCATTGGAGGGTGAACCAATGGCAAAGGAAGACCTTTCTCTCTGTCTCTCTCTCTCTCTCTCACTATCCACTCTGCCTGTCAAAAATTTTTTTAAAAAGCCTAAACCTAAACATAGAACTAGTCCTAGCCATTAACACAGCTCTATCCCTAGCCCTAGCCCTTAACCTAGCCATTGAGCTAAGCATAGCCCAAGCTCTAGCCCTAAATCTAGCCCTATCTCTAACATTAACCCTAACCCTAGCCTTAGCCTAACCATAACCCTAGCCCTTGACCAAACCATAACACTAGCCTTAGCCCTAACACTAGACCTAGTCCTAGCCAAAACCCTAATGCAAGCCATCACCTTGAGCCTAGCTCTAACCCTAGCCCTACCCCTCACCTTAAACCTAATCCTAGCCCTAAGGCAGACTCTAATTCTATTCCTAGTCCAAGACCTAGCATTAAACACAAACCTATATGTAGTCCTAGCCCTAACAATACCACTAAACCTAGCTCTAGCCCAAGCCCTAGCACTAACAATAGGCATAGATCTTGCTCTAGCCCAAACGGTAACCATGATCCTACCACTAATGGTAACCTTAGCTTTAGCCCTAGTCTTAACTTTAAACCTAGCCCAAGCCCTAACTCAATCCTTATCACTAGCCCTAAGCTAGCCCTTGCCATGACCCTAGACATAGCCCAGGTCCTAGCCCTAGCCCTTATCCTAACCCTGAACCTAGTCCTCACCCTAACCCTAACCTTAGCCCTAGACCTTACCTTAAGCATAACCCTAAACCTAGCCCTATGCATAACCCAAGCCTGAACACTTACCCGAGCCCTAGCCTTACTCCTAGCCCTGAAACTAACTCTAATCCTTTCCCAATCCTTATCTCTAGATTAGTCCTAACAGCAGGCCTATATCCCTACCCTAACCCTAGCTCTAGCTCTAGCCTGAACCTAGCACTATTCCTAACCCTCACCCACCCCTAACCTAGCTCTAACCTTAATCATAGCTTTCACACTAACCCTAAAACAAACCCTAACCCTAACACTAACCCTAGCCTAACCCCTAAACTGAACCCAAAGCCTAACCATAGGGGCTGGCATTGTGGCATAGTGGGTAAAGTCACCATTTGCAGTGCCAGAATCCCATATGGGCACCAGTTCAGGTCCCAGCTGCTCCACTTCTGATCCAGCTCTCTGCTAGAGCCTTAGAAAGCAGTAGAAGATGGTCCAAGTCCTTGGGCCCCTGCACCCACATGGGAAGAGCTGGAAGAAACTGCTGGTTCCTGGCTTTGGATCAGCAGAGCTCTGTCTATTGTGGCCAATTGGAGAGTGAACCAGCAGATGGTAGATCTCTCTCTCTCTCTCTCTCTCTCCTCTCTCTCCTTCTCTCACTCACTTTGCCTTTCCCTCTCTCTGTGTGTAACTCTTTCAAATAAATAAATCTTAAAAAAAAAAAACTAACCATAACTGTAGCCCTAGCCCTAGCCCTAGATGTAACCCCAGCCCTAGTCCTAACCTCAAACCCAGACCTAACCCCTAATGCTAACCATAGTCCTAACCCTAACACAACCCCTAAAATTTACCCTCACCAACCTCTAGCATTAATCATAATGGAAATCCTAACCATAGCCTTAGCCCTAGGCCTAAAATCCTATATCTCACCCTAATCCTAGCTCTAGTCCCAAACTGAACCATAATCTTAGACTTAGCCATAATCCTATCCTACAACCTATCCCTAACCCTAGCCCTCACTTCACACTAACACTAGCCACAGCCCTAAGTCTAACCTAATCCCTAACCCTAACCCTTGTTCTAGCCCTTGCCCTAGCCCTAACCTGAGACCAATCTCTAACCATAGCCAAAGAGCTAACCTATACCTAACCCTAACCCTAACATTAGAACTAGCCCTAGCCTTAGTATTAGCTATAGCCCTAGCAGAGCCATAGCCCAAACCTAACCTTAAGCCTGACCCTAACCCTAACACTAGCCCAACACTAACCTAACACTATCCCTATCTCTAACCCCAGCCCTCACCCTTGCACTAGCCCTGGCCTTAGCCCTAGCCATGAACCTAGCCCTAGCCCTAAACATAGCCGTGAACCTAGCACTCACATTAACCCTAACACTTACCCTAGCCCTAACCCTAATCATAAACCTAAACTTGGCTGTAGCTGTAACCCAACCCTGAGCCCTCACCTAAGCCCTATCCCTAGCCCTAAAACTAACTCTAACCTTATCCCTATCCCTTGTTTAGTCCTAAGAGTAGCCCTACACCTTTACCCCAACATTAGCTCTAGCTCCAGCATAAACCTAATACCATGCCACCCCTTGTTCGTACTTAACCTTAACTGTGGCCTTATCCTTAATCCTAACCTGAAACCTAACCATAACCCCAGCCCTAACCCTATCTCTAAACTAAATCCAAATTAGCCATAACCCTAGCCCTAGCCCAAACCCCAGCCCTAGCCTGTAGCAAAATGGATAGAACTGGAGGACATAATATTAATCACTCAATAAGCCAGGCACAGAAACACAACTATCACAAGGTTAAAAATAATTAAAAAAAAAACCACTACATCTAGACACAGAATGATCAGTAGAGGCTGGGGTATATGAGAGGTAAAATAAAATATGGAAGCTGGGTGTGGTTCATTAATTGTGGCCAAGATAGTAACATGAGGTGTTAGTGGGGGAAACGAGGTGGGGAGTATATGGGAACCCTTTGTGTTGCTTCCTCACAATTTCTGTTGTATAAACTTTAAATGCTTCTCAAATAAAATGTTCATAAAAAGAATGCTTGAGCTGAGGACTATCATAGTGTGTCTCCAAGATGGCTGTACTCCAGAGCTCTCTCCCAACAGGCCGCTCGGGATTCCCGCAGTCAAGAAGGGCAACAGGAGAAAAACCGAGCCAACACATGAGGGACTCCTCCATCATAAGCAGCTATAACAGAAACAGTGGATTTCCGAATTAGACCACCAAAGATATCACAAGGTGGCATCATCAGGAGTAGAACAAAAAATTGAGCATTTTAGATGTCTACAGAAATAGAAAAGGGAAATTAAAAACTAAGCAGGGAACATAAAACTGCCTAAAATTACCAGATTTGACAATCAAATGCAGTATCTCAAAATGAAAAATTGAATTCTTAAAAGTGAAAAATGGCTTCAACCTCAGATTAAGCACAGCTGCAAAAAAAATTAGACAGAGGGGAAACAAGTTGACAGAATGACCCATAATGCAGCTCACAGACACAAATAAGTCAAATTTCTCCCAGGTCACCTCTTGGAGAAGGGTCATGAGCAGGATCATGCAGGACAGCAGATCCAACACTGAGCTGGCAGGGGTGTGGGGGTGCCTGCCTGCTGCAATCACACCCTGGCTGCCCAGCCCTCAAGTCATCTTTGAAAAGGAATAGGGGATAATTTGGAGGCAAGACTCGTCTTTGTGATTTGAACCTGGTGATTCCCCTAAAAAGCCTTAGCATCTGAGTATTTACCTAAACCTAAGTCTTTTTGGGAGAGGTTCTATTTCCAGTCCATTCCTTGTGGGCAAATCACTTCTCCTTTATGGGTTTATCATGTTGGTCAGGGGTCTCAGGTCACTGCTAACTCTAACATCTGCCACTTTATGAAGGATGCCCCATTGGTCCTACCAGCTCCACCTCTGTACACAGGCTGAGCCAGAGATCAAGGGATGCTTAGAGAGAGCTCCATTACCTCTGTGTCTCCAAAGCACCAATGCAGAAATTGAAGTTTCACCATTAATGAATCACTTCTTCCGAGTGTCCTACCTGGATTCCAGTACTTTTTTTCCTCAAATGTCCCAAGAGAAGCATAATAGCTGAAGTTAGCATAAGTGGTAACAACTCAATGTGAGTTCTTCTAACACATCCTTTCCAACAGGACCACAGCCCACAAGATGGATTTGGTGGTGGGAGGAAAGAGTCACAGCCCCAGAGAAGAAGGGGACATTCTGTCCCCTAGTCCTGTGTGCAAAAGGAACAAAGTTGTCTTTCCTTTCTCTTTTTTATTCAGCTTTTAAAAATCTAACAGAAGGGTAAAATTGCACATAGTTATGTACTGTGTGATGTTTTAATACATCTAAGTTGCTAAGCAAAGATTCTGCAGCCTCCTTTGTGCATTGGAAAACTGCTGCCTCCTTTATGCATTGGAAAACACCCTTACTCCTCCATCTTCACTCTGAAACTGTGTTGCCAGCAGGTGGCAGTGCAGGGTCAAAAATGAACATTACTTGGGGCTGGTGTTGTGGCTGAGTTAAGCTGTCACCTGTAACAGGAGCATCCAATATCAGAGGGCCCTGTTTCCAATCCATTTCCCTACTAATGTGCCTGAGAAGGAAGCCCAGGATGACCCAAGTACTTGGGTCCCTGCTACCCATTGGGAGACCTAGGCTTGGATATGGACCAGCCGTGGCCATTGTGACCAGCTGGGGATGGAATCAGGAGATGGAAGATCCATCTCCACCTCTCCTTCCCTCTCCCTCTCCCTCCCCCTCCCCCCTCCTTCTCCCTCTCCCTCCCCCTTCCCCTCCCCTTCCCTCTCCCTCTCTCTCTTCCTTTCTGTAACTGACTGTCAGATAAATAAATAAATATTTAAAAGGAAGGAAGGAAGGAAGGGAGGGAGGGAGGGAGGGACGTAGAGGAAAGGAAAAGAGACCTCACGGTAGAAATGTTTTAGACCTTTTGGGGCCTGCCCTCGAGGGTTGCAACTCACATCTCTGTAGGTGGGGGATGGAAGATACCCCAGGGAATTGATGGCTTCACATTCTGAGACTGTGGCATACTGTGGGACAGGGATAGACCCTGGACCCCAGATAAGACAGAGCGAGAAGGAGCAGCTGGGACTGGGGAGCCAGTCTGAGGCCTTGCTTTTCAGGTCTCAGGGAGAGTTGGTTATCAACTCTCCAAGGGGGACAAATCCTTTGTTGCAAGAGCCTTACAGGGGTGAGCTCGGGGTTAGGCAGGGCAAGGCCAGTCCCACCCTGCCCTGAACTCCCTCCATCCCCACCCTGTTTGGGTGGCTTGCTTACACATTTTCTCCCAGACTCCTCTGGGCAGCCTTAGCACCCCACATGCCCTCAGCAAGCCCTCACCCTGCTGCCCCTGCTCCTTGCCTCACTTGGCCCAGGTAGCCCTCAGGAGCAAGGGGGAGAAGTGAACTACTCAGAGCAAAGACCACTCAGACACCTTCCACCCTGCAAGGGCAGAACTGCAGCCCCGAGGAAGCCACAGAAGCCAAGCCCACACAGGGCCACCTGACCTGTGAGACTCCACTCGATTGGGCGGGGCCTGCTCTCCTGTGGTGCCACCTGCCCCTGCCACAGGGAATTTTACAGTGAGCCTGACCTGACACAGCGTTCCCATCTATCTGCTCATGGGAGCTTGGACATGTATTAAACTGCTCATGTTCCAGGGAGGGCTATGCAGCACTCCAGGCAAGTCTCACACTGTTAAGTTTGACACAGGCTACATTAACCAGAAGACAACAGACGACAGGGACCCTGGCCTTGAGAGCAGAGTTTCTGTCCACCTCACCTGTTGGGAGGCGCAAGTGAAGCCTTGGAGGGAACACAAGAAGCAGTGAGATAGGCACTGGGGGACTCCAGCTGCTCCCGGTTCTGAGGCTCCTTCAGCCTTCACTGGGAAACGCGCTCCCTTATTTCTTCCCTCGGCCTGTGAGGACACCAAGCTGCAGCCCCTCTGCGTGACTGTAACAGACAGAAAATAATGGCCCCAAAGGTATTCGTGTCCTAATCCCAGATCCTGGATCATGAGACTGCCCACGGCAAAAACGGACTTTGCAGATGTGCCTGAATTAAGGATCTTGAGATGGAGAGCTGAGCCTGCAGTGTCCTGGGAGCATCCAGTGTGCGCATGAGGGGCCTTGCCAGGCAGGAGGGTCAGTGTTAGGGACAGAGGGAGCTGGAGAAGACACGCCGCTGGCTTTGCAGATGGAGCCAAGGAATGCAGGCAGCCTGTGAATGCTGACAAAGCCTAGGAAATGCATCATCTCCGAAAGCCTCCCGGGGGAACCAGGCCTGCACACACCGTGGGCTTTCAGCCCAGAGAACTTCAGATCTAAAGAACAATAATACAACAAACGTGTGTTGGTTCAAACCACTCAGTTGGTAGCCATGCATCACAGCAGCAACAGGAAATGAATTCAGTGGCCTGGCTGGCAAAGTTGCTCTCACCGTGGTTCCTGCTGAGTGGACCCCAGGAGACACAGGCAAGAGCAGCACCAAGACTGTGTTTTTCCAAGCAAACCCCTCTCCTCTCAGAGCCTCCATCCCACCTGGTGTACATGGGAATGGTCACTGAGCCAGCAACAAACGTACATCTGGGAGTCAGGGGGCTTTTCCCAGAGAGTTTCTTTCCCTTCCAACCCCACCAGAGACCCAAAGTGCCCCAGAGAGAACTTGGGCAGATGAGTTTCCCTGGACCCCAGACTAGGGCCCACCCTCAGCCAAAGAGTTCTGACAAATCCATCCTTTAACTTCCTCTTATGGCACCCTGTCTGTAGGGTCATCCTGTCTGCCACTCAAATCTTGGTGGCTCTGTGCTCACCATTAGGGAACTATGAGCAACGGCATCATGGCCATGAGTCCCGACGTCAACCCAGTGCATCCACTGCACACCATGCCTGTGATTCATTAGAGTTGTTTTCTTGTTCCAGAGCTGGTTTCCACTTACAGTAAGCCCAAGTGGAAGGGACAGCGAGTGTGTTCAAACAGGCTTTCCTCAGTCGGGAGCAGGATGGTTTTGTCAGAAAGGCTTTTGTCTGGCCTTTTGGTTATATGGCGTCCTCTGGGAAGAAGGGGATGGTGAAGGGACAGGCTGCATCACCAGGCTGTGACCTGAGGGTACAGATATGCCTACCACATCCCCACCATCCCCACCACCACCACCAAGGCATACCCCACCTCCTGGATGGTGCAGTGTCTAAGACCCACCATTAACAATCACCTAGAACAGCCGCGTTGATAACACCCCCAGCTTTGAAGTTAGGCCGACTAGGTTCAAACCTATGAGCTGGATGATGTCAGACAAGTGGCTTAATCCCTCTGGGCCTCCGTTTCCTCAGTTACTTTTCCGTAGCTACATGCAGTTTTCTGTAGTTACATGCAAGTCCCTCTGCTTCCTCTCCAGAGAGGAATTGGACCTTGAGACCTACCATCAATGGAAGGGATTCTGATCTTGTGCAGGGTAGCAGGGACCGCTCTCTCAGATCACTCCAGCTTGTTCCATCTACAAGTGAGACTAATGGATCAAAGCCTCCCCTGTGTGGCTCCTGGCGCCCTCTGCTGGCCTCGTCAGGAAAGACAATTGCAGCAGGTGGACACTGGGGTGAAGGGGACAAATTCCTTAAGTTTGACCACTGGGGTGTTGCTAGCTCTCCTTCCCAGGGACAGAAGCCTGAGGTAGACAACTGGGTAAGAAATAGTGAATGAGACTCCACTAGCACTACATCTGTGCCCCCAGAACACGAGTCCTGCCCTCTGCCTAACCCCAGCCCCAAGTCCCCTCCCACAGCATCTTATCCTGGCTTTTATGCATGCTCGTGCTAGGTGCAGAGTGTGGCATAGACTGGGTTGGCCTTTCCCTCTCTCCCATTGCAATGTTCCATAACCAGTGGCCCATAGGTGGAACCAAGCCCTCGCTGGGGCTCTGCTCTGGGGAAAGTGATTTGAAAATGCAATCAGTGGGGCTGGAACATTCCATTCCTAAGCTAAGCAGTTGCCAAGTTCAGCATGTAAATGAGCTGTCTGCAGCATAACAGCCTTGCAGGCTTGGTCTGGGGGCCCTTGGGGCGGGGAGGGGCAGCAGGCAGACCCAATATTTCTTAGTTACCTTGAGAAATGAGGATGGCCAGATTTCCTCTGCTCAGCAGGAAAGGAATCAACACGTATGGAGTAACGACTGTGTGCTGAGTACCTTGTATACTGTGTCATCTACTCTTGCCGACTAGCCTGTGACAATGGTATTTAAAGTTCTGTTTTATAGTTGAGGAAATGAGGCCCAGAGATTAATTTAACTGTCCAATGTTACACCAGTGTGGTTTAAGTGCATGATGTGTGACTAAAGGCAGCATCCTACTCCACACACTACTCCATCACCTGGACCTCTTTTCCCACCACGGTACCAGACGCTTCTCTCTCTCCCTCAATCTCTGTCTCCTAGTCTCACTTGCTCCCAACTCACCCATGGTAAACTCTCCCTGAGAGATAGGCATTGCCGAGGTCTTTCCAAGCTCTAAGTTTGTATGAGTTCCCCTGCACCCTTCTGCTCTGCCTTACCAATCGTGGGATTATGCTTCTGCTGTGCCCTGAGTGCACGTCTCCTCCTCTCAGAGAGGACACAATGGCAGCACCTTGTTGGCTGATCGCCAGGAGTAGTGGACATAGAGCGTTAGCCCATGGCTCAGCAGACACCCTGTCTTCAGGAGGCTGTGGTGACGCCAGGACGCCAGGCAGTTTCTGCAGAGGAGGACCTGCTCATCCTGTACCCAGTCAGTGCCAGGTGGGGTTGGGACTTCCGGTTGGTGTTGCTTGTTACCCCAGACCACAGGAGAGGCCCTAGGGACACCAGGGCCAGGGTTTCTAGACATTTCCCTGATTCTAGCAGCCCTGCCATATGTCGGGTCGGTGAGAAGTGAGATCTCTTAGGACTTGGGCTTGGAGGGTCACAGGGCAAAGCAGGAAGCATCTCAATTTTTCTAGCAAATATACTGCACAGGCTTCCTCCTTCTCTTGCGCCCTCACCTTGAGGGTCACAGGTCTGAGACTCTTGTAAGCAGGCCCTCCAAGGCCTGGGTCAGCACCGGGAATTAGCAGGGATTATCATCTCTGAACAACATGCTTCACCACTGCTTTTGTTAACTGACGCAGAAAGGGAGCAACTCCCGTGGTGTGGAGGGCTGACGAGAGGTAACGCCACAGACTGCATTCTGGAACACGCTGGGGGGAAGGAGAGGCCTGCTGGTACACATGGCCACAGTTCCGCATGCATTCTGGGGAGGAGGAGTGTTTGGGCCAGTGTGTGACGGGGTACAACGCGGGGTCTACTGTCCAGCAGCCTCCACACGGTTTGTCACTTGCCGTCTTCTCCCAGAAAACAGCACCGAGCAACTGCAGCCCTGATAGGCCACTTGCCGGGACTCCAGTTTGTCCATATTTTCTAGAATATGGTCAGTGTCTCAGGCAACGCAGGGCAGAGAGGCCTGGATGCCTCTCGAGCCTGGTCACTAGATACAGAGGCAGATGTGCACCATGGCAGAGAAGGAACCCATGGTCAGGGTGAGATTGGGGGCCTCTGCTCTGCCAGGCGGTGTGACTGCTCACATTCCTGGTCTTGGTTTTCTTCCTGCACCTCTGTGAGTTTTGGCCACTGTGTCTTTAAGGTTTGTGCCAGCTGTAAAGCTCTGTGACTTAAGGTATCACAGCAAAGCAGAGAGAAAAAAAAGTGTGGGAAGAATCAAAGAATCACCCAGAGGTCAAAACCAGTGCAGTGGCAATCAGAATTTTCCATGGAAATGCCCCAAGCTATGTACACTGCAGAACAACCAAACAATAGACCCCCTGGCCAGAGGACTTTTCCACATGCCTTATCTTGGTAACAGGGAATAGAATCTGTACCTGGAAGCAAATGAATGGTTTGTGGATAGGCTTGGCTCCTACAGGAGACTTTTGCCAGGTCCCTGGCAGGTGACTGGAGCCTGAGCTTCCCCAATGATGTATAAGAGGCAGGGCTGGGGGCACTGGTCCAGGCCCTCAGCTTCAAGTTGCCAAAGAGGCTTGAAGGCCAAGAAGAACCATGTCTCTAATAATTCCAAGAGACCTTTGGTGGGGAAAAACTGTGATGGAAGGAGCTTCTGCCAAAGCATGATATGAACAATAGATGGTCTTCCAAGCCTTAACTATTGCACTGCATCAGGTACTCTTCACGTAATTGTGTGGACAATGTCTCTCTGATTCCTTCTCACCAACCAACACCTGGCCTGGTCACTGTGAAACACACACACACACACACACACACACGGCGTAGCAAAGATCTGCAGGATCCCTGTGGATCCCACCCATGCTCCTGATGATTAGATCTGCCACAGGGACTTTCTTGCTTTCTTTGCCAACTGAAAGATTTAGCGAACTATCCAGGAGCCTAATAACGTTTACTAAGGGGGTGGGAAGTGTCCGAAAGTATGGTTTGGCAATCACATGATCCATTGGGCAGGACTAACACTTGGAATATGTTCTACATTCTTTGATAAAAGAAAACTTCGGTCTCCTTCCTCTTTCATTTCGATCTTTCTTTCCCAAAAACATTTGTAGATTAGCTCACCTCTTTGCTGGTTCTCATTCTGTTATTCAATGGGTATATAACATGGATGCGTACATGTGGGGTGTGTATTCAAACTTCATCCTGATTCTAAGTCATGGACCATTAATAATGCCTGGCTGCAAAATGAAGGAGCCACTAAATATTATACTATTTATAAGTAATCTGTTGCCCAAGGCACTGAGCTACTTAATAAAACCTCCAATTAATGTGTAACTTTAAAAATAGATCATTCAACAAATGATAGGCTTCCAGAAGCATAACTTAAGGTGTTCTGTTTACTTCTCTACTTAAATGCAGGTGAGAGAAGAGTAAATGAATACAAATAATGAAAAATAAGATGTACTGAGCCGAGCATTCCTTTACATGCAAATTCCTCTGCATGCATTATCTCTTTTGGTTATCATAGTATCCCTATTAGAGAGACACTATTAATAGTGCCTTTTTACAGATAAAGAAACTGAAGCTTAGAAATATTTACATAATTAACCCAAGGTTATGTGCTGGAATTCAAACCCAAGTGCCTACAACGCTGAATACTGCATCTCCTGGGTAGCACGGGTGAAGTTAAGGCTGTACCTTTGTGCTAGAATATCAAATTGCCTGAATGCAAGTAAGGACTCTGCTTAATTGGCTGATGTGGTTACTTAAAGAATACAATGGGTAAAGGTGAGACTGGGGACTACTCAGGTTTTACGGCAAAGACCTTGAGACAGAGAGACAGCCAAGTGCTCAGTAACCCACAGTTAAGGTCTGGCAGCTGGAATGCCCTATTCACCTGTCACCAGAGGTGATGTGAGGACAGCCCAGTTCAGGGAATGGCAGGTGGATATGTGGTTTCTCAAGACGTCCAAGTCAGACACATTAAAACTGTCTCACACCCTTATTCGGAGAGATAACCACAGATTCCTTTGGGCCGAGCTTTGGGAATTGCACAATGACCATCATCCTGTCCTTTAGGGAGGGCTGGACCCTACCTGCTGTTCAGTTCCATAGTCTAGGGTGAAAAATGCAGAGGCTCTGTTCTGTGGGCCCCAAATGCTTTCCACCCACTCTGGACTACCCAGAGTCACATACACAGCCTGAGAGTGAGTTCTGCCTGTCTCCTTAGCACTTGACTTGACGCTTTGAAAGCAATAGTAGGAAGACAAGATATCAGGAACATGCTTTGTGGGTGGGTGAGTGAGAGACTGGCCAGGCATGGATGCAGGGGAAAAGAAAAGAGAACGCAGGGTGCATGAAAGGGAGATGGGGAAAGGCCAGGACTCAGCCTGAAGCTAAATCAGGTCACAGAAATTTATCATTTAGTGTGGTCTCCGTGCCACATTCTTCTATTATCACAGCTCCCTCCCACGAGAGCTGGAGTGGACCTTCAAAATGCAAGTCCCTCCAGAAAACAGGGGCCTTCAATCATTACTGTCCCAAAAGACTGGGAGTCCAGCTCTCTATTCCTGCTTAAGGCCCTCCGCCTCCCCTGATCATGATCAGCCAGCAATAGTCATGTCATTAGCAAGGGGTTACATTTCATTGGGTTGAGAGATGAGCTCAAGTATCCCACTAGACAGAGGAATCTCATCAGAGGAAAGCTCAGATGCCCTGGTTTATTTCAATCAGGGGCTGCAGACTATGTGCTGGAGCACCTAGATCCTCCCGTGGCTGAGAAGTTTTAGAATCTCAAGTCTGGAGAGAAGAATGAAACTCAGCGGAGAGGGGCTGAATTCCCAAATACCCCTCTTTTGAGGAGGATGTGACCTGGCCCTCCCTTAGCTGCTGGAGATCGCCAGACCCCTCTGACAGCCCCAGGAGCCCTGGGAACTGTCCAGCGGCTGTCTGCTGAACCACAGGGGCAGTTGTCCCTCCATTGCCAGAGGAGACCTGTGCCAGAGGAGGTGGAACCAGGAGCGGAGCTGCCGTGTGTGACCTGAAAGCATTCGCATTCTTAATGCTCATGGTTGGCTCATTTCAAATAATCCCAAGGGCTTAAAGAGGCCCGCTGTGGGGCAGGGAATGTCTCCTTGATGCAAGGTTCAGACCAAAGGGAGCAGGTTAATCTAGATGGGAACTTAGAGGCCCTGACGGGGTGGGGACACAAAGCTAGCTGAGAGTATGATCAAGGGTCAAGTCTTGTCCTCACAGCAGCCCACCTCTGCAGGCAGTGCTCCGTACAATATTTAGTCATAAACTCTTTTTTTTTTTTTTTGACAGGCAGAGAGACAAAGGTCTTCCTTTGCCGTTGGTTCACCCTCCAACGGCCGCTGTGGCTGGCCCACTGCGCTGATCCGAAGGCAGGAGCCAGGTGCTAATCCTGGTCTCCCATGCGGGTGCAGGGCCCAAGCACCTGGGCCATCCTCCACTGCACTCCCGGGCCACAGCAGAGAGCTGGCCTGGAAGAGGGGCAACCGGGACAGAATCCGGTGCCCTGACTGGGACTAGAACCTGGTGTGCCGGCGCCGCAGGCAAAGGATTAGCCTATTGAGCCGCGGCGCCGGCAGTCATAAACTCTTACTACCAGCTGCCAGTTGTATGTCTTTCCATGTCACTATGTCATGTTAAAAGTGTTACTGAGAGGCCAGTGCTGTGGCACAGTGGGTTAACACCCTGACCTGAGGCACCGGCATCCCATATGGGTGCCGGTTCTAGTCCCAGCTGTTCCTCTTCTGATCCAGCTCTCTGCTGTGGCCTGGGAAAGCAGTAGAAGATGGCCCAAGTCCTTGGGCCTCTGCACCCGTATGGGAGACTCAGAGGAAGCTCCTGGCTCCTGGCTTCGGATCAGAGCAGCTCCGGCCATTGTGGTCATCTGGGGAGTGAACGAGCTGATGAAGGACCTCTCTCTCTGTCTCTCTCTCTCTCTTTGTAACTCTGTCTTTCAAATAAATAGAATAAATATTTTTTAAAAAGCGTCATTGAGTCTTGGACAGGTGCCAGTGCCTGTTCTAAGTGGTTCATATATATTACTCTTTTGGTCCTCTCAAGAATCATGTGATGCAGGAATTTGCATCATCTCCACCTCCCTGATGAGGACATGGAGGCCCAGAGAGGTTAAGTGGTCTCCCCAGGGTTGATCAGTGGAAGAGCCAGGACACAGACACAGGTGAGCTGACTCTGGAGGCCCCTCTCTTGCCCTCTGCACACTTGAGCCTTCATTTTTGCAGAGTCGAAAGAACTCAAACGAGGACAAATTTTGTGAAGGTAAAGATGGTTTAAGGTGTCAAGTGTCTTGTGTCCTTGACAATAACCCATCAGAACACAACAGCTAACTAGGCCTTGAGATCTTTGGGGTCAGTGTCATTCAACTTCCAGACTCTTATGCTCCTCACCCCAGTAATGAAGGATTCTCAAGTGTGCTCGTCATCACTGTACCCTCAGGACAATGCTTCCATAGCAGGACACTTCCAGGAGAGGAAAAGAAACTTCTTGCTGCCCATAGATGAAAATCAGTCATTCATTGGCAGTTGTTTCACGTGAGTGAAGGCTACATTGGCTTAACTCAATACTTTCCCATACAACCAAAATTTTCCATAAGAAACTTTTCTAAAATAAAAGATGAGGGGAGGCAGAGCAAGATGCCAGCTGAGTTAGGTGCTCCAGCAGGCACCTTCCCACAGAGACACGTATTTGAGCAGCCATTCGTGCACCAATCAAACTTTACCATCACTAGAGAAGCCAGGTAAGAGACCATGGTGCCTTATTTTAGCACAATAACCTTATTTTTTTTAATTTACTAAGGAAAAAAGAATAGATTACATGCATTTCATAGGTAAAATTCTATGAAGATAATCATACTTCACTTACTCCCTTTCTCCCTCCTTCAATCCTCCTCTTTTCTTCCTTTTTTAAATTTAATTTTTGCAAATACATAATTTCAGTCCCCTCTTTTATCACAGGCTTAATTCCCCAGTAACCATAATATAAAACAAATAAAAAGTAGGAAGACCACAGTTCCACAGGAATATAAACAAGGACTAAAAATAAAAATCAACTCACAAGATGTCCATTTTCTTCCTATACTTCTTTGTATCCTGTATTAACTACTACATATAAGAGAAAGCATGTGATATTTGTCTTTTTTCGGACTGGCTTATTTCACCAACCATAATGGTTTCCAGTTGCATCTGGTTCCGGATCTTAGTGGAAATGCTTCCAACTTTTCCCTATTCAGTACGATGCTCCCTGTGGGTTTGTCATATATTGCCTTGTGTCGAGGAACATTCCTTCTATGTCCAATTTGGTTAAGTTTTTTTGTTTAATCATGAAAGGATATTGTATTTTATTATGTTCTTTCTGTATCTATTGAGATAATCATATGGCTTTCACTCTTCAATTTGTTAATGTGATCTATCATATTTATTAATTTACACATGTTGAACCATCCCACTACATACCAGGGATAAATTCCACATGGTCTGGGTGAGTGGTCTTTCTGATGTGTTGTCAGATTGGATTTGATTAGCTAGTATTTTGTTGAGGATTTTTGTGTCTGTTCATCATAGGTATTGGCCCATAGTTCTTTCTTTCTTGTATATTTTTCTGGTTTTGGAATTAAGGTAATGCTGGCATCATAGAAGTTTGGAAGGATTCTTTCCCATTTTATTCTTTTGAATAATTTGAGATAAATTGAAATTGTTTCTTCTTTAAAGGTTTGGTAGAATTCAAAAGTGAAGCTATCTGGCCCTGGATTTTTCTTGGTTGAGAGGGTCATTATTACTGATTCAATTTTGGCCCTGGTTATTGATTTATTTAGGGGTTCTATGTGTTCATGACTCAATTTTGATAGATTGTATATGTCCAGGAATCTATCTATTTCTTCTAGGTTTTCCAGGTTGCTGGCATATTGCTCTTTGTAATAATTCCTGATGATTGTTTTTATTTCTATGGTATCCTTTGTAACATCTTCCTTTTATCTCTGATTTTATTAATTTGAATCTTCTCCCTATTTTTGGCTAGTTGGACCAATGGTGTACCAATTTTTTTTTTCAAAAAGTAGCTCATCAATTCACTGACCTTTTGTATCCTTTTTTGTTTCAATTTTATTTCTTCTCCAATTTCAATTCTTTGTTCCTTGTTACTAATTTTGGGTTTGGTTTGTTTTTGTTTTTCTAGGTACTTAACATGCATTGTTAGGTCATTTATTTGATGCCTTTCCAATTTTTAAATTTCCTTTCTGATTTTTTTCTATGAGCTACTGTTCATTCAGGAGCCTGTTGTTCAGTTTACATGTGTTTGCACAGTCTGTAGTTTCTTAAGTTAATTTGTTAATTAAGTTATTAATTTCTATCCCATTGTGTTTCATTCCATTATATTCAGAAAAGATACATGATATGATCTCAATTTTTTTATATTTGTTTAGACTTGCTTTATAGCCCAGCACATGGTGTATCCTAGAGAAAATTTCATGCACTCATGAAAAGAAGGTGAATTCTGTAGCTGTTGGATGAAATGTTCTGTAGATATAAATTAGGTCCATTTAGTTCATAGTGTAGATTGGCTCTGTTGGTTTTTTTGTTAATTTTCTTGTCTAGTTGATCTGTCCATTGATGAAAGTGGGGTGCTGAAATCCCCCATTATTGTTGTATTAGAGTCTATATCTCTCTTTAGATCTATTAACATTTGTTTTAAACAGTCATGCACCATGGCATTGGGTACAAATACACTTACTGGAATCACATCCTCCTGTTGAATTGAGCCTTTAATCATTATATAATGCCCTTTGTCTGTTTTAATAGTTTTGATGCTAAAGTGTATTTTTTGGTTAAAGTTGTTTACTACAGAGCCCAAGATGGCTGAATAGGGAAAAGATGTGCTGATTTCGGTCATGGGAAGATAACAGAAGAAAAGCGGAGTAACCACAGTCCCAGAAGAGAGTTGAAGAGAAGTTTGCAGTGGAAATAATTCAGCAAGAAGAGAAACACTGTGGTGCAGCGTGGACAGTGCAAACACACAGCAGCAAGTGGGGATACCACTAGTGACTCCTACAGCCAGAGGCTAGGGGAGACACTGACTTCTTGGAGTGGGGTGAGAGGATTAGGAGTCTGTGGCAACCTGTGTGTTTCTGGTGATATTTCCTGAGGGAGATCTTTGTGGACCACATTGACTTTGAGTCTCTCCTGGAGCGCTAACCAGGGGCAGGGTGCCCACCTAACCCCGTGAAGGGAAAGCACAGTTTTTTTAAAAAAATTTTTATTTAATGAATAATTTTTTTTACAGATACAACTTTAGGAATACAGTGGTTCTTTCCCCCATACCTGCCCTCCCCCCCCCCAACTCCCATCCCACATACCTCTCCCTCTTCCATCTCCTTCTTCATTATGGTTCATTTTTAGTTTAATTTTATATATAGAAGACCAATTCCATGCTAAGCATAGACTTCAACAGTTTACACCCACGCACACACACAACATATAGAGTATGGTTTGGAAACAAAATTTGCAGTCAATTCTCATAGTACCACTCGTTAGGGATGGAGGTCCTATATGGGGAGTAAGTATACAGTGACTTCTGTTGCTCCTTTAACAATTAACACTCTTATTTATGACATCAGTGATCACCCAAGGCTCTTGCTATGGGCTGCCAAGGCTATGGAAGCCTTCTGTGACCACAGACTCCGTTGGTATTTGGACACAGCCATAAGCAATGTGGATGTTCTCTCCTCCCTTCAGAGAAGAGTACATCCTTCTTTGATGGCCCTTTCTTTCCACTCAGGTCTCATAGAGATCCTCCGGAGCGCACCGTTTTCTCCCCATCAGTCCACAAGGGCACCCAGGGACCAGCAGGGAGGAAACGCATTCTTAATAAGGTGTGTAGAGGCTGCTGCAGCTCAAGTATGCACACAACTTGGAGATTTTTTTAGAGGGATAAATCTATAGTCCCCACTGACTTTGAGCCTGGCCTGGAGAGTTGGCAGGGGGTGGGGCACCCACTAAGGCCTGTGAGGCGCTCCCCTTCACCACCATCAAACTGCCAAGGGGAAGCATCGACAGGCAGCTGGCTCTGGGACTGCCTCAGCTCTCCCTATGAACAGAGCAGGCTCATGAGGCTGAGTGAGAATGGATCCCCTGGGGAAAGAAGCCAGGGCAACACCCAAATTGGGCATTGTAAATCACCTCTATCTTTAGCATGGGGAGGGTATGAATTCAACAGCTGGTGTGATCACAAAGTTAGCCCCTCCCTGCCAAGGTGAAAAAACGACCCGGGGTGAGCCCACAGTTCCTTACCCATGCAGGTACATGAACCACACAAAGGATCCGTGTGCTTCTCAATGTGAGCGTGGAACTCTGAGCCTCTGAAGCCAGACACAGTGATTGCCCAAAAACCCAGCCACACCCTATCACTTCCTGATCGCACAGTCTCAAATTCCTAGAGTCACGGGGCACATGGAATCTACTCGCAGGCCCACAGTCCTCTCCCCACCCACCCTAAGTGCCATGGCGTTCCCAGGTCAGTGCTCTACCTTGGTAAGTTGAACCCAGGCATTTTAATAAAGTGAGGGGAGGGGTGTGCTTCACAGGCTTAAGTGGGTACCCTGCCCCCATCAACCCTCTAGGACAGACTCAAATTTAGTGGGGACTACGAATTTACCCCTCCAATAAAATCCCCCAGTCACAGGCAGGCCACAGCAGCCTCTACTCACCTTATCAAGATGGTGTTTCCTCCCTGCTGGTTGTCAGGTGCCTTGCTCCAAGATGGTGTCCCCTCCCAGACACTGGCTGCAGGAGTCATTGGCAGTGTACTGCACACTGCTGCATGATTGAACTGTCCCCACTGCTCCATGGTGTCTCTCTTCTTTTTGTAGAATTTCCACTGCAAACTACTCTCCATCTGTCCCCTGGGAATGTGGTTCCTCATCTTATCTTCTGTTGTCTTCTTGTGGTCAGAATCAACATATCTTTTCCCCATTAGTATAATTCCCTCTTAGTACAATAACTTTAAAAAGGTGCATCGAAAAAGGCTTGAAGGAAAGAGTTGCCATGTCACCCCTCCTCCAGATCCAGGTAGCATAGCATAGCCAGTCCTTACCTACAGCTTGGAAGAGGGAAAGAGAACTAAATCCAGATCTCAGACTTGAAGCCTAATACCAAGCCTGCGATGGTGAAACTCAGTGCTAGACAGGGCTCCAGGGGTGCCTAAACCCAAAATAGTAGCTATAGATTGAGGTTTTGGACCCTCCTTTGCTGAGTAGCCAACAGACCACCACCACCACACCTTCCCAAACCTCCAGTAGAGGGGGGCAAGACTCCAGCCACTGAGGAGTAGAGCAGAAAAGCGAGATTAGGACTTCGCCTTGTCATAGTGATATCCAGACAAAACCCAAAGGCCTGTCTCCACAGGCCAGGGCTCACAGAAAGAGCCTCTAGACCTCTCCAGAGGTCCAGAAACATATGCCTTGGTCGGGTGGACTCATTTCAGCCTATATCACTACCAACCTCATGCAAGCATGGTGTGCATCTGCAAGACAATGCAGGCCTGCTGACTGTGAGACTCAGGTGCAACCACGCTTAGAGTTAGCCCAGGAAGTCAAGTGACTGTCTCTGTTTCCCCTCCCCTGACCTTGGACAGACAATAGAAGAAAGACTCTAGCCATTGGGTAGTAAGCAATAAGAATGAGCACAGGACCGCATCTTGAAACTCAGTGCTGGACTGATAAAATTTATCACTGAGATCTTACCAGTCTCTGTTCCTAGCTAATGCCAATGGATGGAGTCTCTGGACCTGCCCCAGTACCATATGGAGACCCATGACCCCAGTCAATTAATTTATAACCCAGTCAGTATCACCTGTGGTTGCCACAGCACCCTCAAACCACAGGTCCACCTCAGTAGCAGGCAGTCCTTAGGAGTGCTATGTTGGTCATGGCAAGTGGTGGGTGCTGAGTGAGATCAAGCATTATGGCATTGATGGCCCCAGGACTATTCATTCCGTTCTTCCCCTAAATCGTAGGCAGAACAACAGAGAGAGTAATTGTTTGCCTGGGGGAAATAAAGGTAGATGGAAGCTAATACATTGCATAAAAACCTAGGGCTGGCACCATGGGGACCTACATGCTTCTGTGGGACTTTGGACCACCAGTAAAACAGCAACAGCTACAATGGAGACCTGTGTGACTCCCTCCAGCACTACAAGACAGCCTTCTCATTACTGTAGTCACTGAAGACTGAGGGCCAGTGCCCCCGCAAACGTGACTCCACCCCCATGGACTACCCACAGGAGCCACAATACCTGCTGGGAGTGAAGGAGAAGTACCCCATGATACCAATGCCTTTTCCATCTGTTACAGTAGCAAAAGATATAGGGAGACTACACTACAGCATCCAGCCAGAACTCAAGCCAAAACAGTATATGAAGCCTGGACACACATCTTCCGGAAACAACTTTTACCATGAAAACCACTTGGTAATAGTGGTAGATCCATCCAATATGAAAAACAAGGCAATACAACACCCACAAAGAGCATGATAAAACTTTAGTGACAGACTCCAAAGGAGAGTGACAAAATACCTGATAAAGAATTCAGAAGCTTTGCTTTCAGTGCCTATGCTTTGGGGATTTTAACCAAGAAGTCATCACCTACACCAACATTTTGAAGTGTTTCCCCCTACATTTTCTTCCAGCAATTTCATTTTTCTTAAGTATTAAATTTAGGTCTTCGATCCATCTTGGATTATTGTAGATAATGAAAGATAGGGATCTAATTTCACTCTATATCAGCACCATTTATTGAACGTTACCCTTTCCCTAATGTATGGTCTGGGCATTTTTGTCAAAAATCAGTTGGCTGTATGTGTTTGGATTAATTTGTGAGTCGTCTATTTTGTTCCATTGATCTATGTGTTGATTTTTATGTCAATACCATTCTCTCTCTCTTTTTTAAGATTTATTTATTTATTTGAAATGCAGAGTTACAAAGAGTCAGAGGCAGAGAGCGCAAGAGAGGTCTTCCATCTGCTGGAATGGCACAATGGCTGAAGCTGCACCAATCCGAAGTCAAGAGCCAGGAGGTTCTTCTGGGTTTCCCATGTGGGTGCAGGGGCCCAAGGACTTGGGCTACCTTCTACTACTTTCTCAGGCCATAGCAGAGAGCTGGATTGAAAGTGGAGCAGCTGGAACTTGAAACAGCACCGATATAGGATGCCGGCACTGCAGCGGCAGCTTTACCTGCTACGCACAGCCCCTCTCTTTTAATTACTATAGCTTTGTAGTCTGCTTTGAAGTCAAGCATCGTGATGCCTTCAGCTTGATTACTGCCCCCACCATGATCACTTTGGCTGCTCTGGGCCTTTTGTGATTCCATATGAATTTTTGGATCATTTTTTCTAATCATGTAAAGAATGCCATTGGTATTTTGATAAGCATTGCATTTAATCTGTAGGCACCTGCGGGGACCTTGACAAGGACTTTTCTTCCCCGGAAGTATAGGCCTTCCCTCCTTGCAGCTCCCAAAGCTACCATCCCGACTTTTTGATGATAGGAAAGGGGACGATGATGAGTCTCTAGGGCTACTTCCTGCTGATTGGGGACGTCGTCTACAGGGGCCCACTGGGGGTATCTTGGGGCTCCGCAGGGACAGGCATGTATGGATGGAGAAGTGTCTGGTTGACTGCCTGGTTGCTGAAGGCCTCGGTTCATTCCATTATCACCTGCTATAAACACTTAAACAGACGCTGTAGTATCCAAGTCAGGGTGAAAATAGCAACCAATGATCCTAAGAGTGCCATTAACCAGGTAATGAAAGAATTTCATAGAGGAGAGGAAATGAGGGGGGTCTCTCGACCCTTGTGAGGATTTTTTGATGAATGTGGTTTAAATCTGATCCCAGCTGAGACCGGGAGAAAGGCCACTCAACTTTTGCAGGCAGTGGGGCTTGTAGAGAAATTCTGAATAATCATACAAATTAAGTGGAGGAGAGGACCATCACTACACACAGGTTGGGAGCAGAGCCACTGATGTTAGAGTAGAAGTTATTATTACAAAGGAATGAGACCCAAGTGGGCTAGACAGGGTCTAGAACAAAGGACAGAGTCATTATTAGAGGAGCTAAGAAAGGTGCTGTCTAAGCTACAATTAAGTTTTCTGATTGAGAGGCAAATAGAACCTGACAGAAGGGGCTTGATAATAATTTGGTGGGCTTTAGGCCTTATAAGTTAAGAGGCCCAGACCTGTCTCTTCACACAGGGTACCTCCTAGGGGAGGTGTGAACCTTCTTGGGGAAGGCACCCTGTTGACTTCCATTACCTAGCTGGTCTGGGAGAAGAGCTGGCCAGGTAAAGGCAGGAAATTTACAGTTCTGCCTGTAATGTTGCTGACCCTACTTGGCCGTCCCCTCAATTGCAGTGGTCACTTTGGAAGCTGGGCTGAGTGAAGGGCTTTTCATCTTAGAGTCAATAAGATCTGTGGCTCTGACCTGAAGTCCTTTGACTCCAGGGCAGGTCCATTTCCAGTGATCCAACTCTTGGCTGGCAGAGCTGCCAGGGCTCTTTATAAGCTGATTTCTGCGGAAGCCCTGGCTTTTCACATTGAAAACCACTGTAGTGGACTGGCCTGTTGGGTCTCTTTGAGGGCAGATCACTGTACAGAACAGCTATTAATAGGTCTGCCACCTATCTTTACATTTCTGATGCCTAGCTTTCTCTTCCTCCTGGTTTTTGTTAAAGCAGACCAGAGGATGCAAGTCAAGGGGGTGCTCAAGTCCCATCTCTAATCTAAAAATCAAATTGTGCACCTTGGAGAGTCCTTCAGAATAGAATTAGTTTCCTACCTCGAAGAGAATAGAGAAATGATAGAACAAGTTGGACTTAGAATAGAGAAATGGGAGTGCCAGTCCCAGATCACTTACTGACAATAGCAATATCAAATGAAAACTTAGAAAGCAGTTTCAATCATTAGATAACAAATATAGCAGTTTCAATACTAGCTTTTTAAAACTTTAACTGTTTTTTAATTTACCAATTAATTCTAATTACTTTCTGCTCTTAGTAACCTCAGCTAACCATACTTTCAGTTGGTACCTATAATACATTATTGGCTTCATCTGTTTACAGCACCATCCCAAATACAATAGATGTGGCTGGAAAAAGTCCATCAGAACCTATAGGACGACAGCTAAGCATAGAACCAACAACGCTTTAGTTTTATGAGCAGCAAATCTGATATATAAAACTGTGGATGACAAAAGACTTTAAGTTGCCTCATTTAAAATTATAAACTTATTATAAACTCAACAAGAGGCACGTGCTTACTTCACATAGCATTTTTGAAAGCACCTGTAGGATTTTACAGAACATTTAACTCTTTAGGCCTCTGTGGCTTTCTTATTAAGATCCAAGATTTCTTTTGTAACCTTCTGTGACTTCCACACACCCTCTTCAACTTACTTGAAACATTTCATCATTTCCTTTCCAGTCTAGAGTAAACTAGCCATTAGGATGAAGTCAATCTTACAAACCTGTCCTTTCTTTATTCAAAATAACTCTTTCCTTTTAACCTCCCTTACCAAATGCACATTTCTATACTTGCGATGTTTTCCATCTGCCAATTTTTCTTGATTTACATTTTAAATAACCTGTTAAAATCTCCAAATTAAGGCCGGTGCCGTGGCTTAACAGGCTAATCCTCCGCCTTGCGGCGCCAGCACACCGGGTTCTAGTCCCGGTTGGGGCGCCGGATTCTATCCCGGTTGCCCCTCTTCCAGGCCAGCTCTCTGCTATGGCCCAGGAAGGCAGTGGAGGATGGCCCAAGTCCTTGGGCCCTGCACCCGCATGGGAGACTAGGAGAAGCACCTGGCTCCTGGCTTCGGATCAGCGAGATGCGCCGGCCGCAGCGGCCATTGGAGGGTGAACCAACGGCAAAAAGGAAGACCTTTCTCTCTGTCTCTCTCTCTCACTATCCACTCTGCCTGTCAAAAAAAAAATTTAAAAAAAAAATCTCCAAATTAAGATAACATTTTTAAATAAGGTAACACATCAAATTTCAGCCTGAGTTACTCTAAGCAATACTGAACTATTTTCACAGTTCATAAACCCAAACATTTTTTATAGAATATAACATGCTGAGTATACAAAAGTTTACATTTAGACACATTTATCTCATTTGCCTTTATTCAATTTAAATTAGCAGTTACACCTAAATGACTTAAGATGCTGATATTAAATATCGCTCTCTGAATTCAATTAAAATTAAAATTGCATTAATCTAAAACAAGTACTAATTACCTATTGCTGTTTCATTGAGTACTGATTACCTGGAAACCCGTTAAAATAAATTGCAAAATAAGTTCAGCAAGTTACAAAGCGATATTTTCAAAGGTAGTGATCTTCCTAGATTTAAAGAGAAATTCCTTCAAACTCAGTGTCTTTTTTACAGTTACAGTTACAGTTGCATTTTTCCTAAGAATATCTTAGGCCCATGATGTCATATTCAGTTGGCCACGTGGGGTTTAGGCACTTGACCTAAAACCCAGCAGACCAGAGGGGTGGGATGAAGAAGGGAAAAAAGAGGGAGGAGAGTGTAAGAGAGACAAGAGAGAAGAGGAGCTAGTGAGGAAAGAGAGATGAAAGGAGAGAGCAAGCAGGAGAGATGAGAGAAAAGAAAGGAGACCAGAGGAGGAGGCTAGAGCCACGTGTTCAGGAATAGGTCCTTTTAAAACTTTGCCGGAGGGCAGCCAGGGAATCAGGAGCATCCCATTAGGATGAGGGTGGAGCTTGGGTGGTTGGGCCATGTGGCTACCTGGCTTCCAGCAATGGCGGCAGGGAGAGGCAGGACATGGGGTGGGGCAGGGCAAAAGAATGCGCATATGGGGGCAGGAGATTCCTGGCTAGCTGTGGGGTCCCCAGGAACTCAGGAGGGTCTGAAAAGGTCGAGGGTGGAGAGTTTGGCAGTTACACAGAAGAGGCGTCCTTAGGAGGTGGGGGCCTAATCTTGGCCAGCAAGACCTGGGCTGTGGAGCAGGCAGAGAGGAAAGTAAGGGAGAAGGGAGTAGGACGGGAGCGGAGGTTTCAGAAAGCCTGGACATAGGGGACCTCTGTCCATTTTCTCTCCCTGTGGCAGAAATTCTCAAGGTAATTAGGCCATACCTGGATGGGGTAGAAGATTAGGTGTTTACTCCGTAGGTCCTGGGCCAGTCCCAGTTTCTTCAAGTTCTTTAGCAGGCAGACCAGGGGGCATTTTGAGTCCCACCCTCGGGATTGGGCAGATCCCATGGCCTCCTTGGTAGCCTGGATCTACTGAAATTCGGTCAAGGTGTCCCCTGTCCCAGACTTCAGTAGACGGATTAGAGGTCAGTCCTCTACGAGGCCAAGCCAGTGGCGGGACGTATCCACAGCCGCTGGGAGGCTAAACAGGGGAGAACAGAGCCCACGTGTGCACGATTTGGAGGTCTCTGTCCGGTCGGAGAGCTAGCCGGAGATCGCAGAGACTGGGCCAACCCAGAGGAGGGAGGGAGAGCAAGGGAGGCGTTACTTACAGTTGGTTGAGCATGGTCCGTAGTCAGCCTGGGGCACCAGACAGGTTCAAGGAGCGAGGGGGCCTCAAACCCAGAAAGGGGAGGCATGCAACCTCAGCTCCCGGGTTTCGGCACCATCTGCAAGCTGTCAGGTGCATAACAAATCTTCCCAGGCAGACAAATCAATTAATTCACAGGCTTTTATTGGGGTTCCGCTTCCAGGCGAGGTTCCCTGGTCCCAACAGAGCAACAGAGCGGGGTGGGGGGGAGGGCTGGGGAAGTTGCGCATCAAAGGCTGGGAGGGCTCCTTTTATAGATTCAGGTCATGGGGGTTAAAGGTTGAGGCGGGTCTGATCTTCATTGGTTGACCTTTAGGCACCCGCGGGGACCTTGACAAGGACTTTTCTTCCCCGGAAGTATAGGCCTTCCCTCCTTGCAGCTCCCAAAGCTACCATATATGTTATGTGGCGGGAAGGCCACACAAAGGGGATGGCACAGGGAGGCACAGGCGGGAAGCATTGGGCCATAAATTGCAGGGGAGCTGGTGGGGAGCAGAAGGTCATAAATTCCAGGAGAGCTTACTTTCTTTGTTCTCAAGGACCCGGCCTGCCCCCTTCTTGGCCCAAGATGAGGCCTATACTGCAGGCAGGGACTCCAATCCCAAGAAAGGAAGAAAGAGAGAGACAGAGAGAGGAAGGAAGGAAGGAAGGAAGGAAGGAAGGAAGGAAGGAAGGAAGGAAGGAAGGAAAGAAAGAGAGAGAGAAAGAAAGAAAGAAGGAAGGGGAAGGGAAGAAAAAAGATTCTGCTCAAATACATAGGTTCCAACTATGGTGGCCAGGTCTGAGCCATGTCTCAGGAATGGGTTGGGGTAGACCTCAACCCTACGCTCATTCCCATATTCCAGGCCAAGGCCCTGAGGCTCAAGGGGCTCAGCCACAGGAATAGACAGTGTGAGCTTGCAGTCAAAGCTGAGGTAGGTAGGATAGAAAGACTGTCACCACCCAGACACTCCTTGAAGGGGCTCTCAGTGATGCAGGCAGGCAGATAGGATAAAATTGATTAGATTTGTGAGCTGGAAGACCACGCCTTCACCACACCCCTATGTGATCTCATGCCCCTACTTGACCCCACCTATATGCCCACCTGCCAATCAGGCTATGTAACCACTCCCCTTTGGGAGTGGATAAAAGGTCTGGAATACAGTGGCCCCACTCCTTGTTGCCCCACACCTTCAGGGCTCCTTGTCCTTCAAGGCTGCCCACGCTCTGATTTCCTGCCTGCGTGCTTGCTCTGCGTGGCACCCAGCCTGCTCGCTGCTTGGTATGGACCCATCTGAGCCTCTAGACTTCTCTTTCTCCTCTAAATAAAGCCCTCAACCCCCTGCACATTTTGTTCACTGAATAAAATCCTCAAAAACTTACCATGTTAGGGGCGGAACCAAGATGGCGGATAGTGAGGATGTGCGCCGATAGTCTGGAAAATAAAGTTTCATAAAAGTGGAATTACTGTAGCCTCAGGAAAAGATTCAAGAAAAAAAACTGCAGAGGAAACGCTTCCGGATCTAGTGGATGTGACACGGAGGACCTACAAGGAGCCCACCGCGTGGAAACCCAACCATGGGAGACGAGCTGCAGAATCTCCCCAGCACGGGAACCAATGGGAGGTAAGACAAAAGCCTCAGAAACTCGAGACATTAGTGGGGAAAGGCAGAGGCCCCTCCCTCCACTTGAGCAAAACAAAGAGCAGGCACCATTTTACATATGTAAAGTGGCAATGAGTACACAAACTAAGTAACTTTGGGTCTAAGGTGAAACTTGAGAACACATTGAGGGCTGCATAAACTCTGTGTGTGGTCCCAGGGGTAGTTCAAACAAATACTCACAGAGGCCAGATTTCAACTACCCTCAATTCCACTCAGCCATACGGAATTACTTCCCAACTGAGTCAAAAAAAAAAAAAGAGAGAGAGAGAGAGAGAGATCCAGCAAGGTGCAAGGTGAGTCACTTTTTGCACAGCCTTAAACCTGAAGAATCAAGCAGAGCTCTCTGGCCACACCCATCACAGCCTCTAAGGATCCATCAAAGCAGACAGCCCACTTAGAGGCATAGTATAACGAGAAAAAAACACCACAGCAAAAAAAAACCCATAAATTATCTCCAACATGCCAAACAACAAACGTAGAAGCCGAGGTAATAAGAACAAGGAAGACACTATGACGCCCCCAAATGAACAAGACACCCCAATCCAAGATTATGAAGATGAAGAGACAGAGGAAATGCAAGAAGCAGATCTCAAAAAACTGATAAGAACATTAAGAAGTTCTCAAAAACAAATTCTTGAACTACAGAAATCCTTAATGGACAAGATAGAAAATCTCTCTCGTGAAAATGAAATATTAAGGAGGAATCAAAATGAAATGAAACAACTAGTAGAACATGAAACTGTGATAGTGACAAGAAACCATAATGAAATGAAGAACTCAATAGATCAAATGACAAACACATTAGAAAGCCTCAAAAACAGAATGGGTGAAGCAGAAGAGAGAATATCGGACTTAGAAGACAGAGAACAGGAAAGGAAACAATCAAATCAAAGAAAAGAAGAAGAAATCAGAAATCTAAAAAATACTGTCAGGAATCTACAGGATACTATTAAAAAACCCAACATTCGGGTTCTAGGAGTTCCTGAAGGCATGGAGAGGGAGAAAGGATTAGAAGGCATTTTTAGTGAGATACTAGCAGAAAATTTCGCAGGTTTGGAGAAGGACAGAGACATCCTAATACAGGAAGCTCATAGAACCCCTAATAAACATAACCAAAAGAGATCCTCACCACGACACGTCATAATCAAACTCACCACAGTGAAACATAAAGAAAAGATCCTAAAATGTGCAAGAGAGATTCGCCAGATTACTCTCAGAGGATCTCCAATTAGACTCACAGCTGACTTCTCTTCAGAAACCCTACAAGCTAGGAGAGAATGGCGAGATATAGCCCAGGTACGAAGAGAGGAAAACTGCCAGCCCAGAATATTATATCCTGCAAAGCTTTCATTTATGAATGAAGATGAAATAAAGACCTTTCACAGCAAACAGAAATTGAAAGAATTTGTCGCCACTCGTCCAGCCCTGCAAAAGATGCTTAAAGATGTGTTACATACAGAAACACAGAAACACGGTCACCAATATGAAAGAAGGTAAAGGAAGGGAACCTCACAGCAAAAGATCACAGGCATCTCAAACCATATATTAGAAAATATCTTTGGCAAATGGCAGGGCAAAGTTACTACTTATCAATAGTCACATTGAACGTTAATGGCTTGAACTGTCCAGTTAAAAGACACCGATTGGCTGATTGGGTTAAGGAACAAAACCCATCTATTTGCTGCTTACAAGAAACTCATCTTTCCAACAATGATCCATACAGCTGAAAGTGAAAGGCTGGAAAAAGATATACCATGCCAACAGAAATGAAAAAAGAGTGGGCGTAGCCATCTTAACATCGGACAACATAAACTTTACCACAAAAACTGTTAGGAGAGACAAAGAGGGGCACTATATAATGATTAAGGGATCCATTCAACAGGAAGATATAATGATTATCAATGTATATGCACCTATTACAGGGCACCAGCTTATTTAAAAGACTTGTTAAGAGACTTAAAGGGAGACTTAGACCCCAGTACAATAGTACTGGGGGACTTCAACACTCCATTCTCAGAGATCAACAGGACAGAAGATCAACAAGGAGACAGCAGATTTAAATGACACTATATCCCAAATGGATCTAACAGATATCTACAGAACATTTCATCCTACATCTAAGGACTTTACATTCTTCTAGCAGTACATGGAACCTTCTCTAGGACTGACCACATACTAGGCCATAAAGCAAGTCTCAGCAAATTCAAAAGAATTAGAATCATACCATGCAGCTTCTCAGACCACAAAGGAGTGAATTTGGAAATTAGCAACTCGGGAATCCCTAGAGCACGTGCAAACACATGGAGATTGAACAACATGCTCCTGAATGAACAATGGGTCATAGAAGAAATTAAAAGAGAAATCAAAAATTTTCTGGAAGTAAATGAGGGTAACAGCACAACATACCAAAACCTATGGGATACAGCAAAAGCAGTGTTAAGAGGAAAGTTTATATCAATAGGTGCCTACATCAAGAAATTGGAAAGGCACCAAATAGATGAGCTTTCAAGTCATCTCAAGGATCTAGAAAATCAGCAGCAATCCAAACCCAAACCCAGTAGGAGAAGAGAAATAATTAAAATCAAAGAAGAAATCAACAGGATTGAATCCAAAAAAAATTACAAAAAATCAGCCAAACGAGGAGCAGGTTTTTTGAAAAAATAAACAAAATTCACACCCCATGGCCCAACTAACTAAAGAAAGAAAAGACCCAAATCAATAGGATCAGAGATGAAAAAGGAAACGTAACAACAGACACCACAGAAATAAAAAGAATCATCAGAAATTACTACAAGGACTTGTATGCCAGCAAACAGGGAAATCTATCAGAAATGGACAGATTCTTGGACACATACAACCTACCTAAATTGAGCCAGGAAGACATAGAAAACCTAAACAGACCAATAACTGACATAGAAATTGAAACAGTAATAAAGGCCCTCCCAACAAAGAAAAGCCCAGGGCCAGATGGATTCACTGCTTAGTTCTACCAGACATTTAGAGAAGAACTAACTCCAATTCTCAAACTATTCAGAGCAATTGAAAAAGAGGGAATCCTTCCAAATTCTTTCTATGAAGCCACCATCACCTTAATTCCTAAGCCAGGAAAAGATGCAACATTAAAAGAGAATTACAGACCAATATCCCTGATGAACATAGATGCAAAAATGCTCAATAAAATTCTGGCCAATAGAATGCAACAACACATCAGAAAGATCATCCACCCAGACCAAGTGGGATTTATCCCTGGTATGCAGGGATGGTTCAACATTCGCAAAACAATCAATGTAATACACTACATTAACAGACTGCAGAAGAAAAACCATATGATTCTCTCAATAGACGCAGAGAAAGCATTTGATAAAATACAACACCCTTTCATGATGAAATCTCTAAGCAAACTGAGTATGGAAGGAACATTCCTCAATACAATCAAAGCAATATATGAAAAATCCATGGCCAACATCCTATTAAATGGGGAAAAGTTGGAAGCATTTCCGCTGAGATCTGGTACCAGACAGGGATGCCCACTCTCACCACTGCTATTCAATATAGTTCTCGAAGTTTTAGCAAGAGCTATTAGGCAAGAAAAAGAAATTTAAGGGATACAAATTGGGAAGGAAGAACTCAAACTATCCCTCTTTGCAGATGATATGATTCTTTATTTAGGGGACCCAAAGAACTCTACTAAGAGACTATTGAAACTCATCGAAGAGTTTGGCAAAGTAGCAGGATATAAAATCAATGCACAAAAATCAAACAGCCTTTGTATACACAGGCAATGCCACAGCTGAGGAAGAACTTCTAAAATCAATCCCATTCACAATAGCTACAAAAACAATCAAATACCTTGGAATAAACTTAACCAAAGACGTTAAAGATCTCTATGATGAAAATTACAAAACCTTAAAGAAAGAAATAGAAGAGGATACCAAAAAATGGAGAAATCTTCCATGCTCATGGATTGGAAGAATCAATATCATCAAAATGTCTATTCTCCCAAAAGCAATGTATACATTCAATGCAATACCAATCAAGATACCGAAGACCTTCTTCTCAGATCTGGAAAAAATGATGCTGAAATTCATATGGAGACACAGAAGACCTCGAATAGCCAAAGCAATCGTGTACAACAAAAAAAAAGCCGGAGGCATCACAATACCTGATTTCAGGACATACTACAGGGCAGTTGTTATCAAAACAGCATGGTACTGATACAGAAACAGATGGATAGACCAATGGAACAGAATAGAAACACCAGAAATCAATCCAAACATCTACAGCCAACTGATATTTGACCAAAGATCCAAATCTAATACCTGGAATAAGGACAGTCTATTCAATAAATGGTGCTGGGAAAATTGGATTTCCACGTGCAGAAGCCTGAAGCAAGACCCATACCTATCACCTTACACAAAAATTCACTCAACATGGATTAAAGACTTAAATCTACAACCCGAAACCATCAAATTATTAGAGAGCATTGGAGAAACCCTGCAAGATATAGGCACAGGCAAAGACTTCTTGGAAAATACTCCAGCAGCACAGGCAGTCAAAACCAAAATTAACATTTGGGATTGCATCAAATTGAGAAGTTTCTGTACTTCAAAAGAAACAGTCAGGAAAGTGAAGAGGCAACCGACAGAATGGGAAAAAATATTTGCAAACTATACTACAGATAAAGGGTTGATAACCAGAATCTACAAAGAAATCAAGAAACTCCACAACAACAAAACAAACAACCCACTTAAGAGATGGGCCAAGGACCTCAATAGACATTTTTCGAAAGAGGAAATCCAAATGGCCAACAGACACATGAAAAAATGTTCAAGATCACTAGCAATCAGAGAAATGCAAATCAAAACCACAATGAGATTTCACCTCACCCCGGTGAGAATGACTCACATTCAGAAATCTACCAACAGCAGATGCTGGTGAGGATGTGGGGAAAAAGGGACACTAACCCACTGTTGGTGGGAATGCAAACTGGTTAAGCCACTATGGAAGTCAGTCTGAGATTCCTCAGAAACCTGAACATAACCCTACCTTTCAACCCAGCCATCCCACTCCTTGGAATTTACCCAAAGGAAATTAATTTGGCTAATAAAAAAGCCATCTGCACATTAATGTTTACTGCAGCTCAATTCACAATAGCTAAGACCTGGAACCAATCCAAATGCCCATCAACAGTAGACTGGATAAAGAAATTATGGGACATGTACTCCATAGAATACTATACAGCAGTCAAAAACAATGAAACCCAGTCATTTGCAACAAGATGGAGGAATCTGGAAAACATCATGCTGAGTGAATTAAGCCAGTCCCAAAGAGACAAATATCATTTGTTTTCCCTGACCGGTGACAACTGAGCGCCAAAGGGGAAACCTGTTAAGTGAAATGGACACTATAAGCAACAATGACCTGATCAGCTCCTGTCCTGACTTTAGATGTACAATGTAATACTTTATCCTTTTTAGTATTTGTTGTTGTTGTTGTTGTTGTTCTAGTACTATTGGTTGAACTCAGTAATTAACACACAATTATTCTTAGGTGTTTAAATTTTAACTGAAAAGTGATCCCTGTTAAATTTAAGAGTGGAAAAAGAGAGGGAGGAGATGTACAATTTGGGACATGCTCAATCAGTCTTGCCCCAAATGATGGAGTTAGAAATGTGCCAGGGGATTCCAACACAATCCCATCAAGGTGGCATGTACCAATGCCATCTCACTAGTCCAAGTGATCAATTTCAGCTCACAATTGATCACTCTGATAGGTCTAAGAGTCAAAGGGATCACACAAACAAGACAAGTGTCTGCTAATACTAACTGATAGAATCAAAAAGGGAGAGAAGGATCCAACATGGGAAGCGGGATACACAGCAGACTCATAGAATAGCAGATGTCCTAAACAACACTCTGGCCTCAGAATCAGCCCTCAAGGCATTCGGAATTGGCTGAAGAGCCCATGAGATTATAGTAGGCATGGAAAGCCAAGATATCATGGGAAAAAAAAAAGACCTAAATGAAAGATCTCTGTGAGTGAGATCCCAGTGGAAAGAATGGGGTCATCAAAGAAGGAGGTACCTTTCTCCGAAGGGAGGAGAGAACTTCCACTTTGACTATGACCCTAGCGGAATAAGATCAAAGTCAACGAACTCTAAAGGCTTCCATAGCCCTGGCAACTCATGGCTAGAGCCTAGGGAGATTACTGACGCCATGAACAGGAGTGTCAAATTGTTAAGTCAGTAACAGGAGTCTGTGTACTTACATCCCATGTGGGATCTGTCCTTAATGTGTTGTCTAATGTGCAGTGATGCTATAACTAGTACTGAAACAGTATTTTTATACTTTGTGTTTCTGTGTGGGTACAAACTGATGAGGTCTTTACTAATTATATACTGAATTGATCTTCTGTATATAAAGAGAATTGGAAATGAAAAAAAACAACCTGTTGTTAAATTGGAAATGGCATAGAAAATTAATTAATTTTAAAAAAATATTATGTAGGATCTCTGTCTTTAATGTGCTGTACATTGTTATTTAATGCTATAATTAGTACTCCAATGGTAGTTTTTTCACTTTATGTTGCTATATGGGGCAAACTGTTGAAATCTTTACCTAATATATACTAAACTGATCTTCTGTATATAAAGAGAATTGAAAATGAATCATGATGTGATTGGAAGAGGAGAGGGAGTGGGAAAGGGGAGAGTTGCGGGCGGGAGGGAAGTTATGGGAGGGGGAAGCCATTGTAACCCATAAGCTGTACTTTGGAAATTTATATTCATTAAATAAAAGTTTAATAAATGAAAAAAAAAAACTTACCATGTTGTCTGGTCTATTTGAGTCAGTATTCAGAATTCTTCTCTGAATACATGGCAAGAGCCTACAGGCTTGTTAATATTGAGAATTATCAATAAGAACTCCAATATCATCAGGAGAGGCATGGCCAACTCCAAAGAGAGTGACTGGAGCCTGACAGTTCCAAGATGCCCTGATGTGGTGATGACAACAAGGGGGTTGGGGTTATTTGAGGTATTTGTGTCTACCTTGGAGGAATGGTCTGGATTTCTTGGGGTCACATTTGTCCTTAAGGTCTGGAGATGGTTTGGGCAGTGTTGGTGTCAAAGAGAGTGGCTTCTGAGGGAGAGGTGAGTAGGTAAGGAAACTGGAATAGACCAAAGGACAGAAGGGAAATGTCAAGGACAGCCACTGGCCACACTCAACCCAGGATCCTAGGAAGGTAGCCAAAGTCCTTCCCAGATGCCCCAAGCGGATAGCCTATGCCTGGGGTCCCTCTAATCCCAGATTTCTGACCCATGGTGGAAGCTGAAATATTCCCTGACCATCACCAACCAATGATGATTGGGGGGATGCCCTTAGCCCAGCTGATACCTAAACCCGGGGCTCCCCTTCCATTGCTACCCTCCCTCCACCAGTCAGTCTCAGTGGTCCCGCATGAGCCAGGGCCCACAGGCAGGAGCAGAGGCTGTGGAAGCCCAGGCCTTATCCTCTCTGCCTCATCTCTGAGATGGAGTGCGTAGCAGCTGCCTACAAGGCTGGAGGGGGATTGAGCAGGTTTGTGTTTGCAGAGAGAGTTTAGACCGGGGCCTGCCCTGCATGGTGCTACCATGCCTGGGGCTGGACAGCTGCCCATGCTTTGATCAGGGTCGTCCCAGCTGCACCACCTGACACTCATCTCAGAGCGACGCCTCTTGTCAGGTGCTTGAGGATGAGCAACCAGGATATGACCCTCAGACAACCTAAAGGTCACCAAGAATGCCCTGTTTCTCCTGTTCCAACCCTAATAAGTTGTAAAATTCCCCAAACAGGGCCTATTTCTGGGTAAAAGAAAAGCAGGCCTTGGGATGATTTTTTTGCCTTCATTGTTAAATATGCTATTCCAATGACCTCTGCACAGCTCATACTCATACTGAGAAACTGCAGTCCCCTGCCCAACACTCTCCCAGGCCTCCCCGGAGTCAGCCAGTTTCTGGCTTTATTTCCTCCTGTGGTTCCTTCCTGGGCTGGGTCTTCTCCTTGTGCCTCCAAGCCCTGTGCCTTCATTCCCTCTTCTCTGATTCTGCAGACCAAGCATGCTGACACTGCTCTAGTGTCTGGCTGGGCGTGGCCAAGGAAGAGCCCCATAGGACCAAGGCAGGTGAGGGTCCAGGTGCAGGAGGTTCTTCTCCCAGTGCCTCCCCTCCAGGCCTGGATCTAGATAAGGCTGGTGGCCATGGTTCCTGTTGGGACTCTCTCAATACCCACAGCTACCCCCAAGCTGAGGCAGGTCCTCAAGGCCCCCTTCCCCTTGCTGACTCTGTAGCCCTGCCTACTTTCCTGATGGCAGCCCCTCTACAGTAGCATTTGTAGTAGCTCCTGTGAGATCCCCTCTGTTTCGGGCAGGCATAGTGGGTAGGTCTCACACCTTTGCTTCTAGACCTTGTGTGAGTCAAGACTTCTCATGCCATCCCTGCTACAACTCCACGGTCCCAGGCAGTATTGCCATCAAACAGTCGCTGTTTAAGAGACCAATGCATGTACTAACCAGACACATGGCCAATTGTTGCAATGGGAAAAAACAGATCTGATTTTGAATCTCATGCAACCTTGAGCAGGTCACTTAACCAGAGTCTTGGTTTCCTCTTTTGTGAAATAGGGACACTAACAGCAACTTCTTGGAGTGTTACCATGGTGGAACAGATTAGCACCGTGCCTAGTACATGGTCAATGCAAGGAGCAGAATTTTTCGAGGACTTCTCGCTGAACCCTCCCAGCCCCACATGAGGGAGGACAGACCCTGTTGTCCCCATTTTCAAGAGAAAACAAGTCCAAGTTCACAGCTGAAGGACTTGAGCAGACCTAGCATTCCAGTCTCTGACACCTTGGCCTGCATCTGTTGGATCCACAAGTTGTCTTCTAGTGTTGATGATCTTTATGGGTGAAGCAACATAAACCAACTTGAAAATACTCAAACAAGAGCCACTACATTCAACAATGGTGAATTTGGCATGGAGTTGGTATCCCCTGTAAGTGGTACCATACATGCCGGGTGTCATGAGTGGGCAAGAGAACAAGGGTCCCAGGAGTCCTGGTGCCCTGTCCTCTTCCATGGCTCTCCCCATGACGTGTGTAGGACAGAAGTGGATATGGAACCCTGGAGGTTCCCCCCCACCCCATCAGAAGTGAAGGAAAACCTAGAGCTGAAGACACTGTCGAGAGCTCTTCCCGACTTGCTCTCTGAGAAAGCAGGCTCAGGAGGGGGCTGATCCAATGGATGCTGAAGAGAAACAGACATGAGGCCTGGGTGCATCAACCAAAACTGACAATCCCCCCCGCAGAGCACCACCGCTCACCACAGAGTCACAGACCAAGGCCACCAGAACTCAGAAAATTCACAGTCGGAGCCTGGCATTCCACAAGCATCACTACAGTGTTGGAGAACCAGGAAGCAGTCCCTGCTGGTCCTTCCCAGGGGCCTGGCACATCAGCTGCTCCTCCCACAGTGCAAGGGAAGAAACCCAGCAAGCATCCTGCCTGGAACTTAGCGGGTTGAAGGCGTGAACTGAAAAGCAGCAAGTGAGGGGACTCAGCATGGAGCCAGGAGAACTGACAACTGCAGGGTCAGCTTAGGCAGGCCCAGCCACAGGCCAAGGCTCGAGGGTCAGAGCACAGGACACTGGAAGAGGAGTTGGCCAGGGTTCAGGCCAAGACCAAGTAAGGCCAACAGGAGCTGGGGAGCCTTAGTACCCTTGTCCCGGAGCTGAAAGAATGACTGGGCACACGGGAAGGTTTGATGCAAGAACTTCAGAAAGAACAGCTGCAGCTTCAGCGGGAGCGGAGGGGACTGGCCACACCCTTGGAGGAGCAAGAGGGGAGGCGAGAGGCATCCAAGGCCACTCTGCCAAGCAGTCAACGAGAGGTGGCATCTCGGTGGCAGGGGCCTGCAGCCCAGGTGGCTTTATTAGCTAAGCCAGGAGATGGTCTTCATGGGCTAGAAATTGAGCACCGGCAGCTGCACAGGTACTCTGCTAGGTCTGCTCTGTCCTTCCACCGGAAACCACCCCACTCCCTGGCTTCCACTTGTTTCCCTCTGGCCCTGGTGGGTCCTCTGATCCTCCTGAGCCTCTCCCACTCTGATGACTGATTGGGTAAGCCCCTAAGTGGGGCACCAGCTCCTACCACCTGCTATGACTTCTCCTTTGACTGGGTATTCCCACCAGCAAGTGGGCAGGTTGAAGCCCTGGATGGCTACCCAGGATGCATCTTTGCTTGTGGCCAGACAGGCAGCATCAAGATCTTCACAATGGAAGGTAGGCTTGGTATAGCCCCAGTTGGAGAGGCCAATTCCTCAACCCCTTGGGAACTATTTCTCTGTGGACCAGGAGCTCAGTGGCCAGGGCTGGACCTCCAGCCTTGAGGGCAAGCTATGTAGAGATCAACAATGAGACAGTCTGAGGCTCGCTGGCCACTGGGACCCAGAAGGGCCAAGCAGGAAAGTGTGAGGTTCGCTGGGCAGGACTGGGGAATGAGGAGTTTACTGTCACTGGTGCCTGGTATGTCTCTGTAAACCCATTAGACTAAGGTGGAGGTCCTGCTCCCCATTGTCCACCAGAATTGGAGCTGTGTCCCACACATTACAGAATGAGCAGTCATCATGCAGCCACAGTGAGTTCCAGCTGCAGATCTCTGGGGAGGAGCACACTGGCTGAGGCCTGCAGCATGGGCTCCCCTCAGCCTTGTGGGTCTGGCTGGGAGTGAACAACTAGATCCCAGTTGAGCCTTTGGCCCTGAGGAGCAGGCCATTAACAGCAGCTTGTCCACACAGGGGCTGTCCATCATGGCCCTAAGTGACAAGGAGTCACCTGTGTATTATTAGAGCAGCAAGCTTCTGTGGCTATTGCAGAACTCTCTGGGTGGTAGTGCTAAGAAGCTCATATTTGTAAGCATTTCCCCTCTAGAAGAAAACTCTCTGCCTTTTGCCTCCAAGGTGAGCCAGTGTGTTATTGGTACCGCCCAGGCCATAAGCAATAAAGAGGGATCCAGTTCCTTTGCATCACGGCGTGTGGGTGCCTGTGAGAGTATGTTAAGGAGATGAGGCTCTAAGGGAAGCTTTACTGGGTGGAGGGAGCCATGTACTAAGCTTATCATACAAAGAATCGCTGGAGTTTGTTCTTTAAAAAATAAAATATAGGAGCCAGCACTGTGGCATAGTGGGTAAAGCTGCTTCCTAAGATGCTGACATCCCATATGGGTGTTGTTTCTTGCACCAGTTTTGCTCCACTTCTGATGCAGCTCCCTACTAATGCACCTCAGAAAGCAGTGGAGGATGGCCCAAGTGCTTGGACCCCTGCACCCACATGGGAAACCCAGAGGAAGCTCCTTGCTTCTGGCTGCACCCTGGCCCAGCGCTGGTTGTTGTGGCCATCTGTGGAGTGAATCAGTGAATGGAAGATATCTCTCTCTGTGTGTGTGTCCCTCTCTATAACTCTGACTTTCCAAATAAAATATTTTTTAAAAAATAATGAAAATGTTAAATTAAAATAAAATATTCAAACAAAAAGCCAGTGGGAAAAGGAATAGTTTGATAGATGGTTGGTAACTGTTGGTGCTCGTGGCAGGTGTATGGGTTCCTTATGTAGCTTGCTCTACCTTTGGGTGCATTTTAAACTTTCCATCAAAAATAAATAACATGCTTTTGAATTGTGTTTAATGACTGATGAAAATGCTCATGATAAAATAATAAGAAAAGCAAGATTCAGAAATGTGTAACTCCCAATTGCATGTGTACGTGTATCTACCCACACGCTTCTGAAAAGATCCAGGATGTATCATGTTATCAATTCAATGATAATTTCTGGAGACAGACTGATTATATTTGTTTACTTCATTTAGTTGTCTGTATTTTCCAAGGTTCCTAAAATGAGCATGTATCAATTTTATAGTCAGAACACCAGCCAACATTAAAGTGTTTAAAGCTTAATTTTGTTAAGCTAGCAGTTGGAGCAAGAGAAGTAGGGGGGCATGGAGTGGGGGATGGTGTGGCTAGAGTCCCTGGCTGAGCCTGGTCAGGAAGGCTGGGTGGGGGGAGAAGGTTGGATGTGCATCTTCCCTCGGACAGGAGGCAGCAGCAGCCAGGCAGCTACCCTTGAGCTCTGAGACCTCTCCAGTACATTTCTGGCTGGCAGTTGCCAGTCCCAGGAGGCCCAGCCACCACATGCTGCCCAGCCTGGCCCTGCCTGGCTGCTTTGGCGCTGCCTCAAAGGCTGGGTGCCAGGGGAGGTGAGCCAGGTGTCAGATCCACAGCCTGTGTCTGGGGAGGGTGGCAGAGAAGCACGTCGCCCCACTTCTCAGGGCTGGGATCTTGTTTCCTCATGTGACCACACAGCAGAGGGTGCCAGGATGGGGGAATGTGCAGACCAAGCCTGGCCAGTGTCTCTCAAGACCTATCATGTGCTAAAGACCTATCATGTGCCTGGCACATCTTACCTCTTGGAGAGGCAGGGATGGCTGTGCCTATTTCACAGGCGAGTGAGTGGAGGCAAAGAGTTCCACTCTCCTGATTAAAATCCTCTGCACTTCCTCCCTGTCATCCGGGTGGGTTCACCCCCCCACAACTTACTTCTGCCTCTCTGTAATATCCCCCTGTACTCATTTTCCTCCCACCCCGTGCTTAGGGTCTCCTCTCATTCTGCCATCATCATGTCTCAGTGGCAATATCACCTCCTCCAGGAATCTTCCCTTGATAGGCTCGAGCTAATGGGGACAACTCGCATACAAACACTGCTACAGTCCACATAGCTCTGATTGTGCTGTGTTGGGAGTATACTTTCATGTGCTTTCCCCCTCCTGCCCCTGGCAATGAAGTCCCTGAGGACAGAATCACTTCCAGGGTCTTGGTTTAGTGCCCAGGGCACTTGTTCCCTAAATTGGCATCCTGAGCAGGATAGAACTTGAACAACTGTGCGCGGCAACCCTACCTATCTCACTTACCTCTTGGACTGACAGAGTAGTGTGTAGAATGAGTAAACAACCAGTGGGTGAGTGAGTAAGAAATGGTCTCCCTGGCTTGAGAGACTTCAGATCTTGCACATTTTATGTCCAGCCTCTGAGCTAAGGCTGGTCCAGAGGCTTAAGCTCTGCCCAAGAAGAGCCAATAGTAAGGGCAGGACTCTGGGATCTCCAGGGGATGAGCACCAGGTGGGAGTGATGTGCCGCTGGAAGAAGAGCTGGATGGGCCAGCTAAGACTGATCCCCACATGGCTGTGAGCCTGGGGCAGATCCTGGAAGCCCAGACCCAGATGCTGAGTAAAGAGCAGGTTGATTACCTGAGACAGTGTCCTGAATGCACCTTGGGGATCCTCAGTCAGGAGCTGCCTGTGACTGAGAGTGGGCCCACCTCTCTGGCAAAGCTTCCTCCTTGAAAAAGACAAAGTGATGTCAAGATTTCACAAATCTGCTGATTTCTGGGTGCTGAGTCTTGGATGGTGGGCACAGCTATCACTCATGGCCTACAGTGGGGTATGAGAGGTCACTGTCCTCTCTTTGCATCCAGGGTGGCTCCCAACTTGGGAAGGATGGTGCTAATTATCCCACAGAGGGTGCAGGGATAGAAGGAAACAGAGAAGGAGGCAAGGGTGCTGGGGGTGGTCTCAGAATGGCACCTAGACATTACCTTTCACAAGCTGGCTTCACCCTAAGGCTATTCTTAGAATCAGAGATGTAATCCAAGAAAGAGATGGGCTCTGTGACCACACAGAACCAGAATCAAATTCCAGCTCTACCACTTCACAGCTGTGTGACACTTGTGAGTTCTATAGCTCCCGCTGAGTCCCAGGTTCTGTAAAACAGAAGTGGTGACTAAACCCACTGATGCGTGCCATGGCAGGATGAGCTTCAGAGTGATCAGGTCAAGTGAAAAACCCAAGCGAAAGGTGTACCTACTGTGTGATTCCATCAGCGTGCAGCCCCTGAAAGCGCAGAGCAATCCAGGAGAGGAGAGCAGATTGGTAGTTTCCAGAGAACTGGGTTGGAGGAAGAGGAAGCAGATGGAAGAGAACACAAAGGGCCATTGGAAGTGAGGGACATGGTGGTGGTTGCAAGAGAGGACCCGTAGTTAAAATTTTAATCATACACCTTAAATACATGCAGTGTATTGCATGTCAACAACACTCCCAATAAAGTATCTTTTTAAAAAATGGGGCAAGTGTTTGGCCCAGTGGTTAAGATGCTACTTGGGAAACCTGCATCCCATAGAAGAGTGCCTGGTTCAAGTCCCAGCTTCTTTAATTCTGATCTAGCTTGCTGCTAATGCACACCCTCGGAAGGCAGCAGTGATGATTCAAATGCCTGAGTCCCTGCTTCACATGGGAGACCTGAATTGAGTTCCAGGCTCCTGGCTTCAGCCTGGTCCAGCTCTGGTTGTTGTGAGCAACTGGGGAGTCAGTAGATGGATGGGATCTCTCTCTCTCTCTCTCCCTCTCTCTCTCTCCCTCTCACTCTCTCTCTCCCAGCCCCACACCCACCCATTTGTTGAATCTCACCACCTTCCTCCTGGAGAGCAAATGACAAGCATGAAACACTCACACAAGAGTGCCTTCTCATCTTCCCATCATCAAATCAGCTATCCCTGGCTCCATATTTCAGAAGCACATCTCCTGAGTTCCAGCAAGATGCCAGGCAGGCGCTGGATCCTGAGAGCAGCAGAGAGAAGACCTGCTCTCCAGGAGCTGTCAGGTCAACAGACCCGGACCGACCTCCAAACCAGGACAGCACAGCAGGGGTCAGCCTGTCTGACGGGGAGCCCAGGATGGCCCCTACCCTGTTCAAGGGGTGCAGACTCCAATGCCTCTGTCGGGATCTGCACCCATCTGGTGGACCCTGATGGCTAGCAGGAAGCAAAGCGTGTTTCAGAGCACAGAGCACATGGGCTAAACTCCCTGACTGTGCAGATGCTAAGCCTGGTGTACCTGAGCTTTCAGCCTTGAATGCATGTGTAAGATAACACCATTGTCAGATTCAGAAATTTTTCTGGGCTTCATTTTAATTGTGATTCATTTTTAGTGGGAAAGTGGAGCTAAAACCTGTCTATTTTTACTTAAAAATTTGTGAAATGCCAGTTTTTCCATAACACACACTTTCTGTGAACTTTTTAAGGACCTCCTCGTAGCAAAAAGTTCAAAGCAAAAATTTCCAGCAATATATATTTGTTGAAAACACTTAGACTGAGTTTCAAAACCATGCAGGATCTTTTGGAGTGTGTGGAGGGAGTGCACACACAGAAGCTAGAAGGTCTAAATAACCTTCCTTCCAGACAGTAGTTGTCTTTTATACTTTTCCTTTTTTTAAACTTTTATTTAATGAATATAAATTTCCAAAGTACAGCTTATGGATTACAGTGGCTATTCCCCCCCATAACTTCCCTCCCATCTGCAACCCTCCCCTCTCCCGCCCCCTCTCCCCTTCCATTCACATCAAGATTCATTTTCAATTCTCTTTATATACAGAAGATCAGTTTAGCATATATTAAGTAAAGCTTTCAACAGTTTGCACCCACACAGAAACACAAAGTGTAAAATACTGTTTGAGTACTAGTTATAGCATTAAATCACAATGTATAGCACATTAAGGACAGAGATCCTACATGAGGAGTAAGTGCACAGTGACTCCCGTTGTTGACTTAACAATATACTTTTCCTTTTTGTTGATATTTTCTGTACTTAGAAGTGATCAAGTGCCACTACAGTGTTAAGAAGAAAAAAAAATACACTGAGATAAACCCAACACTGAAAGAAGTCTAAGGGACTGCGTCTGTCCATTTGGCCCCAACACCCACTCAGGTCACCATCATCTCCTCCCTGACCTGCTGCTGCCCCAGCCTCCCACCTGGCCCCTGGTCTTCAGACCACCTCCTACCCCGCTCTGTTCTGCAAAGCCTGGTCACATCTGTCTTCTGCCTTAATATTATCTGCTAGCCCCTTCGGCCACTGAACAGCCCAAGCCCTCGTGCAGTAGACAGGTCTCTATGGACACCCCTTCCCACCTCCAAGCTCCAGATCCCACATCTCACCCCACAGCCCAGACTTTGCCTAGAAAATTCCAGACTCTTCTTGCCTACAGAGAGCTCCTTGCCCTCCCTGTGCTTTCAGTAACCAGCCCTGGGTCCTTCAGGTCTCAGCCATCAGCTCTGGCTGCTCCTGTGACGGCAGCAGCCTGGCAATAGCATGGGCAGTGTGAGCTTCTCCCTCCCACTGCTGCATCCAGGGGTGGGGCTTGCCCACTGCGATCTCCCCTCACCCAGCACAACCCCTTCACTGGAGAAGATGCTCAACCAAGTGTTACAGGGGAATTAATAGTGGATTTCTAGAATGTACTTGCCTGAATCTGACTCAAATCAAGTCCCTTTACCTCTGCAGATTGTTTTGGTTTTTAACTCTCCCAGCCCCTGGTGGTCTTGTCCTCCTCTAAATTCTCATGAACCTATTGAAATGCTGCCTACTTGACTCTTTCCCTACACATATTATTTTAAAAAGGTGTGTGAACAAGACAATATAAAGTAAAGGGGCCGGCATAGTGGTGCAGCGCATTAAGCTGCCACCTGCGATGCCAGCATCCCATACGGGCGCTGGTTAGTATCCTGGCTGCTAATGTTCCTGAGAAAGTAGCAGAAGATGGTGCAGGTGCTTGGGCCTCTTCCACCCTCATTGGGCACCCAGATGGAATTCCAGGCTTCTACCTTCAGCCTGGGCCGGCCTTAGCTGTTGCAGCTGTCTGGAGTATGAACCAGTAAGGAGAAGATCCGCTCCTTACCCCGGTTCTCCTCTCTCTCTGTAACTCTTCCTTTCAGGTAAATAAACAAATCTTACATATATATATATATATATATATATATATATATATGTAAGGATGTGGTGAAAGGGGAAAAAATCAAAGATTCAGCTGAAAACAGGCCAAAGTCAGTACATGAAAACATGCATTATAACATTAGAAGTGGGCTATGAGGCCTGTGCTGTGGCACAGTGGGTTAACACCACAGACTGAAGCATTGGCATCCTATATGGGCACCAATTCCAGTCCTGGCTGCTCTGCTTCCAATACAGCTCTCTGCTAATGCACATGGGAAAGCAGTGGAGGATGACTCAAGTCCTTGGGCCCCTGCACCCACTTGGGAGATCTGGAAGAAGCTCCAGGTTCCTGGCTTCAGATAGTCTCAACTCAAATTGTGGCCATTTGGGGAGTGAACCAGTGGATGGAAGACCTCTCTCTGTAACCCTATCTTTCAAATAAATAAAATCTTTAAAAAAAAAAAGTGGGATATAGATGAGTATGTGATCCTGTTTCCCAGTGGGAAAATGTTCAGTCTCAAGGTGTTCAGATCCCAGAAGTTATAAACAAGGTTATTAGACTGTTGAGAAACACAAAGTTTCCTGAATTTGAGAACCACAAACAATTTCTTTTTGGGTCCCAAATAAAAGCATTTCTGTGGGCTGAGGCAACAGTGTCCTGAGAACACCCCTCCCCCAGCTGGAATTTCTGTAGCTCCTCCTTAAATGACATTCTCAGAGCACTTGGCTGGTATCACAGCAAGCCGTAATTCTGTAAACTCACCTTCACCCTGCCCTCCAAGGTCAGCCTGGACAATACTGACTTGTCATGAGCAAGGCATGATGATAAAGGGGTGAAGTCAAAGACCCAGGCAGCAGCTCCTTCCCAAATGAAATCCTGTAAGTTGCTGTTGGCAACCAGGGCAGATGCCACTGGAGGCAGCAATGTGCCATGCCTGGAAGATTCCTGGGAGGTGGGGCAGTGTGCTTTTGGATGAGATGGTTCTATTGTGCTTCTTTTCCCTAAATAAATAAAAGGAAAGGAAAAGGTCCTACTTTATGATGCTGTGCCTTGTGTCTGGGCACATGCCGGTCCTGGTCACCACACCTGAAGAGCTTCAGGTCATGGTAACCAAGCAGCCAGGAGGGCACAAAAGCTCTTCTCCTGGAGCCAAGCAGATTAAAGCATGAACCCCAGCACTGCCACTCTGTGACTGGGGCCAGTTATGTCACCACTATGAACTTCAGTCTCCTCTTCTGTAGAACGGAGGCTGTGGCATAGCAGGTAAAGTTGTCGTCTGTGATGCCAGCATCCTATGTGAGTGCTGGTTCAAGCCCTGGCTGCTCCACCTCAGACCCAGCTCCCTACTAATGGCCTGGGAAAAGCAGCAGAAGCTGTTCCAAATGTTTGGGCCCCTGCAACTCACATGGGAGGCCCAGATGAAGCTGGCTCCTAGCTCCTGGCTTTGGTCTGGCTCAGCACTGACCATTGTGGCCATCTGGGGAGTGAACCAGCAGATGGAAGATCTCTCTCCATCTCTGTGTAACTCTGCTTTTTAAAATAAAAAATAAATCTTTAAGGAAAAATAATAATGGAGACTGATAAAACATCTGGCTGTGCAGGTTGGCTGGGAGACGCTGGATCTTTCATGGAAAAACAGGAGATTACAGTGTGGATCTGACGGAGGAACCCTGGCCTGTACTCCTGGCATGGACCCAGGTTGCGCTCTCTGAACTGGCAACCCCAGAATTCTTCAAGCCTCCTGAGCCCCAAGTAGGAGGCAGATATTTCAGACCTGCAGGCTCTTCTGAGCAGATCAGGGACCCGCCCCCTGCCTACCCCTATTGACAACCCCAGGAATTTTAACTGAACTTCATTAACATTTTTGTCCTACTTCTTGATGATTTGGAGAGTTGGGTGGAATGACATCTCTGAGATGAAGGTGGGGCATCTGGAGAAAGCAAGCCTTGCTCCAATGGACCTGTGCTAAAGGCTAAGCTTGCACACACTCCCCAGAGCAACCTCCTACACCTCGCTTTCTGTCGCCATAAAATCAGCATTCTAGTTTCCTGGATTTAACAGATGAGGAAACTGAGCATGTCTGCAGGCCGGTCCTCAAGGGTACAGCTGGCTGTAGGCCCTGGACAGCACACACGTGCTCACTTGTGCTGACAACTGTGAGGCGCATTGCCATAGGCCCCTCTCTGCCCAGCCCAGGGCTTGGGCCTCTGTCCCTCCAGAGCCGCACCACACAGTGTGGCAGCCACTAGCCTACTAGGTGATATGAATTGAAGCTAAATTAATTAAGAATTTAGTTGTTGAGTCACACAGGCTCTATTTCTGGATCTCTGTGGCTACATCTGGCTACCCTAATGAACAGTGCAAATGTAGAACATTTGTTTCTTTTTTCCTTTGGTTTTCTTTTTATTTTTTGTATACAGTTATGATTTTTATTTATGAAAGTACACAAAAATCTCAAGCAAATGAAAACCCTCAGGCAGCTCAGGTGGCAGACTCTGTTCTTGATTTGCCCCAAAGTAGGCTAGGAGGAGGGGCCCACTTTTTGCTGGGGGTGCCAGCAAGGATGCAGCAGACCTGCAGGAGGAATTAGAGGATCCTCCTGCCAATCCTCCTGCCCAGCCCCTGCCAGCCCTTGCTTGGGACAGAGGCAACTGCTGAGGTCCCAGCCTCCTCGGGCTCAGCTGCTGGGACCTCTGGCACCAGCAGGTCCCCACTGCTCCTGGGGCAGGGGCTGGAGGAGGCGGCCACAGTGATGGGCTCAGGAGCAGGGCTGGCACCTGGGCTCCTCTCTTGCAGCTGCCCAGGGAGGGGAAAGTCATGCAGGGGCCAGCAGTGGTGGGATCAGGCTCTGGCTCCAGCTCTGGCTCAGGCTCGTGCTCAGGCTCAGATTCAGGCTCAGGCTCCCTGGGCCCTGAGGTGATAGGGTCTCACAGGTGAGAAGGGCAGGTGCACTCCGGACCTCCGTCAAGGCAAGTTCCATGGCAACTTTTTAACAGCGAGGTTGTGCCGTGAGGCCACGGCCTGACAAGCGCTCTGCCCACAGGGCTGCACCTGCTCCAGTTCTGAGTCCTACTGCAGGGAAATGGGACTTGGGCTGCGAAAGCCAGAGGGCATCGCGGCTCCAGCGCCTGGCAGCAAACTCAGACCCGCCAGGTACTCCTGGGCCTCTGGGTCCTCAGGAACTCCCAGGAAATGCACCTGGGTCACTTCCTCGCCCTTGGCTTCTTCCTTTAAGGAGTCAAACCACCAGTGGTGCCTAGCCAGTTCCTCTGTAGGCCTCTCACACAGGTCCAAGCTGAGCAGTGAGCTCAGGAGCTCCTCCAGGGCTGAGCTGGCTGCACAAGGCAGCTCCTAGCACCCCCGCCGGATGCAGTCCTGCAGCTCCACCAGTTCCTTCTCACTGAAAGGCATGGCCCCACCAACAGGACAAAGAGGATCACGCCCAAACTCCAGATATCTGCTGCAAGGCATCGTAGGCCTCTGGCTGGAACACCTCTGGGGCGCCATACTTTGGAGTCACACAGAAGCTGCACACTGCCCTTGGCCAGCTGGCCGCTGAGCCCAAGTCTGCCAGCTTCACATTCAAATGCAAATCCAGCAGCAGGTTCCCTAGCTTGAGGTCCCTGTGTGCCACACACTGTATGGCAGTGGACAGGGCCACCAGGATCTGGTCGAACATGGCCATGGCCTTGGGCTCCGGTAGGCCGCCCCGGGCCCATCACGTGCTGGTAGAGGTTGCCCCATCGGCCAGCTCCAACACCAAGCAATGATGACAGCCGACACAACACACCTCCAGCAGCTGGATGATGTTCTGGTGCCTCAGGAGCTGCATGATGCTGGCTTCTCTCTTCTCCCACCTGGTGTTGAAGGAGTCACTCGCGTCTTCCTGGAACAGCTTCATAGCCACCTGCTGCTCACTGGACACCTGGCAGGCCAGAAACATGATGCCGAAGCTGCCCCAGCCCAGGAGGGACAACAACTAGAGCTCAGGCTGAGGGCTGGCTTTGGCCTCGAAGTCCTCAAGGCCTTCATGCTGGTGTCCCTAACTATTCTCTCTGATCTACTCTAAGATTTCTGTCCACAAACACTAACTAATGAGTTATCCTCATTATAATACCTAAGAAAATAAAGGGACAACAAGGAGACTACCTGCTGATCTCACTATGGTACCACACTAGCTACACTAACTATGCTAGTAACACACAGTGGCAAGGCTAAGTACTGACTAAACAAAACTGAAACCAAAAACCAGAGAAACTAAAAAAAAAAAAAAAGGCCCACTAAATAACTACGCTATCACTATGAAATCCAGCAGCACTGCCTAACTAAAGGTGGGGGAAGTCAAAAATGAAAAAAACTGCAAAAAAAAAAAAAGACAAAATGGGCAAAAAAAATACATAAAAAACAAACAAAATGGGAAAAAGAATAAACCAAATAGAACAAGAAACAAACAAGCAAGCAAAAAAGCACACCAACACCAACAAACATAAACGCTAGGATAGATGGGTCCAAGTCACACAGATCACCACAATAGCTCCCTGGTAAGGCAGACAGAAACTTCAGCAGCCCCTTAAATAGGCAGGTGGAATTCTGTAACCATAGGGCTCCTTATGAAGTCAGAGCAGTAAATGGGCCAATGGCAGTCCAGCAGAGACTTCTGTGAATTTGTATTTCATGACAGTTGGTCCTTATGAAGTCAGAGCAGGGCAGGGACCATTACAGCTGCAGCTAATCCTTGGGGGTTTTCTCAAGAACCTTCCACTTAAACTAAACCAAGGATCCCAAGAGCTTTTGGCTTAGGTTGAGGATAGAGTTTGATGTTTATTTTTTAAGATGTGTAGGATGCTCCAATGGCCTTTTCATTTATCATTTAAAGAGTGATAACAATTGTTGGGTTTTTGTTATTTTCTTTCCCAAAGAAATCTTTTATTTAAAGAATACAAAAAATCATGCATTTCATAAGTACAACTTTAGGAATATAGCGATTCTTCCTATCATACCCACCCCTCCACTTCATCCCTCTCCCATTCCCAGTCCCATTCTCCACTAAGATTCATTTTCAATTAACTTTATACACAGAAGACCAACTCTATACAAAGTAAAGAGTTCATCCAGCGCCGCAGCTCAATAGGCTAATCCTCCGCCTTGCGGCGCCAGCACACCAGGTTCTAGTCCTTGTCGGGGCGCCAGATTCTGTCCCAGTTGCTCCTCTTCCAGGCCAGCTCTCTGCTATGGCCCAGGAGTACAGTGGAGGATGGCCCAAGTCCTTGGGCCCTGCACCCGCATGGGAGACCAGGAGATGCACCTGGCTCCTGGCTTCGGATCAGAGTGATGCGCCAGCCACAGCGTGCCATCTGCAGCGGCCATTGGAGGGTGAACCAACGGCAAAGGAAGACGTTTCTCTCTGTCGCTCTCTCTCTCTCACTGTCCATTCTGCCTGTCAAAAAAAAAAAAAGCAACAAAAAACAAAGTAAAGTGTTCAACAATTTGCACACACACAAAAAAAACTGTTCCTCAACAGTTGAGACAGGGGCTGTTCAAAGTCGCTTTTTTTTAAAGAAAATTAATTTCAAAGAAGCACCCAAAAATGATACATCTTTTGCAATCACTCAGACATAACTCTAACTTATGAGACATGAGAATATCCTCCACTTAATACATTAAAAGTAAGTAAGTCCTTGAGAATGAGTTTTATCATTAATTAAGGAAGCACTTAAGAAAACAAGCAATGCAGTTGGACACTTAGACATACCTAAAACTTATGAGACCTAGGAATATCCACAACTTAATACATTAAAATGAAATAAATCTTTGAGAACAAGTTTTACTGTTAACTCTCATAATACGACTCTTTCAGGATAGAGGTTCTGCATGAAAGTTAGTGCACAGTGACTCCTGTTGTTCATTTAACAATTAACACACTTATGCATGACGCCAGTGATCAACTGAGGCTCTTGACATGATCTGCCTAGGCTGTAGAAGACTTTTTTTTTTGACAGGCAGAGTTAGACAGTGATAGAGAGAGAGACAGAAAGAAAGGTCTTCCCTCTGTTGGTCTACCCCCTAAATGGCCACTACAACCAGCATGTTGTGGCCAGCACACCACGCCGATCTGAAGCCAGGAGCCAGGTGCTTCCTCCTGGTCTCCTATGCTGGTGCAGGGCCCAAGCACTTGGGCCATCCTCCACTGCCTTCCCGGGCCACAGCAGAGAGCAGGACTGGTAGAAGAGCAACCGGGACAGAATCCAGCACCCCAACTGGGACTAGAACCCAGGGTGCCAGCGCCACAGGCCTAGTGAGCCGCAGCACTGGCCTGTAGAAGACTTTTGAATCCACAAATTCTGTCACTATTTAGAAAAGGCCATAAGCAAAGTGGGAATTCTCTCCTCTCTTCAGAGAAAAGTACATCCTCCTTTGATGACCACCCAACAAGGTCCTTCATGTAGGACATTTTTTGCTACAGTGTCTTAGCTTTCCATGCCTGAAATGCTCTTGTGGAATTTTCAGCCAAACCAGAATGTCTTAAGGGCTGATTCTGAGATCAGATTGTTACTTAAAGTGAATGTCATTCTAAGAGTTTGATGTGCGGACTGCTTCCCATGTTGGAGCAGTCATTCCTTTTTAATTCTATTATTATCACCAGACATTTAATCCTATTTATATGATCACTTTAACACTTAATCCTATCCACATGATCACTTTAACATTTAAGAATATATTATTACCAATCAGCTTAAAGGGATTTGGGATTCCATGGCAACTTTTTAAACTATACCCTTAGAAGTCCATAGGAATGTATGCAGAACTACATGGCCTTAAAGTTACAAACTTCATACACTACACAATTACAACTTTAGAAACATGTTGATTCTTCCAACCGTGCCCACCTTCCAACCCACATTCCCATCTCTCTTTCTCCTCCCTCTTTTATTTCCACTCTTATTTTTTACTAAGATCTATTTTCAATTGACATTTTACACATATGTTTAACTCTATGTAAACAAAGAGCTCAACAAATACTATGCAAAAAAAAAAAAACTACCTCAACAGTCAAGACAAGGGCTGTTCAAAGTCATTGCTTCTCAAAGTGTCAATTTCAATTCTACAGATTGCTTTTAAGTGCTCTATTAGTTACCATAGGTCAGGGAGAATATATGGTAGTTGTCCCTTTGGGACGGGTTTACTTGACTAAGTATGATATTTTCCAGATTTATCCATTTTGTTGCAAATGATCAAATTTCATTTTTTTTACCACTGTGTATTATTCCATGGTGTACATATCACATAATTTATTTATCCAGTCTTTAGTTGATGGGTATTTGGGTTGATTCCATATCTTAGCTATTGTGAATTGAGCTGCAATAAACATGGATGTGCAGATCACTCATTCATCTGCTGATTTTTTTTTTTTTGGTTTGGGTAAATTCCCAGGAGTGGAATGGCTGATTCATATGGTAGGTCTATATTTAGATTTCTGAGGTATCTCCAAACTGTCATCCATAGTGGTTTTACCAGTTTACATTCCCAACAAGGGTGGATTAGGGTACTTTCCCCCAAATCCTCACTAGCATTTGTTGTTTGTTGATTTCTGCGTGAAAGCCATTCTAACTCGGGTGAGGTGAAACCTCATTGTGTTTTTGATTTTCCTTTCCCTGAGAGCTAGTGATCCTGAGATTTTTTCATGTGTTTGTTGGCCATTTGGATTTCCTCTTTTGAAAAATGTCTTTATATCCTTCAAAGCTCTCATTTGTGAATGAAGGTGAAATAAAGACCTTTCACAGCAAACAGAAATTGGAAGAATTCATCGCCACTCGTCCAGCCCTGCAAAAGATGCTTAAAGATATGTTTCACACAGAAACACAGAAACACAGTCATCAATATGAAAGAAGGTAATGGAAGGGAACCTCACAGCAAAAGATCACAGGAAACTCAAAGCATATATTAGAAAATATCTTTGGCAAATGGCAGGGCAAAGTTACTACTTATCAATAGTCACATTAAATGTTAATGGCCTGAACTGTCCAGTTAAAAGACATCAATTGGCTGATTGGGTTAGGGAACAAAACCCATCTATTTGCTGCTTACAAGAAACTCATCTTTCCAACAAAGATGCATACAGACTGAAAGTGAAAGGCTGGGAAAAGATATACCATGCCAACAGAAATGAAAAGAGAGCGGGCGTAGCCATCTTAATATCGGACAACATAAACTTTACCACAAAAACTGTTAGGAGAGACAAAGAGGGGCACTATATAATGATTAAGGGATCCATTCAACAGGAAGATATAACGATTATCAATGTATATAATGTATATGCACCTAATTACAGTGCACCGGTTTATTTAAAAGATTTGTTAAGGGACTTAAAGGGAGACTTAGACCCTAATACAATAGTACTGAGGGACTTCAACACTCCATTCTCAGAGATAGACAGATCAACAGGACAGAAGATCAACAAGGAGACAGCAGATTTAAATGACACTATATCCCAAATGGATCTAACAGATATCTACAGAACTTTACATCCTACACATAAAGCATTTACATTCTTCTCAGCAAAACATGGAAACCTCTCTAGGACTGACCACATACTAGGCCATAAAGCAAGTCTCAGCAAATTCAAAAGAATTAGAATCATACCATGCAGCTTCTCAGACCATAAAGGAATGAAGTTAGAAATTAGCAACTCGGGAATCCCTAGAGCATATGCAAACACATGGAGACTGAACAACATGCTCCTGAATGAACAATGGGTCATAGAAGAAATTAAAAGAGAAATCAAAAATTTTCTGGAAGTAAATGAGGATAACAGCACAACATACCAAAACCTATGGGATACAGCAAAAGCAGTGTTAAGAGGAAAGTTTATATCAATAGGTGCCTACATCAAGAAATTGGAAAGGCACCAAATAGATGAGCTTTCAAGTCATCTCAAGGATCTAGGAAATCAGCAGCAAACCAGACCCAAAGCTAGTAGGAGAAGATAAATAATTAAAATCAGAGAAGAAATCAACAGGATTGAATCCAAAAAATCAGCCAAACGAGGAGCTGGTTTTTTGAAAAAACAAAATTCACACCCCATGGCCCAACTAACTAAAGAAAGAAAAGACCCAAATCAATAGGATCAGAGATGAAAAAGGAAGCGGACAACAGACACCACAGAAATAAGAAGAATCATCAGAAATTACTACAAGGACTTGTATGCCAGCAAACAGGGAAATCTATCAGAAATGGATAGATTCCTGGACATATACAACCTACCTAAATTGAGCCAGGAAGACATAGAAAACCTAAACAGACCCATAACTGAGACAGAAATTGAAACAGTAATAAAGGCCCTCCCAACAAAGAAAAGCCCAGACCAGATGGATTCACCGCTGAATTCTACCAGACATTTAAAGAAGAACTAACTCCAATTCTTCTCAAACTATTCAGAACAATCGAAAAAGGGGGAATCCTCCCAAATTATATCTATGAAGCCAGCATCACCTTAATTCCTAAGCCAGAAAAACATGCAGCATTGAAAGAGAATTACAGACCAATATCCCTGATGAACATAGATGCAAAAATCCTCAAAAAAATTCTGGCCAATAGAAATCTTGTACAACAAAAACAAAGCCAGAGGCATCACAATACCAGATTTCAGGACATACTACAGGGCAGTTGTTATCAAAACAGCATGGTACTGGTACAGAAACAGATGGATAGACCAATGGAACGGAATAGAAACACCAGAAATCAATCCAAACATCTATAGCCAACTGATATTTGATCAAAGATCCAAAACCAATCCCTGGAATAAGGACAGTCTATTCAATAAATGGTGCTGGGAAAATTGGATTTCCACGTGTAGAAGCTTGAAGCAAGACCCCTACCTTTCGCCTTACACAAAAATTCACTCAACATGGATTAAAGACTTAAATCTACAACCCGAAACCATCAAATTATTAGAGAGCATTGGAGAAACCCTGCAAGATATAGGCACAGGCAAAGACTTCTTGGAAAAGACCCCAGGAGCACAGGCAGTCAAAACCAAAATTAACATTTGGGATTGCATCAAATTGAGAAGTTATGTACCTCAAAAGAAACGATCAGGAAAGTGAAGAGGCAACCGACAGAATGGGAAAAAATATTTGCAAACTATACTACAGATAAAGGGTTGATAACCAGAATCTACAAAGAAATCAAGAAACTCCACAACAACAAAACAAACAACCCACTTAAGAGTTGGGCCAAGGACCTCAATAGACATTTTTTGAAAGAGGAAATCCAAATGGCCAACAGACACATGAAAAAATGTTCAAGATCAGAGAATTGCAATCAGAGAAATGCAAATCAAAACCACAATGAGATTTCACCTCACCCTGGTGAGAATGGCTCACATTCAGAAATCTACCAACAACAGATGCTGGAGAGGATGTGGGGAAAAAGGGACACTAACCCACTGTTGGTGGGAATGCAAACTGGTTAAGCCACTATGGAAGTCAGTCTGGAGATTCCTCAGAAACCTGAACATAACCCTACCTTTCAACCCAGCCATCCCACTCCTTGGAATTTACCCAAAGGAAATTAATTTGGCTAATAAAAAAGCCATCTGCACATTAATGTTTACTGCAGCTCAATTCACAGTAGCTAAGACCTGGAACCAACCCAAATGCCCATCAACAGTTGAGTGGATGAAGAAATTATGGGACATGTACTCCATAGAATACTATTCAGCAGTCAAAAACAATGAAATCCAGTCATTTGCAACAAGATGGGGGAATCTGGAAAACATCATGCTGAGTGAATTAAGCCAGTCCCAAAGAGACAAATATCATTTGTTTTCCCTGATCAGTGACAACTGAGCACCAAAGGGGAAACCTGTTAAGTGAAATGGACACTAGGAGAAACAATGACCTGATCAGCTCTTGTCCTGACTCTAGATGTACAATGTAATACTTTATCCTTTATTGCATTTGTTGTTGTTGTTGTTGTTGTTCTAGTACTAGTGGTTGAACTCTGTAATTAACACACAATTATTCTTAGGTGTTTAAATTTTAACTGAAAAGTGATCCCTGTTAAATTTAAGAGTGGAAAAAGAGAGGGAGGAGATGTACAATTTGGGACATGCTCAATCGGACTTGCCCCAAACGTTAGAGTTAGAAACGTGCCAGGGGATTCCTATACAATCCCATCAAGGTGGCATGTACCAATGCCATCTCACTAGTCCAAGTGATCAATTTCAGTTCACATTCAATGGCTCTGATAGGTCTAAGAGTCAAAGGGATCACACAAACAAGACAAGTGTCTGCTAATACTAACTGATAGAATCAAAAAGGGAGAGAAAGATCCAGCATGGGAAGCGGGATACACAGCAGACTCATAGAATAGCAGATGTCCTAAACAACACTCTGGCCTCAGAATCAGCCCTCAAGGCATTCGGATCTGGCTGAAGAGCCCATGAGAGTATAGTAGGCATGGAAAGCCAAGATATCATGGAAAAAAAAAAGACCTAAATGAAAGATCTCTGTGAGTGAGATCCCAGTGGAAAGAACGGGGCCATCAAAGAAGGAGGTACCTTTCTCCGAAGGGAGGAGAGAACTTCCACTTTGACTATGACCCTATTGGAATAAGATCAAAGTCAGCGAACTCTAAAGTCTTCCATAGCCCTGGCAACTCATGACTAGAGCCTAGGGAGATTACTGATGCCATGAACAGGAGTGTCAAATTGTTAAGTCAGCAACAGAAGTCACTGTGTACTTACATCCCATGTGGGATCTGTCCTTAATGTGTTGTCTAATGTGCAGTGATGCTATAACTAGTACTGAAACAGTATTTTTATACTTTGTTTTTCTGTGTGGGTACAAACTGATGAGGTCTTTACTAATTATATACTGAATCGATCTTCTGTATATAAAGATAATTGGAAATGAAAAAAACTGGTGTTAAATTGGAAATGGCATAGAAAATTAATTAATTTTAAAAAAATATTATGTAGGATCTCTGTCTTTAATGTGCTGTACACTCTTATTTAATGCTATAACTAGTACTCCAACAGTATTTTTCTTTCACTTTGTGTTGCTATATGGGGGCAAACTGTTGAAATCTTTACCTAATATATACTAAACTGATCTTTTGTATATAAAGAGAATTGAAAATGAATCATGATGTGATTGGAAGGGGAGAGGGAGTAGGAAAGGGGAATGTTGTGGGTGGGAGGGAAGTTTTGTGAGGGGGAAGCCATTGTAACCCATAAGCTGTACTTTGGAAATTTATATTCATTAAATAAAAGTTTAATTTAAAAAAAAAAAGAGATGGGCCAAGGATCTCAATAGACATTTTTCGAAAGAGGAAATCCAAATGGCCAACAGGCACATGAAAAAATGTTCAAGATCACTAGCAATCAGGGAAATGCAAATCAAAATTCACCCCGGTGAGAATGGCTCACATTCAGAAATCTACCAATGCTGGAGAGGATGTGGGGAAAAGGGGACACTAACCCACTGTTGATGGGAATGCAAACTAGTTAAGCCACTATGGAAGTCAGTCTGGAGATTCCTCAGAAACCTGAACATAACCCTACCTTTCAACCCAGCCATCCCACTCCTTGGAATTTACCCAAGGGAAATTAAACTGGCAAACAAAAAAGCCATCTGCACATTAATGTTTACTGCAGCTCAATTCACAATAGCTAAGACCTGGAACCAATCCAAATACCCATCAACAGTTGAGTGGATGAAGAAATTATGGGACATGTACTCCATAGAATACTATACAGCAGTCAAAAACAATGAAATCCAGTCATTTGCAACAAGATGGGACAATCTGGAAAACATCATACTGAGTGAATTAAGCCAGTCCCAAAGAGACAAATATCATATGTTTTCCCTGATCGGTGACAACTGAGCACCAAAGGGGAAACCTGTTGAAGTGAAATGGACACTAGGAGAAACAGTGACTTGATCAGCTCTTGTCCTGACTGTTGATGTACAATGTAATAATTTATCCATTTTAGTATTTTTTTTTGTTCTAGTACTGGTGGTTGAACTCTGTAATTAGCACACAATTATTCTTAGGTGTTGAAATTTAACTGGAAAGTGATCCCTGTTAAATATAAAAGTGGGAAAAGAGAGGGAGGAGATGTACAATTTGGGACATGCTCAATCGGACTTGCCCCAAACGTTAGAGTTAGAAACGTGCCAGGGGATTCCTATACAATCCCATCAAGGTGGCATGTACCAATGCCATCTCACTAGTCCAAGTGATCATCTTCAGTTCACAGTTGATCACACTGATATGTCTAAGAGTCAAAGGGATCACACAAACAAGACAAGTGTCTGCTAATACTAACTGATAGAATCAAAAAGGGAGAGAACGATCCAACATGGGAAGTGGGATACACAGCAGACTCATAGAATGGCAGATATCCTAAACAGCACTCTGACCTCAGAATTAGCCCTTATGGCATTCGGATCTGGCTGAAGAGCCCATGAGAGTATTGTAGGCATGGAAAGCCAAGACACTCTGGAAAAAATAAAAAGAAGAAGACCTAAATGAAAGATCTCCGTGAGTGAGATCCCAGTGGAAAGAATGGGGCCATCAAAGAAGGAGGTACCTTTCTCTGAAGGGAGGAGAGAACTTCCACTTTGACTATAACCCTATTGGAATAAGATCGAAGTCGGCGCACCCTAAAGGCTTCCATAGCCCTGGCAACTCATGGCTAGAGCCTAGGGAGATTACTGACGCCATAAACAAGAGTGTCAAATTGTTAAGTCAACAACAGGAGTCACTGTGTACTTTCATCTCATGTGGGATCTGTCCTTAATGTGTTGTCCAATGTGAAGTAATGCTATAACTAGTACTGAAACAGTATTTGTACACTTTGTGTTTCTGTGTGGGTGCAAACGAATGAAATCCTTACTTAGTATATACTGAATTGATCTTCCGTATATAAAGATAATTGAAAATGAAAAAAAAACCTTTGTTTTTAAATTGGAAATTGCATAGAAAATTAATCAATTTTTTAAAATATCATGTAGGATTTCTGTCCTTAATATGCTGTACACTCTTATTTAATGCTATAACTAGTACTCCAACAGTATTTTTCACTTTGTGTTACTATGTGGGTGCAAACTGTTGAAATCTTTACTTAATATATACAAAACTGATTTTCTGTATATGAAGATAATTGAAAATGAATCTTGATGTGAATGGAAAGGGAGAAGGGGGTGTGAGAGGGGAGGGTTGCAGGTGGGAGGGAATTTATTGGGGGGAGCCATTGTAATCCATAAACTGTACTTTGGAAATTTATATTCATTAAATAAAAGTTTAAAAAATTTTTAAAACTAAAAAAAGAAAAATGGCTAAGTCTTTTGCCCATTTCTTAACTTGGTTGCTTTGTTGTTGAGTTTCTCAAACTCTTTGTATATTTTAGTTATTAATCCTTTATCAGTTGCATTGTTTGCAATACTTGCTCCTATTCTGTCAGTTGCCTCTTCACTTTTCTGATTGTTTCTTTTGCAGTACAGAAGCTTCTCATTTTGATGTAATCCCATTTGTTAATTTTAGCCTTTATTGCCTATGTCTTTTCCAAGAATTCTTTGCCTGTGCCAATATCTTGCAGGGTTTCCCCAAGGTTCTCTAATAACTTGATGGTGTTGGGTCATAAATTTAGGACTTTAATCCATGTTGAGTGGATTTTTGTGTAAGGTGTAAGGTAGGGGTCTTGCTTCATACTTCTGCATGTACAAATCCAATTTTCTAAGCGCCATTTGTTGAAGAGACTGTCCTTGTTCCAGGGATTGGTTTTAGCTCATTGTCAAAAATAAGTTGGTTGTAGATGCTTGGAATGATTTCTGGTGTTACTATTCTTCTGTTCCGTTGTCTATCCATCTGTTTTTTTTATCAGTACTAAGCTGTTTTGATTATAACTGCCCCGTAGTATGTCTTAAAATCTGGAATTGTGATGCCTCAGTCTTATTTTTGCTGTTAAAGATTTCTTTAGCTATTCAGGGTCTCCTATATTTCCATATGAATTTCAGCATCGTTTTTTCTATATCAGAGAAGAATGTCCTTGGTACTTTGATTAGGATTACGTTGAATCTGTAAACAGATTTGGAAGTATGGACATTTTGATGATATTGATCCTTACAATCCATGAACATGGAAGATTTTTTCCATTTTTTGTTATCTTCTCCCATTTTTTTCTTTAAGGTTTTGTAATTCTCATCATAGAGATCTTTGATATCCTTGGTTAAATTTACTCCAAGATATTTGATTTTTTTGTAGCTATTGTGAATGAGTTTGGTCTTAGAAGCTCAATCTCAGCCTTGGCATTGTCTGTGTATATAAAGGCTATTGATTTTTGTGTGTTAATTTTATATCCTTCTACTTTACCAAACTCTTCTATGAGTTTCAAAAAGTTTCCAAAAGTCTTTTAGTGGAGTCTTTTGGATCCCCTATATATAGAATCATGTCATCTGCAAATAGCGAATAGTTTGACTTCCTCCTTCCCTATTTATATCCCTTTGATTTCCTTTTCTTATCAAATGGCTCTGGCTAAAACTTACAGGACTATATTGAATGGCAGTTGTGACAAGGTATATCCTTGTCTGCTGCTGTTCTATTGTTCATTCAATAGGATGCTGGCCATGGGTTTGTCATAAATTGCCTTGATTGTGTTGAGGAATGTTCCTTCTATACCAAATTTGCTTGGAGTTTTCATAATGAAAGCATGTTGTATTTTATCAAATGTTTTCTCTGCATCTACTGAGATAATCATAAGGTTTTTGCTCTTCAGTTTGTTAGTGTGATGTATCACATTGACTGATTTGTGATTATTGAGCCATCCCTGCAGACCAGAGATAAATCCCACTTGATTTGAGTGAATGATCTTTCTGATGTGCTGTTGGATTCGATCGGCTAGAATTTTGTCGAGGATTTTTGCATCTATGTTCATCAGTTAAATTGTTCTGTAGTTCTCTTTCTCTTTTGCATCTTATTCAGGTTTAGGAATTAAGGTGATCCTGGCTACATAGAAGGAATTTGTAATGATTCCCTTCCTTTAAATTGTTTTTGAATAGCGTGAGAAGAATTTTAGTTCTTCTTTAAATTCTGGTAGAATTCAATAGTGAAGCCATCTGGTCCTAGGCTTTTCTTTTTGGGGTGGGTCTTTATTATTGATTAAATTTCCATTTGATTACGGGTCTGTTTAGGTTTTCTATGTCTTCATGGCTAAATTTAGGTAGGTTGTATGCATCCAAGAATCTAAGTATTGCTTCTAGGTTTCCTGGTTTGTTGGCATGAAGCTCTTTGTAGTAATTTCTGATGATTCTTTTTATTTCTGTAATATCCGTTGTTACATTTCTTTTTTCAACTCTAATTTTATTAATTTGGGGCTTCTCTCTCTTTTTCTAGTTAGTGTGGCCAGTGGTGTGTCAATTTTGTTTTGTTTTTCAAAAAACTGCTCTAAGTTTTGCTGATCTTTTGTATTTTTTTAGCTTCAATTTTGTTTATTTCTTGTCTAATTTCAATTATTTCTTCCCGCCTACTAGTTTGGGGTTTGGTCTGCTGCTGTTTTTCTAGATCCTTGAGATGCATTGATAGCTCATTAATTTGGTGCCTTTCCAATTTCTTGATGTAGACACCAATTGCTGTAAACTTTCTTCTTAACACTGCTTTTGCTGTATCCCATAAGTTTTGATATGTTGTGGTATTATCTTCCTTTGTTTTGTGAAATTTTTGATTTCTCTTTTGATTTCTTCTATGATCCACTGTTCATTCTGGAGCAGGTTTTTCAGTCTCTATGTATTTGCATACCAGAGATTCCCAAGTTCCTGATTTCCAGCTTAATTCTATTGTCTTTTTTTAAAGATTTATTTATTTATTTATTTGAAAGTCAGAGTTACAGAGAGAGATAAGGAGAGACAGAGAGAGGTCTACCATCTGCTTGCTCACTCCCCAGTGGGCCACAACAGCCAGAGCTGTGCCAATCTGAAGCCAGGTGCCAGGAGCTTATTCTGAGTCTCCATACATGTGCAGGGGCCCATGGTCTTGGGTCATCTTCTACTGCTTTCCCAGGCCATAGCAGAGAGCTGGATTGGAAGTGGAGCAGCCAGGACTTGAACTGGTGCCTGTATAGGATGCCAGCACTGCAGGCGGCCATACTCACTATGCCACAGTGCCAGCCCCCATTCTATTGTGATCTGAAAGATGTATGGTATGATTTCAATATTTTTTTAATTTGATGAGACTTGTTTTATAGCCTAGAATGTGGTCTATTGTAGACAAAGTTCCATGCACTGGTGCAAAGAATGTGTATTCTGTGGCTATAACTTGATAACTTGAAAATTTCTGTAGATATCTGTTATGTCCATTTGGTCTATAGTGTCAATTAACTCTGTTGTTTTGTTGTTGATTTTCCATCTGGTTAATCAATCTGTTGCTGAAAGTGGGGTATTTAATCCCTCACTGCTATTGTATTTGAGTTTATGTCTTCTTTTAGATCTCTTAACATTGCTTTTAAATAAGCAGATGTCCTATAACTAGGTGTATATACATTTATATTTACCTCTTCTTGTTGAATTGATCCTTTAATCATTATATAGTGTCCTCCTTTGTCTCTTTTAATAGTTTTTGTGTTAAAATCTATTTTGTCTGATATTAGGATGGCTACACCAGCTATTTTTTGTTTCTATAGCATGGAATATCTTTTTTTTTTCTTTTTTTTTAACTTTTATTTAATGAATATAAATTTCCAGTGTACAGCTTATGGATTACAATGGCTTCCCCCTCCCATAACTTCCCTCCCACCCACAACCCTCCCCTCTCCCACTCCCTCTCCCCTTCCATTCACATCAAGATTCATTTTCAATTCTCTTTATATACAGAAGATCAATTTAGTATAAAGATTGCAACAGTTTGCACCCACATAGAAACACAAAGTGAAATATACTGTTTGAGTACTAGTTATAGCATTAAATCAAAATGTAGAGTACATTAAGGACAGAGATCCCACATGAGGAGCAACTGCACAGTGGCTCCTGTTGTTGACCCAACAAATTGACACTCTAGTTTATGGCGCCAGTAACCACCCTAGGCTCTCATCATGAGTTGCCAAGGCTATGGAAGCCTTCCAAGTTCACCGACTCTGATCATATTTAGACAAGGTCATAAAAGACAGGGTAAGGATAGTAAGCAATGATCCTAAGAGTGGCATTTACCAAGTTTGAACAATTATACAGCATTAAGTGGGGAAGAGGACCATCAGTACACACAGGTTGGGAGTAGAGCCATTGGTGGTAGAGTAGAGGTTATGATTACAAAGGAATGAGGCCCAAGTGCACTAGACAGGGCCTAGAACAAAGGACAGAGTCATTATTAGAGGAGCTAAGAAAGGTGCTGTCTAAGCTACAATTAAGTTTTCTGATTGAGAGGCAAATAGAACCTGACAGAAGGGGCTTGATAATAATCTGGTGGGCTTTAGGCCTTGTAAATTCAGAGGCCCAGACCTATCTATCTCTTCACATGGGGTATATCCTAAGGGAGGTGTGAACCTCCTAGGGGAAGGCACTCTGTTGACTTTCATTACTTGGCTGGCCTGGGAGGAGAGCTGGCTAGGTAAAGGCAGGTGGCATCTCTAACAAGAAATTTACAGTTCTGCCTGCAATGTTGCTGACCCTACTTGACCATCCCCTCAGCTGCAGTGGTCACTTTGGAAGTTGGGCTGAGTGAAGGGCTTTTCAGCTTAGAGCCAATAAGATCTGTGGCTCTGACCTGGGCATCCTTCGACTCCAGGGCAGGTCCATTTCCAGTGATCCAACTCTTGGCAGAGCTGCCAGGGCTCTTCACAAGCTGACTTCTGCTGAAGCCCAGGCTTACCACATTGAAAGCCACTGCAGTGGACTGGCCTGTTGGGTCTCCTTGAGGGCAGATCACTGTACAGATCAGCCATTAATAGGCCTGCCACCCATTGCTTCTGATGCCTAGCTTTCTTTTCCTCCTGGTTTGTGTTAAAGCAGACCAGAGGATGCAAGTCAAGGGAGTGCCCGTGTCCCATCTCTAAACTTCGGTGGCCTGAACTACAAGTCTATAGTCACAGGCATGTTCTGTAGTAGTTTTTCTAAGGTAGACAATGCCCATGAGGAAAATTATATTCTCACTTAAAAACTTTCTTTCCCTTTGGTCTGAAAGGGAGGTTTTTTCTGCTTATTGTATACTTCACTGATGGCGAAGTGAATCTAGCTATGAGATTATTATTTAAGTTCTTATTTTGGCTATGCTATTACAGAAAAATGTTAGCCATCTCTTTTATAAGGTCTAAAGATTAAATTGTACGTCCTACAGATTCCTTCATAATAGAATTAGTTTCCTACCTTGAAGACAATAGAGAAATGAAAGAACAAGTTGGGCTTAGAATAGAGAAATGAGGGAGCAAGTCCTAGATCGCTTGCTGACAATAGCAATATTACATGAATACTTAGCAAACAGTTTCAACCATTAGATAACAACTTAAGAAAACATTTACCAGAAGGTCCAATGCCTTCTATAAATTTTAAGAATCATGTATTTGAAAACACCTCTTAAATATCTAACATGGTGTAGTTTGTTTAACCAGTAAACCTAAGCACAACCATCTAAAATGTTTTTAGTTTGTTTCTACCAACAAGTTTAAAACATATGATACACAGATTCAGGTCCCACAAATTAAAATGTATCTTTGATTGATTTTAGCAGCTTAAATTTTGGACAATCTTATCTATAAGCCATTTAAAATAAAACTCTTAATAAAATTTCCCCATGTGGACATACAATATGCACACACATATAACATAGCATAATAGACCAATATAGCAATTTTAATAATAGCTTTTAAAATCTTTAACTCTTTTTGTAGATTGCCAATTGATTTGAATTGCTTTTTCTTTTTAGTAACCTCAGTTAACCATACTTTCTCTCAGTTGGTACTGTTAATACATTATTGGCTTCATCTGTTTACAGAGCCATCCCAAAGTACTGAATACAATAGAAGTGGCTGGAAAAAGTCCATATGAACCTATAGGAGGACAGCTAAACACAGAACCAACAACGCTTTAGTTTTATGAGCAGCACATCATATATAACTATGGATGACAAAAGACTTTAAGTCGCCATGTTTAAAATTATAAACTCATCAACCAACAAGAGGCACTTGCTTACTTCACAGTATTTTTGAAAGCACATGTAGGATTTTACAAGCATTTAACCCTTTAGGCCTCTGGGGCTTTCTCATTAAGATAACTATCATGTCTAGTAACACAAAATCATTAGACTTTTTAACTCTGAAACATTTGTATTAATAGCATTTTCCATTATAGAAACTTAAAGTTTGGTATCACATCACATCTTGACAGTACTTCTAATATAATCCAAATAGCCTGATTAGTTGGTGTCTCTATAAGATGAGAAACATAGGTCCTTCGATTTTTTCAGTTGGGCCCAAACTGGAAAAACCAAAGTCCAGGATTTACTGGAAATTTTAGAGACCAGATTGTTTGAAACTTTGATTTTTTGAATGCCTGTCAAGAATGCCAAGAAGGCTCAAAATCCAAAATATCTGGTTGAAATAAGATTCCTTAAAATCATGTCATAACATAGAACAAATTTGATCATTGTTACAAGGTGATTATTCAAATCTTTGAAAATAAGCACATATTTAAATGACCCATAGCTCTTAATAAAAATTCAGCTGTTTTTGAACAATTCCAATTTAACAGACATCAAGAGAACATAATAGATTAATTTAACACATTGCTTTAACAGAGCATCAGAGTTTAATTCTATGTCAAAGAGAAATTGAGCTTCCTGTGATCTTTTGCTGTGAGGTTTCCTTCCTTTACCTTCTTTCATATTGGTGACCATGTTTCTGTGTTTCTGTATGTAACACATCTTTAAGCATCTTTTGCAGGGCAGGATGAGTGGCAACAAATTCTTTCAGTTTCTGTTTGCTATGAAAAGTCTTAGTTTCACCTTCATTCATAAATGAGAGCTTTGCAGGATATAATATTCTGGGCTGGCAGTTTTTCTCTCTTAGTACCTGGGCTATGTCTCGCCATTCCCTTCTAGCTTGTAGAGTTTCTGATGAGAAGTCTGCTGTGAGTCTAATTGGAGATCCTCTAAGAGTAATCTGACGTTTCTCTCTTGCACCTTTTAGGATCTTTTCTTTATGTTTCACTGTGGTGAGTTTGATTACAACGTGTCGTGGTGAGGATCTCTTTTGGTCATGTTTATTAGGGGTTCTATAAGCTTCCTGTACTAAGATGCCTCTGTCCTTCTCCAAACCTGGGAAATTTTCTGCTAGTATCTCACTGAAAATGCCTTCTAATCCTTTCTCCCTCTCCATGCCTTCAGGAACTCCTAGAACCCGAATGTTGGGTTTTTTAATAGTATCCTGTAGATTCCCGACAATATTTTTTAGATTTCTAATTTCTTCTTCTTTTCTTTGGCTTGCCTGTTTCCTTTCCTGTTCTCTGTCTTCTAAGTCTGATATTCTCTCTTCTGCTTCGCCCATTCTGTTTTTAAGGCTCTCTAATGTGTTTGTCATTTGATCTATTGAATTCTTCATTTCATTATGATTTCTCATCACTATCACAGTTTCTTGTTCCACTAGTTGTTTCATTTCATTTTGATTCCTCCTTAATATTTCATGTTCACGAGAGAGATTTTCTATCTTGTCCATTAAGGATTTCTGTAGTTCAAGAATTTGTTTCTGAGAACTTCTTAATGTTTTTATCAATTTTTTGAGATCCGCTTCTTGCATTTCTTCGATCTCATCATCTTCATAATCTTGAATCGGGGTGTCTTTTTCATTTGGGGGCATCATAGTGTCTTCCTTGTTCTTGTTACCTCGGTTTTTGCGTTTGTTGTATGGCATGTTGGAGATATTTGGGTTCTTCACTGTGGTGTTTTTTCTTGTTATACTATGGCTCTATATTAAGTGGACTGTCTGCTTTCGGTGGAGCCTTAGAGGCTTGAGATGAGTGTGGACTGAGAGCTGTGTTTGGTTCCTCAGGGTTGAGGGTGTGTCAAAGATGACACTCCCAGGTTAGGTGTGGTAAATCTCTCTTTCTTTCTTTCTTTCTTTCTTTCTTTCTTTCTTTTTTTTTTTTTTGTTTTGATTCAAAAGGGAAGTAATTCCACACAGCTGAACGTAATTGGGGGTAATTAGCAGGCGAATGATATACCCACAGGAGCCAGAGATTGGAAGCTCTTTCCCAAGGACCACACAGGGAATCTCTGCTGCCCTCAGTGTGGGCTCCAATTCTCCTGCAGCCTCCCACTGGGTTGCCAAGTTAGATGCTAATCTCCTGTTATTTCACCCCTCCCCCCAGAGTCAGGTTTTTCTGCTAGGCTCAGGGCTGGTGCAGACCTGAAGTCGCCCTGCTTATGACGTATGTCCAAAATGGCGCCTGCTCTTTGTCTTGCTCGCCTTTGAGGGGTGAGCGGAGAGAGAGAAACTCGTGTCCGTATCGGTTTTTCCTCTCTCTCTTCTAGTTAGCCTGGTGAACTCTTCCCCACAGAGTTTCAAGCCTCGTTCCCTCTAGCCTCCTCTTTCCGCTTGCCCGCTGGTGTCTCGGGCTATTGAGGTTCGGCTCACCTCGCGTCCCAGCGCTGGTGCATTGAGTCTGCTGCTGGTGTCTCGAATTTGGGCTCCCACGCTCTCCACGCAGGTCCACTGTGAATCACTAGTTCCGGAAGTTGTTTCCTCTGCTGTTTCTTCCCCTACTCTTCCTTGACCCTGCAGTAACTCCACTTTTATTAACCTGTGTCTTGCCGAAAAATATCAATGTGCTCCCTTCCTATTCCACCATCTTGCCGCTCTCCAGATTTTACTTCTAGCATGGAATATCTTTTTACATCCTTTTACTTTCAGTCTGCATTCGTGTTTGTTGGTTAGATGTGTTTCTTGTAGGCATCAAATAAATGGGTTTTCATATTTAATCAATTTAGCCAGTCTGTATCTTTTAACTGGAGAGTTGAGACCATTTACATTCATGGTGACTATTGATAAGTAACGACTTTTCCCTGCCATTTTTTCCAAAGATATTCCTAATTTTTATTTTGGATTTCTTTTGTACTTTTACTGGAAGATTTTGTTCCTTTACCTTCTTTTGTAGTGATGACTGTGTTTCTATGTTTCTGTGTGCAGCACATCCTTAAGCATGTTTTGCAAGGGTGGATGGGTGGTGAAAATTTCTTTAAATTTCTGTTTGTATGGAATGTCCTTATTTCACCTTCACTCATAAATGAGAGCTTTTCATGGTACAGTATCCTGAGTTGACAATTTTTTTCTTTTAAGATTTTAAATATATCTCTCCATTCTCTTCTAGCCTATAGGGTTTCTGATGAGAAGTCCACTGTGAGTCTAACTGGAGATCCTCTGAAAGTAATCTGGCATTTCTCTTGTGCACATTTTACAATCTTTTCTTTATATTTTTCCATGGAGAGTTTGATTACAATGTGTCACGGTGAAGATCTTTTCTGGTCATGTCTATTAGGAGTCCTTTTTGCTTCCTATACTTGTATGTCCCTTTCTTTCTCCAAATTAGGGAAGTTTTCTGTTATTATTTCACTAAAAGGCCCTCTAATCCTTTCTCTTTTTCCATACCTTCAGGAACTCCCAGAACCATATGTTGGGTGGTTTGATAGTATCCTGAAGTTTCCCAACTGTTTTTTTTAGCTTGCTAAGTTCCTCTTCCTGTTTTTGGTCTGACTGTATAATTTCCTGCAATTTGTCTTCTAAGTCAGATATTCTTTCTTTTGCTTCATCGATTCTGCTCTTAAGGCTTTCCACTGAATTTTTAAATGTGTTGTATTGAATTGTTCATTTCCAAGACTTATTTGGATTTCTCTTTACGATATCAATTTCTTGCAAGACGTTTCCTTCCATGTCATATGCAGATTTCATTAGTCATGCATTTACTTCTGATTACTTCTAAGTAATCCTATGATCTATTTTTTAAATTCCATTTCTGACATTTCTTCAATCTCTTCATCTTCATAATCTAGTATTAAAGTGTTGTATTCTTTTGGGGGCATCATGTTGTCTTCTTTATTCTTGTTTCTTGAATTGTTGCAGTTATCATTTGGTATTTATGGAAATACTCATTGGTTTCTTCTTGATTTTTTCACTGTGGCAACTTTTATATTTGGACTGTGACTCTGTAGATTAGTGGAATGTCTACATTTTCAGTGAATATCTAGAAGCATGTGGCCAGGGAGCTCTATTCAGTGCTATAGGGTGAAGGGAGTGTCCAAGGTGACACTCAGGTTGAGTGTGGTAAATTTCTGATTTTTTGTTTTGTCAGAGAGGATTTTTGTTCTGCTCTGTTGGCATACACTCAGCTGAACTCCTCTCCTCAGAGGGGACCGTGCCTGGGTACTAGCTCCAGTGGGTATAGTATTCATCCATGCTGCCACAAGAACCACACAAAGGATCTGTGCTGTCCTTAGTGTAAGCACAGATTCCACAGCAATGTCTCTCACCAGGAAACCAGGGAGTCCTGAGCATTTGGAGCCTCCCAAAGTGACCACCCAAAGTCCCAGCCACATGCAGCCTTAGTGTCTTCACAATCCCAACACCCAAGCCTCCCACAGTCATGAGCACCCAGCCCCCTGTCAGTTCTCCCCACCAGACTCATTTGTCCCTACTCTACTAGTTGCTGGGCTTATGGCCAGTGCAGCTCTTATATATGTCCAAATGGGTGCCTGCTCTCTATCAGCTTGTTATAGGATGCTGTTGCAGGGTGATCGGAGAAAGAGAAAGGTGACCCCCCCTTTTTTTCTCCTCTAGTTTGGCGGGTACACTATTCCCCACAGGGCTCTAAGCCAGATCCCCTCCAGGCTCTTCCTGCAGCTTTATCACCAGTGGCTTGAGATGCTGCAGTCTGGTCTCACCTCATGCTCCAAAGCTGGTATGGAGGCTCTCAGCTGCTGGAGTCCTGAGTTGTGTGTGTCCACATCCTCCACATAGGTCCACAGTGTCCCTCTGATTTGTGTGGAGTTTCCTCTGCCATTTTCTCCCTATCTCTTCCCTGAAACTGCACTCTCCACTTTTTTAAAACTATCTTCTCCTAGACTAAAGCAGTAAGCTCCCTCCCTGCTCCACCATCTTAATCCAATCCAAACATTTGTTTCTACCATTGTAGAAAGTTCTATTGCATGGTGCTAAGTGGGGTGTCAATCCTTTCTACTTGCAGGGGCTAGTTGGTGTGGCATGGACTTAGGATGTTGACACACACCTCCTGATGTAGCCCCAGGTCGCAGTTGTTGGACAATAAGCCTATCTGGAACACAGGCTGCCTCTACTTTCCCTGCTCTCAGCCAGAATCACCCCCCTAAACCCAACTCATGCTTGTGTCTGCCTTCAGTGAGGTCATAGTTGAGCATCTGGCCCCAGAAACACAATGTCAGCAGTTTCCATGCAAGCAGGTCTGGGTGGGCCTCCTTTTTGCAGAGCCAAACACCTCTGTGGCCCTCCACCCTCCAGAGGTGCTCGACATCATGGCCCAGCATCCCAACTCCATCTGCCTCTCTGGAACTCACCATCCACCTCCCAACTGAAGATGGGAAGCTATGACAAGAACAGCAGCTCTCCCTGGAAAGTATCCACATTTGCCTGTGTGACAGCCATGCAGAGCCACCTGTTTCTGTTAGAAATGGGCCTCACAGGGTCTTCGTCTTCCACGAGCACTCATGTGCATGTGTACTGTGTATGTGTGTACATGTGTCTTTGCATAATTGTGTGTATGCACGTGTGTATGCACTTCTGTGTTTATGTGCATACATGGGTCTGCTTGTATGTTTGCATGTGTGTTCATGTGTGTCTACATGTGTTTGTGTGCATGTTTGTGTATATGTTTCTGTTTATACATGTGCATGTGCACATCTATGTGTATGCCAATCTGTGTAGATGTATGCATGTAAGCCTGTGCATGGATCTGTGTGTATACCTATGCTTATGTATGCATGTACACGTGAATCTCTATGCCTGTGTCATCTTGAGCCTCTCTGCTTCTCCCAGTGTGTGTGGATGCCAGGGGCAGTGTTTGCCTCCCAGTCCCACACAGCAAGCAAGAGCTATCTCTGGGGCTTCAAAGAGTTCATGAACTAACCTCCAGCTCAAGAAAGATAATTCTGGGCACTCAAGTCCAGGCCAGACACTTAGGAAGCTTAATTTTTTCTGTAAGATAAGGCCATGAAGGTAGCTACCATACAGGGCCACCATGAGGACTGAGTGCCTGGCACGTGGTCTGTGCTCAACAAATCTTAACCAGTGTTGTTTTTTTTTAAGATAACTAATACAATAGAATACCTCCTACTGCTAAACTCCTACTGTGCCCTAGAACTCGTGAGCTCTCTGCTGTCCCCTTTAATCCTCCCTGCACCGTAAGAGGTACCATGTTCACTCTCCCAGTGGCTGCTGACAAGCCAGAGGCACAGGAAAGGCTGCATATTTTGCCCTTAACCACAGGTTGTCGGTTTCCACTGCCCCTCCCAACTTCCCCAAAAGCTCCAGAGGCTTCGTGGGAAAACACATGATCGCCAACAGGGAAACTGGAGGACAGGGTACCTACCAGCTATCATGCCTCAGGGCTGCATGCAGAGGGAAAGGAAAAAGTAAGATTCCGTGAGTGTGGCCCCAGGAGGTCACCACTGAGGAGACAAGGCAGCAGGGGGAGGGTGGCAAGCCTCTCTCCACAGGCGTGGAGGCCAAGAACAAGGTCATGGCAGAGGAAGCAGCTGGAGGGCTCAGGGCTGGTCAGGGCAAGGGGAGGGTGTGTGTGTGTGTCCAGGGCTCTGAATCCCCTTCCTCTATTAAAAGTCCTCCACTAGTTAGCTATCAGGGCCAACATTCCACCCTTAAAATGCACCCATGCCTTGAGTTTGGGGAATTCTGTCTCCACGCAGTACCGTGCCTCTACAAGCCAGCACCTCCCATTGAGCTGCCCACAACCGGCAGTGCTGTGGTTAGAGCTGGCTCACTCAATGAGCAGAGATGGAGCCCAGGAGAGCAGACCCTGCTGGGTGAGTCTTCACGAGCTATGGGAGAGGAATGGCAGTGATGCCAGAGTGACAGTGTCTCAGGGCCTGCCAAGCAGACACACACACACACACACACACTCCAGCCACAATGCTGGCAGGACAGCAGGGGAGTACAATGACTTCATTTTCAGATTATTATTATTTAAACACGGAAAAACCAAGAAAGACAAAAGAAGTTTGTTTTGGCAACTTGACTTTCAGCATCAGGAAAGTCATGGCCAAGTATTTCTCCCAGGTTTCTGTTCCCCTGGGTCTTGGGTGTGGTTGCCAAAGGCCTAGGGGGCCCAGGTTGTCCAGGGGACAGGAGGGACCAGGTGGAATGGATGCAAAGGGAAAGGTGAAGTCACACGGCCACTTGTTTTGTCTACAAAACACCAAACAACAGTGGTGGTTGGGTCCTTCTCTTGTGACCCTGTTGGATAGAGACATTGCTTTGGGTTTTTCTGTTTTGGTTTTGCTTTGTTTGCTGTGACTCTTGCTGTAAGAACACTGGGGCTAACCTGGCTCCGCCACACCACCTTATCTCATCAAAGCACATGCACAGAGAGGGCTGGATTAGACCTCATACCACCTCAGCCTATCGCTGCAGAGTCCTGGGTTCCTGGTCCCACCCTGCCCAGGCTCAGCCACGCTCACTCTGGTGATCAGGGGCTGCTGCCATCTGAAAAACCTGTCTTCTCCACTTATTCCTACATTTAATTCAGATGAACACTTTTCCAGGACCAAGCCTCAGGGAGCTGGTTTGAGCCTCAGGGCCATCCACCTTCCCTGTTCTCTATTGTCAGTCTCTGTGAGGCAGGAAGATAGAAATTAGCCTATGTGTGTGAGAGAGAGCACACTTGCAAAAAGCAATGGAGCAGCCTCTAGGATCCTGGGAAGCACGTCTTAGGAGCAACCCCAGATTTTACACTACAAAGGCCTGCCTAGACCCCAGTAAACTTTTTTTAAAGATTTTTATCTTTTATTTGAAAGAGTTACACAGAGGGAGGAGGGGGGGGGTGTCTTCTATCCGATGGTTCATTCCCCAGTTGGCTGCAATGGCTGGAGCTGCACTGATCCCAAGCCAGGAGCCAGAGCTTCTTCTGGGTCTCCCACGTAGGTGCAGGAGCCCAAGGACTTGGCCTCTTCTTACTGCTTTCCCAGGCCATAGCAGAGAGCTGGATCAGAAATGGAGCAGCTGGGTCTCGAACCAGCGTCCATATGAAATGCAGGCACTGCAGGCCAGGGCGTTAACCCACTGCGCCACAGCACTGGCCCCAAGACCCCAGTAAACTTAATATCTGGTCCCAGACTTCCCCCAAAGAAAGCACACCAGGAGAATCCTCTCTACCCAGTGCCAAGTGGGCTACCAAGTCTGTTAACATTGGGCAATAAAGCCTTGGGTGGAATTGTACCTGTTTCACACCCAGAAAAACCCTTTGTCCTGAAGAACAGGGAGAAGCAGAAGGAGAAACAGCAAGAACTGGACCCCATTCCCTTTTAAGCCCCAGTCTGAATAAGACTGCACGCTCCTCTCTTTCCTGGTCCATGAGGTGTGTTTCAGCTCTCAGCATCCTCCATTCTGAGATGCCCGCCTGGCCCGTCGGGTGTATTCTTTCTATTGAGCTTCATAACCTTGTTCATCCCAGTCTGAATGGCCGGGCATGCCCTCTCAGGTCACTGGAGAGGTGCCCATCCATTCTGATGGATGCCATATCCCATTAAGCCTCACTACGCTGCTCACCACTTCCTTTCTGTCTCTCACCTGACTTCTTCCTTGTGTGAAGATGGGAACCTATTGCACTCATCTCTGCTGACATCTGAGTAGAGCAGAGGAGAGCGCGCCAGTGCTGGCCCTTTCTCTTACTAGCCATGTGATCTGAGGCAGGTCAATCACCCTCTTAACCTCAGTCTCTTCAACTGAAATGAGGGGCACTGTTGTCACCTTGCTGTCATGTGAAGCTGCTGCAAGCTGGGGACAGCCCCTGCACACCATAGCCACACAAATTTAGCTCCACCCATGTCACATGGCCCTCCCAGCTCTGCTCTGTCCCATGATTCCAGCAAAAGTTCCTGGGGCAGCATCTGCATTCCCACTGCCCCTGGATCCATGAGAATTCTCAGGCAAGGCTAGGACTCAGCTGAGGCAGGCAAGAGGCCTTGGGCCAGCAACAGAGAAGGTGCCCGTTCTCAGGCCCATGAAATGGTAGGCTCAGGGCCAGGGAAAGGAAAGGCAGCTCCCTGCCACGCTAGCACACCCTTCAGGGATGAGGCTGGGGTGCCGGGCCTGCTCCGCAGCTGTGTTGCTGCATCTGCTTGCATCTCCATCAGCCAGCCTGTGCCTTTACAAGCAGGCACCCATGGATACCCTGCACAGCTCTGAGGACTTGGGGCAGAGTCTGCACCAGGCGGCGCTCAGTAACAGGGGTCAAGCTAACAAATGGACAAGCACACATATGACTTTGCTGTGTCCCTCTGTCTGAACACCAACCTGGGCAGCCCCAGCTTGTACCAAGCACTGTGCTCATTGCTGGGAGCCACACAGAGGAGACAAGGCAGGGCAGAACAGAAGAGTATGTGAGTGTGTGTGATGTGTGAGTTTGAGAGACACAGTGTATGTGGGAGGGCGCATACGTGAGTATGTGGACGTGTGTGTCAGAATGGGAGTGTGTGGTGTATGTGATGTACGTTGATTATAGTACATGGGCTTCAGTGTGTGGTAGATGTGGGTGGTGTGTAAGAACATGGTGTTATGTGTCTGGTGTGTTTGGTATGTGCAGGGTGTATATGGCGTATTTGTATGGTATGCATGAAGTGGGTATATGGTGCTGCTCTGTGTCATGTGTCGTGGATATGTCATGTGTCTGTTGCATGTGAATACATATGAGACTGAATGTGAGTGCATTGTGTGTATTATGCATGTGCACATTGTGTGTGGTGTATGTGAGTGTAGGAAGGGGTGTTTGTAGTATGTGTGTGGTGCTTGTGGTGTGTGGGTGTGTGCAAAGTGTGTATTGGTATGCATGTTGTGTGTAACGTATGCTGTGTGCCAGTGATGGATGTGTGGTGTGTGTAATATGTACGTTTGGGTGTATATGAGTATGCGTGCACGTGTCCTGGCCTCCACCCTGACTCTGCCACAGGAAGGTGACCTGACAGCCATGGCCCCCTGCTGGCAGGTGTGGCAGACACCAGCCAGGAAGGGAGCAGGTCAGGCCCTGCCAAGTGGCATTCCTCCACAGATCAGAGGAGCCAGGCGGTGAGGCCCGGATGGAGCTGGTTCTTGATCTGTCCAGAGCCTCTGGGAGGAGGCTTGAGAAGGGAGGGCTTGAGCCTTCACTGCTGGGACCTCAGTCCTGGGGAAGCTGAGGCAGATGCTAACCACTGGGCAGAAGGCCTCCCTAGCATGCAATTGGGCTGTCTGTCCTTCCCCTGAATCCTCAGCAGTGACAAAACAGTGACCAGAATGATTGGCATGGAGCGTTCAAGCCCCCAAGAGTAGGATTGACACCCTTGTGACAGAGGTCCCAGAGATTTCTCCTGCCCTGCCCACCAAGGGACACAGCACAAAGGAGCCGTCTATGAAGCAGGAAGCCCACAGCAGACACTGAATCTGCTGACGCCTTGATACCGGTCTTTTGGCCTAAGAAATAAATGTCTGTTCTTTACCCAATTCATGGTGTTTTCTTATAACAGCCCAAAGAGTGAGATTGCAGCTTAGGCGCGGGCAGGAGTGTACAGCAACTGGAATCAGAGAGCTCAGCGTTCAAACTCCAACCCTACCACCATCTACAGGACAGTGAGGAGGGGCCCACTCTGACTATCAGTTTCTTCACCTATCATGTGTAACCCCCACAGCAGGGCTGTGAAAACTCAAGGGCACCATGGAGCAGGGTCCTCTGCACTGTTTCCAGCATGGCATGCGGGACCAGAGAGCACCAAGTTTAGCTGCATAGAGTAGGAACCAAATTGCATGGCCAAACTGAAGGCAGCTTATTTCTTCTCACATATCAGGAAATCCAGAGGTGGGCACCCCAGGACCAGAACAGGGATCCCCCCCACCGACATGCACAGTGGGAGGCAGAGCCCTGTGTTTTGTCTTCTCTGCCATCCATAGCCTGAAACCAGCTCACACATGACAACGGGGGAAATGGAGGAATTATTGTGCACATAACAGCCAGCACTAATATCCGGTACCAGTTTCTTTTTTATTTTTATTTATTTATTTATTTATGACAGGCAGAGTGGACAGTGAGAGAGAGAGAGAGAGAGAGAGAGAGAGAGAGAAAGGTCTTCCTTTACTGTTGGTTCACCCTCCAATGGCCTCTGCGGCCGGCACACCACACTGATCCGAAGGCAGGAGCCAGGTGCTTCTCCTGGTCTCCCATGGGGTGCAGGGCCCAAGGACTTGGGCCATCCTCCACTGCACTCCCTGGCCACAGCAGAGAGCTGGCCTGGAAGAGGGACAACTGGGACAGAATCCGGCACCCCGACCAGGACTAGAACCCGGTGTGCCAGTGCCGCAAGGCAGAGGATTAGCCTATTGAGCTGCAGCGCCGGCCGATCAGTTTCTGTTGCAGCAGGAGCCTGGTTGTCATGAACATCCAGGCCTGGCCATCTCCATCAGTCTTTATTTTATGCCTAAGACCTGTTCCCCCTAAGAGGTGTGCTCATTGCCACATCAATCGTGTTTGGATTCCCAGAAAGGCCAAGGACTCTACTGGGGCCACCAGTGCTAGAATCCTGGTCGCTCCCTTATCTCCTGAACGCTGGGCCTACGCTGAGCCTTTTGACCCAGGGATGTGCAAGAGCTTGGGGAGTCCTCTGAAACTGGAAAGCTTCAGTGAGGTCCACTGTGATGGTGAGGCTGACACCTCACACATCCACATAACGGACCTGGGGGTCTGAGGGGTGTGGAGGAAAGGGCTTCAGACACCAGACTAGCCCCAGGGTGTTTCACCCAAACCAAGGAGGTTTGCTCTGAAGAAAATGAGGTTCAGAGAGGGGAGGATAATTTTTCATGATGACTTGGTAGGAAACGGCAGAACCAGGATTCAAATCCAGCGCCAGCAGCCGGAAGCTCCTCTCCCCTCTGCCTGTAAAACCTCCTGACTGGAATAGCCCTCTCATAGGACAGACGAGAAAACTACAGCCTGGAGGTGGCAGGGGTGGGTGACTGGGCCAGACATAAGGCTCCCTTGACAAAAGGTTTTGGACAAAAGTGTTTTGATGGGGATCTCTTGGCTTTAATAACCTCAGTTGATTTCTTAAAGAAAGAAGCAGCAAGAAATAAGGAGACAGGAGGTGCTGCATCTTGCACTATGGTTGCATGAAAGGGAAACTATTTCCTTGGCCTGGATCACACTCCTCCCACCCTCCCACACTCACCCCTCCACATCCTTAGCTGCTGTTCTGAAGCCACCTCCAGACATTCATCTCTTAGGAGTGCTGCAACCCCAAGGCATTCTCCGTCGACTTCCTCATTAATACCTTTAACTTTTATAACATAGATTTACGTGTTTATATGATTATTGTTCCCTCAACCCCACCCCCACCCCCATCCCCACCCCATGGATTGGAAGCTCCACAAGACAGGGGACTTGTTTTATTTTCTTCTTGTTCCCTACAGTAGATCCTGCTGCAGAGAGACCCTCAAAAACATTTGTCAGGAGTGGGCATTCACCTAGCAGTTAAGCTGCCAGCGTACCTCTGTTCAACACTTGGCTCCAGCTTCTATCTTCTTGCTAATAAAGACTCTGTAAGGCAATGGTGACGGATCGAGTAATTGGGTTCCTGCTTCCCATGTGTGAGACCTTGATTGAATTCCAGCTCCTGGCTTCAGCCTGGCCTGGGATTACAACTGTGTGGGCATTTGGAGAGTGAAGAGTGAACCAGTAGATGGGAACTCTGTCTCTCCATCCTCCCTTTTCCTCTCCCTGTCAAGTAAATTAGTCAATTTTTTAAAAATTTAGCAAATGAAAGAGTAGAGCTTTGGAACAGGCATGGAATGGTTAAAATGATGAGATTCTCACATCTCATATTACAGTGCCTGGATTCAAGTACTGTCTCTGTTCCTAACTTCATTTTCCTGGAATGAACATCCTGGAAGGCAGCAGGTAGCTGAATCCCTGCTACCACATAGGAAACCCAGATTGAGTGTTGGACTTCTGTTTGCAACTTGATCCATTCCTGGCTTTTGAGGGGATTTGGAAGTAAAACAGCAGATTGGAGATTTCTCTCTGTTTCTCTGCCTTTCAAATAAATAATTTTTTAAAAGGCAGAAGATTTACATGCTCTATAGAGAAACAAGAGTATAAGTAAATAGTTCTTAAAAATAAAAGAATGGAGCCAGTGCCACCATAGCTCAATAGGCTAATCTTCCACCTGCGGCTCCGGCACACCAGGTTCTAGTCCCAGTCAGGGCGCCAGATTCTGTCCTGGTTGCTTCTCTTCCAGTCCAGCTCTCTGCTATGGCCCGGGAGTGCATGGAGGATGGCCCAGGTCCTTGGGCCCTGCACCCCATGGGAGACCAGGATAAGCACCTGGCTCCTGCCTTTGGATCAGCGCGGTGCGCCGGCCGTAGAGCACCAGCCGTAGCGTGCCGGCTGCAGCAGTCATTGGAGGGTGAACCAACGGAAAAGGAAGACCTTTCTCTCTATCTCTCTCTCTCTCTCTCTTACTGTCCACTCCGCCTGTTAAAAAAATAAAAATAAATAAAAATAAATAAATAAAAGAATGGGTATTCCAAGATGGCGGAATAGGGACAGAGCCATCTACTCTAGACTAGGCAAAAATAGTTTAAAAAAAGAAAAAGCGAAAAAGAAAAAAAATTCCAAGACAGCTGAATAGGGAATGTCATACTGCACTGGCCCAGGGATAAATAGTTTTTTAAAAAGTGTAGGAAGTGCATTCTCAGGGGAGAATTAGAGAGAAAACTGCAGTGGAAATTCTACAGAAGGAAGAGGAATGCCAAGGACCTGTGTGGAGGGTGCAGACGTGCAGCACGAACACAAACAGAACACACGACCCCAACAGCCGAGGGTCAGAGCAGGCGACAGCTTGGAGATGGAGGTGAGACCAGGCTGCAGTAACTCATGGTGATATAGCCGGAGGAAGCGAGTGGTGTGAGTCTGGCCTGGAGCCCTAGGAGCTAGAGGGTTCCTGCAGACACAGCATAAGTAAAGGGACATATTTCTCTCACCTCATCCTCCCCACAATGGCCCCCAGCACCTGGCTGGGAGAAGGAGGGCGCCAACTTGGGCCTGGGCAACAGCTACATGAGCAAAATAATTGGCTGAGACAGGATGCCATCTTCTCGGCACTACTGGTAGAGAGGGCTATATTTGGCCAGTGGCTGTTGTATATACATGTGATCCAGATATTCCAGTAAACAGAAAAATCTGTAATCCCCATTGACTTTGAGCCTGGCTGAACACCCAGATAGCACTGCAAGGTTCCCCTAGCCTCCCAACATACCACAGGCTCCAGGACTCAAGCTGCCTAGGCAGAGCATGCACAGACAGCTGGCTTGGGGGAACATCTGCCTCTCTGTGGACTGGACAGACTGGCAGGGAAGAGGGGAACCTCTGCACCCAGTGACTGTGGGAGCCTTGTGTGCTGAGACTGTGGGGACTCAGTGCCTGCATGAGAGGGTACAGAGTATAACTGGGTTTCTGGGCAACACTGTGTGGGGCTCAACACACTCAGAGTTCCCTGGTTGCCTACAGCGGGTCACTACAATGGGAGCCATGCTTAGAGTGAGGACTGAGCAGATCATTTGTGCAGTTCATATGGCAGTACGGATGAGTGTTGTACCTACTTGGGGCTAACACCTGGGCAGTAACTACCTCGCAGAAGAGGAGGTGAGGGTGAGATCACACCAATAGGGATGACCCTTCTCCCTCCTTCCCCTGCTTCTGTTAACAAAAGATCTACCATGCCCAACTTGAGTATCACCCTAGATACCTAACCCCGGAGCACTGACCAGAGCTCCCTGGCCACAACCAGCACACACCTCTTGGTATTCACTGAAAGTACAGACATTCCACTAAGTCACAGAGGCATAGTTCAACAAGTAAAAAAAAAAGAAAAACAAGTACAACACAAATGCCTATTTAAAAATGCAGAAATTCAAGAAATAACAATAAGGAAGACATCAAGACCCCCCGAAGAAAGGAACAAAATAACATTTTAATATTAGAATGTGTAGATGAAGAGATTGATGAAATGTCAGAAACAGAATTCAAAAGATTAATAATAGGATTAAAAAGCAATCAGAAGCAAATCCACAAGCTAAAGAAATCCAATATATGACAAGAAGGAAAATTTTTTTCATGAAATTGGGATTTTAAAGTGAAATCAAAATAAAATATTAGAAATGAAGAACTCAATAGATCAAATAAAAATGCAGTGGAAAGCCTTGATAGCAGGTTTTGTGAGACAGAAGAGAGAGTATCCAAGCTAGAAGACAAATCTTTGGAAATTATTCAGAAATATCAAAGAAAAAGAAGGAGGAGAAGAAGAAGGAAAAAAAAGGAGAAGAAATTTAGAAAAATTAAAAAGAGTGTTGGAGAATTATGGGATACTATCAAATGATCCAACATACAAGTCTTAGGAGTTCCTGAAGTTCTGGAAAGAGGGAATAGATTAGAAGGCCTATTTAGTCAAATAATTACAGAAAAAATTCCCAATTTGGAGGAAGAAAAGAAAGTTCAAGTACAGGAAGCTCATTCAACACCTAATAGACATGACTAGAAAAGATTTTCACTATGACAAAATTGTAGTCAAATTTTCCACAGTAAAATGTGACAAAAAGATTCTAAAATGTGCATGAGAGAAATGCCAGATTGCTTTCAGAGAATCTCCAATTAGACTCACAGCTGACTTCTCATCAGAAACTCTACAGGCTAGGAAAGAATTAAGAGACATAGTACAAGTCTTAGAGGAAAAAAAAATTAACCCAGAATACTGTACCCATCAAAGCTCTCATTTATTAATAAAGGTGAAATAAAAACCTCCCATAACAAACAGAAATTGAAAAACTTGTCACCACTCATCCAGCCTTACAAAAGATCCTTATGGGAGGCGGAGCCAAGATGGCGGATAGTGAGGACGTGCACCGAAAGTCTGGGAAAATATAGTTTAATAAAAGTGGAATTACTGTAGCCTCAGGAAAAGACTCAAAAAAAAAAAAACTGCAGAGGAAATGTTTCCGGATCTAGTGGATGTGACACAGAGGACTTACAGGGAGCCCACCGCGTGGAAGCCCAGCCACGGGAGTCGAGCCGCAGAATCTCGCCGGCACGGGAACAGGAGAATCGATCTTCTGTATATAAAGATAATTGGAAATGGAAAAAAAAAAACCCTGGTGTTAAATTGGAAATGGCATAGAAAATTAATTAATTTTTTTAAAAAATATTATGTAGGATCTCTGTCTTTAATGTGCTGTACACTCTTATTTAATGCTATAACTAGTACTCCAACAGTATTTTTTCACTTTGTGTTGCTATATGGGGGCAAACTGTTGAAATCTTTACTTAATATATACTAAACTGATCTTCTGTATATAAAGAGAATTGAAAATGAATCTTGATGTGAAGGGAAGGGGAGAGGGAGCGGGAAGGGGAGGGTTGTGGGTGGGAGGGAAGTTATGGGAGGGGGGAAGCCATTGTAATCCATAAGCTGTACTTTGGAAATTTATATTCATTAAATAAAAGCTTAATAAGTGAAAAAAAAGATCCTTATGGATGTGCTACATTCAGAAACACAGAAAGACAGCCAACATTATGAAAGAAAATGAAGGCAGAAAATCTCCCAGGAAAAGTACAAAAGCAATACTGGAGCCACATTGTGGCATAGTAGGTTAAACATCTGCCTGCAGTGCCTACATCCTATATGGTTGCCACTTCAAGTCCAGCTACTCAACTTCTAGTCCAACTCCCTGCCCATGATTTAGAAAGTAGTACCAGATGGCCCAAGTGTTTGGGCTCCTGCACCCATGTGGAGACCTGGAAGGAGATCCCGCCTCCTGACTTTGGATCAGCCCAGCTCCAGCCTTGGCAGCCACTTGTGGAGTGAACAACAGAGCTAATGGACATTAAGGACCACATGGACCTAATTGAACTTTTCACCCCACAGTTACAGAATACACATATTTCTCATTAGTACATGGAATTTTCTCTAGGATAGATCATATGCTAGGCCATAAAACAAGTTTCAGCAAATTCAAAAAATCTAAAATGATACCATACATCTTCTCTGACCACAAAGGAATGAAGCTGGAAATCAACAACTCAAGAATCTCTAGATCATATGCAAACATATGGAGAATGAATAACATGCTCTTGAATGAACAGTGGGTCATAGAAGAAAGAAAAAGAGAAATCAAAAAAGTTCTGGAAACAAATGAAAATGGAAATACAACATATCAAAACTTATGGGATATAGCAAAAGCAGTGTTAAGAAGGAAGGTGCCTACATGAAGAAATTGGAAAGGTACCAAATAAATGAGCTATCAATGCATCTCAAGGACCTAGAAAAACAGCAACAATCCAAACCCCAAATTAGTAGGAGGAAAAAAATAATTAAAATTAAAGAAGAAATAAACAAAAATGAAAGAAAAATAAAATAGATCAGCAAAACACAGAGTTAGTTTTTTGAAAAAAAATAAAATTGATAAACCATTGGTCCAACAAACCAAGAAAAAGAGGAATAAGACCCAAATCAATATAATCAGAGATGAAAAATTATATGTAACAACAGATACCACAGAAATGAAAAATATGTAACAACAGCTACCACAGAAAATCATCATTAATTACTACAAAGAGCTGTATGCCAACAAATTAGAAAACCTAGAAGAAATGGATAGATTCCTGGGCACATACAAGCCACCAAAATTGAGTCATGAACACATAAATACCTAAACAAACCAATAACCAAGACAGAGATTGAATCAGTAAACAAAGAAAAACCAACAAAGAAAATCCCAGGACCAGATGGCTTCAATGCCTAATTCTACCAGACATTTAAAGAAGAACTGATTCCAATTCTTCTCAAGCTATTCAAAGCAACTGAAAGGGAGGGAATCCTCCCAAACCTTTTCTGGAATGCCAGCATCACCTTAATTCCTAAACCAGAAAAAGATATAACAGAGAAAGAGAACTACAGACCAATATCCATGATGAACACAGATGCAAAAATCCTCAACAAAAATACTAGCTAATCAAATCCAGCAACACACCAGAAAGATCATTCACTTGGACCAAGGGGGATTTATCCCTGGTATGCAGGGATGTTTCAACATATATAAATCAATAAATGTGATACATCATATTAACAAACTGAAGGACAAAAATCATATGATTATCTCAGTAGATTCAGAGAAAGCATTTGATAAAATACAACATTCTTTCATATGAAAACCTTAAGCAACTTGGTTATAGATGTAACATTCCTCAAGATAATCAAAGCAATTTATGACAAACCCACAGCCAGCATCATACTGAATGGGGAAAAGTTGGATGCTTTCCCACTAAGATCTGAAACCAGTCAAGGATGCTCACTCTCAACATTGATATTCAACATATTCCTTGAAGTTTTAGCCAGAGCCATTAGTCAAGAAAAAGAAATCAAAAGGATACAAATTGGAAAGGAGGCAATCATATTATCCCTATTTGTGGAAGACATGATTTTATATATAGGGGGTCCCAAAGACTCCACTGAGAAACTATAGGTTTCTCATAAAAGAGTTTGGCAAAGTGGCAGGATATAAAATTAACACAAAAAAATCAATAGCCTTTGTATACACAGACAATGCCATGGCTGAGAAAGAACTTCTAAGATCAGTCCCATTCAAAATAGTTGCAAAAAAAATTGAAATACCTTGGAATAAATCTAACAAAGGATGTCAAAGATACCTATGAGGAAAATTACAAAACATTAAAGAATGAAATAGAGGGGCAGACACTGTGGTATAGTGGGTGAAGCTGTGACCTGCAGTGCCAGCATTCCATATGGACACTGGTTCTAGTCTTGGCTGCTCCACTTCTGATTTACCTCTCTGCTATGGCATGGGAAAGCAGTGGAAGATGGCCCAAGTGCTTGGGCCTCTTCACCCATGTGGGAAACCTGGAAGTAGCTTCTGACTCCTAGCTTCACATTGGCCCAGCTCTGGCCGTTGTGCCCATTTGAGGATGAAAGACCTATCTCTCCCTCTCTCTGTCTCTACCTCTCTGTAACTCTGCTTTTCATTTAAGTAAATAAATCTTGGAAGGAAGGAAGGAAGGAAGGAAGGAAGGAAGGAAGGAAGGAAGGAAGGAAGGAAAAACAAAAAAATGGAGAAATCTTCCATGTTCATGGACTGCAAGAATCAATATCATCAAAATGTCCATGCTACCAGAGTAATTTACAGATTCAATGAGGTCCCAATCAAAATACTAATGACATTCTTCTCACATCTATAAAAAAATAATTCTAAAATTCACATGGAAACAAGAGACCCCAAATAGATAAAACAATCTTATTCAATAAAACAAAGCTGGTAAGATATACTGCAGGGCAGTTATAATCAAAACAGCCTGGTACTGGCAAAAAATAAGATGTGCAGACCAACTGAACAGAATAGAAACTCCAGGAATCAATCCATGTATCTACAACCAACTATTCTTTGACAAAGGAGCTAAAATCAATCCCTGGAGAAAGGACAATCTGTTCAACAAATGGTGCGAAAAAACTGGATCTCAGCGTGCAAAAGTAGGAAACAAGACCTCTATCTTACACCTTACACAAAAAATCCACTCAAAAGGGATCAAAGCTCCAAATATATGACCCAATAGTATCAAATTACTAGAGAACATTGGGGAAATTCTGCAACACATTGGCATCAGCAAAGACTTTTTAGAAAAGACCCCCCCATAAGAACAGGCAATCAAAGCTAAAATTGACAAATGAAATTATGTAAAGCTGAGAAGTTCCTGCACTGCAAAAGAACATTCAGCAAAGTGAAGAGGCAAACAACAGAATGGGAGAAAATATTTGAAAACTATGCAACGCATAAATAATTAATATCCAGAATATATAAAGAGTTCAAGAAACTCAACAACAACAAAACAATCCAGTTAAGTAATGGGCAAAGGACTTGAACAGGCATTTTTCAAAAGAGGAAATTCAAATGACTAACAGACACTTGAAAATATGCTCAGGCTCACTAGCCATCCAAACCACAATGAGGTTTCACCTCATCCCTGTTGGAATGTCTCTCAGACAGAAATCAACAAACAACAAATCCTAGCGAGGATGTGAGAAAAATGGTACCATAATCTTCTGTTGGTGGGAATGTAATCTGGTGGTCACTGTGGAACACAATATGGAGATATCTCAGAAATCTGAATATAGATCTACCATATGACCCAGCCTTCCCACTCCTGGGAATTTGCCCAAACCAAAAGAAATCAGCAGATGAAAGAGTGATCTGTACTCCCATGTTTATTGAAGCTCAATTCACAATAACTAAGATATGAAATCAACCCAGATGTCCATCAACTGAAGAATGCATAAAAAATTATGGTATATATACACTATTTAATACTACTCAGAGGTTAAAAAAATGAAATCCTGTCATTTGCAACCAAATGGATGCAACTGGAATCCATTATTACTTAGTGAAATAAACCAGTCCCAAAAAAGACAAATACTTTATGTTCTCCCTGATCTGTGGTAACTATAGGAGTGAAATTGACACTTTCAGATGCAATGACTATTAACAACCTTTGTCTTGACTGTTGAAGAACAGTGTTTTTTTCTTCACATTACTTAGTGTAGGGTTAATCTTGTGAGTATAAAGTTAATTGAAAAGAGATCTTGGTAAAAAATAAGAACGGTAATAGGAGAGGAAGGAGGAAGAAGTGTGGGAGCATGGGCAGCATGGAGGGTGGAGTGGAAAGTATCACTATGTTCCTGAATTTGTATATAGGAAATACATGATAGTTGTGCAGCTTACACAAAATTTTTACAAAGAAATATTAAGGATGAAATGAGTAAATGAATAAATAATGAAAAAAGATTCCTGTATTCCGTATCCTCACTCAATCCCCATGCCATCTTCTTGCTAAAGCACATGCTGGGAGGCAGCAGATGATGGTTCTAGTAGTTGGGTTCCTGTCAGTTATGTAACAGATCTGTGTTCCTGGCTTTTGTTTTCAGGCTGCCCCAGCTCTGACTGTTGTGGGCCTTTGGAGAGTGAACCAGTGGATGGGAGATCCATATCTTTATCTATCTATCTATCTATCTATCTATCTATCTATATTTCTCTCTATCTCTCAGCCTTTCAAACAAATAAATAAAAATTTAAAATAAAAACGAGGAAAGAATGGAATATTTACAACACATTGAAAATGTTGTGGCTTTTGCAAAATCTTGAAGACACTGATGTCTGTAGTTCACTGAATTCCATTCATTAAAAATTCAAGAAACTGCAGAGAATAGCTTCAGACTTTCAACACTGACTTCCAAATTATACATAGTTTGGTTGTTTTGAAATAACTTGATTTTATTATTTTATTTTGAAAGATTTATTTATTTATTCAAAATTCAGAGTTAGAGAGAGAAGAAGAGGCAGAGAGAGAGAGAGCGAGCGAGAGAGAGAGAGAGAGAGAGAGGCCTTCCATCCACTGATTCATTCCCCAATTTGCCACAATGGCCAGAGCTGTGCCGATCTGAAGCCAGGATCCACGAGCTTCATCCAGGTCTTCTCATGCAGGTGCAGGGGTCAAGAACTTGGCCATCTTCTACTGCTTTACCAGACTATAACAGAGTTGGATTAGAAGTGGAGCAGCTGGGACTCAAACCAGCACCTATATGGATGTTAGCACTGCTATAATGCCTTTACCCACTACGCCACAGTGCCGACCCCATTTCTATTATTTTAAGTGAGATTTCTACACTTTGTTCTTTCTCTTAAGAGCTTTTATGGTGAGAGGGACCCTTCAGGCTTTTCTCTTTTCATCACTGATTCTTGGTCTGAGGACATGAACAATATCTATAGGCACTTTTGCTTGTCATAACTGGAGAGGGGTGCTACTGCCATTTTGCAGGGATGTTGCCAAATACCCTACAATGTACAGGAAAGTCCCCACAACAAAGAATATTCTGTCACAAGTTGTCAATAGTGTAGCAGTTAAACAATGCTAGGGCAGGCATTGTGGCATAGTGAGTCAAGCCCCGACTTGGGACACCTGTATTCCATACCAAAGTGCCTGAGATCAAGCCTGGTTCTTCTACCTCTGACTCAACTTCCTGCTAATATGCCTGGGGAACAGTAGATGATGGCCCTAGTACTAGGGTCCCCGCCATCCACATGGGAGACCCAGATGGAGTTCCTGGCTCCTGGCTTTGGCCTGCCCCAACCTTGCATGTTGTAGGCATTTGAAGAGTGACCCAGCATGTGAAAGATTCTTTCTCTCTCTCTCTCTCTCTCAATCTCTCTCTCTCTCTCTTTCTCTCTCTCTTTTTCTGTGTGAGTGTGTGTGTGTGTGTGTGTGACCTGACTTTCAAATAAATAAATCTTTTCTAAAAGAAAAAAAGCCTGCTCTGCATGAACTGACAACACTCTTATCTAGTCTTGGATGAAAAAGACTGACTCAGTCATATTCATAAATGAAAGCATGATATTTCATTTAGTTCTGACTATGCACCAGGAATTGTGCCAGGCATTCGGGAAGATCCCCTAAGGCATAATACACAAGCTTACCCTTGAAAATTTCATCAAGTCATCTGGCCAGAGATCTGAAGTTAGATTTCAAACTTATATATTAGCTTTCTGTTTAGGTGAGGCAGTGGTATTTTGCTTTTTGATAAAGAATCCCCACATTTTTTCTTTAAAGAAGCTTTCCACACTCATCTACAAGCTATATCTCACACACATTATTGTGTCTCTGCCATATTGGAAAATGGTAACTATACTGGTAATGTAGTCCACTGTGGTTCTAGTGCATTGTATCATCATTCTTAAATTTTCCCACCTCCCCACATGCATCTCTCTACTATGTAACTTGAAGTTCCTTGAACCATAGAAAGACTATATTTCTCCAGCCCACCGATGTTGGTTTGACTAAATGCTTTGACTAATGGCATGTTAGTGCATGTGACACCTGCAGAGGTTTTGAATGTGTTTATTAAACTAGGCTTATTCTCTTGAATTTCCTCTGCTGTCTTGAAATATTGATCCAAGAATGCATGAGGACATTTGCAGAACATATAAATTTAACCCTCAACTTAGAGCCAAGGCCTGCCAGCCCACAGTCCAAAGTGGAGTCATTCAGCCAATTTTAGCCTAGGGTAGCCAAACTTCAGTCAACTGCAGAACCATTGTCGTAAGAGTTAGTTGTCATAAGCCACTGGGTTTTGAAGTGATTTGTTACACAGCATTTTTGTGGTGAGAGCTCACTAATACAGCAGCTGTATTCACCCAAGTTACTGTGTACTTTTGTGTGTCAGAAACAAAGATCCAGATTCTCTGAGCAGCTGGGATGGTAATCAGACCTGATAATCATTCTCATAGAACTCACTGTAGTGACTTTTACATGACATGAATCAGTTTGCACCAAACACCCACAAGACAGGTAATGCTTCCTCTGTTTTACAAATGAAAATCACATTGTTCTAGAAGTAAAATTATTATTCTGAAAAAAAGTCCTACATGAAGAATCTCTGTGAGTGAGACACCAGTGGAAAGAAGTGGCCATCAAAGGATGTACTTTTCTCTGAAAGGAGGAGAGAACTTCTAGTTTGCTTATGGCACTGTCTAAATACTAATGGAGATTGTGGAAGCAAAAGGCTCCCATAACCTAAGCAGCTCATGTCAAGAGACTTGGGTGATTACTGACGTCATACATAGTAGTGTTAATGGTTAAATTAATAATAGATCACTGTGCACTTACTTCCCATGCCAGAGCTTTGTTCTCAATGAGTTGTATTATGAGAATTAACTGTAAAACTTGTTCTGAGATTTGTGTGTGTGTATGTGTATGCAAATTGTTGAAATCTTTACTTAGTATAGAGTTGGTCTTCTGTGTATAATGTTAATTGAAAATGAATCTTAATGGAGAATGGAACTGGGAATGAGGGAGGAGGAGGTGGGATAGGAGTGGGGCTAGGAGGGCGGGTATGGTGGGAAGAATCATTATATTCCTTAAGTTGTACTTATGAAATTTGTACTCCTTAAAAAAATGGTCCTTTGGGGGAAAAAAAGAAATACCTTAAAAATATAAGTTACTTGCCTGAGATCACAGAGCTTTGCTTCCTTGTAAAAGGGAGAGGCATGAGAGAGAAGCCTGCTTCTTCCCTTTTCTTCTATCCTGGAACTAGGGCAACCACATTGCAACCATGAGGTAGGCATCAGATAGTTATTGCTGCCTAACAAACTTGTTTCAACAACAACCATTTAAATTACTCACAAATCTCTGGGTGAGTTGGGTGATCTTGCCTAGGGTCAGCTAATTTGATTGGCTCACCTATGCACCTGTGGTCAGCTGGCAGGTTGGCCAGAGCTGCTGCACTTTGGTGGTTGACTATCTGATGGATGGAGCAATAGGAATGACTGGGCCACCCTTCTATCATCATCTAGCAGGACATCCCTGATGTGCTCTCATGGCACAAGTAGTTTCCAAAAATAAGAGTAGAAACACACAGGGACTCAAAGGCGTGGGCCCCAGAACTTAGAGTCAATATCACCACATTCTGCTGGACAAAGCAAATACCAAGACCACCATGATTCCAGAGATAAGAGATTTCACCTGCCTCTTGACGAAATCGCGAAGAGCACAGATTCAAGGAAGGGTGGGGACCTGGACTCATTTTAGCAATCAGTCAATCTGCAACAAGATGTCAAACATGAGCAAGAAGTGCCAACTGCTAAAGGAGTAGGAACACAGTGACAAGCTGAGCCTTGTGAGTGATCTCAGACCTCCCACCCATCGTTAAGTGAGCAGTAAGTGTCCTCTTGGATTCAGCACCTGGGGATGGATTTCTGTTATTTAGAGCCAAAAGCTTACCTAACCGGCAGAGAGAGTGGAGCAAAGGATGAGGATACAGAAATTACACAAGATTCAAGTATTAGCTCCAAGATGTGTTAATTAACTGTATGACCACTGACTGATACTCAACCTTTGTGACCCTCAGGGTCCTCAACTGCAAAGGGCATGGTGCCTGCAAGGGGTACTAGAGATAAGGGATATATTAACAGTGGCTTTGCACTGGGCAGTTAAATACTCGCATTGACTATAGCATTGAATCTCTTTAAATGACCTCATTAATGACTGCATGTTTTCTAGAGAAAATTCTAAAGAGTTAATAAGTAGAAAAGTTCAGATCTGAATGCCAGTGGTTTGAGTGCAGATTTCAATACTGCTTTCAATGGCTCGGAACTGTTGCAAGTGCTAACAAAATACGGAGAAACTGGTGGGAATGTGAAATGGTACAGATACCATGGAAAATGGTTTGGCAGTTGCTTTAAAAAAAAAAGATTTATTTATTTATTTATTTGAAAGTCAGAGTGACAGAGAGAGAGAGAGAATCTTCCATCTGCTGGTTCACTCCCCAGATGGCCACAATGGGCACTGCTGGACCATGCCAAATCCAGGAGCTAGGAGCTTCATTTGGGTCTCCCACATGGGTGGCAGAGGTACAAACACTTGGGCCATCTTTCTCTCCTTTTCCAGGCCATTATCAGGGAGCTGGATCAGAAGTGGAGCCCCTGGGTCATGTACTGGCGTCCATATTGGCAGTTTCTTAAATAGTTAAATATGTGCTTTCAATATGATCTGATAGTATACTCTTGGGCATTTGTCCTGGGGAAATCAAAACGTCTGTTCACCCAAAAGCCTACACGTAAGTGTTTAAGAGCAGTGTTGCTTAGAATCATATATCCGGCCAGTGCCATGGCTCAATAGGCTAATCCTCCGCCTACAGCGCCCGCACCCTGGGTTCTAGTCCCGGTCGGGGCGCCAAATTCTGTCCCGGTTGCCCCTCTTCCAGGCCAGCTCTCTGCTGTGGCCAGGGAGTGCAGTGGAGGATGGCCCAAGTCCTTGGGCCCTGTACCCACATGGGAGACCAGGAGAAGCACCTGGCTCCTGGCTTTGGATCAGTGCGATGCACCGGCCTCAGCGTGCCAGCCACGGCGGCCATTGGAGGGTGAACCAACAGCAAAAGGAAGACCTTTCTCTCTGTCTCTCTCTCTCTCTCTCTCACTGTCTACTCTGCCTGTCAAAAAACTAAAAAAAAAAAAAAAAAAAAGAATCATATATCCTTTGTCAAGTAAATGGAAACTGTGGTATCGATGTACAACACAACAGATTCCAGAAAAAAAAAAAAAGGAACAAACTCTCAATAAGCACAAAAACATAGATGAAACTTTAATGCATTACATTAGCCAAAAGAAGTCAGACCCAAAAAGTAACATACATATATGACATTCTAGAAGAGGTAAAATTATAGGGTCAAAAGTCAGATAGATTGTCAGGGGTTGGATATGGGGGAAGCATTTGGCTTCTGAGGGATGTGGGAGAACTTTCAGGGAAGAGAAAATATTATGTATCTTGATTGTGATGGTAGTGGTTACTGAACTGCACAGAAAGAGTGACGTTTACAGCACATAAATCATATCTTAGTTAGAAAATAACTGCACATATTGTCAAATATCTTAGGGGCCACTTGAGGTCATTAGTATATGGTTCCAGTTCACTAAGTTCAGAGAGCTTGAGGCTAGGGTCACCACTGACTCACAAGGCGGTGGGAATGAGCTTACAGCTCTGCTCAGTTCTTCAGTGGGTCTCAGTATGTGGCAGTCACCACTGTCATTGGGCACTGGCCAAGGCCAGCAGGAGAAGTGTGGATCTGCAAAGCAAGAGTTCCCATCAACCTAACCTGTACCCAGGCCATGTCTGACCTGCCTGAGATATGCCAGCCTGTTTGGGGAGATGGACCATACTTCATCTCCCAGATGACCGGAAATATTGGGTGCTGGAACCCCCCACCCCACCCCACCCAGCCACAGCTGTCATTCGTGGTTGGTGAGCAGGGGCTGTGCGTCCATCTGCCTATCATCCAGCTCTCTCAGGAAGTGCCCTCACACACACAGGACGAGGCTTGTTTTGTGTCTTAAGCAGAATTCCTGAGGCCGGTGGGGGCAGCTTTTGTCATTTTATTTAGTGGCAACACTGGACCTGCACAGGCAGAGCAGGTTCTGCATTCCTACACCCTAGGGAGAAGGGCCCAGATGCGAGGTCCTGATAGCAGAATGAAGAAATGAAAGCAAAGAGGGCTCCAGGACTGAAAACAAATATACCAGCTCTGCAAAATGTCACCTGGAAAAGCTGGAGTGGCTGTCAACGTAAGAACAGGCTTAAAAGAGCAGAACAACACCTGGGAAGCCCTGCGTAGGTTTGAGCAAAGGGACTTGACACAGCTGGGAAACCATTTAGGCCTGGAGACAACTAAGCCCAGGATGAGACCTGGCTGTCCTGCAGTTCTCATTTCTGGACTGAGGGCAAACGCCACAATGTGGCAGGGAAGGCACACAGTAGGTGGTCAGTAAAGACTCATCTATTGAAGAAGAATTTAAAGTAGTCTTTCCTTACAGTGTTTTCATTTTCTGTGGTCCCATTAACTTCAAAACTATGGTCTAAAAATAATAAATGGTAAATGTCATAAACAACTCAAAAGTTTCAAACAATTTATTACAGCCTACTGTTTTAATTTATTCTATTTCATTGCTATTGTTGGGGTTTTTTGTTACTGTTGTTGTTTTTAAAGATTTACATATTTATTTTGAAAGGTAATGTAGTAGAGTTAGGGAAGGAGAGAAAGAGAGAGAGAGCTTCCATCCACTAGTTCACTCCTCAAATGGCTGCACTGGCCGGGGCTGGGCCAGCGGAAGACAGGAACCTAGAGTTCTATCTAGGTCATCCACATGGGTGCCGGTTGCCTAAATACTTGGGTTATCTTCCTGCTTTTACAGGCACATTGGCAGAGAATTAGAATGTATGCAGAGCAACAAGGACCTAAACAGCACTCTGATATGGGATGCCAGCATGCCAAGTGATGACTTAACCCTCTGTACCATGATGCTGGCCCCAATTGTTGTTAATTCTTTAGTCTGCCTAATTTATAAATTAAACTTTTTCATAGGAATGTATGTATAGGAAAAGACATAGTACACAGGGTTAGTACTACATGTAGTTTGAGGCACTCATCCTAACAGATGAGGAGGGACATTGCACTGAGAGTCTGCTGTGTGCCAGGACCCATCCTGGTGTCAACACATGAGTGAAACAAGCACAGAGCAGTTTATATTTTAAAGGGAAAGTGAGGTGATGAAAACAATTAAATCGACATCAGGTGGAGATGACTGGCCACAGGCAAGTGATTAAGGAGGTGTGTTTTAGACAAGGTGGCCAGGGACGGCTTTATGAGAAGATGAAGTTTTAGCAGAGTAAGAAAGAAGCCAAGAAGACAGATGATTGACTCTCTAGGGGAAGCACATTCCAGGCCAAAAGAACAGGAAGAACAGAAGTTGGGGTGTGCCTGGTAGGTATGGGGGTCAACAGGGAGCACCGGAGGCTGGAGCAAAGGGGCTAGGAGTGTTGTCATGGGAAGCAAAGCCAGAGGTTGTAGTCAGCCTTGTGCATAGACAATGCAAAGGTTTTGGATTTTAAGCCAAGTGAGCTGGGAAGTCAAGAGAGGGTTTTGAGCAAAGACCTGATACTCTGGCTGTTGTGTGGAGATCGGACACCAGACCAGGGCTTCTCAATCTCAGCCCTGTGAACACCTGAGACCAAATCCTGTGCGCTGTGGGATCTTTACCAGTATCCCTGGCCTCTGCCCAGTAGGTACCAGTGGAAACCCCTCTCCCCAGTTATGACAACCAACAGTGTCTCCAGCATGGCTCAACGTCCCCTGGGAGGCAGAACCACCCTGGCTCATCATCAATTCAGGGACAGGGGGAATTGTCCAGCAAGAGAGGACACAATCTAGACTAGGAAATGGAGCAAGGAGGTAAGAATGGGAGGTTCTGGGCTTGTATTCTAGTTATTACAAATCAATGAGATTTGTTCCTCTTCTCTTTTCTTTCACCAAGTAATATTGAGCCTTAAGAAATGACTTAATAGAACAAAAAGTTAAAATCATTGAGGAACTAATGGCAATGTCATGAATCCAGGGTTAAATACTGTAACAAGCACACTGTGGAATAAGTTATTCCCTATATCATGTAGCCATTAAAAAATACAATTTTAAAAAGAATGCAGGAAGGGCTGGAACTGTGGCATAGCGGGTATAGCCGCTGCCTGCAGTGCCAGCATCCCATATAGGCGCCAGTTTGAGTCCTGGCTGCTCTACTTCCAAGCCAGCTCTCTGCTATGGCCTGCGAAAGCAGTACAAGATGGCCCAAGTCTTTGGGTCCTGCACCCTCCTGGGAGACCTGGAAGAAGCTCCTGGCTCCTGGCTCCTGGCTTCGGATTGGTGCAGCTCCAGTCATTGCAGCCTATTGGGAAGTGAACCAGAGGATGGAAGACGTCTCTCTCTCTCACTCTCTCTCTCTCTCTCTCTCTCTCTGCCTCTCCTTCTCTCTGTGTATAACTCTGGCTTTCAGATAAATAAACAAATCTTTTTAAAAAGTAAGCAGGAAAGAAGAGACACTGCTGCAGCAAGCTGCTGACTGTTGAGTTACCATCATACCATGACAAGGTAGGAAGAAAAAGCTGTGCATCCAGCAGCTTGCAGTTTTAGCTGAGAGGGAATTCTAGCTGGTCACTAACTGGGGAGCTAAGTGGAGGCTGGGCAACTGCAAGGCTTGGAGCAGGGAAGCCACCTTGCTTCTTCCCCTGCCCTACTCCTGCAGTGTGCATTACTTGACAGTGAAGTCAGGCAGTGCTCCTATGTTCCGCCCCTCCCAGTATTAGAATCAGCATCAGAAGGAGACATCATCTTATTAAAGAGAAATGAGAGGAGACAAAAGCAGTGTCACTGGTGGTATTGCCTGAGGAAGAACCTTGTGGAACACATGGACTTTGATTCTGCACTAGCAGGGGCCGGGTGCCCACCTACACCTGTGAAGCGAGAGCACATTGTCTGTTTCCCATGCCTCCAACAAGGGCTCCAAGTGAATAGTAGGGAAGAAGCATCATCTTAAAAGGCAAGCACAGGCTGCTGCAGCTCATGCACGTGTGAGTAGATTTTATCTGAGCGATACTCCAGGGTCCCCACTGACTTTGAGGCTGTCATGGAGTGCTGGCAAGGGGTGGGATGTGCACTTGAGCCTGTGAAGCTCTCCCATTCCTTGTATATCACTGGTGCCTGTATTCAAACTGCCAAGAAGGAGCACTGACAGGCAGCTGGCTCTGGGAATGCTTCAGCTGTTTCCATAGACAGAGCAGCCTCCCAGCTCCCTGACTGTGGGAGTCCCACATGCTATGAATGTGGGAGTTCTGTCACTGCATGATAGGGCACAGATTGTTGCTGATTCTTTGGGCAATCACCATGTCTGGCTACAGAGGCTCAGAATTCCTTGAGTGCCTGCAGTGGGTCATCACAGAGGGTTCTGTGCTCATTCTGAGGACTGAATAGATACTTTTTGTGGTTCTAGTGAATGTGCTGGTGGGGTGGGTAGCCACTGTAGGCTCACTCTGGACATTGGTCATGTTGGCAGAGAGAAGGTGAGGCAGGGATCACACCAGGTGACATGATCATACCCTCCCCCCTGCTGACAGTAGAAGAGGGCATGAGTGTGTCACCTAATGTGAGTGTCACCCTAGACTCTTGTATCACAAGAGTCCTGTATGACAGGAGCTCCTGGCCCCACCCAGCACAAGCCTCTGAATATCCACTGAAGGAGCAGACTCCACTAAGCCACAGAGCTATGTTCCAAAGAGGAAAGCCATCAGAGGAGAAAACCACAAATGCCTAAAAATAAATGCAGAAACACGAGAAACATGAACAAGGAAGTCAATATGACTCATTCAACACTTCAGTATTAGAATGTGAAGATGAAGAGATTGATGAAATGCCTGAAAGTGAATTTAAAAGAATGGTCATAAGATTACTTAAAAGCAATGAGGAGCAAATTCATGACATGGATGAAAAAATTCCCCACGAGATAGAGATATTAAAGAGAAATATTAGAAATGAGTAATTCATTATAAATAAAAAATACAACGGAAAACCTTAACAGACTTGATGAGGCAGAAGAAAGAATATCCAAGACAAATGATAAACCATAGGAAATATCTCTGTCAGATTAAAAAAAAAAGCAGAAGAAGAAATTAGAAAGCTAAAATCAGTGTTCAAGATTTATTGACTACTATTTTCCTGAAGGTATGGAAAGAGAGAATGGATTAGAAGGCCTATTAAATTAAATAATAACAGAAAATTTCCTTAATTTGGAGAAAGAAAGGGGTGTTCAAGTATACAAGGCACAAAGAACTTCTAGTAGACATGACCAGAAAAGATCTACACCATGACACATTGTAGTCAAACTCTCCACTGTAAAACTAAAAGATTCTAAAATGTGCACTAGAGAATCACCAGATTACTTTCAGAAGATCTCCAATTAGACTCACAGCTGACTTCTCATCAGAAACTCTACAGGCGAAGAGAGAGTAGAGAGTCATAGCCCAAATCTTAAGCAAAAAACTGTCAATCCAAAATACTGTAACCTGCAAAGCTCTCATTTATGAATGAGGGTGAAATAAAGATCTTCCATAACAAACAGAAAATGAAAGAATTTGTCACCACTCATACAGCCTTACAAATGATGCTTTAGGATGTGCTAACACAGAGAAACACAGGATAGTCATCATTATGAAAGAATGTGAAGGCAGAAAATCTCCCAGTAAAAGTACAAAGAAAATCCAGAGCAAACAATAGGAATATTTATGGAAAAGTGACAGGGCAAAGTCATTACTTATCAATAATAACCTTGAATGTAAATACCTATATCTCTTTAGTTAAAAGATTCAGACTGGCTGAATGGATTAAAAAACAAGATCCATCTTTTCACTCCCTGCTAGAAACACACCTCACCAACAAAGATACCTGAAGACTGAAAGTGAGAGGATGGAAAAAGATATTCCATGAAAATGGAAAGCAAAAACAAGCAGATGTAACCACCCTAATATCAGTCAAGACAGATTTTAACACAAAAATTTTTGAGAAAAAAAGGACATTATGTACTGATTAAGGGATCAATTCAACAGCAAGAGGTGATTATAATAACTGTAAATGCACCCAATGCCAGGGAATCTGGCTATTTAAAAACAATATGAATGTACCTAATGAGAGATATAGACTCCAATACAATAATAACAGGAGACCTCAACACCCCACTTTCATCAATGGACAGGTCATTTGGCAAAATATCAATGAAAAATAATGGAATTAATATACAGTATGGGGCTGGCACTGTGGCGCAGCAGGTTAACGCCCTGGCCTGAAGCACTGGCATCCCATGTGGTCGACGGTTCGAGACTGCTGCTCCACTTCCGATCCAGCTCTCTGCTATGGCCTGGGAAAGCAGTAAGAAGATGGCCCAAGCCCTTGGGCCCCTGCACCCACATAGGAAACCCGGAAGAAGCTCCTGGCTCCTGGCTTCAGCCCTTGCAGCCATTTGGGGAGTGAACCAGCAGATGGAAGACCTCTCTCTCTGTCTCTACCTCTCTTTGTAACTCTGTCATTCAGATAAATCAAATAAATCTTTAAAAAAAAAAACAAAGCTGGAGGTATCACAATACCATATTTGAAGACATACTATATACAGGACAGTTAAAATCAAAGCAGTCTGATACTGGTACAAAAATAGGCATATAGACCAATGGAACAGAATAGGAACCTCATAAGTCAATCCACCATCTACAACCAACTTATCTTTGACAAATGAGCTATAATCAATCCCTGGAGAAAAGACAATCTATTCAACAAATGGTGCTGGAAAATTGGATCTATACATTCAGAAGTATGAAACAAGATCCCTACCTTAAACCTTAAATAAAAATCCACACAAAATGGATCAAAGACCTAAATCTATGACCCTATATCATCAAATTACTAGAGAAAAATATCAGAGATAGGTCTAAGAGTCAAAGGGATCACACAAACAAGACTAGTCTCTGTTAATACTAACTGATAGAATCAAAAAGGGAGAGAACGATCCAACATGTGACGTGGGAGACACAGCAGACTCATAGAATGGCAGATGTCCTAAATAGCACTCCAGCCTCAGAATCAGCCCTTGGGGCATTCAGATCTGGCTCAAGAGCCCATGAGAGTATTTTAGGCATGGAAGGCCAAGACACTCTGGAAAAAATAAAAATAAAAATAAAGAAGACCTACATGAATGATCTCAGTGAGTGAGATCCCAGTGGAAAGAATGGGGCCATCAAAGAAGGAGGTACCTTTCTCTGAAGGGAGGAGAGAACTTCCACTTTGACTATAACCCTGTCGGAATAAGGTCGAAGTCGGCGAACCCTAAAGGCTTCCATAGCCTCAGCAACTCATGACTAGAGCCTAGGGAGATTACTGACGCCATAAACAAGAGTGTCAAATTGTTAAATCAACATCAGGAGTCACTGTGTACTTACCTCTCATGTGGGATCTGCCCTTAATGGGTTGCCCAATGTGAAGTAATGCTATAACTAGTACTGAAACAGTATTTTTACACTTTGTGTTTCTGTGTGGGTGCAAACTGATGAAATCTTTACTTAGTATATACTGAATCGATCTTCTGAATATAAAGATAATTGAAAATGAAAAAAAAAACTTGACGTTAAATTGGAAATTGCATAGAAAATTAATCAATTTTTAAAAAAACATCATGTAGCATCTCTGCCATTAATATGCTGTACACTGTGATTTAATGCTATAACTAGTACTCAAACAGTATTTTTCACTTTGTGTTGCTATGTGAGGGCAAACTGTTGAAATCTTTACTTAATATATACTAAACTGATTTTTCTGTATATAAAGAGAATTGAAAATGAATCTTGATATGAATGGAAGGGGAGAGGGAGCGGGAGAGGGGAGGGTGGCGGGTGGGAGGGAAGTTATGGGAGAGGGGAAGCCATTGTAATCCATAAGCTGTACTTTGGAAATTTATATTCATTAAATAAAAGCTTTAAAAAAAAGAGGACAGCAGATTTGATGCCTGATTAGGGTCCACTTTCTGGTTCACACACAGGGCTCTCCTGCTTTGTAATAACATGATGAAAGGGAAGAATTCTGGCCTTGTCCTTTTATAAGGGCACTAATCCTATTCCTGAGTACTGTACCCTCATCATGTAAGTAGTTACCAAATGCCCTATCTCCCACTATAATCTATGATAGATCCCAACATATGAATATGAGTTGTGGGACATAAATATTTGGAACAAAGCACAGAGTTTTTTTATTATATAATATAATTTAGGTTCTATAGCCCCAAAATACAATCCATAAAGTTCTAAGTATGCTATGAAGATCTCTTCTTGTTTAAGTGTAATCAAGATTATACTTGAAGTATAATCCTGATTCAGAATTATCTGCAAATCTTTTGTGAAAATGTACTGTATCTTATATGTACAAATTTTATTAGCCTAATAGATGAGATATTAAAAAACTTTGTTTTAAATAAATGTGCAGGGTGATTTGGGGAACCAAAAAAAAAAAACCAAGAAAAACATCAGAGAAACTCTGCAAGGCATTGGCATAGGCAAAGCCTTCTTGGAAAAGACGCCAGAAACACAGGCAATTAAAGCAAAAATTGACAAATGGGATCACATCAAGCTAAGAAGCTTTTGCAATGCAAAGGAAACATTTGACAAAATGAAGAGTCAACCAATAGAATAGGAGAAAACATTTGCAAACTATGCAACTGATAAAGAATTAGAATCCAGAATCTATAAAGAGTTCAAGAAACTAAAAACAACAAAGCAATCAGTTAAGAAATCAGCAAAAGACTTTAACAGGCATTTCTCAAAAATGGAAATCCACATGGCCAACAGACACATGAAAAGTGCTCTGGATCACTAGCCATGAGGGAAATGCAAATCAAAACCACAATGAGATTTCACCTCACCCCTGTTAGAATAGCTCTCACACAGAAATCAACACACAATAAACGCTGGCAAGGATGTGGGGGGAAAGGCACCCTAATCCACTCTTAGTGGGAATGTAAGTTAGTACAGCCATTGTGGAAGAGAGTATGGAGATACCTCAGAAGTCTGAATATAGACCTACCACGTGACCCAGCCATCCCATTCCTGGGAATTTACCCAGATCAAAATAAATCAATCCAAATTTCACACATTTATTCTTTATATTTAAGTGTACTCTCATAAGGGTGTTTTATTGTTTTTCTCATAGATTTTGGACACTCATTCCTATTAACTTCTTTTTACATATTGTAATGTGGATTTTTATTCAGAATATTATATCTTGTCACTGATTCATGTGTGTATTATAAATTTTTGTATGTTATTTCTAAAATTATAATATTTCTTGTGGTAGTTATAAAATACTTTGTGTGGTATTTTCCAGGTTATATAATAGAGATCTTCCTTTTCAATTCTCTGTTTCTTTATTTCTTTTTCTCATTTAACTAGATTGGCTAATACCTCAAAGTTAAACAATTGTGGAAATAAAGGAGCCATAATCTTTTTAAAATTTTTTGAGAGGCAGAGGACAGAGATAGAGACATAGGCAGGGGAGAGAGAGAGAATGAGAGAGAATATGAGCCTGCACCATCATGTGTAAGAGAGAGCTCCAGTCACTGATTCACTCTGTAAATACCTACAGAGGCTGAGGCTGAAGCTGAGGGCTGGGAACTTGTCCCAGGTCCCCCAACTACTTGAGCCATCACTACTGCCTCCCAGGGATGCGTTAGCAGGAACCTGGAGTCACGAGCTGGAACAGGGTTGAACAACAGGCATGTCAATAAGGAACATGGGTGTCTTAATTGACATCTTAACTGCTGGTTGAATGTGTGTCCTGGACATACTAATGTGTCTAACTATAGTGGGGAATAACTAGATGTTTTCCACTTAGTAAGGTGTTGGCTCGAGTTAAGAAAAACAATAAATGCTGGTGAGGATGTGGGGGAAAAGGTACCTTAATCCACTGTTGGTGGGTATGCAAACTGGTACAGCCACTATGGAAAACAGTATGGAGATACCTCAGAAATCTGAATATAGACCTCTCATATGAACCAGCCTTCCCACTCCTGGGAATTTACCCAAGGGAAATGAAATCAGCATATGAAGGAGTTATCTGTGCCCGCATGTTTATTGCAGCTCCATTCACAATAGCTAAGATACGGAATTAAACCACATGTCCATCAACTGATTACTGGATGAAGAAATTTTGGTATATATAGTGTGGAATATTACTCAGCCATAAAAAAGAATGAAATCCTATCTTTTGCAACAAAATGGATGTAACTGGAAACCATTATACCTAGTGAAATAAGCCAGTCCCAAATGACAAATACTTTGTTTTCCCTGATCTGTGGTAATTAATAGAGTACCAAAAATGTTATATAGGAATGAAATTGACATTTTGAGATTCAATGATTGCTTACAGCCCTTTGTCTCTACTGTTGAGGAACAGTAATTTTTCCTTCTTGCTATCTGTTCAACTCTTCACTTAGTGTAGGGTTAATGTTATGAGTATAAAGTAAACTGAAAGTAGATAATTGTAAAAATTAAGAGAGGGAATAGAAAAAGAAAGAGGAGGAGGGTGGGAGCATGGGCAGGAGGGAAGGTAGGGTGGGAAGTGTCACCAGGTTCCTAAATCTGCCATTCAAATAGATAAATCTTTTTTAAAAACAGATGCCCATGTCTAATCAGCATGCCTGGTTTAATACCTGCCTCTGGCTCCTGATTCCAGCTTCTTGCTAATGTGGACACCCAGAAAGGCAGTGGTAATGACTCAAGTAATTGAGTTCTTGCCATCCATGTGAGAGACCTGGTTTCAGCCTCAAGCAGAGGATGTCACTGGCATTTGGGGAATAAATCAGTGGATGGAAGTTTTTCTCTCTCTCTCCCTCTCTCCCTCTTTCCCTCTCTCCCTCTCTCTCTCTCCTCCTTCTCCTCCCCTCTCAAACATATACATAAAAAAGTTTTTAAGGAAGTTTCCTTCCACTGCTTTGCAATCCTTCCTTTTTTCCCTTCCCCTCCCATGGCAGCCACTGACCTGGTGTTTATCACTATAAATTAGCTTGTATTTTCTAAAGCCTTATATTGATTTAAATATATGTTTTCTGGCTTGTTCATTCAGTACAATTAATTTGAGATTTATCTTGTTGCTGCATGCTATCCATAGCTCATTCTTTGTTTCTAAGGAATATTTCATGTATGAATCTATCACAATTGACTTACATATTTACATTTTATTAGACACATGAGTTGTTTCCAGGTTTTGGCTGTCACAACTAAAGCAGCTATGACTATTTCAGTGCAACTCTTTGGATGGACATATTTTTTCCCTTTGGATACATGGGAATGGAAAGACTAGGTCAAACAGTAGGCATATGCTTAACTTTTTAAGAAACTGTCAAAATGTTTCCCAAAGTAGGTACAATTTGACATTGCTACCAGAAGTGTGTAAGAAGGGCCAGTTACACCTCATCAACAGCTGGTGTAATCAGTCATTTTAAGGTTAGTCATTCCAGGGTCTGGAGCTGAGGTACAGTAGGTTAAGCCTCTGCCTGCAGTGCCAGCATCCCATATGGACACCAGTTTGAGTCCTGGCTGCTCCTTTTCTGATCCAGCTCTCTGCTATGGCCTGGAAAAGCAGTAGAAGATGGTCCAGGTGCTTGGGCCCCTGCACCCGTGTGGGATCTGGAGGAAGCTCCTGGTTCCTGGCTTCAGATCCATGCAGTTCCCAGCCATTGCGACCATTTGGGGAGTGAACCAGTAGATGGAAGACCTTTCTTTCTGTCTCTCCCTCTCACTGTCTGTAGCTCTACCTCTCAAATATTTAAATAAAATCTTTAAAAAAGTTAGTCATTCCAATAGGTATGCCTATCTATATAATTTTTTTAATTTTTATTTATTTATTTTATTTGAGAAGCAAAGACACAGAGACAGAAAGAGTGCCTATCCACTGGTTCAATCTCCAGATGTCCAGGAGCTAGGAAATCGATACAGTTCTCTCACATGGGTGGCCCCCAGAGTGTGCATTAGCACGAAGCAGGAATCAGGGTGTGAGATCCAGGACTTGAGCCCAGGTACTCTAATGTGGGATGCAGGCATCTCAAGCAGCATCTCAACTGCTGTGTCAAGTGTCTGTTCCATCTGTGTCTCTTTTTATTAATGGCTTATTTATTTATTTGAAAGTCAGAGTTACAGAGAGGGAGAGACAGAGAGAGAGAGAGATCTTCCATCTGCTGGCTCACACCCCAGATGGCCACAATGGCACGGGCTGGGTCAGCAGCTAATGAAGCCACTGCCTGGGATGCTGCATCCCATATCAGAGTACCTAGTTCTAGGTGCATCTCTGCTTCTGAATCCAGCTTCCTGTGAGTGTGCACAGTGGGAGGAGCAGTTGGTGGCTCAAGTGGTTGGGTCCCTGCCACCCACGTGGGAGACTCAAAATGAATTCTGTGCTCCTGGCTTCAGTTTGCAGGCATTTGGTGGAATGACCAGTGTATGAAAAGATCTCTGTCTGTCTCTCCATTTTGCCTTTCAGAAAAAATGAAAATAAACATTTTTGTTAAAAAAAAATGGATGCCTTCTGTTACCACATTTATTCAACTGGATATTATTTTATTTTATATTTATTTGAAAGTGTGTGTGTGTGTGTGAGAGAGAGAGAGAGAGAGAATGAAAAAAGAGAGAGAGAGAGAGAAAGAGAAAACTTCCCTCCACTGGTTCACTCACCAAATGGCCACAACAGACAGGGCTGAGCCAGGCCAACACCAGAAGCCTGGAACTCCATCCTGTTCTCCCACATGGGTGGCAGGGACCCAAGAACTTGGTCCGTCTTCCACTGCTTTCCCAGGCACATTAGCAAAGAGCTGGATCAAAAGCAGAGCAGCTGGAACTCAAACCATTGCTCCCATGCAGATGCCAGCATTGCAAGTGGCAAATTAAGCCACTGCACCACAACACTGGCCCCATGCTGAAATCTTACCAAAGATAAATGGTACGGTTTTTTTTTCAAATACTACACCTGTCTAAAAGATTGTATGTTTTTATTTTTATGTTTGTTAATGTAGTGAATTACACTGATTGATTTTGAATGTTACATCTATGTTGCATTCCTGGAATAAACCTACTTGCATTATCTGTTGTATATACTGCTGGATTCCCTTTGTTACAGTTTTGTCTAAATTTTTCACAGATAATTATGAAAGGTATTGCTCTCTAACTTTCTTTCGTTATAATGTCTTTCTCCCTTTTCAAAGAGCAATGCTGGCCTCACAAAAAAATTGGAAAGTATTCCCTCCAATTCACTTTTTTGGAAGAATTTATGGATTGATATTATTTCTTTCTTAAATACTTGGTACAATTCACCATTGAACCCATATTGACCAAATAGGTCTTTTTTGTAAGATTTATTTATTTATCTAAAAGACAGAATTACTGAGAGAGGTAGAGACAGAGAGAGAGTTCTTCCATCCACTGGTTCACTCCCCAGATGGCCGCAAAGGCCGGAGCTGTGCTGATCCAAAGCCAGGAGCCAGGAGTTTCTTCTGGGTCTCCCATGTGGGAGCAGGACCCAAGGACTTGGACCATCTTTTACTGCTTTCCCAGGTAATAGCAGGGAGCTGGATTGGAAGTGGAGCAGCCGAGACTAGAACCGGCGGCTTCACATGCTACACCACAGTGTCGACCCCTGAACAGGTCTTTTTTTTTTTTTAAACTTTTATTTAATCAATATAAATTTCCAAAGTACAGCTTGTGCATTACAATGGCTTCCCCCCCCCATAACTTCCCTCCCACCCGCAACCCTTCCCTTTCCCACTCCCTCTCCCCTTCCATTCACATCAAGATTCATTTTCAATTATCTTTATATACAGAAAAATCAGTTTAGTATATATTAAGTAAAGATTTCATCAGTTTGCACCCACATAACAACACAAAGTGAAAAATACTGTTTGAGTAGTAGTTATAGCATTAAATCACTATGTACAAGGGAGCAGCAAGATGGCGGAATAGGAAGGGAGCACATTGATAGTTCAGCAACACAGGGGTTAATAAAAGTGGAGATACTGCAGGGTCAAGGAAGAGTAGGGGATGAAACAGCAGACGAAACTCTTCCGGAACTAGTGATTCACAGTGGACCTGCGTGGAGAGCGTGGAAGCCCAAGTTCGGGACACCAGCGGCAGACTCAACGCACCAGCGCTGGAACGCGAGGTGAGCCGAACCTCAATAGCCCGAGACACAGGCGGGCAAGCTGAAAGAGGAGACTAGAGGGAACGAGGCTTGAAACTCCGTGGGGAAAAGTTCACCAGGCTAACTAGAAGAGAGAGAGGAAAAAAATAAAAAAAGTGAACGATACGGACACGAGTTTCTCTCTCTCCACTCACCCCTCCAAGGCGAGCAAGACAAAGAGCAGGCGCCATTTTGGACATACGTCATAAGCAGGGCGACCTCAGGTCTGCACCGGCCCTGAGCCTAGCAGAAAAACCTGACTCTGGGGGGAGGGGTGAAATAACAGGAGATTAGCATCTAACTTGGCAACCCAGTGGGAGACTACAGGAGAATTGGAGCCCACACTGAGGGCAGCAGAGATTCCCTGTGTGGTCCTTGGGAAAGAGCTTCCTATCTCTGGCTCCTGTGGGTATATCATTTGCCTGCTAACTACCTCCAATTACGTTCAGCTGTGCGGAATTACTTCCCTTTTGAATCAAAAAAAAAAAAAGAGAGAGAGATTTACCACGCCTAACCTGGGAGTGTCATCCTTGACACACCCTCAACCCTGAGGAACCAAACACAGCTCTCAGTCCACACTTATCTCAAGCCTCTAAGGCTCCACCAAAAGCAGACAGTCCACTTAATATAGAGCCATAGTGTAACAAGAAAAAACACCACAGTGAAGAAACCAAATATCTCCAACATGCCAAACAACAAACGCAAAAACCAAGCTAACAAGAACAAGGAAGACACTATGACGCCCCCAAATGAAAAAGACACCCCAATTCAAGATTATGAAGATGAGGAGATAGAAGAAATCCAAGAAGCAGATCTCAAAAATTTGATAAGAACATTAAGCAGTTCTCAAAAACAAATTCTTGAACTACAGAAATCCTTAATGGACAAGATAGAAAATCTCTCTCATGAAAATGAAATATTAAGGAGGAATCAAAATGAAATGAAACAACTAGTAGAACAGGAAACTTTGATAGTGACAAAAAACCACAATGAAATGAAGAACTCAATAGATCAAATGACAAACACATTAGAGAGCCTTAAAAACAGAATGGGCAAAGCAGAAGAGAGAATATCGGAATTAGAAGATAGAGAACAGGAAAGGAAACAGGCAAACCAAAGAAAAGAAGAAGAAATTAGAAATCTAAAAAATATTGTCAGGAATCTACAGGATACTATTAAAAAACCTAATATTCGGGTTCTAGGAGTTCCTGAAGGCATGGAGAGGAAGAAAGGATTAGAAGGCATTTTCAGTGAGATACTAGCAGAAAATTTCCCAGGTTTGGAGAAGGACAGAGGCATCTTAGTACAGGAAGCTTATAGAACCCCTAATAAACATGACCAAAAGAGATCCTCACCACGACACATTGTAATCAAACTCACCACAGTGAAACATAAAGAAAAGATTCTAAAAGGTGCAAGAGAGAAACGTCAGATTACTCTCAGAGGATCTCCAATTAGACTCACAGCAGACTTCTCATCAGAAACCCTACAAGCTAGAAGGGAATGGCGAGATATAGCCCAGGTACTAAGAGAGAAAAACTGCCAGCCCAGAATATTATATCCGGCAAAGCTCTCATTTGTGAATGAAGGTGAAATTAAGACTTTTCATAGCAAACAGAAACTGAAAGAATTTGTTGCCACTCATCCTGCCCTGCAAAGATGCTTAAAGATGTGTTACACACAGAAACACAGAAACATGGTCACCAATATGAAAGAAGGTAAAGGAAGGAAACCTCACAGCAAAAGATCACAGGAAGCTCAATTTCTCTTTGACATAGAATTAAACTCTGATGCTCTGTTAAAGCAATGTGTTAAAGTAATCTAAAAACAAAAAGCAATTCAAATCAATTGGCAATCTACAAAAAGAGTTAAAGATTTTAAAAGCTATTATTAAAATTGCTATATTGGTCTATTATGCTATGTTATATGTGTGTACATATTGTATGTCCACATAGGAAATTTTATTAAGAGTTTTATTTTAAATGGCTTATAGATAAGATTGTCCATAAATTTAAGCTGCTAAAATCAATCAAAGATACATTTTAATTTGTGTGACCTGAATCTGTGTATCATATGGTTTAAACTTGTTGGTAGAAAGAAACTAAAAACATTTTATATGGTTGTGCTTAAGTTTACTGGTTAAACAAACTACACCATGTTAGATATTTAAGAGGTGTTTTCAAATACATGATTCTTAAAATTGATAGAAGGCATTGGACCTTCTGGTAAATGTTTTCTTAAGTTGTTATCTAATGGTTGAAATGGTTTGCTAAGTATTCATGTAATATTGCTATTGTCAGCAAGCGATCTAGGACTTGCTCCCTCATTTCTCTATTCTAAGCCCAACTTATTCTTTCATTTCTCTATTCTCTTCAAGGTAGGAAACTAATTCTATTATGAAGGAATCTGTAGGACGCACAATTCAATCTTTAGACCTTATAAAAGAGATGGCTAACATTTTTCTGTAATAGCAGAGCCAAAATAAGAACTTAAATAATAATCTCATAGCTAGATTCACTTCGCCATCAGCCAAGTATACAGTAAGTAGAAAAAACCTCCCTTTCAGACCAAAGGGAAAGAAAGTTTTAAAGTGAGAATATAATTTTCCTCATGGGCATTGTCTACCTTAGAAAAACTACTACAGAACATGCCTGTGACTATAGACTTGTAGTTCAGGTCACTGAAGATTAGAGATGGGACACGGGCACTCCCTTGACTTGCATCGTCTGGTCTGCTTGAACACAAACCAGGAGGAAAAGAAAGCTAGGCATCAGAAGCAATGGGTGGCAGGCCTATTAATGGCTGATCTGTACAGTGATCTGCCCTCAAGGAGACCCAACAGGCCAGTCCATTGCAGTGGCTTTCAATGTGGTAAGCCTGGGCTTCAGCAGAAGTCAGCTTGTGAAGAGCCCTGGCAGCTCTGCCAAGAGTTGGATCACTGGAAATGGACCTGCCCTGGAGTCGAAGGATGCCCAGGTCAGAGCCACAGATCTTATTGGCTCTAAGCTGAAAAGCCCTTCACTCAGCCCAACTTCCAAAGTGACCACTGCAGCTGAGGGAACAGCCAAGTAGGGTCAGCAACATTGCAGGCAGAACTGTAAATTTCTTGTTAGAGATGCCCCCTGCCTTTACCTGGCCAGCTCTCCTCCCAGGCCAGCTAAGTAATGAAAGTCAACAGAGTGCCTTCCCCTAGGAGGTTCACACCTCCCTTAGGATATACCCCATGTGAAGAGATAGATAGGTCTGGGCCTCTGAACTTACAAGGCCTAAAGCCCACCAGATTATTATCAAGCCCCTTCTATCAGGTTCTATTTGCCTCTCAATCAGAAAACTTAATTGTAGCTTAGACAACACCTTTCTTAGCTCCTCTAATAATGACTCTGTCCTTTCTTCTAGACCCTGTCTAGCACACTTGGGCCTCATTCCTTTGTAATCATAACCTCTACTCTACCACCAATGGCTCTATTCCCAACCTGTGTATACTGATGGTCCTCTTCCCCACTTAATGCTGTATAATTGTTCAAACCTGGTAAATGCCACTCTTAGGATCATTGGTTACTATCCTCACTCTGTCTTTTATGACCTTGTCTAAATATGATCAGAGTCGGCAAACTTGGAAGGCTTCCATAGCCTTGGCAACTCATGACAAGAGCCTAGGATGGTTACTGGCGCCATAAACAAGAGTGTCAATTTGTTGGGTCAACAACAAGAGCCACTGTGCACTTGCTCCTCATGTGGGATCTCTGTCCTTAATGTGCTGTACATTTTGACTTAATGCTATAACTAGTACTCAAACAGTATGTTTCACTTTGTGTTTCTATGTGGGTGCAAACTGTTGAAATCTTTATACTAAATTGATCTTCTGTATATAAAGAGAATTGAAAATAAATCTTGATGTGAATGGAAAGGGAAAGGGAGCGGGAGAGGGGAGGGTTGTGGGTGGGAGGGAAGTTATGGGAGGGGGAAGCCATTGTAATCCATAAGTTGTACACTGGAAATTTATATTCATTAAATAAAAGTTAAAAAAATAAAAATAAAAAAAATAAATCACTATGTACAGCACATTAAGGACAGAGATCCTACATGAGGAGTAAGTTCACAGTGACTCCTGTTGTTGACTTAACAAATTGACACTCTTGTTTATGGCATCAGTAATCACCTTAGGCTCTTGTCATAAGTTGCCAAGGCTATGGAAGCCTTTTGAGTTCACCAACTCTGATCATATTTAGACAAGGTCATAGTCAAAGTGGAAGTTCTCTCCTCCCTTCAGAGAAAGGTACCTCCTTCTTTGATGACCTTGAACAGGTCTTTTTGTAAAGGATTTTAACCCCAAATTAAAATTCTTTTCTAGATATAGGTTTTCTAAGTGTTATCTATTTCTGTCAGGTTATCTGTTTCTTTTTGGGTGAATTTGGTCACATGAACTTTTCAAGGATTCATTCAATGCATTTGGGCTGTTGAATTTACTGGCGTAAAATTTTGCATAATTTTTATCCTTTAATATCTGTGAAACTTTAATAACAACACTTCACTTCTGTCATTTCTCATATTGGTAATAAGTATCTTCTTTAATTCCTGATAAATCAGCTAAAGGTTTATCAATTTTATTGATTTTTCTCAAGGAACCACCTTTTGGCTTCATTGATTTTCTTTATTCTATTTTCTATTTCAATGATTTTTGTTCTGCTCCTTATTATTATCTTTATTCTCAATCTGAGGTTTAATTTATTCTTCTTTTTCTATTTTTATGATTTGTTTATTTATTTGAAAGGCAGATCTGGAGGAGGAGGAGGAGAGAGAGATTATCTTCGATCTGCTGGTTCACTCCCCAAATGGCGGCATCAAGCAGGCCTGGGCCAGGCCAAAGCCAGGATCCTGGAATGCCATCCTGGTGTCCCATGTGGGTTGACAGAGACCCAAGCACCTGGGCCAACTTCTGCTGCTTTCCCAGGCACATTAGCAGGGAGCTGGATCAGAATCCCCTACATCACAGTGCCAGCCCCCCCCTTTTTTTTTTTGTTTTTTAGGAACTAAGGTCATTGATTTATACCTTTTTCTTTTCCTGCATAACTGTTAGTACTACAAATTTTCTCTCAGTACAGCTTTAGTAGCATTCCACACATTTGGTGTATTGGGTTTTTATTCTCATCCAGTTAAAAAGACTTTTCTAAAATTCCTTCTTGTTTCTTCTTTTCTCCATGGACTGTGTTATTTAGTTTCCAAACATTTGAGGGTCTTCATTCACTGGTTGCTAATTTCATCCTGAGTACCAGCATGGCCTACTGAATAACTACTGCTGCTGTAACAAATTACCACAAACCCAGTGGCTTAGAACAATGCACCCAGATTACTTTACCTTGTGTAGTGCAGAATTGTGACCTGGGCTAAACTGGGCTGCACTCCTCCCTGGAGGCTCAGAGGGCAAACCTGTTTCCTTGCCCCTCTGGCTTCTGGAGGCTGTTAACAGTGCCTTTGCTCTTGGCTCTCTACCCTATCCACACAACTGCAAATAATGGCTCCAGTTCTTCTCCTGCTGCCGTCACTGTTGTCTTTTCCCTTCTTCCTTACAAGCGCCTTTTTGATTACATTGTGCCAGGATCATCTCCTCATCTCCAGGGCAGGTGATTAACCTTAATTCCCCTTTCTACATGACCTAATAGTCAAATGTTCCAGGGATTAGAACATAGACATGTTTAGGGAGCTATTATTCTCTCATATGTAGTGTAAATCAGTCAAAATCTATGTCCCAAAACATTGTCTGTCTTAATATATTTCTCACGTGTATTTGAGTAGAGTGTGTATTCTGCCACTTGGTTTCTTTTTTGGGTGATGTGTTCTATAAATTAGTCAAGTTGGTTGAGACTTCTATAATGAGATTCTGTCTACTTTTGTTGTAAATGGTTGAGATGGGGTATTGAAATCTCAGACTGTAATTTTGGGTTTGCCTATTTCTCCTTGCATTCTATCAGTTTTTCTGTTATGTTCTGAAGTTCTGTTATGAGATGCATAAACAGGCCTGTCAGGTCTCCTAAATGAATTTCCTCCTCCAGAGGTAAGTGACCCTTTTTACCCATGGTAGTATTCTTTGCTCTGAAATCTCCCTTGCCTGATATTAATACAGCCACTTCAAGTTTTTTTAATCTAATGTTAGCATAATATATCATTTCTATTCTTTTATTTTTAACCTATTGGTGCTTCTAAGTTTAAAATGTGTTTTTATATGAAAAATACACTAAATCTTTCCTTTTTTATAGTCTGATAATGTCTATCTTTCAACTAGAACATTTAACATTTAAACAACTTACACTTAATGTTATTGTTGAAATGTTTTACCTATTTAATTTTATTATGATTTTCTATTGTCCTACATGTTTCTGTTACTTTTTACTCTTTTCTTGATGCAACATTAATCATATACCTTTTATTGTTTCATTTTATCTTCTTTGTCGTCTTCTTAGCAATATCTCTTTGTTTTATTTTAGTGATTTCCTCAGAGTTTTTTTTAAGATTTATTTATTTATTTGAAAAGAAGAATTACAGAGAGGCAGAGAGAGAGAAAGAGAGAGAGAGAGAGAGAGAGAGAGAGAGAGAGAGAGAAATCTTACATGTGCTGGTTCACTCCCCAAATGGCTGTAATGGCTGGAACTGGGACAATCTGAAGCTATGAGCCTGGAGCTTCTTCCAGGTCTCCCACATGGATGCAGGGGCCCAAGGACTTGGGCCATCTTCCACTGCTTTCCCAGACCATAGCAGAGAGCTGGATCGGAAGAAGAGCAGCCAGGACTAGAACCGGCGGTGGCTTTACACGCTACACCACAGCACCAGTCCCTCCTCAGGGTCTATAGCATGAATTTTTAACTTAAAACAATCTAGCTTCAAGTGACATTCTATTCCTTCAGACATATAGAAAACTTAAACTATGTACATCACCTCTTTTCTTCTAGACTTTACTCTATTGTCATACATTTTACTCACACATAGTTATATACCCCACAATATAATGCTATGTTTTGCTCATTTATTAATATTTCTTTATTGATATTATTTTATGTTTTAAATATATTTAAATAATTTAAGAGTCTTACATATATATCCATATAGTTATTATTTCTGGTGCTTTTCATTTTTTTGTGTGGATTCATGTACATTTTATTCCTATCTGGAGAAATTTAATTATTTCTTGTGCAGGTCTGCCAGCAATGAATTCTTTTGGTTCTTGCACGTATGAAAAATCCTTTGTTTCACCTTTATTTTTAAAACTTTTGACTAGGGGTGATGTTCAATGTCATGTCACAGCAGGTTAAGTCACCATCTGCAGTGCCGGCATCCCATATGGGCGCCAGTTCCAGTCTTGGCTGCTCCACTTCTGATCTAGCTCCCTGCTATTGCACCTGGGACAGCAGCAGAAGATGGCCCAAACACTTAGGTCCCTGCACTCACATGGGAGACCCAGATGAAGCTGGCTCCTGGCTTTAATCTGTCTTAGCCCTGGTCATTGTGGCCATTTCGGGAGTGAACTAGAGGATGGAAGATCTCTCCTCTCACCCTTAACTCTGCCTTTCAAATAAATAAATCTTTTATTAAAAGATTTTTAAAAGTTTTTGGCTGGGTATAAAATTCTGTATTGACTTAATTTTTATTTTTTATTTTTTAGTATTTTAAATTATATATTTAAAATGTCATTTTGATGGCATTTTTCTGATGAGAAATCTGCTACAGTACATTTTCTAGTTCATATGTAAGATTTCCTCTGTATTGATTATTTTGATCAAATTGAATATGATATGTGTTGGCAGTATTGTTCTTTTTTTTCTTGTCCTTGAGGCTCACTGAGATCCTTGGCTTCCTGGGTTTATAGTTTTCATCAACATAGAAATCTTTAGACATTATATGCTCAATTTTTATCCATTCTCTTCCCTCCTCTCTCATGCACTTCAATTATGCTAATTACTGCTGGAAGTCACTGATGCTGTTTTCAATTTCATTCTTTCTCCTTTCCATGGTTCGTTTTGTATAGTTTCAAACACTGCAACAGCTTTCTAACTCTTTTTCTGGAGCATCTACTGTTGCTCATCCCTTCCATTGTATTGCTCATTTCAAACACTGACATTTCATATCTAAAAGCTGAGATAGGCCAGCACCACGGCTAACTAAGCTAGTCCTCCGCCTGCGGCGCCAGCACTCCAGATTCTAGTCCTGGTTGGGGCGCTGGTTTTGTCCCGGTTGCTCCTCTTCCAGTCCAGCTCTTTGCTGTGGCCCGGGAAGGTAGTGGAGGATGGCCCAAGTGCTTGGGCCCTGCACCCACATGAGGGACCAGGAGGAAGCACCTGGCTCCTGGCTTCGGATCTGTGGATCTGCAGATCAGCGGATCAGCGTAGCGCACCAGCCATAGCAGCCATTTGGGGGGTGAACCAATGGAAGGAAGACCTTTCTCTCTGTCTGTCTCGCTCTCTCTCTCTCTCACTGTATAACTCTGCCAGTCAAAAAAATAAATAAATAAAAGCTGAGATAGCAAAAGCTCAACAATAATTTCCAAATCTGTACTTGGATTTTCAAACACAGACAGTATAATAATTGCTTTAATGTCTTTGTCAGATAATTTTAGCATCTGTGTCAGCCCTAGATTTTCAGTTGACTAATATTTCTTGTCATTTTAAGACATTCTTTCTTATTTCTTTGAAAGCCTGCTAATCTTTGGTTTGGTGCTAGACAATGTTAATTTTGCCTTACTATAGAGCAGATGAATATTGCTCCCACTGGGGCTAGTGCCTAGGCATTGGTCACTTTGGAGGAGAGGAGGTGAGGGAGAGATTACGCCAACAGAGCTAATCAAATCCTCCCCTCTGATTGAAAAAAAATATTAACCATGCCCAACTTGGGTGTCACCTTGGATACCCCCACCCTGTTACACTGAACAGTTTGCTGGACACACCCAGCACACGCCTCTGGATATTCACTGAAAGAGCAGACACTCTACTAAGTCACAAAGGCATAATCCAAAGATAAAAGCCATCAGTGGAAGAAAAAAAACCAACAAGTACCCCCATATGCCTAAAAATAAGTGCAGAAACTCAAGAAATAATCAAGAATAAGGAAGACAACATGATGCCCCCAGAGGAACACAATAGCACTTCAATACTAGAATGTGAGGATGAGGAGATTAATGAAATGCCAGAAACAGAATTCAAAAAGGTAATCATAGGATTACTTAGAAGTAATCAGAAGCAAATCCAAGAATTAAAGAAATCCATACATGACATGAATGAAAATTTTTCCCCTGAAGTTGAGATTTTAAGGAAAATCAAAATGAAATATTAGAAATGAAGAATTCAATAGATCAAATAAAAATGCATTGGAAAGCCATAAAAACAGACTCAGTGAGACAGAAGAAAGAATTTCCAAGTTAGAAGACAAATCTGCAAATTTTATAGTCAGGCCAAAAAAAATTAAATTAGAAAAAGTAAAAAATGTTAAAAAGTGTTGGGATACTATCAAAATAACCAATGTATGGGTCTTAGAAGTTCCTGAAGGCATAGAAAGAGAGAATAGATTAAAAAATTCTTTTAGTGAAATGATTACAAAAAGCTTCCCTAATTCAGAGAATGAAAGGGACTCCTAAGTACAGGAAGCCCATAGAACTAACAGACATGACCAGAAAAGATTTTCACCACGACACATTGTAGTCAAACTTTTCTCAGTAAGAGATATAGAAAAGATTCTAAAATGTGCACAAGAGAAACGCCAGAATACTCTCAAAAGATCTGCAATTAGACTCATAGCTGACTTCTCATAAGAAACCCTACAGGCTAGAAGAGAATGGCAAGATATAGTTGAAATCTTAGGAGAAAAAAACTGTCAATCTGGAATACTGTACCTGACAAATCTCTCATTTATGAGTGAAGGTGAAATACCGACCTTCCGGAGCCGGTGTGGTGGCATTGTGGGTAAAGCCGCCACCTGCAGTGCTGGCAGCCCATATGGGAGCCGGTTTGAGTCCCCAACTGCTCTGCTCTCTGCTGGGGCCTGGGAAAGCAGTAGATTTCCCAAGTCCTTAGGCCCCTGCGCCCACGTGGGAGACCCTGAAGAAGCTTCTGGCTTCAGATTGGCACAGCTCCAGCCATTACGGCCATCTGGGGAGTGAACCAGCAGATAGAAGACCTCTCTCTCTGCCTCTCCTTCTCTCAATGTGTAACTCTAACTTTCAAGTAAATAAATAAATCATATAAAAAAAGAAATAAAGACCTTTCATAACAAACAGAAATTGGAAGAATTTGTCACCACTCATCCAGCTTTACAGAAGATGCTTAAGGATGTGCTAACACAGAAACATGGTTGTTACTATGAAAGAATGTAAGGTAGGAAATCTCCCAGTAAAAGTAAAAAGATCGTTCTCTCTTGGGGGACCTTTGTGCGGCTCTCATCTGCTCCCACACTGTCCTGTAAACTCAAGCTGGCTTGATCTCCCTGGGCCTCGGCTTCATCTAAAGTCAGCGACACCCAGGATCCCTCTGATTCCCTCATACATCATAGCCAGGGAGCGCGTAGGCAGGGGCGGCCACGGGGCTTACTTCCTTAGTCTTCCAGTCCCCAGAGGTAGTTGACCTGTACTGCCTGACATTCATTACATTTAAAACTGTTGGTTTTTTACACCTTATCTCATTTTTAGGTGATATTGCAAACCTAGTTCCTGTTACTTCATCTTGGCCAAAAACAGAAGCACCACAAAGCTTCTTGAGCAGAAGAATGATGTGACAAATACAATCTTTGAAAAAATTCCAGCCAGTGTATAGGCAGGCAAAAAATGAGCATGGAAAAAAGGGGAAGTTTTAGGTTTATAAATTCTTGGTGTTTGGAGTTTTGTTTGCTTTTGCTTAAAAGATTTACTTGGCCAGCGCCGCAGCTCAATAGGCTAATCCTCCGCCTTGCCGCACCGGCACACCGGGTTCTAGTCCCGGTCGGGGCACTGGATTCTGTCCCAGTTGCCCCTCTTCCAGGCCAGCTCTCTGCTGTGGCCAGGGAGTGCAGTGGAGGATGGCCCAAGTGCTTGGGCCCTGCACCCCATGGGAGACCAGGAGAAGCACCTGGCTCCTGCCTTCGGATCAGCGCGGTGCACCGGCCGCAGCAGCCATTGGAGGGTGAACCAACAGCAAAGGAAGACCTTTCTCTCTGTCTCTGTCTCTCACTGTCCACTCTGCTTGTCAAAAAAAAAAAAAGAAGAAAGAAAAAGAAAAAGAAAGATTTACTTGAAATTCAGAGTTACAGAGAGAGAAATCTGCTGGTCCATTCCCCAAATGGCCACAATGGCCAGGGCTGGGCCAGGCCAATGCCAGGAGTCTGGAGTTCCATCCAGGTCTCTCACATGGTTGGCATGGGCCCAAGCACTTGGGCCACCTTCTGCTGCTTTCCTAGGCACACTACCAGGGAGTTGGATCAGAAGTGGAGTGACTGGGGCTCACAGGGGATGCCAATGTCTCTGGCAGTGGTTTAATCTGCTGTGCTGAAATGCCAGCTCCAAATTGTTGGTGTTTTAAAGTCATCTTCTCCAAATGCCAGGATGGAAACGTCAAGGATCCATGGCCCAGTTTCCATAAACCTGAGGACTGTGGTTTGTACCTGCTGTGATCTTGAAGTCACCTGGGTAACAAGACTGTGCCCTGCAGGTGGGCCCTGAATGAAGCCATGGTCCTGCCTGCCACCTCACGGCCCAGTGTGTTGGATCACCTGTGTGTTGGATCACATTCACCAGTCATGGTGAGCTCTGCAGCCACCTCCAACAGGAAGCCCTCTCTGCTCTACAGCTGGATGAAGTGCTTCTCGTCTTCACCCCCACAGTTCTTGTGCCTTGCTTGATCGTAGCACTTATCACACAGTGTAATAATAAACTGTGGACAAGATTAAGAAGTCTATGGCAATGGGAACAAGTGTTCAAACACTACACAGCCTCCACACCTAGCATGCAGCCAACCCAAACAGGCAGCAGGAAAGAGGTAATAGAAAGAATGGGAGAATAAACCAAGGAGGTCGGCCGCTAGACCTCCTTGAACAAGCTTTGCTTCATCCTCTGGCTCTACGACTCCCACTGGCTCTAAGTAATTTGCCTGTCTAATCTAACCAAGCCCCTGGGACTTAATCCATCCCTTCTGAAGGTGGACGTGAAAACCAAACAATGCCTAATGTCAGGAAGATGACTGGGTCCTGGCTGACATTCTCCCCGACAAGGTTCTCCTGGGAGAGTTGAGGCAGGAGCATGCTGGCCGTTGACAACCTTTGTTCTTCCCTTCCTTTCTGAGGTAGTCAGCTTTTGTCACTGTAACAAGAGGTTTATTCTGGCCCATGACTTTGGAGGCTCACTTTTGTTCCACTGTCTGGTGAGGCTGGAAGGTGGCAATGGCAGCATGTGCACAGAGGAACAGCCACATAGCAAGACAGGAAGCAGAGAGACTGGCTGACCCCATCTCAAGCTTTATAACCAACCCTCTCGTGAGAATTACCTTCTGAAAACATACTCCCATTGCCCTAAGGGCCTCCCCTTAGGCCCATCTCCCAAACTGCATAACTGGATTGTTCTTACCCTCGTGGGTTCCATTGACATAACTAATGGGGTTTATACATCCAGGAGTCAAATCTCTCAAACCACAGCTACTCCAAGTGTGAAGGCTCAATAACGATAGGGGGGACTACGATTAACTATCATCTGAAACAATAAGAGGGAGTAGCTTCTGAGGCCACAAGCTCTTGCCTTGCCAGCCATGTGTTACATGGCTGGTATCTCATTCCATCCAGTGGCCCTAAAAGCAGGTAAGAGTGAAGAAGCCACAGCACACAGGAGTCAGGTCACTTGCCTAAGGACACAAGGAAGCTCATGCATGGATGCCACTAGAACCCTCCAATCTAAGACTCCTGGCCTGTGAGCTATGTCCCTGAGGGTGGGTGGGGTGGTGCCAGAGGCACGCCCCGGGAGCCCTGAGAGAAGCTGAGACTAGACTATTTGCCCTAATAATTGTCTCTACTCTGAATAAGGAACACCACACACATCTACACGTTGTCATTTTTTTAGCTGAACTAGTTGAACACTGTTTAGGTGAAGTATAAATTCAAGTGTAACTACAAATAAAGCTATTTACTTCGTTATAAATTCCGTCAAAGCATGTACACTTAAAACCCAGATGCTGTTGTGGTTCTTGGTACCCTGTTGTTCTCAGTGGAAGTTTCAACTGCATAATACATTTGGAAAATTCTAGGCTCCAGATGTCAAAGGGATTACGCCCTGGAGTTTGCAGCCCACTTTTCTTCGATCATGGCTGCAATGGGGGTTCTGGAAGCCCGAGGGACTTCAGCCACTCCAGGATGCAGCAGAGTGCATCCCGAGGGCAGAGTGGTAAGAAGGAGGGGGGACTACCTTCCCTTGCCTGAGGCTTAGGCTGAGTCTACCCAGGCACTGAGCTCCTCCAACCCAGGCTGTCAGCCGCACCCCCAACCCTGCCCATTCGTGCATCAGGAAAACCACAGACTTGAGTTCCTTCCATTAGCTGGTGGCTCAGGTGCCTTGGCTAAGGGCCTATTCTCCCATCTTGCTCCCCTCTGCCTGGCTGTCATTGAACACCTGCGGAGATGTCAGAAGGCATCACGTTCAATACTCTAATTCTTCCTGTAGCAATGCATGATCTCACCTTCCAGGAAGTGAAAGGCCAAGGAGGGGCTGAGCCCAGGTGCTGAGAAACCATTCATACATGGGCCTAGGAGTTGCTGTCACTCCCTTCCCATACCCTCCCTGAACTTCAGTTTTTCAGCTGTAAAATGGGTATAACAATGGGTCATGGGGAGGATTATAGAAAAGCATGTGAAAAGTCTGACTCCAAGTCTGCCACGTGGCTGCTTCTTGTCTGATGTCTGCTCCCTGTGTCTTCCTTGCAGAATGCAACCTGGATGTGTCTGGATATACTGGGTCCACTGAACCACATTTTCTTACAGGCAGAGGAACACCAGACAGGCATGGGGAGAGAGAGGTGACTACAGAGAGGAGAAAGATGACAACTGCTAAACTGGTATGTGTGTGTGTGTTGATGCATGCACACATATGTGGACATGTGTCCTTCTGTAGGAAACAGACCCATACAATGCAAACTAAAGGGTTTATCAAGTGCCTGAGATTCCATGGAGCAATATAAGCCTTCCAGAACCAAAGCATATCCCAAGATAAGGCAAGAGATCCTCAAGGTTGGTGTTGTGGTATAGTGGATTGGGCCACCACCTGCAGCACCAGCATCCCAAATGGAGTCTCAACTGCTCTGCTTCTGATCCAGCTCCCTGCTAATGTGCCTGTGAAAGCAATGGAGGATGGTTCAAGTGGTTGGGCCTCTGTATCCATGTGCGAGACCTGGAAGAAGCTCCTGGCCTCAGGCTTCAGACAGGTCTAGCACCAGCTGTTGTGGCTATTTGGGGAGTGAAGCAGCAAATGGAAGACTCTCTCTCTCTCTCTCTCTCTCTCTCTCTCTCTTTCTCTTTCTCTATCTCTTTCAAATAAATAAAATAAATCTTTAAATAAAATGATTCCCTCAAACTAACTGTGATACATTAAGGGCTTCCCAATTAAATAAAGTCTCAAAACAAATTAATGTGAATTACAGAAAAAAATGAAATATATAATTTGCATGCCTGGGGCTGAAGGCATTATCCAAGCCTATCCCATTTCCTCACTCAGCTATGTGCACTGTGCTGGACTCTAAGTGCCTTCAGGATGGAAAAGTTGTTCCCTCAGCAACCACTTCATTTCCAGAGCAGCACCATGCATGCCCCATAGGCTGCACTCAATAAATATTTCGGGGGGGAGGGGAGTGCACAGGATGGATAAACAGCAGTGAGCTGCCCTCTCACACCCACTGCAAACCCACAAGTCAAGAGAAGGGCTCCTCATGCCTTGGGACAAACATTCCCTCCCCCAAAACATAAGCCAGGCATGCCTGAACCCCCTCCCATTTTCTGAGACCCGTTTTCGGGGAAGCTGGCACAGAGGTTCACCTTGGCCATGGTTTTTGAGGTCTCCCAGAGGCAGGTGGAAGGCCTGGGCTAAACTGGTCTCTTTGTTCCCAGATCAAGGCAGGCTGAGCAGATGCTTGGCAGCTACCACTGCCAGACAGGGCCTGCCAGAACAAGGGGATGAAGCCAGGCCAAGGACTGTGTCAGAAGGGGTTCCAGGAGGTGGCAGGCACACAAAAAGGGCTCTGGCGGAGCTCCTGGGAAGCATGCCCAAGCTTCAGGTCTGCAAGGGCCAGGCTGGCTGTGTGCAGAAGCAGGAAAGTGATGGAGACAGGTTACAATAGCCCTCAGAGAGCCCCGAGCAGTGAGCAAGGAGGTCATAAACGCAGCCAGCGCTGATGTCACCTGTGTGGTTTCCTAGCCGTGCAACCTGCAGCATGGTTTCAGCCTACTGGGCCTCCACCTCTTCATCACCAAAACGCTTTCTTCCTTCTTGTGATTTTGGGCTGAGCTCTGCAAACTTCTTCTGCCGTGCCCACTAACACGATGCTAGGCTCAGCATAGGCGGCACAGAGGGAGGCTCAGGAACTGGATCCTCTGGCTGCTTTCTATTCCGGTGGGGTGGCCCCAGCAGTAGCAGTCCCTGCTGCAGCAGCACCTGGATCCAGTGTGCAGGCTCCCCCCCTTCACAGGACCGGCCTCTTGGCGCTGCATCTCAGAGACACCAGCGCTGGACATCACCACCTCCTCCTGCCCCCAGACGTCTGAGTTTTAGCTCCACAGGGCCTCTCCCCCACACTCTTGACCTTGAATCATTATGATCTCTTCCCTTGTTCCCACAGCTGCTTCCAGCAGTCATTACCTCCACAGTAACCTAGCTTCAGTCACCTGCTTAACAACTGTGTACCTGGTTAACACTTCTCATATTACTTTCCCCTTATAGAAACAGTGGACATGATTTCTATTTCCTGGCCAGGCCCTGGCTAATAAAACGTGCTTCCTACTGTTTTCTAAGGAGGCTTTTACATGGCTTTTGCGTGGTTCTTGGCCCATAAAAGTCTAATTCATGTCGATCCTTTTCCTTACCTCAGGAATAGCCCTTGGAGTCATACGGTGTCAATGTTTCCAAACATCTTAAATGTTTCCTACAGCAGAGATAAATAGATTCCTAGCTCCACTTACCAGCTGGATAACCTTGGACAGTTTGTTTTACCTTTGGGAGCCACATCCCCTAAGTACAAATAAAAACAGCTCTTAGCTTGTAAGGCTGCTTTAAGGATTATATGAGATACACACCTATAAATATATACACATGGTGTCTGCCACAGAGCAGTGTTACCCACCCCAGGTTCTTTGGCTCACTGGCAAGTAGGAACCCACAAAAGGAATTGCAAGTTGTTGCAACCCAAGCAGGGTTTACTGGGGGCTTAGGCTTGAGCACAAGGAAATGGCAGTGAGACAAGGTTTGGCCAACTGCCTCTCTAACTGGCACTAGGCAGGTGATTTTACGGGGCCGGCACGCAGCATTTGCATCTGCACCAAGCCTGCAGTTCCGGCTCATTCCCCTCAGTGCATGACCTTTCAGTTTGTACCCGGCTCTGTGCTTTGCACAGGCACTGTTGTGTTTTTTGCACAATACACATTCAAAATGGCATCTTGTTCACTAACACCACCCCGGACAGGTCACATATCCTCTGGGCTATTCTGAGCATGCGGGCAGGTTTGGGAAGTCCCTCACAGGACAGTAAGGGTCCAGCTGCTCCTTGCTCCCAATTGGCTTAGAACTGGAGATGGATACAGTGTCAGATTGGGAGATGGATGCGTAGTTAGGAGGGGGTTGATTGAGTTCTGCTTTATCTTGTCTCAGCTGCACTCAGAAAATTGCGGCTGATGAGGCTGGCGTTGTGGTATGGCAGATAAAGTTGCTGTGTGCACCACCAGCACCCCTTATGGGTACTGGTTTGAGTCCTGGCTGCTCCTCTTTTGATCCAGCTTCCTGCTAATGGACTGAGAAAGCAGTGGAAGATGGCCCAAGCACCACTTGGGCCCCTGCACCTGCATGGGAGACCCAGAAGAAACTCTTGACTCCTGGATTCCGCCTGGACCAGCCCTGGCCATTGTGGCCATCTGGGGAGTGAACCAGCAGATGGAAGATCTCTCTCTGTGCCTCGCCCTCTCTGTGACTCTGCCTTTCAAATAAATTTTAAGGAAAGTAAGTGAGGGAGGGAGGGAGAGAGAGAGGGAGCGAGGGAGGGGAGAGAGGAAAGAATGTAGATAGGAGGGAGGGAAGGGAAGGAGGGAGGGAGGGAAGGAGGGAGGAAAAAAGGGAGGGAGGGGAAAAAAAGAAAGAATTAAATTATGGTTGTTAACTGTGTCTCTTTTTTACTTGTTATTCTGTGGCTATATCTGCCAAGTCTTATCAATTAAGTCATAACTGGACAGTAAAATCTGTTACCTAGTTTTCTACAATACCACAACCAAAGTGTGGAATCAAACAAGGCATATCAGAGAGTATGGGGTTTTGTTGTTTTCAATCATTTTATAAAAACGTTAGAGGTTGCTCCATGGGGCTGGTGTTCTGACACAATAGACTAAGCCTAAGTAGACTCTGGGATCTCATATGAGTGCCAGTTCGAGTCCCGGCTGCTCTACTTCTGATTCAGTGCTCCAAAAGCTGTTCTGTGGTAGGTATGTGGCATTTTTTAAGTGATCACTTGGGACACAGTCAAACCCCATAGGAATTTTAAAGGAAATAAGAGAATAAGAAGTGTTACGGTGCCATGGCTCACTTGGTTAATCCTCTGCCTGCGGCACCGGCATCCCATATGGGATGAGATAGAGACAGAGAGAGAGAGATCCGCTAATTTATTTCTCAGATGGTCACAACAGCAGGGGCTGAGCCAGGCCAAAGCCAGGAGCCAGGAGCTTCACCTGGGTCTCCATCAAGAGTGGCAGGGGCTCAAGCACTTGGTCCATCTTCCGCTGTTTTTTCCAGGCCATTAGCAGAGAGCTGGATTGGAAGTGCAATGGCCAGGACACGAACTGGCACCTATCTGGGATGCTGATATCACAAGCAGCAGCTTTACCCACTACACCACAATGCCAGCCCATGGGAAGAACTTATCAAGACAGAACCATAACCTGATACATTAAGCAAGTTTCAATAAATCAAAAATTGTCACATCAAATGAGGTATGATGTTTGCCAACTACAATGCTAAATTAGGAATCCATACAGAAAGTTTTCTAAGCCGGCACCGTGGCTCAACAGGCTAATCCTCCGCCTAGCAGCGCTGGCACACCGGGTTCTAGTCCCGGTCAGGATGCCGGATTCTGTCCCAGTTGCCCCTCTTCCAGGCCAGCTCTCTTCTATGGCCCAGGAGTGCAGTGGAGGATGGCCCAAGTGCTTGGGCCCTGCACCCCATGGGAGACCAGGAGAAGCACCTGGCTCTTGCCTTCTGATCAGCGAGATGCGCCGGCCGCAGCGGCCATTGGAGGGTGAACCAACGGCAAAGGAAGACTTTTCTCTCTGTCTCTCTCACACTGTCCACTCTGCCTGTCAAAAATTTAAAAAAAAAAAAAAAAAGCAGAAAGTTTTCTAGAAAATATTCCAAAAATTTAAAGGTAAATAGCACACTTCTAAATAACTCATAAGAAAATAAGAAATAATAATTCAAATAAGAAAGTGTTTTAAACCAAATGAAAATGAAAATGTAATAGCAAAATTTGTAGGATGAGCTAAAGAGAATTCAGAAGGAAAGTATAACACCAAAAGCCTATATTAGAGAACAAGTTTTCAAATAAATGACCTAATTTTCTCTCTTAAGAAATCAGAAAATATATAGAAAATTAGATCTAAAGTCAGAAAAAAACAAGAAATAATAAATATCAAAGAAGGAGTAGATGAAATAGGAAAGTACTAATGAAAAATAAATCAGGGATTGGCATTTGGCCAACGGGATGTCTGCATCCTATTTCCAAGTGCCTGGATTTGACACCTGCCTTTGCTCTTGACTCTCCCTTCCTGCTAAGGCAGACCCTGGGAGGCAGTAGCGACGGCTCAAATAGGCGGCTTTCTCACCGCATGGGAGACTCTGCTCACATCTTCGGCCCAGCCAATATAAAGAATAAATATGTGAAATTTGGACTAAGGAAAAAATGTATGGAACAAATAGCCTTATTTATTCAACAAATAAATTGCAAGTAAAATTTAAAATCCATTAAAGAAACTCCAAGAAACATATCAACTATTGCAAAGTATAGATCTTATCTGAATCCCAATTGCAGTAACCATTCATAAGAAAAGAGAAGAAACATGAACACTGATTAAATATTGACTGATACTGGAAAATTAGTATTAATTTTTTTTTAACCATGGCAATAGTGCTGTGGTCAATTTTTAAAGAAGTTCTTATCTTTTAGAAACATATACTGAAATACAGGTGAAATAGTAAGTCTTGAATTTACTTCCAAATAATCCAGGGTGTTGTGGAAAACAGGGAAAAGTAGATGAAGACTGGTGTTTTGGGACTGGGGGGAGGCCAGCGTTGTGGCCCGGGGGGTTAAGCTGGTACTTGAGTGCCAGTTTGAGTTCTGGCTGCTCCACTTCTGATCCAGCTCCCTGCTCCTTGGAAAGCAGCAGAAGGGGCCCTTGTCCACCAAGTGGTGATGTAGGTAATGAATATATTAATTTCCAATCCAGTTTCTTGCCTACCACAGAGGAACAAACTGTATTTAACAATGAGGGATTAAATACACATTCAAGCACAAGTATGGGCCAATTTGAGTGACCCAAACAGTGACCGTTAATGAGAAAGAAAGAAACCTGAAAAATTGTACCTCTACATTACCCAGTGGATAGAAGATCTCTCAATCTCTCTCTCTGTCTCTCTGCCTCTCTCTCTCTCTCTCTGCCTTTTAAATAAATAATCTTTAAAAAATAAAAAATTGAAAAAGGCTTATTTTATTTGTTTGAAAGGCAGAATGAAGGGGTGGGGGGGAAGGGAGAGAGAGAGAAAGGTCTTCCACACACGGGTTCACTCCCCAAATGGCTCAATGGCCATAACTTAGGCCGAAGCCAGGAGCCAGAAGCTTCTTCCAGGTTTCCAATGTGATTGCAGGGGCTCAAACACTTGGGCCCTCTTCTCCTGCTTTCTCAGGCACATTAGCAGGAAGCTGGATTGGAAGTAGAGCAGCTGGACTCGAACCATTTGCCCAAATGGGATGCCAGCACCACAGGCTTACACACTACACCACAGTGCCAGTCCCCAAAATAAGTTTAAAAAAAAAAAAAAGACTGATCTGGGGCCAACATTGTGGCACAGTAGGTTAAGCTGCTGCCTCAGACTCCAGCGTCTCATATGAGTATTTGAGTCCCAGTTGCTTCACTTCTGACCTGGCTCTCTGCTAATCCATCTGGGAAAGCAGCAGCAGATGACCCAAGTAATTAGGCACCTGCCTTCCATTCAGGAGACCCGTAGGCTCCTTGTTTCAGCCTGGCCCAGCCCCAGCTATTATAACCTTTTGGGAAGTGAATCAGCAGATGGTAGACCTCTTCACACACACCCCTGTGTGTGTGTGTGTGTGTTTCGTCTCTCTCTCTCTCTAATAATATAAATAATGATAATAATTAATAATAATAAATAATAATATAAATAATAGGTAAATCTTTAAAAAATAAAATAAACCTTTTTTTTTAAGATTTATCTATTTACTTGAAAGTCAGAGTTACACACAGAGAGAAGGAGAGACAGAGAGAGAGAGAGAGAGAGTCCTCCATCTGCTGGTCCACTCCCCAGATGGCCACAATGGCCGGAGCTGCGCCGATCTGAAGCCAGGAGCCAAGAGCCTCCTTCAGGCCTCCCACATGGGCTCAGGGGCCCAAGGACCCGGGCCATTCTCCACTGCCTTCCCAGGCCACAGCAGAGAGCTGGATTGGAAGTGGAGCAGCCGGGACCCAAACCGGCACCACATGGGATGCCCGCACTGCAGGCGGTGGCTTTGCCCACTATGCCCCAATTCTGGCCCCAAAATAAACCTTTTTTAACAAAAATACTATGCTGGGTCCAGCGCTGTGGCATAGCAGGTGGGGTCCAGCGCTGTGGATAGTAGGTTAAGCCTCCGCCTGCATCCCATATGGGCACCAATTTGTGTCCCAGCTGCTCCACATCCAACCCAGCTCTATGTTTATGGTCTGAGAAAGCAGCAGCAGATGGCCCAAGTGCTTGGGCTCCTTTCCCTGTGCCCACTTGGGAGACCCGAAATCTTTGGATTGGGCCTTTGGATGGGCACAGCTTTGGATAGGCACAGCTCCAACTGTTACAGCCATTTGGGAAGTGAACCAGCAGATAGAAGACCTCTCTATATATATAGCTTTGTCTTTCAAATAATTAAATAAATCTTTAAAAAAATACTAGTCTGATACTAATAATTGTTTAAATAGTCATTGCACCATTTTTGTCACTTTTGTGTATATTTGAAAGTGTTCATGAGAAAACAGTTCTAAAATAATAAAGATGGAGTGAATAGCATATACTTAAGACATACCAGACAGGCAGAAGACCTAGGTCACACCACACACCCACTCACCAAGACACAGCCTGGCAGTCAGCACTGTGGCTTTGGTGATGCAGGCCCTGGATGCCTGGCACCAGGCCGTGCTCCAGAAGCCACGCCTTCTGCTGAGGAGCCGTCCCAGTTCAGCTTCTGCATGACTGGTCCCTGTCTAGTCCGACTCATAGGGCCAGAGACCACAGCTTCACCTGGCTCTGGAGGGGATCCTTTCTGATGACTGTACTTCTCTACATTGTTAGAGTGTGCCACTGCTATGTACTGTACCATGTCTCTTATTACCATGCAATAGTCTTAAATCGACAGGTAAGGGCTGACACTGGCATACGTGTAAAACCACCGCCTAAGTGCCGTCATCCGTATGGGTGCCAGTTTGAGTCCCAGCTGCTCCACTTCCAATCCAGGTCCCTGCTGATAGCCTGCGAAAGCAGTAGAAGATGGCCCAAGTGCTTGGGCCCCTGCATCCAACGACCCAAGGAAGCTCTGGGCTCCTCGCTTCAGATAGGCCCAGCTCCTCTGCCTCTGCCTCTCTGCAACTCTGCCTTTCAAATACATAAATACTTTTTAATCTACAGGTAAATATATATTTAATGCTCACCAGTAGTGTTAACATTGATTTATCTGCAGTCATTTTGCTTTCCTGAAGCTCTTTCTCTAGTATATTTCTCAGGCAGGGTTCATGTAAATTACATTTCAAGTTCCTTAAATTCCTGTTTCTGTCTTCATACTTGAAGGCCAGTTGGGCAACAAATAAAATCCTTAGTCCAAATAGTCTTTCATTCAATGTCTTTTTTTAAAGATTTTATTTATTTACTTATTTATTTGAGAGGTAGAGTTACAGACAGTGAGAGGGAGAGACAGAGAGAAAGGTCTTCCATCCGTTGGCTCACTCCTCAAATGGCCAATCTGAAGCCAGGAGCCAGGCACTTCCTCCCAGCCTCCCATGTGGGTGCAGGGGCCCAAGGACTTGAGCCATCCTCCACTGCTCTCCCAGGCCACAGCAGAGAGCTAGAAGAGGAGCAGCTGGGACTTGAACTAGCATCTATATGGGATGCTGGTGCCGCAGGCGGAGGATTAGCCTACTGCACCACGGCATTGGCCCCCCATTCAATGTCTTAAATATGCTTATCTATTTAAGAAAGATCATGTATTCTGATTTGTATATGTAAATAAGAACAACTGAAACCATACCTAATAGTTGTATTGAACTTTATAAGTGGGATGAAATCACCTATTAAAAGAAAAGGATTTTCAGACTGGTTCAGACAACCCCATGCTGTATTTGAGGATCTAAATGAAAGAATGAGCAGGAGGCTCCGAGATGGCTGAATAGACCCCTGCTCCTGCCTCTGCCACGGAAAAGAACCAGGACTGCACCTCCGTGAGGGTCACTGAGAGAGGCTTCTGTAAAGAAGTGACAGGAACTATGAACAGCACAGATTCCAGAAGCCAGCAGAGAGAAACAAAGATCTCCACATCCCCTACCCCAGCTCCCCGGCTAGAGGGACAGCATCTCACCAGAAAGGGCTGAGCTGAAACCTCCATACCCCCTGTCATCCTGCAGACCTGCAGCCCTAACCACAGGAGAACCCCACAGTCCTCACCAGCTGTGAACCCAGTCTAGAAAGCCGACCGAGGTCCAAGCAACTTCTTGGCTCCACAAAACAGGCCTACATTGCCTCCCTCCATCCCCAAAGCCTGAGAACAAGCTGTTGTAGAACAGCCACTGCTAAACTCCATTCTGTCTTAGAGGACAGCAAACAGCCCTGTCACTACCTGGAGCCCCCAGAGCCCAAACCAAGGTGCTTCAAACACAGAGAACAGGCCCTTCTGCATCCTGCAACTACAGGATTCCTGGGCACAAGCCCCAGAGCCATGCTCACTTGCTCTGCATGGTCTAAGTTACTCTTTGCTTCTTAGGTCTCGGTGCCAGCAGCAGCTGATGCACAAGCCCAGAGCACCAGACGTGGGAAGTCCTCTTCTGCATCTCTAATACAAGGTGCAAGGTGGCCAGGTCATGGGCCCCAGCATCGCATTGCCTGCCCTGTGGGAACTGGAGGCATTCCCTTTTGTGCCCTGCATCTCTGATACTGGGACTGTCTTTGCTACAATCCCTAGGGTAGCTAACACATGCCAGTGGGACCCAGAGGCCCTGTCTGAATTCCGCTGCTTCAGGCTGGCAGCCACCTGTCCACAATCTCCATGATAACCAGCACTTGACTTATGAGACCTGGATAGGAATCCCACAGCATCCTGCCACTCAGCGACTGGGACAGGGAACACCTGCACCACCCAATGAGGACTAGGGAGGGCCCCATCTGCATTCCTCTGCTCCAGGCTGCAACTGCTAGTGCACAGGTGCCTAGATAGATAGATAAATAGATAGGTAGGTAGGTAGATAGATAGATAGGTAAGTAGATAGATAGGTAGATAGATAGACAGTATTGGAAGTACTATCAAGAGCAATTAGGGAAGAGAAAGAAATAAAGGGTATCAAAATTGCAAAGAAGGAAATAAAAATATCTATGATTTCAGATGACATGATTTAGTACATGGAAAAATCTAAACATTCCACACAAAAAAAGTCATTAGAACTGATAACCAAAAAAAGTTGCAGGATACAGAAGCAACATATACAAAAGATAGCATTTTTATACACTAATAATGATCTTTCTGAAACAGAAATCCCATTCACAATAGATTTAAAATTTTTCAAATATTTACAAATAAATTTAACCAAAGAAGTGGAAGAACTCTACAATAATATTATAAAAAAGTTGATAAAAAAAAACCCAAAAAGGGAAAGATATTTCTTGATCATTGATTGGAAAAATTAATACAGTTACAATGTCTATACTACTAAAGCAATCTACAGATTCAATGCAATCCCCATGAAAATACTAACAACATTCTTTGCTGAATTAGAAAAAAAAATTCTAAAATTTATATGGAACCACAAAAGACTCAGAATAGACAAAGCAATCATGAGCAAAAAAATCAACCTAGAGGCATCACAATATGTGATTTTAAAGCACACTACAAAGCTATAGTAATTAAAACAGCATGATGCTGGCATAAAAGCCAACACATAGTTCAGTGAAACAGAAAAGAGAACATAGAAATGAATCCATATACATATACAGCCAAATGATTTTTGCCAACAGTGTAATGAACATACATTGGAGAAATGATAGTCTTTTTAAAATTTTTAAGATTTATTTATTTATTTGAAAGGCAGAGCTCTAGAGAGGCAGAGAGAAAGAGAGAGAGAGAGAGGTCTTCCATCCACTGGTTCACTGAACCCCAGATGGCCACAATGACCAGAGTTGAGTCAATCTGAAACCAAGAGCCAGGAGCTTCTTCCAGGCCTCCCACATGGGTGCAGGGGCCCAAGGATGTGGACCATTCTCTACCGCTTTCCCAGGCCATAGCAGAGAGCTAGATCAGAAATGGAGCAGCTGGAATTCAAACCAGTGCCCATATGGGCTGCCAGCACTGCAGGTGGCGTCTTTACCTGCTACCCACAGTGCTGGCCCAAAGATAGTCTTTTAAACAATGTGTGCTGGAAAAACTAGACATACACTTGCAGAGGAACAATTAGAGCCCTACCTTACTTACATACAAAAATCAACCTACCTAAATGTAAGACCTGAAACTATGAAACTTCTAGAAGAAAACATAGGAGAAACACTTCAAGTCATTGGCATGAGCAATGATTTCTTGGCTAATAGCCCACAGATGCATGCTACTTTGGGAAAACTAAACAAATTTGATTATATCAAACTTAGAAGTCAGAACAGTGAAGGAAACAATCAACAGTGTGAATACACATCTGACAGAAGGGAAAGAATACTTGCAAATTTCTTATTTGACAAAGGATTACTATCCAGAATATATTAGGAACCAAAAATCTCAACAACAAGAAAATGGCCAATCCATTTTAGAAATGGACAGAAGACCTAAAAAGTCCTCAAAAGAATACAAATGACCCATAAATATGTTCAATATCACTAGCCATCAGGAAAATGCCAATCAAAACCTCACCCCTATCAGAATAGCCATTATCAAAAGCATAGTAACAAATGCTGGTAAGGATGTGAATATAGGGGAACTCTTTATTATATTATTATTATTATTTAAGATTTTATTTTAAGATTTACTTTTTTTTTATTTTTTGACAGGCAGAGTTAGACAGTGTGAGAGAGAGAGAGACAGAGAGACAAAGAGAGAAAGGTCTTTCTTCCGTTGGTTTACCCCCGTAATGGCCGCTATGGCTGGCATGCTGTGGCTGGCTCGCTGCACCAATCCAAAGCCAGGAGCCAGGTGCTTCCTCCTGGTCTCCCATGCAGGTGCAGGGCCCAAGGACTTGGGCCATCCTCCACTGCCTTCCTGGGCCACAGCAAAGAGCTGGACTGGAAGAGGAGCAGCCAGGACAGAATCCGGCGCCCCAACTGGGGCTAGAACCCAGGATGCCGGCACGGCAGGCAGAGGATTAGCCAGTGATCCAAGGAGCCGGCCAAGATTTATTTTTAAGATTTATTTGTTTATTTGAAAGGCAGAGTTACAGAGAGACAGAGAGAGAAAACAAGAGTGAGAGCAAGAGCGAGAAAGAGAAAGAGAAGTCTTCCAACTTCTAATTCACTCCCCAATTGGCTGCAATGGCCAGAGCTGTGCCAATCTGTAGCCAGGAGCCAGGAGTTTCTTCTGGGTCTCCCATGTGGGTTCAGGGGCCCAAGGATTGGGGCCATCTTCTACTGCTTTCCCAGACGATAACAGAGAGCTGGATTGTAAGTGGAGCATCCGGGACTCGAACCAGAGCCCATATGGGATGCCAGCACTGCAGACAGCAGCTTTACCTGCGAAACCACAGTGCTGACCAATAGGGAGAACTCTTAAACAGTGTTGGTGTGAACGTAAATTAGTGCAGCCACTGTGGAAATATTATGGAGATTTCTTTAAAATCTAGAGATATAACTGCCAGATGATCCAGGAATCCCATTACTGGATATATCTCCAAAAGATATGAAACCACTGTATCAAAGAGATACCTGCTCCTCCATGTTCATTGCAACACTATTCACAGTAGCCAAGATATGGAATCAATCAAGGTTTCCATCATCAGATGTCTAGATAAAGAAAATGTGGTATATGCACACAATGGAATACTACTTAGCCATAAAATAGAATGAAATCCTATAATTTTCAGCAAAATGAATGGAACTGTAGGACACTGTGTTCAGTGAAATAAGCCAGGCACAGAAAAAGGAACATTGTATGTTTTCTCTCATATGTGGAAACTAAGAAAAATTCAATGTGAGCACAGTATAGTGATTACCATAGCTGGGAGGGGTAGGGGGATAGAGAGAGTTTTCATAATGGGTACCATAGTGGGGAGACTATAGTTCAGCTTATATTGTAAGAACAAACAGAAGCCTCCAATCATAAAACAAAGTCAAAGAAAGAAAAATATTGATTAGCCTGTTTTGACCAGTACACACTGTATACATGTATTGATATATGTGCAATGATTGTTAATACATTTTTAAAAGAATGAACAAAGATATACAAAGGAAATGAAACTCTTAAAAGTAGTATCAGCACCAGACTCATAGAATGACAATCGCTTAAAGTAGCACTCTGACCTCAGAATCAGCCCTTAAGATATTCTTGTCTGGCTGAAAAGCCCACGAGATCATTTCAGGCATGGAAAGAGAAGACACTGTGGCAAAAACAAATGTTCTACATGAAGGACCTCTGTGGGTGAGACTCCAGCAGAAAGAAGTGGTCATCAAAGAAGGATGCACTTTTTTCGAGAGAGAACTTCCACTTTGCTTATGGCCTTGTCTAAATACTGAAGAAGTCTGGGGATTCAAAAGCCTTCCATAACCTAGGCAGCTCATGTCAAGAGCCTCGGTTGATCACTGGCATCATACATAAGAGTTTTAATTATTAAATTAACAACAGGAGTCAACTGTGCATTAACTTCCCATGCAGAACCTCTGTCTTCATAGAGTTGTATTATGAGCGTTAACAGTAAAACTTGTTCTCAAAGATTAATTTTGTTTTAGTGTATTAAGTGGAGGATATACATATGTCTCATAAGTTTTATTTATGCCTGAGTGTCCAACTCCATTGCTTGTTTTCTTAAGTGCTGCCTTAATTAATGATAAAACTTTTTCTCAAGGACTTACTTTCATTTACTCTATTAAGTGGAGGATATTCTTATGTCTCATAAGATATACTTATGTCTGAGCTCTCACAAAAGATATATCATTCTTGGGTGCTCTTTTAATTAAGTTTCTCAAAAAAAAAAAGTGAAATTAACTTTGAGATGCAGTGACTTTGAACAGCCCTTGTCTCGATGGTTGAGGAACAGGTTTGTGTGTGTGTGTGTGCAAATTGTTGAACTCTTTCTTAGTTGGTCTTCTGTGTATAAAGTTAATTGAAAATGGATCTTAGTGGAGAATGGGTCTAGGAATGAAGAGGGAGGAAGAGGAGGGGTGGGAGTGTGTGTGAGAGAACAGGTTTGGTGGGAAGAATCACTATATTCCTAAAGTTGTACTTATGAAATGCATGAAGTTTGTATTCCTTAAATAAAATGTTTATTTGGGAAAAAAAATTTAAATGAAAAAAAATTATTAGATACGGTAGCAGCTGGTGCCGCAGCTCACTTGGCTAATCCTCTGCCTGCGTCGCCAGCACCCCGGGTTCTAGTCCCAGTTGGGGCACTGGATTCTGTCCCGGCTGCTCCTCTTCTAGTCCAGCTCTCTGCTGTGGCCCGGGAAGGCAGTGGAGGATGGCCCAAGTCCTTGGGCCCTGCACCCGCATGGGAGACCAGGAGGAAGCACCTGGCTCCTGGCTTCGGATCAGTGCAGCGCCAGCCATAGCAGCCATTTGGGGGGTGAACTAACGGAAGGAAGACCTTTCTGTCTGTCTCTCTCTCTCTCACTGTCTAACTCTGCCTGTAAAAAAAAAAAAAAAAAAAAAAGATAAGGTAGCATTCCAGCAAAACATGAAAGGAGACAAAGAAAGACACATACAATGCTAAAGGCTACAATTCACTATGAAGACATAGTGGCCACCAATATCTACACAAAAAATAATACAGCAACAAATTTCCTAAAGCATAAATTGTGAAAGAAATAAAAACATGCTCATTATATCTTTAGTACATATCCATCATTCCAAGACAGTCCAAGGATACAGTAACAAGTCCAACAGTAAAAAAAAAAATTATGTGAACTAATCAATGTTCATGGGATAATTATTTGCAAGGCAGAAAGAGAGAGAGAGAGAGAGAGAGAGAGAGAGAGAGAGAACACAATCTTCCATCTGCTGATTCTCTCCCCAAATGGCCACAATGGCTGGAGCTGGGCCAATTTGAAGCCAGGAGCCAGGAACTTCCTCTAGGTCTCCTACATGGATGTAGGGGCCCATATACATGCACCATCTTCCACTGCTTTCTCAGCCCCAGCAGGGCAACCATGAGACCTACAATACTGGATTCATTTTTTTAAAAGATTTATTTTTTTATTTGAAAGACAAAGTTACAGAGAGAGGGAAAGACAGAGAAAGATCTTCCATCCGCAGCTTCACTCTCCAAATGGCCACAACGGCCAGAGTTGGACTAATCTGAAGCCAAGAGCCAGGAGTTTCTTCCGGGTCTTCCATGTGGGTGCAGAGGCCCAAGGACTTGGGACATCTTCTACTGCTTTCCTAGGCCACAGCAGAGAGCTGGATCGGAAGTGGAGCAGCTGGGACTACAATTGGCGCCCATGTGGGATGCCGGTGCTTCAGGCCAGGGCTTTAATCCACTGCACCACAGCGCCAGCCCCACTGCATTTTAAAGAAAAAAAGTCTCAGGGCCAGCACTATGGTGTAGTAGGCAAACTAGGATTATATGTGTAGTGGACTTTCCAGAGGCTCTGGCACGTAACATGCAGTAGGTACTTTTATCATTACTCTACAGGCAGGGGAAAGTGGAAGGCAATGGACATCAAATGACTCACCAAAGACATTCAGTAGAGCATGCCAAAGCCCTTGCACTTGACCTTTGGTCCCTCTATGTTGTCCTTAAGGAGACTGTGACGAGTTGTACCACACAACATAGTGAAGTTCAGGAATGCTTTGACTTTTGCACTTCCTTGCTCACCAAAATCTTGAAGCCTGACCTGAGAAAGAAAACTTGCCAGGGAAATCAAGAGAGAATGGCATTGAGCTGTCTTTCTTGGTTGCTCCCTTTTCTCTTCACCTAGGCTGGGCAGCAGAGCAGGAGAATTTTACCAGAACAAAGATGACAAGGCCATAAACAAGATGTGAATTGAGTGGGACAACTAAGCGGATGAATGACAATCAATCTGGACATTGCCAAATTGTCTATAGGCCAGGTCTGCAGTAGTATTGGCTGTGATCTAACATTGTGACATTGTGACAACTTCTGTTGCCCTTGACATCACAGGGAATTTTCTCTTCTGCCCTGCAGGAAGTTTGACTGCTATGGAATATATGAGGACATTTCTAATGTCAGAAATTATAACCTGGGTCCAGTGCAGTTGTGTAGTAGGTTAAGTTGCTGTCTGCAGTGCCGGCATCTTATGGGGCACTGGTTCGAGTCCCGGCTGATCCATTTCCAATCCAGCTCCCTGCTAATGTGCCTGGAAAAGCAACTGGAGATGGCCCAAGTACTTGGATCCCTGAACCCACATGGGAGACCTGGAAGAAGTTCCTGGCTCCTGGTTTTGGCTTGGCCCAGCCCCAGCCATTGTGGCCATTTGAGGAGTGAACCAACAGATAGAAGTCCTCCCTCTGTCTCTCTCTATATATCTGTAACTCTTTCAAATAAATGAATAACAAAGATGAAGAAGAAATTATAACCTGGAGTGAGCATTTGGACCAGAGGCTAAGATACCATGTGAGCACATGCATCCCATTGCAGGATGCCTGAGTTCAATACCCAGCTCTGGCTCCTGCCTCCAGCTTCCTGCTAATGCAGATCCCAGTGAGGGTCCATGCATTAGGGTTCAAGGTAGGAGATTTTGATTGATTTCTTAGTTCTCAACTTTGGTCCTGGCCCAGCCCCAACTATTGTAGCCAGTTGGAGGCATGAGGCAGTGCATGGCAGCTCCCTCTTCCTGTCCCTCTTTTTATCTATCGCTCTGTCCTGCCTCTCTGACTCTCAAGTAAATAATTTTTTTTAAAAAACCTATAACTGAGGCTGGCGTTGTGGTCCAGTGGCCTAAACCTCTGCCTGCAGTGCTGACATCCCACATGGACACCGGTTCCATTCCCAGCTGCTCCTCTTCCGACCCAGCTCTCTGCTATGGCATGGGAAAGCAGTGGAAGATGGCTCAAGTGCTTGGGGCCCCTTCACCTGCGTGGGAGACCTGGAGGAAGCTCCTGGCTCCTGGCTTTGGATCAGCCCAGCTCTCGCCATTGCGGCCATTTGGGGAGTGAACCAGTGGATAAAAGACCTTTCTCTCTGTTTCTTCCTCTCTCTGTCTGTAACTCTACCTCCCAAATAAATAAATAAATCTTTTAAAAAAATCCTATAATGAACCATAAAAAGAAGTTTAACCTGAAGAATAATATCTCTGCTGTATAAACACACCAGAAGGAGGAAAATGACTTTTCCAGAAAATGTCTTTCCTTATTGTCAAACTCAAGGTCACCCCCAGCCCCACTCAGTTCTGTTGCCTGCCCCACTCCTGTGAAGTTCTATGCCTGTATGGTGCACTAGGACTTTGCAGGAATGACTCAGAATACCATCCCTTGCCTAGAACCATGAGTGCTGAAAGACTGAAGTCTTCGCTCTTGGACTCAACTGTGCCAAAGTGAAAGAAACTATTTACCTAACCACTGCTGGGGAGATCCAAAAATAGCAAGTGACTTCATCACAGTGCACCACGTGCAGAAGCTGCAGGTGTTTTCCTTTTGCTCCAAGCCAGGGAGTGGTAATCTGGGGATAAGGAACAACCATTTTCTGTCTTAAATAACTCAAGTGCTACAGGAGTGTCCACCACTGCAGCTCCCTGCCTCCCTGCAGCCCAGGTGTGACTGGGCAATCCCAGGCTCCAGCAGGTGTCTCTCCCTCCACAATGCCTCTTCCTTATTTAAGTTATATCTTCCTCTCCTTTGGAGATGTTTGAAAATGCCCAGTAAAAACGTGCTGATTTTTAACATTTCAGTTCAAGTACTGCCTGTTCCAGGAAGTCTCCCAAGACGTTTCTGGTCAATTTAAGGCATTTTGTTCTCCTCTGGGTTTCCTGTCTCTATCAAAACAGCAAAGAGCAGTGGTGAGAGCCATGGATCTGGGGGGTCAGAAGCACCTAAGTTCATATCCTGGATCCACTATTTGCTTATTCTGCAAACTTAGCAACTCCCTAAGGTCCAAACCCCAGTTTTATAAAATCAGATTGATAACACCAAACCTCCCAAGCCTTTGGGAACAATCAAATGAAATAAGGTATTTGGGGGTGCCTTACAAAACCTGGCATAAGGGACATGCTGAACAAATGGCTATCAGCATTTGTAAACTATTGTTTTAACACAGGCGATTCTGTAACGACCATCTCTCCATTGCACCAAGGGCTCAAATCTATTTCCAACTCCTGGCAGAGATGGGGAAAATTAGGTAACTAAGAGTCCCCAGAGTCTATGCCTCCCACAGGACATTTCATCAGCAGACAGCCCATATGAGAAGCCCAAACAGCATGAAACCCACAGAACCTGCAGAATGTAAATATCTAATATGCATTAAGTAACTGCCATGCGTTGGATGTCTTGGGTTACAGAGATGAAAAATACAAAGTCTTATTCCTCAAGGGGTGCTTGTGTTTTGTCTGGGAACAGGCAGTACAAACCTTTGGAAACTTCAACCTGGAAATAAGACTTAAATGGCAGATGGTGAAGTGAAAATCTAACAAAGAGAAAAATATAATTCATTACCAAGCGTCCTGCCCCTGCCCACTGTAGCTCTTCAGAGCTGGGTCCCCAACTCCCCAATCTAAAGCCTCGTCTCTGTCTCCTGTCCCCAGTCCCCATCCAGTCCCAACATAATGAGCTGGTTTAGGAGTAGCCTAAGTTCTAGTTTCTCCTCACATCATATATTCAAGTCTACCTCCAGGTGTGAAAAAGTATCATTATACCCATTTTACAGGTGAGAAAATCAAGTGGAAATACATTACCTGGTCAGAACCACAAACTGACTACCAGACAGAATCTGGGTCCTGTCCCAGGAGCATTTGACAGTCAAATCTGAGCAGCCCCCTCCACATACATGGTCAGCACCAAGGGGCATTCACTGGGAGGCACCATGCCTACTCTTGGGGAGGAGTCAGCAGGGGGAACACCATGTGCTCACCTGGAACATCAGGAGTCATGCAATGGCATAACTGCACATCAGGTGCAAAGAACAGGAAAGCCCAGTGGGGGCTTCCACAGTGGGTGGTTTATCTCCTGCCGGAACTCACATAATGGACTTTCCCCTCCAAACTAGGAGGAACGAGGGTCCATATCTACCCTTTTTTTTAATCTGACAGGTAGAGTTATAGACAGTGAGAGAGAGAGAGAGAGAGAGAGAGAGAGAGAGAGAGAGAAAGGTCTTCCTTCCGTTGGTTCACCCCCCAAATGGCCGCTACGGCTGGCACGCTGCGCTGACCCAAAGCCAGGAGCCAGGTGCTTCCTCCTGGTCTCCCATGCAGGTGCAGGGCCCAAGCACTTAGGCCATTCTCCACTGCCCTCCCGGGCCACAGCAGGAGAGCTGGACTGGAAGAGGATAAGGACTAGAACCCAGCACCAGTATGGGATGCCAGTGCCGCAGTCGGAGGATTAACCAAGTGAGCCATGGTGCCGGCTCCTCCTAATGAGGGGCCCACCCTGATGATAGACATCCTCTGTAGTGATTAACACCTACAAAGAGTGGGGTAGAAGGCATGGGATCGAGAAGTTAGAGGAAGGGCCACAATGAGGGCTGGGAGAAGCAGGTGTTGACTTTGGCCTTTAAGCGCAGACGGGATACGGGCCCTGCTCTAACCTGGCCAGCAGCTTGGCAAGGGGTCCTCTGGGAGTGCCCAGTTCCTGCAGCGCAGTGTCCACATCACAGTCTTCCTCAGCACCCAGCACAGTGCTGGGAGCTGAGTACACACAGTCCCGGCTCCTGCCTATCCTCAGACTAGCTTCACTGGCCCCATTTCACAGATGAGCAAACTGAAGCTGGGAGAGAAGGAGGCAGGTGTGTGAAGCCCGACCTGCCAGCTGCACAGCCCGCACTCCTGGCCCTAAGCTGGTGCCTCCCAGAGTAAGTAGGGAACGGGGCCTCGCCCTGGGTGTTGCCCCCCTGCTGGGTGCTGTTCCCTGGAGTTTCTGCGCCCTTGACCCTGTGAGATAGTGAAAAGAGCACGTGATTACCCCTCTTGAGCAGCCAAGGAGCCCAAGGCCAAGGTCACCCAGCTTCCAGGGACTGGAGTTCATGTAGGCCTGGAGGTGGCTCTCTGCCCCGATCCAGTCAGGCAGCTGTATCCACCCCGTGACCCTGCAGAGCGAGGTGCTGGATGGAACAACTTGGGGATCGGATCCCACTGAGCTGTGCCCATCCACACGATGTAAGCCCACACCTCGCCATCCCCGGAACACAGCGGCTGACAGCGCAGGGGAACATTTGGGAGAACAATGGGTATTGATGACTTTGGCAAGTGCGGCTGGCAGGCTCAGGAGGTGGTTTGGTCTGGGGTTTGGGTGGTATTTACTTGGATGACATGGCCCAGTTACTCATCCCTCTTGCTTGATCTGGGCCCCAGGGCTGTCTGAAGACTCTGTGGAGACCGCTCCACAGCCTGGGTTACAGGTTCCCTCTGTGACCTGCACCTCCTGGGACTGACCAGGGTTATGCCCTGGCTGGTCCGGGATGGCCTGGGTCCACCTTCCTAGACCAGGCTGGGGCTTGGCTATCTGGACTCAGGCCTCCCAGCCCCAGCCTAGGGGAAGCCTTCATTTCACAGCGACACACACGCCTGGGATCATCCTAGACAGGGCTCAATTTGCTGGCCTCCTCCGTGCCACGCCAAGTACTCTGCCTTTCACAACCATGGCCACCTCAGTGGACTGAGAGGAAGGTGACCTCAAGCAAGTCCTGGTTCAGCCATGGACACCTGGCCCTTCACAGCCTGTTCAGGCCTCAGTGCCTCCTGCTGTAAGACAGGGGACTGGACACATAGGCCATTCTATCTGTCCCTCACCCGCATTTCACTGCGACACCTCTGTGGGAGAGTTCCATCACATGTCTATGAAGCAAACACTGCTGGGGACCAGGCACAACCGACCTGAGAGGACAGCAGGCAAGAGCGGGTGGGTCCCCTCCTCTCCAGGATGAGCAGGTGCAACTTCTCCGAGGGGGCCCAGGACTCTGTCACCAGGCCCAGGAATGGTTCTCGTCCCCTCTGCCTCCTTCCCTTATCCCTGCTCCACCTTCCAAGGGCCTTATTCCCCTGAAAGGGCTCCACAGAGAAGCCAGAGTCTCTCACTCACCCTGCTTTTCATGTGAGGCCAAGTGAAGACAATGGTTGAACTTCTCGGGCCTCTGTCTTCCAACAAGTGGAGGGGATTCTGTCAAGAAAACTGTGAGGGCCCAGATTTTGTTCATCTTACAGCAAGAGTGCATGCCTGCCTCCCTGACCCACTGAGTACCTGACACTGAATTCCTTCCTCTGTAAAATGAGGCTGAACCCTTACAGAACTATCCCAAGGATTAACTGAAATAATGTACATGTCGCACCCTGCACGAGACCTGGTCCCCAGCAGATTTCCCATCACTAAGAAACAACCACCAGTTGAGGCTTGAATGGAGCAGAAAGGGCAGGGGCTGGAAGCAGAGTCCTTGGAAGTCCCCAGCTGTCCCTTAGGAGGCCCTGCCTCCCTGGCTGGCCATGATGGAGAGAGAACCACGTACACCCAGAATGCAAAGGGACACTTGCCTCACCCCCCTCCTCTGCCAGCCAACAGTTGGCGTTCTCAGGCTGGGTAACACCCACCCTGGTTAATGAGCCCAGAGTCAGGGCCAGGGTGCCGGCAGGCACTCAAGATCAACAAGCTGCAGGTTTCCTGGTTGAGGTCATGCACGTACACTCTGTCCCCTCTTTTCAGATGAGGGGAGCAGCCCTAGAACCCAGCCTTGTGTTTCTCTGATGCCCTGAACCCCTCTCAGCCCTCCACCCTCAGTGCCCCCTGAGCCCATCCACTGAACAAACTGGCTGCGACCCGGAAGTGCTTGTGGATGCCATGGGGCCTGCCACCTCAGCCTGCAGAGATCCAGAGTCTCTGCTGCAGGCCCTGAGCTGTATCGAGTCCTGGGTGTCACATGGCCGCTGGGGACCTCCCTCGTGTAGGACAGTGACAGCATCCTCACTCTTCTGGAGGCCCAGCTAGGGCCCAGCCAGGGGAGGGTGAGAGGCTGGCCACAAAGGGCGTACAGCTGGCTCGACCAGGTTGTCACACACCAGCGCTGCCCTGGCCCTCTGCTTACCCAACATGGTCCTCTGAAGCCATTGACCCATGTGAATCCCTGAGTCAGCTACAAGTTGTGCTCAGCCTATGCATGTGTCCAGTTCCACAGGAGCAATGCCACACTCTCCGTTCTCTGCTCTTCTCTTTTTCTTTGACAGCAGATCACATACTCATTGTTCAAGATTCAGAATTCATCATTTTGGACACCTTCTTAGATAAAGAGGTCTCCAAGCCAGGCTGGGTGTCTTCCTCTGGGTCCCTCGGAGCTTGAACTTCCTTCTGTCCTATTATACCCCCCATCTGCTCAGTGTTCTGATTTCATCTATTGACAGTTCTTTGAAGGCAGTCTACATAGCTCCTTCATAGCCTATGGGCTCGGCATTCTCAGAATATAGTAGATCTCAAAAATGCTTATGGGATGGATGGATGGATGGATGGATGGAGAGATAGATGGGCAGATGAATAGATAGAAGAATGAGTGGATGGACGGGTGGGTGGATGGATGGATGGATGATGGATGGATGGATGAACAGATACATGGGCAGATAAATGAGTGGCTATTTGGATGGATGGATGAGGAGATAGATGGACAGATGGACAAACAGATAAAGAAGTGGGTGAATAGATAGATGAATGAAGCATGGATATCTACAAGTAGCAAAAATGTCCTAAATGTCCTTACATTCTCCATGATCAATAAAAACTGAAAATAAATAGATCAACTTTAGTTGAAAAGGCTCCATCAGGGAGAGAATTTCGCCCTTGGGATATTGACTTTATTCAACCAATCAGCATTTACGTGAGGCTCCCTGGTGCTCCAAGGAAGAAGAAAGCCCCAAGTAAATGAAAGACCAGGGCTCTTCCCACAGGAAGCTGCTGTGGTCACCCAGGCAGACTAGATACACATGAGAGTAACTCACGAGAGCCTGCCCAGTCCTCTACTGAGCAGGCAAAGCAGGTGCAGGGGGATGGGTAGGGCAGGGGCTAGTCATAGAGCACCAGAGAGGATCACCCCAGAGCTGGCCTGGGTGAGCACTCAAGCCCTTTAGAACTCTGAATCCTCAACTCCAACTCCTTTATACTATGAAAGGTACAAAAAAAAAAAAAAAAAAAAAAAAAAACATGATCCAAGACTTTGGAACTGACCCTCTAGCCCTGGCTCTAGTTTTACCCTGACTCTAAACTTTAGCCTCATCCAGGAGGCAAACTCTGATCCTCTGAACCTGAATCCCAACTGAACACTGGACTCAGAAATCCTCTAAGAGAAAGACTGGCAGGTCCAAAGCAGTAGCCCTATGGTCCCTGACCACAGCTCGAGACCCTGTGCCCAAGACTCAGGTGTCCTAGAGACACGTGTCCCTTCCATGCCTCCAGAAGTGGGCCGTGGGTCCCCCAGGACCTGGAGACAGTCAAGTTACCTGGGGACAGCAGAAAGGGACACCTGGACTTCTGTTCTCTGGGTGACCCTAGTAAGCTTCACTGCTCCACCTCCTCCAGCCACTGACCTGCAGCCTGCACTTGGGGCTCTCCTGCATGGACCAGGCCCCCTGCTGAGCACCTGCCTGCAAGGGCCAGAGTGCGAGTAGATCTCACCCTCCACACCCCAACTGCAGTAAGCAAGCAAGGCTCAGTCCTTCATCCACTCAACATTTACCTGCCACTCAGGCAGTGTTGATTGGTCACAGGATGAGTGTCCCATGGTCCAAGAGTTTGGGAACCTGATGGAGGGGAGAGTCCTGGGGGTGTGATGGGATCCCCTCTTGGCTGGTGATTGATCCACATCAGAAAGTCAGTTAACATTTGTAGGCGGTGTTGCCCACACGGGCACTGCCAGCATGTGCTTCTGGGGCCCTCTCTTCTCCGAGTGCCTGTAACAGAAACACACCTTCACCAGATGCTGCTAGTACCTGTTAGGTATGAACACACTGGCTTCAGGTGCAACAAGAGCTTCTTCCCTCAAGCTTACTGACTCATGGTGACAAGACAGCTGCTGCCCTCCAAGACTCGAGTTCCAGTCAAAAAGAAAAGGGAAAGTAAAGGAACCAAAGATTTCTTCCTGGCAAGACCTTGTCCTTCCCTGAGGACTTCTGTGTAAAGCCTGGCATCCAACACCAGGTCACGTGTCTGCTCCCAGGTGCGAAAGGGATTTAACTGTTGAGTGGCTCCAGGTTCTGGCCCCTGGAGAAGGAAGGCGAGGAGAAGCGGCCACTGGCAGTGCCTGACACGGACCAGATGGACCCCACCTGCTGCCAGGTCTGGCAAACCTCGCGGGCCTGGAAGCCGCCGTGCGCTCGTCGAGGGACATCACACTCCTCTGCTCTCTTGCTTGCCATGTGCTTGACAGTCAGAGGCCGACCTGCTTCTCCTAAGTACACAACTCCTGGGCACTCAAGGCCTCTCTTCCGTGCCTGGGCAGTCACCCTACTCTGCCCTGGGACGCATGCTGAATAGGGAACAATTTCTGTGTTCACAGTTGGATCCAGGCCTCCTTGGGGAAGGGCACCTCTGATCTGAATGCTATAGTTTGCTCTCTCAGCCTACAATGCCCTTCTATGCCTGTACTCTCAGGCCTGCCTCCTCCAGGAAGCCCTCCAGATGGCTGCCTCCTCTAAACTCCCTTCTCTCATCCCTCAACATTCTCCCCCTCCTCCAGATACAGCCAGCCAGGCCTCCAGCCTCACTGGCCTCAGTCTCACCTGCAAGTTGCCCTGGGCAGAACTCAGGACCCCACAGTAGGAATGAACCCTTCCCTGCATGTCTCCTGCATGGATTAGCCGGCATTCTCTACAATGCTTACCAGGACACAGATCAATCCAAGGCCGCCCCGACCAGCTCCCTGGTGTCTGCCGCTGTGCCGCCAGTGTCCCCACAAGGCAATGCCAGAAAGACAGCCTGAGTGGCAAGTGTCTTCTCTTCTCCCTCAAGTCTCTGAGATACCCAACCTTAGATGCCTGCAGCTCCGGGCCCACTGCATGAGCCCCTACTGACGCTGCCCTGTAAAGTGTGCCTCCTGCCCCTGCCCCATGTCGATTGTTACCACCTTCGTCACCTGCAGGGCGCTCCCTGCCCACAGCAGACGTCCCTGCCCCCAAAGGGTGGCTCAGGCCTTTCCAGAATAGCTTCTGGCCTCCGGGCTAGAGCTGGGATTCCTCACTCCCCAGGCAAATGTCTGACATCCCTAATGGATGACCTCAAGCTCAGATCCTCAGATTACAGCAGCAATTCCCAAAATGCTTGCCACGGTACTCTGGTGTCCCCTTCTGCCCGGCAGAAGGGCAGCATGCCAGCCTGGGAGCCACTCCTGCAGTTTGTGGCCCACTGAGTGGCTTCTCCCAGGGCCTCAAGTTCCTCACACCTTGCAGGCTTCAGCGAGGTCGGTCATGCCACAGGGTTGAGTGGAAGCCTTCCTGGAGGAAGTGGTGACAGCTGACCCATGTGGGAAGTGGGAGGCAGGAGAGGGCAGGGAAAGCTGCTCCAGACAGAGGTGAACACAGCCTGAGCAGGCTCAGGGGAGCACAATGGCTCTGTGTGGTTGCTATGGAGAGGGAGGGGTGGGTGGTTAGAGAGGAGGTCCATGGTGGACAGGTTGGAGTGTCAGGTGAGGGAGGCTGGCTCCTATCTGCCCTTGGGACAGGATCTTCAGCTGTGTTATAAAGGCTCCCGTCTGTACTACCCTCCCAGGAGCTGGATGCGCTCGGAGCACTTTACCTCTGTCAGCTCATTTAACCAGCACACTGCTCAGAGGTGAGAGCTTTCGCCAGCCCATTTTACAGATGAGGAAACTGAAGTGGTCAGTTGTCCAAGGTCACCCAGCCAGTAAGGGGCACCCTAGTTAGTCAGCTCCAGGACTCCTGCTCCTAACCTGGGCTCTGCATGGCCTTCGGGCAAGTACCTTCCCCCGTGCCAGCCAGGCGGAGATGCCTGCAGATCAGAACCTTCGAAACTCCAGCCCCTCAAAAGCAGCTTGTCTTCCAGGGACAACGCAGCCGACGCCAAGGCCAGGAAAGGAGGTGAGGGCATGCCATGGGCCATGGGCCAGGGACATGCTTGGCCCCAGAACATCTTAGAGCAATTTGCAACACCTTCAAACTACCACTGGAGCAGCCAAGAAAGGCAGGTGAGGTGCAGGATGACTGGGTGTCGGGTTACGCAGGGCGGAGAGGAGAGGACTGGCTGGCAGGAGCCCTGGGCTGCAGCCACCCCCTCCCTGCTCTCCCACATTCTGTCCTGGGTTGAGCATTGCCTCTGGCACTCCTACCAATGGCCTCAAGTCTGCACCTGCAGCTGCTGCAGCCTCTAACTTGCTGGGCCTCAGTGATGTGCCCCCACCATGGTCTTCTCCAGCCCAACTGGACCACACTCAGCAGGGCAAGTGGCTGTGGCCCACCTGCCCAGGGCGCCCGCAGCTCCAGTGTGGTGGACTCACTGACAGGTGCCACCCTCTGTGGGACATGACTGTGGAGGATTTAAAAGGCCTCATATGAGACAGCGGCTGCTTCCACAGGGTCTGCACGCACTAGGCACACTCAGGCTCACCTCCTTCTGGCTTTGGCGCATACTCACCGAAGCAGACTGCCGTCGAGAGTCGGACCCACACCTGATCTCTCCCTGGCAGCTGGGGCAGGAGCCAAGGGCCTCCCCCATGAAGAGATTTGGGCACCAATGAACAGCTAAGTTGGGGTGAGGGGGGACTTCCCTGGGGCAAAACTCCTTCCAGCCCCCTGGGCACTCCCATCACAGCCCATAAGGCACAGGCCATGCCTCAGAGAGGCCCGGCACCCACCCAGCTCACACATCAGCCAGACTCCAGCACTGTTCTTTTTTTATTTTTTAATGATTTATTTGTTTATTTGAAAGGCAGAGTTACACAAGAGAGAGAAAGAGAGGCAGAGAGAGAGAAAGGTCTTCCATCCGCTGGTTCACTCCTCAATTGGCTACAATGACCAGAGCTGAGCCGATCCGAAGCCAGGAGCCAGGAACTTCTTCCAGGTTGCCATGCAGGTGCAGGGGCCCAAGGACCTGGGCCATCTTCCACTACTTTCCCAGGCCACAGCAGAGAGCTTGATTTGAAGTGGAGCAGCCAGGACTCAAACTGGCACCCAATGGGATGCCAGCACTGCAGGCAGCGGCTTTACCGGCTACACCACAGCACTGGCCCCTAGCCCTGTTCTGAAGAAGCCCACGTGCTCTGGGAGCACGGCTGAGAGGGAGACAGCCCTGGGGGGCTGAAACACAAAGTGCAGGTGCAGCCGGCAGCAAACAGGAAAGGAGCTGGCCTCAGAGAAGCAGTGACTCACCAGGACACTCTGTGGTTACAAAACCAACTTAGCTCTGCCAGACACTCTCATTTTTCTGTTCCTTCCCTGCCCTTCCACTCCCTCTTCTCTGGCCTCCCTGAGGCCATTCTGTTCCACCAAGCTCCTCATTGAACCCAGCAACTCCATTTCCTCATGGACCAAGGGCCCTTGGCAGCTGGGAACATCGGCTCCAGCCCCAGGCCTCCCACAGGACCAAGAGGGACAGGCTAAAGGGCACACCTGAGCCTGCAGCTGGCCAGCCTGCAAATCCGCCAGCTCCCCGGTGTCCCGGTTCAACCCTCAGCTGCAGACTGGCACCTCACTGCACCTGCCAGCCTGGCCCCAGGGGGCTGACAACAGGTGTTCCTCAAAATGAAACCCAAATTGGCTCATAAGGTTCCATCACTTTCTTCATGTGGACCACACTACAATTCAAGAACGCCCTTATTTTTAGAAATCATCACTGAGAATATTTAAAGGCAAAGGGCATCATGTCTGCAATTTACTCTGAAACATTAAAAAAAAAGTTATTAAGAGAGGGCGGGGCCAGCGCTGTGGTGTAGTGGGCTAAACCTCTGCCTGTGGCGCCAGAATCCCATATGAGTGCCAGTTCTAGTCCCAGCTGCTCCTCTTCTAATCCAGCTCTCTGCTATGGCCTGGGAAAGCAGTGGAAGATGGCCCAAGTGCCCACGCCCCTGCACCTGCCTGGAAGACCTGAAAGAAGCTCCTGGCTCCTGGCTTCAGATCGGCTCAGCTTCGGCCAGTAACACCATCTGGGGAGTGAATCAGCCAATGGAAGACTTCTCTCTCTCTCTCTGTAACTCCACCTCTCAAAAAAATAAATAAAATCTTTAGAAAGTAAAAAAAAGGAGAGGGATGGAGGAAGGAAGAGGGCAGAGAAAGCAAATGTGCTAAACTGTTAACATGTTAGGGACTCTGAGTAGACCACATTGGAAATTCTTTATAATGTTTTTACAGTTTTTCAGTAAGCTTGAAATTCTTCCCAAGACAACCTCACATAAAGTTGCAAAAAACTGAGGGGAAAATGAGTTTTAAAAACCTATTACTGGAAAACTAGTCTTCAAACAGTATTTCATACTTTGTGTGTCTGTGTGGGTGTAAACTGCTGAAATCTTTACTTAGTATAGAGTTGATCTTCTGTATATAAATATAATTAAAAAATGAATCTTAATAAAGAATGAGATGGGAGAGGGAATAGGAGATAGGATGGTTTGTGGGTGGGAGGGTGGTTATGCGGGAAAGAACCGCTTTAATCTAAAAGTATACTTTAGAATTTTATATTTATTAAATAAGTTTTCTATTAAAAAAAAAAACTATTACTAGGGCCGGCACTGTAGTATAGTGGATAAAGCCGCCACCTGCAGTGCCAGCATCCCATCTGGGTGCCGGTTCGAGCCCCGGCTGCTCCACTTCCAATCCAACTCTCTGCTATGGCCTGGGAAAGCAGTGGAAGATGGTCCAAGTCCTTGGGCCCCTGCACCCACATGGGAGACCTGGAGAAATCTCCTGGCTCCTGGCTCCTGGCTCCTGGCTCCTGGCTCCTGGCTTCAGATAGGCACAGCTCCAGCTGTTGCAGCCATCTGGGGAGTGAACTAGTGGTTGGAAAACTCACTCTCTCTCTCTACCTCTGTCTCTCTGTAACTCTACCTTTCAAATAAATAAATCTTTAAAAAAAAAATTACCAGGAATGGGCATCGGGTGCAGTGGTTAAGATGCTATTGGGACACCTGCATCCCATATTGGAGCGCCTGGATCCATTTCTGTCTCCAGCTCCTGACTCCAGCTCCCTGCTAATGCGGACCCTAGGAGGGACAGTGATGACTCAAGTACGTAGGTCCCTGCCATGCATGTGAGAGACCCAGATTGAGTTCCCTGCTCCTGGCTCTAGCCTGATCCAGCCCCTGCTGATGCAGACATTTGCAGAGCGAATCAGTCGATGCAAAATCATTTTCACAGCCGGTCTCCCACATCAGACCCTTGAGGATGCAGCCAGTGTTCTGTGCAGATCTGCGGCCCAGTTGGCATGTTGTTTCCAGCTCTGTGCCCAGCATTCTGCTGCTGGAAGAGTACAGAGTGATGCCAGGCTGCGGGCACTCCCTGTGGGACAGGGCAATGAGGCACCTGCATATGGAATCCTGAGTGCAAAGCTGTCCAAATGCAGTCTGCAGCACTGGGCGCATACACTCACTGGAGGTGCCCCACCTGTCCCCAGGGCCTACTGGCAGCAGACGCACAAGCTTGGGAGCTGGCTCTCCAAGAGGCCAACTTCCCTGTGGGGAATTTGAAATGAACTTGCATAGGCAGAAGACCAGGAAGCCAAGGGTAGGAACCAAGGAGGCTGGGCTGGAGTCTCTGTGTTGGAGGGAGAGTCCCTGGGAGTGTCTGAGGCAAGAGGCTGCGGATGAAGGGAGCAAATGGGCTATGTACACAGAGAGACCCAATTCTTCAGCTGCCACCAGGGAGCCAGCACTGCGGGCCTCCCTCGAAAGGCACCCATGACCCTCAATCCAGGAGCACTTAATGCCCCCTGGTCAGCCTAGACATCCCAGCCACTTCTGGGCACCTCCTTTCTTCTCTGTTTTCCCATCTGAAAAATGGGTGTACAGCCACCACGAGAGTGTTCTGACAGTTTATAAGCCTCTAGTGCTAAACCTGGTGCCAGCACCTCCTTCAGTTCTCCCCGTGAAGGTTGCCCAACATGGGCTGTGGTGGATGCTGGTGTGACTACTCGGCTTCCCCTTCAGGGAAGACAAACCACTCTGAGCTGCAGGGTGAGCTGAGGGCAGTCAGCCCTGGGCTGTGCTACAGGGGTGACCTTGTTTTGGCCATGCCCCTGCTGCTTGGCAGCCATTCAGGGACTAACAGGCAAGGCAATACAAAGGTCTGGCTGCCCCGCCCTACACAGGGGTGACTCTGAAGCATGGTCTGGCCTGTGATTCCTGGGGAGCCCTGCTGAGGCCTCTTGGGAGACTGCCTTAACTTCTGCGTGTGCCCTCCTGCCCCCTGCCTGCACCCCCTTCCCACAGTGTGCATCTCAGATTGTGGCTGCAGCCAGCTGAAGGTTGGGGCACATTTTTGGGGCCAGCAGGAGCAGATACCCTCCTGGTAAGGAAGCCACAGGACCGTGCCTCTCTGTGCAAGCTCACAGCCACATGGCAGCACGATGGAACAAGCAAACATCCTTGGGAGGCAGGTCAATTGTCCTTACTCCATGGACTCAGAAGCTAGGGCCCGGGAAAGTGGCTGCAGACAGACCCACCTGGTCCTTCCGAGCCCAGCTGGCACAGGTTGAGGTCTTGCACCTGAGGGCAGAGCTTCCCGCACCACTGGCAGGAGGCTGGGGAGGCAGAGGGCCCCTCTGCTCTTGCCCTTTGAGAGGCCTCGGCATTTTACAGAGCTCTCAGCCACTGCAGCTTCCGTGGGGATGGACAATGGAGAAAACTCACTGGCCTTTGCCTGGCATCACTGCCCAGGACGGGTGGTGCAGGCGGGCGAGGCTCCATCGGGGAGGACCTGCATCTCTTGGTCTTGCCAGCACCAGACTGTGCATGAGCAACCGAGCATTGCCGATGCCCATCTGATACTGGGAGAAAAGGCAGGTGGGTGAAGACGAGACAGAAGCAGTCTGTCTGCTGCAGGCGGTGACACTCCAGGGCGGGTCCCTCCTCAGCACAGAGACGCATTTCATATACTGTGAAATGAAACACCTACGGAACAGGGCACAGCTGCACAGACTTCCCACGAAGAGAACCCCCGTGGCGTCACCTCCATGGCCAGAAACAACAGAACAGAAACAGAGCATCCCACGGCAGCATCCACCGGCACCCCTGAGCCCCACCTGCTCCAGAGACGGCCACACCCCCGACACTCACCACAGTCAGTGGTCACAGCCTTGCCTCCCCACCCCACTTCACCCGCTCCACGCCCTCAGACACCAGATGCCGCTTCTCCCTGCCTGAGACCCGTCCACACCACATGCTGCCATCCTGTGCTGCTGGCTGGGTGTTGGCTGGGCTTGGTGGAGCCTGCTGCTGCCCCTGGTCCCAGCCCGGCTCGTCATCACAGCAGAGCACTGAACCAGTCCCTGAGCCTCCTGTGCCTCTGTGTGAATGAAAGTGGTGATTGCTCTGGAAGACCTGCAGCGGGGCCTGGCACGCAGCTCCTAAAACCCTTTGTAATCTCCTGAGCCATAGAGGCCCTATGACGAGTGTCTTGTTCCGATATTCTTCTGACACAGAGCTCCCAAATCCCCTGTCATTTCCTGGGTCGTAGGAGTGTCTTCTGTTCTAATGAGGTGACCTTGGCTGGGTTCCTGGATGGGGCTGCTCACCAGAAAGACCAAGCCAGGATCAGAGGCGTGGAGCCTTCCGCCCTGTCCCACATTCCCTGGCACGGGGAGGGTGGCCAGGGATTGAGTTGACGGTGATCCCACCTCTGTAATGCAGCTTCCTTGAAACTCCACGGAGGATGAGGGTCACAGAAAGCCCACTTTGTCCAGCATGTCCGCACGCCAGGCAGTGGCCTGCAGCCAGCGGCACGAGGACAGGAGCGCCTGCACCTGGCACCCTTCCAGACCTCGCCCTGTGCCTCTCTCCACCTGGCTGTTCATCTGTGTCCTTTATCAGCCCCTTGATCAATGTAATAAACCTCTAAATATAAGCAGAGCGTTCCCCCTGAGCTCTGGGAGGCATCCTAGTGAATTACTGGGGTTGTGCAGAACTCCAAGCCAGACAGCAGCTGCGGGTGACCTGGGGCATTTGAAGTGAGGACCACAGCCTGCGGGACTGAGCACTTCCCCTGGGGCCCCAGCACTACCTCCAGGTAGTCAGTGTCAGAATCCGAGGGCCTAATGCATCGCTGGTGTCCAGAGAGTAAGATAATCAGTTCAGATAGGAAGTGAGCATAGAGCCCAGAAAACACCTGGAATACCTGGGGTCCTTCTCAGCCTGGATGGGACACCAGGTCTGTAGCTGCCTTTCTGGGGGACTCAATTTCCCCAGCAGCACTGGCAACCAACAGAAAAGGCGAGAGGCGCTCGGAGGGTCCACCCCGTGCCTCACAGCCCTGGCATCCTCAGTCACCTGGGGAACGTCCGTGTACACCTCCCTCCCCACCACCCCAGTGCGGCCCCTGAGATCAGCAGCACTCAGCTCCGCCACTTTTTTTCCGTGCAGATTTGTAAGGACAGACATGAAGACTGCCAGTCTGGGTGACTTCCAGGATTCCTCACAGCAGCACCAACCATAGGACAGTGCCGCTGGGGGATGGGACGGACTCCAGCCATGGCCATGGCTGAGACAGGTGGGAGTGGTTCCTTCCCTCCAGGATTCTCCACTCAGGGCCTTTCAGCACTGAAACAGGCCAGGGAGCCCTCAGCCCTGCCTAATGGGGCCTCTGTGTGCCATGGCCAGCCGCCCTACCCTAGCTCTCCCCCTCCCCCCACTGCCTCTGTTTTGTACACAAACACCCACCTTGGGCACTGGAAACCTCCAGGCCTGTTTTCTTTCCAGCAACAATGCACTTTTTTTCTTAAAGGCACCAGTGAGTATTCCTGGGTTTTTGAGACCCAAGGAGAGTGTTGGAGAGGTGGCAGGCCACAGTGTCCCTAAGAGCCACACCCAGGGCCTGGCAGCCCACACTGGGGCTCTGAAGGACCACTGGCAGAAAAAGAGTGAACAGTGCCATGGGACCCCAGAGGCCAGCTCACTGCCAACCTCTCTCTCTTTATGTAGCTGTTATCTTAACACGGAATTGGGTAGTGGCTCAGTGCACAGGGGTCACCTGGGGTCAAACAAACCCTTTCCTGAGCAGCTTAATGAACAGGGCCTGGCTTCCGGTTCTTCCTGGATGGCAGAGGGAAGGGGACCTGCTGAACAGCTTCCCCAGACCATCAGCCTGCAAGAGGCCTGGGGGGACCAGAAGCCCACTAGGGCCCAGAGGAAGAGTCGCCTATGCGTGGCCCCAGGGACAGATGTCCCTTCCTCAACACAGGGCAGCAGGCCCTTTGCAATGGTGGGAAAGATGCCTGTTCAGTGACCACAGGGTGGGCTGGGGACCCAGGGTCCCATGCAGAGCTGAGGTGTACCAAGCTGGCACCACCACCATGCTCCCTGTCCCAGGGACACAGATGAGGACAGCCCTGCAGGGAGGACGGCTTCCAGCTCACCCATCTCCCTCTGAGGGCGCAGTGGGGATAGGACAGGGATGGCCAATTGGGCGTGTGGTCTGTCCCGCAGGCAGCCCCACTCCCCAACTCTGAGCATGGGGGAGGGGCAGCCCCAAGCCCCGCCCCCCGACATGGAGACTCCTTCCTAGCTCGGAGAGGCACTGTGGCCAGGAAGCACTTGCTCCTTCCCATTAGCCCCACCACTCCCTCCCCAGGGCTGCAGGTGCAGCACAGCACAGGGAAAGACAGATTGGCAAGAGGAAAAGGGCCTCTGATTCTCTTGGGGCTTCGATGCAGTCTGAATAGACCAGGGGGCAGAGGGAGAGGCTCACCGAGAGCAGAGGAGGGCCCCAGGAAGATGCATGGGGTGGCAGATAGGCCAGCGGCTGCAGGAGGCAGCCTGCTGAACGGCCTCCTACCCTGGGCACTCGACTTCTCTGCGGGCAGCAGTCCAGCTCCCTGCTCCCAGGAGAGAGAATTTACGACTACTAAATTCTTTGGGGAAATTTTTTTTTTTGGGGAGGCTCTGCTTTTTAGGCACAGAGGAGAAAAACAAAAACTGATCACCTCTCCAGGGCAGAATATTCTGGGTCCCTCAGAAGTCTACAAGATCCACAGGGCCTCCCTGATGGGAGCACCCTGCCCAGCCCTCCTCACACTGACCTATTGGACAGTCTGTCCATGCTCAGGCTGCCCATGCGCTGTCCCCTGCCCCTGCACACCAGCTTGTTCCCCGCCAGCCCAGGCAACACCTTCACCAGAGCCTTCAGCTCCCACCGCACCCCCTTGCTATTCACCACCTTGCGGTCGTTTACTCACTCAACAAACACTCCCTGGCAGGTTTCTCCCTGCCAGGCCCTGGCTGGGCTCCAGATTGTCAGCCACCAGGCAGCTCAATCTGTGTGTTCTGGGAGCTGCACCCACTGGAAAGACACACAGACACCTGGTAGTCACAGCCCAGGCACAGGAGTCCAGGCAGTGACAGGGAAGGGCTGGGCTCCAAAGATAGCTGTGAACAAAGAGAATGGAGGAGAGAAAGAGGAGGAAAGAAGGGAGGGAAGAGGAGAGGGAGGGATCGAGGGAGGCCCACTGCCCTCCGGCCACCTTTCTCCTCTCTGGACAGGGCCCAGCCCCTCCCCCCACCCCACACACCCTCTGGAGTAATCAGATATTCCAAGAGCTGTTCCTGCATGATAAGCCTTCTCCAGATAACCCCCTCTCCCCTGTAAATGAGTTTAAATATTGATCCGCCCAATCAAGGCAGGTTAATATTCAACCAGGTCCAGCACGGGCAGCCCTAGGGTGAAGCCATGGGAGGTAAGGATGGTTGGACAGCAGGGGGCGCAGCCTTCTCCAAAAACTGCTCATTCGGAGGCTTGGGCTGGGGGCCCCTCACCCCAGCGTGCTTGTCCCCCTGACGGTCCGAGGGACAGGGACGCTATCCAAGCCCAGAGCTCATGCAGACACCACTGCCCTGAGCACTCTGCTCATCCTCATGCCGGGTCCCCACGCTGCAGGGACCCCCAGAGCCACACCCTCACACCTCACACTGGCAGGGCTGGCCCTTGCTGATCCTGTAGGACCCTTAAGGTGTGGCCCGCTGAGTTGTCCTGCCAGGGTCCATCCTGTCCAACACCATCCAGCTGGGATCCACAGCCTGCCTGACAGTACACATGGACTCACAAACAGTAATGGGGGACCGCACAGCCCAGGACTTGCCAGGATTCGGGAGAAGTCGTTGAGTGTGGCGGCTGGGCTGGCCTTGAGCAGACTGCTGGCCAGCAGGCGGGCAGCCTCCACGCCCACACCCAGGAAGCCCCATCTGCAGCCCGGGTCAGCTTCCCCTAAAGCGAGGATGGGTGGAGCTCAGAACTGCAGCCCAGCTGGGCAGACTCAGGGTGACCTTGGTGCCAGCGGACCTCAGCCTTCTCTCCTTCCCACCCTTAGCTCACTCTCTCCATCACGAAGGCTCATTTCTCACGAGAGGAAGGTGTTTCCAGGCCAGTGGTTTCAAAGTGTGACCCCCTGGAAACCTGTTGTAAGTGCAAATTCTCAGCCCCCGACCCCCACCCTGCCCCTGGCTGGAGGCTGTATGGGTGGGGACCCAGAGCTGGGTCCTGCCAGCCCCCCTGGAGAGTATGGTTCTCGGCTGGGCCTCAAAGTCACCTACAGCCAGTGAGCTGCAAATCTGAATGTAATCTTCCTGTCTCTCACGGGTTCACTGTGTGCCAGGGCCATTCCTTTAACTACCTTAAACTCAGCCAGTACACATTGCGGTCTTATGAGGCAGGCATTCATCCCATTTCCCAGATGAGAAAAGAAAACACAGAAAAGTCACATAACCTTGCTCAAGGTGACAAAAACAAATTAAAGCCAGGCACCATGAGCCATTGCACCAGGGGTTCACCCAATGCAGCCCTTGGATTAGCATCACCTGGAAATGTTCTGGCTTTACAGCTTCGGAGACCCCAGCTCAGAACCTCTGGGCGCAGGGCTCAGCCATCGGTTGATCAAGCCTCCAGCTGATTCTGATGCAGTTCAAGAAATGCAGCCTGAAAATGAGATGTCCCACTGCACTGATCCCAGAAGCCTGGCTGGGGAATGTCTCCTGGGAATGACCCATCTCGCAGTGTGGCTCCGTGTCTGCCCACGGGGAGGCAGCCACTGCAGCTGTGCCTCCCAGGCTCCCTCTCCTAGGGGTGCGAAGGAGCTGTTCTGTCTCTGTGGCCTCCACACCAGGCCACCCTCTTGGCTACACCACACCGCTCCTATGACTTCTGGTTGTGTCTGGGTCCCTTGGAAGCCGAGGCTGCACAGGCCAGAAAGACAGGCAGGCGGGGGCTTGGCTCCTAATGTCTCTGCAGCGTTGGCATACTCCCGGCCCTGAGCTATGAATGTACAGGGTTTGTGCCCCCCAATGTTGTATTGAAGCCTAAACTCCAAGGCCAGGCGCTAGGAGGTGGAACCTTCGGAAGGTGAGTAGGTCATGAGGGTGGAATCGTCAAGAGTGGGAACAGGGCTCTTGTATGAGAGAACCAGAGGCGCTCAGCCCCCGTCCCAGTGAGGGCCCAGTGAGAGGCGCTACCTGTGGGCCAGAACTACTGAGTCTACCGGCACCTTGATCATATCCTTCCCACCCTCCAGAACCTGATAACTTTCTGTTGCTTCATAAGCCACCCACTCAGCACATGGTGCTTTGTGTCAGCAACCCAAGGGATTAAGACACCCAGCATGTTCCTCCTCGGGTTTAGAGTCTCCAGAACGGTTTCCCACACTGCTTAGAACATGCATGTGCACACACACTGCATGAGGCCGTGCCAGTACAGTCAAAGGGCAGGGCAAAGCCAGGAAGAACAGGCCAGGCAGACCACCGGGCAAGTCGGCACCTGCACTGCTAGAGAAAATGAAACAGAGGATTCCAAGTACTGTTTTGTGAAAGTCTTTTTAAATTGAGAGGCAGAGTTACAGAGTTCCCACCTGATGGGTCACTTCCTAAATGCCTGCAACAGCCAGCCAAGACTCCGGATTAAACCTGGAGCCAGGAACGCCACCCAGGTCTCCCATGTAGGTGGCAGGGATGCAGCTACTTGAGCCATCATCTGTTGCCTCCCAGGGTCTGCATTTGCAGGAAGCTGGAGTTGAGAGCCAAAGCAGGGCATTGAACCCCGGGATCTTAACCGGCTTAACCACTTAGGCAAACACCTGCCCCGTGAAATTCTTACCATGTGGGTGTGTACTGTTTAACATCGAAAACTCCTGAGAATTGCCACGCCATCCGCTTCACACACACACACACACACACACACACACTGTGGACATCACTCCTGCTCCGCTACAACAGGCTTCTTTGGGACCTGGAACACCCAGCTGTTTCCCGCCTCTGAGCTCTCTGCCTGCTCTGCATTTCTTTCTTTTTTTTTTTCCTCTTTGTGTGTGTGTATGTGTGTTTAAGATTTATTTTATTTAAAAGGCAGAGTTACAGAGAGAGAAACACACACACACACACACAATATTCCATCTGCTGCTTCACTCCCCAAATGGCCACAACAGATAGAGCTGCGTCAGGCTGAAGCCAGGAGCTCAGTCTCCTACATGGGTGGCAGGAGCCCAACTACCTGAGCCATCACCTGCTGCTCCCAGAGTGCACATCAGCAGGAAGCTGGAATCAGGAACAGAGCCAGAATCTAATCCCAGGCACTCCAATATGTGATGTGGGCATCGCCAGCAGCATCTTACTCACTGAGCCAAAAGCCCACCCCTGCTCCCATGTTCACCTGGGAGCCTTGTCCTGAGCCTGGTTTGTGTACACTGCTTCACAGGCCTTCAGCCCCATGTAGACAGATTGTATTCCTATCTCACAGACGAGGAGCAGCCTGCTCAACATCACATGGATACAGGACGGCAACCCATGACCCGAAGCCCCCCCGCTCTGTTCCTCCCCGGGGGACATGCAGACAAGTGAGAGTGGACTTAACCAGAGTGTGTGGCCATCTGGGGAGTGAACCAGCAGATGGAAGACCTCTCTCTCTGCCTCTCTGTAGCTCTGCCTTTCAAATTCACAAATAAATCTTAAAAAGACTAGTGTTAACTCAGAGTCAGAGCATGGTATGGTGGGTGCCAGGGCCCAGAGGGAAGAAGAGGGAGCCAGGGTTCACTGGATATGGAGACTTCTGGAGATGGATGGTGGTAATGGCTGCGCAAGAATGTGAATGCACTCACCACCACTGAACTGTGTGCTTGGAAATGGTTAGACAGACAATGCTATGTTCGCTTATTTTACCCAAGTTCAAAAACCAAACTGTAGACCTGTGCCACAGGGGCTTCTTACAAATGAGTTTTATTTGCATTCTGACCCAAGCACAGATCCCACACACAGATTTCTCATGTGCACAATGGAACAGTAACAAGTGCAAAATATGCGATACTCCAGGTACAAAATGACATGGCAGGAGGACAACTCCAGTCTCCAGAACCCATCGCACCCACTGGGCCCGGCCCGATCAACACCCCACCACCTTGAGAAACGAATCACCCAGCGTGGAAAAAGGCAGGCCAGTTACATCCTGACAAAAGAGGCACAACTTTAAATACACACACATTAGCAGGACACAGGAGCCTCATTTCCACCATGCGAGAGGGCTGGCAAGGCAGCATCCAGGCCTCATGGAGGCTTCCCAAGCCCAGGTTGTCCCGCCCACCTGAGCACGTGGTCTGGAACCAGGGCCCACACTGGTGCTCATCCAGGTCAGTCTGTTAGCACCTGTAGGACCCTGGCCTGCAGCCTGAGCTATGGAGAGACTCTAAGGAAAAGCATGGAGCCCAGAGCCTGGCCTTGGCCCAGGCCACTCCTCCAGCCACCGTCTACACCCAGCGGGAAGGCAGAGAGGGAGACAGATGCATTCAGAGGCTGGATGAGCTGCAACTGAGCAGCACCACCCCAGCTGCACACTGGGCCACACCGCCTGGAAGTCCTGCCCTGTCAAACTCTGTCCAAGAAACCGGTCCTCGCACCCACCCCACAGAGGCCACCACGGTCCAAATGACGTCCTTCTTAGGAGGCAGGGCAGCAAAACATTTGGGAGGGGGTTGCAGGTCCCCAGAGAGGCCAGGAAGCCCTCAGGCCACAGGGCACTCCCTGGCAGTGAGGCCAGGCCGCTACTCCCAGCGTCCAGTGACCAGGCCACAAGGCCGCCACCCGCAGTGGCTCAGCAGCCCGTGAATGCTAGAACAAGCCCTGGCTCCGTCAGGCCTGGGGACCCTGGCCCCAGGGATTCAGGCCAAAGACCTGACAGTGTCCAGGAACAGGCGAGCAGGCAGGGAAGAGAGAGAAGAAAGGGACTCCGCCTCCCCAGAGACGCGGGGCGGGGGGCTCAACAGGAGGACCAGAGCTTCCCAGGAGTGCTCGCAGCCACCCAGGAAGCAGCATGCTCAGCCGGCAGGGGGCTCAGAGCCCGCTCAGCCGAATCCACGCCTGCTTCACCGCACAAACTGCTGCTTCGGGAGTTAAAGAAGCCCTTGCCGTCCTGGCCTTCCGGCAGCCAGCCCGGCGGGGACGGAGCGTGCTGGAGGAAGGCTCTGTGGCTGGCAGACTGCCTCTGTCTGGCTCTAGAGGGGAAACAGGCTTTAAGGGCCAAGAGGCAAAATCCATACGCTGGCATGGCAGGAAGCAAAGTTTCCACCATTTTTGAACTGATGAACTTCAAAACATACAAAGTATTTTTGGGGTGATATGGTTCTACTAATAAGAAGAGTGGGGCTTTTTTGGGGGGGAAGGGGGAGTATTTTACCTAACTGGGTGCTAGGAGAGTGTTCCCCATCATCAAACAGGCACAAATGCACCGGCCGACCCGAAGAGGCAGGGCAGATGCTGGTCACTGCTGAAGCCGCTTCTTTTGAAGAAAGTCTAGAAACTCCACAGAGAAGAGCCTTACTGTCCCCTACAGCCCACCAGGCCTCCTGGGGATGGAGGGCGTGAGGACCCCTCGGGGGAGCAGGTGGTTTGCTGCCTGCACTGGCAGCCCAAGCTGAGGCAGTGACGGCTCCTCCCCACCCCTCACCCCCTCCAGCTGTCCGGGACAGAGCCACAAATCCACACCTTGGAGTGACTAGCCAGGGCCTCTGCCTCTAAAGCCCCAAACGGTAAGAGGGGAGACGGATGGTCCAGTTCTGGGCCTCGGCATGGGAGCTGCCGCTCAGATGTCACCTGTCACCCAGTGCTGGCAGGCAGTTGACAGGTTGGATGGGGGGGAGGGGCATGTACAGGTGCCTTTGCTGCGTTCAGGAGTCTCAGGGCTCCCCTAGGTGGGTCTCAGGAGGGGAATCCCAGGGCCCTGCCCTTTACAGGCATTGGGAAGGATGGGTGAGCACAGGGGAGCTATAGACATTGCCCAATGGCCAGTCTGACTACTGAGACCTCAGAGTCCACACCCCCGGGAGAAAGGGGCCTGCCAGGAGGCGGTCGTGTGGAAGACTAACTCCAGGGACCTTGCTCTCAGGGCCTGGCAGATAGATGCTAGTTGTCAGCACTGCTCATCTGGCTGCAGGGGCCCACTTAGGGAGCACAGAGTCCTACCCAGGGCAACCTTACCTAACCAGCTCCATTAAAGCCTCTGCAGGTGTCTCCTAAGATCCAAAGGGAATCAGTCGGCAACTCAGGGAGCTTGTCTTCCCCAGCTGCTAAGGTGGTTCTGAGCCAGAGGGGAGCACTCATGTCCACACCCATGCCTACGTGAGCATGCATCTGGGAGGTAGCTGGTGGGGAGCACCGAGGGGCCCTGGAAGTGGGCTGATGGAGAGCAGACCACACTGGGAGCTAGAGAAGATTCCCAGCCATGTCAGCATGCATGCAACCTTGCCACGCAGGAGCACTGCCAACACAGCCAGGACACGCACAGACCAAGGCCACCTGCCTACTGTGTGATTTTGATGCAGAGAAGGGGAAAGACTCTCTGCTCCTCAGATTCACCCCATGACTGCTGGCACAGACTCCCCAGGTCTCCTAGGGAGGAGACAGAAACCCAGAAGCGGTGAGCAAGGGTCTGGGGCCCAGGAACCCTCTGGCTCCTGTTCCCTTCCCTCCTCCTGCACCTCGGGCAGTGCCAACATTGGATCCCTGAGCCCCTGTGCTCCTCTGTTTCCCCACCTTCTCTGAGAGCCCAGGTGTTTCTCCCTCTGCTCCAGGACAACAGCAAAAGAGGCTTTTCCATTTATTTCAACTCGTTAATGATTTTCAGACCGGTCACTCAGGCCAGCCCCTGAAGCAACACTGGACTTGGAAACTTGTCCCACGTGGCTCAGCCAGCTCCAGACGGCTCCAGGTAAGCCTTCTCTGGGTTAATGGCTCTGCTTAAGCGGCCTGAGGTCACTGGGGCAATGCTTGACCTTTGTGTAGGACCCCAAGCCAAGACTCTGAACTCTCCACCCTATCCCTTCCACCCCTCCCCCTGACCCCTGACCCTGACCCCTTCCCCCAAGGAATCCCATTGTTCTCCCACTCAATGGCTTCAGTCTAAGGTGAAGGTGCAGCCTGGTAAACAGGAAACGTTTATCACAACCTTGCAAACAGATGCTGGCCCCACACTTCAGAACTCTGGGCTTTGGGTGTAACTCTGCAAAGCATAGCAGCACTCGGCCCCTCTTCTTTCCCTCTGGGGTCCCCTTCAAAAGGCTGCTGTGGCCAAGCAGAAGCCACAGCCTAAGACGGCCAGGGAAGGGAGTCACCCTTCCCCATAGCAGAGTGCTATGGTCTTTTCTGTATCTCCGTGACATGAGAAGTAACACCCATAGCTTTCTTTCGCAGACAGGACAAACTGCTGAATCACGAAGCTCTGACATTTTGAGACCAAACTGCCCTGTGGGCTCTTCTGATACTTATCATTTTCCATTGTTTTGTCAGCTAGAATATGTCACCACCACCACCTACAGGAAGCAGATGCCAGCACCCATGTCACAGGCATGCCAGAGAAGGAAGATCCTGCTAACAGCAAATAAGATGTAACCGAACTTTATTAATGACCATCTTTTGGAATTCAGAAAAATAAAAATAAAAATTTAGAATTTAAATCTTTCCTGGCATCAGTTGGCCCGGGCAGTGGCATCTCTTGGGTGTGGCGACCAAGGTTACCACGAAAGCTGGATGTCAGAAAGCCAGAAGACCCACAGTCAATATGAGTTCTGGGTCTTCCAGTGGGTGATGGGACCTCAAGTGAATTGTTCCTCTCTGTGGGACTCAGGTTCCTGCTGATTCAAAGAGGAAAGGACTGGTCTTGAGCTTCCCCTAAGTCTAGTGTGTAGAGCTGGAATATGTCCCAGGAAGGACTGCCGAGCACCAGGCAGGGACATGGCCCAGTGCTGCTGAGACAGGAGGGGGAGACGGCAGCAAGAATGGGATGGGAAGACCATTGTAATAATGGTGGAACCAGAACAGGACTGAGTTTTTAAAAAACGGTAGAGGGGGCTTCCCAATGACATCAACATGTCCCCCAAAAAGAGACGCAGTAAGGAGCAGGAACCTTCAGCAAGGGTGCCCAGACAATTGCACAGGTGGGATTAGTGGATATCCACATGCAGAAGGATGAGCTGGAACCCCCGACTCCACACTGTACACATGTACAAAAATCAGCTCAAGATGAACCAAAGATCACTGGGAGTAACAACTAATACCACAAAAATTCTTGGAGGAAAATACACGCATAAGTCTTCTTGACCTTAAGTTAAGTGATGATTTCTTAAATGTGACACCAAAAGCACAAACAGCCAAAGAAAAGATAAGTCTCTTGGATATCATCAAAATTGCAAACTTTGGGGCTTCAAAGGACACTATCACGAAAGTGAAGATGATTCATAGGAGAAAATTCTTACAAATCATACACCCAATAAAGGGCATGCATGTAGGATATACAAAAAATTCAGACAATTCAGGAGCAAAAAGACAAAAAGACCAACTAAGAAGCAGAGGATGGATCTGAATAGACATTTCTCCAAAAACAATGCACAAATGGCAAACAAGTTCAACACAAGTACCTACCAGGGAAATGCTGATCCAAATCACAGGGAGATACCATTTCATATCCACCATGGCACTACAGCCAAAAAAGACAGACAATAGCCAAGTGTTGGTGACATCGTGGAGAAAATGGAAATTTACACCCTGTGTGCAGGAGTGCAAAATGGTGCAGCTGTTAGGAAAAACAGCCTGGCAAGTCTTAAAAAGCTAAACCCAGAGTTACCACGTGACCCAGTCAGTCCATTCCTAAACCTGTTCCCAAGAAACAAAAATAAATGCCCACAAAACTTGTATAAACATTCATAGCAGCATTATCTGTAAGAGCCAAAAAGTAGAAACAATCCAAATGTCCATCTGCTGATGAGCAAACAAAACGTGGTACATCATACGATGTAGTGGCAATAAAAAAAAAAAAGAACAAAGTCCTGTAAATGCTCAACATGGATGATTCCAGAAAACATGCAGGGGAAAGAAGCCAGTCACAATTGACCATGTTGTATGATGCCATATACTGATATGTCCACAAGAAGGAAATCTGTCTACAAAGTAGACACCTGGTTGCCTGTATCTGGAGGAAGTGGGCAGAAAGCAGGGTATTTCAAGCCAAGAGGACAATAAAAATGTCCAAAAATTGATCATGACTCTGAGTTGATTGTGATTCCATGAGTTTTGCTAAAAACCATAGAACTGTACAAGGCTACATCAAAATGTTCATTGAAAAACGGAAATATTATTCAGCTATAAAAAGAATGAAATTCTGTTGTTTGCAGCAAAATGGACACAACTGGAGGACATCAGGTGGAGTGAAATGCAAGCCAGACACAGAAAGACAAACAACCTGTAGGAGCTAAAATTAAAAAAGAAGAAAGGCCTGTGTGTATCAGTATTGTTGCAAATACACTTTTGAGAAACTTTGTTTTATACCTTTGTCAAACCAACAGTTAAGAATGTACACCATGGGGCAGGTGCTGTGGTGTAGCAGGTTAAGCCACCATCTGCAGCACCAGCACGCCAAATGGGCACTGATTCGTGTCCCGGCTGCTCCACTTCTGATTCAGCTCCCTGCTAATGAGCCTAGGAAAGCAACAGAGGATGGCTCAAGTCCTTGGGCCCCTGCACCCACATGGGAGACACAGAAGCTTGGCCCAGCCCAGCCCTGGCCATTGTGGCCATCTGGGGAGTGAATGAGCAGATGGAAGACCTGTCTGTCTCTCCCTCTCTCTACTCTGCCTTTCAAAATAAATATACCTTTTTTAAAAAAGTTATACTATCATAGTTTTAATGATCTGTGATTACTTTAAAATGTATTATCTATGGGTGAAATGGTCATCTTTCCATTTCATTATTGTTTTAGCCATTGTCTATAAATTCCCACTGAATTAGGATCTTGTTGATTTTTACTTGTTAAACTTCTTATTCAGGGAAGTATTAAGAAGCTAAAAATAAGAAAGGGAGAAGCAAAGGGGGTAGGAGGGAGATAGGGGAGGGAGGGAATATCACTATATTCTTAGAATTGTATCTATGAACTATATTGAATCTGTTAAAAACTACTTAAAAATATTTTTTAAAAAGATGTTTACCTTGGTGCAAAAAATTTTGGAAATCGATGCAATTTTTCATAACATGCATTTTTTCCATGTACTTTTTGAAGCTGCCTTGCACACTCAAGTGGGTGAACCATGTGGTGTGTGAATTATACTTCAGTAAAAGCTATTAGCTCCCCCTAGAAACAAGAGAAAGAAATCCAGCGCCAGTCTTCACTGTGTGGGTACACCATGGCTACTGACCCCACAGAGCTGTTTCTGCTGCTAGAAATGGCTTCTTTCAGATGTTAAACTACTTATCACCACCCTATCACTCTATCAGGCAGGTGGCTTTGCTCCTCTGGCCTCCATTTTCCCATCTGCAAAACAAAGGATGCCTGGTTCTGACTACGTTTCAATGCTTTGGAAGGTGAAGCTGAATCAGCAGAGTCCTAGTGCTAGGCCACAGGAACCACAGGCAAGACAAAGACTAATCGCTGAGTCTACCAGTCACTGATATCCAAATGCCATCTCAGGTAGGCCATTTGGAAAGGTGACCCCACCATTCCAAGGTAGGCAAAATACCCTCAACATCCCCTCTGCGATTGCAAAAAGGTCAGAGTGTACAGGAGGCGTCCCACAGAAAACAAAATGTACCTGAGGAACCTGGCAAATTTAGCAGTGAAGAACTACCGTCTTCTCTAAAGAGGATTTTGTAAGTGCATCTGAGAGGGCCTGGTACCATGATGATGGTCAAGGTCATCTGATGATACAATGGAAGGCTCCCTGCCTAGTCCTCCTTGTCCCTGATTGCTCAGGAAATAAAATTATACTAAAGTAGTTCCAGAGGAATCATTTTGTTCCCATCCAGGCAAATGGGCTTTTTCCACCCCTCCAGCAGGCTTTAGAACACCCAGCTGTGTGGCAAGTCGTACATGTACACCAGGGTGCCCACCACGCCAATACAGAGATGGAGATGAGTGCAGCTCTGGGCTTGCAGCAGCAGATCCTTCGAAACGAGGGAGAAGCGAAGGAGCAGAAGGCACAGGATAACGCACGCCCATCCCATCATCCAAGACCAGAACAGCTCACTGAGAAGGGAAACAAACAGCAGGATAGGGCAAATCGCCTCCATCGAGTCCGCGGGGCTGGTCTCGGAGCCAGCCACCAGAGACAGGGTAAAGGGATGGGATGAGGCGAAGCCTTCTGCAGGGCCAGTGAGCAATCAGAAGGGACCAACGAGGTGGTACCAAGAGAGATACCCAGTGAGCCTTCAACTAAGAGGCCGGAGGCCCCACTGTGTCCCTTTAGAATATGAGGGCTAGGAAAAAGAACAAGAAACTGTCCAAAAGCTGGAGGCCAGGAGCCGGGGGAAAAGACCCACTGGCTTTCTGCACACCAGACTTCGTGTCCATGGGCTTCTGCTGGTTGACGGTCTGTGGCTTCCATCGCCTGTGCAGTGCAGGGTCCTTCCCAGCTCCAGGTGGCCAGTGAGGCTGCAGCTTACATCCAAAGGCGTCTGTGGGGCTGGGCACTGGGAGGCAGGTGCATGACCTACTTTCACTCAGAGCCCACATTTCAGGATGACATGGTAGCCGTCATTGCTCTCAGCTGCACAAGAGAAACACTGTGCATATTTCACAGGAAGAAAGGTACATTCTTGCCATACTCGGGGGACCCAAAAGGAATGCTGGTAGGCTACTGGCAAATAAGCCCAAATAAGCCTCAAGGTTGAAGAAAGGACCTATGTCCAAGGGGGCTTTGGGCAAACTGTGGTTTTCATGGATGGAACAGCCCCCAGACCCCTAAAGGCACTCATTGGCTACAACCCACAGAACAAGGGGGAAGTGGCCTTGTGACCATTTGGGGTCTGTGACCCACCCACATGGGCCCAAAAGGCTCCACCCTCAGCCCCTGACCCTGAGTGAGGCATCGCTTCAATCAGACAAGAGATGGTAGGCGGGGGAGCATTACCTTTTAGTGTGCTGAGGGTAAAACAAGATTCATCTTGGAAATTCTGCACCATCTGAAAGGCAAGTGAGAGATGGCGTTCCTCAGCATTGAGCTCACCATTTATGTTAAGGGTAGCAGAGCCTGGGGCAGCGTCTGCACAAACTCAGGAGCCACACATGCTGAGAGAGCCATGAGAGAAAGACAGACAGCAGCCTGGGCGGGGATCGGGATGCTGCCATGGAACACGGGGCCTTGGGGTTGGGTGTTTGTGCTGGTTTTGCTTTGCCTTAGTAACTGGGTCATCCACTCCGTAACGGACATGCGACAGGAACACACATGTGGATGCAAGCTAAGCACCCTGAATCCAAAACTGCAAAACTCAAAATGCTCAAGTGATAATTAAACAGTCTCCAATTTGGAAGCATTCAGGGTTTTTATTGCTTTTTTATTTTTAAATATTTATTTATTTATTTGAAAAGCAGAGTTACAATGGCCAGGTCTGGGTTAGGCTGAAGCCAGGAGCCAAGAACTTCATCCAGATCTCCCATGTGGGTGGGAGGGGCCCAAGCACTTGGGTGGTCTTCCACTGCTTTCCCCAGGCTCATTAACAGGGAGCTGGATCAGAGATGCAGCAGCCAAGACACCAACTGGTGCCCTTACAGGATGCTGGTGTCACAGGTATCAGCTTAACCTGCTACTTCACAGTGCCGGCCCCAGGCATTCCATTTTTAAACTCTGGGATTAGGGATGCTCTACTGTAAAAATCTATGCAAACCTTCCAAACTCCAAAACAAGTCCAAGTCTGAAACAAATGTTTCAGATAAGATATTCAACCTGTATTAGTGGTAAATCAAAAACCACTTAAACTTTCTTTCCCAAAAAACTTTACACATAGAATATGTATGAGGACAATGTATGAGGAATATGCCTGTGTCTGCAGCCATGTCCGGACATGGACAATGTGCCACGGCTTCTTGACGAACTCCCCAGGGACCTCGGACAACAGCCTTTTTGTTCCTGTCTCAAGGTCCACCGGTGAAAGGGTGCTGTTTCAATGATGCGCACAGAGCAATGGCCAGGAGTGGGCAACAGGAAGCAGTTCACAGACTGGACAGGAATGACTATGCATTTTCTCCTAAGAGGCATGTGCCCTGGGAAAACACCTGCAAGTGTGCACAGAGCAGCATCGCTGTCTGCACTCATAGAACTTGAAAGTAGCCCCGGTGTCAGTCAGCAGCAGGCATCTGAACCACGCGTGTCACCCAGCCACACCCCTCCACGCACGCAGAGTTCAGCAATGAAAACAGCCAGTCACAGAGGACTACACCACTAACTCACTTACGTGAAGTTTAAAGCAGGCAAAATTAAATGACATAGCGAAGAGGAACAAGGAAATGATTAATACAAAATGCAGACTAGCGGGAGTGGAAGAGGAAATAACAAGAGCCTAAAGGGGCTTCCGATGGAATAGTCTAGTAACCTGAGGGCACGTGTGTGGGAACGTTAATGATGTTTGTTTTACTCTGCACAAATGCGGTGTACATACCCCACTTACATGTGCTGTATTCCATAATATACATGTAAAGAATATTGAAATTACACACATTCATAAACACACACACACACACCCAGCACAAAAGCTAAAGCAAAGAAAGCCAGCTGATGTTTTAAGGTCTGCTCTGGATTACGACCCCGAATCTTGCAAATCCAGCCACCTGTGGACCCCTGCTCCTCACCGCTTGGGCCTAACGAGGCATGAAGTGCACTTATTCTATATTGCCGGTCTGCTCCATCCAGGACTCCCTGCAGCCCAGCCACATGGGCTTAATCAGTAACTCCTTTGTTTAATTAAGTGCCCTTGCACCCCAGGGGCCGGCTCTGTGGCTGGTTAGCCTGCCTCCAGCCCTCTGGGCAATTAAGAACCAAAGGTTTCCAATTGATTCGGGGTTACGAGGCAAGGAGACTTGGGAATAAGAATCGCCTACTTAGCCAAGGTGGCATTTGAGCCCTGTTCTCTGCTTCACTTACTTCACGGTGACTCTCAGGGCACAGGGCAAGCTGAGGCAGGACGTCCCTCAGAGACCTGTGAAACTACAAGGGTTCCCCACATGCTTGGCTATTGTCTTCACAAATAGAAATTCATTCTGCAATGCAAAGTGACAAGGCTTCCATGCCCCACAGCTGTCCGTGGTTCTGGGCTCCAGCTCCTTCCCAGCTACTCTATAGGAAGCTCTGGTCCAGAGCCCTGGGCTCCATTCTCCTCTCCGAAATGGGGGTGGAGAAAAAAAGTCGCCATTCCTAAAGTCTAGTGGAGTTTAACTGCATGGAAGGAAGCCTGAATTGGTGACAGAAGTAGCAATTTGCAGAAAGCACACAGCTGGATCTTTGTCACGTGCTGTGAACACCCACACCTGCACACACTAGGGCACACACACATACTAGGAATTGCCTGGCACAGCACATCAAACCTATTATCAACTCTTCTAGGAAGAATGAGGACCATAAGGGTCTTTCACATTTCCCTTCTGCTGTTCTATCTCTTGATGTCCTCATCCTGATGATGAGTCATTTCTTAATTAAAGCATCAGGGTGGCCAGCGTTGTGGCGCTGTGGGTTAAGCCTCGCCTGTGACACCGGCATCCTCTATGGGTACCAGTTCGAGTTCTGGCTGCTCTGCTTCCAAGCCAGCTCACCGCTAATGCACCTGGGAAGGCAGCAGAGGATAACCAAGTGCTTGGACCCCTGCACCCACATGGAAGACCCAGATAAAGTTCCAGACAACTAGCTACAACCTGGCTCAGTCCTGGCTATTACAGTGATCTGGGGAATAAGCACATGGAAGATTTCTCAGTCTCTATAACTCTGCCTTTCACAAAAAAAATAAATAAATAAATCTTAAACACACACACACACACACAGAGCAGGAAAAAACCACCTAGCCACCCCCGAGGATTGAGATGAAACATGAGGGGAACGGCAGCCCAATGACAAGTGATCAGAAGACTACCACCAAGGGTGACAACTTAGGAAACACAGATTCCACATTCCAGGCACAAGGAGGTTTCAGCACCACTTGCCCCCCAAAGTAACAAGCACCCGGCAGGCACACACACACACACCCTGCTCAGAGTCTCCTGGCCACTGGCTCTTTTCTCTTTGATCCTGATCATAACGCGCCTGATGGCTGTAACCACCCCTCTTTGCAGATGCTGAGGCGGAGGCTCAGAGAGGTTTGCGACTCTCCCCCGGCCGCTCAGATACAGGGGCGCAGCTCTGGGCGAGGACACCAGGGCAATACCGCAGCCCACGTCTCCTGTGCCTTTCCCAGCCTCCACCCCTGCACCTGTTCTCTAAAATCCTTTCTAGGAAACTTTCCATTTCTGGAATTGACCTGGGCCCTGCTGGGGGCTGAGCAGGGGATTTTGGGAGGAGGTGGGTCTCGTGCTAGCTCAGAGCATGGGTCCCATGGCCGTGCTTCCTCCTTCCCAGCTGAGCCACCTGGCACAGTTCTCAGCCCGGGTGCCTCAGTCTCCCGTCTGTGAGACGGGCCACGAGGAGCGCATGAGTCACTGTGAGAACGCCGACGACAGGAGCCAGGACAGCAGGCACTCCGACGCTGGCACTTGTTGCCCACATTATATGGAAGACAGATCCAGGACAGAGCAAGCCTCTGAAAGCCTCTGCTCGGGACATGCGTAGAAGGCCTAAGTCATCAGCAAGCCTGGCCAGGACATGCGTGGAAGGCCTAACTCGTCAGCAAGCCAGGCCAGTGCCACAGCAGGCACTGCTCCAACAGCACCTGAGCCCTCTGCTGCCCCCGGCCTGGGCCTTGCTCAGGCCTGTGTTGCCACAGACAGACCCAGGCAGGTGGCAGCTCCTTTGCCCTTCATGGAAGCCTTGCTCTCACCTGCAAGTGACAGCCTGCCACCTTTCTCTGATTGCCACAGCCCTGCCCATGAGCACTGTGGGAACAGGGGTGCTCCCTGTGCCTGCTCAGCAACCAGCCACAGCACTGCTCAGCACTCAGACCCACATGTGGCCCCACAACCTCAACGCTCCCACCTCATGGCCCGGCAGGGGGCTGCAGGCGAGCAGGTGGCACGCGGATGAGACACGCAGGGCACCTTTGTGGCCCAGCGCCCAGGTGCTCCTGCCCACTCTGCCCAAGCCCGGCTGTCCCTCACCTCGTTGCTCACTACCACGTGGATGCCCGTGGGGCCCTGCCGGTACACACGGTGGATGTGCTGGGGGGAGATGCTGTACAGATTGGCGATCTTCTCAATCAGCTCCAAGGTGGTCAGCTCCTCCAAGAAGATGGCGTGGTACACTGCAGGAGACACAGCATCCCTCTTTGTAAACGGCCAGCTAAGCGCCATGGGCCTGCCACCACACCCCCACCGAGAACCACTGTGCGGGTGCTCACGCCCGTTGTAAGGGTGCAAGGGGCACCTGGAAGCCACACAGCTGAGGGTGCCACAGCAGGCCCCTGCAGCCATCCGCAGGCCGACAGAGGCTGGGCCCTGCCTCTTTCCTCCTGTTTCGCTCTCTCATGGGGCACTGGTAGAAAATGAGGAGACTCCTGGACTGTCAGACCCAGTGACATCCAGATGGGGGTGAAGTGGAGGCTGGAGCGGTCAGTTTCCAATGTGTGGCCAGATGCACTCTCACTTTGAGAGGGAGGAAGAAATCTGTGTCCCCATCTCATTCTTTCCATCAGTGAAAGACTAGCTGGCTCACAGCAAATTCTGCAGGCACGCAGCATGCACTCAATCGTAAGGGGCCTCAAGTTCCTCAAAAGCAAATGCATTTGGCCAAGTCCTTAGCAGGCCACTTGAGACATCTGCATCCCATACAGCAGTGCCTGGGTCTGAGTCCCAGCTCTGCTTCTCATTCTAGCTTCTTGCTAATGCACACCCTGGGAGACAGCAGAAGCATGGCTCAAGTCCTTGGATCCCTGCCACCCACGTGGGAGACCAGGATGGAGTTCCCAGTACCTGGCTTTAGCCTGGCCCAGCTGTTGTGGGCATCTAGGGAGTGAATCAATGGACAGAAGATCTTTTGCTGTCCCTGTCTCTCTCTCCTTTTCAAAGAAATATAAGTAAATTTGGAGGTCAGCATTGTAGCATACTGGATAAAGCTGCCACTTGCAATGCTAGCATCCTGTATGAGCAGCAGTTCAAGTCCCAGCTGCTCCACTTCTGATCCAGCTCCCTGCTACTGCCCTGGGAAAAGCAGAGGAAGCTGACCCAAGTTCTTGGGCCCCTGCTACTCTCATGGAGACCTGGAAGAAGCTCCTGGCTCCTGGCTTCAGCCTGGCTCCAGCGCTGGCTGTTGTGGCCATTTGGGGAGTGAATCAATGGATGGAAGACCTCTCTCTCTCTCTCTCTCTCTCTCTCTCTCTCTCATTCTTCCAAATAAACAAATAAATCTTTTTAAAAAATACAAAGAAACGTAAATGAATGTTTAAAGAAATGGAATGTGATTAAATGTGAGGTCCCCAAACCTCTTCCTCAACTACGGAACACTTGGCTCAAGACAACATGACTGGAAGCAGGGTACTGTGAAAGCACACACCTGGGATGGCTGCTCTGCAGGGGGTGGCAGAGGTCACGGCTCTGGCCGCATGGCAGGCTGCCTGTCCTAGGGGTCAGACAAGCTGACCCACTGTCGGTCCGGCAGAGCCGAGCCTTGATGCCAACACCAAGCCTCTCGTCCAAGACTCCTTTCTTCATCAGAACCCTAACAGTGCTTCTCTTTGTCACCTTTTCTGAGCCAGTTCCTCTTCCCGATTTTCCTCATAAAACAAACCACAAAGCTAACAAGGCTCTAGGCTGCCACTGTTGGCCTTTGCCCCAGCTGACCGGGGCTGCCAGCAGCAGAGTTGAGTAGAAAGCCGGCCAGCAGCGTGTACCTCACCGCTCCTGCCCCGGGAGCCGTGTGGGGGGAGACGAGCTGCACTGTGGGAGGTCCTGGGTTCCCATTCTGCCTCTGTGCTCACCAGAAGTGAGACCTGGGACAAGTGACCCCTCTCGAGCCCCAGGGTGTGCTGGGAACCCCACGCTGTGCTGCAGCCGCTGCCCCAAGCAGGGCACGCAGTTGTTGGCAGCCCCTTCCTTGCCTGTAGGAATCTGGGAGACATGGACTCCCCCTCCCAGGTTGACCATTGAAAGCACAGATGAGGGCCCAGACACTCACACCTGCGGGAAGTGCAGAGGCCAGGCTGGGGCTAGGGAAGCCAGGCTACAGGGCCCACGACTCACCGCACAGGCTGCTGTCCCCACCGGCCTCTCGCTTCTGCTGTAGGGGCACCCGGCTCTGCTCTAGCTCCTGGCAGACATAAATGGTCATCTTCGGCCTCACGTTCCTGGCAGGACAGAGGAGATAAATAGCATGTACAGTAGACCAGGCGCTACTGCTTCAGAATGTTCCCGAATGTTCCAGAACTCAGGGTGGAAGCAGCAGTGGGGAAGACTCGGGACAAGAGGGCGGCAGGTGAGCAGAATGCTGATCATGGTACGCGCCCCTCCCAGGCCCTGCAAACTGCCCCAGAACACAAATCTCAAGCAGCCTCCCCAGGGTGATGGTAAGAGCACTTTCTTCACCTTCCAGAACATGGCCTGCACAACTCACACCAGCCTCATGCGGCCTGGCCACACCCACCTCCCAGACAACTGACCCCTCCTGAGCTCTGGAGGGCTACAGATGTTCCACCTGTTGCACAGCCCACAGTGGGCAGATCTGGGAATTCAAACCCAGTCCACCCTCACTCTAAAACTGTGCTGCCTGTGGGTGACCATTAAAATTTAAGTCCACTGCAATTAAAGGAAAATGTGTCCATCCCATTAGCTGAAGGGGTTTGGGACCACAGGTGGCCAGAGGCTCCTGGACTGGACCACATGGCTGTTTATTTTTGTTTGTTTGTTTGTTTTTTTTGTTTTCATTTTCAATTCTCTTTATATACAGAAGATCAATTTAGTATAAAGATTTCAACAGTTTGCACCCACATAGAAACACAAAGTGAAACATACTGTTTGAGTACTAGTTATAGCATTAAATCAAAATGTACAGCACATTAGGACAGAGATCCCACATGAGGAGCAAGTGCACAGTGGCTCTTGTTGTTGACCCAACAAATTGACACTCTAGTTTATGGCGCCAGTAACCACCCTAGGCTCTTGTCATGAGTTGCCAAGGCTATGGAAGCCTTCCAAGTTTGCCGACTCTGATCATATTTAGACAAGGTCATAAAAGACAGAGTGAGGATAGTAACCAATGATCCTAAGAGTGGCATTTACCAGGTTTGAACAGTTATACAGCATTAAGTGGGGAAGAGGACCTTCAGTACACACAGGTTGGGAGTAGAGCCATTGGTGGTAGAGTAGAGGTTATGATTACAAAGGAATGAGGCCCAAGTGCGCTAGACAGGGTCTAGAACAAAGGACAGAGTCATTATTAGAGGAGCTAAGAAAGGTGATGTCTAAGCTACAATTAAGTTTTCTGATTGAGAGGCAAATAGAACCTGACAGAAGGGGCTTGATAATAATCTGGTGGGCTTTAGGCCTTGTAAGTTAAGAGGCCCAGACCTATCTATCTCTTCACATGGGGTACATCCTAAGGGAGGTGTGAACCTTCTAGGGGAAGGCACTCTGTTGACCTTCATTACTTGGCTGGCCTGGGAGGAGAGCTGGCCAGGTAAAGGCAGGGGGCATCTCTAACAAGAAATTTACAGTTCTGCCTGCAATGTTGCTGACCCTACTTGACCATACCCTCAGCTGCAGTGGTCACTTTGGAAGTTGGGCTGAGTGAAGGGCTTTTCAGCTTAGAGCCAATAAGATCTGTGGCTCTGACCTGGGCATCCTTCGACTCCAGGGCAGGTCCATTTCCAGTGATCCAACTCTTGGCAGAGCTGCCAGGGCTCTTCACAAGCTGACTTCTGCTGAAGCCCATGCTTACCACATTGAAAGCCACTGCAGTGGACTGGCCTGTTGGGTCTCCTTGAGGGCAGATCACTGTACAGATCAGCCATTAATAGGCCTGCCACCCATTGCTTCTGATGCCTAGCTTTCTTTTCCTCCTGGTTTGTGTTAAAGCAGACCAGAGGATGCAAGTCAAGGGAGTGCCTGTATCCCATCTCTAATCTTCGGTGGCCTGAACTACAAGTCTATAGTCACAGGCATTTTCTGTAGAAGTTTTTCTAAGGTAGACAATGCCCATGAGGAAAATTATATTCTCACTTTAAAACTTTCTTTCCCTTTGGTCTGAAAGGGAGGTTTTTTCTACTTACTGTATACTTCGCTGATGGCGAAGTGAATCTAGCTATGAGATTATTATTTAAGTTCTTATTTTGGCTATACTATTACAGAAAAATGTTAGCCATCTCTTTTATAAGGTCTAAAGATTAAATTGTGCGTCCTACAGATTCCTTCATAATAGTATTAGTTTCCTACCTTGAAGAGAATAGAGAAATGAAAGAATAAGTTGGGCTTAGAATAGAGAAATGAGGGAGCAAGTCCTAGATCGCTTGCTGACAATAGCAATATTACATGAATACTTAGCAAACCGTTTCAACCATTAGATAACAACTTAAGAAAACATTTACCAGAAGGTCCAATGCCTTCTATAAATTTTAAGAATCATGTATCTGAAAACACCTCTTAAATATCTAACATGGTGTAGTTTGTTTAGCCAGTAAACTTAAGCACAACCATCTAAAATGTTTTTAGTTTAAAACATATGATACACAGATTCAGGTCACACGAATTAAAATGTATCTTTGATTGATTTTAGCAGCTTAAATTTATGGACAATCTTATCTATAAGCCATTTAAAATAAAACTCTTAATAAAATTTCCTATGTGGACATACAATATGTACACACATATAACATAGCATAATAGACCAATATAGCAATTCTAATAATAGCTTTTAAAATCTTTAACTCTTTTTGTAGATTGCCAATTGATTTGAATTGCTTTTTGTTTTTAGATTACTTTAACACATTGCTTTAACAGAGCATCAGAGTTTAATTCTATGACAAAGAGAAATTTTGCTTCTTGTGATCTTTTGCTGTGAGGTTTCCTTCCTTTACCTTCTTTCATATTGGTGACCATGTTTCTGTGTTTCTGTGTGTAACACATCTTTAAGCATCTTTTGCAGGGCAGGATGAGTGGCAACAAATTCTTTCAGTTTCTGTTTGCTATGAAAAGTCTTAATTTCACCTTCATTCACAAATGAGAGCTTTGCAGGATATAATATTCTGGGTTGGCAGTTTTTCTCTCTTAGTACCTGGGCTATATCTCGCCATTCCCTTCTAGCTTGTAGGGTTTCTGATGAGAAGTCTGCTGTGAGTCTAATTGGAGATCCTCTGAGAGTGATCTGACGTTTCTCTCTTGCACCTTTTAGAATCTTTTCTTTATGTTTCACTGTGGTGAGTTTGATTACGATGTGTCGTGGTGAGGATCTCTTTTGGTCATGTTTATTAGGGGTTCTATAAGCTTCCTGTACTAAGATGCCTCTGTCCTTCTCCAAACCTGGGAAATTTTCTGCTAGTATCTCACTGAAAATGCCTTCTAATCCTTTCTTCCTCTCCATGCCTTCAGGAACTCCTAGAACCCGAATATTAGGTTTTTTAATAGTATCCTGTAGATTCCCGAGAATATTTTTTAGATTTCTAATTTCTTCTTCTTTTCTTTGGTTTGCCTGTTTCCTTTCCTGTTCTCTGTCTTCTAAGTCTGATATTCTCTCTTCTGCTTTGCCCATTCTGTTTTTAAGGCTCTCTAATGTGTTTGTCATTTGATCTATTGAGTTCTTCATTTCATTGTGGTTTTTTGTCACTATCACAGTTTCATGTTCTACTAGTTGTTTCATTTCATTTTGATTCCTCCTTAATATTTCATTTTCACGAGAGAGATTTTCTATCTTGTCCATTAAGGATTTCTGTAGTTCAAGAATTTGTTTTTGAGAACTTCTTAATGTTCTTATCAATTTTTTGAAATCCGTATCTTGCATTTCTTCGATCTCATCATCTTCATAATCTTGAATTGGGGTGTCTTTTTCATTTGGGGGCGTCATAGTGTCTTCCTTGTTCTTGTTACCTTGGTTTTTGCGTTTGTTGTGTGGCATGTTGGAGATATTTGGTTTCTTCACTGTGGTGTTTTTTCTTGTTACACTATGGCTCTATATTAAGTGGACTGTCTGCTTTAGGTGGAGCCTTAGAGGCTTGAGATAAGTGTGGACTGAGAGCTGGGTTTGGTTCCTCAGGGTTAAGGGTGTGTCAAAGATGACACTCCCAGGTTAGGCGTGGTAAATCTCTTTCTTTTTTTTTTGCTTCAAAAGGGAAGTAATTCCGCACAGCTGAATGTAATTGGAGGTAGTTAGCAGGTAAATGATATACCCACAGGAGCCAGAGATCGGAAGCTCTTTCCCAAGGACCACACAGGGAATCTCTGCTGCCCTCAGTGTGGGCTCCAATTCTCCTGCAGTCTCCCACTGGATTGCCAAGTTAGATCCTAATCTCCTGTTATTTCACCCCTCCCCCCAGAGTCAGGTTTTTCTGCTAGGCTCAGGGCCGGTGCAGACCTGAGGTCGCCCTGCTTATGACGTATGTCAAAATGGCGCCTGCTCTTTGTCTTGCTCGCCTTTGAGGGGTGAGCGGAGAGAAACTCGTGTCCGTATCGGTCACTTCTTTTTTTTTCCCCTCTCTCTTCCAGTTAGCCTGGTGAACTCTTCCCCACGGAGCTTCAAGCCTCGTTCCCTCCAGTCTCCTCTTTCCACCTGCCCGCTGGTGTCTCAGGCTATTGAGATTCGGCTCACCTCGCGTTCCAGCGCTGGTGCGTTTAGTCTGCCGCTGGTGTCCCGAACTTGGGCTCCCACGCTCTCCACGCAGGTCCACTGTGAATCACTAGTTCCGGAAGAATTTCCGCTGCTGTTTCTTCCCCTACTCTTCCTTGACCCTGCAGTATCTCCACTTTTATTAACCTGTGTGTCTTGCTGAACTATCAATGTGCTCCTTCCTATTCCGCCATCTTGCCGCTCCCACATGGCTGTTTAAAACAAATGAAAAAACACCACGGAGGCTCTGCTCCTGAGAACGGCCACGGACACCAAATGCCCTCTTGCAGCCCAGGAGGTGGTGGCCCAGAGCCCAGGACCACAAAGCACAGGAAAACCTGGGCAAGTAGCTCAGAGACTAAGATCTAGAGGCACCCTCACGCCTCAGTCCCAGGAGAGGCAGGGGCCTCCAGGTGGGGCTGCCACAGCTTGCTCGGACTCTCACTCCCTGGCTCCAGCCCTGGCCCCTCTCACTCACTGCACCTGCCCTGCCTCCTGGCACCCACCACGCAGTCCACTCACGGAGTCCAGGCTTGCTGCCACCCAGGCCGGGAGGCAGCCTCCAGCCGGCTGCTGGAAGTCAGTACCCACCTGCCTTTGATGGCATTGAAGAGCCGGATCCCGTCTGCAGGACCACAGATCTGGACGAGATCATCTCGGGACATCTTCAGCAAGTCGGCTCCTAAATGAGAAAACATGGCTGCCCTTCAGGTGGAACACAGGAAAAGGGTTCCAAAGCCATGCACCTGTAGATCCTGCATGGGAGGTGGGGAAAGGGAAAGAGCCAGCCCCACCCTCAGGGGGCACCAGCCATTCCAGGGAGAGAGTAATGGTAAGGAAACAAACATTACCAGAAGATGTAGCCCACGTGGTACCAGAAACCTGGTGCTCACAGTGTGGGTGGACAGAAGCCAGGAGGGCCTCACACCTGTGCCTGCCCTCTTCCCCGCACTTTGTTGCTGTATAATCTATGCATACGTGTATGGACTTTATCAGCACGTTGCCATGGCAACACCTGCAACTCTTGGTGCACAGAGGCACACACCTCACTGGAGGCTAACACCTAGGCCTCGTTTCATAAAAATACCACAAGCCACATGTCTGCTTGTTGGTGGGCATCAGGAGCGCTGTCATGAGCAGCCTCTAGGAGGCGGGGTCACAGGGCATGTAAGCATTTGGCTCTAGACACTGGCCAATGGCTGCCCAAAGTGCAAACCTCCATACAATCCACCAGCAGTGTGCAATGACTGCCCCACATTTACAGCAGCATGGGTAGGGGGTTGGCTGTCCCTTAGCACCAGAGGAGACTGGAGGGTTAAGAAGGAAGTGAGGCATGGGAAAGCTGGATTGAGCTCCTGGCTCCCAGGCTTGGGCTGCCCTAGCTCTGGCTACTGTGTGTATTTGAGGTGTCAAACAGCAGATTATAGCTATCTACCTGTGTCTCTGGCTCCTTACTGAAAGAAAGAAAGGAGAGACAGAGACAGAGAGGGAGAGAAAAGATTTTTAAAGATTTATTTTATTCATTTGAAAGGCAGAGTTACAGAGAGGCAGAGGCAGAGAGAGAGATCTTCCATCCACTGGTTTACTCCCTAGATGGCCACAGTGGCCAGAGCTGGTCCAATCCAAAGCCAGGAGCTTCCTCTGGGTCTTCCCATGCGGGTGCAGGGGCCCAAGGACTTGGGCCATCTTCTACTGCTTTCCCAGGCCATAGCAGAGAGCTGGATCAGAAGTGAAGCAACCAGAACATATGGGATGCTGGCAGTGCCGGCGGCAGCTTTACCAACTGTACCACAGCGCCGGCCCCAGAAGTTAGTTCTTTGATTACATAAGTGTTACAAACTGTCAAGAAATGTTCAGTCTAAAAAGCAATAGAGTACATTTTGAAAACTTGTTTATGATATGCCTTGTGATATAGAAAACTGATGTTATATTGTGCATTTTAGGTCTTATTTATTTTTGTATTAAAATTCTTTTTATATGATAAAAAATAAAAGGAAGTAATGGACAGGCATTTGATGCTGCAGTCAAAAGACTGCCTGGGAGGTCCAAGTTAGAGCATCTGGGTTCAAGTCCTAACTCTACTTCCCATTCCAGCTTCCTCTTCCTGTTAATGCACACCTTGGGAGGCAGCAGCGGATGGTTTAAATACTTGTGTCCCTGTCACCTGCAGAGGAGAGCTGGATTGAGTTCTGCATAGGCCCGGCTGCTGCAGGAATTTGCAAAGTGGGTGGGAGTCTCTGTCTCAATGCCTCTGCCTTTCAAGTAAATAAATATTAAATAAATAATTCTTTCTTTTTTGAAAAGATTTATTTATTTATTTGCAAGGCAGAGTTAGAGTGAGGGAGAGAGAGATTTTCCATCCGTGGGTTCAAATGGCCGCAACAGACAGAGCTGAGCTGATATGAAGCTAGGAGCCAGGAGCTTCTTCTGGGTCTCCCCCATGGATGCAGGGGCCCAAGCACTTGGGCCATCCTCCAATGCCTTTCCAGGTGCATCAGTAGGAAACTGGATTGGAAGTGGAGCAGCCGGGACTCAAACCAGTGCACGTATGGGACACCCGCACCACAGGCGGAGGCTTAGCCCACTATGCTACAGCACCGGCCCCAGTAAATCATTCTTTTAAGAATAGAGGGAAGTGAGCCTGGCTGCACCTTCCTCACAAGGGCTCTGCAAGAGCTAAGTGTTATGGGGAAGGTCCTCCCCTTTCCTCCTGCCACTCAGACATAGCTTTGGGTATAACCCTGCAGGCTCCCATTCCACCAGGTATAAAAGCCGGCATTCTCTCACCCATTCTTCCAGGCCCGGCCTGCATGTGCCTGCAGCGCCTCCCCGACCTCATCTCTGCCTGATCACCAGGGTCCCCTGCTCTGTGACCACACCAGGCAGGTGCCCACCTTGTGACCTTTGTCCGTCCCCTCTGCTCAGACAGCTCAGCAGGCTCCCTCTCTCCCTCCTTCCAGCCTTTGCTCAAAGCCCCCACCCTGCACAGCCATGGTCAGGGGCACCTCAGCCCCCATCATACTACCCTAGAGTGGCAGTGCCCATGCCTGCTCTGAGTCAGAACTGCAAGAGGGCGGGATCGCATCCGATCCTCCTTGCACCCCCACCCCTAACACCAAGGCTGCCGGAAAGAGGCACAGACGCTGCCGCAGGTGTCCCTGGAAGCAGCATTTCCCATCACTCTGACTCGCTGCACCTGGCTCAGGGCTTCCACCAGCCAGGCCTTCAAAGAAGGATCACCACATTCCCGTCTCAGTTGCGGCCTCAGCTCCATCTCCCAGGTCCCAGCTCCGAGACCCACGAGCAGTGTTTTGTTAAGAAGGGTGCATCGACACCACGTTGCCTGGATAAAGGGCCCTTCCCAGGCAGGCCAGGGCCCATCCTCCCCACAGGTGGGGGGATCTTGATTGGGTCATCCAGACAGTCCCCATGAAGCTGCACTAGAAACTTCCTGGGCAACATCTCCTGTGTCCAGCCTGTGGCCCAGGGTCAGACACGGGAGCAAATGGCCTCATTCTCCTATGGGCTTCCTACCACAGTGCCCAAGGGGCCCCAGGGGCCGCGGTAGATCCTGGAAGATACATGACCTCACTAGGAGTGTCCCTGCTGCCCACTCACCTGAGAAGCTGGCAAAGAGCCGGCAGAACTGTGAGAACCTATTGCGGTGCAGCCACTGCTGGGCATCCTGGATGGAGGCTGACGGGAGCAGGTGCTGCAGGAGAGAGGAGAGGCCTTGAGATAGCCGCCCGGAGCTCCCAGGGCCGCCAGCCATAGAGCCCGCACACGCACACTTACGTCACTGCCCAGGGGCAGGGCCTCCACCGGGTGGGTTGGGGAGCTGTTGCTGCAAAGGAAAGGAACAGACGATAAGGACAGACGGAGTTTCTAGAGGCAAGACGGGTGTGCCGGCTCCCAGCCTGGCTCCTGTCTATGTCAGCTACAGGGATCATTGTAAGTGAAACGGGTCAGCAAGAATTTCCCACGTAAGAGAAATGCAAACTGGAACCAACGTGTGATCCCTCAAAATCATGAGGTGACTGCTGGGTGTGGGTAGGAAGCTCACACTGCTCCAGCCAGCAAGGACCCCCAATGCCCACAGTCAGCAGCAGCGGCCACAGCCCCTTGTTAGCAGATCCTTGTGGCTCTGATCAACCCAAGCGGTGCCTAAAGGACGGGCATGCTGACAACGGGGCCCGGGCTGCACTGCAGCTGCTGGGACCCAGAACCGCACACCTTTCTACATGCCCACAGGGAACATACAGAATGCCCAGTTGAGAGAAAGGGACACGGTGAGATGAGTTCCAGAGACAGCCATGATGACTGAGCGGCAGCGTGAATGCAGTTGGTGCTGCTGAACGGGGACGCTGGAAACTTGCAAAGGCGCTGGCGCTGGGGTGCAGCTGCTTAAGCTGCCACTTGCATCACTTGCATGCCACATCAGAGCACGGCTGCTCCGATTTTGATCCAGCTCCCTGCTGATGCGCCTGGGAAAGCAGTGGAAGATGGCCCAAGCGCTTGGGACCCTGCACCTTCATGGGAGACCCGAGAAGAAGCTGGGGCAGCTCTCTGTGCAGGCTGGTGGCCTGGCCCGTGGTCCCACCACAATGGCTCAGTGAGCATGGGCTGGGTGGAGGCAGGGAGAGCCCAGGCCAGGCAGCTTTAACAGGTGGGAGTGGAGCTCTGGCTCAGCAGACACAACTTTTCTGATGGTTTGTGAACTTGTCTTTGCCACGCTTAAGAGTCCCCTTGAGAGGGCAGGTAGACCCGCCCCAAGCTCAGGGTGGAGACACTGAGAGGACTCATGTTCCTCCAGGAACACGGACAGGAGCTGTCGAGACACAGGAAGGGCCCTACCAGCCACCCTGGCCGTCCAAACAGCAGCTCCTCTGAGTCCACGTGGTCTGCCAGGGCCATTCTTCCCCCACAGAACACTGGAGGCCACTTCAGGAGGCTGTCCCAATTCTCCCAGCGGAGCTCCGGGCTGCCGCCCCACAAGACAACACTGATCGATGTGATTCTGAGCGCAGGTGCACAAGCATTAAACACAGCCGAGACTGTGACCCTGAAACCCAGTCAGACCCCCAGTGACAGGAAGGAGGACGGCTCGGGGAGAAAGACCAGGGCCCTCAACTCCAGGGACGGGAGGGAGAACAGGTGGACGTACCCTTCACCAAGGCTGAAGCTGTTTGGAGAGCCATTGTAGCTTGGGGAGGGGGCGCTGTTCACCTGGTAGGCTGTGTCGGGCCACGGAGAGCACTGTGGGAGAGACGAAGCAGCCGGGTCAAGAGCAGTGGTCCTCAGGACGGCCAGTGGCCCTGGCAGGGAGAGCTGAACCATGCTCCTCCCAAGTATCCAGCAACACCAATGTGCAAGACCCTGACCACTCAACACACAGCCTGCATTTACACAGAGCCCACAAGTGGCCACGGAGAGCACGAGAGCCACATCAGGGAGCCACACGCAGCTGCAAAGAGGGCTGATGCTCTTCGAGTTACCCTCGGGGCCAGCAGAGCGTCAAAGGTGTCTCTGAGTGTCCTTGACACCCAACCCACGAGGAAAACAGCTTCAAAAGGGAATTCCTGGGTCTCAAGAAAAGAGCAAGCTCAAACAAAATGGGCCGGTTGCTCAGAGCAGCCTTCATGGGACAAATGTGGCAAAATGCGTGGCCTGGGAGAACCGGGCCGTAGGAAACTGCCAAGGAAAAACAGCCAGAAAACTTCAATGTTAACAGCAACCTGCAGACTGGGCTTCCAGGCAGGAGGCGCACCTGCTTGATCACCAGATCACCAGATCACCACGGCGATCCTTGCCCTCGGGGAACTTCTAGCTCAGAAGCCAAAAACTAACCTGGGAGTCTCCCAAAGCAAGCAAAGGCAGACAGGTTTTGCCAGCTGGAAGAAGGTGGCGGACAGGGCCTTCATCTCTTCACTGCCTTGCAATGACGCCCTTGGGAGAGGACCCACTGGAAGCATTCCTGCAGGTTTACTGTCACGCATGGGACCCCATTGTGAGCATGGGCTAGAATTGCTGGCCCTAAGCCCTGCAGCCCAAGGACGACAGTGGTGTAGCTGATACAGGGAGGGGCCCCACTGGGCTGTGCAACACACACACACACACACACACACACCCCGTGCTGTGTAGAGGGAGCTCACTGGCACTTCTCCTCCCTCACAGAAGTCAGGAGAGGAGCAGAGAGGTTGAGAGAAAGAGTGGTGTCACCAGGGTGGGCAGGGCAGTGTGTGACACACCCCAGGCTGCACTGCCAGCACAGGCATGGAACAGGCATGGGAAGAAACTGGTCTGAGTTCCAATCCTTACAATGTGGTCCTTGCACCTGCTGCTCTCCAGCCAGACAAGGGCAGGGCGGGGCTGTTCCTCACCGAGGTCCTCAGCCAGGTGAAATTCCAGGACACACATGTGTGAGTCACAACGTGAGCTCTTCTACCGTTTTATTGCAAAGACTCCCCTGAATGTGGCTGTTTACACGTGTGCACACACACAGGTGCACACACATCCATGTTGCTGCTCTTAGCCAGGACAGGATCGGGCCAACCTTCTCTTACATGCTCTCCTAACACAGCCTTAACCCCACTATGGCCAACACCAACTGGTTGTTCCAATTGCAAAACAAAGTGAGTAACAGTTGTTCCAAAAAGATCTGAACCCAAAGTAAGATCTGGCCTAGCAATGAAGGTGCTAGAGTGGGATGCCCACACCCCACATCACAGAGTCTGAGTTAGAGGCCCAGCTCCACTTCCAGCTCTGGCCTCCTGCTCATGCACACCTGGGAGGCAGCAGTTGATGGCCCAGGTGACAGGGTTCCTGCCACTCATGTGGGAGACCTAGATTGAGTTCCTGGCTCTCAGGCTGTCTGTATGCATGTCTCTGTCTCTGTCTCTATCTTTGTCTCTGTTTCTCTTTCTCTCTTAGCCTGCCTAATAAGATAAATAAGTAAAAAAACAAAAACCAGAGCCCAGTAAAAGAGGAGATGCTGGCTCTGACCCACAACAGGAAGCAGAGGAGCCTATGACGATGAGGACCTCAGAAGCACCCCTGGGCATTATGGGCTGGGCTGTAGCAGGCCAGCACAGGTGTCAGGGTGAAGAAGAAATGCATTCTGACATCTACTGCAGCAAAAAAACAGCTGGTGGGGCCAGCGCTGTGGCACAGTCAGTTAAAGCCCTGGCCTGCAGTGCCAGCATCCCGTATGGGCGCCGGTGCAAATACTGGCTGCTCCACTTGTGATCCAGTTCCCAACTAATGAGCCTGGGAAAGCAGCAGATGATGGCCCAAGTCCGTGGACCCCTGCACCCACATGGGGAACCCAGAGGAAGCTCCTGTCTTCAGATGGACTCAGCTCCAGCCTTTGCAGCCATTTGAGGAGTGAACCAGCAGATAAAAGACCTCTCTCTCTCTCTGTCTCTCTCTCCTCTTTTATCTAACTCTTTCAAATAAATAAAAATAAATCTTAAAAAAAAAAAAAAAAAAAGGAAACGCCGGTGCCTACAGCCTCTGACTCACCTATTACACACCAGGCAGAGGACCTCCTCATGCAGAGCTGCTCCCGGCACCACAGCCAGAAACAGCAGAGCCTGCAAACAACCCTATGCCCACAAAGGGGCCATCTGACATGAACGCTGCACAGCCGAGTGAGGTGCTGGAAAGCGTTTTATGCAGGGGTGGCGAACAGGCTCCAGACGGCCAGCAGCCGACAAGAGCAGGTGCAGAGCCGTGTGTCTGTGCAGACTGTTGCACAGAAAGGCAAGCATGCAGCAAACACACACATGAACTGGCTGCACGTGCAGACAGCATCAGACCAGAGACACAGGCTGCCCAGAGCCGGGCAGCTTGGGGGAGACTTTTGGTCACAGGCTGCCTGCACCTGTTCATTTTGAACCTGTGACCATACAAACACAAAGGCCTAACTTTGGAAAGCACAAATGCATTCACTCCAAGGCAGCAGAGAGCTCTGAGACACCTCCCCGGGCACCGGGCCGCAGCAGCCAACACACCACAACTGAATGGAGTTTCCCAAGGATCTAAGCTCCCAGCACAAGGCTCTGGGGCTCTGCCTGGCCCATCGACGCACCTCTGTGAGGATAGTGGTCTCGTAGGACGGCTGGTACTTCTCCTTCTCTTGGGCAGTCCTCTTCTCCATCTTCTCCCGGTCAGTCTTCTGCTTGCGGTCAGCTCCCTTTGGCTGCAAGCACAGAAAGACCCATTAGCACACAGAAGGCCAAGGTGGCTCCTGGAAGATGACCCTGGGCCTGCATAATCCCACCCCATGCCAAGGCCCAGAAGGGCAGGCAGCCTCTCACCTCCCACCCTCAACACAGGGCCTGCCCTCCTGCCTGACTCTCCGCCCCACCCTGGGGGACTCAGTCCGCTGTGGACCCCCTCACCACCACCACCAGGCTGCTCCCTGGGAGAAGCTTGGAAAAGACCAGGGCCAATGCCAGAACCCCTGCGAACCACAGAGAATCACAAGACATTGCTGGGGTGCCCGATGGGGAGTGATGGGGTTGGGGTGAAGGGGTGGGGGTCCACAGCAGCTGCTGGGAGGAGTCTGGTTTACCCCCACAGGCTGTGATGTGCTGGCCATATTCTCAAGCCTTGTCTCCCCAACTTCAAGGACTCTAACCAGCCAGGGTTCCCAGCCCTGGGGTGGCAGTGCTGATGGACAGGTGGGCTCTGCCCAGCCTGGCTTCAGCACACCTCGATCATCCCTTCTGTGAGTGGAGGCAGGCGGCCTCCCGGGGAGCCAGTTCTGTCTCTGCAGGAGATGCTAAGGCCTTTCCCCAGGGCACTGCTGGGGTGAAGCTGTGAAGCCTGGCAGGCCCTGGAGATGCAGAAAACGGAGACGGGGGAGCAGCCCCATGGGGCCATATGGGATCACAGGAGAGGAAGGAAGAGGCGGTCAGGCTTGATGCCTACTTTTGCAGGCCGTGAGGATGGAGCGAAGGGACCCCAAGCCAAGGAATGCAGTGGCCCGAAGGAGCCAGCAAACACAGGGAACCAGACCCTTCCCTCGAGCTCTGGGAAGAGATACAGATCTGCTGGGATCTTCAGCGCAGTGACTGGCAGGAAAGGAATGCACAGGGTTTTATGCCACTGACTGCAGGTTTGCTGCACAGCAACAGACACAAACATGGCAGAGGGGCCGACTTCCTGCGAAGACCTCATGATCCCTAAGCGGGTTTCTGAAGGATCAGTGACAGGCACTAGCTCCTGCCACCCCTTCTCCCTCCCACTGAGCCAGCATCACAGAGCAGGGTGGTGCAATCCAGAGAGAGCCTGGCCAGGGCTGCAACTCTTTTGCCCACAGGCCTCATCTTATCACCGTGGATGAAATGGGAGATGGGAGCTGTGGTCTCCTGAGCAGACTCTGCCGCTCCCACACCTGCTCTGACGGGCATGTTCATCAAAATCCCTGGCAAGTGCTCCCTGGGCACCAAGCACTGCAGAAGATGCTACAGACAGGGCAGTGGCACAGTCCTGTCTTCAGAGGCCACCTGTCTATGGGATACCACAGTGATCAGCCACTCAGCCACCGGGCTTACAGCCCTACCTGTGGGCATTCACTGGTCACCCACCTGCGCTAAGGAAGATCAACACTGACCCAGCTTTCTCATTAATGAGCCCCCTGTCTGAAGCGACTCCAGCCCCAGCAGATGGGACTTTGCTACAGGTTCCAAATTCACCTGAATGTGTATGAAGGGGATGCCAGGACAGGCACCAGGGCTGCTGATCAGTTCAATTCCTGCCCAGGGGTGGGGGTGGGGGCAGGGGAGGCCCTGCTCCCTGTCCTCAGATGGCTGCTGGAGCCACCCAAGCTGATGGGGCAGGTCAGGCCTGCAGGGGACAAGACTGTGGGCCTGCTCAGGCTGCCGTCATGGCTGGGGAATGACAGTAGCTCTGCTCCAGCCCTGTATTTCCCTGAAACCATGCGGGGAAGCAAGTCAGAGAGCTGACCACCATCTTCAGGAAACAATCAGTCCAGACTGATGAGATGAATGCCAGTGACAGACGACTGCAGGGAGCAAGGAGAGAAAGGAATGTGCAGGTCCCCCCCCCTAAAAAAAAAAAAAGTGCCTTTCTCCAAGAGGCAGCCACTGCAGAGGGAAACAGGAGAGGCTCCAGGCCTCCAGGCAAGCTTAAGGGGATGCAGGTGTGAGCACCTGTGAGCAACCACCAAGTGCACAGAAAAATAAAAAATCTGAAGATGACTAGTCCAACCATCCCGGCCTGACATTCAGGGGTCTTGACACTTCTGACAAAAGCTGAGCAGCTGGGACTGGGAAAGCTGAGCAAAAGCTGGGACTCTGGGAGGAAGAGCCAGGGTCAGCCTCCTGGGACCACCTCAGGCCCTCCTACCTTGAACACCTTGATCTGGCAGCTGGCTGAGTGCAAGTGCTCCGTGTACTCCCCATTCTCATTCTGCTTAAACGTGTCAATCTGCACCCGGAAAGGCACGCCCTTCTCACCCCCGTGCTTCCGCGGGGTGAACTCCGTGCTGATACAGTGCACCTGGGAGGTGGAGGTAGAGCAGGCAGCAAAGTGAGCGGTGCAAGATGGGGCGGGGCTCCCAAGGGCTTCGCTCCACATGGGGGTCTCCTTGCCTGCCCCAGCAGTGCAGATCTGCCCCTGACTCCCTTGATTTCCCAACACCCCATGCACTCCATCAGCCCAACGGCTCCCAGTCTCCCAGCACACAAGACACACCTCCCACCTCTGTTCCTGTACATGGAGGCCAGCCCAACTGGCTCCCCACAGTGCCTCCTCACCCAGAAACCTCTCCCCTGGAAAATCCTACAGACTTCAGAGCAGGGACCACAGCACACCCCAGGCACTCTCTAGCATCCTGGTGTCAAGCACAACCAGAAGGCTAGAATGGTTTTTATATTTCTGGGAAGTCTGGGTTGACCATCCCTTATCCAAAATGCTGGGGACCAGAGTATCTTAGATTTCAGACTTTGGGGAGTATCTGCATAGACTTCACCAGTTGAGCATCCTTAAAATCCAAAAATCCTAAAGCCCAAATGCTGCAAAATCCAAAACTTTCTGAGCTTCATCTTGCTCGAAGTTCAAGCTTTTGAAGTATTCAAATAAGAGATTTTTAGATTTGGGATGTACAATCTGTACTTGCTACACAGAAGTCCTTTAATATACATGAAGACTTCTAAAAGTTAATAGAGAGGCCGGTGCTGTGGCACAGAGGTTGAAGCCACCACCTGGAATGCTGGCATCCCCTATGGGCAGCAGTTCAAGTCCCTGCTGCTCCACTTCTGATGCAGGTCCCTACTAATGGCATGGTAAAAGCAGCAGAAGATGGCCCATATCTTTGGGCCCCTGCACCCATGTGCAAGACCCGGAAGAAGCTCCTGGTTGTTGGCTTCAGGCTGGCCCAGACCTGGCTGCTGGCAGCCATTGGGGAGTGAACCAACAGATGGGAGATCTCTCTCTTTCTCTCTCTCTCCCTCTCTCCCTCTCTTTCTGTAACCCTTTCAAATAAATAAGTAATTTTTTAAATGCTAATAGAAAATGTATATTATACTTTAATTCCCAGTTTCCCACAAACTTCTAAGGCCTGTGTATTTATTGTTATGATACAATAATACTATTATAATATAATTTGTTATTGTAAGAATACAATAACATTGTAATAATTTTCAAATAAAATTAATGTTAAAAAAAATTTCACTGAATAGTGCCTGTGGATTGGCCTTCACAAGCCAAGGCCACGCCCTTGCCCACTTCCACCTCACTGAGGTATGTAAGAGCAGGTGCTGGATAATGAAATAAGTCATTCAATAATAGAAATTATCATGGAAAACATGTTTGCTTTTAAATTATTGATGCTGGGAAACACTGTTTTTTTCATCTTAAATGACACTCCAAACCCTTTGCCCAGCCCTCATAACCCACGAGCTCTGTGACCCAGAGCGAGGCTAGTGGATTCCCCCTCTCCAGAACAGGGCCCAGCCAGGCCCTCCGATGGGCTGTTCTGGAGAAACCACAAGCTGGACCCGAAGGAAGGACAGAGCCCGACCCCCTCCTGCTCACCTGAATGAACGCTGAAGCTCTCTTTGCAGGGTCCCACAAAAACTCAACTGCGTTCAGCTGGGTCGGGCTGGCCCTGGGGTCCAAGATACCAACAGACAGTGGAATATCTGCGCACACACACACACAAAAGCGCAAGTGTCAGCCTCTGAAGGCCCCTCGCTGCAGGGCCATGATCCTTCACCACGACTTGAAACGCCACAAGTGGGAACATGAAGTTTTGCACAACCCATTTGTCACAAAGCCTGACAGCAGTCGCCATGAACCTCCTGTTCTTCCATCCCACTTTGTTTGGCTGCAGGAAGTCTGCCTGCAGGTGGTCCCTGGGGCTGTGGGTACACATACCCCACCTTCACTCTACTCCCAGACTCCCCAAAGGCTGGGGGCGGCCCCAGGGCCCCCAGTGGTGCATGTCATGGTGGCCCTCCTTCCCTTCTTCAAGTGTCAAAATCTTTTCCATTTTGAGCCTTATTAGAGCTCCCTGAAGGCAGGCCTTTGCATTGTACATGACTTTCACTTCTGAAAAAGGCCACATCCCTCATCAGGGCCAGGAGGAGCCGGGGGTCACCTCCGTGAGTGCCCAAGGTGTCCGCAGGGCAGGAGGGCACTGAAAGCACAGGGGCCCAGCCCAGGGAGACTCACCAATGTCCAGGATGCGGTCTCCCGGCCGGCTCCAGCGCCAGCCCTCCAGCTGCTGGTGCTCTGTGTACTGCAGCCGGCGGTCGTGGAAAACTACGCGGATGATGCTCTGGGGAGGGAGGCCAGTGAGGCACAGCTGGGTGGGGGACCGAGGGCAGCCCAGGAGGAAGCTGCTGCCCCTTCTGTGCCTGGGCAACCTCCCCCCACCTGCAGGGCCCCTCCTCAGGATCTCGAGAATACACGCGAGAGGAAGCAGTCACAGCCACTGCCGGGTCTTCCAGGACTGCTAAGGCTCTACCTGCACTTCTGACCTCCATATAAACCCTTTGCGCCAGTTGGGGGAGTGACCCGAGAGGCAGGCACAGAGAAGTTCAGGGAGGAGAGTCTGTGGGAACGCAGCAGCCTGAGCCACCGGCTGTGTGCGTGGCCGGGCTGCCCAACCCCCGCCCCACACCGTGCTCCAGTGCAGGGGACAGAGCTGCAGCTCACAGACGAGGCTGAGCTGATGGATGTTGTCTCTCCCACCCCTCAGCCACTCCTGTGGCCCCCAGCCCTCCTACCCCAACCCCGGACACTCAGCCCCAACCAACATCACCCACACACACACACACTGAGGGTGCTGGAGCAGCCCTCGAGGCTCACCTTGACGTATTTTGTGTTCAGATCTTGAAAATCTCCCAGCTTCCGATTCTCCAACAGTCGAATTTCATAAGACTGACCTGGAGGAGGTGAAGGATACACTCTCTATTTGACTATTTCCAGACGAGGGGCTCAATCAGATTAGCAGCTGTCTCAACAGCCCCTGTGCCTGCCCAGGCCCCAAGACCCAGAGTAGCAAAGCAGGGAAGACAGTTCACAGCCAGCTCAGCTCACTCTGTGGACTGGTCCCCAAGTCCATTCAGCTCCAGCTCAGGCCATGTACCATTCGATCCTCCCTGGGACAGAATCAAAAAAAAAAAAAAAAAGCCCTAAAGTGACAGAACACAGCTTCACATATATCTTTACCACCGCCCCTCACACCTGCTTGGAGTAAAACACCAACCATACCCTTCCTGAGAGCAAGTTGGAAGGAATGGAGAAGGCTGTTAAACATTGTCTCTAATGGCAGAACGAAAGCATTTTCACCAGTTAAAAGAATGTCATGTATTTGAAAGGGTGTGGGGATTTTGTTCAGTGAGATATAACCAGTGCAAACTGGTTAAAGAATATAAATTGAAAAAAAAATCCATGCATAATATAAAAAATAAAAACCTTTAAAAGTATCTATGAATGACCTGAAGAAAACTATAAAATACAGCTTGAATAAACAGGCGGCACCATGTCATAAGACAGGAAGAGTGCGCAAATAAATACAAATTATGTCAACTTTTCCCCAAGTCAATGCTAAACTACAGTTCTCAAACACCCTGGCATATGCTGCAAATCGGTAAAGGATGTTTTACAATAAGAGAATTATTGAACATTAGGTATTTGCGAGTAAGATTAGTTTTTCAAATATTTTACAGATTCACAGAAAGTTTCAAAAATCATACAGAAAGCTCCTGAGTCCCCTTTTTCTGCATTCCCCCAGTGGTGACATCAGAACCAGGAGACCAACCCTGGCACAAACCAGCTCATAAAACCACAGACCTCGCTCCGATTTCCCTGGGGTTTGTTGGGCTGTTCTCTCTCCCCCTACACACTCCAAGTGTGTGTGTGTGTGTGTGTGTGTAGGCTTGTGAAATTTTATCACATGTGGAGATTAACTAATTTTTCAGTGTGCACATCCTTACCTCACAGCAAATTTCAAAGCAAGTTATTGGACCAGCACTGTGGCATAGCAGGTGAAGCCTCCACCTGCGGCGCCAGCATCCCATATGGATGCCAGTTCAAGTTCCAGCTGCTCCACTTCTGATCCAACTCCCTGCTAATGCACCTGGGAAAGCAGCTGAAAACGGCCAGGTGCTTGTGCCCTTGCCACCTACTTGGGAAACAGAAGAAGTTCCTGGCCCCAGGGTTTTTCCTGGCCCAGCCCCAGGCATTGCAGCCATTTAGGGAGTGAATCTCTTCTTTGTCTCTCCCTGTCTCTCTGTCACTCCGATTTGTCAAAAGCAAATTTTTTTTTAAAATCTTTATATATATATATATATAAATATGTATGTATTTTTTAAAAGCAAATTTCTTAGTGGTGAGGGAGGGAAAAGAAGGAGATGCTGGTTAGGAGGAGTAAGTTCAAGAGACTATTTTACAACATGGGCACTGGTTAATAACAACACACTGTGTTCTTGAAATTACACTAAGGGAATAGATGTTTTCTCACCACCAAAAATGGTATGTGTGTGAGGTACAGCGTATGGTAACCAGCTCAATTTAGCCATTCCACAATGTACCTGGAGTCCACAATATCAACAGAATATATACAGTTTTTGTTGGTCAATTTTTCAAGGAGCCAATCCTTCAAGGTTTTACTTGAACTTCAAGGACTTATCACTCAATCAGGAAGAATCTTCTGAACCTCAAATCAATGGGGGGAGGTGGTAGGTGTCCAGCTACAAAAAACTTTATGTACATGCATAAACATAAAAACGCCATACAAACAACAAACTAGGAACAGCTACCTCATGCTAGCCATTACATAATTTTTTGAGAAAACACCAAGACCCCCTAGGAGCATGGCCCCCATTGGATTTCTGACGTCTGGCTCCAGGACCATGGGACTTGTCCTCTGGAGTTTGAAGTCAACACATTGTAGCCACCGAAAGTGAGTGCCACTCCCTGTGCTTGAATAGTTCAATGGACAAAAAAAGTACAAAATTAAATCGTTCATTCTAGACACCTGCTGAGCAGCGCTACAACCCCAGGGACACCCAGTGACAACAGTGCATGCATCCCAGAGCTCACTCAGCACGGCCCCTGGAGGGGGCGCCCCGGGCAGGATGTTGGGGAACACAGACAGACCCAGAGGTCCCTCAGCACAAGACTGCTCAGGGGGCTGGCTGTGCTGGGAGCCTTGTCCATCACAAGGAAGAGGAGCAAACCCAGACTCCTGTCTGGCCCACTGGCCTGTCCCAATGGAACTCATGGACACATTTGACTTTCTGATAAAGCCGGACTTTAAGACACACTCCCAGGCTCCAGGGCCTCTCGCACCCCAACTGGTTTTTCCAGTGTCTTGAAGAAGAATGTGGATGGTGCTGATCGGAGGCCCAGGTGGTCAGTATACAAGTTTAGTGAGGTTCTGGGTGCCAATCACCGTGGAGCCACGCTCGACAACCAGGACTTGGTAAACCGCAAGCCATCGACTGCCACGCACAGGGCGCGGTTCTTAGGGCAGCTGCTGGGAGGTCAGACCTTCAGGCCCATCATGGGGCTTCTCCTGGGCCCAGGATCATCGGTCCCACAAGCCTCCTCCCTCAACAGAGCGCTTCCCAGGCCTCCCCACCCCTGCCCAACTCACACACCAGGGGCCCCACTGCGCTTCACCATAGCTACGTGCTGATGCGGGCCACCCCTCCACCAGCACACTGGACCACAAGGACCCCCGCACCTTCCCCTGCGTGCTTGCAAGTGGCAAACTCTACTAGATAGGAACTGACCTGACTCTCAGGAGTCACGTGCCCCTGGGCAGGAGGAAGCAAAAGGCCCAGTTAGGTGGCCCGACCAGGTGACACTCAAGCAGCTGCAGACAATGTAAGTCTGTTTCTAGAACCTACCACACTCTGCTACATCCCACCTGGTGGTGTGCTGGGCACAGGACCCCTGCCCCTGCACCTGGCTCTCCTGCTTCTGTTGGCACACTGACCCATGGGGCCCAGCACCCTTCCAAGTTAAGATTTGGTGTCTTTGTTGCCTACATTCCAGACAATGGTCTGGGAGGGACAAAAAATAAAGTCACTAAAGAAAATGACAGCAAAAGCTGCTCTTAGACCAGACTTACGGCACAGCAGGTTAGGCTATTGGTTTGAGTCCCAGCTGCTCCACTTCCTATCCATCTCCCTGCTAATGTACCTGGGAGACCTGGAGGAAGCTCCCAGTTTGGCCTGGCCACTGCGCCCATCTGGGGGTGAACCAGCAGATGAAAGATCTCTCTCTCTCCCTTTCTCTCTGTAACTCTGCCTTTCAAATGACTAGAAGAATCTTCAAGAAAAAAAAACAAAAAAGAAGTGTGAATTAGACTCATACATTTGGAAACATGACATATGACAGTGAGAAAAAGACACGTTCAGTAGTGTGGGATAACTGGTTATCCATAAGACAAAACAAGTCCTAGGGCCCAGGGTTGTGGCACAGCAGGTTAAACCTCTGCCTGTGACACCAGTGTCCCATATAGGCTCCACTTCCGATCCAGCTCCCTGCTAATATGCCTGGGAAAGCAGCGGAGGATGACCCAAGTGCTTGGATCCCTGCCACCATATGGGAGACTCATAAGATGCTTCTGGCTCCTGGTTTCAGCTTGGCCCAGCTCTGGTCTTTGTGGCCATTTCGGGAGTGAACCAGCAGATGGAGGATCTCTCTCTCTCTCTGCCTTTCAAATAAATTAATTAATCCTTTTTAAAAAGCTGGCATGTAAAAATTAACAAAAAAGAAAAGACAAATAAAACCTTACCTCAACCCTATACATAATAAATTCTAAATGAACAACCTAAAAATAAAAGCAAAACTATAACATTTTTAAAGAAAATATGAGACACACAGAAATGCACATATCATTTAGGAAAAACCATGTTAAAACGTTTGTCTTCTGGAATAAAAGACATCCAAGTTTAGGAAAAGCTCCAGACTGAGAAAAGATACTTCCAGCAAACAAAAGTAACAATGAATTGGTGTATATAATATATACACAAAGGATAAAATCCTACCAGTAAGAAAATTCCAAAACCATAGCATTAAACAAAAAAGTACACTGTATACTGTTTGAAGACATGCAAAACAATACTGCTCATTTTTATGGTTCAATAAGCAGGTCGTAAAAAATCCAAGAATGTGCTTGGGAAGGAGAACATGCTTCTGCAGCAGGAGAAAAAGGCAACAGAATAAGAAAGATTTAGAGCCAGAAGCAAATCCGGCAAGGCTGGGAACGAAAGTGAGCATGTGGACACCTGCTCTCTTAGAGCAGAAACTAAAACCAATGCTGAAATCTCCGTCTCTGTGTCTCTCTGTCTCTCACATTCACTCATGCACACACACACACACACATGCCTATGCCCACTCCCCTGTGAGCACAACCTCACTCACCTCCCACCACACCCCACAACTTGGCAACATCAGAAGCCCACCGCACCACGATGAGCCCACTCTAACCTGATCAAGCCACTTCGGCTTTGACTTTAAAGTGCATCTTGCACCTTGAGGTGAAGGTCATAATGACACAAGGAAGCAGTAATTGCAGACATTATATCAACTCAGTTAAGCACCCAGGTTTGATATCTGGGCTCCTTTGGGAGTCTCAGTGTCTGCAGCTCCCGACATGCGCTGTGCTGACACTCAGGCACAGGGCTGGTGGGAGGGCTGCAGGTGCACCCAGGGCAGAGAGTGTGGTACACAGGAAAGCCCAGGAAAGCTCCCACCCTCCACTAGACAGAAACCAGACTGGGCGTGCAGGGCCCAAAGAGGCTTCCGGGCAATTTGGAGCCTAGCCCTCTGCTGTAAAGGCTGCAAAGGTCTTTTAAAGCTGTCAGGGAGGGAGCCCCAGGTCACTTTGTGATGTAAACTAGCCCTTGGCAGGTGGCTGCCAACCTGGCTCCAGGAGCCAAGGTGACCTGGGAGTGGCATGAGCTGGGGAGGAGCTGGGGAGGGGCAGTCACAGGCTCCACCCACCACCCCACCCTGCAGTTCAGCTGAGCCCCAGTGACTCCATCCAGCTTTCCTTCCCAGCTCCGCCGCCCCCCCCGGGGAGGGGGGGGGGCCGGCAGCCCTGGGGAGGGGTGGAAGCTCCTCAGCTGGACTCTGCTCCGCACAGAGATGCCTGGACCTTGCACAAAGGGATCGATCAGAGGATTGGAACTGCACAGTGGGTGGGAAAACCTGCTGTGCCCCAACCTCAGGGCTGTGCCTGACTGCATCCCCTGCTCACCCACCAGCTCCCCCACAAGGGAGCAGTGGGCAGGGCGTGGTAGGAGACTAAGAAACAGTCCAGCACTCAGTCGTGGGCCCGGTCCCAGGCAGGCACTCAGCAAAACTTTGCTTCCTCTTTGCCCATGCAACATGCAAGCATCTTCTAGCCCAGACTCAGCACTTTTTTCCCTGAAAGCACTAGACAGAATGTATCCTCAGCTTTGGGAAACATAGCCCTTTGTTGCAACTCCTTGCCATGGGGTGGTGAACAAAGAGCCACAGACATAAGGCATGAACCGGCTGTGTGTCAATGAAGCTTTACAGCAGGTGATGGATCAAGTACCTGAGTCCTTGGCCGGCGCCGTGGCTCAACAGGCTAATCCTCCGCCTAGCACACCAGGTTCTAGTCCCAGTCAGGGCACCGGATTCTGTCCCGGTTTCCCCTCTTCCAGGCCAGCTCTCTGCTGTGGCCAGGGAGTGCAGCGGAGGACGGCCCAAGTGCTTGGGCCCTGCACCCCATGGGAGACCAGGAGGAAGCACCTGGCTCCTGCCTTCAGATCAGTGCGGTACGCAGGCCGCAGCGCACCGGCTGTGGTGGCCAATGGAGGGTGAACTAACAGCAAGAAGGAAGAACTTTCTCTCTGTCTCTTTCTCTCACTGTCCACTCTGCCTGTCAAAAAAATAAATTAATTAATTAAAAAAAAAAAAAGTACCTGAGCCCCTGCCACCCACATGGGAGACCCAGATAGAACTCCCGACTTCAACCTGGCCCAGCCGCAGCTGTTAAGGCTATAGGGAGTGAACTAGCAGATGGACCACCTCTGTCTCCCTGTGTCTCTCCTTTATCACTCTGCCTTTCAAATAAACAAATGGATCTCGAGTTTTCAGAATTTTTCTTCTGCTGCTGACTTCTTTCCTACGCATTCTGCAGCTTGGCCTGTGTCCGGCCTGAGGTCAAGCTGTAACTCCTCTTCCAAGCCGCAAGCTCTCTGGAGCAGGTAATCCCGGTTCCCTCCAACCAGGCTCCGCCAGCCTCAGCTCCTTGGAGAGCACTGGTCCGTGACAGACCTGTAACTAACAGTGGCAGGATCTGCTATGACATTCCCTAAAGCAGGGGCCGGCATTGTGGCGCGGCTTGTGACACAGGCATCCCCCATCGGATAACCTGGTTCAAGTCTCATCTACTCCACTTCCTACTAATGCACCTGGGAAGGCAGTGGATGATGGCCCAAGTCCTTGGGCTCCTACACCCATGTAGGAGTCCCAGATGGAGTTCCTGAATCCTGGTTTTGGCCTGGCCCAGACCTGGCTGTTGTGGCCATTTGAGGAGTGAATCAGCAGACAGAAGGTTGATCTCTCTCCCTCAGTCTCTCTCTCTTTCTCTCTGCTTTTCAAATAAATCATTTAAAAAAAAAAAATCCCTAAAGCAAAATAAGAGAGCTGGAAGTAGTCAGCCCAGCCAGGAAGAGGGTGAAAAGATGTTCAACCTCAATGATGCCAAACAAAAATAGCAAAATGCCTGATCACTTACTAGGCTAGCAAAGCATTAACAGACTGCTAACATCCCTATGGAGAACGAGGCCCTCCCCTTCACCTGCTGGAGATAGGAGGTCACAGGTCACAGTCTAGTAGGCATTTGGACAGAATCAACCAATATTAAAAATGCACATAGACTATGAGTCAGCTATCCCTGGACTCTCATCTGCAGTATCGTCAACATGCATGTCTAAAATTATTTGCACAGCGCTCTTCATTGCAGCAGTGGTGTGATGGCTAAACACTGGAAATAAACCACATGGTCCACAGTCACACTACCACACAACTGCAGAACACCACATGGTCAGAGCAGACAAGGCACACACCTCTACCAAGGGTCCAAGTCGGCATCTTGTGCCTCCTGATGTGGGGCATGGAGAAGGACCCCGTGTCACTTCCTTCCTATTCCTGCCCAAAGGGCACAGCTGACTCTAATCTCGAGGACACATCAGCAAACCCACCCCGAGAAACAATCACGGGGCTTGGTCTCTTGAGAAATGTCAGTGTTGGGAAAGACCTCTATCTTACAGGATCTGGAATGACATTCTCAGAACAACTGCCCCATGGCCCTATGGCACGAAATCATATCACAGTGATGCTAAATTCCCTGAATTTGGTAATGGAATTATGGCTACATTAAAAAAATGTCCTTGTGCTCAGGAAATGCACACAAATGTTTAGGAATAAAAGACCAGGCTGCCTACAACTCTAAGTGAATCAAGAAGGAAAAAATGGGCCGGCGCTGTGGCTTAACAGACTAATCCTCTGCCTTGCGGCACTGGCACACCGGGTTCTAGTCCCGGTTGGGGCGCCGGATTCTATCCTGGTTGCCCCCCTTCCAGGCCAGCTCTCTGCTATGGCCCAGGAAGGCAGTGGAGGATGGCCCAAGTGCTTGGGCCCTGCACCCGCATGGGAGACCAGGAGAAGCACCTGGCTCCTGGCTTCAGATTAGCGCGATGCACCGGCCGCAGCGGCCATTGGAGGGTGAACCAACGGCAATAAGGAAGACCTTTCTCTCTGTCTCTCTCTCACTGTCCATTCTGCCTGTCAAAAAATAAATAAATAAAATTAAAAAAAAAAGAAGGAAAAAATGTACACAATAGAGGTATCTATATCTGCATAGCCACAGCTTTCTGTATGCATGGATGCAGAGATAACTACAGATACGGGATCTCTACAAAGATAGATACAGTTATATGTGTTTCATTCACATATTCTACTATACTACTACACATGAATAAAATAGAGACTAAGCAAATCTGACATAACACCAAAAATCAGGCAAAGAATATACAAAAGTAATCTTTCCAAGCCTTCAGTTTTAAATTTAAAGTTTCTTTGAATTAAAATTAGATTACAGGGGTCAAGGCCAGCACTGTGACGTAGTAGGTAAAGCCGCCACCTGCAGTGCCGGCATCCCACATGGGTGCTGGTTCAAGTCCCAGCTGCTCCACTTCCCATCCAGCTCTCTGCTATGGCCTGGGAAAGCAGTGGAAGATGGCCAAAGTTCTTGGGCCCCTGCACACATGTGCGAAACTTGGAGGAAGACCCTGGCTCCTGGCTTTGGATCAGTGCATCTCTGGCTATTGCAGTCATTTGGGGAGTGAACCAATGGATAGAAGACCTCTCTCTCTCTCTCTCTCTCTCTCTCTCTCTCTCTCTGGCTCTATCTCTGTAATTCTTTCAAATAAATAAAAATGCATCTTTTAAGAAAAAAAGATTACAAAAAATTAGGCAGACCTACATATACTGTAGGCATGGAAGACCATCCACCATACATACACACAGGTAACAGGAAGTAGCTGAATAACATAAAGTAAGTTATACCCATACCCCTATATGTGTGAGGCTAATATATGTAAATTTAGCAGTGAGTAGAAAGGTGCATTCTCTTTTAAATTATATACATCTTCAGCATTGGCTCTAAACTAAAAAAGAACCATACCTATTAAAGACATGAAATTGAAAACTGCTCCCTTTACATTAATAAAATTAAAATTTTAAAATAAATTTAAAAAGAATGAAGAAACCTAGGAATATATTTCCTGTGATTTTGAAAAAACAAACAAAACAAAGCAAAGAGAACAAAGTGCCTCAACCCATCCCAAACCCATAAGATGTGTCTACAATGACAGTGTCAGGCTGGTACCCAAGAGCCAATCAGACAGGTGAGTACTGGGGAAGACAGCCTATTAACAGAACACACAAGTTGAGGTGCCTGCAAGCCGGGGTCTCTTCAGGACACCACCCTGAAGAGCCCACAGGTTGGTGAACATGCCCATTTCTGAGATGAGAACACTAAGGCCCAGGAAGATCATGCTGCAGTGGCAGACTCAGCAGCCTACAGTGGGTCCCAGGACAAGAGGGGGCAAGGAGCAGTGCCTGGGGAAGACACGCAGGGGCTGAGCTGAAACCCTCCCCATTCCAGGTCCCACTGCACCTCACTCTCAACACCTGTAGAACTGAGGATGAGATGAGAAGACACACCTCCAGTGCACTCACCATGTCCAAAAACAGGGCGAATGGGCTCTCCCCACCCTGAGCCTCTCAGTGCGCTAGGTGCTACACAAATGCCTCCGGCCCCACAATAGCTCCATACACAACAAGGCCGGGTCACAGGCAAGCACATCACCGGGGACCAGCCGCCCAGCTACCTTACCCAGGTCCCCGCTGCGCCCACCCCAGCTGGCCACCCTGCAGCCACAGCCCACCTGGCACCCTCGTAGAGCAGCGTGGACAAGCCAGAGTGGCTCTGCCCAGGGGGCAGAACCCAGCGCAGGGCCTCCTGCCCGGATCACCGTGTTCCCAAGAACAGAGGCAATTGCCCAGGCTGGCCAAGATTTACAGGTTGTTTACTCCCAGCAGTTCCTGGCTGGGGTAATTAATGCCACATAAAACATAATGGTGGCCATCACTGCCCCCAGAGAAAGGAGGGCTGGATGCCAACAGTCCAGCAATGATGGCGGACAACACTGCGCACTGTGCCCAGCACATGTGGCCTACCACTCACATCTGCGCGAAGGTATGCAAGGGTCTGTGGGAACATAGAGCTTGCACACAAGACAGTGTGGGGTGGGGAAAAGGCTCGCCAGGCCCAGGTCCACATCCTGGTCCTGATGACCACCTGGGCGACCTTGGGCAGGGCACTTCACCTTCCTGTGGCCACTCGGGAATGTGATGGACTAGGCATTGAGCCAGGCACACCACAGATCCCCAGTAAATACGTGCACTGTGTGTGTGTGCACGCACACGCACACGTATGTACAAATAAATAAATAAATCATGCCCCAGAGACTCCCTAGAGAAGGGACTGTTTACAGGGCTAGGGCCAGGAAAACACAGGTAAAGCCTTAAGCATCTTACAGAATAAAAAATGAGAAAGGGCTCATAAAAAAAAAAAAGAAGAAGAAGGCGGCACATTAAAACAGCACAGGGACCCACCACAGCCACAGCCAGCACAATCTGAGCAGCAGAATAAATAAAAACAATACTGAATTTTAACCCACAGAATAAAATAAATATCCATGAGCCTGTGGTGATACAGTAATAAAATAAATCCCCAGTGAAAGCTCACTTTCCATCACAGCATTCTAGTTATAAATGTAGAAACAGGACAATTAATAGAAAATGACCCCTAGACAAACAATACAGTAGTAATTGATGCAGACAAGATTCACCAATGGATACTGAATTAGCTGGAAAAGTTTGAGGAAAGTCAAGAGATCAGCCTTGTCTCCAACAAGCTCCCCCGCTCCGTAATATTAATTACGGAGGAAGAACTGGGAGGCTGGCACTGTGGCACAGTGAGCACAGGTTTGAGTCCTACCTGCTCCACTTCTGATCCAGGTCCCCAGTGCATTTGGGAAGGCAGTGAGTACTTGGGCCCCTGCCACCCATATGGGAGATCCAGATGGAGTTCCTGGCTCCCAGGTGTGGCCTGTCCCAGAGTGAAAGAGCGGATGGAAGATCTCTCTCTCTCTCTCTCTCTCCAATTCTGTCCTTCAAATAAACAAATCATTTTGGGAAAAAAAAAAAAAAAGGAAGAAGAAGAAAAACGATGACTTCACAGCAGGGAGCCCTGGGGTCATGGAAGACAGACAAAATGGAGGAGACTTGGGAAATAAGGCCACCATGCAACAGGGTGACCCCGGATGGGATGCTGAACAGACAACAGACAGTGGTGGAGAAACTGGTGCAGTTCACATAAAGACTATAGTAGAGTGAACAAAATTATGTCCATCTGATTTCCTGGCTTCAACAAGTGTCCCGTGCTGACCTAAGAGGTTAACATTATGGGAAGCTGAGTAAAAGGCACCAGGAACTCTGGGTACTATTTCTGACACTTTTCTTTAAGCCTAAAATAATTCTACTCTCCCAAGAAAATACCCCGGCCCTCCAAGTCCACCCCAGAACTGCAGCCAGTGCACACGGGGGAGATGGATTCTGCAGGTCAAGGGCTGACCGACATCCGTCCCAGGGCCCCTGGGCCCAAGACACTGAACAAGCGTTTTTAAAACTTGCCTGATTTACTCTGAGTATTATAAACGGCATCTTTTTCCCATTGTATACTTGGTTATTACTGGTACGTCAGACATTCACTGGCTTGCATACTGAACTTGTACCCAGCCATGCTGCTGAACTGAATCCTGAAGCTATTCAAATGAATACAACCAACCTCGTTTTGATTTACACAATGGCAAATGCACTCAGTTCAACCCACCAGAATGATTCTTGTGGTTCTGTAAGCAAAAGTCCCAAGGAGAAACAGGCAACAGGTATAAACTACTAAGTTTTTAGGAAAACGAAATAAAAAGGGCATAAAAACACAGATGAAAAGATGCTCTATTTTACTCACAACAATTCCAAAGCAATCAAATAAATGCAAATAAAAAACTAAGTGCTCTGAATATATTAGAAAAGACTCATCAGGCTGACAAGACAGGGTCAGGCAAGAGTGTGGAGCTCAGGCGAGCGGGAACCTCTGCCTTAGAGGGTGATCTGATTCAAAGTCTCAAATGCAAGCCGTACTGCCATTTGTGTGTTCAGGCTAAGGAAGAAGCATGAATCTCCGCTGTGTGTGCGTGAACATGCACTAGGGCAGTGGACAGATGGCGTCAGCTGCCTCTGAGGGGGCAACGGATGGGAGGGAGACATACCATAAGCCCAGTGGTACCCCTGGAATTCTGAACCACATAAAGGTGTCAGCCTACAAAGCAATACATTTTGAAACCGTGGGGGAAAAAATGGCTCTGCAAGTTAGTGGGACCAAGGACAACAACAAGGAGTAGAAAATCCAATCTCTATGGTCAGGTCAGCATTGTGACTCACTGGGCACCTTCCATCCAGCCCTGCTGCCTGTCATGCTGCAGCCTGGTAAGGAAGACCTGGGGCTGAGCTGAGAGCAGTCACATGCTCTCCATCCATGTACCGATCCCAGGGGCAAGGGCCAAACCATGGCTCGCTCAGCAGCAGCTTAATCCAGGTCCTACACATGGGTGCAGGGACTCAAGCACTTGGGTCATCCTCTGGTGCTTTCCCTGGCACATTAGCAGGGAGCTGGATGAACATGGAGCAGCCAGGACTCAAATCGGTGCCCATCTGGGTTGCCCCCACCCTGAGTGGCAGCTTAAACCACTGTGCCATAGTGCCAACCCTGTGCTGTTTCTTCTAAAAGGACAAAAATATTCTAAAATTAATTATGGTAGAGGTTTAGTATACATAGTTGAATATAGTAAAAAAAATTGAATTACATATTTTAAATGGATGAATTGTATATGTGAAATATATTCCAATAAAGTTTTTTTTTTTCTTAAAGTACATTTGAAAGGAGAGACTGAAGTACAGCTCGGTGTTCTGGAGCATGTCATATAAGCCCCTGCGGACCTCAGTCTGCCCACCCATGAAATGGCAGGCTGGGGTGGAACAGCTAGGCCAGTGCGTCTCAAACCTGAATACCTTCCTCATCAGCCGGTGGGCTGCCAGTTCTGACTGAGCTGACCTACAGAAGCCCCAAGACTCTGCGTGTCGAGGAAGCTCTCAGATGATGGCGATCGACGCCAGGTAGCAAGGTCTCAGAGATGCTATCTCTGGCTCCCTGCAGCCCTGATACTTCAGGAATTGCTCTCATCTACTCCATGAATTCCTGGCGCAGGTGTGGTCCCCCTTCCGCATCCAGGAACCAGACACCTCTCACAGCCCAGACAACCTCTCACGTGGTCACAGGCAGGGAGAATGGCCGGGGAAGGCCAAGAACAGCCCAAATGTGTCCCCACGCAGAGCACCTGGCTGAGCGCCAGGGGTCCTCCAGGTGCAAAGCAGAGCCAAGCCGGGGCAGGGCCCACATTTCCCTTCACGTCCATGGAAAGAAGCGCAGCGGTGGCCAAGGCTCCCTTGATGCCGAGCTGAACATGAAACTCAGCATATCCGCAACTTCCTGTTCACTGTCTGCTCCCCATCTGCAGACAGGAGGAACTGCTGATGGGGGCCACTGATGCCCAAGCCCCAGCACATGCCACCCTGAAGCCACCCTGGAAGGAGGACAGGACTGCACACCCAGAGCCCATCAGGAATGCATCACACAGACCCCCAAGCCTATTCCACCCTCAGACCCCAGTTTCCCCACCAACTAAAGGAGGCTGCATGAGACCCGCCCCTTAAGGTACGCAGTGGGCACTCCTGTGAAAAATACAGGAAGGAGCAAGTAGGCATCGGGAAGGGGGCGGGGTGTCCATCCCAGCCCCCAACCCAGACAATGAGCTCATTTCTGGGAGTACCCCACAGGGACCTGTCAAAGGGACACACAATCCTGAAAAAGATAAGGTAGGAACGCTGGTTCCTGATACCACGGAGAAGCATGTGTCCTCTATAGACTCCAAAACCATCCAGCCCAGGGCCTCGGGCCCCTAGTCTGTTGCAAGGCTCAGAAAAACATTCCATCCTGACGCCGGGCTTCCTTCCTTCTCTTGTGAAACAAACCATGGCAGCTACTTAGGTAGAGGAGCACCCTTAGAACAAAACACGTGGCAATCACCTCCCTCATTCAGAGCAGAGATTCTGCACACCATCTCCAGGCAGAATTCTATCCACACTGCAAATAAGCTTAAGAGCCCATCTACAAAGAGAAAAATGGGTCTTTCTGATCTTCCTCTCTACTCACCTGCCCTCCAAACACCCGTGAAAGGAAAAAAAAAAAAAAAAAAAAAAAGGCCAACGTTATCAGAAGGAAAGTACCCAGCCCTTAAATATGTGCCATAGAAGTCGTAACCCTATCTGGACAGTGGCCAGAGTAAAGCTCGTTAAACCTAGCGCCCTCCCCTACCCCACTGATAGTCCATCCTGCTTGCCAGGGACCTTCCTGGTGTGGGTGAAACACTCGTGGGCAGGTGCAGTCACTTGGAGTTAGCTGAGCTTGTTTTTTAAGATCTATTTATTCATTTGAAAGGCAGAGTGACAGAGAGAGAGAAAAAGAGGGAGAGGCAGAGAATCTTCCATCCACTGGCTCACTCCTGAAGTGCCTGCAACAGTGGTTGGGCCAGGCTGAAGCCAGGAGCCAGGGATTCCTTCCAGATCCCCAACAAGGGTGGCAGAAACCCAAAGACTTGGGCCATCTTCCATTGCCTCCTAGGTGCATTAGCAGGGTGCTGGGAGTGGGGAGGAGCCAGGACTCAAACCAGGCGCTCAGACGTCCCCAGTGGCAGCTTAATACACTGTGCCATGTCACCCACCCCTAGCTGAGTTTGATGCTTCTCTGAGCAACCATGTCTGCTGATCGAGACAGGGCACCATCCAGCTATGAGATGAAACCTTAGGGGCTTGCTCAGCTGTTCTTGGTGCAGGTGGTCTACTGCTTCTCCAGTGACAGGGGGAGGCCTGTTTTTTAATTTAAAAAAAAAAGATTTATTTATTTATTTGAAAGGCAGAGTTACAGAGAGAGAGAGAGAAAGGTCTTCCATCTGTGATTCAATCCTCAAATGGCTGCCAACAGCTGGAGCTGAGCCGATCCAAAGCCAGGAGCTTCTTCCAAGTCCCCCACTCAGGTGCAAGGGACCAAGTACTTGGGCCATCCTCTGTTGCTTTCCCAGGCACATTAGCAGGGAGCTGCATTGAAAGTGGAGCAGCTAGGACTCGAACTGGTGCCCATATGGGATGCTGGCGCTGCAGGCACCAGCTTCATCTGCTACACCACAGCGCTGGCCCCTGTCTGGTGAATCTTTACACACAGTTTGGACACCAGAAGACTGGCTCCCCTGCAGGCAGCTGCAGCCATGAGGGCTTCTGCCGGGACTCTGAGTAGCTGTGGGTGTCATGAGGCACTTCTACCTGGGTAGAAAATCTTTTGGCTAGCTCTTTTTCCTTCAGTGTATTTCCAGAATATAGATGCTTTTAATCAATTCTGTAAAATGTATCCAGGTCACTGTACCCTCTGGAACTAGAATGTACATTGTATTTAATTAATTGGTCCATTATTAAACATAATTGAGGGAGCGGCTTAGACATCCATGCCGCATGTCAGTGTCTGGGCTTGGTACCCAGCTCTGACTCTGGCTCTGGCTCCTGACTCCTGCTTCCCGCTAATGCAGACCCTGTAAGGTAGCAGTGATGGCTCTAGTTAAGTGGGTTCCTTCCACCCACCTGAGAGATTGAGATTGAGTTCCTGGTTCCCAGTGTCAGCCCTGGGTCAGCCCTGGCCATTGTGGGCATTTGGAGAGTGATCCAGCAGATGAAGGTACTCTCTCTAGCTCTCCTCTCTCTCAAATAAGTAATAAATTTTAAACTGAATTTTGACATGACCAACATTAAATACATTCTCATTTCAATACACACAGATTGATTTTAAAAATAACAAAGAGGGAAGGCCAGCACTGTAGCATAGCGGGTAAACCCCGCCTGCAGTGCCAGCATCCCATGTGGGCACCAGTTCAAGTCCTGGCCACTCCACTTCCGATCCAGCTCTCTGCTGTGGCCTGGGAAAGCAGTAGAAGATGGCCCAAGTCCTTGGGCCCCTGGGCCCATGTGGGAGACCCAGAGGAAGCTCCTGGCTCCTGGCTTCGGATCAGCTGTTGATCTGAATGTGCACAGCAGTCATTTGGGGAGCACAGCTCTGGCCATTGCAGCCACCTGGGGAGCAAACCAGCGGATGGAAGACATCTCTCTCTCTCTCTCTCTCTCTCTGCCTCTGCCTCTGCCTCTCTGTAACTCTGCCTTTCAAATAAATAAATAAATCTTTTTTTAAAAAAATGTGCTATTATGAAAAAGAATAAGTAGGAGACAGCACTGTGGTGTAGTGGGTTAAGCCGCTGCTTGCAACACCAGCATCCCATAAGGCAGTACAGGTTTGAGTTCCGGCTGCTCCACTTCAGATTCAGCTCCCTGCTAATCACCTGGGAAAGCAGCAGAAGATGGCCCTGTGACCAACATGGGAGGCCCAGATAGAGTTTCAAGCTCCTAGCTTTGGCCTGGCTACATCCCAACCACCACAATCATTTGGAGCATGGCCCAGCAAATGGAAGATCTCTCTCTCTCTCTCTCTCTCTCTCTCTCTCTCTCTCTCTCTCTCTGCCTTTCAAGTAAACAAAATATATCAAAAAAATTTTGGGAGCTGGCGCTGTGGCATAGCGGGTAAAGTTCCGCCTGCTGTGCCGGCATCCAATATGGGCGCCAGTTCGAGTGCTGGCTGCTCCACTTCTGATCCAGCTCTCTGCTATGGCCTGAGAAAGCAGCGGAAGATGTCCCAAATCCTTGGGCTGCTGTACCCACATGGGAGACCAGGAAGAAGCTCCTGGCTCCAGGCTTCGGATCAGCGCAGCTCCAGCCATTCCAGCCATCTGGGAAGTGAACTAGTGGATGGAAGACCTCTTTCTCTCTGCCTCTGCCTCTCTGTAACACCACCTTTCAAATAAACAAATAAATAAATCTTTAAAAATAAAAATAAATAAAATCTTAAAAATTTTTAAAAAATCATTGTAGGTATGTGGCACAGGGGTTAAGCTGCTGGTTGGGATACCTGTATCCCAAATTCCACTGATTCATTCCCCAAATGCTTATAACAGCTTGAGCTGGGCCAAGCCAAACCCAGGAGCCAAGAACTCAATCCAGGTCTCCCATGTGAGTGGCAGGGACCCAACTTCTTGAGCCATCGCTGGCTGCCTCCCAGGTGTACATTAGCAGGGAGCTAGAGCAGAGCCAAACTTGAACCCAGGCTCACCAATGTGAGCCACAGATGTGCCAAGTGACACCTTAACCACTATACCAAATGCTCTCTGTTTTATAATAAGCACGCTCTACTTTTGTACTTGTGGGGGGAGGAAATAAGAAAGCATTGAAAAAAATAGTAACATACTTCAGAGTCATTGGCTTATTCAGTTTACACTCACAACTTCAGGCTAAAAATTAATCTGGAAAGAAAGCTTCAGAGATGGAGAAAAGATAACAGAGTCACTAATCCTTTGCCTCATTCCTTAAATTCAGTGTCACTGACATAATCGGGCAGAGGAAAAACACAACTGGGTACTTACTGCTTGCCAGACCTTATTTATCTGCTGACTTCTCAAGGCAACCCACAAAATGAAACTCATCAGCTTCCCACAAGAGGAAACCCAGATTCCCAGAGACTGAGGGGCTTCTCTGGGAGCAGAAGTTAGGGCTGCACTTCTGTGCTGGTTCAGGGAGCAGGGAAGACAGGACTTTCCACCCCGGGGCTCTTATCTCCCTCCCTGGGGTCACCGCTGGCCCAGAGCTAGAGGGTTGGGAGCAACTGGATGTGGGATTCTTTTTTCTCCTAAGGAGGTGTTTTCCACCACTCCATTCCTCCACCACCACCCCCATCCCCACCCCAAACCTCAGAGCTGTATCCTAGATTCCTGCCTGCAGCAAAGCCAGGAGGCAGCAGTGAGAGAAGGAAACTCCCCTTCCAGAGGCCCTCCCCCTCCCCCCAAGCTCAGCCACCCCAGGCCTGCCTGACCCACGGCCTGGCAGGCGAAACTGACTTCACCTCTCTGTCATCTGGAATGCTGGCACATACAATCCGGGAGAGTAACTTCAAGGAGAACATCAGAAAGTGCTCTGTAAACTCTGACGTCCGGACAAAGCCACATCACCCTCAAGGCCAAGGTGGTCACTTTCCCAGGCACTGACAGCTCCCATCATGCAGGAGCATGCTCATGGTAAGCAGAGGGTCTTCAATGGCACTTCGCAGCCTGTTCTGAGAAATGTCTCCAGGGTACCTCCACTGCTGCAGGGTGAGTGTGCGCTGGAACAAACGCTAAGCAGGACTTCTAATTCTGAGTGGGGCAGTTAGTTCTAGAGCTGCCCTGTGTCATCTGAGGGGCCAGTGTGGTCAGCAAGACAAACTGCCTGAGACACCAGCATCCCATTTGATGCAGTTCAAGTCCACACTGTTCCACTTCTGATCCACCTCCTGGGAAAGCAGTGGATGATGACCCAAGTGTTTGGGCCCCTGACATCCACATAGGAGACCCAGAAAAAGCTCCTGGCTTCAATCTGGCACAGCCCTGGCTGATGTGGCCATTTGGGGAGTGAAGCAATGGATGGAAGATATCTCTCTCTCTCTCTCTCTCTCTCTCTCTCTCTCTCCCTCCTTCCCACCCCATTCCATAATTCTGCCTTTTAAATAAATAAAATAAATTTTAAAATTATCCCGTGGGCCAGCGCTGCAGCGTAGCAGGTGAAGCCGACGCCTGCAGTGCCAACATCCTACACAGGTGCCAGTTCAAGTCCTGGCAGCTCCACTTCCAACCCAGCTCTCTACTGGATTGGCCCAGCTTAATGGGAATGAACCAGCGGATGGAAGGTCTCTTTCTCTCTGCCTCTGACTCTGCCTCTCTGAAACTTTGACTTCCAAATAAATAAACAAATCTTCAAAAAAAAATATTCTCTTGGGGCTGGCGCTGTCTGTGGTGTAGTAGGTTAAACCTCCCCCTGCAGTCAACCCATATGGGCACCAGATTGAGTCATGGCTGCTCCTCTTCTGATCCAGTTCTCTGCTATGACCTGGGAAAGCAGTAGAAGATGGCCCAAGTGCTTGGACCCCTGCACCTGCTTGGGAGATCCAGAAAAAGCTCCTGGCTCCTGGCTTCAGATTAGCCCAACTGTGGCCGTTGTGGCCATTTGGGGAGTGAAGCAGCGGATGGAAGATCTTGTTTGTTCTGTTTCTCCCTCTCTCTCTCTCTGTAATTCTAACTCTCAAATAAATAAATAAAGCTTTTTAAAAAATTCTCAATGTTCCAAATGGATGGCCTTATTAACTTCCAAAATAGGATGGAAGAAATGTTTCCCCTTTACTAATAATAATAGCTAACATGCCAGGCACAATTTTCCAGCTCTCTGCATTAACTCATTTTATCTATTTGGTAACACCTACTTTGTAGGGATTTTTATTTCCCCCATTTTATAGAAGGGGACCTGCCAAGGTGTCTGCCCCATGCCCCGCGCCCCATCCCAGCAGTTGGAGTGCTTGGCCAACTGGTCTACCTCTCCAATTATCACACTCATATTTCTTGTGCTCCAGGCCCTTGTCATCTGGAATCACTGAGAACGTGTTCTGCTGACCCCATTCCTGCCTTTACCACAGTTTTTCTCTCTTCCCACTTAGCCTCCTCCACCCAAAAGCAAATTTCATGCCATGAATGAATGAATCCCATATGGATGCCAATTCCAGTCCCGGCTGCTCCACTTCCCATCCAGCTCCCTGCTAATGCACCTGGGAAAGCAGCAGAACATGGCCTAAATACTTGGGTCCCTGCCACCCACATGAGAGGCCCAGATGGAGTTCTGGGCTTCTGGCTTCAACCTGGCTCAGCCTTAATTGTTTTGGCCACTGGGGGTGAAGCAGTAAGATTTAAGATATCTCCCTGCCCCCGTCACTCCATCTGTCAAATAAATATATAAATAAGCCTAAAAAAATCATTTGGGGGAGTAGGCATTTGGCTCAGCAGTTAAGATGCTCAGGCCCAGTCAGAGTGCGTGGATTTGAATGCCACCTCCACTGCCTGCCTACAGTTTCCCATGGAGATGACTCAAGTAGTTGGGTCCCTGCCACCCATGTGGAGACCTGGACTGAGTTCCTAGCTCCTGGCTTCAGCTCCAGCCCAGCACCAGCCATTGCAGGTGGGAGCTCTCTCTGTACCCCACCCCCTCTCAGCCTTAAAAAGAAAAAAAGTTGTTTTGGTGGAACATACCAAAGCTTTCTGCAAGGCAAGCCACTCTGAAGAAGTTGTTTCTTATCTCAAAGCCAGAATTCCCTGCACCGACTGCCTGAAGCTCTCTCAGCCCTCCCCACCACTATCTCCTCCCACCCTTGGGGCTCCAGCCTTCAGGAAAGATCAGGCCACAGTGACCTTTGGCCACCAACAAAGAAAAAGCTATTTGGGCATTTGTAAACCTCTACTCCAGAGCTGTCTGTCCCTGACAAGGACTTTTTCAGAGAAAAGGACTTATTTTGTTCACTAAACCATTTTTATCACATTCAAAACCAACCATTGAGCCTACTGTCACAGATGTGACATGCCTTCCCCGGAGCCACAGCATCAAGGCCTTGGTATGCCCTGAGCCGCATGGTGGGTCCCCAGTGGTTTAATGCACAACTTTTGGATTCAGACACAGCACCCCACCATGATTTCAGAGAGCTTTAAACATCAGGAAAAGCATGTGGAGTGGCCTTACAGAAACAATGCAGGGGCCGGCACTGTGGCGTAGGGGGTAAAGCCCTGGCCTGAAGCGCCAGCACCCCAGTTCTAGTCCCAACTGCTCCACTTCCGATCCAGCTCTCTGCTATGGCCTGGGAAAGCAGTAGAAGATGGCCCAAGTCCTTGGGCCCCTGTACCCACATGAAGACCCAGAAGAAGCTCCTGGCTCCTGGCTTCTTCGGATCAGCGCAGCTCCAGCCGTTGAGGCCAATTGGGGAGTGAACCAGCAGATGGAAGACCTCTTTCTCTCTCTCTCTTTCTGTCTCTGCCTCTCCTCTCTCTGTGTAACTCTGACTTTCAAATAAATAAATAAATCTTTTTAAAACAAAAAAGAAAGAAACAATGCAAAAAAGATCACGCAGACAGACAATAAACAATAAATAATGAATAGCAAACTTTTCAATTGGTCACAACGGTCTTAAAACTGAATAAAAAAAACTGTATAAAAATCTATTTGTCATGGGACATAAAGAACAGACTGCTTAAATATGGCATGTTGGAAAGATATCCAGTACAGCACACTGATAATAGCAAAAGAAAAAGACCACAAGGTAGAAAAATAAAGTGTAAATAAATCATTCCTACTTCTTATTTCTCTGAATATTCATGGGTACCTACTCTGGAGGCAACAAGCTTAAAGCTGAGGATACAGTGACAGGCTCAGGGGCTGGCATTGTGGCAGATTAAGCTGCTACCTGAGATGCAGGCACTGGTTCGAGTCCTGGCTGCTCCACTTTCGATCCAACTCCCTATTAATGCATCTGGGAAAGCAGCAAAAGAAGGCCCAGGTCCTTGGGCCTCTGCACCCACGTGGGAGTCCTGAAAGAAGCTCCTGGCTTTGAACCGGACCAACCCTGGCTGTTGTGGCCCTCTGGGGAGTGAACCAGAGGATGAATGATCTCTCTCTCTCTCTCTCTCTCTCTCTCATTCTCTGTAACTCTACCTTTCAAATACATAAATCTTAAAAAAAAAAAAAAAGGCAGCCTCAGCTCTCTCAGTTTTTCTATTCTGAGATACCAAAATAATTGCATTGTGTATTTTCCTCCAGCTATTATGAAAATATTCTGCTCTGAATAACAAGAAGAATGTAAACATTTTAAATGATGTTTAGGATACTTTGACAATAATGAAAAATGTTGTTGGGAAAACAGTGTTTAATAAAAGCAAGAGCAAGTATATAAAGCATATGAGCTCGGTGTGAAAATGAAAGAGTAGAGGGGCTGGTGTTGTGGCTCAGTGGGTTAAGCAGCCAGCTGTGACGCCAGCATCCCGTCTGAGTCCCACTATACTTAAGGAAGAAAACAGAGACCCAGAAAAGAAACTGCTCAAGGCAAGCAAGCGGGTAGCAGTTGACCTTCCATGAAAGAAAGGCAAGGGGCAGAAGCCGCTCCTGTAACAGCAGACACAGGAGATGTTCTTCCACTGGACCACACACCCCCCCCATCAAGGCCTCCCAGAGGCAGACGGGGGTCTCCACAGCTGAGTGACCAGCAGAGCTGCCCAGAGGAGCAAGCCTGTGCCACACACTGAGCCCCACAAACAACAGGAGGGCGCAGTTTCCAGCCGGAGGCAGACAGGGCCACCTGCTGAATCCTGGTCCAGAAGCAGCCGGGAGCACCTGGTGACCACACTGGCCTTGCAGCCCCAGGGGCTCCCTAGACTGAAGAGTCACAATTCCACAGAGAAGAGGCAGCAGCTGTATGATAAACTGCAGCCAAGCGCAGCTCCCTACCATCGGGTGCCCCCCACAGAGTCCACTGAGCCCCTCCACCCCTTCCTGACACAGGGAAGTTGCTGTGGAGCAGCCACAGTCACGCTGCCCCCTTCACATACCTTCATCCTTTCAGACCCCATGAATCACACCTCTCATTTTACACACAAAATCCCGGGGCTCAGAAAAGAAGCAAACACAGCTCAATGTCACAGAGCCAGGATGTGCTGCTGTCGGAATCCAAACACCAAAGCCCCTATCTCCTAGGACCTGGGGGACGCAAGTGGCTTCTCTAGCAGGCAGGGAACCTGGCCCCTGTGCTGTGTGAGGACAGGGACCACCAGGTGCAGCTCCAACAGAGACCACATCTGGGGGCCAGTGATGTAGCACAGCACGTTACGCTGTGACACAGGCATGCCATATTGGAGCCCCTGCTGAAGTCTCGCTGCTCTGCTTCCAATCCAGCTCCCTGCTAATGTGCTTAAGATGGCGGCAGATGATGGCCCAAATGAATGGGTCCCTGCACCCAGTCGGGAGATCAGGATGCAGTCCCAAGTTCCCAGCTTTGGCCCGGCTCCGACCTGGCTGTTTGAGAAGTGAACCAGGATCTGGAAAATATCTGTGTGTCTCTGTGTGTGTATGTGTCTGCCTTTCAAATAAATCAATTTTTAAAAATACTTATTTTATTTGAGAGGCAGAATTACAGATAGAATAGGAATGACAGAGAGAGAAAGAGATCTTCCATCTGCTGGTTCTCTCCCCAAATGGCTACAACAGCAGGAGTTGGGCAGATCCAAAGCCAGGAGCCAGGAGCTTCTTCCAGGTCTCCCACATGGCTGCAGGGACCCAAGCACTTGAGCCATCTTCCACTGGTCTCCCAGGCCATTAGCAGGGAGCTGGATTGGAACTGGAACAGCTGGACTAGACCAGAGACCATATGGGATGCCAGCACCGCAGGCAGAGGCTTAACCTACTATGCCACAGAGCTGACCCCAAATAAATCAATCTTTAAAAAAAAAAAAAAAGAAAAGAAAACCCCCACCTAGATGAATCTATGTCTACAAATTTCATCAGTCATGGCCACAATAAGCAGATAGAACAGCCTTCTGAAGGGATCGCACGAGGGACGCTCTGCCCGGTCTGTGTGACAACGCAACGAATGCTTCTGTTTGCCGGATAAAGACGCTGAGCGCACGGAGGTCACGCAGCTGGGAAACGTCGCAATGGGGCCCCGTGGCTCCTTCACACCCACGCCCCACTGCGAACCCCAGCTCCGCCCCAGCCCGGGGTTCCCGCTACTACCTTGGTTAAGGTAGGTCAGCGTCTCTTCGTGCAGCTTCACGGCCGGGGACGTGGCAGCACACAGCACGTACTGCAAGGGCGGCAGGCGGGCCTCGTTCTCTGGGGACAGCTGGGGCTCCTCCTGCTTGAAGATGGGCAGCGCGAGCACATCACTGCAACACACGGGGAGCAGTGGTCAGCACAGGACCTGGCGAGTCCATGGGCACACAGCGCGGGCTGCAAGCACGCACCTCAGGGAGCCGTGCTTGGGGACACGGTGAACCACTCCCTTCAGCGTCCCACTTTCACTCGCGGGCAGGCTTTGTGGGAGGTGAAACACAAAATCTCTGAAAGCCTGCAGAGATACGCTCGGCCGCAGAGCCTAGCAGCAGTGGCCCACGCACCCTGACAATTCATCCAGTTCCCATCCTTACAAACTCCTCCATTTCGAATAAGAATCGGAACACTTTTTGCTTTCAAATCGATGATTCTATTAATCAGCCACTTCTCAGACAGACGCTGTACCCTGTCCTTGGGGCTCTGAAGAGAATGCAAATGACATCTGTGTCACTGGCCCAGGTTGAGAGGTCCCTCCACTCCTAAAATGATGACGGCTGGCTCAGAACCCACAGTAAGGGTGACAGCAATCTCTCACAAACTCAGACCCAGACGGGAGAACTTCAGCTTTTTCAATCAGTTTTCATACCTAAGCTTAAAACCCTCAGAGACTTCAAGACTCTCTTCTTCCACCTCTAAATAAAACTCCCCTCCCCATGACAGCGATCAACCTCAGGCCCGCCCACCGCTGAGGACCTTGTTCCTTGATGTATTTTCAAAATGCCCTTGCCAGGGACAAAGAAATCTTTGTGAACACGAACAACCTGCAGGCAGCAGAGACTCGCTAAATTGTCAGCAGGGCAGAAACGTGTGCCAAAAACGCGCCAGGGTGCTTATCTTGATCAGCCTCCTCCCTTCGTGGGTCCCGGGTTATGAATCAGATCGGCTGACCCCACTCCACTGTACAAACACAAGAGTCACCAGTACAATCTGTTCCTCGTACAACATCATAAATGAGTGTCACTAAAACACGACCTGGCACACACCCCACTGAGGTCTAACTAATTCTCAGAGGAAAAACAGGGCTTCGGGCACAGCTGGACACCCTGCCCTGTGCGGGCTCCCCCCACCCAAAGACAGCGCAGGGCCCATGGCAGACCTCACACAGCGCCTTCCGTGAGCCAGAGCAGCCGCTCCCGGCTGTGTGGTTCTCTAGGAACACGCTAGAAGCAAGCAGGCCTCTGCTCACCTGGGGATTGCATAATCTCATGTCGGCCCAGACCATGGCAAGTTAATAATCCATGGGCTGCTGCCTTTAAATTAAAAAAAAAAAAGGTGGGGGTGAAAGGCCATCGCTCAACAGTAACTTGTTTCAAGCCTGGCATCCTTATTTGCCAAGGAATAAAAGTCACAGGCACATCAAACACAAAGGGGAAGAAGAGAGTACAGGCCACAGCTCCTGCAAGGCCACACGGCTCTCAGAAGCTCTGCGAGCAGATGGCCCAAAAAGCAAGGAGGAGGACAAGACTTCCACTCTAGGATCCAGGGACCACACTAAGGTCAACCCCTAGGAAGGTGAAGCTCCCAGCTTCCAAAGAGTGAGAGGAGGAGCCGGGACCCAAAATTTTCGCCAGGAACCAAGCACCTTGGACCTGTACCTCCCTCCCTCTTCCAGTACCAAAACCCTAAGAGGTATCTGAGGTATCCCAAAGCTACACCTCCCACTCACAGGAGAACTGGGCCCCAGTGTAGGTCTCAGGGGCACCTCAACTGCACTTGTTCCCCCCACTCGGGGTCACCTTCAAACTCACTCAGGGGCTATGGCCACATGGTCACTGGGTTCCAGGGAAGCGGCCATCCCTCAGGGCGCCGCCCTCTGAGGACAACCCCCCCCCCCCCAGGTGGCCGGCAGCCCTGCAGACCCGCCTGCACCGGCTACCCCTTCGCAGCAGCTGATGCCCCAAGTGCAGCCTGCTGGCCCCTCTGCCTCTTGGAAGCCAGTGCTGTGCTGGGGCCCCCTGGCCCGTCCCCACCGGAATTCGGGAAGGACAGCCAGGCCGGACACGTCGGAGCGCGGGCTAGGCGGGGACCACAGAAGCGCGCAGGGCAGGTGCGGCAGCACCCGCGGCTCCTTCGGCTCGCAGTTCACTTTCCCTGAGCCCTCAGCAAACGGCCTTTGGGTTAAGTCGGGCGCATCGAACAAACTGGACAGGCCAGAGCTGGTCCCGGCGAGCGCAGAGTGCAGTGACCGCGCCCGTTAGTACCCGGCCAGCTGCGGGACTGGGACAACCACCCCGCAGGACCCAGAGCACAAGGGGTCCCTGCTGCCTAAACCAGGACGGCGGGGAACTCTGCTTCTCCCTCCAAAGAGCGCTACTCATTTCCCAGTAGGAAAAAGAGCTTCCGCAGAGCGCCCCAGGCCACCGCGCGCGTGGTCACTGGAGGGGAGACCGACTTCCCCGTGGCGGGCGCCGGGCGGGCGCTGCAAGTTGCCTCGACTCCTCTGGGACAGTAGCCGTTTAAGGAGGCGCGCGAGGACGCGGCGGGTGTGGCCCCGGGCGGGCTCCCGGCTCCGCGCCAGGGTCCCGCCGAGCGGCGACCCCGGCCGCGCTTACCGCAGGTAGCTGCCGGAGCTGTGCTGGTTGTAGTGCTCGGGCTGCGTGTGCCAGAACAGCATGGCTGCAGCGCGAGCGCGCCGGCGACGCGCAGAGCCCTCGCAGCGTGCCCGGGAGCCGCACTCCGCGCCCCAGGTGCGCGCCAGCTCCTCTCATTTATGGGCGGCCGAGAGGCGGGGCCGCGGCCGGGCCAGCCCCGCGCCGGGAAGCGCGGCGGCCAGGGCGGCTCCCCGGCGGCCGGCGCACCTGGGGGCGGGCGCACCTCCGGGGCGGCGGGGCCCGCGGCCGAAGCGACCCCGGTAGCCCCCGGCTTGCCACGCCCACACCTGTGCCCCTGTCCCCCGAGAGTCCGCCGGGAGCTGAACTGCGAGGTGCTGCCGGCCCTCACCTTCTCGGCCCCCTTGCCTCGCAAATCACGGCACTTTCTACGTCTATTTGTCTCTCTCACACGGCCTGGGCTCCCGACTTGGAGCTGTTACCCTCACTGCTCAGAACAGAGCACAAAACCTAGGTCAGCGCTGGATAGCAGCAAACATCGGGGGGTAGTCGGAGAAGGCTCCCTGGAAGAGGTGACTTGGAGCTGAGGCGTGACGGCCACAGAGGAAACGTGTCGGTGAGCATCTGCAGGGAAAGGGAGCCAGACAGGGACGGCCGCCAATGCCAAGGCCTTGAGACCCACCTACCTGCTTTGACCTGTCTGGGCGGGGCTGACCAGGTGCCTGAGGTGGGCCTGAGCCAGGGCTCTTTCCTAGGAACATTTTAAGCGGAGGCTGTCGCGTTTACGATTTGCCTTTTGGAAATGCAGTGTGACAGCAGCGTGGACCATGGAGTGTGGTGAGGGCAGGGAGGAGGGAGTAGAGGAATGTCCCTTCTGTCCCTGAGGGTTGATCCAAGGACACAAAGTCCTCAGGAGACCCTGGCCCAGAACCCTCAGCTCCCCAGTTCACGGATGGGGGTAAAACCTCCCTCTGCTGCCTTTCCCCGGCCCTCCAGCCCCAGATCTGGAGGACGACGGCCCCCATCTGCTCCTCTGCCCCGTAAGGAACCAACCACAGAAGCGCCTGCAGCACACAGCCCTCTCCGGCACTGCCTCCGCTGCAGAAGCCACCTGGCCCGAGGCCACGCCCCTCTCGGGGCGGTCCTTATCTCAGTGACTGTCCCAGCAGGACTGCCAGAGCCTAGCATCTCCACCCAGTTGAGGACACTGTCCCTTTGATATTGGATCCATGGGACTCCCCGTGGAGAAAGTTGGTGTGCCTGGCTGCTCCAGGTCTCCCTTGGTCCACTCCTGCTTCCTTCCTGTCCCCTGCCCAGGTATGAATCCTAAGGAAACTACCTAATAAATATCCTGAACACCAAGGCCCCCAGCCTGCCAAGTTAAATGGGAGGCACTCTGGAGTGTTGCAGAAAGAGCACACCCCAGGCTGGGTCCTTCAGTTCCTCAACTGATAGTGGCCAGCGGCCAGGGAAGCAGAGGCAGCCCTGGAAACATAGAGCAGGGCTTGGTAGCTCTGCAGAGTCTCTGGGGCACGGCTGGGAGTGAAGCCAGGCTGTGCAGTGCTGAGGGAAGGCGCTGTCCAGGTGAGCGGGCATCCTAGCAAAGGGGGAAGGGAGCTGCATAGAGGGAGGGAAGCGGGTGATGGCTCAGACCTAGGTGTACCGCTTAGCTCCGTCAGAACAGGTGGCCGCATTAGGATACATCGACCCCAATATAAAGAGATGGTTTCTGTTTCCCACCCCTCCCTGTTCCATCTGGGCGATCCTTGTGACTTACTTGGGCCTTATAATGAGCAGGGGGTGGGGGTGGGGTGGAGGAAGATGACACTGCCCCAGTTCCAGGCCAGCCCTGGGAGCTCCAGCCATGATAGGACAGCCTGCAGTCATTCCCATCCCCACCCTGCAGCAGACCCATCTAGGATGTGCAAGGGACCTGCTGCAGCAGGCACAATATCTGCCTAATGTGCAGACTCAACAAATAGCTATTTTGGAAATGGTTTGTTTCACGCCAACAGAGAAAGGAGATACCTGATCCTCACACCTCAGTTGTGCCACCAACAAAATGGGAATCATAGGCTTAGTTCTGGGGCTGGCACTTTGGTGTAATGGGTTAAGCCACCACCCACAACACCAGCATGGGCACCAATTTGAGTCCCAGCTGCTCCACTTCTGATCCAGCTCTCTGTAATGCACCTGGGAAAAGCACCAGAAGGACCCTGCACCCTCCTGGGAGACCCGGAAGAAGCTCCTGGCTCCCAACTTCAGATCAGCACAGCTCCGGTCTTTGCAGCCAACTGGGGAGTGTAACAGTGGATCGAAGACTTCTCTCTCTGTCTCTGCCTCTCTGTAACTCTGCCTTTCAAATAAATAAATAACTCTTGTTAAAAAAATAAAAAAGATTATTTATTGGAGAAGCAGGTGCAAGGGCCCAAGGACTAGGGCCATCTTCTATGGCTTTCCCAGGCCATAGCAAAGAGCTGGATCAGAAGTGGAGCAGCCAGGTTTCAAACCAGTGCCCATATAGGATGCTGGCACTGCTGCTGGCAGCTTTACCCGCTGTGGCACAGTGCTGGCCCCAATAAATAAATCTTTTTTAAAAAGAAAAATCCAATGGTCATGAGGCCAAATTCCGCAACCAGGATGTGAGGGCAGGTCTGTGAATTCAGGGGCCATGGCTTTTGGTTACCACCCATTCCTGGCACCTTGCATTCTTGTTTCACCCCATGCTGGGCAAACCTCTGCGGTCAGAGCTGCGCCTGCCCCCAGAGAATCAGCATCTGGGGCCCCGCTGCATCCTCCAGTGCCACCTTCCTGGCAACTCCATAAGGGACCCCCCAACCCCAGCTCCTCTTGGAGGAAGCCACCCGGGAGACTCTGAGCTTGGGGCTGTGAAGGATGGACAGGTGTTTTCCAAGGGTCATGGAGGTGGTGGCTGGAACCAGAGGGAAAGCCAGGGGTAGGATGAGTAGCGTGGTACCAGACACTCAGAATCAGCCACTCTTGAGGGGTGAGGGAGGAAGTGGGCAGAGATAGGAGTCAGGCTGCAGGTCTCAGTGCATGCTTGGGAGCTCCGAGTTGTCCAGAATTGGAGCTAGGCGGTCAGGCCTGTATACATACCACATTGACCAGACACGAAGCCAGGTGGTCGCCCCTGGGGACCATATATGACTCTGGGCAAAGGGTCAGCAGAATTTGCAGAGGACTCCCTGTTGTCGCCTGCCAGTGGGTGTAGCAGTGGAAGCCTGAGCGCCTCAGCCTGGGTGCATGGCACCCTCCGCGCTCTCCCAGCTCAGAGTCTTCATGCATGGAATGAAGGCGATGGCTCCCATCTGTTGGAGCTGCGGGAAGGACTGAGGGGGAAATGCAGACAGTGTGCAGCGCTGGCTCGCCCTGCAGTCCCCAAAGCACGCTCAGCCTTTCCACTGCACATATCCCATCTCATTTTCACTGCCTCCTGGATGAGCGACGGCGGTGTGTGCTCAAAACCTCCAGTGCTGGTGAGGATTGCGTTCTGCTGCAAACTGCAGAAGCCCACACACATTATTCCCACAGGTTCTGGAACCCTGCAGTACCCACTTGACACATTTAGCTGCTGAGCACTTGACATACGGCTGGTGGGACAGGCATTTAGCACAGCAGTTCAGTCGCTGATTGGGACACCTGTGTCCCTTACCAAAGGGCCTGGTTCCTCTTCTGCTTTCCATCCAGCCTGCTACTAAAGTGCATCCTGAGATACAGCAGCTGATGGCTTAAGGACTTGGGTCCCTGCCACCCACATGGGAGACACAGATGGATTCCAGGCTTCTGGCTTGGGCCTGGCCCAGCCTTGGCTGTTGTGGGCACTTGGGGAGTGAACCAGTGGATGGAAGATTTCTGTCTGTCCCTCTGTCTCTCTGTCTTTGTGCCTGTCTCTCTGCCTTTCAAGTAAAAGGAAAATTTAAAAATTCACTTACTACATAGAAATGCAAAGTCCATATCAAATTCAAAAACCATGAAACAAGGATAGAATATAGCCTGCCAATTCCTTTCATACAGATCACATGGGAATGAGAATGTTTTGAATGTTAGATTAAATGCAATGTGCTGAAAATGAATTTTACCTGTTTATTTTTTCCTTTTTAAAAATTACATTTCTGGGGCCAGGCTTTGGTACAATGATTAACACGCTGCTTGGGATGCCTGCGACCCATATCAGAGTCTTGGGTTTGAGTCCTAGCTCTGCTTCCAATTCCAGCTTCTCACTAATGTTCACCCTGGGAGGCGGACAATGATGGCTCAGCTACTTGGGCCCCTGCCACCCATGTGGCAGAACCAGGTGGAGTTCTGACTTCCATCTAACCCAGCCCCAACCATGGGACAGATGTGGTCTCAGGAAGCCGCTCTCAATCACAGGTGATGGTGCTCCCCGGAGGACAACAGCGCTCTCTGGAGATACTTGTGTTTGTGACAACTGGGGATGGAGACCAGAGAGTCTGCGAAACAGCCAACAAAAGCTTTATCTGGCACAAAATGTTAACAGAGCTCAGACTGAAAAATCCTGCTTCAGAGGCAGTTAGTTCACAGCATCTACAAAATCAAGACCCCAGTGTTTGGGGGCTGTTTCTCTGCCATGGGTAATGGTCATTTGAAAGATCACAGCATAGTCTACAATGGCTGCTAGAGCTCCAGCCATTATGACAATATTCCCACCAGCCATAACGAGGAAATCCAGAATAAAGGCATGCCTTTGCTCTTCCAGAGAAATGTATAAAGCACGTGTGCTTCTCCCCCAGTGACTAAAACCCAGCTGCCTTCCCATGCTGCATGGGAGACTGGGAAATGTAGTCCTTATTGGAGCAGCGTGTGAAGGAAGACTATGGAATCTGCCATACTTTGCCAGGAGCACCAGGCAACAAATGCACTCCCGTTTTACAGATGAAAACACCAAGGCACAGACCCAAGCATGCACTGGGGTCTCCTGGCCTCTGGTGGTCTCCTCACTGCCCTGCACACTCGGCTCCGTTCCACATGGGTCTCTTGAATCCCGTTTGCCAGTGGCCCAGAGCACCCCCCGGTGTGGTTTATCTGCACGTCAGAGCCCAGATTCTCCATCAACCACTTTACCAGCAGAGTGAGCCAGCAATGAAGATGCCTGCATCCCATACTGGAGCATTTGGGTTCCTTTCCCAGCTCTGGCTCCCAACTCCAGCTTCCTGCCAACACACACCTGGGAGGCAGCAATGATGGCTCAAGTACTTGGGTTCCTGCCACCCATGCAGGCACACAGGGTGCATTCCCAGCTTCGGGCCAGGCATTCGACAAGTAAACCAACAGATGGAACACTTTCTCTCTTTCTCTCTCTCTCTCTCCCCCTTTCAAATAAGATGAAAAATATAGGTGATTAGATAGATAGATGATAGATAGAGATAGACAATAGGTAGATAGATGATGATATGATGATAGATACATATAGATTAATAGATGATACAGGTCATGGATAGATGATATGGATAGGTGACAGATAAAGATAGATAATGGATAGATAGAAGATAGATAAGTAATAGATGCTGATGATAAACAGATACATATAGATAAATGATGATGATAGAGATGATAGGGAATTGATAGGTAATAGATGATAGATACGACAAACTAGAAAAAATGAAATACAAATAAAGAACTTCACTGGCTTCTTCAAAGAGGAGGATAGCGGCCGGCACCGTGGCTTAACAGGCTAATCCTCCGCCTTGTGGCGCCGGCACACCGGGTTCTAGTCCCGGTTGGGGCGCCAGATTCTGTCCCGGTTGCCCCTCTTCCAGGCCAGTTCTCTGCTATGGCCCAGGAAGGCTGTGGAGGATGGCCCAAGTCCTTGGGCCCTGCACCCGCATGGGAGACCAAGAGAAGCACCTGGCTCCTGGCTTCGGATCAGCACAATGCGCCGGCCGCAGCGGCCATTGGAGGGTGAACCAACGGCAAAAAGGAAGACCTTTCTCTCTGTCTTTCTCTCTCACTATCCACTCTGCCTGTCAAAAAAAAAAAAAAAAAAAGAAAAGAAAAGAAAGAAAAAAAGAGAAGGATAGCTCCTCCAAGATGCCCCTCCACATTCAGACGTCATCTGAGGGGTCCTTGGGGTTGGTCCTGCACCAACCCCGGCTCCTGAGCCATAGTAAACATGCATGGGTAACAGAAGATGCTCCCCCCAGTAAGGGAGCTGGGTGAAGGAAGCACAGACATTCTCTGAATTCTACTAGCACTTTTCTGTACATCTGAAATTATTCCAACCTTTAATGATTCTTTACAAAAATGTTTCTTCAGGGTTCAAATGATCAGACAGAAATTTGTGCAGGAATGGTTTGGTCTTCTTAGAGGAAAGCCCGCTCACCTGCATCATCGCATTCTTCACGTTCCCAACAGGCCAGATGGGCTGGGAATATTCTTTTTTGTTTCAATTTAAAGTTAGAGTTACAGAGAGAGAGACAGAGAGAGAGAGAAACAGAGGGATCTCTTCTATCCACTGGCTCACTCCCCAGATGTCCACAATCACCAGAGCTGCGCCAGGCCAAAGCCAGGAGCCAGGAGCTTCATCTGACTCTCTCACATGGGTGCAATGGCCCAAGCACTTGGGCCCTCTTCTACTGCTTTCCCAAGCACATTAGCAGGGAGCTGGATCAGAAGTAGAGCAGCCGGGACTTGAACTGGTGCTTATATGGGATGCCAGCACTGCATGCTGTGGCATAACTCTTTACATCACAACGCTGGCCCCAGGGTGGGTATATTGTGACAGACAACCCTTCAAATAATCTATGGAAAATCTGTATTATGACATATCTGGTACACAGAGGGTCTCTGTCCACTTGACCTCAGCAATAGGTGCTCAGAGATTCTCAGTCCATTCCCTCCTTGGCACCAAATTAAGTTTATTTGTTTATTTATTTGAAAGGCAGAGTGACAGAAAGAGAGAGAGAGAGAGAGAAGAGGAAGAAAGAGAGAGATCTATCTGCTAGTTCAGTCCCCAAATGCCCACATCAGCCAGGGCTGGGTCAGGCCAAAGCCAGGAGCCTGAACTCCATCTGGGTCTCCCAAATACCCAAGTGATCATGTGCTGCCTCCTAGGGTGCACACGAGCAGGAGTGGATCAGAAGCAGAGGCAGGATTCCATCCTAGGCACTCTGATACCGGATGTGGGCCTCCCAACCCACTGTGCCACAATGCCCACTCAGAAATGTATCTTTTCATTATATTTTTGAAATACCTTCGTATGCTCCCGGCACGTCAAAGCCTTGTGTGGGAACCCAGGTTTATTAGCCTATCTCGATTTCACGATGGCCTCATGAGATAACTGATGGGCTCATTTCACAGCCAAGCTGAGGCAGCCGAGAGGTGAGGCACAGGCTGGGTGTGTGGCCTAGCAGTCCAGACACCCATGTCCTGCCTTTGTTCCATCGCCAACTTTGCCCCGACTGTAGCTTTCCGCTCAGGCGATCCTAGAGGCAGTAGTGATGGCTGCAATGACTGGGTTGCTGCCACCCATGTGGGAGGCCGGATTGAGTGCCTGGCTCCTGGCTTCAGCTGGGGATCACTGCAGGCATTTAGAAAGTGAACCAGTGGATGGGCACTTCTCTCTCTCTCTCTCTCTCTCTCTCTCTCTCTCTCTCTCTCTAACTCTAACTCTATCTCAAATAAATAAACATTATCAAAAATAGCTCAGGGGGCCGGCGCTGTGGCGTGGCTGGTCGAGCCACCAACTGTGGTGCCAGCATCCCGTATGGGCGCCGGTTTGAATCCTGGCAGCTTCCAATCCAGCTGTCTGCTATGGCCTGGGAAAGCAATAGAAGATGGCCCAAGTCCTTGGGCCTCTGCACCCGCGTGGGAGACCCGGAAAAAGCTCCTGGCTTCAGATCAGTGCAGCTCCAGCCATTGCAGCCAGTTGGGGAGTGAACTAGCAAATGGAAGACCTCTCTCTCTGTGCCTTTCCTTCTCTCTCTGTGTAGCTCTGACAGTCAAATAAATGGATAAATCTTTAAAAAAAAAAAAAAATAGCTCAGACAACCTGGCCAGGATCACAGAACTAGCGAAGAGACCAGCTGGGATTTGTACCCGGGCCCCTCCCACTGCAGACCCTGCACCAACTCCTTCCTTGCTCCCATCAGTCTCCCGATCAGCAGCCAAGCGTGCTCACGCTGAGGAAGGCGGCCCTGGCCCCGGTGCACAGTCGCAGGGGTGGCCTGGGTGGAGTCCGACACACGCACACAGTGCCTTCCCTCCAGGGCCAAACAAGAGCCCTGCCCTCTGCTTCACACCTGTGGCAGGTGCCTGCTTCTGCCAGGGGCCAGGTGGAGTCCCTCTCCCGCAAGGATCGCTGCTCCGGTGAAGTGGGCAAGCCGGGAGGGAGAGGCCAGAGACGCCTGCCAGGGCACAGCTGAGGTGGAGGAGGGAGAGAACCTACGGGCTGCCGGTTCATTACCATGTTCAACTCTGGGCATTCGAGGGAGGTGGAAGTCTCCACACCCACACACAGACGGGGGCACTGAGACTCAGCAGCTTGTCCACACGTGCACAGCCGGAGGGGGATGGGGGCAGAGCCAGGACAGGGCCCACGCGATCGGACCTGAGAACCCAGTCTCTGTCCACTGTCGGGCCTGAAAGGAGATGTTGGACTAGAAGCCAGAAGAATTTCCTTGAGAAATTTGGCTGTGGGAGCTCCCCAGAGAAAGCGCCCAGCCAGACCACCCCATGTGACTGTCAGTCAGCAGCCCCTCCCATCACTTCAGGCTACCAGGCAGTTGTTCAGTCCCTCTTAACGCCAGCAGGTAATGGTGGGGGTTCCGGCTGGTGAGAAAGCGCTCCAACATAAAGAGACCACAGCAAGAATGCAGCCGTGGGGGCCGCAGAGGTGTGGGTCAGCTGGAAAGAAATAGAGACAGCACGGGGAGATGAAGAGTAAGAAATCTGTGTGAGGCAGGCATTTGGCACAGCATTTAAGACACTGCTTGGGTGGGGGAAGGGGACACCAGTTTGAGTCCTGGCTGCTCCTCTTCCAGTTCAGCTCTCTGCTGTGGCCTCGGAAAGCAGTAGAAGATGACTGCTTGGGCCCCTGCCCAGCGTGGGAGACCCAGGAAAAGCTCCTGGCTTCAGATTGGCTCATACAACCAGCTGTTGTAGCCAATGTGGGGAGTGACCCAGCAGATGGAAGATATCTCTCTCTCTCTCTTTCTCTCTCTCTCTCCCTGCCTCCTTCTCTCTCTGTAACTCTGCCTTTCAAATAAATAAACAAATTTTTCAATAAACAAACAGCTAAACAAAGCTAAGCTCCTGCCTCATCTGGGATCTTTTGTTCCCTTCCCGGTGCACGCATAGTGTATTCATGGAACCATAGGAGCCCACGATTGTGTGATGCACCAATATTTTATAGATTAACAGGAGAAGACATTGGCAATCAAGCCTCACACAATGCTGCCGTAGCACTTCAGAATCTGTATTTCGTGCTTGTTGAAGGATCTTGTTTGTATTTATTGAAGGGAAGGTGTCTCTTGTACACACATAAAAAAGGAAAGCATAAGCAAGGCAGTCCCTCTCCTCATATCTACAAGTTCTTTTTTTAAAGATTTATTTTATGTATTTGAAAGACAGAGTTACAGAGAGAGGGAGAGACGGAGAGAGAGGTCTTCCATCCACTGGTTCACTCCCCAGATGGCCGCAACGGCCGGAGCTGGTTTGGGTGAGGTTGAAGCTGGGAGCCAAGAACTCAATCTAGGTCTCCCATGTGAGTGACAGGGACCCATGTGCCCCCTCCCGGGGTGTGCATTAGCAGGAAGCTGGACCTGGGACTCAAACCCAGCTATTCCAATAGGGGATACAGGTATTACAAGCAGTCTCTCTCTCTCTTTTTTTTTTTTTAAGATTGATTTATTTATTTGAAAGGCAGAGTTACAGAGAGGCAGAGACAGAGAGAGAGAGAGAGAGAGAGAGAGAGAGAGAGGTCTTTCATCCAGCAGTTCACTTCCCAAATAGCCGTAACAGCTGGAGCTGCGCCAATCCGAAACCAGGAGCCAGGAGCTTCCTCCAGGTCTCCCACTTGGGTGCAGGGACCCAAGTACTTGGGCCATCTTCCACTGCTTTCCCAGGCCATAGCAGAGAGCTGGATCAGAAGTGGAGCAGCCAGGACCTGAACTGGTGTCCACACGGGATGCTGGCACCGCAGGTGTTGGCTTTCCCCACTCCGCCACAGCGCCAGCCGCACATGTAGCATCTTAACCCCTGAAAGTCCTAAAGCTGCATTTCTCAGCTTCCCTGTAGCTTCCCCTAACAGGCTGTGCCCAGAGGAGGCCCCCAGTGAGGTAGTGACTGGAGGAACTGGCAGGCGGAGGCTGTGCGCTGACACAGCAGGCAGCAGGGGACAGGGGTTGAAAGGTTGATCAGACCAATTGAGCAGCGTTACCTCTGGAAGCCTTGTATCATGTGCTTTTTCAGTCTTTCTAATGATTCTGCAGGGACAAACTTCTTTCTGCCCCAACTCGTTAAACTTGCCACCCAAGGCCTTGTCGTCCCTTCTCCCTTATTGACAAAACCCTGCTTTTGTTGGGGGTCAGCAGTATTTGCCCTGATGAAAAACTACACTTTCCAGGTGCCCTCGAGGAGAGCTAACCACCTGCCAGTGAGAACGAAGTAGGTGTTGGTGGGGGAGCTTGTGGGAAGATCCCACAGAAATTTACTGTGTGCCCTTCACGTGTCCCCCAAAGTCAAGTCCCCCAGGTGGGGGCTGTGGGGCTCATCATAGCCATGGGGCACATATGCAACGGGAGCAGAGACACATCTTCACAAACAGATCGTGCCCTGAGATCCGTATTTGGAACCCCAAGTTCACACACAGAGAGAGAGAGAGAGAGAGAGAGAGAAATCTTCCATTCACTGGTTCACTCCTCAAATGGACACAACAGCCAGGGCTGGGCCAGGCTGAAGCCAGGAGCCAAGAACTCTATCTGGGTCTCCCGTGTGTGTGTGTGGCAGGGGCTCAGGTACTTGGGCTGTCTTCTGCTGCTTTCCTAGGCACATTTGCAGGGAGCTATGTAGGAAGTGGAGCAGCCCTGACTTGAGCCAGAGTGCATATGGGATGCTGGTGGCAGCTTAGCTGAAGCCCCAGCCCCAGGGAGGCAGCTTTTGAGACCTGGGTCCCTTGCCTCCTCATTCACAAAGGTGGAACCTCACGGAGAACGGCCGGAGCAAGACTGGGCTGCGGGCCGTGGCCCTGTAGCAGACGCAGGAAAGCAGACATCCTGAAAAAAGCGGCACGTGCGCCTGGATTGCCCAACAGATCCCAACTGGTGCTAACTGACCCTGAATGTATTGAAAGAATATGGGAGGGTGTTAGTTTCTAAGCAAATACTCCGCCCAAGTGTATAAGGGACTCGAATGTCCTGGGAGTGGGGTGGAGCCCTGGAACCAATTCCCCTCAGATACCAAGGGACAACTGTTCCCCTGGGCCTGGCCCCTCCCCTCCAATTCTGCTGTGGGCCTGTAATTGGGAGACTTGAAGAGTGGAAGGCCCCAGCTGCTTCTGCACATCAGGGCAAAGAGAATGGAAGAAAGTAGCCCGCAGGCCTTCTCGGTCTGCATCCACCAAGAGTTCTCTGCCAGGCAACAGCCCACAGGGAAGATCAGACTGGGAGTGTGGCTCTCCCCGCCCCCCACATTCACTGTGCCAGTGAGCAGAGGGGATAGGCGAGGGCTGAGATCAACAGTTATGGAGCCCAACAATGTCAGCCTTAAAAAAGGGGGGTGGGGGGAAGGGGGATGCTGTCGTGCAGCGGGGCAAAGCCACTGCCTGCAGTGCCGGCATCCCATATTGGCACCAGTTTGAGTGCCGGCTGCTCCACTTCTGATCCAGTTCTCTGCTGTGGCCTGGGAAAGCAGTGGAAGATGGCCCAAGTCCTTGGGCCCCTGCACCCATGTGGGTGACCTGGAAGAAGCTCCTGGTTCCTGGCTTTGGATTAGCGCAGCTCCATCGGTTGCAGCCAATTGGAGAGTGAACCAACGGAAGGAAAACCTCTCTCTCTCTCTCTCTCTCTCTCTGCCTCTCCTTCTCTCTCTGTGTAACTCTGACTTTCAAATAAATAAATAAATCTTTAAAAAAAAAAAAACCTGTTCAGTAAATGACAATGGTCATAGGATCCATGTCCAGGATGTATCAAGAATTCTCATAAATCGGGACAAGAGGGTAAGACGGCAGAAGATGGCCCAAGTAATCAGGTCCTTGCCCTTTACATGGGAGACCTTGATGGAGCTCCTGGCTCCTCACTTTGGCCTAACCCAGCCCTGGCCGCTGAGGCCATTTGGGGAGTGAACCAGCAGAGGGATGAACTCTTTTTCTCTAATTCTGTCACTCTGCCTTTCAAATGAATAAAAAAATAAATATTTTTTTGAAGTGCAAAATCAGGCAAAACTAAATCCTATATTCTAAAGTAATATATAAATATGTGAAAAGTGTAAAGAAAAGCAAAGGAATGATTAATACAAAACCAGAAGCTAGGGACCACCGGGGAGAGAGAGCGAGAGCATCACTGGAGAGGGAACCCAGGCTTCTAAGTCACCACAATGTGTGGTTTCCTTCTCTCTTTAAGATTGATTGATTTAAAAGGCAGAGTTACAGAGAGAGAGAGAGATCTTCCATCCACTGGTCCACTCCCCAAATGGCTGCAACGGATAGGACTGATCCAGACCAAAGCCAGGGGCCTAGAACTCCATGCAGGTCTCCCACATGGGTGCAGGGATCCAAGTACTTGGGCCATCTCTGCTGCTTTCCCAGGAGCATTAGCAGGGACCTGGATTGGAAGTGGAGCAGCTGGGACCAACATGGGCACTCATACCGGTTGCCTGCACTACAGGCAACAGCTGAACCCCTTGAGCCATGGTGCTGTCCCCAGTGTGCTGTTTCTTTACCCACCTGTGGGCCAAGAAGACCTGGGGTTTGGTTTTGATTTTTACCAGTCCCTATGTATCATATACACTCTTTTATGTGTGAGGCATTTCACAGTCAAATAAAAACACAACATACCAGGAGGCAGTGGCTGGGCAGTGATTACTTGCACACAGATTGGGCCAGAGTTAATACCTGGAGTTAATGGCTTTATGATGGACTATGTGCTATACCCTGCGAGAAGGCAAAGTTACTGTATTACTAACAAATAAAAACCGAACGGCTGGCCACAAGGTCCTGACCCTGAACTCACTGCCAGTAGGAAGCAGGTTGTTGGCACACTGATTGTGGGTTCTAGTGTGGCCACAGGATCTCAGAGGGCACACACAGCACAGCCCAGTGGCTGGCCACCGCCAGGCAGCCAACTTGGGGTGGTGATTACAAGGTGCCCTCCCACTCTGTTTTCTGAGTGCAGTTTTCTCATGAAGATCTCCATCCTTTGCCCACCACGGTGTGGTCCATGGGATGGATGACTTGCCTTGCAGTTTATGGCTTGCAGGTCCCTGACAAACTCCACCTGCCCCTGAGGGACAGGACAGCAACCCAAGGGTCCTGGGCTTTGAGCTGGACCCAATCACGGGACAGGACATGGGAGGGGACATCTGTGGTTGGGATGAGCATGTAAGAGGTGACAGATGGCCCGATGAGAAGGTTGGAGTAGAAACTGCTAGTTGCTCACTGACCTAAACATCCTTTTCTTTCCTTGTTAATCAAACTCTGATTTTGGAGGGCAAATGAAGAGCTTAGCTAACAAAAGCTATATTTAGCAGCCTTCCCAGAAGATGAAGTAACCATGGGACAAGACCGTGACCCATGAAATTCAGGGAAATTGGAGCAGCAATTCAGAGATCACTTCTTCGAAAGAAATATAACTCAGTTAGCAAGTGCTCGTCTTTCCTTGCCTTGTTTCTGGTGTCTGGAGCACAGAAGTGAATGTCGGAACAGCAGCAGATATGCTGTGACCATGAGGCACAGTTAGTGATAGGGTTAATACAGATCGAATGTTCATGTCTCCCCAAATTTGTATGCTGAAACCCTAAACTTGTGAGAGTAGACAGAGAATAAGGAAGTAATGAAGATCAAATAATGTCAAAGGAGTGGAGCTGTGACATGATAGGATTGGTATCTTTGAAAGAAAAAAGTACTAGAGCTGTCTGTCGTCTCCCCACCCCGCCCATCCCCAACTCACATTCTCACGGGGGAGGCCACATGAGGACACAGTGGCTGCCTCGAGCCCAGGAAGGTCCGCATCAGAACCCAACCCTGCTGTGACCTTCACCTGTGACTCCTGGTCTACAAGAAAACAAATTTCTATTGTGTAAGACGGGAACCGTGTGCTGATGGTGAGGACAAGGAAGGATTGCAGAATTCTATGATGAAGCCAGGAGCCAAGAAGCAAAGCATTTGATAATGGTAGCTGGAGACTGCCACTCACTTTCTATAATAGAAGTCAGCAGATAGAAGACTGTTGCAACGGCATAAACCACTCCACCCCACAGCAGAGCACACAGCCTCCTCCAGCGTATGTGAAACATTATCTAGGACAGACCCCAAGCCAAGCCTAACGTGAGCCTCCAGATGCTTGAAAACATTGAAATCATAGAAAGTGCGTTCTCCCACCACAGTGGAATTAAATAACAAGTCAAAAAGTGAAGCTATCCTTTGGAAGTGAGGAAGGAGCATGGTCTTTCCTCACCAGCAAACCATCCCTACAAGAAATCTCAACAGCAGTCCTACATTAGAAGGAATGTGACCATAAATAATAGCAATCAGGAAAACACAGTACAAAATTCACTAACAGATATGCAAAAGAGAGACTCAAACTTATGACAGAAAGCAACCAAAACACAAAAATAATAACAAGAGGCAGAAAGAAATAGAGAATACAATTGGTAAGCAGTCAACAAAATGCCAGGAGTTGGTTCTTATCTATCAATATTAACCTTGATTAAATGGGTTCAATTCCTCTGGCAAGAATAGATATAGATTGGCTGAATGGATAAATAAAATAAGGCCCAACTTATTGCTGACTAAAACACACTCACTTCACAGGTCATAGACTGGAAATATAGGGTTGGAAAAGATACACCATGCAAATAGAATCCAAAAATGGGCTAGAACCAGATAAAACAGACTTTAAACCAAAAACTATAAAGAGACAAAGAAGGGCATTCTATGTTGTTAAGAGGTTGGGTCCAGCAAGAAGATATCGTAATCATAAATACATATGCATCCAACACAGGCCACCCAATACACAGAGCAAACAACATTGGACCTAAAGGAGGGAGAGACAGACCCTAATAAAGTAACAGTGAGGGACTTCCACACCCCACGCCATCAATGTCCAGGTCACCCAGACAGAGATCGACAAAGACACATTACAGAGCAGATGGACCTGACATTGACAGCTGCAGAAAATGTGTCCTTCTCATCAGCACACAGAGCATCTTCTAGGATAGAACACATATTAGGCCACAAATCAAGTCTCAGCAAATTTTAAAAAAATGACATCCCTTCAGACCACAAATGAATAAAACTAAAAATCAACAAGAAGAAGGAGCGATTTACAAATACATGGAAATTGAACAACACTCTGATAAATGACCAATGAATCACTGAAGAAATTAAAAAGGAAGACAAAATTTTTCTTTTATAAGAAAAATCATTGAGTGATTGATTTGAATGACAGAGTGAAAGAGAGGTAGATCTTCCATCCACTGGTTTACTCCCCAGGTGGCCACAAAGCCAGGGCTGGGCCAGGTTGAAGCCAGGAGCTTAGAATTCCACCTGGGTCTCCCACGAGGGTAGCAGGGGCCCAAGTACTTGGGCTATATTCCATTGCTTTTCTAGGTGTATTAGAAGGAAGCTGGATCGGCCATTGGAGGGTGAACCAACGGCAAAAGGAAGACCTTTCTCTCTGTCTCTCTCTCTCTCACTGTCCACTCTGCCTGTCAAAAATAAAAAAATAAAATAAAATAAATCAAAATATTTCTTGAAGCAAATGAAAATACAACATATCAAAATCTGTGGGATACAGCAAAAGCAGAATGCAGTGAGTGTATATATTAAATAATAGAAAAATTGTAAATAATTTAACAATGCATCTCAAAGACTTAGAAAAGCAAGAACAAAACTAATTCAAAATCAACAGGAGGCAAGAAATAATAAAAATCAGAGCAGAAATAAATGAAACTAACAAAAATAAAAGTGAGAAAGTTGGTTCTTTGAAAAGACAAAATTCTTATCCAGAATAACAAAGAAAACAAAGGGAAAAATTTAAATAAATAAAATTAGAATGAGAAAGAAGGCACTAGGGGCTAGCATTGTGATATAGCAAGTAAAGCCACCACTGCAGTGCCAGCATCCCATATTGGCACCAGTTCCAGTCCCAGCTGCCCCACTTCCAATCCAGCTCCCTGCTAATGTGCCTGGGAAAGCAGAAGATGTCCCAAGTCCCTGGGCCCTTGCACCCATGCGGAAGACCCAGAAGAAGCTCCTGGCTCCTGGCTTCAACCTGGCCAAGTCCTGACCATTGCAGCCATTTGGGGAATGAACCAGTGGATGGGAAATTTCTCTCTCTCTCTCTCTCTCTCTCTTTCTCTCTTTCTCTCTCTCTTTCTGTACCTCTGCCTCTCTGTAACTCTGCCTTTCAAATAAATAAGTAAATCTTTTTTAAAAATACAAAAGCCAAATATAATTTTAATATAGAATGGCAATTACTAGGGGTTGGAAGGGGCACAAGGGTTATAGGGAGTTTGGATAATGGGTTCCAAATCAGTTGCATCAAAGCAATACATCCCTAGTGTTTCGTAGCCTAGCCATGTGACTATAGTACTTACCATATAGGCAAATAGGAGAAAGGAGCTTCAAGTCTCCACTCACAAAGCAATGTCAAAGGAAAGGAAATGCTGATTGGCCTGATCAGACCAGTACACATTGTACAAGGGTACTGAAATGTCACACTGTAACCCCAAAATGGTTAAGAAGAAAAAAGAAATGAAATGCATACAAACTGAAAAGGAAGAAATGAAATTATTTCTCTTTGCAGACAATATGATCTTACATGTAGAAAACCCTAAAGATTATACACACACACAAACACGTTAGACATAATGAATCAAGCAAAGAAGCAGGGTACAAACCAGTATGCAAAAATAAGTTCATTGCTATACACAAACAATGCCTAATCCAAAAAAGAAATTAAGAAAGCAATTCCATAATCAACATTGCCAAAAAGAATAAAATACTAAAGAATAAACTTTCACCAAGGAGGCAAAAGATTTCTACTGAAAATCATAGAACACTGAAGAAGACACAAAATTGGAAGTCTTAATATTGCCAAGATGTCAGTGAGACTTAGAACTCTTTTAATGCAGTTCGTACCATCCCATTAATGTGGGCAGGAGTTTGGTGCACAGTTAGGATGCTGCTCAGGGTGACAGCAAATTGCAGTGCCTGGTTTGATTCCCAGCTCCCTTGCTTTTGATCCAGCCTCCTGCTGATGTGCACCACGGGAGGCGGGAGACCACAGCTCAAATGCTTGGATCCCCCCCACCCACGTGGGAGACCCAAATTGAGTTTTGGGATCCTGGCTCTTACTTGGCCGAACCCTGGCTCTTGTGATTATTTGAGGCATAAATAGGTGGATAGAAGATCTCTCTCTGTCTCTGTCTCCATCTGTCTCTCTGTCTTCCTGCCTTTCAAATAAAATGAAAACAAATAGTTAATTTTTTTAAATCCTAACAATGGTTTTTGTAGACATAGAAAAATCCTTCCAAATATTCTGTGGAATTTCAAGACATCATGAATGGCCCAAAAAAATCTTTAAAAACAACAAAGGAGCACTAGCAGAGAGCTGGATTGGAAGTGGAGCAACTGGGACTCAAACCAGCACCCATATGGGATGCAGGCACTCCAAGTGGCAGCTTAACCTGCTATACCGCAGAATCGGCCTCACACTAAACATTTTGTACTCACCACCTACATTCCTATTTTTTTTTCAAGATTTATTTATTTATTTATTTGAAAGGCAGAATTACAGAGAGGCAGAGAGAAAGAGAGAGAGAGATAGTCTTCCATCCGCTGGTTCACTCCTCAAATGGCTGCAACAGCTGGAGCTGGACCAATCCGCAGTCAGGGGCCAAGAGCTTCTTCCAGGTCTCCCACATGTGTGCAGGGGCCCAAGCACTTGGGCCATCCTCTACTGCTTTCCCAGGCCATGGCAGAGAGCTGGATAGAAAGTGGAGCAGCCAGGATTCAAACAAGCGCCCATATGGGATGCTGGCACTGCAGGTAGTGGCTTTACCTGCTATGCCACAGCACCAGCCCCTACATTATTATATTTTAAAGATTGATTTATTTACTTGAAAAGCAGAGTGACAGAGAGAGGGGAGACAGAGTGAGAGAGGTATCTTCCATCTGCTAGTTCATTCCCCATATAGCCACAACAGTCAGGGTTGTGCCAGCCTGAAGCCAGGAGCTAGGAACTCCATCCTGGTGTCCCACATAGGTGACAGTGCTCAACTGCTTGGGCCATCATCTGCTGTCTTCCTAGACACTCTAGGAGGAAGCTGGATTGGAAGCAGGGCAGCCTGGACCAGCATTCCAATATGGGAATGCACCATGATGCTGGCCCCATCACCTAAATTTTACTCTATCAATGAATCCATCCATTAATCCACCTTATTGTTTTTATGAATTTCTGAGTCAAGTCACTGATAAATATCTCCTTGTGTGCATTAATGAGTTCAGTACTTTCTTCTGGGGTGGGCATTTGGTGCCGTGGTTAGGAAGTCAGTGCCTGGTCCGAGTCCTGGCTCCTCTGCTTCCCATCCTGCTTCCTGCTGATGTGCACTCTGGGAGACAGGTGATGGCTCAAGTATTTGGGTTCTTGCCACCCTTGTGGGAGACCCAGGTTGAGTTCCAGGCTCCTGTTCCACCTGGATCAGCCATGGCTGTTCCAAGCATTTGGGGAGTGAGCCAGTGGGTGAGATCTCTGTCTCTTTGCCTTTCAAGTAAAATGAAATTTAAAAAATAAATTTGTTTTAGTGTTTGAGGCAAAATTTACAGAGTGAAATGTACAAATATGGTGTGTACCATTCACTGGGTTGTGATAAAACCATGTACCTGTATAACCCAAGTTCTATCAAAATAAATGCAATGAGGGGCCGGCGCTGTGGAAGGGTGGATAAAGCCACTGCCTGCAGTACCATATGGGCGCCAGTTTGAGTCCCGACTAGTCCACCTGTGATCCAGTTCTCTGCTATGGCCTGGGATAGCAGCAGAAGATGGCCCAAGTCCTTGGGCCCCTGCACCCATGTGGGAGACCTGGAGGGAGCTCCTGGCTCCTGGCTTCAGATCAGCTTAGCTCTGGCCATTGCAGTCATTTGGGGAGTGAACCAACAGATGGAAGACCTCTCTATGCCTCTCTGTAACTCTTTCAAATAAATAAATCTTTAAAAAAAATAATGACCCGCACCCCAGAAAGTCCCCTCATGCCCTTTCCCAACCAGTTCCTTAGCCTCACTCCCCAAAGCAACAACACCTGTTCTAACTTTTCCACCATGAATTAATTTAGCCTTCTCTAGAACCTCATATACACAGAATCACATAGTATCTTCTCTTCAGTTAGCCTAATGTGTTGGAGACTCATTTATGTTGTTACATGTATTAGTCGTTCATCCCTTTGTGGCCAGATATTATTCCATTGTAGGAGAGTTCCAGCTGTGTTCTCATCAGCATTTGGTATTGTCAGTCTTCAGTTTAGCCATTTAAGTGGCTATGCAATGGTAGCTCATCGTGGTTTAAATATGCACTTACCTGCCTACTTATGACACTAAGCACTATTGCATGTGGTTTTTTTTAATATACATTTTTTATTTGACAGGTAGAGTTATAGACAGTGAGAGAGAGAGACAGAGAGAAAGGTCTTCCCTCCGTTGGTTCACCCCCAAATGGTCGCTACGGCTGGCGCTGCGCCGATCCAAAGCCGGGATCCTGGTCTCCCATGAGGGTGCAGGGCCCAAGCACTTGGGCCACCCTCCACTGCCCTCCTGGGCCACAGCAGAGAGCTGGACTGGAAGAGGAGCAACTGGGACCAGAACCTGGCATCCACATGGGATGCTGGTGCCACAGGCAGGGGATTAACCAAGTGAGCCACGGCGCTGGCCCCTGCATGCGGTTTTTGATCCAGTCATTTGTATAGACTCTTTGCAAAGCAGATGTTTAAACATTTTGCCTATTTCTTATGGAGTGATTTATCTTTTTATTACTGAGTTTTAGAAGAAATTTATGTGTCCTGGATAGCAGTGTTTTGTAAGAGATACTATGTCTTGTGATCCAAATGTGTGACTTGTCTATTTATTATTTTAAATTTTATTTATTTGTGTTATCTAAAAAGGCAAAGAGAGACATCGATCTTCTATCTGCTGGTTCACTCCCCAGATAACTGCAATAGCCAGGAGTGGACCAGGCTGAAAGCAGGAGTTAGGAGCTCTACCTAGGTCTTCCAGGAACCCGAGTACTTGGGCCATCCTCTGCTGTCTTCCCAAGTTCAGTAGAAAGAAGCTGGATTTAAAGGGGGAGGAACTGGTGCTCCCTTGTGGGATGTTGAGTCAAGCAGTGGCTTAACCCATGGCACCACAATCCTTCCCTATTCATTTTCTTAACAGTGTCTTTTCATTGTTAAAAGCTTCTCATTATTTCCTCCAGATTACTTTCTGTGTCCTGTCTAGGGAACTTCTGCTTACTCTCAAATTACAAAAATCATCTATGTTCTCTTCCAAAAGCTCCATAATTTCAGTTTGAATGGCGAGGCCCATAAACCATCTCAAATTAAATTTTATGTATTTTGTGTGTGGTGTGAGTCAGGGTTCAAAGTCCACTTTATTCCATGCAGCTACACAGCTGTCCAGCAGCATTTGTCGAACAGACTTCTTTCTCTGTTGGATTACTATTGTGCTTGTTAAAAATCAATGACTAAGTGTGATCTGTATCTGATTTCTTGCTTACATCTCATTGATCTATTTGCTGATCCTCATGCTAGTACCAAGCTGACCTATTAAACTGTTATGATAAATCTTGAAACAAAGTCCATTGATTTTTCCAGGCTGCTTCAGAGTGAGAGGACACTTCAAAAAGTTTGCAGGCAAATGTGGTGGGGGTACAAGGGAGAGGGTGAGATCACATGGGAGGAGAAGAAGCCAGAGAGTGGGAGAGGCCAGTCTTCCTCTCTTGTAAAAGAACACTGTTGTGAGAACTAGCCAGGGTCCCATGAGAGCTGCATTAATCCCTTCTAAGGACAGTGACCCAACAGTGGCCCAACGGCCTGCTTACTTCCTGTCAGTCCCTCTCTTAAAGGCCCCACCACCTCCCAGTATCACCACAATGAGGACCAAGCTTCCAGTACATGAACCATTGGGGAAAACCCTCAAACCAGAGCATTTAGAAATACTATTCCTTATTTTCACACAGATCTTAGAATCAGTTTGTTGATTCAAAAAAAAAAAATTAAAGTGAGATTATGATTGAGACTGCAATGAATTTATAGCTCAATGTGGAAAGAATTGATATTTTAATAATATCACACACACACACACACACAAAGAGGGAGAGAGACGGATCCTCCATCTGCTGGTTTACTATCCAAATGCCTGCAACAGCTGAGGCCAGGCCACAATGAAGCTAGGACCTCAGGACTCACTCTGGGTCTCCCACATGGGTGGCAGGGACCCAACCACTTGAGACATAACTTGCTACCTCCTAGGGTGCTCATCAACAGGAAGCTGGAGTCAGAAGTGGAGCCAGGACTCAAATCCAGGCATTGCAATGTGAGATGTGACCATCCCAAGCAGTTCTTTAACTGCTGCAATAAAAGCCCACCCCAACTGTGTGTGATTTGACTGCACTATCACATGATGTCAGGTCTAGGATTTTCCACTTGTGATGTTGTGCCAGGATATTGGAATGTTTTGGGTTTTTGAATTGGCAATGTTCAGCCTATAAAACCGTACTACGTTAGGATCATACTTACAAAGCAAAACCTGGGAAGAAGCTTAACCCTGAGAAAAGACTTGAAAATTTCATATCAAAACTCAGGAGTACAAAGCACTTCAAAAAGTCTGTGGGAAATTTGAAATAAAGGATCAGTTATTTTAGTGCAAAGAATTCTCAAAATCTCTGCATAGATTTTTTCATAATATGCACTTTCATGAATTCATTCAAGCTCCCTCATCTGTATAGATTAAAAAAAAATTTTGTACCAAAATAAACTTATCTTTCAATTCCATTTTCCATAAACTTTTTGAAGCACCCCCATGTGTGTGGGAGTGGGTTATACCGGTGCTAGACGAGGACAGGAGGAACAAAAAAGTTCAGATTTGAGCCAGTTTTGAAAATAGGTGAGCTTACTTCAGATTTTTTAATTTCCACAATGAAACTCTTTTTTTTTCTTGACAGACAGAGTTAGACAGTGAGAGAGAGACAGAGAGAAAGGTCTCCCTTCTGTTGGTTCACCCCCCAATATGGCTGCTATAGCCAACAGCTCGCTGCGCTGATCAGAAGCCAGGAGCCAGGTGCTTCTCCTGGTCTCCCAAGTGGGTGCAGGGCCCAAGCACTTGGGCCATCCTCCACTGCCTTCCCGGGCCATAGCAGAGAGCTGGCCTGGAAGAGGGGCAACTGGGACAGAATCCGGCGCCCCGACTGGGACTAGAACCCCGGGGTGCCAGCGCCACAGGCGGAGGATTAGCCTAGTGAGCCGTGGCGCCGGCCACAATGAAATTATTTTAAAAAGTAAATTTCTAAATATGATCAGAGTTGGCAAACTCAGAAGGCTTCCATAGTCTTGGCAACTCATGACAGGAGCCTAGGGTGGTTACTGGTGCCATAAACTAGAGTGTCAATTTGTTGGGTCAACAACAGGAGCCACTGTGCACTTGCTCCTCATGTGGGATCTCTGTCCTTAATGTGCTATACATTGTGATTTAATGCTATAACTAGCACTCAAACAGTGTGTTTCACTTTGTGTTTCTGTGTGGGTGCAAACTGTTGAAATCTTTACTTAATATATACTAAATTGATCTTCTGTATATAAAGATTATTGAAAATGAATCTTGATGTGAATGGAAGGGGAGAGGGAGCGGGAAAGGGGAGGGTTGCAGGTGGGAGGGAAGTTATGGGGGGGAAGCCATTGTAATCCATAAGCTGTACTTTGGAAATTTATATTCATTAAATAAAAGTTTTTTTAAAAAGTTAATTTATTTTCGTTTTTTCTTAAAAGAGAGAGGGTTAGAGAGAGAGACAGAGTGAGAGAGAGAGAGGTGGAGACAAAGAGATCTCCTTCTCTCCCGTAGACCCTGAGAAATACATCCATGAACGAGGGCTGGAGTTTGAGAAGCTTGTGGGGAGGTGGACATCTCTGCCATCAAAGGGTGGTTCTGTGGGGGAGAAGGGGCCTGAGTAGCAGCCCCCACAGAGGCAAGGCTGCAGTGGCTTTCTCAAGGGGAGGTCTCCGAGTCTGAACTTGCTGGGGCAGTGCACTGAGCTCCTGCTTGATATGTGCACACTGCGGAGCCCCAGGGCTGGGCGGTAGAGATGGCCCGAGACAGTATGAGGGAGACAGCTTGCCCCCCACCCCTTTTCTGAGGGCTGAGACTCCTCAACCCAGGACCCCTTGAGTGCATGGGAGGCCGGAAGTGCTGAGAAAGAACCCATCATGAGGACGGGGTGGACTTCCTTCAAGGTGCCTGTGGCCATTGACCAGGATGGCTGTGCCTTGGACACAATGCTGAGCTCATGCAACGAACAAATGCTGCTGTGGCCCATTGGTCAAATGGGCGCTCAGGAGCATCAGGGAATGATGCGCAGAGCCTCTGATGAGCAACAGGGCTGTAAACACACCCTGTGGCCCTGTCTCTAAGCTCCTCTCCCAATCCACTCAGGGCCCTGGGGAATGAGTAGGTATTGCTGTAGGAAGGGCTGGATAGAGACCTCTGTGTGCTGCCTCCCTTTGCAGAGAACTTGTTTAAAAAAAAAAAAAAACAACTGTGCTGCATCTCTGGGAGAGCTTCAAAAGTTACCACCACCATCCAAGACTTCAGAGATAGACAGCGGTGATCCCTTTTATAGCCTCAAGAGGTTCACATACTTAGTCTGGAATCTTGGGGACTGAGACATTTAAGAAGGCAGTGACTTCAAACATAGCTCTGGTGTGGGTCCTCCCCTAGCCTGGTACTCAGCCACCAATCTGGAAATTAAAAAACAAAAACAAAACAAAAAAACCACTGATCTGGCAAAGAATAGGAAACACTAGAAGAAATTTTCTTTCAAATTGGTATGTAACTCACACATCATACAATTCACCCTTATATCTATGTAATTCAGTGGCTTTTAGTATATTCTCAAAGTTGTGTCACCAGGGGCAGGCATTGTGTCACAGTGGCTTCAGCCACTGCATGGAACACCCACACCCCACATCGGAGGGCCTAGTTCAGGTCCTAGCTATTCCACGCTTCTGACCCAGCTTCCTACTAATATGCTTGGGAGGCAGTGAATGATGGCTCAAGTATGGGGGAGACCCAGCTGGAGTTCCTTATTGCCCACCCCCTACTATTGTGGGCATTTGGGGAGTGAGCCAGCAGATGGAAAACCTCCTCTTCTCTGTTTCTCCTTCTCTCTTTCACTCTGCCCTTCAAATACATTTTTTTTAAAGTTGTACATGGGGCCAGTGCTGTGGCTCAACATTGTTAGTGCTTCGGCCTGCAGTACCAGCATCGCATATGGGCACCAGTTTGAGTCCCAGCTGCTCCACTTCCACTCCAGTTCTCTGCTAATGAGCCTGGGAAAACAGCAGAGGATGGCCCAAATACTTGGGCCCCTGCACCCATGTGGGAGACCCAGAAGAAGCTCCTGGCTCCTGGCTTCAGATCAGCTCAGCTCTGGCCATTGCAGCCATTTGGAGAATGAACTAATGGATGGAAGACCTCTCTCTCTCTGTGTCTCTACTTCTCTCTATAACTCTTTCAAATAAATAGAAAGATAAAATTTTTTTAAAAAAATAAAGGTTGTGCAACCACACTGTTATCTATTCTAGAACATTTTCATGACCCCCAAGAGATCCAGAAATTTACCTATATTTGACAATGGCTAGAACATTCCTTTAATATCCTCAGAACTGTGTTGCCTCTCCGGTTCTGGGACATCATTTAGAACTCAGGGCACTGGATCAACTCATTGTCAACCTGGACACCCTTATGGTTCCTTAGAGCCCTTGTAATTCAAGTGCAGCTCAACATGCTCAACAGTGGGGATCCAGACAGATCTGGAGCAAGGCCTTACCCTCTCTGCCGGTAATTATTCTTCTAAAAAACAGGTTTCTCTAATTGAGAGTGACTATCTATGGAGTGGCAGATGACCATGGCCATGAAACTGAGCTGCCCAACACGCACTTGATGTTGCACGGGATCAGTCTCCGCAGGTCTAGAGGCACAAGTAAGGCAATGGCAGGAGGCTCAGCCATCCAGTGGCCTCTCCTTTCTCACTTCCTCTCTAACTCACCCTGCGGGCAACTGGCAGGGTAGATGAAGGCTCTGAATAGGAGATGATGGCACCAGCGAAGACAAATTGCTCTGGAGCCCAAACCCCACTTGGTGGTGTTCGGAGGAGAGTGGAGATGGGAAACCCTCCCGAAGCACAGACTGCTGGCATCCCTGCATGGTCTTCTTGTCCAGAAGCAGAGACAACATGAGATTGGGTCTCTCCTGATTTGGGGTGGTAGCTAAACAGACGGTGGTCAAGAAGATGGAAGGCACAACAGGAAGACCGGCAACCGGAAGTGAGGGAAAGAGGTGTAATGGCCCAGCACGTGGTGATACTTGTGTCTCAAGTAATTGCTCCCCAAAGGAACCCACCCCAGGGATGTTTGTAATAATCAAACTGTTTCCTCCACTGATATTTACTTATTGAGCAAGTGGAAGAGTGACAGGAATGGCTCAGCAGCATGAAAATGGACCACGTCAAACCAATTTGCCTGCTGCCATTACCAAGTGCCCACCCACAGAAACCACCATTGAACCCTCGATATGGTCCATGGCATGGGGGACTGCACTGGGCCACCTCCACCTTGAGGTGCCAGTGATTTTCCTCCATAGTGAGCAGACATTCAGCCTGCAGGTGGGTGTTTTCCTTCTCTGGCTGCCATGTTGCCACTGGTAGACTTACTTGGGGTCCTAACTAGCAATGATGTTAATGGAATGTGAATGGAACCTAATGCAGTTGTGGGATATGAAGGTGGGGCCATGGAAAGGCACTGGGTTAGATGAGGTTGCTGGGCTGATGCTCCGTGGAGATGGCTTTTAAGGAGCGGCCACAGAGCGGGTAGATGAGGGGTGGTCCGTGACCGTCCCTGAGGCCTCTGCATCAGACAGCAGCCCTGTGAGCATGCCCACCTCCAAAAGGGGCAACTCAAAACAAACCTTCTCCTGAGGAGCCCCAGTTATTTTATGGTGACAGAAAGCTGAAAAGTAAGGCAATGGGATAGTCATACCCAGGGGATCCACGAGATCCATGGGTCTACCACAGACCTGATCACCCCGGAGCAGCCGGTCCAGCAGAACAGTGGACTGGCTCGTTGACGACTCCGTTCAGCAGCTGCTACGAGATGACCCCTCATGCAGCTGAGTCGCTCTTCTGCACCATGCGCTGAATCACGTGTCAGCAAAAGGCCCTGGATTCCCCTCTTAGCCAGAATACATGCATCCAGGTGTCCCTCCCTAGACCCTTGGTTTTCCATCCCCACAGTGTTGGGGATGGATGTTATTACTTAGGTGGCCTCTGTCACTCAAGGGATGAGCATGTGCCCTGGGGAATTAAGCTGTGAAGTTCGACACTGAGACTCCCACTTGGCCATTTGGGGCTCCTCATGCCACTTGAAGAAAAGAAAGCTGCCAAGTGTCTGGTCGCACATCTGCTCTCTCTCTCTCTCTCTCTCTCTCTTTTTTTTTTTTTTTATTTGACAGGTAGAGTTATAGACAGTGAGAGAGAGAGACAGAGAGAAAGGTCTTCCTTCCGTTGGTTCACTCCCCTAGTGGCCGCTACGGCTGGCGCTGCACCGATCTGAAGCCAGGAGCCAGGTGCCTCCTCCTGGTCTCCCATAAGAGTGCAGGGACCCAAGCACTTGGGCCATCCTCCACTGTGCTCCTGGGCTACGGCAGAGAGCTGGACTGGAAGAGGAACAACCGGGACTAGAACCCGGTGTGCTGGCGCCACAGGCGGATGATTAGCCAAGTGAGCCACGGCACTGGCCTCTCCTTCTACTCTGAACTTCAGCCTTCAGCCAGCCAGAGGCAGGATGTGGGACTTTCATCCTGCAGATCCTTGCACCTGGCTCCATCCATGTAGCTGAGTTCTGGCTCACCGGGTGTGTGAGGAAGCAGGAAGCATCCTAACTGGGATACGTCCTTAAACACCAGGTTGCCTGCCGCTTTCTCTGCCTCCATGGTCTGCAGCAGGGCTGTTGAATGGCACTGCACAGGGCCTGGGAGTAGCAGGTCCAGACACTGCATGGCCCAGCAGAGGCAGCCTCACCTTAGATGCTGCCCAGCCACCGTTCAGGACTGCGTCCCCTCACAGAGGTGCAATGGTTCGTTCGAGTGACTGACTACATAAAACCCAAACAGCTGCTCCCTAGTTTATGAGGGGGCAATATCCTGAGGAACTGATTGTAAATTGAGAATATCTAAGTAAAAGATGCATTTAATCCAGCTAACCCACTGAACATCCTGTCCTGTGCATGGAACGTGAATGTGCAGCAGTGAGAATCATTAAAAGCTGGCATTCACGCATCAATCAGGACAAGATTCCCGCGGGAACACCTGCGTGCCCCTTCCCACCACGACTCCCTCTATTCTGCAAAACCACCCACGGCCTCCACCAGAGTGCTGGCCTCCTTGTTGGCTTGCTTTCTACAGGACGAAGTGCTAGTTAATGAACCCCATAGATGAAGTTAATTGCTAAATTTCGTATAAACACAGTGAGAGCATATGCATTCACGTGTGTCTGGCTTCTTGGGTGAACATTATGTTTGGTAGCTGTAGCTTGTTTCTTTTTACTGTTACGTAGTGTTGTATTGCATGAATACGCCAGATGTATTTCTCCGTCCTGCTGCCAGTAGACAATTGCGTTGTTTACAAGCTTGTATTTTCCGAGGGAGTGTGGGTACTATGAATAAGGCTTCCAATCCATTCCTATGCCTGAGTCCTATTTGTTGAGTGTATACATGGGAGTGAAATTACTGCTTTAATAGGATACCTTTGCCCAACTTCAGAAACGCTGTCTGGGGTCCCAAGCTGTTCCTGAGAGAATTCCCATTGCTCCATTGTTGGCTTTGCTAGCCTTCTCATGTTTAGCTGTTCTGATGGGTGTGTGTCCGAAGTGTCGTGCTGTGGTTTTAATTTGTATGTTTCTGATTACTGATGAGGCTGAGCCCTTTTTTTTTTTTTTTTTTTTGACAGGCAGAGTGGACAGTGAGAGAGAGAGACAGAGAGAAAGGTCTTCCTTTGCCGTTGGTTCACCCTCCAATGGCCGCCGGGGCTGGTGCGCTGCGGCCAGCACACTGCACTGATCCGAAGGCAGGAGCTAGGTGCTTCTCCTGGTCTCCTGTGCGGGTGCAGGGCCCAAGCACTTGGGCCATCCTCCACTGCACTCCTGGGCCACAGCAGAGAGCTGGCCTGGAAGAGGGACAACCGGGACAGAATCCGGCGCCCCGACCGGGACTAGAACCCGGTGTGCCGGTGCCGCAAGGCGGAGGATTAGCCTATTGAGCCACGGCGCCGGCCTCTGAGCCCATTTTTAATCCTCTCATTTGGGCACCTACTTTTGTGAACTGCTAGCCCATTGCTTACTTCTAGATTGTCCTTTTCTTCTTATTGGTTCCCAAGAATTTCCCTTCCATATATTTTGCTGTTGAGCCCTTTATTTGGTTAAATGCATTGCAAATGTATTTTCCCACTTTGTGGCTTACTTTTCACTCTTTCAGTGATTTCTTTTATGACTAGAAGTTTTTTTTTTTAAAGTTTTATTTTTTAAAAGGCAGAGTGACAGAGAGATCTTTCATGAAAGGAAAGAACACTTGATATTGTCATTTTGCATTTTGTAAAGTTTAAAATCAGCTTATTAAGATATCGAATACAGAGATCAGCACTGTGGCATAGCAGGCAAAGCTGCTGGCACTGGCATCCCATATGGGCGCTAGTTTGAGTCCCGGCTTCTCCACTGTTGATCCAGATCCCTGGTAATGTGCCTGGGAGAGCAGTAGACATGGCCCAAGTGCTTGGGCCCCTGCACCCATGTGGGAGACCTGGATGAAGCTCCTGGCTCCTGGCTTCAGATCAGCCCTGTTGTAGCTATTGGGACCATTTGGGGAGTGAACCAGTAGATAAAAGATATATTTCTCTCTCTGTAGCTCTGCCTTTCAGATAGATATGTAAATCTTAAAAAAAAAAAAAAAGAGGGGGATATAGCAACTGTTGGAATTTTTACTAGAATTGCATTAATTATATAAATTATGTGAGAGAATATTATAAAACCATATCCTCCAATTCTTAAATATGATCTATGTACTTACTTAAATCTTCATTTTATTGCAAGGATGTTTTTTCTAGTTTCTTCAGAGACGTCTTTCCCATTTTGGGACTTAGATTTATTTCTAGATATTTAAAATATTTATTCTGCTGTAAACAGTTTCTGTTGAAAATTTTCATTTTCTATTTGTCATTGACATATAGCGATACAGTTTTTTTATTGAGTTTAACTAGCAACTGCTGAATTCATAAATTCTAATAACATGTCTGTATAAATTGTTATCAAGATTATACAGATAAACATCTTTAGGTTCTTTTTGATTTCCTATTTTTTTAGAGATTTGTTTACTTAGTTGAAAGTCAGAATTTTTGTTTTTTGGCTGAAACAACAAATGTTTATTCTGGAGGCCAGAGTTTGGAAATGGAGGTGTCGGTGGGGGTACACTCATCCCAAGAATCGGGAGAATTTCCCTGTGTCACCAGCTTTCGGTGGCCCCAGACTTTCCTCGGCTTGCAGTTGAGACCTTCCAGTCACTGCCCATCTTCATGGGGCCTCCTCTGCTGTGCATCTTCTCCATTGCCATCCTGATAACCCACAGTGATCACATCTCAGCATCTTTTTAGTTCCATCTTCAAAGACCTTTTTTCCAAACAAGGCCATAATGCACAGGTTGCTGGGGCCAGGCAGGGAAGAGGATGGGCAACCTCCATACTCTGCCATGATGGGAGCCGTAGGAGTTGTGCCAACGGATTTTCAAGGTCCCATTCAAACTTGACGGCCTTAACCAACTGTGGGAGATGTTCTAGTAGTTCATCATTCCAGAGCTGACTACTTGTTGAACTGCCACTTTGTCAATTTCTTGATCTAGAAAACCGCAAGTCAGAAGTGTGCATCCAAGGGATGAGAAGACGTCCACCTTTGTAAACAGCATGCATTTCTGCAGTAGTGCTTTCCTCCCATCGGGGACACTACCCAGGACCAAAGGAAGGGAGTCTTCGTTATGGCGGTAGAAGCAATAGAACCGTAAGTATCTCCTCACAACAGTGGGCCTGGGCTAGGCCAAAGCCAGGAGTCCAGGGCTCAGTCTGCACCACACACTCACCCCTGATACAACAGACTTTTCTTCCAGTCTGTCTTCGGTAGAAACTCTGAATGCAGTCTTCTGTCTCTTGGAATCTGGTTAAACAATGTTAAGTCTGTGTTTGGTAACTGCACTAGTGCGGGCACCTGTAGATCTTTATCCCTCGGTCTTTGTTCATGTTGTCGGGCTGCCTCCTGTAGTGGGTGACTACTTACTGGATGCTGAGCAGTGTACCTGAAAACATTGTATAAATATTGTGGTAGCCTAGATGATGTTATCTTCCCCCAGAGGACATTTACGCTTGTCTGTGCCAGGAGCTTGGGCCATTAACTATCTGAATCATGTTATGCCTCCCAGGGCGGAAGAGGTTGTCAAAGGTTGGCCCGAGGGCTGGCATGGTGGCAAGCAGGCTGTGCCGCCACCTGCAGCACCAGCATCCTATACAAGTGCTGGTAGGAGTCCAGCTGCTCCACTTCCGATCCAGCTCCCTGCTAGTGTGCCTGGGAAAGCAGCAGAAGATGGCCTAGGTGCTTGGGGCCCTGCCACCCACATGGGAGACCCAAATGGAGTCTTTTATTTATTTATTTTGAAAGGCAGAGTGATGGAAGAGAGAGAGAGAGAGAGAGAGAGAGAGAGAGAGAGAGAGAGAAAGGGAGAGAGGGTGGGTCTTCCATCTGCTGGTTCATTCCCCAAATGACTGCAACAATCAGGGCTGGGCCAGGCTGAAGCCAGGAGCCAGGAGCTTCATCCGGGTCTACCATGTGGGTGCAGAGACCCAAGCACCTGGGCCATTCTCCGTTGCTCTTCCCAGGCATGTTAGCAGGGAGCTGGATCAGAAGTGGAGCAGCCAGGACTTGAACCAGTGCCCATATGGGATGCCAGCACAGCAGGCACAGGCTTAACCTGCTGTGCCACAGCCCTGGCCCCCTAAATAAAATCTTTAAATAAATAAGTAAAAAAGCTGGCCTGGTACCTCAGCTGTCCCTTCAGGATCAGCAAACAGCTCCAGGACATAAGTTGTCTGGAAAGCTAGGCTCATCTCTCCATCATTCCATCTCCTGTTATTTCTGAATTATCTCCCTCTACCTGGTTCATTCCCTGCTGCTGTCAGTCAAATTTTCAAAATATTTTGCCCAGCACTCCTGTTGCCTTCTGCAACAGAAGTTTTCTAAGCATTTAATCTGTATTTGCTATGAATGGGAGCATGGTTTTTCCTTCCAGTGAGCCTTATTCTTAGATGCCACAGTTGGCTTCTGTTCTCTCCCAGCGGCCTGTGCAAGCGGATCAGGCTCCAGCCACCAGGGACCTCTGCTGTTACATGGATAGGACCCTCCTGACTATTTCCACACAGTGGCTGTCTGGGGGCGGCTTCTTCTGACTCCCAGGCCGCAGGAACTTCACCGTAGGAATGTGCTCACTCTTGTTTTAAATGCCTGCAGCAGAGGGAAGTCAGTAAGAGCAGAAGCACTGAGCTCTTCCACCATTAAAATGGCTTCTAACAGTTGCATGTCTGCCCAGCTGAACGTGCTGCCAACGAGAAAATCCTCTCCAGGATCTCTCAAAATCTTCTCAAAGACAGGGAAGTAACGGGTTTTAGCTTTATTCAAGATTAAATCAATATTTAATTCAGTAAGTCCATTCACAGAAGAGGAAATCGCCTTTTTATTTTCCACTTAGTACTTAGAGTTTACCCCATGACCTGGAAACAATGGGATGAAAAACAAGTTTATTTTGGTGCAAAAAAACTTTGAAATTCATGCATAGTTGTTTTTTTCGTATATATGTTTTTAATTTTTTTTTAAATTTTCAATTATTTATTTATTTGAAAGGCAGAGTTACACACAGAGAAAAGGAGAGGCAGAGAGAGAGAGGTCTTCCATCCGCTGGTTCGCTCCCCAGTTGGCACCAACAGCCGGAGTTGCGCTGATCTGAAGCCGGGAGCCAGGAGCTTCCTCTGGGTCTCCTACATAGGGTACAGAAGCCCAAGGACATGGGCCATCTTCCACTGCTTTCCCAGGCCATGGCAGAGAGCTGGATCGGAAGTGGAGCAGCTAGGACTCGAACCTGCGACCATATGGGATGTCAGCACTGCAGGCAGCAGCTTTATCCGCCTCGCCACAGTGCCAGCCCCTAAAATTTGTAATTAATTTTCAACGGATTCAATATAGGTTGTAGAAATTTAAGAACATAATGACATTCCTTCCCTTCTTCCCTTCCTCCCTCCCTCCCCACAAAGCCATGACATGCAGTGTCTATGAAGTTCTACAGACGATCCTAAACGGCTGGACAGCATTCCATCACAAGGCTGAGTCACTGTTACACCTGTGGCTGGATATTTTGTCTGTCTCTCTATTACTCACGGTTCTCCATTACAGATGCTGGAGGCCCCACCAGTTGGTTTCAACACCCAGGAGATTTCCTACAGAGCTAGGGAGTGGACATTATCTTTGGGAGGACAGGGACCCGAACACAGGAGCAGACAATGACCAGTCCTTCTCGAATCTTGGTGGCTGCTACCTACTGCATAGTAGCTGCAACAGAGGGGACAAGCTAGACCTTGCACCTGAGCCAATCCCCAAGAACCGAATGAGGGGTCAGGGATCAGAAGAAGAATCAAGAGCTTCAGGGGGTAGAGATGGTGGAAGGAGGAGGCCGGAAAGGGCTTGCCTTGAGAGAAGAGGGGGCTCGGCAGGGGGTGGCTGGGGGCCACGGAGGGAGCAGGAAGATTGAGAGCGTGGGGTGCACTGACAGTGGGGGTGGAGGCTCAGGGAAGAGCCTGGCACCAGCGTCTGGGTAGGTGGGGCTCCCAGCAGGTGCACAGACCCACTCAGACGTCTGGCCACTGTCAATCCTCTGTTCAGGAGCCCCTGTGGCAGGTGTGTGGAGACGTCCGACAGGCTATGAGGTGTCAGAGGTGGAGCCTGGAGGACAAAGCTGCTGGAGTCACAGTGGTGCCCCGTGGGAGGGGCCAGAGTCGCGGGGGTCTTGGCACCCCCTCCCGGGCAGAAGAGCACCTGGGAGCTCATGGTTTCCCCTTCGGTCTTTCCCAGCAGGCCCAGCATCCTAAGGGGCAGGGATGATCACTTTCTGATTTATCTGCCGAGCGTTCATTCAGCACCATCTGTGTCAGAAACCAGGGCGGGTGCCCCAATAATCGTAACCGCAGCGGCTGGCACTTGTTGAGGTTCCCAGGAAGTGTGCTGGGGACAGTGTGTGCTAATCCTCCTACTTGACCCCCTACCCCGTTACCACTGCTAGGATTTTGCCAGAGAAGAAATCGCGGCTTTCCTCAGCCAGAGCCAGTTGGCTCAAGTGACAGGTCCAAAATGCTTAGGGTCTGGGGACAAGAGAGGATGGCAGGGCTGCAGGCAGCTGGGTGCTGGCACTGAGCACCTGAGCAGCTCTCCCAGCCCTTACCATAGGGGCAGAGGCTGCTGAGGTTCCGGGCCTGAGCCACAGCCCTGCCTGCCACCCTTGCCTCTTAGGGACTGCTCTCTGGAGCCCAGGGGGCCTGGCAGGGCTCGGGAAGGAGGGACATCCCAGAACCACTGGGAATCGACCCAGGAATGCCTGTCTCTGGGAGGGGCTGCAGGCCTGACGTGCCAACCTCTGTGGGCCCTGCCTGAGGAGGGCACGGTGCAGAGGCATTTTAATGCCTTTTAAATACACAGTGTAGGATTAGATGCCTATTCACATGACCTTTGTCCACTCTTGCCTGCAGCCACTCATGTGTGAGTTAATAAATACTGGAGGAGCCGGGAAAGGCCAGGTGGGTGGGGCTGGGCCTTGCTGGGCAAGAGCTTTCTGAGGGGGGGAGTCTGTGCCTAGGGGCCAGGGGACCCACTTGCCTGACACACTTTGGCTTCCCTCTAATCTGCCTCTCAGGAGTCCTGCTCTGGATGCTAAGTTGGGTGGGATGGCAGGGCAAGTCTGACATCCTGGAGGTCTGGGGTTGTTTCCTAAAAGCTTGGGAACAAACTACCCATCATTGTTTTAAGCAAAAGCAGCAGCAGCATCACCTGGGAACTTGAGAGCTGCAGGTTCTCAGGCGGGCCCCCGCATCTGCTCCACAGAGAACACCGTGGTGACTTCAGGGAAGCTGGACTAGGTAGGAAGCCCAGTGGGGCAGGAGAGCTGCCAGAGGCAGGTGTAGCTCCAACTCCATTTGACACTGTCTGGCTGGGGCTTGTCCTGTGCCTTGGTGTCCTTATCTGGAAATAGAACCTAATGGCACCTTCCTTACCTGCACCTCAAGATATAAAAATCATTAAGATGGGGCTGGCGGCTGGCACCGCGGCTCACTAGGCTAATCCTCCGCCTTGCGGCGCCGGCACACCGGGTTCTAGTCCCGGTCGGGGCACCGATCCTGTCCTGGTTGCCCCTCTTCCAGGCCAGCTCTCTGCTGTGGCCAGGGAGTGCAGTGGAGGATGGCCCAAGTGCTTGGGCCCTGCACCCCATGGGAGACCAGGAGAAGCACCTGGCTCCTGCCATCGGATCAGCGCGGTGCGCCGGCCGCAGCACACCTACCGCGGCGGCCATTGGAGGGTGAACCAACGGCAAAGGAAGACCTTTCTCTCTGTCTCTCTCTCTCACTGTCCACTCTGCCTGTCAAAAAAAAAAACAAAAACAACAAAAAAAAGATGGGCTGGCGTCGTGGTGCAGTGAGCTAAGCTGCCACCTGATGCCAACATTCCATATCAGAGTGCTGGTTCAAGTCCCAGCTCCCTGCTAACATGCCTGGGAAAGCAACGGAAGATGGACCAAATGCTTGGGCCCCTGCCGTGCACGCAGGAGCCCCAGATAGGAGTTCCAGGTTCCTGGCAGTAGCTTGGCCCAGATCCAGCTGCTGCGGCCATTTGGGGAGTGAAGCAGCAGATGGAAGATCTCTTTCTCTGTCTTTAAATACACAATAACATCTTGGGGAAAAATCCTTTTGGATGACACAGATGAGAATTCTTCAGAAGTGTGATGGGGCTCACTAATGGTATTAATGCCACCTGTCCCCCTCCAAATCTAAACCTCAAGGGCATGGTGGGGCGGGGAAGGGGGTCTTTAAACCAAAGGTTTCCACTGGGAACCCTCAGGCGGCTTCAGGGGTCGGCAACGTGGAGCCAAATGGAAAGGTGCCTGTTTTCTGCAGTGAACATTCAGATCCCCCAAAGCCAAGAACACAGAGCCAGCCTCTGTACCTCGGCCCCCACCCACTGCCTATGACCCTGTTAAAGATGGGAAGGCAGCCTTTGCCGAAGGAAGGGCAATGGCACCGGGGTCAGAGTACCAAATATAGAAACCCATGCTGCCTTCCCTGCCTGAACTTGGTCTGTCCCCACAGGGGTTTTCCACGATTGCTAATGAGTAACGGACTGTGCGTGCAGGTGTGGGGAAGGGGGTGACTTCACTCGCCTGTTTCTGGGTGGGAGGGGTGGGGACTTCATTACATCACCTCTCTTAACCTTCCGGCACCTCACTCAAGTGGTTATTAACTCCACACACAAATGGGAAGTCAGGCTGGGGGGGACGACTGGCAACGGGGGAGGGGTGTGCCCAGCATCTAAGGGGCCACACAACAGGGGCTGGCAGCACGGGCGTGGAGCTGGTGCTTACACGGTAGACAGGAAGAGACAGCACCATGGGGGCGATGGCTGCACATGGCGTGAATGTATTTAATACCACTGAACTGTGTACTTAAAAATGGTGATGAATTTTGGGTTAGGTATATTTTAGAATTTTTAAAATATGGGGGGAAAAAAGGGTTAAGGCTGCAAAGTGGCCACGGAGCCCTTGACAACTGTACTTGCTCCTCCCAACACACCAGCTCCGGCAGCCTGAGATCCCACAGGAGGGGCACTGGGAGCTGAGGGGAGAGCCACCTGCTCTCTGCAGCTCCGGGTCCTGTCTTGGGATCCCAGGTTGAGGCTTTCTTCCCGCTTCCATGCTTCCAGAAGCCAGTGTCCTTGCTGCCAAGTGCAGCAGACGGCACCCAGATGAGGAAGACCCCATGCTCACACCAGACCCCAGGGCTGCACCCCCAGCCCTCAGACCGCGCCCTGCAAGGCGCAGCTCCCAGAGCACCAGGTATGGCATTCCTTGGTTTCCCACCTGGTGGCCTCCCTGGGTCCTCTTGATGGCCACTCATGGCAGAGACCCAGCGTGGTGGGGGAAAGATGGCACTGATGCAGGAAACTGAGTTAAGTTTCATTTATTCTAGGGCAAACTCAAAAGGGACTTTTTTTTGTTGTTGTTTTTTTAGCAAATCCTAGCACATTATTAACAAAAAAAATCTGTACATTTGCCATGATACACTTGAAAGTGAAACAAATAAGATATAAATACAGATATGGATGTAACATGAAAAAGCCCAAGGGGAAAAAAAACAAAAACAAACTGAAAAACCCACCCAACCTGGGGGTGTGGGGACCATGCGTGTGAACACAGTGCCAACAAAACTGTCTCAGTGGCTGATCCTTTGCAGAGTGTCTCTTGTTTGAGTTCCAAACGTGACTGTTAGCCAGGTCCTGGTGAGGCTCTCTGCAAGGCTCTCTGGCTGTTCTTGAAGGTGTGACATTAGGCGTGATAAGGAAAGGTGGCAGGGAAAGAAAAAGACTGATGAGACAAGGCCGGCCGCGTTCCCTGCACAGGGTGTCGGTAAGCTAGAGGTGAGCCATAGAAAAGGCAGGCGCGGCCCTGGGAGAAGCCGCCGGGAGAGGCCGGCCTGGAGAGGGAGGCAGCAGCTGGAGGGGAAGCAGGAAGTCAGACGACCCAGCCCCTGCACCGTGCGGGCAGCCAGGGAGGCCGGCACAGTTTGGGGTGCTCTGCTCTGTTGTGTTCTGGTGTTTCATCTAACCAGGAGCCCTGCAGGGCGGTGGCAAGGCAGCTGTCGGGCTCCGGGAGGGCGGTGGCGGTGGGCGCGACCTCCCTCCTGGTGAGGTGGCGGTGGCGGCATGCGAGTTCCCTCGGTGCAGCGGGCAGCAGTTTCAGCTTGGGGCTGAGACCTCGGAAGTGACTGTACCTCTCTCTGAGTGGGAGGCTGAGGACTGGGCAAGTGGCATCCGAGGCTTAGCCCTTGGTGAGTCCTGTGAGGACGCCAGGCGATGTTCAAGATCCTTCCAACTCCACAGGGGGCTGTGGGGACCTTGGAGCCAAAGACCTCGAGGGGAAAGGTCCTTCTGCCTGGATCAGGCATAAAATAACTCATAAATAATCTTACCAGCACACACATTTCTACAACAGAGGAGTAACCAGAAGATTTCAGGACTCACAGAGTGTAAAAAAGAAATCTCATTAGTGAAATATTAACAACGAAAAGTAAGGCCTGGTCCTGCCATGTTCTGAGCCAAGTAGTATTCAATATTCAACCATCTGAAATGCACCCCTGAAGTTCGCTAAACAGCAGCAGTGGAGTGCTTAACATGTGTAAGACACCCCCTACACACACACACACACACACGCAGAGTAGTGGCCACAGCCTGGCTTCATGGTCCTGGGCATTACAAGGCCTTCATTTGCAGTGCATATTTCCAAATAAACTGTCTTTCCCAACTTCCCCACACCAAATCTGGAGGGTCAGAGGACAGGAGGGGGATGTGGAAATCAGGGGTGAGAACCCACACTTGGGCAGCCCAGCTTTCAGTCCTAGTGGCTGCAATGGACAAAGCATTTGAATGACAACACCTCACTGGAATCAACATCAAAAGGAGCATTTTCCTCGTGAAAAAAATCAGTTCAATTCAGATCTAAAACAGAACAGTAACAGACAACAGAAGTCTTCATGATTGCATTTAAGATTTACCATTTGGCTTAAGAATTGTCTCAAAGCTTATTTAACCAGACTCTGAGTCTATACTTTTGTCAGAGCAATCAGACCCTTGAGAGGCTGGAAGAGGGCCTGGTGGCTTCATGTGCAAGGCAAGAAAACAATTCTAGAAAGTGTGTCTGAAATGCTGCTTCTGTGCATCTGCCGCTCGTCACCATCACTTTATCCTTAGACGACGACTATTTCAACCATCAGGGAAGTACTTTGGTTTATAAAATTTTAAGAAATGATTCTGATATATGGTTTCTCTAGACTCTTCTTTGCTGTTAATCCCAAATTAAACACAGAAGTCGAAATTTAGATGGTAAGGTTGCTGTTATCGGGCTAACAGAACATTCTGGAAGTGGTGCAGTTCTGGCAGAGCTTGCAGGGAGTGGAGTGGAGCACTGCTGCCCCCAAGGACGAGCTGCTGGGTGGACCCCGCCATGATGTGAGCATGAGCCTGCCTCTCCTGTATCTTCCTACTTCAGGAATGCCACTGCAGGCCTCCCTAAACGATGCGACAAATTCACCTTGATGTTCTGTGTGGACTGAAACTTGAAGAACTCTGGCCCCTGGGGGCGGCGGGGTGGGGACTCCATCTGTGGAGCTGCTCAGAAGGGCAGGCGGGGTTGACGTGGTGCTCACTCAGGCAGCCTCCCATGTGGGCACGACGAGCCGAACTCTGCACGGCTTGCTCAACGGCCATACTCGGGCTTTTCTCCTCTGCTTGCCAAGACCCAAGTCCCATTTTTAGTAGGTATCAGAGCACAACTTAAAGAAACACAGACTGCCACAGTGCAGGCTGTGACGTGGAGGGAGACTCTGCCCCACACAGGCCATACTCACGCAAAACACGCCAAGAAGGAAGAACACAAAGGAACACCCCACCCACCCCGACCTGCTACTGACTGGGCAAACAAGCAACCCGACTTTCTACTCAGTGCTGGCACCCCACACGTGGTCTAGGATCTCAGCAGGCGGCACAAGACATGGTTAAGTATGGCTCTTTCCGTTCCCTATTCTTTCTGTTTCGATGAAGATTGTGATACAGGCCTTGCTTCCTTTACATTCAATACCAGTAAGATTCTACACAAAAGCTGGAAGGGACCAAAATACTGATTGTAATAAATATTTGCGGGCCTCCGTGCACTGACTGGGCAGCCGATGGGGGCGGGGAGAGGTCTCTGAGGCACCACCGCTTGCTTCTCGGTCTACACAGAGGGGCACTGGCATTAGCTGTGTGTGGAGACGTCCGACGAGGAGCTGCTGTTGCTGTTGGTGGTCTGGGCCCTCTTTATGTATAAGTTGAGCAGCTTCATCTGAAAGGACAAGACAGAAATGAACTAGCAGGGGGCAGAGCAACCCCTCAGGTTCTCAGCTGAGAGCCCGCCACTCATCACAGGCCTCTGCCCAGCGCTGGGGCCACAGGATGGAGTCAAGGCGGGGCTGGGGAGGGACAGGGCTGCAGCCCAGTGGTTCCCTCAGAAACATGGGAGAGGCAGAGTGAGGATGCAGTGCTGCTACAGGGAGCAAGATGCAGGCCAGGGTCAGAGGTCAGATGTTCTCCACTCCTCTGTGGAAGTGATTCCTTACCACAGCCCAGCCCCAGCCACTGCACCTCTGCCACTGCATGGGCACTTGTCTTACCACCTCATCCTCACCCAGATGACTTCGTTCCTCCCCACCAGCTCTCCTGAGGCTTTAGCATATATCAGTCAGCCTCAGAAAACCCCAGGGACTGATCTGGGTGCCCTACCTCCACACCCAAATCCTAAGTGCCCAAGTCCCTTATACAAAATGGTGCAGTCAACACACGACCTATGCACATTCTCCCTTGTGCTTTAAGGCCTTTCCCAATGGCTCACAGAACAATGTCAGTGCTATGGAAACAGCCATTGCACTGTGTTGTTTAACAAATGACAAGGAAAAAAATGGGGGCTGGCACTGTGGCATAGCAGGTAAAGCCACGGCCTTTACCCACGGCAATGCTGGCATTTCATGTCGGTGCTGGGTCGAGTTTCAGCTGCTCCACTTCCAATCCAGCTCTCTGCTAACTGGCCTGGGAAAATCAGTGGAAGATGGCCCAAGTGTTTGGCTCCTGCATATGGGAGACCTGGAAGAAGCCCCTGGTTCTTGGCTTTGGCTTGGCCCAGCCCTGGCCATTGTGGCCATCTGGGGAATGAACCAGCAGATGGAAGACCTCTCTCCCTCTATCTTTCCCCCTTTCTCTGTAACTCTTTTAAGTAAACAAATAAATAAACAAACAAATATATATATATATATATAATTTTTTAAAAGCATACAAGTTCATTACAGATGGGATTTTTCTAAGTGTTTTTGACCACAGTTCGCTGAACATGCAGATGCAGGCCTCACGGACAGAGGCTCACTGTGCTGCCTCACACTATATTAGTGGCCAACTTGCTTGTTCCAACTGGACTGGGCCCCCTGAGGCCGGATTCTGTGCTACAAGTAACATTCACTGGGACTGCTGCAATGTTTTACAACAAAATGCTTTCTTGTCTATGGTTTCACTTCCTTTCAACTAAAGCCCTTTGGACTCTTAAAATATTCATACATAAAACAGCAGGTGGGGATGGCGCTGTGGCATAGTGGTAAAGCCACCACCTGCTGTGCTGGCACCCCCATATGGGCACCAGTTCAAGTCCAGCCTGCTCCGCTTCTGATCCAGCTCTATACTAGAGCCTGAGAAAGCAGTATAAGACAGCCCAAGTATAAGACAGCACCCACATGGGAGACCCAGAAGAAGTTCCTGGCTCCTGGCTTCATATTGGCCCAACTCTGGTTGTTATGGCCATTTGGGGAGGGACAGTGGATGAAGACCTCTCTCTCTCTTTGCCTTTACCTCTCTGTAACTCTGCCTTTCAAATAAATAAATCTTTGAAAAAAAATCAGGTAACTCAGTAGGAACGTGATAAATATTTTTGAATGTCACTAAATTATTCTATTCTCATGATAGTTTGCCCAATCATATTATGAGTAAATAGAAACTGGTATTTGCAGAAGGCAAATGAACATAAGAAAATCTATATGAGAAACAATTTATAAGAGCAAATAAATTAAGAAGAATCTACAGTCCACAGCCCTCTGTCTGTCTTGCTTCAAGTAAGCTATGGGCTCAAACACTTATAAGCCTGGGGGAGGGCTGACCTCCAGGGGACCCCTGAGTACACGTGGTAAAGTGAGTGGCACATTGCCAAGGAACAGTGGGATACAGGGCAGCCCCCTCTGAGCTCCTATCAGAGGTACAGTCCTCTGATGTCCCCACTTTCACCTCCAGGGTGCTAAGGTGGGGATGTATTCTTCCAGCTGTCACCTCACAAGCTCCCATCATGCATAGGAGGAAGCTGCAACAGAGCTTTTCCACACAGTCTGAAGAGAACACAGTGGAGCTTGCAGTCTTTACTCGGCAGCCCAGCCCAGGGTCTTCCCACACAGGACCTGCAGCGCCGGCTTAGACTGCAGCAGGGTAGCTCAGGCTAATTTACACTATACACCACGGTGGGGTTTAAGGTCTGAAACATGTAACACGAGGGACTATGCCCAATGAAAAGTCCCATTATTTATATAGGATTTTAATGCTTAAGTCTCCACATAGTTCTAGAATCAACTCCACCATTAATTTTCTAAACTTCAGCCTCCCTTCCTGCAAAATAAAGAGCAACAAGAACACTTCCAAGTGCCTTCTGCAGCTCCTTGTTCAGAGACATGTCCCCTCCTGGTCCCACCCGAGCTGCTCGGGCAGGTCCGTCCTGTGGTTTACTGCTTCCTCGTCCCCCGTGCAGACCATGGACCACTGTCCCCAGCCTGCAGAGCCCAGCTCCGCCCCACTTCCCTCCAACTCCAGTGCCCCACGGCCACCCTGGTTGCTGCACAGTTTCCTCGTGTGCTGAGCCTGCCCCCAGAAACCTCCTCTATTACTTCAGAGCAGCATAAGGCTTCTGCTTTTCCATATATCTTACGATAGTGCTGTTCCTAACAGTGATTTTTGGAATCAAAACATGTTTAAAGAGGAAAAAATCTAGGAGACAAAATAGTTACACCTCTATGGAATGCTGGTGATAAATGAGTTTCCAAATATTAGTGTCCTCATTTTCAACTCAAAACCACTAACGTGTCCTCCCAGACAAGTCTACACTATAACTGCAGGTCTGAGGAAAAGCCAGTGGCAGAGAATGTGCACATGTTCAACAGTTTACAAAGAGCATTTATAAAGGTCATCATATTTGAAGGGCAGACATTCAGTTAGTGGTTAAGACTTGCATCCCGTATCAGAGTGCCTAGGTTTAAATTCTGGCTTCACTTCTGATTCCAGCTCCCTGATAATACACATCCTGGGAAGCAGCAGGTGATGGTCCAAGTACCTGGGTCCCTACCACCCACAGGCGAGACATGGGTTGAATTCCTGGCTCCTGGTTTTTGCCTGACCCAATCCTGACCGTTGCGGGTATTTGGGAGCTCACTCTTTCTTGCTCGCTCTCTCTGTCTCTGTCAAATATATACAAATGAAAACTTTTTCTAAAAAAATGATCATCACGGGGCTGGCACTGTGGCGTAGCGGGCTAAGCCTCTGTCTGTGGCACCAGCATCCCATATGGATGCTGGTTCGTGTCCAGCTGCTTCATTCACTTCTGATCCAGCTCTCTGCTATGGTCTGGGAAAGCAGCAGAAGATGGCTCAAATACTTGGGCCCCTGTACCCACATGAGAGACCCAGAAGAAGCTCCTGGTTCCTGGATTCAGATCAGCTCAGCTCCAGCTGTTACAGTCATCTGGAGAGTGAACCAGTAGATGAAAGGGATGAAAGACCTTTCTCCCTGTCTCTCCCTCTCTTTGTCTGTAACTACCTCTCAAATAAACAAACAAACAAAAAATCATATCACAAAAATCTTCTGCAATAGGTAGGATAAGTCTCCTCTTCTAAAATAAAGATTTATTTATTTATTTGAAAGGCAGAGTTACAGAGAGAGAGGAAGAGAGACAGAGCAAGACACACAGAGAGACTCTTCCACCCATTGGTTCTACTCCCTAGAGGAGTGCAACAGCCAGGGCTGGGCCAGGCCACAGCCAGGAGTCAAGAGCTTCACCTAGGTCTTGCATGTGAGTAGCAGTGGCCCCAACACTTGGGCCATCTTCTGCTGCTTTTCCCAGGCACATTAGCAAGGAGCTGGACAGGAAGTGGAGCAGACGGAACACAAACTGGTGCCCATATGGGATGCTAGCATTCCAGGCAGCAGCTTTACCCGCTACTCCACAAGGCTGGCCCCAAGTCTCCTGTTTTACAAGTGAAAAAGCCAGAGTTTAGTATGCTTGTTCAGAAAGCATCCAATTGGAGCATTATAACTTTAGGATATCAAATGTAATCCCCATGGCAACCACAGAGAAAACTACAGAATACACACAAAAGGAAATGAGGATAAACTTAAAATGCTTCATTACAAAAATCAAACAGGCACAAAAGAAAAGAGACTGCGGTTATTTGAGGAGTGAACCAGTGGGTGGCAGCTCACTGTCTATCTGTCTTTGCTTTTCAAATAAATAAATCAACTGATTTTTAAAAAGTAACAAATCAATTCACAGAAAAGGAGAAAATACGTGCAAATCATGTCTCTGCCAAGGGTTTCACCACGGTTTTGGATTTAGTTCCCTTTGAGTAGAAGTGTCTCTGAGGTCCTCCCTGTCCTGAGGGGCCAGAGGGTTCACGGCCTGGCACACACAGGGCTGGGTGACTCTCGCTCAGCACGTCTCAGTGGTGGTTAGGGAAGGGAACTGATGAGGAAGGCAGATGAAAGGAGGAGACACTGGGGATGGAACCAGGGAAGGCAGCGCTGAGTCATCTGTCCACGTCTGCCTCACTTGCCGACTCTTGTCTGCAAGGAAAGTAGCCTATCTGGACAGCGGTTTTCAGCCAGGGGCGAGCCTGCTCCCCCAGACACGTCTGGCCACGTATGGAGGAAGATGCTAGTGGCTGTCACAACTGAGGGGTTGTGCTACCGGCACAGGACGGCACCCATAGCAAGCCGGCCCACAGTGCCGCTAGTGTTGAGGCCGGAACTCTGCTCTGGAAAACCGGGCAGCACCATCTTTGCCTGGAACTCAGGGAAACCAGGCTCCAGCTGTGAGCCCACCTGCTGTGTCCAGACCACAGCTCCATATGGACAGAAACGGGCCCCCACACCCATGTCTTCTCTCCTAAGAAGTAGGGTCAAGCATGCTGGCTTCCTGCTCTCTACTGGCTTAGCTCAACAGGATGGTGTGCACCCACATCTCCGCCAGGGGAGTTTTAAGCTCCGTAGAGACATGCCCCACAGCAAACCCCAGGTAGGACCAGCCTCCTTCCTGGGAGTGCCTCTCCTGCCACGGCATGGCGCTGTCTACCTGCTCCCACCTGGCCTGCCAGCTCAGCTGAGTTGTGTGGTAAACAAGTTTTTAACCAAGAAGCACTCCAGCCACTTCATCCTTAATGCGCCAAGTCTGTCTGGTCCATCTTCTTCCCCAGACCATGCAACACTCCAAAAGCAACATGAGAGGTAGCAGAGAGCGTTAAGGCTGCTGCTGGAGCCCACCTGTGCGTGCCCTCATCCCACAGTGCGGCATCACAAACGGGAGTCCACACCTGCCAAGTGTGGGGATCAGGGCCTGGGCGGGAGCCCCTGTTACTACCACTGATGTCCTCAAGGCGTCAGCTCCCACTCAGCTCCTTGTTAAGTGAACAGATACGTTTCCTTCGTGTTTCTCTGACACACACCTGGTTTCTCACCTCTGTCTTTGGGGATAAACTAGTAGTTCAAAGTTGTCCTCCCATCAAGAGCAGAAGCTGACAGGAGGGACAAGTGCCTAGTGTCGTGCAGCAAGGTGGGGTGGCTCTAGCTCACAATAAGCCATTATGCATTTTGTGAGCATCAGAGGATGAGAGCTCCCGGGCTCTGACCATAAACTCAAAGAGGGGGTGGGATCAGCACACACTGTACACACTGTACACATGTGCCAAAATGTCATACTGTGGCCCCTAAACATACATTTATTGTGAACAAAAAAAATGCTAAAAATATGGTTAGGAAATAAATTGTTCATCTGTGGTGGGGTTTTGTTTTGGCTAATAAATATATTCTACTGAAAATATTAATTTAAAATATACATGTTTTGAAGTCAAATTTTGTGTTTCCAAGTGAAAAACCAAGCAAGTTAAAAAAGACTATGTGGTATCACGTTAGCATCCCTCAGAACAACTTCAATGTGTATATATGTCTTCAGAAAAATGCTCTTGGAGAAAAAAGGCCCAGTGAGGATGCATACAAGAGGAAAACCTGCCTGGAGCCCGAGCCACAGTCACGGGAGCTCAGCCGGGCAGCCCGGGGAACAGTATACATACCTTGCTCCCTGTGAGCTGTGCCAGGTGAGGTTTCAGATCTTCTCCGATTACGGAATAAATTGCCACTAAGCAAAACACGCTGGCCTTGCGCACACTGCTCTCGGTGTTATCATAACCCTATAGAGCCAAGGGGGAACACACAGGGGAAATCAGATAAAAAATCGGCATCACAGTCAATAGTTCATCAGCATTTCCACCAAGGTGCCCAAGCTCGGCCTCAGAGCTGCTGGTCCCAACCAGGACGACACTGACCTCGTCCTGTGACCAAACCCAGAGAGCTTTCACCCCGACAGGGCCACAACTGACGTGTGTCAGAGCGGCTGGCTCCCGGGGTGTGGGAGCAGCCCAGGTCTGCATGGGTGCCACTTTCTCACAAGCTGCCACCCAAAATATGACGAGGGAAGGACATGGGAAGAGAAGAGGAAGGAGGAGAAAGAGCTCCCAGGGAGTAAAGCAGATTCCATGTGTGACTGTGCCTGTAGAGACATGAGAGTGCCACCATTCGCTCCTGGGAAAACCCTCTGCACTGCAGGGCCTGCTGGGACCACTCGTGTCCCTCTGCAGCTGCACCTGGCTGCAACCCCACTGGATGGGGCTGCCTGGAGTAACCCAGCCCTCCACTGTAAGAGCTGAAATCTCCAACCCCAGTGCCCAGCAAACATTAAATGAGCAATCGAATCCCCCCTCCCTTTGTCGCGGCTAAAACCCCTTTCTCTCCCGGACTCCAGCTGGAAACCACCCTCCCACACCGTCCTCTGAAGCCGTGCTGTATCCCACAACAGGCTGGAAAGCATCTGAGGCAGCGCCACACAGAACCCTCTCTTATCTGTCCCTGTCTAGCTCAGGGCCTCAGGCTAATTTTGTTGGTATCTGTTGGACAGAAGAGCAACCATTGTCTCACTTACCCTCCCTGACCCACCTCACCCAGGGCTGGGGCCACATGAGGTGTGCCTAAGGGTTTGTGGAAGGAATGAGCAGCAACAAAAAAGATCAAAATATGTTTACAGTAAACAGAAAGCTCCCTCTCTGAGGCATGCCTTCCTGTTACACTCAGGACAGGGTAGACCAGTGCTCAGAGGAGGCTGTGAAGTATCCCTGTCACCCAGCACTCAGGGCACGGCCTGCTGTCCTACCCACCCCATGCTGGCCTTCTGCCCCAGACAGGGCGAGGGGCCTACCTGCAGCAAGCCGGGGATGATGTCAGCCAGGAGCTGCAGCAGGGACTCCTTGGCAATCCTCTCAACCACTTTGGTCTGCATCTTGATGGCGGCAAGGTTGATGGGGTAGTCTGCCGTCTGGATGATGGGGCAGAGCACCTTGATGCACTGCTCCGGGTGGATGGAACTAGCCAGCGTGGATGCAGCCTCCTCGGCGGCTCTCACCACCTGCAACACCGGGGGCCAGAATGAGCGTCGCGGGCCGAGGGAGGACAGACCACACGCCCACGCCACTTCTGCTCAGTGAGAACGAGTGCCCTGACTGCCGGACAGCATCTGTTTCTTCCTCCAGCTCACACTAGAGGAAAATCAGAGTGACTGGAGGGTGATGTTAAAGGGGGGTATGGGACAGGGAAGGAGAGGAAAGGTTAGGAGAGTGGTTCTCCAAGCGCAGTTCCTGCAGCAACAGCAGCAGCATCCCAGGAACCTTGTTAGCAGCCCAACAGCTTGGCTCGTCCCAGGCCTGCTGACTCATGGGTAGACTGTGGCTGGAGGTGAGCCCCAGTCTGCTGCGTTCATGAGCCCTCAGAGGTTCTAATGCATGTGAGGGTTGAGACTCTCTGCCCTAGGCAATGGAGGACCTAGCAAATGCCTTCCAGAGGCTTGTGGGACACCAACAACCAAAGAAGGCCGAGTGGGGCTCAGAGTGACTTCAGGACTGATGCAAAGGGGGCTTTGGTGCAGAGCAGCTGGGTAGCTCAGGGAGAGGACCCTAAAGCGTGGCCCTAAGGAGTCTCTTGCAGAAAATGGCTGCCTAGAGATCTGTGTTCACATTACCTCTCACCTTGCACTTTTAACAAAGTGCACGAATGACTGCTCATAGCCACAAGAGCAGCCTCTGACCTCTGGGAAGATGTATTTTTGTTACGAAGTGCAATGAAAATTTAAGATTTTGTTCCTGCTGCCAGCCCTGGACAGGGCCTTCCACCCAGATCCCTCTGTCATGTTCTGTGATTCAAAACAGCTCAGTCTGATCTTTATAATGCAACAGTAAAGCCCTCTTTGTGATTTCAGCAGACTGGCCACGGAGAAACAGCACAGGGACTTCGGGAAAGCAGCTTCTAGTCATGAGCACGAAGGTGAGGAAGTGAGCACATGTAAGTCAGAGGACACGGGAGATGGCCAGGAGGGGTCCCCACCCAGGTGACCTGAACTGCACGCCAGACAGTGCACTCAAAGGCCACCCCGGCCCTAACTGAGGCACTGATCCAACCCTGGAGCCACGAGGTCCGCTCTCTAGGACCAGGGCTTGTCCAGGAGTGTGCCTTATGGTCTCTGTGTCCTCCCTGCTCTGTGGAACAGTTAAAGGGAATCCTTTCCAACCCTACACAGCAGACTTCACTTCCCTTAAAAATTGGTATCTCGGGAGCTGGCCAGGCTACTAACAGTGTAGCCTTAACACTACGATGCTCCATATGGGTTTTGGCTACTCATGGCCAATACCTGGCATCTAGCATCATAAAAAGCCTGGAGAGAAACACACAGAAGGTTAACACTGCTTATCTGGGGCGATGAGATTAGGGCTGATTTTATTTTGAGGTGAACATAGCCTATAGCAGAGATAACAGACTTACAAGCATCCGCTTGAACTCTCTTTTTGAGTCCAGCTTAGTAGGGCAGAGCAGCCTGAGGCCTCAGGGGAGCTGGGAGAATCTAAGCCCTGGGCACAGGGTGCTCCATGGTGGCACCTAATACATTACAATCACTGCAGTGACTACCGCCATCCCTGCTTCTCCCCCACTGGTTACTTACATTAACTCCCTTCTGCTGGATTAGAAAACTCTGTGTCTCTCACATGTGGCCGGCCCATTGATGGACAACGTTCCTCTCTCAATTCTGAGGTCCACTGCCCCTGATGCCCACATGGCAAAGCAGCTACTTTGGAGCTCTGGTGACATTTCCACATGTGTTTCTTTTGACCACTGGACAGGGGCTGAAGTGTTTATCTGTAACCCAAGGAGCCAGCAAGCCTGGGCATCACCCAGGAGTTCAGTATGGGAGCTCACTTCATTCTCCCATCTGCTGAGAGTATGCCCCCATTTAAAGGAGCCCTGCCTCTCTGAATTCTAAAGAGGCCTTCTGAACTTTCCTTAGGGGGCAGCTGTCTCCTGCTACCTTGACCAAACCTGGCCAGAACCCTGTGGACACAATGCACCACCTGTGTGTCCCCTACTGCAACAAAGCATTGAGGCCTTCAACAGCCAGGATGGAGCCCCGTGTCAGCATGGTAGGGTAAATACCATGTACATGTCAAAGGATGGGTATCAAGAAGTCTTAGATTTATCTGGGCTCTTTATGTATGTGAAAGGCAGAACAGCCGTGTCCTATTCTCAAGTGATTCCTAAGATCCTCAGGAACTAAAGCTGTTTTCCTTACCATCTTTCCTCTTGCCTTGTGTAACTGCTGTGTGTGTTCACCCAGCACCGACCCAGTGGCTCCTGTCTCTCAGGACTGAGATTAGAGCTCTGCACCCAGAGGTGAAATGAGTGGGCGGCCCCCCTCCTGATGTAGGGGGTGGGGATGGTCCAGGCAGAGGATGCAGAGGCTCAGGAAGGCAGCGCATGGGGAAGGGGGGCTCTCCCACCTGATACATATCCCCCAGCAGGCCAGGATGAGATAGAAGGCTAATGTGGGATGGGAAGCAAGGACAGAGTTTACACAAGGCTTCTCTGGGGTCCTACAGGGGTTGCTCCAGTTCATGGGTCCTGGCCATGCACAGCCAGCCCACCCTGCCACCGGTGCCTGCAGGCAGCAGGCTCAGCCTTCCCAGGCACCTCAGCAGAGTGAGCAGACCTGCTCCCATCAGCAGTTTTAGCTTTGTCCCAGCATTTATGGTATCTCACTCCACTGCACATAAGTACTGTTTGCAGGGGTGGGAACCTTTCTTCTGCCAAGGGCCATTTGGATATTTATAACATCATTCAGGGGCCATGCAAAATTATCAACTGAAAAATTAGCCTGCTATAGGTTTCTGGAATTTCTAGTCCTGCCTGTGGTTGCCTTGTCAGGACCAGACCAAGTGATTTCAAGGGCTTTATGTGGCCGTGGGCTGAAGTTCCCTACCCTTGGTTTAAAGGAAGCCCACTGATTTCTCTCCCTGCTAATTCAATCTCCTGCAAGAATAGCTTTTTCCACACAGGTCTCCTGAAGGTACTGTTTGGCCCTGGTGTACATATACAACATTTAACTTGTCACCCCAAGAAAGGCAGCCTTCAGAGCACCTTCTCAGAGCCAGAGAGCAGTGCTGCACACAAACTTCAGTTCAATCCTCCAGCAGCAAGACACTTGCTCAATCCGAGACTCACTTTTTTAAACTCTGGAATGAGGACTTACTTACAATCACCTGCTTTCTTAATTCCGGGGCTGAGAGAGAGATACCACACAAACCAGCCTGGCACATTCCAGCTACAAAACACAGGCTGTGAGCTCTTGGATAAAGAGCAACCCAGGAGTGGAGCCTGGCACCTGAGGTGCCACCAGGAGGCAGGCACTGGAGGGCAGAGCTCTGTCCTCACAAGTCCCTGCAGAGGAACTCATCACCAGATGTTCTCAGCAAGACTGAAAGCACCGGTAAGCCAGCCAGTCCTTCCCCGGGGCTGGTGCCAACACCAAGGCAGGCCCGTCCTCTCCCACAATCTCCACAGGCTAACCTGAGGACATTGTCCCACTTCCTCCACAAGGTCTGGCTCCTTCCTCATGCTGCCTGGGCCCTGCCCAGCCACATCTCTCACTTGTGTCCTTCACCTTCTGGGCTGGGTCACCCTCCACGACTCACTCACCGCCAGAGAGCCCCCAGGAAGCCCCGTGTGCACATTTTATCACCGCATGGAAACATTCTGCAGAAATGTTCTCTCCCAGAAGACAGAAGTTCCTGGAAGGCGACAGCCTATCTTAGCCATCTCTCCATTCCCACGAATGCTTGTTGCACCGATTCCCCTGCAGCATACACTTTCCCCATGGTCTACGTGTCACACAGACCTGTCCGTACAGGTCTCCAACTAAGGAGCTAGTTAGAAAACAAGGCGGAAGGCAAACACCTAAAATGACCAGCATGGGCCTTGGAGGCATCCACTGCACAAGGCACAGAGAATTCCATTCTAGGTGGTGTGCTGCAGTCTTTGTAAAAGAGGCAAGTTCAAGCTGCTCCACATCTAGTCATCAGCTGTTGCTAATGGTGCTCTTAGGAGCGCTCTATCAGGCAATGGTTAGCAGAGGCACAGAGCTTTTCTGCCTGCTCAGTTTGCACAGGTCCATGTGTGCTTGGAAAAGCCAGGCACATGGCCATGCCTCTATGTAGCCCAGCAACACACAGCTGAGTGAACACTAAGATGCGGAAGGGAGCAGCAGGGAGACCAAGCTCTGAAGCCCTGCTGTCTGTGGTGGGAAATCACCACGCACAAGTGTCACAACACACTGTCAGAAAGCAGAGGGACTCTCAGGCTTGAGTCTTTAAATGCAGAAAAACCAAAGGGTCAGAAAATGCTGGATGGTTTCGCAGGCTTATCAAAATTAGAAGACACCGAGATGATCACGAATGGGAGTTTAAGACCCTATCCGGCTGGCGCTGTGGCTCAACAGGCTAATCCTCCGCCTTGCGGCAACGGCACACTGGGTTCTAGTCCCGGTCGGGGCGCCAGATTCTGTCCCGGTTGCCCCTCTTCCAGGCCAGCTCTCTGCTGTGGCCAGGGAGTGCAGTGGAGGATGGCCCAAGTGCTTGGGCCCTGCACCCCATGGGAGACCAGGAGAGGCACCTGGCTCCTGCCTTTGGATCAGCACAGTGCGCCGGCTGCAGCGCGCCGGCCGCAGCGCACCGGCCGCGGCGGCCATTGGAGGGTGAACCAAAGGCAAAGGAAGACCTTCCTCTCTGTCTCTCTCTCTCTCTCACTGTCCACTCTGCCTGTCAAAAAAAAAAAAAAAAAAAAAAAAAGACCCTACCCGGAGGTGGGAGCCAGCTACAGCTACAGCTAAGTGGGTAGAAAGAGAGAGAATGAGATTCAAACCCCAGCTGCACCTCTTTCCAATCCGAAGCTGAAAGCCTCAAGGCACCTCACTGTCCCGACTACACCCTCCCCACTGCCAGGGTCACCAGGAGAACTCAGTCCTGAGAGGCCCTTCTCTCCGCCCCAGCCCCTTGATCTCCTGCTGTTCAGTTAGAGTGCATCACCGCCTGGGGAGCTCAGTGGGCAGACAGCTTCACCTCTGGCAAGGGGAGCTCCCTCTCACAACTCCAGGAATTCCAGATGTTGCCTGCACAGAGCATTTACTTCAGCAAATGCGTTTAACATGGTGGGGGCTGTGTGGTGCTGTGAAAACAAAATGTCTGAAGCCACACATCATACGGGTAGTCTGAGGCCGACTCCCTCACTGGGGTTAGAGAAAGCAGCCTGAGGTCGACACTGGTTTCGGCTGGGCAGGAAGTGTTCTCGGCTCCCTCCACACGCCAAGCCCCTGGCTTTGGCGAGCTGCCTGAGCAGGGTGAACTTTAGGTTCTGCCCCTGTGTTCTATGTAACATAAGAAGCAAAGATTATAAATGTAAGCAAACAGAGAGCAAAAGTAAACAAGGTAACAGAAAGAAAGACAATACTGCTTGGTAAGTAGGGTGACCAGATGTGGCAAGGATTTTAAAAATTGGAGGTAAAGTATTTTCAAGAGAGCAAGATCAAGCCTACTTCTGGGTTATGATCCACCTTCAAGTGAGCGAAAACTGTCCCAGTTCCTTTGGGTATGCAGAGTCTGGCTGGAAACACAGGAATTCTTCCCTTTCAAAGCAAGTGAAAGTTTCTAGTGTCTACCTGGGGAAAGCACACTTTTCACATTTAGCTTTTCAGAAAAAAAAATGAGATCATTACTTAGAATTTTGCTGAATGTTTGCTTAAGGATAAGGTTTCCTTCTTTAAAGCACAGAAGTTTTCAAAATTTGGACTGCATGTTTTAAGTTCACAAAGTTTGACTTGGCTCTGCCATGGACAAGTGGTTACGGTAAAAAAAAAAAAAAAAAAAAAAAAAAAAAAAAAAAAAGAAGAAGAAGAAAGAAAAAAAAAAGCAAACATCCCAAAACCACCAGGGCTGGAATCCAAGAACTCTTTCCAGTAGGGCAGTCAAGTTAAGCTCCTCAATCAAAGGAAAAGGTTGGCGCCACCTCCTGGGTAAGGCTGGGAAGACCTTAGGAAAACCGGACAGTATAATGGGGGCATGACAGACTCGGGGGGGGGGGGGGGGGGGCTGCAACATGAACCTACACCCGGGGTGGGGAGGTGGGGAGAAGGGCCCAACTGCCCAGGAGACTCTGGGCAAATTTCTGCTTTCTGGGCCTCAGCTTTCCTCATCAGTATTAAAGGGGGAATCCAAGTCAACTTCTTTTTTTTTTTTTTTTTGACAGGCAGAGTTAGACAGTGAGAGAGACAGACAGAGAGAAAGGTCTTCCTTCCGTTGGTTTACCCCCTAAATGGCCACTACAGCCAGTGCACTGCGCCGATCCGAAGCCAGGAGCCAGGTACTCCTCCTGGTCTCCCATGCGGGTGCAGGGCCCAAGCACTTGGGCCATCCTCCACTGCCTTCCTGGGCCACAGCAGAGAGCAGGACTAGAAGAGGAGCAACCAGGACAGAACCTGGGGTGCCAGTGCCGCAGGCGGAGAATTAGCCTAGTGAGCCATGGCGCCGGCCAAGTCAACTTCTTTTAAAAATTATTTCTGTTTATAAAAACCTCACCATCCACCTCTACCTGATGAGTACAGGGCTTCAAAGACTCCAAGAAGGATAGCGTCTGCCTGAAATACCTCTGCCAAGACAGTCATCACGTGCTTGCCTGGAAAGCAGATTCGGGGCTATGCAATTCTTACCTCCAAAATGAGGCAAGGCTCTTAGGTGGGACCAGGGGTGGAATCAGGGTCAAAGGGGCAAATAACGAGGAAGTTGGAAGAGAGCTGAATGCCAGGAGGTAGCTGGGTGTGGCCAGCTCGGGGATGCTGGCAAAGACCCCAGTGTTCCCCAGCTCATCACTGACAGAGGCCAGCGACTCCAGCACAAACATCAGCGATTCAAACAACCAGCAGTCGCCAGATACAAGTTGTACTTTTCACTGGAGTTTTAGAGTTTACTCAGTTGAATTCAAATAGTCTCTTATGTGTATCCGGAGAAATGCAGTTAAATTTGCTGTGTGTAAAATTTTAAAAATGAAAATAGTTCTATTCAAAATCAGCATATTTTCTTCAATGGACAGGGATTAAAAGGGCAGTATGTTCAATTTTCAACCATGCCAGTCACTGTGCCTCACTTGAATGCAGTGTTGGCCCCAAGTGTGCAAGTTCTGACACGCTGCAGAGCCTCCCACAGCCAGTGGGCTGGTAAAGGCCATGTGTGAACCAAACCCAAAGGCTCTGAGATTAAATGGTGTCCTGTTCTGACACTGTAGGAGCTGACTGCTGGCACTGCCACCCCATTCAGGACTAGACACTGTGTTTGGCACTGCACAGCAGCCCTAGGAGGTGGGAAATGCACCTCCCCGTGACACAGCAAACACCATGGCTCAGAGAAAGGTGAGCACACCTAACACTGGGGTGCATGCAATTTGGGTCCTCTAAGCCCCTGCTCCCTCCCTCCGGCCAGGCTGCATGGAATCGCATGTAGACACTCCCTCCTCACTCCCCGTCCAACGTCCAACTCGCTCACCACTCTTCCTCGACTACGCTCTCCTGCACTTCCTCTGAACCATATGTTCATTCTTGGCTTTAGCCTCGATGACACCACATGCTCCCTGACAAGATGTTTACCAAGGTGTGCTGCTGGCTCAGCCACTTGGAACCTCCCCAGGAAGCTTTATAGGCATCTGGTTTTGTTTTATTTAAAACGGGGTCTCTGGTCACATCCCAAAGGTAGGCTCACGGACAAGTGGAGATTTAGAATGGATAAAGACTCAGGTTTGTCACTCAGTGGCAACTTCTATTACCTTGGGGCTGGATGAGGCACAGGTTACCATCTAGTCCACTCTGGGGCTAACAGGTAAGGAAAACCAAGGTCCACAGAGGTGGTATAACTTCCCCAGGTGTCCTCATGTGCTGAGCCCCAGCTGCTGGCCTGAGAGAGTCTGGGAGGCCCAGTGCTGAGCATGGGAGAAGAGCAGCTCTGTACAGGCCTTTTCTGGCCCACACCACTGCTCTGCCCTGGCCCCACGTCTGTCAAAGTCTGTGTGAGATACCCCACACTGCTGGCAAAACAAAAGTCACACAGTTGGCCCCAGGAAGTTCTCTCTTTTTAAAAATCACTCTTGTTTGCTTTTGCTTTTTTAATTTCTTGAAGTGATAAAATATGAAATTAACTAGCAATTATTTTAAATTGAAATCCTGGAGACATAATAATGGTTGCTTCATATTTATGTAAGAATCAAGATTTCTCTAAAGAAGTGAAGCCACCTGAGCAGGAGTCTGAGCCCCTCAACGCCAGGACTTGTGGGTGCATGAGGAAAGGCTGGTGACCCAGTATAGCGACACGCAATGATGTTAACATTTTCCTCTTCCAATAGGCAAAGGCAACTGAAGAGTCACTCATGTGGCAAAATTCAGAAAAAAGCTAAGTCTAATGATTACAAAGTCTCAATTATGGAGTATCTTTAAGAAACAGTTACTGCTTCCTGCAGGTTTAAACTTGAAACGTCAACATGGGGGTTACTATACATACAGCATAAGCACCGGGAGCAACTACTTCTCTTGCCTTAAATGTGTGTATAATTATTTATTAGCATATTAATAATTTTCCAAGAAATGAGTGCTTCTGAAATAGGTATGAATGTCTGAAACCAGTTTTATGTAGCAATATTACACAACATATGATAGTTTTTATCAAAGCACGTTTCTACGCCATTATACTTTGATTCTCACAGGGTCCCACTTACACAGGGTTATATGAAGGTGATGAGAACTGATGACACAGTTGGAGCAGAGCAGACAGATGCTCATGACCCCAGAATCTTTTGGTCATACAAATTCTCAAGTCCTCTCTTCTTTATCAGCCAGCAGAGGGTCTGTATCAATCCTGACTATAAATGCTAAAATGAGAGGAGTCCAAATTAATGGAGTTATCTTGAAAAGCAGAAAACGGGCTCAAGATCAAGGCTTTGCCCTCAAAGTCCTTTGCCAAGTGCCACCACTACTGTAAATCATGGCCATTTCATTAATGAGGCACTGAAATGTGACAGCAAAGATATACATATAAAAAGACAAAAAAGGAGCTGGATAATGAAAGAGGCTTACCTATTCAAACAGGGACTATTAAAACATGTCTAAGTTGACAAACTTTATAGAATTTTAAAATAAAAATTTTACACTACTATCCAACTCCTCACAAGTCTTGCTTGCTATAGAACCTCTGCATTAGTTTCCATGGATGCTGTGGGAGACAGAATAAGTGCCTGGTATGCTGTCAACATTTAAGAGAAAGGTTCCACAGACACCATTCTTTTTAAAAGAAGCTGAGAACACAGACCCTTGCTTGCAGGATGAGGAAGAAACCCATCTTACCAGCAGCCCCACCCCATCCAGCCTCCCTAACAACTTTTCTGACAAATTTCAGTAGACAGAAACGGTGGTTCCAGGTGCCTTTCTCACTGCAGTTCTTCAGCCAGGGCTGCAGCGTGCGGGCCAGCACGAGGACTGCCACAGCTGCGAGGGAGGGTCTGTACCTCGTCTCTCAGGGCGCCCTGCATCCTCCTGCTGCTGAAGTCTGGGTTTTGTCTGAGAATATAAAATCCAGGTGCTCCTCATAAGAGGAAGTTGCAGGAGCGTTCACTCGGGACCAACACACCTTCCAAGTACCGCTAAGACAGGAAGACAGACCATGCCTCTGACACTGCAACTGGGTCAGGAAACATTCAGGATCTTTTGAGTTTGTGTCTGGAGTCCTAAGCACTGAATATGATGATGACAAGATGAAATAATTAGAAAAATAACACATGCATATTAATATGAAACAAGATGGCTACAGCATAAACCTGATGTACCTCTAACTGTCCTGCCCCCCAAAAACACAAACAAGGAATGAGACAGATTGGCTAAAATTAAAAGACAGACTAGAAGAAATTTAAAGGAAAACAAAATCGAAACCCAAACCTAAGACCTAAACATACAATGCCTGAGTCAGCAGCTTCTGACAAAGAAACAGAGTAGTGAGTCTAGAAGTATGCACCGCAGGCAGGCGTGCCCGCACAGACACACCCTGAGCAGTGCCTGCTGCACCTGCCTTAGCACGTGACAGAGATGGCGGCCTGGGAGCCCTTGGGCACATGAATTTCCAGCAGAGTGCTGCCAAGCTTATTTGAAGCAGGAGACATTTCCTGCTCTTTTCCCCTGGGAAACTTAAGGAACATCACACCTAAGAGCCTTCTCTTCTAAATCTCTTATTTTGCATGGAAAATAAAAACAAGATCTTCCAAGAAAACAGAATTAAAATAATCTATTTTCCATTTTCTGTTAACTTACAATTCTTGGGATCCTCTGTCAAAGTTTTAAAAATCATGGTGCCCAATTTACTTTTATTTATTTGAAGAGGAAGTTTTTTTAACATTTATTTAATTATTTTATATTTTTGAAATGCAGAGAGACAGACAGAGACACAAAGCCAGATCTCCCATCTACTGGTTTACTTCCTAGATGCATTTATCTGCTGGGGCTGAGCCAGGGTGAAACCAGGAGCCCAGAACTCAATCTGGGTCTCTCACATGGGTGGCAAGGACCTAAATACTTGAGTCATTAGCTGCTGTCTCCCAAGATGCACATTAGCAGAAAGCTGGAGGAGAGGGCAGAGCCAGCACTAGAACGAAGACACTCTGATATGGAATACAGGTATCCCAAACTGCGGCTTAACCTGCCGTGCCACAGTGCCTGCCCCTCCAGTGCCCAAATGGACATCTTTGGATACTCAGTAGGTGCTAAAACATCCCAACTGGCATATATTTTCACCTTAATGTCCCATTATAAGTGCGTCCTCCCCACAAAAACAGTTGATATTGTCCATATGTAAAATAAATCAATTTTACTTCAGTTTTCAATCATCTTTTTTCAGTAAGAAGAAACTAAAGTCAGCACAGGTCAGTTGTCCCTAAAAAGAGACACAAGATGTGGTCCACATCCTGGTTCTGCCAGTATGCTCCTCTGAGACCGCCTTTCCTTACCAGGGGATAATTATGCTGACCATGTCAATCATCTGAGCTACTGCATATGCAAAGTGTTTTGTTCAAGAACAAGTAACCATCACCATCACGCAACCTAGCTGGATTTCTAAAACTTATCTGTCGCCTACACATTCTGTGCTGTGTGAGGGTGACAGGTGAGAGATGTCCAGTCAGGGCATGGAACCTGCCCTCACTGCCTTTGCTAAGCTTCAGTCGTGGGGACCTGAAGAGTCAAAGCAGTCACCACTCGAGCAGCCACAAGGCTGCCAAAAAGGAAATGCAATGGACTAGGCCAATTCTCTTTGTAGATGTAAGGATTGCTCAAATCACAACTCTGTTCACCCACAAGCTTGCTTCATAAGTCATAGTGAGCCAAGAGATTGTACTGAGCAAACTTGTAAGGTATGTCTTGCTTTGGGGTCATGCTCATCATCTGTCCTGTTATACACGTGCCTTTTAATGAAGGGTGTTACCACAACCAAGTTTAGTACGGCTCTAGTTACTTCCTATTCTCTGTGGGCCTCTGGCTACGGGAGGTCTGGGAAGCACAGGAGCTGGACACTTTTACAAACTACTGCCCAGGAATCGGCCGAGCATCTGTTACCTGTGGCACATGTGCAGGACAGAGAGGCACACCTGGCTGCTCTCCACAGGAAAGCTGAGGTCTCAGGGCCAGGAGGACAGTGTGCTAGCATTTGGAACATGTAGGCTGTCTCCATTTGTCTTCCTCTTACAGAGGGAAGCACACGGAGGGAATAGGGAAGGAAGGCCAGGACAGCTGGCACCTGCTGCCAGCAGCATCAGGCTGCAACCAGCTCGATGATCTCCTCTAATTCTCATGTGAGACTCTGTGAAGATGTCCACTCCTATTCCACACACAAAGGAACTGAGGCTCAGAAGGAGCAGGAGCCTGTCCAGGGACCTGGAGCAAGGAAGCACTGGCTCTCGGCCTTGCCAGTCTCCACCTCCACATGAGACCCTAGAGGCGGAACGTCAGACACCTCCTGTCCACCAATGCATGCTGGGAGGCTGGACATGGCTGCCCAGCCACGGGGTCAGCACGGGGAACGGACTTTGTATTGTGACACATGCTGAGCCCACAGGAAGGGACTCTTTCTGAAAGCTGATAATGCAGACTCCCAGGCCCGGCTGTCCGGCACCCCTGGCTCTGGGCAGGCTCACCTCTTTATGGGAATCTTTGTGGGCTTCCAGAGTCTTCATGATGGTCAGCTCGGCGTAGTTTTTAAATCTTGCTGGCTGATTTCTCAGAATTTCCCGTAAAACTCTCAATGCTAGGGCTCGAATGGAATGCTGGAGTATGAGAGGAAAGAAAGACATCACCACACAGTACGAAGCTCATGGCCACACACGTCAGCTCCGGGGGCAGGGGAGGAGGTACATGGAGTCCCACGGGGCTGAATGCCTGATTCTGAGTTCCCCAGCATTTCCTGGGGCCTCCTGAAAGCCTCTTCCCACAGATCACATGGTTTCAGGGCCTGGATGGTGAGCACCAAGAGGGCAGGCACCATGTCTTACAGTGACATTCCCAGGACCCACCACCTAGGAGGGACCTAACAAAGGCTTGCAGGACGAGCCAAGCATGGGACCATGCCTCATTATCAGTGAGCCTCAGCTCTGCGACACAAACTGTCCTTCTGTAAAACGTGCCCCAAGGACAAGCACAAAGCTTCAAAGGACAGCTAGAAACCTGTCGCTATTTCCGACTGCCCATTTGATGAGATCACTGGATCTGCACAGGCCTCGAGTTGTTTAGGCTGAGTCCTGATTCTGGAGGAAAGCCATTCCAAACACACTTCTAATCTCAGTGAAGGAGAATGGAGTTTACCGCAAACAGAGCCATGCAGTACATCCTGATTTTCTGTCACTCATCTGTAGGACCCACACACTAACACACCGCTGACCTGCACGCCACATGACATCACCCTGTCCTGATACAGTCCAAGCAAGCACAATTGTTTCCTTAGCCAATGCTCTGTTTTAAAAAAATTTCATACAGATCTTTTATTACTACTCATCTATCTTTACTTATCCTTGACCCACACCATTAATCCTAAGCAACAAAAAGCAATTAGGGTTGCCATGAAATTCATGGCCTTCCCCTCCGTGCCGCCACCATCGTGACCTGGGGCACAGCCTGTTGCCTTGTTCTGTTTAGCTTCCTGGCAATCCTCCCGGCCCTACCCTCTAGCTCTCCGCATGTCCTTCACAGTCGTTACTGCCAGCCTGCACAAAGCCAGTGCACCAGAACTCTGGCAAGTCCCAACACTTACGCCTGCCTGCAGGAGCGACTGATTCCACAGGCAGAAGGAAGGACTGTGCCTACGTCACTCCTGGCCCCCTAAGAGTTATCTCCTAAGTGCCACAGGTCCCCAGTGCCTCATGTCCCAGGGCAAAGAAGCCTTTTGATTTTAAAATTCATACTACGAGGGTCATGCTTCTAGAGCTGGTCACTCAGCTGACCTAATGTTACCAGAACTGTTAACACATGTAGGGTGAACTGAGATGGCATTCCAGGGAATGGAGCATCAAACGAGGGCTTTTAACAGATGAACTTCTCTGTTCCTCAATTACACATGGAACAGATGTAAGACAAGGAAAGCACTGTACTCTGAAAGACTACAAGCTACATTTTAAGAAATTCTGTGTTCAGTGACTGGATGTGGGAACACGTTTCCCTCAACTACTGCAGACCCAGTTACAGAAAGGACTTGCACAGGAGATGAGGCCTGTCACCGAGACAAACACGACCTTCTCGTGAGTGCTCAGGAAATGTGAGCCGTGAGCAGCCTCAGAGAGGGGAGCTGCAGCCGACCCAAGCCCGGGGCGAGACCCTGTCTTTGACGCAGCGCCTCACGTCTTTGTCGCCGAGGGTCTCGAGCAGCAGCAGCAGGATGGTCTTGAAGTGCTCCTCCCACACGCCCAGGCTGTCTTCCCGCGTGATCTTGAGCAGCTCCAGCAGGGCACCTTTCCTCTCCTCCACTCGCTCGTTGTGGTTGGAGAGCTCCTTCAGGAGGTCAGCCACCAGGTCAGAATGGTCGATGGGTACTTGGGAGACACAGAGACAGAGGTCACCTCACGAGGAATGCCGGCCCCAGGCCCTCACTGGAACTCTCTCTTAGGCGCCACATCTCTTAGGCGAGGCCCTCCCTCTGGCTTTGCTGCCCAGCCTCGCCCTGCATACCCTCAGCAGAGCTTCTCACCCCTGAAATGTGAAACAGCACAAGACCAGCTGCCTGGTACCAACTCTCAGTGCCACTCCATTTCCTGTCTTCTCCCTTCCGTTTCACACGGAGGAGAAAATGCTGGCATCCTCCAGAAGCCCCTGCTGGACTGTCTTTTTCTAGACTCTCTCCCTCTGCCACGGCTTGCCTCTTCCCCGGTCAAACCCACTCACTCCAGTGTGCACATGCTCAGGGCCCTCCCCGTCCTCACATCTGACCAGTCTCTGTCCTCTTCTCCAATGTCCAGAGCTTAGGGATCAGCACAGCGAGCAGCCCGCAGTCAAGACGTGCGTCCTCCCCATGGGCTGTCTACTCAAACACTGCAGGGCTTGCCCACGGTCACTGAGCACAATCACTTGCAGGACAGAACAACGGCACCGAAGGCAGAGGCAGAGCCATGGTCTTTTAGGAGGCCTCCACTCTGAATATTAAACTTTAAATAAACATGGTGAAAGAACAAAACAGGCGGAACTACTTATATCTTCAGTTTCCAAGACTGGGGAGAAATACACAAGGAAGCTGGAGGTGTTAAAGAACTCTGTCATTTCTCCTGCGTCATCCCATCATGTTTCTTAAGCCTTTTGGTACACAGCTGGTGAATAAGTAACATATAACATTCTAATCTCTATTCTACCTTCATCAAGATCCATGAAGGATAAGGTAAATGAGGTGCCAGTCCTATGAGCAATGAGAGTCTGCTTCTCTCAGAATGTGTAATCCAAACAAGCACCGTGCACCATTCGCCTGCTGCCTGGGAACAGATGCCCACATGTGTTCAGAGCAGTCACCTGCCAGCAACCAGCACCAAGGGCACCCCTTACTGTGGAATCCCCAGGGAGTTGGCGGCTTCCTCTGAAGGTGGGCCTGCCTTGAGCTCAGGTCCCTCCCCTTTCCCCAACAGGCCTTGCATTCTCTGAGGGGACTATGTCTTGTGCCTCCTCCCTACCCCAGTGACCCAGAGACTTGCTGACACACACAACCACTTGGTGAACGCATCAACTGTCTTAAGAATTACCACTTAGGCCTCTACCTTCATTCTTCATGAAAGCTTCAGAAATAAGTAGGCTTTGAAACAAAATGGATCTATGGAACTTTTTTTAAAAATCACCATCAAGTTGAAATACAACAAAATATGTGAACGTGACAGCGAGGTGAGAAAAACAAGTTCCAGATAACATTCTATCATACCAATACATACTTATTTAACACTGGACACTGGTCTCAGCACAAGAGAGTCAGAAAAATGCCAGACTAGCTCTATTCCCTAAGACCTATTATATGTTGGGCAAGTAATTTAACTTTTCTGAGCCTATTTCTTAATCTGTAAAATGGGCTTAATCCCTCTGTCTCAGTTGTCTTACATGTGTACAGCACTCAACTCAGTATCAAGCACAGGGCAGAGAAGTCAGCACAGCGCAGCTCCAGCAACATCTGGTTACGACACAGCTGTGAAGACAGTGCTTCCCCGTGAGAAGACAGGAGCTCCCCTCTCAGCAAGGCACTGGGAGCGATCAGGCCAGGGGCCTCATCCTGGCTCCCCTCTCCTCCAGATCCCCACTCAGGCCTGGTCCCCATGCCTGTGGCCTGCCCCGGTGCTGCAGTCTGCCGTCCCTCATTGCGCAGTGGTCACGGCTGCAATCTCACATTGCCTGCTGTGGGACAGTGACTTCACGGCTACTTCTACAACCAGGGGAACAAGGATTGCTGAGGCCTCTGTTGACCACTGCCCACCCCTGCTCTGGGCCCCAGCACAGTATGGATGTGGCGCATCATTCTTTTTTTTTTTGAAAGGCAGAGTTAGACAGTGAGAGAGAGACAGAGAGTTATAGACAGTGAGAGAGAGACAGAGAGAAAGGTCTTCCTTCCATTTGTTCATTCCCCTAATGGCCACTATGGCCGGCGCTGCACCGATCCAAAGCTGCCAGGAGCCGGGTACTTCCTCCCGGTCTCCCATGTGGGTGCAGGGACCCAAGCACTTGGGCCATCCTTCACTGCACTCCTGGGCCACAGCAGAGAGCTGGACTGGAAGAGGAGCAACCGGGACTAGCACCCGGCGCCCCAACTGGGACTAGAACCCAGGGTGCCGGCGCTGCAGGCAGAGGATTAGCCAAGTGAGCCACGGCGCCAGCTGGCACATCATTCTTAAACAACTGACCACTGAGAACAGGCCCAGGCCTTGAACAGTTCACCCAGAGCAGGTCTGACAAGGAGGGAGTGCATGGGGGACAGACACACAAGAAGGGACAGACCATCTCGAAGCTGCTCCATGTCGTCGTCGAACACGGCCTCCTTCAGCGCTGTCTTGTCATAGGTGTTGATGGTGTCTGAGTAGGGAAACGGGTTGTAGTCTCGTGCACGTGGCCCAGGAAAGGCGCGAGGAGGCTGGGTGTTGAGGAGGGAGGTCTTGTTATCCAGAGCTGTCCTGCCTCCTTCCACTTCTCCGCCTCCCCGGCCCTCAGTGGCAGGGGAGGCAGCTCCCCCGTCGCGGGATACCTGGGGCACAGCACACTGTCAGTTCCCTGCCGGGACTCTTAACAGACTTTCTCTTCTAATGCTCAGAAATAGCAGGCAGGCCAGACATGTTTCACTTGATATCTGGTGTCTGACAAAGGGATAGCTATTAGCATTTCAGTCTGTAAATACAAAATTTATGAACAGACAGAATCTGTTTACATTTGCATCTATTCATGCATGTGTAAATTCATCCATTTACACATCCGATCTGTTTTGGTTTATAATTCTATGATCTACTGTCCATTTTCTCAGGGGCTAATACCATGAAATTCTGAAGAGTCTCTTGAGAAGGGAAGGCTACCACTCACTTGTGCCCACCATGAGGACCCACTGGCAGCACTGCCTCCTGTGGGCTTCAGTGCCAGCAGCTGGGGACTGCTTCCCCAACCCAGCACACATGGACAGAAGCTCTTCACCTGCCATCACAAAGCCAGGCATGCTCTCCCATTACTTTCTTGTATCCCATACATTCCCATCAAGTGGGGAGCCACACAGCACTTCATAATCTTCCAGGCAGATCATTGTTTCTTTTGGGTATTTCTAACTCAGAGTTGTTCTTTACGCTGTGTCAAAGGGCAGGTGGTTAGTACTTCCTGAGTTTTGTATTTTTCTCCTAGTATATGTTCTGTGTTGTTGTCAATAAAATAAGCCTCTGGTTCTCTGAGCCCTTTGCTTTTGGGGGCCCTCTCCTTTGCAGTAACTGAGTGAGTTAGGGTTGACTGCCGGCAATGGGGCAACACAAGCCTTCCCTGTCTCGGACTGTGACTATACAGTGATGGCCAGGCTGTGTCAGGTGACACCTAAGATTAATCATTTACTTGTGATGCTGACAAAACACAGTGCTCTCATGTGTACACAGCTGGCTTTATTATTATTTTTTTCTTGAGGAAAGATATATGCTATATTATCTGAACTATTCCTAAGTATACAGGCTAGATGGATTATAAGGAACTAGTACTAGCAGCATAGGAAATTGATCCAGTTGTTTTGGAACTCAGTGAAATCATATTTGGCAAAACTGATCTTCATGTCCTTTACCCAGTAATCTTAACTTTTGGTAACCTGTGCTAAATAAAGTACTCAGCAAAAGGAAAGAATGATATTATTTCCAAAAAGTAGTTTAACATTACAATTGAAAAAAAAATTGAGAGGAAAACAGTGAAAGGATGAAAGTTGAATAAATTTTGTTGAAACAAAAATAGGAGTGGTGTGATTGACCATAATGGCTACAAAAATTTATTCCCATGGGAAATGCTTATGCTGTGAGGAAAGCAAATATAGGCTTGTATGACCAATGGGACTCTCACTGTGTAAAATCTATACACAAGTGAAGACTAGGGTAATATACAAGTAAAAGACTAAGGATTTGCTATTGTTACAGGTGATTAGAATTAGGATAGTTCAACTTTATTGTTAAAGTGTCTGAAGCTCTTTTTAACCCTTTCTACTTTTATAACTGATTCCTTCATTACAATAGTAATAGATCTTTAAAAGAGTTATAAAGAAAAACGACGCTATCCATGAATTATCTTCCACCCAGAGAAAGTATGTTAAGATTCAGTTTGAACCTTTTCCATCCTTAGTTTGATCATATCTACATCTCAGTGCCTATAAACTCTTATTTGTGGGTGTTAAGAAGCAAATCCATCCCAGCCCTTCCACTAGGTATACACATCCTACAGGACGAAAGCAGGGACTAGAGCAGATGGTTAGGCACCAGTGTTGGCAGCAGTGTCCCTCCACACATAAGTGAGTAACAGAATGTGTATGTGCCTATGCTGACTGTTGTTCGGCCTTCAGAAGGGGTGGAGTCTGCTATGCACTGCATTCTGAATGAACCTTGGAGACATTAGGCTGAGGGAATTAGGCCAGTCACCCACCAAAGGGCAAATATTTTATGTTGCGTCTTATATGAAATTCCTGCCATATGCAAATTCACAAAGACATAAAGTAAAATGCAGGTTACCAGGGGCTGGGGGAAGGGAGAAGGAAGGGGAGTTATTATTTAGGAGGTGCAGAGTTTTTGTTGGGAATGTTGAGAAAGTTTTGGGTGTACATAGTGATGTGATTGCATAGCACTGTGAGTATATTTAATGCCACCCAGGTGTATACTTAGGAATAGTTCAGATAATATTGCACATATCTTTCCTCAAGAAAAAAAAAAGTATCTGCCAGGCAGAATAGAACCTTGATATACATCACTCCCGGTACTTCTGTAATTTACTCAGCGTCCCCTTTCTGCTCAGGTGAATCACCTTACCACTGGATCTGATACTCATCCATTGGAACGTCTGTCTCCCTAGCTTGGGTCTACAAAGGACGCACTGGTACCTGAATCTCATGTTTACTGCAGCTTTAGATCTGCCTCACAACTGGTGGCTGAGACATTTTCTTTCGAACCTCATCCCTCCAACCCTGATTTTCACTGCTCCACCCTCTTGCAGCCCAGCCTGTCTCCGACTCTGCCCCGTGGCTCTTACTTCCCACTTGCTCTTGGGTAATCTGGAGGCTTCTCAGTCCTCACCTTCTTTACTTCCTCCCTGTCAAGTTTCACTCCTTTCGATTCTCATCACTGTCTTTTCATACTTGGAGAAGCCGAAATGACCAAAAGAGAACACAGGACACAAGTCTATAGCACATCCAAATGAGGGATTATTCTGCAACCATGGTAGTTCCCATAGAGGAAAACCAATCTGGAAAGCATTCATGTCCTATCCCAGTTGGAGCACAGTGCAATGCTATGCTTATAACCTCATCACTGCACACTTTCCTACACACATACATGCATAAATGCACATATAGAAAGGAACAGAAAAACCCACCCTAGGCTGCAAATAGTGTTCCCTCTAGGCTTCCTATGTGGGGCAGGTAGGTGTCACATGATCATTGGAAAGCGTGGTCCTTTGTGCACCAACCATTTCCTACAGCCTCCACTGCTCTTGGCAGGCCCTTCCATTTCCTACTTGGATTCCCATGTGTGCTACATGGGATTCTGGAAACCTTTTTCATTCACCTCTGGCCTCCTTTCACTGTTCACAGAACAGAAGCTACAGTAGGAAAGTGCCCTCTTCCTGCCCTCCTTCCTGGCTGAAGCCAGTGGCTCCACCAAGGCCCATATTTCATACTCCCATCCTGAAGGCTGTGTGTCTATCATAGAAGCCAAGCTGTTCACTCCACGGGCCCCCTGGCATCTACATAAGTCAAGCCTCTTCCTTCCAGCCCATTCCACTGTATGACCTGAGCAGCCCTCTGGACCGAGCAGGACAGTCTTTCCAAGGCCACTGTCGCACACCATAAGACAGATAGCAAGAGGAAATACCCAAATCCTCCTTGACACCCACATGCCAGCTTTGAAGAAATTACAGAAAACGGATCTCCATCCATAATCCCGAAGAAGAATTTTGGGTATTGCCTCTTGAGGGGGGAATGTTAGGTAGGAAGTCAGTTATGAGCTTATGTGTGTGCGACATAAAGGCCTAAAGAGAAGACATCTATGTCCAGCATATGCTGCATCTCAAGGTCATCCCGCTGGTGTTTCAGGGGCAGCCCGGTATTCACATCCTGCTCTGCCCTGCCCTGTTCTACCTGATAACCTGCCAGATGGAGGTCCCCACCCCTTCTGCCTGACAATCTTCCACAATCTCCCAGGTGCAGCCCAGTATCTGCATCTCAAACACCCTGCTCCCTTCCTCCTGTCTGATAACATTTGCATCCATAAAGTCCTTTGTTTCAGACCTTCAAGAGAAAACTCAGAGAGAAGCTTCTTAACATTTGCAAAACTCAGGGAGAAGCTTCTTAACATTTGCATCCATAAAGTCCTTTGTTTCAGGAGGAAGTGTGTGAAGACAAAGACCCATCTCCTTAAAAACCCCTGGCCTCAACCAGACTGTGTGCTCAGCCCTCTGCCTCTGCTGAGCCGCCTGTCTGGTCTGGCCAGGTGTACTCTCTCCACTCAACCATGTAACCTTGCTCCTTCCCACCCCCCACCCCCAGTCCGAGCGACTGGGCACTCTCTCAGTCTCAGGCTCTGTCTGGAGAGGTGCCCATCCATCCTTATGGATGTCCCTTCCCTAGTAAACCTTGCTATTTCACCTCCCACAAAAAAAAAAAAAAAAAAAAAAAAAGAAAAGAAAAAAAGTCAAGCCTCTTCCACCTGAAAAAGGCCCTTGAATGACCCCTCAGCTCCCACCAGTTTGTTACTCAAGTCACTCCTCAACCCACTGAACACTGCTCTCTGCTCTCAACTCTGCACTGAACTCTGCTCACAAAATGGAAGAAAAAACACGGGAGTGGGCATTTGGCCTAGCAGTTGAGATGCATGAGTCCTACACTGGAGTGTCTGAGTTTCATGCCTGGCTCTGGCTCCTGACTCCAGCTTTCTGTCAGAACAGACCTTAGGAGGCAGCAGTGATGGTTCAAGTAGTTGAGTCCCTGTCACTCATGTGGGAGACCTAGAATGAGTTCCTGGCTCCAAATTGACCGCTGACTAAGCCCTGGTTGTTGTGGGCATTAAGGGATTGGTAGATAGGAACAGATAGGCACACTCTCTCTCTCTCAGACAGACAAACAGAATGATCAATGGAAGCTCAAACAGTGGGCACATTATCAAAGGAAAGGTCTGAACTGTACATTAAAACATCTGTAAGTAAATGTATTTTTTTATGTTAAATTAGGATACTTAATGAGACACTACAAAAAAAAAGTCTAATGGGGTCCCCCCACTCATTATCTGACCCATCGCTGCTAACAGCATGGGCCCTTTGGCTGAGAGTCCTGCCTGAGCAGTCTCCTTTGCTTTGATGACACCACCCCACCCTGTCATCTCTAGCTGTCTTCCCCTCACAGCTGCTGCTCCTGAGGAGTCTGTCCTTACCCTTCACTGGTGATTTTACTCACTTTCCTTCAGTCATTGTCATGAGCTTAATCAGTGTCTCCCAAATTTCTATTGCCAGTCTAAACTGTTGGCTTAAACTTCAGACTGGCATCTCCAAAGGCCAAGTGGGTGTGTTTGCTTGGGTGAGGTTGCAGTTCACACATATTCAAAGTGAAATCATTATGTTCCAAAGCTGTTACAATGCACTTTTTCTTTTTCTAGGACATTACCTCACTGAATAACACCAGCACTCAACAGCCGCACATAGCCCTAATTCCATTTCACTTCCTCCAGAATTATTCTCCACTCCACAGCAACAGCTGTCTTTCTGAAATGTGAGTGGTCACGCCACTTTCCTGCTGATCAGCCCTGCAGAGCCTCTTGGGTAACTCGCTCAGTGGCTGGAAACCACCGCCCCA